>NC_088245.1:28755489-30035489 GCF_036013445.1 Caloenas nicobarica | reverse complement strand
GTTCTGAGAGCCTGTTCTTTGTTACTCCTTTGGCCAATGTAGATGTCGTTCTGTACACAAGCCATCTCCTGGCTCTCTGGTAAGTATTCGGGACAAAATCGTTTCAACTATTTCCATGGAACAAGGAAACTGAAAATCAGATATGGACTATTTCACCCACCCACCCTCTTTGTTACCTCAAGGTTGCACTGTCTGTATTTTAGCGCCACAAAGAATATGCAGCTCACTTACCGACTAGAGAACACACGTTAAATGCTGTTAACTGATTTTCTGATTAAAGATAAACTATTGTTCTAAACTGAGGGTTAATTTTGCCCTTCTGAACAGCTTTCAGCTAACCGTCTAGGACTTTTATGGGATTTCGGTCCAGTCAGAGGCATCTGCTGCAACTATTACTGAATGGGACATTTAACCCTCATCTGATGAGAAATTCCAACCATGGGCAGTTTCTGACTTGTTAAAAACTTTCCAAAGTATTCAAAAGGCTGCTGCGGTTCAAGATAATAATTTAAACAAAACCACAGAGGAGAAAACATATCAAAATAAATTAATTGCAAGTACCATAATGGTATGTAGCATTACAATAGATCTTTCTGGATTGGGAGAAAGGGGGGTTTTGTGTTACTAAAATGGTTAAGTAGAAAATTTCCTGGATTAAACACTGTGTTTCTGTTTGGGTACACTACTCCTTTTTGTCTTTCCAAGGGCACATCTTTTATACGGATTGTCCTTTAGTTATCAAAAAAATTGCACAATTAAATGTTAAATCCATGATTTGCTATTCATCTCCTTCCAAGGCTTTCTGTTTGTTTGATAGCTTTTTTAAACAAGTGTTAACTACCCTTCTCCTAAACAAGACACTTCCCACTTTGTCCTGGCCTCCTTAGTCTAGCCTAGTGCAAACTATTCTTGCCCAGCCTTAGTAACTGGAAATCATTTGCCCTGATCTGGTACTTCATCCAGAACGCTAACCCAATATGTATTTCTCATAGAAAAATTGTAAGAACGTAAATATGATATAAATATTAGGTTAACAGCAGTTTCATATATACATTCATATTTGCATTGCCCCCTTCTAATCTTCCAAGCTATAAAACCCAAGGTATTTTAGAATTGTAGAATGACACTGGCTGGAAGGGACTCCAGGAGGTCTCTGCTCAAAGTAGGCTCAGCCAGAAAGGTGAGGTTGTTCAGGACTTTATGCAGTAGTGAACTTCCAAGGATGGAGACTGCACAACTTCTCTGGGTAACCTGTTCCAACTCTCAGCTGTCCCACTGCTGAAAAATATTTATTGATTCTGTATTTTCAGGTCAGCATAACCCGCTTCACTTCTCTCAAGAAGAGCTACTTGTCTTAATTCTAATGAATCTCAGATACCCTTAATAAATCCTCAGTTCCTGGAGCTCTCTCTCAGTCATGTGTATAAATTAATCTCCCAAATTTGCAGCAGCTGATTAACTTGGCAGAGCCTCCTACTAAGCTTACCCTGAGGTAGAACATAATACAGCGTCTGTGCCCTCTGAGGTTTACCTAAGGTTCCTACTAGCTCCTTGCATTTGTTATTGATTTATTTTGTAGATATCCCACATAGCTTTTTGAGACACAATAACTCAGTAGCAGTGAGGAGAAAAAAAAACAAAAACAAAAAACAGAAACAAGAAGAAACAGAATATCCACCTTGATTTACCCTACTAGAAAATTCTCACAATGGTAATTGTTACTACTGCAAAAAAAGTTTTGTCCTTAGCTACTTTAATAGAGATGCATCTTACGAAATACTTCATAAGTTTGGATGCCTTTCTATAATTGAACTATGACAATTTTAAAAGAGAGGACCGGAAGCGTAATGCTTTCAGTAGTCTTCACTTTTAATCTGCTACTGCGAACTCAGCTAATATATATGTTCGAGCAAACTAATGTGAAGAGATGCTTTTTGAAAAGGATGGCTAAATTAACTGAATTTTGGTATAGAACCTAAAGATAATATGATATGCACTTGAATAAAGCTATTTTCAAATGTTCTGCATTAAAGTCAAGGATAAAACAACATTTTAAGATGTCCACCTAGCAAATAAAAGAAATTTAAAACATATCAAGTATATCACGTTGGGCATTTCTTAAAACAATGTGAAAAGAGACTAGAAAATGACTGAATTATGAGCATATATTACCTAGATAGAACACTGAAAACTACTAAAAATGTTTAAAATCCATGAAAAACTGATCTGTGACAAATAAGTTCTACATTTTTTTTAACTCTGTCCTGCACAGAGAATACTTGAGATGCTTTCTTTCAGAAGTTCTGACATTGATTTACAGTATCTTTAGTGAACGCTTCCATTCTTTCCAGCAAAAGCTTCCACAGCACCAAGCATAATTTCCTAGTAACCAACAGTAAAGAACCTTCCATCCATAACTGACAGTGAAATTCAGTCATCCATATTGAATTGTGATGACAATAAATGCCATTAAAAACTTGCTAAATGCATATACCTTCTAACTATGTTTAATTGCAACATCAGAACAATAAAATGCATTCAGTATCCATTGCAGAACCTGAAAACAACAACTTGCCTGTTTAAGCCCATTTTCTCAAAACGTTTTCAACTTCACTTCATCTCCGAGAGAGTTAAACTGTTTGGTACCAGAGGCTCATTTGTATACTTGCACTACAAAATTTAAATCAATTAGCATAATCAAGTCCTACCAAGTGTTTGCCACCAAGATGAATTATGTCTTTTCTTTTAGTTTACCCTTGAGCTATCGTGATGAATAAACTAAACACAGTAGTGCTAGATAAAATTTAGAGTTCTGACAGAGAACCTTAAACTATTCCACTGAATTAGGAATGACCATAAATGCAACTTATAAAGCCGTCATACTTCTGCATAGCAACCATTTCATTAGGATTTAGCGTTAATATGTACCTTAAATGTAAAAATACTTGTATATTTTCTGTGAAGAATGTCCAATAGGCAGCACTTAGTAGTTGTGCTGTGTCTGCCCCAAAACCTTTCTGTGATTAGTACCAGGCATTCAGGGAAAGAAAAAAAAAAAAGGTGTGAAAAATCTCACAAATCTCAGATGAATTCTATTTGCTTTTAACTGTAGATGGTACTATTCTGAATCTTAAAAAATTCTTAGTTTTAATTCAGTACTGTTTGTCCTGGTGTTTTGTTGTTTTTTTATATATATAGATCCCTAATATATGTATCCTGATAAAGATACATAGTCTATCCTAACTTAGGTAATAAAAGGAATAAAAGTTCATATTGTTATACTCACCATCATCAACAGCTCCATACAGGATAATCTAACAAAACATTTTTTGAGAGACATTAAGTTCATGAGATGCTTGGCCCCTTCTCGCATATTCAGATTATATCAATAATCTACCCACTCTTTTTTTTTTTTTTTTTTACCAGATAACACTGTTTTTCAACTCTTATTTTTCCAGATGTCTTTAAATTTCAAAGCAAGATAGCCACTTTACCTTTTACTTTCTTATTACATTGATACAGAGAGCAAAATGTTTCTAATGAAAATGAGTAGTATGCACTGCAGATTGTAAAAAGCATGTAAAATGTCTTCTCTTTCCCAAAGAAAATATCATGGCCACTGGAATTCATGCTGATTATTACTGGCCATGAGACAGGGTAATTAGTCATGAATCAAGAGAAAGAGAAGCTAAGTGCAAGGGTTCTTCACTTCGTGAATGTAAAAAAAAAAAAAAAAAAAGAAAGAAAAAATTCTCTTCATGAAAGACTGAAAAAACCTTAAGTGACAACAAGGAAAACAAAACAAAAACAAAACATTGCCAAAAATATAAAAGTATGGTTTTTTACAAGCAGAGTTTCAAAAAATGAATGCAACACGATACTGAAGTGGAATTCAAATTCAGGAAGTCTAAAACAAAAACTATAGTGAGAGCAGAAACCTTGACATTTCAGTGGGAGACATACATTTAAAAGGATCAAATTGTTCTTAGGAGATAAAACAGCAAATTAAATAAATCAGCGGGAAGAAATCCATAAGATAGTACAGTTCAAAATATCAGAAACAGAATCTCCACCTTTCCTGAAATGAATAGTTTACAGAAATCAGTAATGTATGAATTTTGTTAGTGCACTTTTCATTTCTATGTTAATAGAAGGAGAAAAATGAATATTTTACAGCTCGTTTTATCATTAATTTTTTAATATTCTGTAAATTCTAGACAGTCAAAGAGGAAACGGTTTCTAATTGAGAAATAAAGTAATTTGATGTTTTTAAAGGAAAAAAAAACCTTTCAAAAACTTTATTGGAAATATAAATCAAGGTGGAGATTTTTAGCTACTGCTTCACATGAACCATGGCTACACTGCAGAATGTATTCTCTAAACGAAAGATTAAATACTAATCCAAGTTAATTGGATGGGAAAATAAGAAACAGCAACATTTTCTGCAAGATAACCTGTTGCATTTCTTGTAACCAATATTGGCAAATCTTGAGCAAGAAACACAGTATCTACAACACCAAAACCTTTTTTCAGTAGATTTATGTGTAACCAATGCCTAGCAGAGCTATGGCTCAGAATTCAAACCTAAAAGCTGAAGATTTCACTACAAAACTAAAATCCTTTCCCATTGTATTGGAAAAGCCTATACAGAAATTCATGTGCTTACGTTGCATAGCATGCACACAGAAAACTCCATGTTTTCTGTAAGTACTTGCAAGTACCAATCCTCCTACACACACGTATGCATATATGCATAAGTCAAGTACCAAACATCAAGTCCATTTGAAATGCAGCAGACTTGTACTGGGATTTCAAGGACAGGCTAAACTAACATTACCCAGCACTGCATCAAATGGAGAAGGTATTCTGCTGACCCTGCAGCTCCTTGCCTTCACCTTCTCCTTCACCATCCTATCCCAACTGTGACAGAGCATTTGTAGATCTCCCCAGAGACCTGAATTATGGAATCGATCTGGTTTACGATGTTCTCAGAAAAATACTGGATGGTCACCTACACAGCGAGCTGAGCAAGGAGGAGCCTCCTGCAACTCCCGTGCTGACTGTTTGGGAAACCGCAGTGTTATATGTATGTATGGAGCTCCTACACATGCAACAGAGCTGACACTTCTGGACAGTACTGATCATGCACAGGCACGACACGACTGTAAGTCCTGTGCGAGCAGTCCCGGCTGTACTCACCACATCCTACATAAATACAGAAAGTTCTTAGAAGTCCAATCTGCAAACCGTTACAGATATGTATGGCAAAACCAGATGTACAGAAGTCTGTATGCAGACTGAATAGGAAAGAAAAATTGATTCTCAATAAAAATGTTGGAAGGTAAGTGCATGAATTTGACAGAGATTTTAAGTGAAGAAAATGTTTTGACAGTTGCTTTTTTTAAAATCTATTTTCATACAAGAAAACGCTAGCGATGATGAAAATTAAGGAAGCTGGTTTTAATTATATTGCAAATATATGACTTTCAAAAATGATATGGATCCCTTGCAGGACAAATGAGAAAACTATGGAAAAGTTTTCCCAACTATCAGCATATCAAAGCAAGAAAAAATAGCCAAGTTTTTACTAAGAGTTATTTCACTCGAAATCCTGGTAAAACCTGGAACACTGTTTTCAGCATGAAGAGCCTGTCAGATGACCAAATTTTAGAAGCACATTCTAGAGAACCACATAATCACCAATAATTCAACAGTCCATATATTTGATATAGTTTCCATTCCTGTGCACTTCACATTCTGAAGCAATATTCCTTTCATTGATGTTGAGCTCAACAGATATTGAAGAAAATTGTTTGACTAGGTAACCACAGATGTTTTCTCTTCAACTTGCTGACTGGTCATTTTGAATTACAACTGCATAAACAGAAAGTGTTACAAGAAACCCAAACAAGCCCTCTTGAAACACAGCTGTCAAAATACATTTTTAAGTTAGCTACTTCTAAAATACTCCAATAAGAGCAGAAGGTTCAACATCCTCTCCCAAACACAAATTCAATTACATACCTGTATGACTTTTCAACAAAAGAAGAATGATATTTGTCACAGGCCTTTTTTGAGAGAGAGACTAACACACTTCAGTTCTGAGCTCAGACACTCGAATTTGTTGTTTTCTAGTCTCTACTGATGGTTTTGACCAGATCTCCACCATAAATCATAGGTCTTTAAAGACCTAGATACTCACACGTAGGTACATCAAATCAATCTCCCAAAAGAATTCAAACCTTTAACTACCAAGTAAAACTAATTTTCCTTAAGCTATAAATGATTGCCAGCAGAGAATAGACTTTTTTTTAAAGGTGAAAAATATGCAATACAAACAATCGCAGCTATATTTTCTACTGTATTCTCACACCAGTGGTAACTCCAAGATAAAAATCTGCTGCTCTAGAATCCTTAAAAGGAAGATACTTGAGGATTTCTTTGAAGTTACCCTAGGAATTTTGTAAGATGTATAAAGGGCACTACCACCAGAAACGTCTGATTTGTCTAACCATATTTATTAGTTCTCTTGACTCTCATTGTCACTGTTACAGTACAACAGTCACTTAAGTGAGTTTATCTGAATGATTAAATCAACACAGCATGGAAATTAGAAAGGCCTAGAGACCAGTTCCTGAAGCAATGTGCATAACAATTTTATTTTAGCAGCAGATACAATTAACAATATTCCAAGAGCGAGTAACCAGAATATAAAGAAACAAACCCATGCAATTATCGAAGCTGACATTTGTCTCATAGTGACACAGATGACTGCATTTAAAAAAAAAAAAACAACACATCTGAGGAAGGCTTTATACGAAGGTAGATGCTTCTACCTATTTTTGTACCATACTTTGCCTAAATAGACTTATAATTAGCCACCTGAAAAAAACCACTTACATTTCTTCCCTATATTCCTGCATCCTATTCCTCCTTAATTCAATTATCACCTTAAATTTGTGCCACTTAAAAAAGATGTGCCAATGAAAATGTAAAAACACTGTGATCTATCTTGTGGTATCTTTTTCATAGCTCAGAAAGTTCATGCATCACTTCTCTAAAGCTCATGCTTGCTTTCTCATGAAGAATTTATGTTCTAAAAATATCCTTCAAGATATCTTATTCTATTAATACATTTCCACTTTCTCACAAGAAAATAAGCAAGCTGTTTTGCTAACCAAGACCTCTGTCTTCCTTTCAGCCTAAGGAAATGGTGTTAACTATTTTCAGGTTTTTCACCCAATAATCTTACTTGCACAAATATCAAAGTTTAATGTTGACAATACCCAAAGTGCTGGGTCAATGCCCAAGAAGGCTGTAAGAAGTTTCTCTTAATGTTAATAAAACACAACAAAAAGTTCAAACAGCTGATGGATCTGGTCAAAATTGATGCAGATGTCAACACAAGATATTTATATCATTCCTATACAGACAAGCCAACGGTCAAACCATTGAATTTACAAGGAAGGAAAAAAAATGGATATTTTGAAGTGTGCGGTTCATACAAACTTTTGGACAGTATACTGCATATATCCCAGCACTATCTCTCCATCACTCATCCTTCTTGACCTCCGTGATCCTTGTCAATACACAGGAGCAACATTATACAGCAGGAAGGATTGAAAAATAAAAGGAAGGTGGGTGGGCTCTGGAGAGTATCTTGGATATCATGGACAGCCTGAAAAGATCTGATGATCGTTAATTATAGTGATATTAATCCCACACAAATAGAAGGTATTTTCTAAGAAACAAAAGTCTGCAAGAGCAGAAGAACAACTGCTGAAGGGGGATTCTTATAACAACGACTTATTGTTATCAGTATTGTATCAGAAAGGAGTACTGTGGATGAAACAAACTAAACCAGTATGTCTGGTTTAATTGGCAAGACCTTGTAACATAGAATATGCAAACAGCCCAATGCCATTTTAAGGTTAAAGACATTAATATAATAGGAGTTCAGATGTTACACTCATGAAACACTGATATATCTCTCTTAAAGTTTAAAGACAAAAAAAAAAGAAAAGCAAACAAAAACCCCACACCTTAGAACTATGGTAGCTTTAAAAAGAATTAAAATAATTTAACACAAGAGTAACATTTTAGTGAACTAAGTGAACGTTACAAACTTGTAAGTGAATGAAACTAGTAGCTCTTTAAAGTACAAGGAACTAATGTGTATTCATTTCTAAATAATAAGCAATGCTTTATAAGTAAAATATTTAGTCTACGTGAAAGATTTCCATGCTTATAATTTTCAGCAATGCTACATAATACTGTTTTATTATGTACACTTTGAAGGTTAACACTTGCCTTTCCCATAAAGTTACCAATTTCACACTACACTACGGATACTACCAGACTTCATGAACCTTAACAGCCAGTCCTAATATAAAAATAACAGGACTTGCACAAGATTGAAGGGAGACAGTCAGGCAATATAGAACTGATACATCATGTTCTGAACCGTGGCTTATAAATCCAAATGAAAACTCAACTACTTGAACACTCCTGCAAATATAATCTATCTGCCTGAAGTTCCTAACTCCATTATTAAAAAAGAAAGGGAATATAAAGAAAAATAATATGAACAGAAATCTATAGGCAAAAGATGAGTGAAAGACACATTTCAGGCATGAGGTATGGGGAGTTTCTGGGGGGAGAGAAGAAAAATAGCTAACTAGGTTAGCATCAGGATAAAAAGGGAACATTACCAATAGACCTAAATCTAAGTTTGAGCATGGAGTTGAAAGAATTATTTATAAAAATGCAGAATAGACAGAAGCATGCAACATGTATGCTCCTCTACAGAACAGCTATCAGTGCATAACTGTCTAGATGCAAGACAGCTGAAGTAATGTAAAATATTTATTACCTAAGATTTAAAATAGAAGTTATTTTGCTTCTTGTAGTTCTCATGTCACTGAAAAAATGAGCCAGTGTGCCTTGCAAGCCTTAGGAATCTAAACTGAGGATAACCACAGAGGTAAGAAAAAACAAAAT
The DNA here is from genome assembly GCF_036013445.1 of Caloenas nicobarica. Taxonomy (NCBI): domain Eukaryota; kingdom Metazoa; phylum Chordata; class Aves; order Columbiformes; family Columbidae; genus Caloenas; species Caloenas nicobarica. The sequence goes on along the minus strand of NC_088245.1, from coordinate 30,026,489 downwards.
CAGCTTGTGTCCCTGAACTTAGACACAAATGGTGACACAAGAGTGATTAAAAGGAACACTTCAGAAACTCTCTAGCCACTTATGCAAAATGTTTTTGTTTTTTGCTTTTTGTTTTTTTGGGGTTTTTTACTGTATGAATAACTGAGTTGCAGAAATGCATATGATCTTACACAACAAAGCACATCAAATTTAGGGGTCAGTGAGGAAACGGCCAGAAAAATTCAAACCCAAGAAACAAGATTACAGACCATGAGAACGAAACACAAAAATATCTCTAGACATAAAATCTAAGGCATGTTATAAGATTCTAAATACAGTCAAAGCCTGAAAATGGATGCCACCAGCAGAGTATTCTGCTCTTTCTGATGGTCGTTCTAAAACTGAAAACCTAAAGAAGGAATCAGTGAAAGCATGTAGGATTTCTGACCCTAAATACACACAGTGGGACCAACATAAGATATTAGTGAAAACACTTGAGATGACAGTATGTTAAGTAAAATACAGTGAAGGGAATGACAAATCTCATCTGCTCAAATTCCAGGCACTGGATAGATGTGTTACTGAAAAACGAGTGCATATTTTCTAAGTGTGGGACACTCTGCAGACAAAAAATATTTAATATTCCATGAAATAATTTGAGGTGTCATATACCTGATGAATTAAGGCTAAGCTAACAATTGCCATGGCATGAACTTTTATTAGTCCACTTTAGTGCTCCTCATCTTTTGGAAAAGTATATGCATATAACAAATTTAAATAGTCACGTATTCTTTTTTCCCACCTGTTTAATATTGCTTTGTATTAAGTCAAGGCACAGCCTTATGGACTAATTACAAAACCTTCTGTACATATTCCTTAGAGATTACTAGAGTAAGCAATGAAAACCATAATAGAAATGCAGCATTTGGCTTACAGTGTGTCACCGAGAAATGATCTGTGTAATGGGAGGACTGTAGTCGTTGCTTTCTCCGACCAATGTAAGTTCCATTCTCATACAACTCCACCAGCCTTTTTTGCTCTGGTTTTGATTTGCCTTCTCACCTCCTATTTTTAACATCTATCTGCTTCTCCTTTCCCTTGCATAGCTCCCCATCTTCCTTCTTAGCAGTAACATGCGGGGCAAAACTAGATCATCTTATAGGCAGCTATGAAGATATTAAGCCATTTCAGCACACAACAGCAATCAAAACTGTAGCAGAACAGGATATTGCACAAAATACAAAGATTACTGAACACAGAAATACTGACAGAAACCAGGAATCAGCACAATGAACCTCCCCCACAGCCCTGTTTCAGTTTTTCCATTTTTATTATTATATTATTCAGATTTATTGGGAATACAAAGTCCGCAGATACTAACAGAATGACTATTAATGCCGCAAAATTATTAATGGGTCAATTTTTATGGAAATGGATACATTTTCTCATTCCTTGATCTTCCCAGCTGTTACACGAAAAAGCAAAATATCAGCTATCTGGAAGAGGAAAATGGATTGGAGGGAGGGCAGTACACAAAAACATAATATAAGCTTGAAATAAAGCAAGAAAAAAATAGTCTGACTCCACTCCTTTCCCTCACTTCTCTGCCTTGTGTTTCGATAGATTGAATAGCCCTGACCCATTGCACAAAACCCAAACCAATGTATCAATAAAACCAAGCAAACAAAGACTGTGTACTATGAAACAGAAAGGAAATTTTGCCAACTTGTTAACCCAATCAGCTAGTGTGTAAACAGGCTAAATACGTAATCATTAAAGAAAATAGCACAGAAATAGATGATCTGTACACTATTACGGTTGCTTGTAAACTGGTATTTAGTTCAAGTCTGCACAAATATAACGGACAATTAAATTTATCACACAAGATCTGAAAGTTCTGGTTTAGTAATACTACCAGATTCCACTATTTTTGTGATTCATTCACAGCAAATTTTTGTCTTCAGCACTGTAAACTGGCATGAGGTCACCTGCTTTCTTTAAAATTCTCATCCCTGCTCTTAAAAATTAAGTGAGGGCTCAAAACATTCCTGATTCTATTCTCCCTCTAATAATCCCTCATTAGCTTTAATTACTTCATTGTACTTAGTAATGCTATTCCTGCAAACAGTCAGGCCTACTTAAAGTTACTGTTCTAGAAATAAACTAAGGAAACTTACACTGCTGCTTGATTTTTCAATATGTGAAAAAGCATTTCTTTTTATCATTTATCGGTCCCATATACTTGTGCTATAAGAGTCTGGAAACAGAAGATATGAATGTTCTACTTCTGCAGTACTGTTAATTCATATGTTAGCACTGTGTTTGCCACAGCGGAATCTGCTCCTTTTCCAGGCTGAAAGACTTTTGCTTTTTTTCCCCCTTTTTTTCTCTTTCAATAATCTCTATTCAATTTGAAGCTACGATGCAGGAGAGATTCTCATTTCCCTTTACCACACACGGCAATTCAAGTATTTCTGCACTGCATGCCTTATTATGTGTAGAAGTTAACAAGTCCCTTCAGTTAGTATGTTATTCTTCAGTCTTGGTGAAATCTTCTAAAAGGCCTGATCTATTTTACATATGATTGTCTTTGTGGGATTTGCATACAACTGCATACATACAGCTCACTCCTATTTTCAGACTGATAATAGAATTTTATTAGCAAAAACTTATACATGGTTCAATCTTTATCCCTCAGAATAACTTATTCACTGTAAGTATGTTTCCCCATATGGCACCCTACATGTCAAATTCAACACGCTTAACTTCAGCTGTCTAAAATATAGGTTTGTCTAATCTAATAATCCAGATCCTCCGTCTAATTCACTGGGACAGACATGCATGAGAAGAAGACAATTCATCCCGTCTATATCAGATGTCTTTTAAAATGGGATAAACTGCTCTCTTGGGGTGCCTGCTTGCCCTGTTAATCACAAAGGAAATCCAGGTGACCAAGTTTTATTAAAAATCTCAGTTTTAGACAGATACATTTAGGTAAAATATAATCCAGTCATTACACAGCAACACAAGGAGTACTTCTGATAGTATACGTACATCACTTCATCAGAATGGCACAGACTAAGCAGATGAAAAGTATTTGCTGTCACCAGAGCCAAATTCAGACTAAGAGTTGTCTGCACAGAACCTTTAGCTGGTTTGCTCTTCTCCCACCATGACCCATCACAGCTACACTAGCAAAACTCCATACGACAAGCCTGGCCTGGAATGCAGCAATTAGAAAGCTGAGTCAATAAATTAATAAACATATTAGTTGAATACTATAAAAGTTCACAGCTAAGTATGATTGCTGAGATGCAAAAGAATCCTGCTGGATATTATTGCTTATTCTGCACATTCAGAGTTTATAATCTTCTTTAAATGAGAACTATAAGTACAGTTCACAGCAAACATTAGAAAGTGTTCTAAGAAACAGACTGAAATACAGAGCAGTGTGTGCTGGAACAAGCTGGTTTTTAGACCTGTATACAAACATCCCCCAGGGCTCGGTAGTGTGGTGGGATGGCAGCAACTCACTTTGTAAAGCCAGACCTTTAATTCTGAAGTCAAAGCAAGGAAAACAGATTCCGATATTGACCCACCTGTTCGTGTTAGAAGTTTTGTCCTTACCAAATGTGCTAGAATAAAAATCATAACACATATATTTAGGCCTTTTAAAAATAAACTAATCTGTCAAAACCAAAATAGCAAGAACAACAAAAGCTTTATTTAAAGCTGACAGTTATCAGGCAAAGCAAGAAAAGACAGTAGTAAACTTAGGCTCTGCTATGCCTACCAGACTCATAAATACTGGGTTTTGTTCCCTCCTCTCAAGTCTGTTACCAAAAGACAGAATCCTCTTGGCAATAATACATTTAAGATCAAAGAAGAAAAACAAAAGAATCCTGGAACGAAATAAAATTGTTGCTGTGTAGTCAGTACTTAAATTTTTATTTTTAAGGAATCTATGCTCCTGAATGGAAAATAAAGGTCCAGAAGAAAGTAAAATATTTTGGAAAGGAATTCAGAATGAAAATACAGGTATAACAACTACATGCAACACTCAAGCCATGTTAGTGTCATACTGTGCCAAGTCTTCAAAAAGTTCATCTCACATTAAGATGACAAACTACTGAGTGTTTACCTTTACATGCCTCTTCTACACATGTATTTATTTTGTACAGAAACACACTTTTTCTGCCGTGTTTTTGAACTTCTGTTTACAAACACTTATAAATAGTTTGAGGAGTTATAAACATTTCCAACATGTATGCAATTTCCAGAAAGACAATATGAACACCCAATTCATTTAACTGGTTCATACACAATGGTTTAAATTGTTTGGTTTAGACAGAGCTGTTTCTCACATCTCATACAAAAATAAAGCACAGCTTTAAAGTATACAAATTTGTTAACCTTGTTCTGATAACTTACGTTCCTAAAGCAGGCCTAAAAAACCCCATGCTACTAAAAACTTAATTAAAATATGTATACTGAAAATTCAGCTTTTTCTCAGTAGAAATGATAATAGCTTGTTCTTTCTGTTGTCAAAGAATTTATACAATTCCTGCTTTGGTACCATGAGGAGTTATATACATGCCTCAAATATTAATGAAGATTAAAAACTTTCCTTCTTTTTCCGTCAGTTACACTAATAGATCTCAGATTTACAAATAATGTAAGATGAAGTGAATAAAATATTAAAAGAGTTTTCTCCATAACAGTGACAAAAGCTGTAGGTTGAGTTGAGATTAGGATGCATCAAGACATAAAACATTTGAACAAGGATTGGTACTAATAGCTAAATGTATTCTTCACATCCAGTATGAAATACTTTCTGACAATTAAGCAGCAGAGACTTGACTAATATATGTAGTTGATTTTCAAACTTGTATACTACTGGATGGAAGAGCACAGCAATGAGTTAAGATGAAAGAAAATTAGGTCTGGAAAAGTGGGAGAGGATCCACTCGACCTTTCCTGCACTGAAGTGGAACCAATAATACTTGATTTATGTGTGGCAGAACTTTCTCCAGTTTACTCCTTGCATGAAGAATTCCATGTTTCCTTTTTATATTCTTTTTTTTCCTACACTAATTAAAATCAGGTTTTCTGTCTTCCTTTGCATCAATCTCAATCCTCCATTACTTAAAAACATTCATGTAGTGAAAGGAGGCCACTTAGTTTCTTCTAAATTTTATTTTCACAGATTCAGAATGACAGAATGGCTGGAGGGGACCTTTGAAAGTCATCTGGTGCAATGACCCTGCTCAAGGAGAGCCACCTACAGCCAGTTGCCCAGGACCATGTCCAAGTGCCTTTTTGTAATTCAGAATTACCTTCTCCATTTTTTCACTTTTTTTTTTTTTTTTTTTTTACAGTCACACATCTTTTTAAAACTTAAATGTAAATAATAAATCAATTCGTTCTAAATCAGCACAATGACATCCTAAATCTGATTTTTATGACACTTATGTGCAAAGCTACAGAATTGATTTTTTCACTGCTACAGCAAAGGTAAATTCAATATATTCAGGCTAGCTGGTTGATAGACCTGAGATCTTAAAAACACATCAATACAATGGTGTGGATTTGTATGTGTATTTTGCAGGTTTTGCTATTGACAGATTTATGTCCAACTCCCGCTGTAGAAAGAATATGATCACATTACTGTGATAGTGCAGTAACATTATGGCTCAATTTTACTTTAATTTACACTATTGCTTAAGAAATGGCTAATAAAGCAGTTTTCAATATGGGAACTAAACTAGAACAATATACATTACACAATAATGGATAGCAAATTACCACCGGGGGGGAAATGTATAGCAAATGATACAATTTTAATTTATTAAATCTTCCAAACTCCAGCAGCTTATTTTTATAGGAAGCTTGTATGAACACAAACTCCCCAGTGAGCTCAAGTAACATACCATACTGGCCACAAAAAAGAGTTTAGGATTTTGAAGAAAGTGCATTTCAACTCTCTAACAAGGTATGCATCCCTCTTTCTTTGGGTCACTTTGTTCAAGTACCATTAGCCATGGGCAAAAAAAATCACTGCAAGTGGAATAAACCTTAAAATACCATTAGAACACAACACTTACTTAACAATAAATATGATATTTAAAACTGTTCATTGGCTAATGCACACAAAATATACCTACAATTTCATGAGGTACTGAGGCATTAGTATTACCACCACACAGTCAAGACAGAGAGCCCTTAACCTCAACTGCTGTCATTCATGTCAGCAAGGGCTACCCTCCACTGCTACCTGGGAATGATCCTTAATGGTGCTGACTTGACATCTCTTGCTGACTCCATTTTTGCCTTTAGGTTCATTTACCTTTTCATGCTGGTGTTTTCTAAAGGAAGTTACTGCTGTTTCCTGTCTCAACAATATAACCCACATCTCTCATTTTATCTTCCTTATCTTGCATTATTCTACTCTGTAGACATTTTCTCAGTTCATTCCACTTGGCAGTCACCTCAGAAGCCTAAACCATGGTTATACATGCCGTATCAGAGATGGGACTTGGATCCTTGATCATGGCTGGATACAGAGGGAGAGGGGAAGAGAGAAGTTGGTGAAGGGTTTAGAGAGGAAACCATATGAGGAGTGGCTAAAGTCACTTGGTTTGTTCAGCCTGGAGAAGAGGAGACTGAGGGGAGACCTCATTGCGGTCTACAGCTTCCTCACAAGGGAATGAGGAGGGGCAGGTGCTGATCTCTTCTCTCTGGCCATCGATGGTAGGACCCAAGGGAATAGCAGGAAGATGTGCCAGGGGAGGTTTAGGTTGGACATTAGGAAAAGGTTCTTCCCCCAGAGGGTGCTGGACACTGGAACAGGCTCCCCAGGGAGGTGTCACGGCCCCAAACCTGACAGTGTTCAAGAAGAGACTGGACAACACCCTCAGACACATGGTGTGAACTGTGGGGTTGTCGAACACAGGGACAAGAGTTGGACTTGACGATGCTTGTGGGTCCCTTCCAACTCAGGACAGTCTATGATTCTATAAGAAAGAGAAAGTTTTGGCAAGTTGCTTCTTCCTCATGTAGAACATGTCTCTGTATCAATTATTCTGTTTCTTCAAATAGGATGGGATTAAATTTTGGACCTGCTGCCACGGAGTGCACTCCAAGTGTCTAACACCTAGAAGACATGCTGTACCTAGAAAACCTGAGACAGCCACACTGCAAAACTCCATCTGAAGTATGAAAGAAGGCAGGTACCAACACAGCTCAGCAAGCTCTGCACTTCATCCTTTCAGCAGAACTCAAGGGATCCACGTAATTTAAGGACACATATTGATGAAAACGCAGACTTTGAACATGTTCTCTACAACAGATGAACATCCTGGTATCATAACACATCCCAATCAGTAATTTCAGGCTAAAAATATAAACAAGAAAGAATTGCACAAGTTAGAGAAAACATATTAAAAGCTTCTGAAAAGTCAGCTAAATTGCGTCTTCATTTAGAATGCTAACTAAAATTAAGCTATGAAAGGGTTCATTGTTCATGTAATGAAATATTCTAAAATTTACTCGACAAACATTAAAGTATATTTACTTGACAAAAATTTAAGTATATTTAAGGAAAGCATAGAGAAAGCACATCCATCTGTTGAACCGTGTCATAACACTTGCTCATATTACCACTAAGAATCATCATCAACTGCCTGATTTACATATATACTTAATTTCAGAGAAAGTCTTCATAATTTCTTTTTGTGGCATTTAATTGTCCCATTATCAATGGTGTGATTATTTGTTTTAATGCTTACCTAGCCTCACATTTTATTACTCTTTCCCGAACAAGTATTCTAACTTCACAATGCTTGAAAAAACAGGATTTACATACCTAACTCACAAAAGTCTGCTATATTTCAAAAGAAAATGCACTTATGATGCTAATACTTCCATTTAAATCATAGGAGTGTGAAAGAAACCTGTTTGTCAAAAACCTATGAGAGCCAACATTAATTTCTGGTTGCTGGTAGAAGTTAAAATGGACACACAAAATTCCAGAGAGAAATAACAAAGGCAACTAGAATGCTACAAAAAATACATGCATTTGTTCCTTGTCTGCAGGGTGTTACACTTTTTTTTAATAACTGCTTTTTCACTTGAGATAGAAAATTGAAACAGAATGTTTTCTATTCATATTGCAAATGAAATGTTACTGACTCACTTCATCAAAAAATTCAATACTTGTTCGTGTAATTGAGTTAGGGACTGAGCTTCAATAGTCATTTTGCTGATATAGCAAAATAAGGATAGGAGATGCGATGTTTTATGATCTACCAGCAGGGTGATAGCCTTCTATTTGTTAAATATGATCCTTTATAAATATATCATAAGGTGTGTAACTTTGTAAGAATGACCTAATCTATTAGGCAAGGTAGTGCCTTAGCTCCTGATGTATGTTTGCGGCTCAGAAATGACCATGTATCAGGCTGCAACCTAGATATTTTTGTGAACTTCTACCAAATGATGTACAAACCTCAAAAGTTCAACGAGGCTTAATGCAATGTCCTGCACATGGATCAGGGCAATCCCGAACATGGGGATTGATCCCAAACAGGCTGGGCGACGGTTTGAGAGCAGCCCTGCAGAGAAGGACTTGGGGGTACTGGTGGATGAACGACTGGACATGAGCCAGCAATGTGTGCTTGCAGACCAGAAACCCAACCATATCCCAGGCTGCATCAAAAGAAGGGTGACTGATAGGTTAAGGGAGGTGATTACTGCCCCTCCTCTCTGGTGAGACCCCAACTGGAGTACTGCTTCCAGCTCTGGGTCCCCAGCGTAAAAGACATGGACATGTTGGAGCAAGTCCAGAGGGTCATAAAGATGACCTGAGGGCTGGAGCACCTCTGCTATGAGGACAGGCTTAGAGAGTTGGGGTTGTTCAGGCTGCAGAAAAGAAGGATCCCGGGAAACCTTATTGTGGCCTTTCTGTACTTAAAGGCGGCTTATAAGAAAGATGAAGATGCACTTATTAATATGGCTTGTAGAGACAGGACAAGGGGTAATGGTTTTGAACTGAAAGAGGGTAGATTTAGATTAAATATTAGGAAGAAATTCTTCACCATGGGGGTGGTGAGGCAGTGAAACAGGTTGCCCAGAGAAGCTATGGATGTTCTATCTCTGGAAGTGTTCAAGGTCAGGTTGGATGGGGCTTTGAGCAATCTGGTCTAGAGGAAGATGTCCCTGCTCATGGCAGCGGGGTTAGAACTAGATATCTTTAAGGTCCCTTGCAACCCAAACCATTCTATGATTCTATGACACGATTATATGCCAAAGAAATTAAATTGGAATCCTGTTGCAAAAAATAAAAATAGCTAAGAGTTAACCACTGTTCAAATAAGGTTTTTTCCCTTTTTTTAAAATTTGGGTTTACTGAAATATAATTTCTTTAACCACTGCTCAGGTAGATAGTTAACAGAAGGCTTGCCATCATTACCATTGCAAACTGATGCTTCTATGTCTTTTTTAATCATAAGCATGGAAAGCCAATAAAGTCGAATTAAATCTATTGACATTCAGCAGCATAATGACTACCTTTAAGGTGCCTCAGTCAGAGAACAGAATACAAAGTACAAAGGCAGAAATACAAAGTCAGGCAAAGAAACTCCTTTCATACTCACTTTCATAAATAAAAGCAGGTGTTTCACAAAGGCAGTCCGAAAATCTACATTTCTTATTTGTTACAATGACAAGCTAAAATAGAAAATACCCAACTAATTGGATCATGAGGTAATCTCCTGGAACAATTTATCTTCAATAGCTCCTGAATATTTTAACAATATATGTCAGTGTTTATGAGCAAAAGAGAGCAAGGTTGTGGTTTTAATGATAGTAATCCAATCTAGAAATCAGATCTGCCTTTTGTCTGTGATAAACTATTATTTTAATAATTTCTAGAAGAAGTAAGGCAGTAAAGGAAGTACAGGAGGACAGATAGCAAACTCAAATTGGTAAGTTAATTAAGTATCCAAATTTTTCTTTAATAATCATAACGTTCATTTGCATAAGCGTTTTTCCAGTTTCCCAATTTAATAGAACAGAATAAGCTGTAAACAGGAAAAGGTATTTCTGAGCTGCCAGAAGAAACAAAACAAGTTTCAGTCTTAATTAACATAATAGCAAACTTCTGATAAATTTCATAATTTTCAGTTTGCTATGATTTCTGTCCCAGAATTCCCTTTGTATTGAAATGTTCCATCTAACTTCTGTCATGAGGCAAGCTTTAAAAAAGGAAGGAAAGCATGGAAAAAATAAATTCACTAATCTTTCAGTTCCAAGGCTATATGCAAAAGCAAAGCTTAAAGAAATCATCAGATAATCCATTCAGTAATTTCACACACATGTAGTCTAGCCACTGAACAGAATCTGGCTGTGTATTAATTTTTAAAATTTCAATGAAAACTACAAACAAGTGAAGTTCACAGAACACACATAGTAGATCTGGAATACTGATGACTAGATCAGATCAGTCCTAAATCTGTTTTTATCATTTTGAAATGGAAGTATTATCACCTTGATTTTATTTATTTTATAGATGGACAGATACCTCAGATTTCCATATATTTCATGCATTAGTAATAAAGAAACAGCAAGTTACTCTTGTGACCAGACAACATAACTAGCAGAAAAGCAATAGAGGTGTAATATTTTGAAATATGGAAAACTAGACTTTCAGGAAAATGCTACAAAGACTGTAGAAGCAACCAACCATTGACAAACTGTTAAAACTCACACAATAACCTTGAACTCAATGTGCCAGATACGGCATTTGTCCAAAAGGCTGAAACTTTGTACAGATGAGACCCCTCAGTCACAATACACCTCAGGACTTAGACCAGATACTGTGAGAGTTAATGTTATCTGTCAACAGCTTTCAAAATGAATGCCAGCAAGTGAAGCATATATATGTATTTTAAAGCAATTCACAGCTGACTTGGTTTAAAATGTGCATCACCTCAGTATTAAAATAATAATACAAAATAAAAAACCAATGTGAAACATAAGCACGTCCCTGCAAAAAATCTGTGAACTCCAAAGGTAAAAATGTCCTCTGTATGACACTCCTCATGGTCTATTTTACATTAAGAAGCAAATTAAGTGTATATGCCTGCAAACTGCTACAATAAAGTTTCTACATAGAATGAGTTTTCTACAGACAGTATTTATCCAAATAATTCAAGACTGTCCCTCATTGCACAAAGTAGTTTGAAGATAGTTACAAAAGCCGCCAGGCTGAAAAAGGCCTTCTTTCAAGCATTTTTTCATATCACTACAAAATGCACACACTTTGTTTCTTTACAATAAAAGAAGGAAATTACAGGATATTCTAGCATGCAAAGCTGCATAGTGATAAGTAAAACTTTTTAAGAAGCTGGTCCAAATTAAAATAAAATTTAAAAAAATAAAAAGCTTTGTGTGATTGGTAACAAACTTGTCAGATTAGAAATACATCAATAATTTTACAGCATTTAATAACATTATGTGACACTACTAATAGTTTTTACATATATATACACACAAATATCTACTTATGTATACATACATATCACACATGCTACTTTTTCTTGCTGCTGGGTGAAAAAAGCTATGAAAGGTGGAGGGGGGAGTAGGAAAAAATACTGAGTTCCTTGAAGCTGTCTCAGGCTTAAAAAGATAAAGAGCTGAACACAGTGTAGTTGACTCAATAAGCTTGACTTTTTTTTCCCTCTGATGAATACTACACACAAAGTCTTTAAAAATAAAAAGAGCAACTATTACTTATAAAACATATTTGAAAGTTGCACAACGCTTCTCAAAACTATACAATATATGCAATCAAATCCTCGGGTTTTCTTCCAGGCCCATGATAACACATGCTAACTACACTCTAAAATGATTTAGTATTTCACTCCAGTCACAAAAAACAGGAGACAAAATGTACCAAGTTGCTACTTCTGTAATTTACCAAACCAGGGAGGAGCCCAATGTCATCCTCATGGTGCTTGGACCTAAAGGAAGAAAGCAACACAGGTTTTTCCATAATACAAATGTAATTTTCCAGTACTTGTCACTGCCACTCCCTATCCTGAGAACTCCGGGTGCCACACAGTAGTGCAAGAGCTCCTTGATGCGCGGCTGCCTCAATGTAACAGTCGTTTTGCAGTTACATTGGCAAATGATGATTTTTTTGTGATGCAGTAGGTAATGAATAAAATCCTGCACTATATCAAGCAGAATGAGGGTTTTTTTCTAGGTTTTGCTGACCGTGCTTACAGCTTAAAGTGTCAGCCTTCAGATTTCTCAACATTATACAAAATAAATTCTACACCTTCTCCTAATGTAGTCTTCAGCCTTCTCTCCAAAGAGAATAGAATCAGTTGAGCCACAAAATCATGCTACCTCCTACAGTAGCTCCATCTGAAGGTGAAAAAAAAAAAAAGCACAAACCAAAAACACTACAAAAAACCTTCTAAAAATCATGCAAGCATGCATCCTGATGCAAACATTTGACTGTCTTCCTCATGTGCTAGAAAAAAAAATCCACATAACTAATTTACTCAAAGTTTTTATAAAGAGTCCAGTGTTCTACTCACATTAAAACCAGCAAAGATCCTTACAGATACTGATCGCTGGCTTTTAAATAGAATAGACCACTGTTCTCAATTTAGAAAAACAAATGACACTAGCCACACTAGTATACTACATATTGGTTACCAGTCTTTCAAGTCTTTATAAATCAAAACTTCATTTTAAACAAATTTTTAAGTTTGACTTTTTGCCAGGTCACCTGCAGGCATCCAACTATAAAACATCGGTTTAAAAAATCTTCTGCCAAGACACAGCAATAGTTGTCCTCTATACCACTGAGTTTAGATTAATGACTTGTAATTCAGTCATCTACACAGGAGAGCTATTTTAACTGCATTACAAAATATATTAAGCTACTGTATTATACCTGTGAGTCTTACTACAATAATATTAACTGAAATTTTTCTAATACTGAAAAAGAACATGAAAGTCAATAACGATCAAGCAATTTTTCTTGATTCTCACAATATTCTTGTATGCATGTCAGGATGTTGCAGTCTGGATGGGTGGAAAAAAAAAAAATCAAACAGATTAAAACAAAAATGGTTGGATGACCAGGTTCAGAGGGTAGTGGCTCATGGGTGGTGCTCTGCCCGGGGGCCAGCAACAAATGAAGTACTGCAAGCGTCTATCCCATCCTGTTCCACTTCTTTTTCAGTGACCTGGAGGTGACAGAGTGCATTCTCATCAACTTGCAGATGACACCAAATTGTGGAGATCAGTCGATACTCTCACAGAGATGGAATCTAAAATTTCTGTCTCCAGTTTTGAGCCCCCAAGATAAGGAAAGACATTGATAAAGCAGAGTACATTCAGCAGAGGGCCACCAAGCTGGTCAGGGGCTGGTGCACTAGCACTGCAAGAAGCTAAGAGAATGAGCTTACCCAACCCAGAGAAGAGACAGCTCCAGGTGGACTTAGCAGCATGCCAATACCTACAAGCTTATAAAGAGAACACAGACAAACTCTTCACACTGGTGCATGGTGAGCAGACAAGAGACGACGGGCATAAGTTGAAACAAGATAGGTTCAGACTGGATATAAGGAGAAACTTTTTCCCAGTGAGGACAGACAGGCAGTGGAAGAGGTGGCCCAGAGAGGTTAGACGGTCTCCGTCTTCTGAAGTCTTCAAGACAAAAGTGGATAAAGCCCAGCAGAACTTGGTTTGACATCATAGTTGTCTCTGCTTTGAGTAAGAGGTTGGGCCTCCTGAGGTCCCTTCCTACCTGAATTACCATGTGATCAAGGATGTGATCCTATTATCTATTTCTTCAAGTTTAGTGAAGATATAAAGACATGGATGGTTGCCCTAACAAAATGTCCAATGTTCTTAGGTTTCTTATTCATAGGCAGGCTTGTGCTCACAGTATGGCATTTTGGAGTAATTTCTGCTAACAACAGTAAAAGGGATAATCAAAGAAGCGGCTACTCTCCCCAGTTCTTTGCCTCGACCTCACCCCTAGTACAAGTTAAAGATGTCTGCAGAATTGCTCTTTATTTTCAACAGCTGGACAGGCTGTCTGAAATAAATGGCAAGTAAGTCTCAAGGCATCATTCTGTAGACATAAAAGGCAGATCCATCCTTTTAAGCCAGTATCTCAAAAGAAAAAAGATAAAGAAGCCAGTCCAAAAAATTTGCATCTGTGGGGAATTCATTCAGAATAGGCATATCACCAAGAATGCTGATAAAATTCTCATGTAAATTCACTGTGCAGTCTGAACAATACAAAAAAAGCATTTCCTTCCCTCCCTCTTCTTCCCTCAACTGGTGTTAGCTTTTAACCCATCATTAACCATGTAACCCAAAAAGACAAATGAACAGCTTTTAAAGGTTAGCATTAGGTAGTTTAAGGTATATCTTGACATGTTATGATGCCATTAAAAGATTCATATGCAGGTAAAAAACTATGAAATCAAATCCTAAAAAAAAATTGAATTATTTCTGACATAAAAAAAAATGCAAAATTAAAACAAAAGCTGTGTTATTAATATAACCTCTCACTGGAGAATGCCAGAAAGAATTCTACTTATTCAAGGACACGATCATACAAATTAGAGATGTAAATTGGAAAAATACTCAATATACTATAAAGTCTTTCTTCCTCCTACCAAAAAAAATGTTCTATATCACATGTTACCTAATGTTTTATCCCTGCTAGCTAAAAGTAGATTAACTGTTTTCTTAGTGTATTTCCTGTCATTAAGGTGAAGGATTCCCAATTCAAGAGTCATGGCTCAACGGCATCACAGACAAGTTTCAGAGGGTCATGATCATTCTGCTACGTTAAGTGGAAAGGGAAAAAATTTTGATAGTGACAAGATGAGAATGATATGCTGGCCTACAATTGTGCTTCCAGAAACTTATAGCATTTTCACAGCAAGTGATTTGTTAATTCTGGTAACTTCCATATTAGTCCCAAAAAAGTTATAATTTTCAAGGAGACAAGACGATGTTAGAGGGTTTCTCTAAAGGAGAACAGGCCAAAGACAGCAATCCTGCTTTCAGGCTCATAAACCGAGTATCGCGTTTCACAATTCTACAAAATAAAAATTACCATTTTTATAAACCTCAGCACATGAGGAATACAGAGCACTTGCTGATAAGCCATTAAGTGCAGTACTGCTACTGGACCGTGTTATAATTAAGTGAAAAGCTTATTTTATTGGTTGATTATCATGTCTTATCTACAGCGTTCTATTTTTGACTATTTGACGGAAAGAGAATGCATGCCGTATGTCAGCAGGATATAACAAATACCAGTACCATCCCATAGATCTTGCCAATCAAAAATCACTCACACAAATAGCTCTGCATGGCTTATCTTCAGCTATTTCTCTTCCTGCATTCACTGTCCCTATGTCTGGACAGAACTAAGCTGTATCCATTATTAATACTTTAACTCCCATTGGTTATGCGAAACACATCAACTGCTCTTGTGAAGTTTGGTGCCAGAAGTAAGAACACCAATCCCAGTTCTCTCCTGAGAGTTAAACATGCAATGACAGTGAAAAATCTCTAGAAAGTATGCCCATTTCCATCTATTAGAATTTAAATGCTAGAAAAGTATCACTTGATTCATGTTAAGCTCTTTCAGAACTACTACTTCTAAAACACTGAATTTCCACATTTGTGCTGGAACATAATATAAGGCTGCAACTTACAACTCCCTAAGGGAATCATGTCAATTGGCATTTTAAAGATTAATTCAGTGACCTACAATAATACAAGTTTCTTATGCACAATATTTGTCAGTAGGCAACATGGGAAGTTCAGAATTCATTTAGAGAGCCGAAGCTTTACAAAGGCAAGCAGAAATGTCTTTGAACTGCCTCCTCTAACTTGGTAAGTGTCTTATGGTGAATGTCTGTAATAAAAGACCAAGGAAAAAACGAAAAATGAAAGGGATCTTCATGCAGTATGGTTAATATTTAAAACAGGAAGGAAAAAGCAAAAAAAAAATCCTGGCAGTATATGCCCATCCGGCTCCATTATTGACCCAGTAAGACATTCAGAGCTTGTGGAAATTTTGCAAGTTTTCTGTAAACTATAGTATAGTAGGTCTCATATATGCTTGCACAGCTCATTTTTAGTCACTATAAAGAAAATTTGCAACCATAAGCAAGTCTTTGAAGACAGAAGGCCCCACTTAAAAGGCTTAATATCCAATTACATCAGCACTCCCTCCTTCTGATCTTACATCTCACCAAAAGGCAGCACTTCACTGAATGGCTTTTGTAAATGAACCAAGCACATAGACTTGCCTATAGTTTCACAGGGTTTGCTGTAGAACATACAAGTTATCTTTAGAAACTTCTTTTTTTAACTGATTCTCACTTTTTCATGAAGCATGTTATACTGTGCATGAGTTTGTTTTATCAATAATACAGTGTTAAAATGGGATGGAGTTACCAAAATTAGGGTTTAGCTATAAATGTAGATGAAAACAGAACATGTTCTAAGCAAGGATGAAATACTCATACAATTAGAATGCATTCAAATATTGAAATATTCAATATACTCAACATTCTCAATGAAACCAAAAAATTAAAGTCACATGAAGACAGAAGCAGAGCAGTCACTACTGAAACCTTAAGGAAAAAAATTCATAACTTTTACTTTCAAAATCCTGCTAATAGAGCTACTCTCAAACATTTCAATGACACAGGCAAGAACCAATGCTTCTTGTTACTAAAACATAATAGCTTACATCTGAACTATCTATGTTAAATGAAATACTTATAGAAGCAACCTGCAAGAAGTGATTATTATTCCATGAAAAGATAATACAGTACATATGGTCAACTTTCCTATTTTACCATAGAGCCTGAGATGGCAAACAGTTCAGAAAGTGTTTCGTATGCAATTGCCATCTGTCCTTCAAGGATAGTATTCATTTCCAGATAGTACGAAAAATATTTGAAATTGTGCATAGGAATCATTTTCAACTCCCATTCAGCATTTATTAACTCTCCCTACTTATGACTAGGCACATATAACACTTTCTTCCTCAAGGAAGTTAGTACAAAGCTTCCCCACTCAAATACTATTCTCCACTTTTTTTCAGACTATACATACATGTTTAAATCAAGGAGACTTTGCCATATCTCTGCCTAACACCGATTTTCATTTGGTCAAATAGATAACATCTGATTGATATTCTGAAAACTAAGATTCCCAGTAACATTAAAATATTTGAAGACATTAGCTCAAATACAGTGAAATGGCCACTATCACAGAATAGAAAACGAAAAATCTAATAATATAGTAAGAAAAAAAGAATACAAAGGGATTGATTTCTAACTTAAAATTAGTGCTTTTTTGCCTTTTTTTTTTTAGTTTGTTCTCTACATATGGTCAGGTTCTGGCTGACACATGGGGGGTTGTATTTTGTCAGCCTTACCTACAGCTCCAGCAGAATTACTGTCACTTTCTATAGAGTCACATCGATGTCAGCATCTTCAGCAATATACACCGCTCCTTCTTGAGCAACTAGTCTGGAAAATCAGGATATGCTCAGGTGCAGTAACTCCCTGTATCACAGACTCACAAATAAGTGGCTTGCACTTCAATTACACTTGCTATTTTAATACTTCTGCTCTCAAACAAACAAACATCACAGTGCTACATAACATCAAACTGCGACTCACACAAGACTGCAGGATCTTAATGACTAGAGATACTCAAAATGCCTAGTTAAGGCCCTGGACAACCTTATCTAACATTAGCTCTTCTTTAAATGGGTGTTTGGATCACAAAACTCCAAAGTTATAAATCCATAACTCCACAGTTAGGAACTAAACTGTTCTATGATTATCAAAGAAGTGAGGAAGCCAGACCCCTAAGAATGAGACAGAGGGAAAAATAGTAGTGCAGGAACTAAAGGCCACTAACAAGCCAAAACTAGTGTGACATTGATGAATGGTAGGAAGAAAATCAGATAACTATCTGATATCTGTATGGGGAAAGCTGAAATCCACCTGAAGTAAAAAATAAATTTCACTTTTTTATTTTTGCTGAACCCATATCTACTACTGACTTAACCAGTTTCCAAACAGAGCCAGACTGGAAGCACAATCCTGGACAGAAATTCCAATAACACTGAAACCCCCAAAAGAGACATTTGTGAAATACAGCAAATGAAACTGCAAAAAAAAGTGAAATAATTCCTTGAAGAATCTTTTACTCATTTTAAACTAATAATTCAGACTTATAATTAAGACACTTGGCAGATTTCATTATAATAGATCAGATACTAATTCAGTTCAGATATCCAAAGCTGAAGGGTAGAGGGTGAGGGGCAAGGAACTGACAAAAGATATGACTTCACACTTGGAAAAGAGTGATATGAGATATGGCAGGCTGTAGAAATCACTGAGGACAAAAAGAAAATGCCCAAATGAAAAAACAAAAAAAGAAAAAACAAAAAAAACCCCAAAACAACACACACATGCACACACACAGAAATATTTTTACTTGGCTATAGAAGAAAATAAAAAATGGAGTAATACAAAGTAAAACCTTGGGAGAACCCTCACAAAGGAAATACTGCTAGAAATGTCATAAGACAAGAAGCATATAGGATGTAGGGCCATGCACAGTATTTGCAAAACAATGTACAATTGCAGGTGATGCAGCCGAGAGCTGCCAACTCAGAGTAAGGAGAAAAAAGCCACATCTAGCAAGTATACATATATACAGTGCATCAAACACAGACACAGCACTGCAAATCTGCTTTGAGCTTACGCCTGCAAGATCCAAGCTGGAAACAGATACTCTTAGAAAAAAAAGAAAGCTCTTGTGAACTTAGACAATCTCAGATAAATGTTATTTCTGGAAAATGATTTAAAAACATAACTAAAATCAAAGCATCGATATAGAAGACAACTGAAATGAAGAGCTCTGAACAAAGAATTAATGTAGGAAATTTGATAAACCTGGAAGAATTCCCCCAAAGAATTATAGGACTTCAAATTATGGTGGCTCAAATAGAACTTGGTAAGTTGGTTTTTCGTTTGTTTGGTTTTTACTGACATGATGAACAGAGATAACATGAGCTTTTAGAAATTCTAAAGTTTTACATTTTGTTCAGTAAATACCAATACAGAAAAATATAAAAGTAAAAAGTTGTGTTGATATATCAAGACCCTAGTGACCCTTTATTTTTGAAATATGTGTTCTCAAAACTATCATTATACCTTCTACTACTTCCACCTTTGGAAGAGAAAGGCAAATTGGGATGAAAGGTATCAAGATGAGTTGATAACCTGCTGGAAAGCAGCACTGCAGAGAGGGACCTGAGAGTCCTGCTGGGCAACGGGTTGACCATGAGCGAGCAATGTGCCCTTGTGGCCAAGAAGGCCAACACTATGCTGGGATGCATCAGGAAGAGTGTGACCAGCAGGTCGAGGGAGGTTGTCCTTCCCCTCTACTCTGCCCTGGTGAGGCCACATGTGGAGTACTGCATACAGTTCTGGGGTCCCCAGTTTAAGATGGACAAGAAATTACTGGAGGGAGTCCAGCGGCAGGCTACAAACATGATTAGGGGTCTGGAGCATCTTGCTTATGAGGAAAGACTAAGAGAGCTGGATCTGTTCAGCCTGGAGAGGAGAGGGCCGAGAGGGGATCTTATCAATGCTTACAAATATCTGAAGGGTGGGTGGCAAGAAGATGGGACTAGATTCGTTTCAGTGGTGCCCAACAATAGGATGAGGGGCAATGGGCACAGACTGAAGCATGGGAGGTTCCATCTATATACGAGGAAAAACGTCTTTACCTTGAGGGTGCCAGAACACTAGAACAGGCTGCCCAGAGAGGTTGTGGAGTCTCCTTCTCTGGAGACATTCAAAACCTGCCTGGACACATTTCTGTGCGATCTGCTTCAGGTGAACCTGCTTTAGCAGGGGGGTTGGACTAGATCTCCAGAGGTCCCTTCCAACCTCAACCATTCTGTGATTCTGTAAGTTGACTATGAGAAGCTCCAGGAAAATTCTGTCTTTCCAGGAGCGCAATATAGTATTTCAAGCAATGTATCGCATGCAAGCAAGACTAAAGACTGCAACCTGTACTTTCAGAGTCCATCTCACTAAACCTAGGCTGGGCTGTCCTGATGCATGCCCATGCCCTGGGAAATGGAGAGCTGAGAACGGCCTGAGCGATGCATCACAACAGCTGCAGCACAGACTGTCGTGCCTTCTTGCAGATCGGGCTCACAGCCCAGCACAAGGAGCCATCGTGGTACAAGGAACAAGGCTGTCAGGAAAGGAAGAAAATGCTTTAGGAATTTTTATAAGGAACCAGTAGCAAAAAGAGAAAGGTTCTTCCTTCTGTATATCAGGTGCCAGAGACAAAACTATTTACCTCTCCACAGAAACAAAGCACTGGCTGCAAAAAGGCAAGAACTGGAAGCCCCTGCTGAAAACAGAGATATATGATAGAAGTTAAAAAATGTGGATTGGCTGGAGAGGATGGCAAGGAGGTCGATTTCACGGAGTATGAGATACAAAGGTAATTGTGAGGAAAAGGAAAACCAGTAGATTGGTTTAAGAGCAAAACACCCATAAACAAGGCAGGAGATCTAGTTTAAATTCACTGAAGTTTTGATGGGTGTTTCAGGAAAGCCTCATGAGTTGGACCTCACAGGAAGGAAATGGACTCCACAGGAAATCGGGAGAGTATCTAATTCATGGATCTTGAGTAGGTTTAATTATGTGCAATGAGATTTTCAGCACACTAGTTTCAGGCGTTACAGAGCCAAATGTGGATATTCCCGGGAAGATTGACTGACAGAAATTAAATACCAAGGAAATTTATATACCACCAAGATTAGATCAATTTTCAGAAGATATATTCTGGACATAAGCGCTACAACAGAAATAATCAAATCCATTGTCATTTCTAAACAATCCATTGGCAACCTCAATGATTCTATGATTCTAGATACCTCTCTGTTAATATGTCAACTCCAGTAGCACTGTGTAACCGTTTAATATCATACTGATTTCTCCACAAAGGACTTTGGTTTTTAACCAACTTAGATTAACAATGTGATTTCACTTTTCCCTCTTGTTTGCTCTGTGCATTACATGACAGTGTATTATTCTACAGGTTTTATTTCAAGACATAAGGATACTGCCAAATAAAAGGTAATAAATTAGACAGTTTTGAAGACTAATTTGCATAAAAGTAGGAAAAGAGTAGCATCACCTCAAATCTCACCAACCTGGATATTCTCTTCCAACAGAGAGTTTATTTTTTATTTGATTTGGTGATTCTTATCATTGACTTTTTTCCTATAGAAATGAAAGATTGTAGATGAGTAAGGATACTGCACATGATGTTTGATACTGTGGACTTCTACACTTTCAACCATTTTCCAACTGAAATGCATTTATTCCAGGTTTATCAAACATTCCAATGTACATGTATGGAAGCTGAATCTTCTGTCATTCTCAGAGCTCAAATTCTCAGAGACATTGTAAATCCTGGTTCACATACGGGCAGCAAACATCTGAATCAAAGAATTACACCTTGTTTCAGTGCCATCATATAAAGGTGTCACATGACGAAAGAAATAATGTGGCTACATTTACAGGTGGGGTTCCTTTGAATGATGTGTTTAGAAAAATATTTGAGCCGCTGCATAACGGTGTCTGTTCTCCTTTATAAATCCTCCTATCAAGCACTGGTTGGTGGACCGGAGCCAACTCATCATCGTACATATCAAATTAGATGGCATGGCAAGAAAAATGCTCTGGAAAAGCTTAAATTGTCAGCACAGCAGTAGAAAAGTACTGAGAAGACCAGATTTGAATATCTAAAGTATTCAGCATATACTCCCAAATCTATGCAAAGTTTTAGTCTGGCATTCACCCAGGCAGAATTCTTCGGTGAATTTGGTAACTTCTCTGGGGCACAAATTTCATCTTCTGAATTTCTGTAAAACACTACATGCCCTACAGTAAACCGTAAAAAATTACCCTATTCTTCTTTCTTCAGCAGTTACTGCTCATCTTCAGAAAATTCATTACATACGCACGCACATATATTTCTGATACCGTCCTAAAAAATTGGGTAGCAGAGTTCTTCAGCCACAGGTATCCTGAGCAATTTTTAAAGCTATCAGGAAGGAGGTTCCTCTCCAAGAACAGAAAATCCAAATTATAGCACATTTTCTAGCACTTACTAGAAAAACAACAGGCATGTAGCTATAACTAAGCAGCTAAAATATCATAAGATGACAACTGCTTTCTTTACTTCAGAGTAAATACACAATTTCAGCTGCGCATGTATACAGTAACAAACCACTTAAATGAAAAATTCACCTGGAAAAAAACCAAAACAAAACAAAAAACCAAACTCTAGATGAATAGGGTGTTTCTTCCAGACAGCAACACAGCTTTGACACAAAATGATACTATAATTGGGAAATAATATCTACAGAAAAATGTTTATTTATCCTCAAGAAGGATACACATTATTTCCTGTCAACTGAAGAAGTTTATAGTAAATAGTTTTAAAGAAAACAAGTGGCTTGAAATCCTCCAGGATAAATCTCTCTCTGATGAGGAATGATCCAACTTCATTAAACTTTACACAGCATATTCTTCACTGCAAAAAACAATGCAGAGAAAGAAGAGAGAAAAAAAGAGTGTGCATGAGGGAGAGGGGGGCAAAGGGAGACTGAAGGTTTCCTAATTCTGAACCAGAATGTCATTCCAAACATAAACTAAGTCAAAACAACACAGCAAATATTCCTTATTCTGCCAGCAGAGGTAGTTTCTTTCCTCCTACTTGCTATATCAGTATCATGAAAATGCTAAAACAGCAGCTGCTTTCCATAGGGTGGAAGTGAAATTAAGCAGACTCGCTTGGCAGCTTAGCTGCTGATGAGAAAAAAACTGCTTCAGTTCGTAAAAGATTTTGCTCTGCGTCTTAGTGAATCAGCCTCATTCCAAATTTCACTAAGACCCTTGCTGGCATATAGCTGATAAGCAATCACCACTTAATTATTTTTTTTGTCCCATAAAGCATTTTTTTGTTATTGTACTTACGAGCATATGAGACTGCTAACTTATGCAATATTCACCTCAGTACTTAATGCAAGCTAAAAATAAGCTACAAGTATATTTTGATAGTATGATGTACTGTCAGAATAGACATGTAGCCACAGTAGTCAAAAGATATGTTAGCAGAAATGTTTCTGACAATTAAAATTCAAATGGTAAAAAGATTATAGACACTGTTTTAATTCAGAAGGTATCCTTCCATACCTACATGCAAATCTACAATTATAAAAAGCCTTTTTTTAAAATATGCAATATATGAAACATATACCTACTTTCATATAGAGACTCCAGATTCCATTTATTATACTTTAAACTGAAATGTGTCTTATTTAGCAGGAAATCAATTCTTGTCCTTAATTCAATCAGAGTATGAGTTGCCTGCCTAGAAAGCAATACATCAACTGTAAATTTATGGCTCAACATGGATACCAGCCCACAGCTAAAAATTTGCAGATCTGTATAACCAAGCACATTAAACAGTCCTCCTGGGTAACGTATAACCAGAAGTAACTCTCATAATTCAGCACACACTATAGGAAGAGCTATTACGACCACGTCTGTTCACCTTTTTGGGTCCAATCCATTTTCGAGGAAGCTGTGCATATTGTCAACATAATGAATGAAATCACAAGACTCCTCATAAATTTTAAAAACTCCTAAGAGGTTTCTTCACCTTCATGTGAAATCTGAGTACTGTATGCTTAAAGTGGTGTGTTGGGTTTTGTAGGTTTTTTTTTTTCTTTTTAAATTAAATTATGCATTTTGATGAATGTGCCCTTTTATTGGCGACATCAGCATTCTGTAAAATGCCTGCAAGTGAAAGCATTCAGCAATATTATAGCTGGGTTTTCTTAGATTAGTCCTGTTTTACTGCATAATCCCTTCAAACTGCACTGGTTTTCATTACAGTAGAAGTTCTTCCCATATATCTTCCATCATGCCTTAGAGATTCTACTATTTATTTTAGTATGAAGAACATTATAAAAATAAAATATTTTTTAAATGTACCATGAAATTCCTTAAGGAAAAGGTTTTTATGTCATTCTAAGAAAATAATCTCTGAATTCTAGTAATAGAGAAAAAGCATAACTTCATTGTAAATACGGGATAAGAATACCACATGTCTTCTGTTCTGTCAAATGCAGTAACAGAGAATGTATTTTCTTCTTTGTAAAGCAAGTGTTCCCTAGAATAATCCTTTTATAGAAGGAAGCTTTGCTGGGTTATTTTTATAACTGAACTAGAAAGCAACCAAGTGAGTACGTCAGCGTTGGTCAGAGTTTGGTATATTTAGTAAAACAAAATCTTTGTTCCTATTGTACAACAGCCTTCAATATTGTGATGACACTCTTTCATCAGTAAAAGGAAAATATTTGAGAGGCTACCAATTTCTAACGTTAAACCAGTAACTGTAAAAATAAAAAGAATCCATTGTGCAATGAAAAGTACAAAACCAGATTTACTTAAGTTTAAAGAGTACCATTTTCTTCAAAACACCTTGTTCCTCTCCCGGAACCATTACAGTTTCCACTAAATTTAACAGACAGCAGAAATGTATCGCAGCCAGATTTTGTAAACAACAAATAAAAGTATTAGATACATTATGAATCATTAGTATAAGAAATTAAAAAAAAGCAGTACAAGTGTGGAGTTCTTGAGTTTTTTGTTCTGTCATTTAGGAAAAAGTATTTTTTGTGTAATTCATAATAAATTTTGAAGTTCGACAGTAGAATTCAAAAACGTCACAAAAAAACCTACATAAAACCTATACATCTGGCTACAGGCACATTTCTCACTATAATACAGCAGTGAAGCTTTATTTTGAAAGTACATGAACCTTTCTCCTGCTTTCTTATTTCGTAGAGATTTCACAATGACGGTCTCCACAGATGCAAGTTGAAAGTATAAGAAATGGCAGAAGTAACTAAATATCAAATAAAAATACCTCATCCTAAGAGCACCATTACTAAATAATTGTGAATATGAAGAAAAATTATCATGGCATTCATTTTCTTCTTCCAGAACTACTTCTTCAAATACATCTTGATATCACTGAGATAAAAACTTAATACTAGATACAAACCGTGTAGCTTGGAGCTAACGATAATGGTAGACACAATGTTAAAGTCAGAACTCAACATCTGGTCTATGGATACCTCCCAACAGTACATAAAACACAGAAACTAGAGATCATATTTGAGTATCTCTCATTTTGGTACAATATCTGTGCAAAGGAAGGTGAAGGTTGAGCAAGAAATACACATTCTTCACATAACCGGCAAGTTCTTATGTTTGAGAAAGTGAATCTGGAGAGATTCTTCAATTCTAACTGATGCTCTGAAGACTACGCTCAGACTCCCATACATCCCAACCTGAATCCTACACAAAGAGCTACTGAGATATGCAACACTGGCACCATTTTCAGCTAAATCTGAAATCCAAATTTGAAACCTAATACTCAGATGCATGGATTTGTGATATTCCCTGGATGAAGAACAGACAATAACCTGCTAATTTTTTGCAGTTTTTTGCCACATGGAATTGAGGTAACATTCAGCAGTTTATGGATCAGCTGTCCTGGAATTTGTTTAGTTTTTAAAATATGCTCGGCAGATTCAGGGACTATATTAACAGAAATAAGAATATCCAATGGCTGTCAATACACAGGAACTACAAGGGGAATTGACCACAGATAGGAAAACCACAGGACACTTGTCACCTCCTTTTGCCAGTTTTGGAAACAGAGGCTGAAGTAAATGTTTTCTGTGTCAGAGATTTCCAATAAGGAGCCTCAGACTTCATTGGATGTATAACCTCCACATCCCATATTCTGACTGTCCATCTTATTTTTGCAATTGCTGTGCCAGAAAATTAATTTACAAATCTGTGCTTTAAAAGATCTCCCAGCCACCCTTCCACCAGAGCCCTCACCAAAGATGTACTTTGGCTCACAGTAAGTTTGGGCTAGGCCAGCTTTCACGTATTTGCTGCTAGTTGAAGATCCAGATCCATTTAAACCTTCCATGCTTAATAAGAATCAAAATTATTTTGTTTTAAAAGTGCTATGAATTTTGACTTCAATTTTACAATCTCATTCTAGTGCAGAATAAAATGAAAAACAAACTTTTTTCCTACATGTTTAATGCTATTTCTTGATAATATTGCTTTTTCAAGTAATACCTCTGTCAAGTACTTTCAAGATGCATACAACACAATGTCCTTCCAACCATTTACCATATTTAATGGAATACAAGCCTTATGTGATACTGATGTCTCCTTAAATTCATATCAGTAATTTCATGAAGTTTTTCAAATTACTTACATCAACTTACATTAAATTTATCATTCCTTATGCTCACTTCACAGGTCTATACTGCACTTTCCAACAGTGTACCCTTTTAAGGTTTATCTTAAAAATCTCAGCGATTATTATTGCCTGCTATTTTCAGTAAAGCTTATCGAATAGGAAAGATTTATAATACGGTGCTTAGTAGATTTACAACCAGGTTGGTTGTTAATGGGGACAGGTAGCTTGGGAAAGGAAGGGAACAGGAAGAAATGAGAGAAGAAGAAGAAATTGAAAGGCATTATCGGCTCTGACAGATTCAGAGATAACTGATTATCTTAATAACCTCACTCACTTCCGAGACTGTTCCATACACCTTGTTAAATGTAGGTATCAATAAATGAACTAAGGGTCTGAAGTTCCCATTTTAGTCAATACCATCAATGGAGCCTGGATTTCGATGTCCCACTTCTCATGCATCTACTTGAGTACAGCCAAATCTCCTCTCTGTTATATACCCAGTGTTAATGCAGTATATTACTATTCAAAGATGAAGTCTGGGATTGTACAGTGGCTGAAGCCCCTGTATAAAACACTGTATGCTGTTTCAAAGTGCAAGAGGCTAAACAATATGTATTTACTTAAATATATATGTATTTAGAACAAAAATATTCTTTCAATTCATCACTTGTGTGAGAACTTCAGGATTCTCTTAAACCCTCGCCATGAAATACAGCTGGAAAATCCTCTTAGATCAACGTGGTGAGAATCCAATTAAATCAAGTTACTGAACTGTATCCATAAACAGTGCTTTTAATTCTGTCAACTTACTATCACTAATGCCGTCCATAAATT
The DNA here is from genome assembly GCF_036013445.1 of Caloenas nicobarica. Classification (NCBI taxonomy): domain Eukaryota; kingdom Metazoa; phylum Chordata; class Aves; order Columbiformes; family Columbidae; genus Caloenas; species Caloenas nicobarica. The sequence goes on along the minus strand of NC_088245.1, from coordinate 29,999,204 downwards.
TTGTCATGTTTACAAAGAAACCATGAAAAAGCCACAGTTTTGCTACATAGTAAGTTATGCTCTCTTGTGTGACTTTAATGGGCTCTGTTAGGATAACAGCAGCCAGCCAATTTAAAATTTTCAGGCATCATTTTGTCAGCATCTGTGATCTAAGGGGTCATTTATTAAATTATGACCTTTTTTCTTCTGTGTGGTTTAAGAGAAAGAGAGGAAGGGAAAAAAAAAATCCAGTAAGTATTGATGTAAATACAAGAACAGTAAGGAAGACCTCCAATATTATTTAATTACCTGCATGCATAACTCATTAATAGATGCTTTATCACAATAGGATGAAAATTTGACTGTAACACTGAAGACCCTTATGGGTCAGATGTTACAATCTCACAAAAGGAGGCTCCAAGATATGTACAGTGAAGAGTAAGAGATGTCACCCTGAAATTTAAGATATAACATGGAAAATATCTTTTCTGAGCATCCGGAAATTGAATGTAAATAGTCCTTAAAATTGTATGGTATAATTTACAGACAGCAGTGAAAAAATCATATAGAAATATGGTTTTAATCTAAATTAAAATCCATGGCATTTATTTGACCCATCATTTAAAACAAGATGTCTAAGGATAATTGATAAAAACTCATTGCTGAAAGTGCTCATTTTTCTCCACTGACTACAGAGAAGTTCTGGTGAGTAGGCTTGATTTATGATATCTAACTATTAAAACAATAGAGATAATTGGAGTAAGTTTAATGCAGAAACCTCCCTTGAGGCAACAAAGAAATCTAAGTGGCGTTTCTTGAACAATGACGCTCTTGTCCAAAATCAGCATCCTGAGGCATGACAAAATAGAAATAATAATAAAATAATAGTCTAGAGGCTTCAGCCTTAAAGATTCATTAGAGACTCTTCAAATAAAAATACAAAAACAAACAAACAAAACTGGTATGAAGCAAGAAAGTATATTTGCTTGCTGGCCAAACTTCAACAAATGAAGTAGTCTGTTGCAAGCACTGGAAAAAAAAAAAAAAAAGTACTAATGTAACCTGTTTGTTTGAAAGGAAGTCTGCAATGATAAAACAAAACAAAACCAAACCAAATCGGAAATAAAATGAAGATGTCACAGCTCCTTCTCTAGAATGTCTACTGAATAGAAACTCCACCAAAATACAGCTAGGATCAACAACACCACAACAATCTCACAAAGTTTTGATCATATAACTTTGTTGTCCATCACAGGCCTGTTCTCAGCTTCCTTGTTTTCTTTCTGATGTTTCTAGATGCGTTTATTAGGACTGGTTGAAAGTGGCATGATTGACTTCCCAAGATTTACACACTCAAGTGCAGCAGGGTTTGAAAACAGTTCATTGTCCAGTAGGACACCATCTGTGGCTTGAGTAGGACCTTGGATACAGATGCAACCTAAGCACCAAAAACTATTAACTGGCAACAAACCTAAATATGTGTCTCTTTAGCATCCCTCTATATAAGTCTCGTAATCACATTGCTTGCAGCGCTACAAATATCGTTCAGCTTTTTAGTATCCTCCTGAACGTAACAACGCAAAGACAGAAGACAGCCAGAAAACAACTTTAGGAAGAGATCTCATTCGCCTGTAAATACACATCAGAATGTGTTCTGTTTGTTAGTTTTTGTGGTTTTGTTTTTGGTTTGTTTGTTTTAAATGGGCCCTAAATTGAAAAAACCTTCACATACATCTGCTATTCATCACTAAGATGCTGAATAATTCCCCATCTGACTAGAAGCCCACCACATTATGGGGAGGACCTTCAGCTGCTGCATGCACACACTATACAATCTGATGAACAGGGATTTTGTTTTCAAATACAACACTGTGTCATTCTAGGATCTAAAAATTTTATATACAACATAGACTATAAACGCATCTATAAATCAACACATTAAAAGACTGTAAATACCATTTTTTAATCTTTGGGTTTTTTTAATATAAACTGTAAATTAAACATATTTAACATTATCCCTTTCACTTTTTTTCTTTTTTTTCCAGTCTTCTGATTTTCTGAACTGGTTTAAAATATATATTGGATTTAGGCCCTACGGAGAAAAAGTTGAGAGTAATCTTCTAGGCTGTGGGCTGGACGAGCAAGAAGGGGATTACAGTCTCTCTTCTCACAGGCAATATGAACCTCATATGCTCTAAGGAATTACAACAACAGGGATTCCAAATATTTTCACAGTCTGGGTTCTCAGCAGCACCAACCATTGCTTTTGTTCCAGATCACCCAGGGAAAGGAGAAAATGACTGACTTTCATAAGAAGCATACACATTTAACAACTTTCGCAACAGGTATGAGTGATATGCTGCCACCATTCTGCTACTGTATGTCAACTATTTCAAAGTATGACCTCTGTGTGTCCACAATTAATATTTCCCAAATGGATTACACAACCTGAAATTAGTCTGCAAATATTACATACACATAATAAGCATTATTAAACTATTAGGCAAGCCTCTTATTTGCCAGCATGTATAGCATAGATACTTTTAAAAATGATAATCTCACCTATTTACAGCCATTAATAATTTTGCTATTACAATTCACGTATTCCTAGTGGGGCTAATTTTATTCCTAAGTTAAAGATCATTTTGAACATCAGCTATTCATACTGGTTGACATTTGTTCACCTTTGTACTTGGATAAAACTTCTGTAGTAATCTCCAAAATCAGCTCATTCTTAGAAAACACATGGGAGATCTATCAGGAATACATGAATACAGGAATCATGAACCTGTTCTGTTCAAAGTGCACATCTGAAAAAAGGTTTTTCATGAGATACCAATAAAAATTTTACAACTTTCATATTCATGCAGATGACACTCATGACACAAGCAGTATTGATGTGTTTTATTTGTTCACTTTGTCAACTGCAAGTATGAGACAAAGAGAAAAATAGTTGAATTTTACTGAGCTCATTCCAGTATCAGCCACATTACTATTAATATATCCTAAAGCAGGAATATAACAGATAGATTGGAGATATCAAAATGGATTGTTTCTAGCCTGAAGTAACACTTGTGCTAATAAGACCAAATGCTCTGTACATGTTGTCTGAACGCCAGGGGCCGCCACGTTTGCCAGCCCTGCCGTTACCATCTAGAGAACGTACTTGCTGCGATGTAATACCGCATGAGCTTCAGCAAACAGTACACAGCTGCACACAAGAACTGAAACAAGCCACACAGTGGAGCTAAATGTAGCTGCTAGCAGAAATTTCTAGAATAGCCCAGGCGGGCTTTTACAAATCAGGACATGAAGAGTCCCTTCAAATTTAAATTTCCCTTGGCGGTTAACTGCTGCTGCATTAGCAAATCTTGTGAACGAAAAGCCCTGCTGAGCTGCCTTGCATATAGTTATAACACTGCTGAAATCCTAGACATAACTGTTCGAGTCTTTGCAACTCAATATCTTCAAATGCGTCAATTCATTCACATACAAAGGAGATATATTCTGTTATGCCTGATCACTAACCACAGGTGAAAGCTGATTAAAATGTACATAAAAATAAACACACATACAAAACTGAAGTGTTATAAAGGAGAAAAGTGGAAACTATTTAGAATTAGACAGCTGGAATAACAGTGGCAGATTTTAGAAAAGTGAGAGAGACAACAGCTACTCAGCTCCTGACCACAGCCCTCTGGTTTTAAGGTAACACAACACAGAATCAACCATCACACTGTCTAATACTTACATAAACCTCAACCCACTTTATGCATTCACAAACTCTGTAATCTCTTCAACATCAGTAATGGCCACAGGATTACAAATGAGAACCTACCAGAAGAACTGGAAGGCCATCTACTCACTAACAAAAATGAGCACTGAGATGATGCCTCAAAAAGGACAGATGAAAGGCGAAAAGAAGAGGAGGAAGCATTCTAAATGAACGTGCCCAGCTGCTTCAGTTATAAAAAAACAAGAAGCATCCAGACAAAGTTTCAGATATTAAGATGCACTTCTTTTTTCCTAAGTTTGGGTTCAGACTTTCAGACATACTTCGTTTTGCTAAATCAAGATTAACTTAATGTAGCTAACACATTTTCAAAACATCAGAAATTTCTCCCAGTAAAGATTCATCCTTACATCACACCCTCTCATCGCCATCAGTTTTAAAACATAAGGAACGAGGTGCCCTCTCTCTCAATTAAGCCATAGTACTGAAGTTCTGCTGATGCACAAAAAGCACCATCTGACCACATCAGGTTTCATGCAGTTAAGTGTGACAAGTGTTAAGTCAGCTTATTTAAAGAATCTAGCTAATATTCAGTATTACAGTGAGGATATCACATATTTTAAAAGGTCACAAGAGGCCCATGAAAGATTATTGTTCTTACAATTTCCTGGCTTCACAAGGTATTTTAAACATGTTAAAATAAACACACGTCAACTATACCAACAGCCATCTTCAATTCTCAAAGGTGTGCATGCTGATCCTATGAAGTAGTGGTTAAATTGACATAGAACAATATATATTCTTCACAAGTTTTACAAAGAAATCACAGCTCACAGTGAGAAAAATGTAGTTAACAACAAAGTCAGCATTTCACGTCCCATGGAAACTATTCCTATTTTAATCAGAGATCTGAAACCACCTCATCATAAGCGGTTTGGAACAATGAAGCTAAGTTTTTAATTCTGTCTCATGGATTCCGCTAAGCTATTACTAATTAAGGATACGGAACATAATTTGTAATTAAGTTTTCCGCTTTAATGTTAAACAGATAAGCCTCTGAACTCAAGGAAAGTGCAAACTAATACAAATCTGCTGTACAAAAAATACTACTGTCAGTGTCCTATAGGACTGAGGAACACACTGTGCATGATCACGCATTTAAATACCTTTCAACAGCATCTCTTTACTAAGGTCAAACTCAGCATCGGTTTAAAAATAGACTGTTCTGAGGGCAAAGGGGACCTTATGCAGACACAAACATCACAGCAGGCCTTCTGGGTGCACAGGATGCTATTATCTTTTGCTTGCTGACAATATACTTCCCTTTATGTGGCAAGACCACACTTCTTTCATTACAGTTGCCCTAGTTCTTGAAACATCAAAGTTATTGTTCTGAGAATGCCACTAATTTGTCCCTTAAAGCAAACATACAAACGAACACATAACACAAGAAATATGCTCACTGGGTATCTCTTTTTTGTCTTGAGATACACACTATTATTTACAGAAACCCTAAATAGCATTATGCTATGGATCTTGGTTTTAAGTGAAGTATAATTTTATGGTTTTATTTCTGCTTTTTTCCATATGCCAAATTTCTGGTTATATACTACTTTTTTTTACATTTCACAAAGGTAGCCATGAAAGAAGACACCTACCCTACCAGGGAAAATCCGAGCTGAGTGGCTAGAGTTTCAGGCTAGATCATTCCGCTCCATATCGGCAGAGGAGACAGGTGAAGTTCAAATCAACTGAAGTTCTATTTATGAAAAACATAAAAGATTCTTGTGGATTCTTCCTACATCAAGTCACTAAATTACAGCCATGACACTAAAATTTGTTGATAACCCCTCTCCTTGCTTGCAGTTTTCTATCACATTAAATTTTTTGCCTTCATTTTGGGTGTCTTTCATACTTTATTCCTGACACATTTCTCTCCAATTTACAGTCCAAATGTTGACCCTGTCCATTATGAATGAATCTGGTCAGACTTAATTGAAAATGTAACAAGTGAGCAAACAATTACTTGTGTACTTTTCCAGGCTTCTCTTCTCACTTGGGAACTGCTCTCCACATACATTTGCAAAGCAGTTCCCTTTACTATGGTATGTTAAACATCACCCAATGGTCAGCCATCTGTATGTATTAATATACTGCCCCCCCGCCCCACTGACTGGCTCACCATACGCATCTCCCTGAACCTGCTCATTATTTTTCCTTTAGATAATATACAATGTAGTTATAAAGCCCAAATGGAATCTTACCATTCTCTGTACATTCTCATATTAACACAACAGGGTTCCAATACACAACTGGGTCTGTTAGAAGCCACTACAAGCAAATATCACAACCACATCTACAGAATAAAGAGGTTTTTAGAAACTCCACTTCTGTGCTATAAAACAAATCAAAACCATCATAATGCATACTGTAAACGCTAAGTGGTAATGTTGACTTCTAACTTGGGAAGGGTATAGCAATTGTGCCTCATATCTTAAAAGTTCCATTGCTGAAATTCCATTTGATGTAGACAAACAGAATAATTCAGGTTGGAATTGACCTCTGGGAGTCCCCTTCTTCAAATGCTGGCCAAAACAGACACAACTTCAAAGGCAGATCAAGATGCTTGGGCTTTTGTTAGACAAGTTTTGAATACCTCCAAGGATGAAGGTTTCATATATTCTCTCGCTGATGACTTAGCCATTCTAATTGTGCATCTTTTGTTTCCTTATATCTGGCCAGAATGCCCCTTGCTGCAATTGTGACTACTGTCTCTCGTTCCTTTGCCACACACCTCTGATAAGACTTTGATTCCGTTTCCCTGTAGCTAATCAACAGACAGTTGACAACAACAGTAAGGTCCCCTCTCAGCTGAACAAATATATGTGCATGTATTTAAAGCCAAGTTTTCTTCAATTGTACTTTCCAGAAGCAGTTGATTGCACATAAAAAAAATAATGTTACATTTATGCATACAGCCTAATATAATTTCCCTAGAAAATACAGTGATGATAAGGTTAATTATCATTTTAAACTTGATAATTTGCCATTCCCTTGTTTTTGCCTTTGCTAACAGGCTGAAAAAAACAGAAAACAAGGCCAAGACTCTGCTTATTACATGCAAAAATATTCATGTCCACAATATACTCAGCACAGGTCAAGACCCATGGTTTTTCTTCCAACTTCACCAATTAGATTGGAAATAAATATTTTTGATGTGTAAGCAGAATTCCCTTTGTCAGCATATGTATAGTTCATTGAAAGATTCCTAGAAGTAACGTTCTGCAGTTAATATTTATGTTTGCTCATAATACAACTGACTAAACTGACTTAGGGGAAGTTATTACTAAAAGATATGAAGTCAGCTGTGGCAGTATTTAAACTAGAATTTGTCCAAGAACACACTGTATGAAAAATCCCATATAAAATATCACCTCAGTATTTCCTGGATTGTACACAAAATAAAAGCAGCCTAGCTGCACAAAAGGGTAAAATGTATTTAGACATGTTTTCGCATACTCAAAAACCACAGAAACAATTTAATTTGTTTAGTAGCTTATGTCCAGGACTTAAAAAAAAAAAAAAAAAAAAAATCAAGCTTAAGAAAAATTACTGCATTCTAGGTTTCAAGGATTACTGAATCATATTACAAAATCTTACATACATTTCTCTGTTAAAGCTTTCATACTATTGCAGGTAACTGAACATAGCATTGGAATATGCAAGCCCTGATGTTAAGGAACTGGCTATCTTTGAAAGAGCACGTTTCATATGGGAAAAAAAAGGGCAAGCTGGTCTCTAGAGTTGATCTACAAAAAAAGATTTTTCATTAGTCCTTCTCTTTGTAAGTATAGAACAACTTCTTCGTAATAGAAGTTGATGCAGTCAAAATGTGTATTACTCTTGAGTCATTCACAATTCAAGTAAAGCAATAGGAAAGGTAAGATCTTAATCTAGTAAGAAGTTTATCTTAAACTGAATCTAGGATTTCATCAATTCAGCACTCCGAATTTCGTCAGTTCAGTAGAACCTAAGTTTAGGTACTTTGATACGTATCTTCTTTAGGAATCACAGCTGGTGCACCGTCCTCCTCACAAGTCCTTTACCTTCAAGGAAATGAAATTACTTTACCTTCGACGAACTATCAGTTTACTTTCAGTTTAACAATCCTCTAAAGCTTCAAGACATCTGTTCAGCAGATTGAATACACATTCAAAAATTATGGTCTATCTACACTTATCATAATCAAAAATACACTTGATATTTTTGTGCAAGGATAACCACATGAATATCCACTACTTTTTTATCCTACAATATCACAGATGTTCAGTCTGAAATTACTTAGGCAGTTTCTAATATGAATACTCTATGGAGAATGAGCATTAGAATTACCTGTTAGTCACTGAAACTGCCTCTTCCACCAATGAGATTGTGTATACAATTTCACTGACTTGTAAAACCCCACCTAACTCTATGTACTTACAAGCAATGCCAGTCATAAATAACCAGTAATTACTTCTCAGCAGTTTGAAGTGCATTGAGAAAAAATACGTCAAATACTTCCCTATGAGAGTTGTTAAAATTTCATAAGGTTAAAGAAAAAAAAAAAAATTTAAGAAAAATATACTGTTTTCTGTCCATACATCTTAGTAGGCATTCATATCAACAGGTTCTGCTAAAAGCAAAGAAAGTTCCTAGCATCTATATTACCAATATTTCAAAAGGTAAAAGTGACATTTTTCTAAAGCAAGGCAGGTTCCAAGCTCCTTTTGCTCAGCCTGACCTTCGCAGGGCAGTCAGTTATCACACTGCAAGGCAGAGAGTTGCAAGAGCCCAGGCACCTTTCCAGCCAGTCAAAGCACAGCTGTAATTTCTGCAGCTGTTCACTGAGACCCAGAAACTTCAACACACTGAGATTGCCCATCATCAAGAACAGCAGAAAACTCTATTCTGTGCTGTTTCCTTTTCTGTTGAATAGAGGAAGGTAAAAGTTAATTGTCTTGTCTTCATATGCCTGATCACTAAAAAGTGAAATAAATGAATCAAATGAATAAATTAATTTTGTTTTTCAGATTGAAAATTACTGTTAACAGGCCTCCTTCAGCAGAGCATAGGTCTCGTTATGAATTAATTAGCTGCTAACACCTTATCATCTTACAATTTAAAGATCACAACCAAACCAATTTTTCTTTCACCTTTCTTGCTTTCCAGAGAATCAGACATATATACATATTTGGATGAAACTTCAAATGTGACCTGTTTTTATTATTCACATGCTAATTTGAGTCGCAACATAACCATAACTTGCATTCGTTCCAGTGTAAATACAGATGGACCAAGAAGAAAAATACTTAAAGCAAGGAGTACTGATCAGTAGATGATCCTGTATAAAACAGTTTTAATCTTTATGCTACTGAATTGGTGCTGAGGTTGGTACGATCATAATTTCCCTCCACTTTCACTAGAATATGTCTTAGTGAAATTTTATGCTACTTATCTCAGCAGGACATTCAACCAGACTGTACATCTGATTTGTAATCATTTTAATTATTTAGTTATAATAATTAATTATTATAATAATTTAATTATTTTAAATTATTTTTGGCAAGTCCCTCAATGCGGCATTTTGGATGAAAAGCAAAGGCTATATGCAGGGAGGGAAAAAAAGAAAACACACAGAACAAAAGACATGGTAATAACAATTTACAGGTTTTCCAAGTTGTACACTTCAGCCACTATAAGAACAATACCTCAGATGAGAACTGATGGAATTATGAGTAGTCATTAAGATTAAGCTATGTTCTGACTAATAGAAATTCACATTTTAAACAGAATTTCTGACAACCACACTGATGTCCATACATTTATTCAAGGGATGCTAAACTAGAATAAAAAAACCCACTGATTCAGGTAAGGGTGTCAGCATTTGCTCTCAGAGTCAAAATTACTGATCTTACAGCAAGGTTCCAGATCCACTCATATCCTATCAAGTACCTGATGCGGATTTAATAATTTTATCTGTCACGTTGCTGTGATAGCATTACAATTTCTTTTTTCTAAATTACCAATTGGCCACATTCTGGTTTATGTTAGCGTAACGTATGTAAGCTTAACGTTCACTTTTGTCTGATCAGCTTAACTCAGTAATCAATGAAGTGTTTTTAGTAAACTTGCAATAGAGCATTCTAACGGATATCCTGATAAATATTCAACAAGCAACCATTTGTTTCTGAATTCAATAGCAAGGTACTTAATAGCAAGGCAAATAAAACCAAAATCAACCAGAATAAGAAGTTCTAACTGGCACCACTGATAACAACACAGTACTCTTCCCAATCAGCTAACACCACTTTCACAAATGGCCTGGGCCATCTAACTGACTTCCAAATCATTAACTTTTTGGAAAAGGAAACATATTTAATTTTAATTTTCTAAATTGCAGTTTGACCACTAAAGAATCTGTAAGGCCTGATATTCATATATGTTACTTTTCGGCCTAAAGATTCTAGCCAGACTCTCTCCTGTAAAGATTTCTTGCAATCAAGTCTTGTAAACTTCCTCCTCTTATCCATGGACTTCAAATTAAATAACCATAACTTTAACTACAACATAAATACAAATACATAACCATAACCATACAAATACATAACCATAACTTTAACTACAACATCACTTTAACTACAACTTCCTTCCTTCCTCCACAACTGCTCAGTTTCTACAGTATTACAATAATTGCCTACTTAAACCCACCCTGAGCACTTAATCATAAAACCACGGATCATCTACAGTATCTGAAAACTTCCTTTAGAAAACTGATTTTACTTACTTTATAAATACAAGATGCAAGTCTGTCTTTCATCAACAGCATTAGCACACTCATATATAGTATGATATCTACTCTAAGAATAGCTTGTAACACAGATAATAAAAGCAGAACTATGTATGTGATTTTTATCAGGAAAAGACATAAGGGTTTATTTTTTTTTTCCCAGCTAAAGGAACAGAATAGGAAAAGATTTTCTGAGGTCACTGAGGCACAGAAAGAAAAGTGATTATTTAGCTTCTATGTCAGCACAACCTCCTTTGCAGTGTCCTACCTGCCAGAAGACAGATGACTTGGTACAGAGACCTAAGTACAAACAAAAATAGAATAGAAATTGGAAGACTTAAGAAGGTCAAGCAGAGGTATTCGTAAAATGTTGCACAGTACTTTAGTCAGAAATAGGCTTTCTCAAAAATAATGCAAGGACCATTAAATATCTATTCATGTTACATCTATCAGAATTTAGTAGAACGTCTTTTCCAACTACTGATTCAAATTCAAGGCAGTTCCTTCAATAAGTACCTTCTTATTTTTATTTTACTAGGTTAGCCATATTCATGAAATTCCAATTAGTGTTGGTTTATGAATAGTACATACTCACTTTGTACCATTTGAGAAATCCTTTGTTTCCATCAACTGAATAGGACCGCATTTCTTAAAAATTTGGATTATTCAGTTTGTGTGACTAGGCTGAAACTTGTTGAACGATCACATAAAATCGTCACGGCAACCGTTTTTTCCAATTCTCATTTCTGAACAGATGTCAGCGGGGGATACAGCAGCAGAGACAACCTCACACACACTTTGATTCTTCCTCCAGAGAGTTGATTTGCACTGGATTTTTCAGAGCTCAAATACATATAACCTTACACAAAAATACTTATCAGTCACCAAAAGTAAGGGAGTTTGCTGCAAGGCCTGAACATAATCTTAGAGGAAGTAGTGACAGAAGCTACTTAATATTCTTCATGGGGATAGGAGATAGAAAGTAAGTTTGGGGTTTTTTTTTAATGTCATTGAATTTCCTATGTAAAACATTGGTTTTATACTTAAAGCAATTATGCTTTAGGTAAAAATAGACAAGCTGATAAAAGAGACAACATGAATTTCCTCATTATTATAGCTGACCTTTAAAAACGTTTTTAAATATAGTGCCCACTTTCATTTAGCTATTCTAGTTCAAAACTTCAGAAGCATGTTACCACTCAGCATGTACAGAACAAAGGGCATTGGTCCTCAATTTTTTTTCCAGATTATATTAGCAGAGCTATTTTTATTTAACGCATAAGCACACATTCTAAATTAGAAATGGAAGGACACCTGGCAACCTACCCAGTAAGTAGGTTCCCGCTCTCAGTCCCACCTTGGAGAAGGTGTTCTCTCTGTTACAGAAGTAACATAACCCCCAAAGGCTAAAATTAGTATCTGTGAATATTTACAGCCTTGAAATTTCATCATTCAAAATCTAGCAACCCTATTTATACTGCAGTCATTGTTAATTCCTTTGTTAAAAAACCTATTAACCAAGTAAAGAACAAGACAAAGTCCAAACTTATATTTTTCTAAAAAAAAATATAAATGTCTGAATTAATACTGTTGTGACTACATTTTGAAAAGCTTACTTGAATTTTGTCCTGTAGATAAAACACACACTCTACATATTCGCATGCTGATTTTGCAATCTTTTGCATGTTGCGACAACTTTTTTCTACATTAAGACAGAAATTTTGGAATGAAAAGAGGGCAAGACTTTACATTCAGTACATCCAGTTTTCAGTAGAGACAAGGAAAATGAATTCTAGAGCTATAAATCACTCTTTGGCAGCATCTTTTTACAACAACACCTGCATTTGTACACAGTAGAAACCAAATTACATATAGGTAAGTTGGCAAAAATGCCCATTAATAAGCAATAGAAGAGCACTGTGTCCATTAGTACCAGGAAGCGCAGTTGCAGAACATATTCCCAAGGACCTGCGTGAGCTGCACAGCTCACAGCCCACGCTGTGATGTGCGCTGCTACAGCTACAGTGCTGCTGGCGTTCCAGCTCCACAGACTGAAACCAGCTGGGAGAAGCCTACTCATCCTATAACTCATTCTGCAGTATCTGATAAAGTTCCACACAACTGTTGGGATCTACCTCAGCAGGGCTCTTACAAAACAAAACATGTGTTTCACCACAAAAGTTATTGAAAGATCAATGTCTGTTTGGCAAAAATATGCATCCATTTATCTTCTAAAGATGACCTCACGTGCCACATGACTACATTCTGTCTTTGAAAATAAATAAATTCATTTCCAAAACAAAATAACACACCTTTTTTTTGGTCTGTTTAAGAGATACAGAAGTAGTATTCAGGAACATGAAATAATGGAAATTATTTAATTCACTGAAATTTTACAGTTTCAATTTTTTAAAAAAATTTATTAAGTCCTAGTAATATAGCAGTATCCAAATTAAGCACTCAAGCAAGTGATGAAATTAAGGATGATCCTAATTTCCCTTATTTTTGAACCAACTTGAAACTGTGAGTTCAAAACTTATAACATACTACATTGAGCTCTCTTAATTCTCATATCGATAAGGCTGACTTCAAACTAACAGGAAAGACATTAACTTACAACATCTTCTAAAAAGCTGAGGTAAGATTTAACTATTTGTAAGACACTAAACTTCAAGTAAACAAATCATTCTTTGCTACCAACTAATTCTCTCCATCAGTTTTATCTGACTCTAATTTTATACTTTTAAGGACTAATGCCATTCTAAATATTATGTCTAAAACCAGCTCTGTGCACATGTGTGCACACAGTGGCTAATTTCACAGCTGTGGGTGTGATGCACAGTTACATGTCCATCGGATGCAAAGGCAGAGATGACAGAAAGACATGACATGTTTCCATAAACATGCATTCTTCATTTAGTACCTTTAGCAGCCCTGAACTCCAAGTGCTTGGGGACAGGGTGCTCATTTGTAATCAAAGTCACCAAATAACAAAAACCTATATTTCATGTAGAACTAGATTGGACAATAGAGAAAAAAGATTTGGATTTGCAACCAGTATCACAAGCATAATCACAGGCTGATTGATCCACTCTTGGCGCGTCCAGGGCCACCAAGACTAACTCATCTCTTTGCTCCAAGGTTGGTTCTGGGCCATCTACTCACACTGGACTTTGCCAGTTGGGATGCCAACAATCCTTTTTAAGACCTGTGATAAAAACAGCACCCAGCCAGAATGACAGTATTTCTGATTGTATGAAGAAAGCAAAGAGCTTGGATGGCCCTGGTCAAACTGTCATGCAGAAATATTTGACCTTAGCTCTCGTTCTGCAAAACCACCCTCCCACAACCTTATAGCTATTTTCTACTATGACTTGGCAAAGAGGAGACAGTGGATACATGTTAAGCAGCCAAGTAGAATATGAAAGAAGGTTTACATATCCATCTGCCTATCTCAGTCACACCAACACTTTCTCATCTGAATTTCTCACAGGAACATAAAAAGCAGCAGCTGAAAACTGGTCTTCCCTGTTCATGCCTTCCCTAAATCAGCCAAATCCTCTGAGGACCACCAAGTAAAATTCATGCATAAGATATCTATTCACCAGTGAGTTATAGAAACCACAGGTAAACAATCAAATGAAAAGGATAAAAATATTAACCTGTTTACACAATAAAAGCCTCGTGTACCAAAGATTAAGTCTCAAACAACTCACATGGGTACAAAACCACATCCAGATACTATAACCTGCAACTCTTTACAACACAATTAAAATCCTTACATTACAATAAGCCAGTAAACCAAAGATGGTTCTAACAGACCCCTATCATGAAGTACTTAACAACTTTAAAGTTCTTACCAAGATATAAAATATCCTTCAATATTTTCATATCAAAACTGTTTAATAGATTATTTTTACATTAACTTCCTTCGTATTGTTCTTAGAGTGCTTTTTGAATTCTTCAGTCTGATTATTCAGTGTACTTCCCTAAAGATTAAGAAAAACCTCAGTACAATTCATAAATACAACGTGGCCTCTTCTATGTGGATGTCCTAAGCTCCACCAATAATAGGCATTTTTTTCAACACATATAGAAAACCCACAGCATCTAAAATATTAGTTATCATGCCCAAACACATGGCAACCACACAACACAAAGTGAAAGCAATCAATGCAGATGGCTCAGATGGTACCACAAACCTTCAAGAAGTATAACAAGAATGAAACTATTAATTCTGTTTTCTGATCAGACAACGTACTCATCTTCTGTTCAGTCTATTAAATACTAACCGCTTACATTCACTGTTCTAAACAATCACCAGAGCACAACTTAGGCAGAGGGATGTAAACACCGGCAGAATCAAATTTTTACAAGCAGTCATTCAGCGAACTGAAATTGGAGTCCTTTTGCAACATTTGGTGTTGCAAACATGAATAAACTCATATTTGTAGCGAGACCATTTACAGAAAATCTTACATGCCAGACAATAAGACCATAAAATAAATTTGAAGTTTCTAACATAAGAAGACTACATGAGAGAGTTTGCCTTAAGAGTCAGTAGTGAAAATTGTCATACAAATTACCACTACAGTGAAGAGGTAGGCAAAAAAATGGGACAATTAGAAGAGATACATGACAAAAAGGAAGCCAGATAATACAGCTTCCAAAGACAGTTCTGTTATAATCTACATATTGTGCATTTCACTTACAAAACTAAAACCTTAAGCTTAAACTATCCAAGCATGTAGTATAAGTATGTATTATATCATTGTGTCAGTTATGCACACTTCAACATCCCATTTCTGTATTACATTAAGGCTGAAATGGTGTTTCTGTCCTGTTAGTCTTGAGTATTTTCAACAGCGAAACACTGCCACCTTTTGGCTTGACACATAGACCTCCCCATATAAATGTAAAACTTTTTTTTTTTTTTTTTGGCTACATTTGTCCTTTATAGAGGTGATTGGTTGAAATCTTGTGATCTTATTTAAAATTTTATTCAGTATCTAGATTGCTCCAAGAAAAAAAAAAGTTTGTATTAATTGTAAAGAAACAGTATTTTTCTCACAAATACAAGCGAATAGCCAAACAACTTAAAAAGTATACTCCATTAAGTCACATAATGTTTTCTCTATTTTCTCTCCTTATGTCACAGCTCTTTTTTTCTTGGCAGCTTCTGTACACATATATACTGTATCACATAATATCTTACATGACGTTCCTTCAAAGTAAAAACCTAGTAATGCATTCAATAAACATCTGAGCTTTGAAAACTTATTATAGGAATAACACATTATTAAAAAACTTATATTCCTTGTTCAGATATATGTTTACAGTATTGTGAATTATATATTAAATAGTGATGGTTCAACATTTATGTAAGCATGTATTGAAACGTATGCAAAATCACTTACACCAATGACACAATGTCCCCACGTTGTACATCATAATTTCGAACGCTCCAGTGGTTTAAGAGCACTACATCAGACGCTTGTCTTCCCCCAGGATTCAAAGAAGGCTGAGAGAGGAGGAAAAAAAACAGCTTTAGATTTACATTTCCTCTATGAATCTTCCACCTGACTCTCATTCCATCAACAGGTGAAATTCATTAAAACCAGTAAAACTGTACCCACTTACTATTAGAAGACCAAGAATCTGTTGTATTCTGTGAAATATATTTCTTTATTAAATTCCATGTTAAATGTTACTCATTTATGACAAACTGTAGTTCACATCTTTCAATGCACTACTACATGCAAATTAAATTACACAGGATATGTACTTATGACAAGCCTGATGAAAAGAAGTGATTGCCTGTACTGCCTATCACTTATTATTAAAAACAAAGGAGAACCAAGAACACTAATTCCCAGAAAAAGCAAACTCTCTGCAGGCATCTTATTGCTTATACAAGCATAATGTACTAAAAATTAAATATGTGCTTGTAACAGTCCTACTCTCAGCACTCTTTGCAAAGGCCAAAAACAAACCCTACACCTACAGCATATGCTGACACTGCCAGTAAATGTGGCCCTTCCATAACAGGAGACAACGAAGCCTGAACTCTCACAGAATCATACAGTGAAATGAGACTGTTCAGTAACTCCAGTATTTAAAGAAAAAAAAAAAAGCAAGCCATTACTTAGTACAGAGTATTAGGAGATCAAAGAACCGTACATAATTATTTTGTGTGACACGGTACAAAACTAGGGGACCTGGTGACCTAGCTAATGCTGGCTCTGAGTTAACCCATCAGAGATGGGAGAGGAAGGAAGCAGCCCATCACCACAGCAGGGTCTTCATTGTTTTTTCCAGGGGTTATTTCAGTACAAATACTCCTCATATTAGACAGAAAGTATTTAAGAGTATTCCAAAATAAAGTCTTTTGATAGCTTATTTCTCAATAATCTTTTTCAGACTCTTCAAATACAATTACGTTATCTTCAAGTTGGCCAGCAGATGACCTCTAATTTAGACTCTGGAGTTATGTGACATATTTAATAAAGCAGAGTATTGAGACTAGGCAGCCTCTCATTTATCTGTATGATAGCTGCAATATTTGCTAAAATTTGATTTTTTGTAGAAGAGGCTTTCAGTGTTCACCTTACAGTATAACTTGGCCCTCCACATATACCAGCAGACATTGACTTCTGAGATTCCCCTCCCCAGACTGATCGTACCTGGATGAGCAAACCAATCTAGGTATAGGACTGAAATCAACCGTTCTCAATACAAGTAATTACACTTAATCGTATTTTCATTCAGTAAAAATATGCTCCCAAACCAGGATGGATACTTAGTATTTATTTTTAACTTTAAAATCTATTTAGAAGTGCTGATTTCTCTTTACTACAGTTTCCTCAATCATGTCTTCTTTGCTAGCCGAATCAGTTGATAAAGACCTTTTTTCAAATGGGACTTGTGAAAAACTAGTTTTTTAACGTGCAACAAAAAGTAATGTGCTGGGGTCTTGAGTAGGTGTAATTCCCATTAACAGTATGGAACATGATAGTTCAAAAGAATAAGTTGGGGTGGGGGAAGGGAAATGACACAATATGTTCAGGTAAACAGCAAACCAGTCTAGCTACATCTTGAGCTGTGGACTATAGGGCAAATTTCTAGTCAAGCAAGTCTGCGGATCAAAGCAGATCACATTAACATCCACAGAAATATGGTCCAAGTCTAAGCTGTAAGTACATTAACACTCATCTTTTTTTTTTTACTAAAGCCTATGCACAGCAAGAGCCAGATATATGAACATTAGAAGCTAATGAGCAGATATTTGATTATTATTTCTTCAATCAGGATTTTCCAGAATTATTTTCCACCTTCACAGCATCTTCCACCAAAGGATGGTATCTTTATGCACAAATTCTTTACATACAAGTCCACAAACAATTCAGGGTCACACTCATTTTTACCAAGTGCAGGCACATTATGAGTCAGAAGCTAAGTAAGGTATTAGTCAACAGGCAAAAAAGCAGATCTTACAAAGCAGGAATCATCCATATGGTATACAAAGTAAACTGCTTGGTCCTCCTAAGTATCTACCTTAATGGGCTGAAAGAGGTGATCAAAAGAAATGGAAATTTTAAACCCACTGCTCCAAGAGATTATGTATTTCACAGCTGATACTTAGAAACGATTTACATGAGTGTTCACAAACTTTCCCTCACATCCATATCGACTTCATTTTACAGAGAAATACTATTTGCATTATCCCAGTTGACTCCTATTGTTTTCTGTATTAGGACGAAGGGCATGCTTTAGAGTTCAAATACCTTTAAATACTGCATAACCTTTTAAACTTAAAGAACTCTAAATGTAATACCATGTAGCTTGCTATTTTTAACAATACATGTGGTTTTGACATACAGAGTAGATATCCAACTCATCACACATTAGAATTATGCTGGGAGAAACAGGACAATGTAAAATCTTTTTTTTTCTTTGCCACAAAACAACCTGACATATTCAAAACGCACAGACAAAAATACTGTTTCGGTAAAAGAAATGTAAGGAAAACTAGAAGCAGATAACTTTCATTTTACATCACAAATACAGTTTTCCATTTAAAAAAACAATCTAAATCCTTCAGCAAGTCTTTCTCTAATGTAACTAACATAGATTGTGATTCCACAACAAAAAGTATAGAAATAATTTAATGCAGTTTGTTCAGAGACAACTTATTTCCCATGACATTTTTACTAGCAGTTAAGGTCTCAGGTCTAGCAAAACAAAAATACAGCTTCTGAAAAAGTAGTCAACAAATGGGCTCACAAGGGTTCTTTATTTTTATAAGAAACAAAATAATACAGAGGTTTCTTCCTTCTAGCTTGAAGCATTATGACTTGTTTGCCCAAATTCTTGGCATAATAGTCTGCTACAAATGAGACACACAGGTCTTTATTTAGAACTGTGGTGCAGAAGTCACAGAACACTCACTCTTTCCAATTACTAACTAATCTAATGCTAAAAGCATGCAAATTGAGATCCCCAGCCATATGATGAAGCCTCACAGGATATGAGGTTCCATAAGTAGGAGGGTAAAAGCATGCCCTTTTACTATAAATAATGATTAACTCGATAGTTGTTATGCTGCTAGTGAATACCAGAAGGTCACAACTTATTTGCTTATAGCTTGGGGAGCAGAAAGAATATTCACACAAGCTGACAGGCTTAGGTACAGTAATCCTAATAATAAAGCTAGGAGAAACTGCCACAGAATAATTACAACTGCTATTATGCATAATGGAATAGAACATTCGATAATGTTTGCTGCTGAAACAAGTGTGCTTTGTCAGAGATCGCTGGTCAGACTACTTGCTACAATCCTTGGTATTGACTGTTTGCTACAGAATTTGCCTATGAAGTTGCACATACACTGTCATCTTCCATCTCACTTGAAAACAGTCCATTTGATTTAATGAATTTACAAATGTATGTGTCCATGGGGAGGTTCCTTTTTCCACATCATTATGTATGAAAAGTTCGTAATAGAAGCAATGAAACTCAATAGAAAAAGAAAAAAAAAGAAAAAAGGATATCAAGATGTCCATATGATAACATTTTAAAGTATACAACCAGCATTACAAGGAGTCACAAAAAATCCACAGCAGCCAATTAAGAAATCATATTACCAGTTATTTGTGTCACACTGAATGTTGTGAACAGATTACAACTCACTTGAAACCCGCTGTTAACCAAATGCTAGATGAGTACATCAACCTGTAAGATCCTATGCAAACAAAAACAGCTCATGAGAGGATCAAAAAACCTGTAATTTTGGAAAGAAAAAAAGAAGGTAATGAAACAATTAAAAAATGTTAAAATTATAAATTGCAATAGTTCATAGTTTAGAGTTAATATTCATTTACACTGAAATCAGCACAAGTGAAAAATTATGACAGGTGGCTGAAAGCACTGTAGAAACACACAATCAGCATGAAACAATGAAATGCATTAAGTCTGTCTTAATTGATGGGGAATAAGTCAGAAAATTTGTATTTTCATTAGAACGTTTATTCAGCATGCTTTCCAGGGTGACAAAAATTATTACCATTGTCAGTAACTATGAAGCAACAGCAAGGCTGGTACAAAACAAAAACAGAAACAGAGGAGAGACCAAGAGAGCAGAGTAGGAGAGCGAGCGTGACACAGAGAGATTTATTCCTTGCTTCTTGTCAGAACTTTTAATTTCAGGCTCAGCAGGAGCCACAATGATGAGAACAAAAAGCCAGCTAGATGTTTTTGAGGTCTATTACAAACAAATTCTTGGGAATCATACCATGGTATCTTCAATTTGACACAATAAGATACCATTGAAAGCACACAATTGATGGATATATGACTACATGCTGACTGAACTTCACTCTCTCTCATACCCATAGCTTTCAGCTGCATTCAACAAAGATCAGTCTTCAGAGAACACAATAAATACCTGGAATTACAAAGCGATGACCAATACTCTTTCAAACTACTCTGCCAGAGAGGGAGATATTCCTTATAATTATGTCCCTGTCAGAGGTAGTTAGGTGTCTAATAAATCTTGGCAAGGAAATTAGTATCTTATTAAAAGCACTAGGAAGTTGGCATTTGTTTGTACTCTGAAAAACATCCATAGAAGTTTAAGACAAACTCCTATTTCAGTGCCACAGTCCAGACTAAAACCAGAGAGACGATTTTACAGACACTGAGGTGTCAGTAAAATTAGAAATGTCAGCTTTCAAGTTACCCATACTTCAATCAACACAGGGAATGTCTAGTCAACAGAAACATCAAGGGAAGAGCTCAGATTTTAATCACCCACAGAATATATATTGCTTTCTATGGCCACTACGAAGAGTGTGTATCCTTCTCTGTCAGGTTGAATAAATCTGAACAAATAACTAGTGTTTTTCAAATCTTCCAAGGATAAACCACAGTTAACTATATGCCCTTCAAGTGAGTGGAGAAGCAACACTCCAGGAGAACACCAGAGCACTCCCTAACACTTCGACTTCAAAGGAAACATAAAACTGAACTCTGACAAAAGGGGCTCAACAGACTTGTGGAGCACAGAAACCTAGAAAATTTCTTTCCAGCTACTGAGAGAAAACTAACTCAATGAGAATGGATGTTAAGCAGAACATTATGTCAGAGACAGAAAAGACCAAATAATGACAGGCAATGTGGCATGCCAAAAAAACAACCCCTCAGACACTAAATGCTCAGGTCATGCTCATTAGTAGAAAGAAGGGAAAAAAAAAAAAAAAAGAACAAAAGGAACAACATAAAATTCAAGATGCATCTGCATTTTGAATGCTGCATGTGGCTCTATATTCCATAGAGGCAAAAGATGAGAAGATGGAAAATTGGGGAGTCGTATTAATCTGGCTGCTTTTGTACTCATCTACATGCTGTGTCGTATCTTCAAACTTCTCCTGTCTGAAGACAGCAAAAAGATAATGAAACTGTTTTTCCCAGTTTCCCGCTCCTCCTTTCTAGAGCAAATTTCTGGCTCTGCAACTGTAAGGCCTCCTGAGATTCTCCTACCTTTGACTGGGCATCAACGAGATTCAAAATAACACACATGAAAAAGGTAAAGGTAACTTATGTTGCACCTAACTTCTGGTCTTGGACTGTAGAATTACTGGAGTCCAATGATTTTACTTTGGTCCCCACCCTCGAGATGAGAGTTGCCTTCTAGACCAGGTGAGGTTTCTTGACAGAAGTTCAACACCAGATCAGAGGCACAGGAGGCACAATGCCACCTTGCCATTCCCTCCTCCCACCCCATGCCTTTCTATAGCATTAAACATGAATCAGCCAAGCCCAGGTTCTAGCCCAAGTTTTGTCTGCATGAATGCTGCATAATCAAAACGCCAGCAGCTGGTCTTGATTTCTGTGAAACTTCCCTTCAAGGTTCTGAGCGTATTCAGATAATCAAATAATAGGGCTCAGCTCCTGAGAATCAAATTTTTAGTCACTGCCAATTGGAATATTGCAACATTACAAAAAATATAGTTATCAGTGATGATGCACAACAATACGCAGTGACTAGGGTTTAAAATGCAAAGTAAGAATACAAAAATTGGGTAACTACATTACAACATATATTTTTCAGTTCCCAGTAACAATGGAAACAAAGTAGCTGTTCACTGTCATAAGTATTTATTTATCTTCTAAATGTTACACAGCATATTTATATTTATTTGCTTGCACTGTATAATCATTCAGTACAACTGAAGTAAAAACAGTGAATCAATACTTATGTCCTGATAAGCACAGGTACTAATATTAGGTTCATGGCATTTTCAGTATTCTTCACTGAAATGGTGCATATTTGTTCATTAGTAAGAGCAAGTATAGCAAGAACAGGCTTTACCATACAATTACTATAACACAGCTACTAAAAATTAATAATGCCTCTTTGTGAGTCATCAGTTCAATCCCAAGAAACAAAAGGTAGTGTTCAAAAAAGAAAATTTTATTTCTAATGAATAGGAAGAAATAAAAAAAATGTATCTTTGCCACTACTTATCTACATATTTACCTTTTACTGAGACAGAATTTTGGCAAGTTTTGTTCTCAAAAGCTTTTCTTTTCACATCGTAAAGGTATTTGTTTAACAAAGTCGAAATTAAACTCTTCCATACTAACATGTGATCATTTAATACCAATTGAGAAAAAGAGTTTTTCCACCTTGCTATTGTCAGTGGACAGTCACTGTTTCATTTCCTGACAGACAAAAGATATTTCCGACAATACCTGCATTGATGCTCCTTCCACCCTCGCCACACAGGCAACTCTATCCAGGAAAGTGACTGTTACTGGAACAGCAACAAAAAAACCTTTAAAAAAGGCTTTAATGTATTTCTTCCCCAAACCGTGAGCTTGTGCCATAATCTGAAAAATATGAAGCAAATGGGAAAAAAGTTATAAAACAAATTTTAAGCAACAGCAACACTGTAGCAATCCAACAAGGTGCAGTTGGATGACTTACATCATCTGTTAGGGTCTCACAATATGCACAGTTAAAAAAAAAAAAATGAATATGCACATGAGAATGAAAAAGAATACAAATCTCCAATGGAATTTAAAAGTCTGTTCTGCAGAAGAGAGCTTGATACCTGACATGTACCCTTTAGCTAATTTGACCATTTATTGTGATCCTGTACCAGTGTAAGTAATTCATAAAAATTATTCAATGGTAACAGTTCAGCTAAGCAAGAAGCAAACCGATATAACCAGACAAAATCTAATTACGTATTTATTAAAAGGCAGGAAAAAAACCTAACTAGACTGAAATAACCAATTATAGAGCATTCAGTTACAGTTTACAACCAAAATTCTGTAAATATTTTTTTCTCCACACATTGGTAATTATTAATTTGTGACCCCCAAAGACGGATTATATTCTGTAAGGAAAACCTGATTATTTGCAACACATTGCCATTTTACCATTTCTTTATTGAATATTTGCACACATTGCATCATTTCCCCACTTTTGGTAACTGCAGACATGTAAAATCAGTTCAAGCTGTCACATATATCATAGGGCCACACAGTAACACAATGGCTCCTTGTTCACTACTACATCAGAAAGTTAAAAGCATATTGCCAGACTGGGCCACCGAGTGGCACATGGGACTGTGCCACACCAGCTCACTATTTATTATGCTGCCTCCCATTTATTTATTTAGCCCTGAAGCAGTGAACATTCTTGAAAAATACCTACAAAGTATACAAAATAAAAGTCGTTTCATTGTATTAGTTAAACCTCAGAAAAGCAAGCTGAAAATCCAGGTACTGCTGCAAAGGTACAAGACTATTTATGTAACTGCACTTTCATTATACGAAATGCTGCCCTTTGCCTATTGGCAAATCCAATTTAAACTGTTTTTCCACCTAATTAATCCCTGGTAAGCCTCATACAAGATAAGTCTGTGGAGTCCCTGCTCCCTCTATCACATCCTAACTCCAACAGACAGTAATAGGAGGAGAAAACTGACTGTGCCCTGAACTTCTGAGTCTTTTGCTGTGCTTATATTCAAGAACACAGAATTATTTTTCAACCAAAAGAATGCAAAACATAAATACATGCAGTTTCATGCAATCCTTTCACAAACAGAATCTTTAGAATTTCACAATATAATCATTTTTTCTTTGATGCATTTTCAGAAATATGGAAGTGATGAACTATTTGTATGCAAAATACAAATTCACATCACTCTGATGGACTAGTACTGAAGGCAGTATTTCTGTCACAGATCTGGCTTCTTAATTCCATAAAGCATTACACTTAAGAGAGGAAAACCAGTTCTACAAAATTAGTCATCAGCATATTCTTCACTAAAATTCTTTTTATATATTAATAGCTTTGCAATGACAAGATCTGTCTTTTAAAAAGACAGGAATACCTTTAGTATTAATATTACTTCTGACATTCACCTTCACAAGGTCTTAAAACTCTCTTAGTTTTTTATTTGTTTAAGTGGAAATACTTCACCATCATCTATAACTCTTGCTCATAACACAAGTTTAACTAGTAAAAGTCTAAATATACTTAATGCTTGTAATTTGATTATATTTTCTTTCTGCATATTTCATGAAAATATTTTCAACTTGGGTCAACAGCTTTCACAAAGAATTTGAACTGCGTTGTGAAATATAACAAACACTTCATCAATTCAATACAAATGTTAAAATGCTTTACTTTCAGTTTATTGTTTAAGAAATCATTACTGCAATCAATCCATCAAAAGAGACTATTGCCTCAATCAGCACAGATTTACCTTTAGAATTAGTCCACATAAAAATAGAATCTCTCAAAATCAAGTTTTGTCTACCGTTTAACAAGCTATACAATTTCATACACCTTTACACCTTTCTCTCAAACCTGTTGATTCCAAACTTTGCCTCTCGAGTTTTCTGGCTGGAATTCTACTCCTCTGCTCTGAGGTCTGGCATTTCTCAGCCGTCCTCCACTCTAACAGCAATGTCAGCTTCAAAACACAATATTGAGTCCTTGCCCACAAACATATTCACCCTGTTCTTTACGGTCACTCTTTGAGCTGAAAGACATTGCCTCACAGATGTATCACAATATGATTTAGATTTAAAAAAAAAAAAAAAAACAACTTTGAGAAATCAGATTAATTTACTCCTTAAATTCCTCATAGTCAAAACTATTTTCATTAATAATGAAGCATGAAGGTTCGCCCCATCCCCTCTACTAAATCCATTGACAGATCTTATTATAAACTTCTTGCAAAAGCCCCATGCTGGTATCTACAGAAAAACTGAGTATCTGAAGAAAAGTAATTGGTCAGACAACCCACAGGAGACCAACCATATGCTCCTGGAACTACCAGCTAATTAAAAGTGACACAGAATCTAGCAACCAGGTTAAAACAGTTAAGACAAAATGAAACATTCTCAATACATCACCTGGCCAAGGCAACACCAGGAGTATTAAGCAGCTGTGGACAAAGCTGAGGTGCTCCTTCTGTGGTTTTAGACGCGTGCAGTATTGCAAGGCCCAGTACAAATAAAGATGAGGGAAAAACACCAACAGCATCCCTACCAGCAATCAATTTCCAAACCCAACAAAGCCAACAACAGCTGTTGCACTGAAGGACTTCTCTACTTGCCCTGAATTTCCTTCTTTCCTTCCCTCCTTCCTTCCTTCCTTCCCTCCTTCCTTCTTTCCTTCCCTCCTTCCTTTCTTCCCTCCTTCCTTCCTTCCTTCCTTCTTTCTTTCCCTTCCCAACTGATCAAGGCACTGGTTTATCTTCCATCCACACTGAGATGAATCCTTCATTACATTCTGAAAGTTTCCTGGCTCCCCATCTCCCACAGCCAAGGACAGCTTTTCCCCAGGACACAAACTCAGCAGGCTTGTAGATTACTCTGCTCTGCTGTAGAAGCCCTTCTTCCCAAAAAGATGGTAAACATATACATACACATTTTAAACAGTTTAAGAACAACTTAAAACCAAACCCATCATTAAGTTTAAGTCCTTCAATATAACAAAACATGTTTAGCACATGGGTAAGAAGTTACTAAATGTCGGTATCTCATTGAACAGTCTGCACCAGGTCTATTTCATAAGCTTTCTCCTCCAAAAAACACAGAGAAGCATTTACCATAGGATAAGTATATGCACATGCAGAGTTGCCAGGCAACTGTTGACACACTAGTTCATCGTCCAAGTGGCAGCAAATGGAAGGCTGTCCATCACCCTTCCAGCACGAGGGGCTTCAAGTTCTCTTGCGTTGCCACAGGACAAGAGCTTGAACACAGGCAGCGGAAAGAGAGTTTGCAGCATTATCTTCTACCAGTAACTGTACATGTGAATGGATAATCCTCAACTGATAAGTAGTGTGTGATTAAAATGTGCAGTGTTTTCTTTTCTTATACTTAGGTGGTCTTAGGAGAAAAGAAGGGAAAAAAGTAGTGATAAGCATTTACTGCAGTCTCAAGAAAGAATTTAGGGTAGTAAAGGGTAGACACAACAAAGATCCTTACAATTTAAAAAAAAAAAGTAAATTTCTTGTTGAAGTATTTGGTTAAAAATGAAGAAAACATTAGATAGCTATCACTCCTGCGGATAATATTTCACTCTTCCACATTACATTTTATAACCTCAATGTGCTCTAATTAACTATTTTCTTAGAAAACATATTTCAGAAAACTGGTGAAAACTACTGAAGAAAATACTGCCATGACTTTATAATATTTCAGTTTGATACATTTTTGTCTATATTATACAGAACATTTATAATATATACTTTTTCTAGTTTACATTTATTTTATATTAATATTATAGAGATATATTACATCTATTATTTCATGTTTTTCTACATTAAATTAATGAATAGATTCATTTAAAAAATGCATAAATCTCACCTGTGTCTGTCATTTATGTCAAAGAATTTTGATGTCCAGTGTTCAAAGTGAATTACACATTTTAGCAAGATTGAAATTAAGTATTTCCAAGTCTCCAATCTACTTTATTTTTAGAATGTGAGGTTACAAAGTTACTTCTAATGCTCCTTTAAATTACGCTTCACTTATTTTTTTTAAAGAAGACCCTCCAGAACAGATAGACAACTTTTTAACAGCTTTAAATCTAAATATATAGAATCTGAAGAAGTGTTGGACAGTAACAGCCAACAAAAATGTTAAGGACAAGAAGCTAATTATTTCATAGATATATAAAGATATGCTAACAAGTTTGAAAGACATGACATGATTTCTTAATGTATAAACAATAAAAGATTGTAATCATATATACTACTCAAAAATTGTAAATTCAACAGTTGGTTCAAGTGCTTTCTAAAAATAAGATGTCTGTGAAGTATCAATGTTTAATGATACTGAGTGGAACCCTCTGCTATGTAAAATTTAAAAGATTTCTAAAATATCTGCAGATTTTAAGAGCACCATATTTTCAGAAATTCTGAAATCCAGTGCTATGCCTGTTTTATGCTGACAGCTAAATATATAGCAGGTTTAAATGTGTTTCACTGGAGCAAACAAAGAATTCCTTGCTGAAAAAAATCCTTTCACCACCACGTATTTCTGGATCTCTGCCCAGTCAGTGATGCCTTGAATAAAATCAACAAATCGCAATACTTAAAAGATGGCGCAAAACACTGTAAAAATGATGTAGAGATGCATATCAGCATTTATAACTTACCCTTGGTTTAGGAAAAAAACAAAAAACAAAAAAACAAACAACACAAAATAATTCAGTAGAACTGACAATCTTCAAAGCAACAACCTTGAAAACTTGTTTGAAATGGCAACATGGACAAGAAAAATCTAAGATCAAAATGCCAGTGTATAGCAGGTCAAAGCATTAAGAATTTCACATTGTGAAGCTCAGAGATTAAGGCAGATGGAGCACAGCATTATCCGGACTGAAGTATTTGGTGCACAAAAGGTCCAGGGATTATAATGAGCCTCTCGTGGGTACTACAACATATGGAGCAGAGATGCTATTTAGATAGCTCTCTATGTATAAAATGTTTATTTTTTTCTCCCACTTGCCTGCACATTAGAAGACACTGTTTATCAAACAGCCTGCAGAAACTCATCAAGGAACATTCAGAAAGCCCCAGGTTACAATATATTTGCAAATCTAGGTACTTAAAAATTACCCACAGAAGTATGACAGGAAAAATAGCTGTAAAAACAAGGCATTAGGAGTCATCTACAAAGGAAATAAAATGCCCCTCATGTGATTCTACAAGAAGACATGAGGGAATATGAAAGAGGAAATTACAACCTATGTGCAAAACAACTACCTAGGCAAGATTGTTACGTTAGTTTAAAATGACCTATTTGATCTTCTTCAGAAATTAGGAACTATACTGTATACAGTTCCATAATCAATTGAAATAACCAACTTCTCTATGAATCGCAATATGCATTTTTTTATAAATCAATGGCACCACACTAGAGATCAGGCATATATGGTTTGAAAACAAGGATGACTTTCATAAAAGAAAATATCAAAACACATGAATGAGCTCAACTCTATTGCATCATATGAAATATAAAATTGAGCACAAAAGCTTCTGTTTTAAGTAAGACTGGTACAACTTGAAGACAAGGTTATACCTGGTCTAACTGCAATACCAACAGGATGCTGGTCAGTATCGGAATTTATGTGATCTTATTAACACATGCCTTTTCTACAATCTCCTGTGATCCAAGGCCAGAGTAAACTACTGTCATGCAGCCTGACCCTTATTTCCCACTTTAGTGGTACACTTCAATAACTTCTAGATTACAGTAATTTTTGTAAGGCTACAAGTCCACAGACTTTTTTGTAGTCTAATTTAACTCATATAAATGTACGCGAGTACAGGCTGATGTGCAAAAATATGATGGGATGACTGCCACAAAGGAATCAAAATAGATTAGTCCATGTAAGTTTTCAGCTAAAAGTAATCAAAACAGATCAGTCCATTTAAACTGTTGTCTAGCTCCAGAAGGAACTCTCATTTATCCTCCAATAAAGACAACTCCATTCTGGTATTATTCCAGGTGCTGAAATTTCTATAGCATTAATGCATCTATACTCTACACACAGATTTTCCTCATAGTATTCCTCTATCATATTAATCTCCCTGTAATCCTCTAGCACAGAGTCATTAAAGACTACTGCTCTATTGCAAGTTTCGAAATGTCACAGATGATGGAAATGACTGTTGTATTACTGAAGCACCACATCCTAACCTAAGCAGTGTTTTCAGTAACTACGCATGTGTGCTCTGTAACACTCTGCTGTTCTGTTTCTCCTAGGTTAGTCATTTTATCCTGATACCCAGACGTCTTGCTTGTTCCAAATATAGAGCAGCAATTTTGTTAGCTTAACTCCATTATATGCCATTTCTTATGACTTAGTTTGAATTAAAGCAATTACGATTTCAATGTAATAGCTTCCATCACTACGAAATATGTAGGATTTTTTCAATATACCACAATACAGAAAAGCAACAATAAAAATCCAGTTTTGTAATCTCCTCAGAGCTATAACATACATAGCAGTTCCCAGAAGCAGATAAAAATATATCAACACAATGAACCTTCAGCTTACAAACCACATCAAAACAAAAAAGCTTAAACCTCAACAATCAGTAACCTAATCTATCACAGAATTATTACTACCAAAGAAAATCAGTTTAATGTGGAACTTAATATTTTTTTAATCTAATATTACTACATCACATCACTGGGATCTACCTCATGTACAAAGGCTGAGTCCACACGTTGGCTGTGACTGGAAAGAAATTCATATTCCTTCTTATAACCAATTAGTTGTGTGTCTCAAGGACATGAATTCTAACCCCATGGAAAACCTTGCATTTCCAAACGAAACATTTCACTCTTCAAAAGCAGAAGAAAATGCAACTGTAGATGAATGTCACCCTCAGCAATTGAGGTCGTACCTAGCTCAGAAAGGAGAGTAGTCAGCCACCCCTCAGTTATGACAAGTTATTCAAGATCTTGTTTCACACACGTAAGCAACCAAGAAAAGGAACAGCAATATGATCACTCTTCTACGGGTACTGCAATACCAAAACAGAGCAGCAATTGTTACGAGATCTTGTCAGAGCCATTAAACTTTAGAGGTAATGCAAATTCTTCAAGTACTATCCCACAGGTGATTGCTGGCAGAGTATCAGTTATTTCAACATAAAAGATAAAATAATTATTTTTATTCATGTTTCTGTGTCTTCAAATAAACTAATAATCATTCATACATATCATGCATAAAGGAGAGTACTAAATTACGTCAATTTTGGAACACACTTAAATGAACAACATAACAAATATTTAGCTTCTTGCAACTGACAGTTCTTTGTTGCCTTTCAGCTTAAAGATTCAATGCATGCAAAGTAAGTTCATTTTATAAATTGATTTGAAGTGCCCTTTGCAAATAACTACCAGCTACTGTTATGTTTTGGTCTCAAGTAGACTGCATAAATGAGGTGTTGCTTCTAAACTCACAAAATTTGTAAATTATATTTACAGTAAACAATAGCATAACCTTTACTTTTTAATTCATTTGCACATTTATGTAGTCGACTCTCTGGATTCTTTCAAGTACCATGAAACTGTCACATTAGTTGTGGATGTTCAGAATCAAGTTTATGCAAAAGCAACACAGACAAAATATATATATATCTTATATATATACTGTTATAAGCATTCATATAACAGTCAATAAGTGGCCTAAGAACAACAGCATTCAACTCAAAACACAAATATTGCCAGAAAGAAACTCTAGCCTAAAGGAAAATCAAATGAGTAAATACAAGAAAAAAGCATCCCAGCTACAAATCTTTCCAGTTTGCAAGCATGAGTTGAGTATATAAGGACAGAATAATACCTGACAACAGTATTTATTATGGCATGAATAAATAATTCCAAAAGAAAGAATAGAGAGAATGTATTTAATATTTGAAAGGTATTTTCCATTTTCAGTGTACTTTACAAAAACAACTAGTTCTCCCACAACTACTGTGAAGAAGGCTTTGTGCATACTCACTCAAAACGGGGGAATTAGAACTGACTCCCTGAGACAACACTCCCATGAAACCTGGCATGAAGATCTGATGAACCAACTACTTACTACCTACTGCCTGTAGCATATTAACAAACTAAATGTACAAGCTAATAGACAAAATTGTGCCTCCGAAACATAACGTCCTTTATTTTAACCACTCGGGTTTTATCCTTGAACATTAGAGGTCACTGTGGGACTTCCTAAGCATGCACCTCATGGACTCGGCAATAACCATTCACCACCATGTTGGAGTCTGGGATTTGTGGCAAAGTTCAACTGCCATATAAATTTCTCAGGTCTAAAGAATCAACAAAACAACTAAACCCAAATACTTGGAAAAATATGTAACTAATAATTTTATTGAAAAATTAACAGAAAAAGCTTCCATAGCTATACTATCAAAGGAAAAAGTTATTTTCATATTTGCAGATTAATTAATTTCTGGCATGAACTGGTAACTTTTTCACAAAACAAGAGACAGATTATCCAAGGTGCCACTCCCCTTTGTGTCTAAGACTCTAAATAATAGTTTAGGAACACACCAGTTAAAAGTACTAAATCCACACTATTTATACAACTCAGTATCTGGTTTCTCCAGCAAGTCAGGACTTGCAGAATACATTCCAGGCAATAACAATTGATATTTTTTTCCTTTTTAAAGACTAAAAAATTTCAGTTGAGAAACAAACAAAAATCACCAGACTTCTGTAAAACTACAAATGTTCATTCTGTACTGACTGATACTAGTTCTAGATTTATAACTAAAACTTCTGGGCTTCAGTGTGTCCAATTTTTATGTTATATGAACACTAAAATATACATTTTTCAGCTGAAGTGCATTCTAGAATTTCAACTACTCATTTTCAAGTGTGAAAATAAATTCGTTTTCAACAGAAATTCTAATGCGTAGGAACTAGGATTTGTTTATTCTTGCTTATATTTCAGTGAGGATAAGAAACCTCCATTTTTTATAAATGAATAGAAAAATGTGTGTTTAAGCCACTATTTAGAACTGCAGCTAAATGTATTTGGTCCAGAAGGATCTTAAAATCATGCAGTGCAGATTGTGTGGAATATAGAGTTATTGTTTTAAAATGATAATGTACTGTTGAACTAAAAGCAAAGCATATGGATCCAAGTATTCCAAAACCAGCTGGAATCTGTGGCACACTGGTCAACTTAGAAAGATCTCAGCAGAAAATTCCAACTGTAACTGTGAAACCCACCTGAATCTCAAAATTATTGTTCAGCACAATTCAAATATTATTCTCCAGGATCTGGATACCACCCACTACAATTCAATGTGTGTGGTTATTTCCCATCAATTCCAAGAGGGAATTTCTTTTGGTAACCAAATAAAAGTTACACGGAAGAATCTGTGATTTTAAAAATAAAAGATTCTTAGAAATCTCCCAATCGCAGTCATTTTAGATGTTACATATTTTTACAAAACGCATATGGATTCAGTTACAGAGCTACAATTGGGGGGCAAGTGTATTTCTAGAAGTCTAATTCTAAAGTCTTGTAATTATTTCATTGAACCTGAAAATACTGGAGAGGTCTTATCTTCCCAGCATATTCTGTTGACAATTAATTGCCAATTTTCTTCCTAATGGAACAATGAACAAGTATGTGTCCACTTATGTTTTGAGGGGGAGAAAAATAAAAATGTGGTGGTACAAGAAAGGTGTGCAGAGAGCCGTGGGGCAGCTTTCCCGGTCCTGTCACCTTTAGTGTCTCACTGTACTCAACTCCAGTTCGATGGAACAGCAATGAGACGGTATGAAAATGATCGCAATGGGATGCTGACTAATTAAAAGATGTTACGAGGTCAGAGTGTGCTTGGCGTTCAGCTGCTGTTTTTCTACCTAAGCTTTTCACCGACTTGCAAAAAAATTACTTAAAAAAGGCAGGAACACCTGGTAGGAAAGCACAAGCGGTAGCGGGCAGGGCCGCGGCGAAGGGACACGGGGCTGCCGGGGCTGCCGGGGCTGCCGGGCAGCCCTGCCGGCCGCTCCCGCCCCTGCGCCACACTGGCGGAGCCCCGCTGCGACCTTCGTCATGCACCGGGCGCCCCCCGAGGCGGGCGCCCCTGCCGCGCCCCCCGAGCGGAGAAAGGCTCTGCAGCCAGCTGGGAGAAGCTCTGCAGCCAGCGGGGACGCGGCCCCCGACTCTTCCCTCCCTCCGCGCCCAGAGGAGGCGGCTCCCAGCCCCGCCCCGCCCCGCCCTCCGGCTCGCCCGGCGCGGCCGCCCCCGCGAGGGACCCCCCCACCTCCTCGCGCCGCCCAACGGCCGCCGCCGGCTCGCGCGGGCGCAGGGAGGGAGGGGCGGGGCAAGGGGGGCGGCACCGAGCGCCTGGCGCGAGCTTGGGCGGGGGCGGTCTCGCGGCCGGGCCTGCCGCGCGGCACGTGTCGCTCCCCCACACCTCCCCCCCGCGCCGATCCCCGCTCCCCGCAGGCGCGGACCCGCTCCGGCCTCCAGCGCGCGGCGGCGCCCCCGTGTCCCCAGCTGCTGCCTCGCTCCGCCGCGCGCTGAGCCCGCCCGGCTTCCGTCGCTCCACCCGCCGCCCGCCCGCGGCCGCTCCCGCCGCTCACCCTCTGCTCCCGTCAGCGGGGGCCGGGCCGGCAGCGCCTCCGCCGCGCGCGAGCCCTCTGCGGTCACGTGGGGTAGCGGCCGGGGCGGCGCTGCTGGCGGCGGGAGGCGGCTGGGGCTCCCCCGGAACGGCGGCCCGGGACAGGCCCCGTCGGCCCGGGACAGGCCCCGGCGCGGCGGCTGCGCTATAACCGTGCGGCAGAGCCCGCGGCGCTGCTGGGGGGGACGCTCGGCTGCCGGGGGTTGCACCGAGCCTGTAGTTCTGGCGCGCTCTGTGCGATGGTCGGCAGCCGGTGTGGCCTGACTGGTGTGCCTGGCGTCTGGCAGACTAGACCTGTTGCAAAAAATACTGGTGTGCTTGGTCTGATCTTCATTTTCAAGTCTCTGTATCTGCAGTTTGTGTGTCCTGAAAAACTTGAGGCCGTTGGGTGGCAGCAGCCGTGATTTCCTTCAGCGATGGTGGAGATCCAGATACACATGGACTCTAGATTTGTGGTCATTTTTTGCAACTGGATAAAAATAAACCTGTTTGAATATTCATGTGTAACATTGGGAGATTTTACATAATATTTTAATATAAACTTGTTGATTAAGTTGCGTATGTTGTAATCCACACATAAAAATGCAGGATTTTTGTTCAACTGATGGGTTTCCTGGTGCACACAGATATCTGGACTGATCGCAACTGTGTCTGCTGTGCATCGTAACTGGCTGTATTATATTTCTAATCTGATCTACATGAATGGGGGTTAATTTTGCCTGTAGTGCAAATGGATACACTAGGGTTTGTGATTTCACACAATGGTTGTTTTTATCAGCTGCTGTAACAAGGGCAGGTGCCAGTATAGTCTGAAGCAGGAGGTTTTTCCACATAGCTCGTGTACCTTCAAGAGTCAATGGGCAAGTTCATGGCAGAAAAATCCATTAAGGGTTATTATGCGCATAGAAACTGCCTCTGGCTCAGGGAGTCCCAAACTATAATACCATCTTCATTTTCATCACCCATAATGTAAACATTTTAACTGTGAAATCTTCACAAAATGTTCAAGAATATTGCTGCAAAACATACTATACTATCAATTGTAGCATCAGAGGAGAAGCATTTTATGGGAATGTGCCCCAATGTTTCCATGCATTCAAAGCTGACGATATGAAATATTTCCCAATGAAGCTCTTGAGCTGAAACTCTTTTCTGATTAAAGGCTTTTGCTGTAAAGCTTTCAAAAGCATATGATGGCTTATCAGCAGTTTTGTTGGTTTTCAAGTTAGGCGTGTGCTGAACAACTGGCAGGAAATACCCATTCTTATTCTTCACTTATTTGTAGACAAAGTGATACTTAGCAAAGCCGATACTAAAGTTAGTTAGCAGCTGCAAATGATGCGTTACCAACGTTCGCACTGTTTTATTTTTATCATTTTTTATAAGTATTCCTACTGCAGCTGCATTGCTACCTAGAAGTAGAGAATAGTTTCTTTTGCTTTCAACTCTAACAAATTGCTACTGAAAATGTTTTGCTGCTTCCATGCTTTGATGCATCAGTGGCTGAAATAAAGAAAAAGCATGCCCTTTTCACCCTCCTCTTCAATTGCTTTTCAGCTGAGAGTACCGTTAAAGCGTCCTTGGCAATCCATAAAACTTCTGCACCACAGTATCCTTTTAAAAGACTCTCAGCAGATTGCAGCAAGCTTTAGGCTAAAACCACTTTTAATTCAGTTTCCTCTAGCTTAATTTCATTTTGCATTTTAAGACCGTGGAAAAAATCTATAGGAGATACCTGAGACCTGCTTTGAGTTAAAATCAAGTAGCATACATTTGCAAATACAACTGTCTGTAGGGTGTTAAAGGCCTGTTTATCTTTCTCCGTATAGCAGAGGAATTAATGTTTGAGCGGCGTTGAGTGTACTGTTCTGAAGAGGTGTGTGTTGGAGGGGAATATTGGGTGGGGTCCGACAGCCTAAGAGCACAGAAATGGTGCCGTGGCAGAAGGCCCTGCACGCTGGAGGCCCACAGTCGGGAGCCTGGTTGCTTCCGTAGATATTGCAGGTGAATTCTGCCTACGGTCCATCTGTGGCTTGAAGGGCCTATGGCCCAAGGGCAAGCAGTGAATGGTGCAGCACAAACAAGGGCCATGAAATCTTAAACCTGCTATTGTGTTGGGGAAAAAAGCGGTCATGGCATCTGCAGCATTATTTTATTATTACACATCTCCATTTTATTACACAACTAGGCGCTTAACCACTGCTGGCTTCTGGGCTCTAATAATGGCTTGTGATAAAGTATTACACACCCAATTTTATATTTTATTTTCAAATGCGACTTCTTTGCTGCAGGTTTATATTCAGTGGGAGTTACCTACCCACATATGTATAGCATAGCTTTGTACATATCACAGAATGTTAGGGATTGGAAGGCACCTTGAAGGATCATCTAGTCCAATCCCCCTGCCGGAGCAGGAACACCTGGATGAGGTTACACAGGAAGGCGTCCAGGCGGGTTTCGAATGTCTCCAGAGAAGGAGACTCCACAAGCTCCCTGGGCAGCCTGTTCCAGTGTTCTGTTACCCTCACTGAGAAGAAGTTTCTTCTCAAATTTAAATGGAACCTCCTGTGTTCCAGTTTATACCCGTTGCCCCTTGTCTTATCATTGGTTGTCACCAAGAAGAGCCTGGCTCCATCCTCGTGACACTCACCCTTTATATATTGATAAACATTAATGACGTCACCCCTCACTCTCCTCCAAGCTAAAGAGACCCAGCTCCCTCAGCCTTTCCTTATAAGAGCGATGCTCCACTCCCTTAATGAGCTATGTGTCGAAACTTTCTGTAAGTGAGGGAGGTGATGGGGGACCATACTAAGCTCTTTTGATATCTAATCAGTATGGATCGGTGAAGTGGGAGTTGCTTGTTCCCTTCGTTACCCCTAGAACTGGCTTTCCCCAACTCCTAGGTCTAGGTGTTTTTAACTGTCTACCAGTGACTTGGTTTTGTCCTGGAGTTTCCAGTGGTATCTTGCACTTCCCCCCACTCCTGTCATACCAAGACTAATCCCCTGCATTGCATTATCATGGTAAGGGCATAAACTGCTTATTACCACTTATTACTGCATATTATGGTTATATCCCACAATTATATAAAATTACACAAAAGTAAAATATAGAATCGTATAATATCTCGAGTTGGAAGGGACCCATATGGATCATCAAGTCTCGCTCTTCAGAGTACTACCTAAAACTAAATCATATGACTAAGAGCATTGTCCTGTTGTTACAGGTAAACAAGGTAGAACAGAGTTGCAGGCATGCTAAAGCAAGCTCAGCAAAGCCTGACAAGTCCTGAGGATTTGCAAACTCAGTGTGAAGCTCATGTTCTGCTACTAGATATAGCAATACTGTACTTAAGTGAGCTAGCAGGCTACATGGTCCTAAATATTTGGAAATGTGAAAGTAACTCAGCCTAATATTACTTATCACTTGATAGTCTTCAATATATTTAATCAACAGTAACTAACAGCATTCAATTCTTACATGTAATGTGTAAATCCTTACCTTTAATTGAGGAGTAAAGGTTGTAAAGGTTAGTAGCAATAAACAAATGTACAATATCGCCATAGATTACTAGTTATTAAATAGTTAGCATAAAGCAGACAATAGTTACTTTGCTATTACATATAGTACATTCTTTCATCATCATCAAAGGGTTAAATTTACCTGAGTGGAGTCAGTGTTTCTGTGCTGTCCTTTTTCATTACAGAAGCTTATTTCTGCATCATTTCTCCTGTGCATGCATTTTAAAGGTGTGTAATTAACTGCTTGCAAGTTGTTAGGCAGTTGATGAAGTGTGAACAGGGCACTGATTTGTTTTCTTTATTTACATGTTTCCCATAATACTCTGATGAGAGTGGGATGTTGAAGCTTTTTTAGTCATTGTATTTTTCCTTGCTTGTTTCATCAGATTAAGAAGTGATTTGTGAAGCCATATTAAATTCCTCAAATTCTATTAAAATTAGTGTCCAGGGAAACCTTAATAAAAAAAATAAAAAACAAAC
This sequence comes from Caloenas nicobarica, assembly GCF_036013445.1. Classification (NCBI taxonomy): domain Eukaryota; kingdom Metazoa; phylum Chordata; class Aves; order Columbiformes; family Columbidae; genus Caloenas; species Caloenas nicobarica. The sequence goes on along the minus strand of NC_088245.1, from coordinate 29,961,458 downwards.
AAACCACAAACACAACAACCAAGTATTATACACACAAGCAGCACTCCTGTCATTAACTCAAAGAACCAGGTTAAGTGTCTGCTTTTGTCTGAACTGTGACAGTACCTCTGACCACTCTCATATTGTTTAAAAATATGCTGGTTTTGAAGACCAAGACAGTTTAAGAAATTTCTGTTGTCCATTACTCCTCTGCCACCCATCCACTCTTAACCAGAGAGAATAATACTTGTGCAGCGAGTGAGAGAGCGGCTTGGTGGGTGTCTGGCAGCCAGCCGAAGTCAACCCACCATGGTCCCACTGGCAGCCCCAGTCAGGGGCTGTGGGATTGAGTGCCCCGTTTGTGCTCCCATGATAGGCTCTTGCTGCACCACCCAGCTGCCCATGACCACACTGTATCACAGATGCTGTGTCCTCAGGTGTGAAACCGAGCCTTCGTGCTCTACAATATCCCACAGCAGGGCTTCCCTAGTTCTCTTGTTCTGCCCTGCTGCCCTCTTTACGTTGAGACCCAAGATCCCCCTTGTAGCCCTTCATAGGAAAGTGGCTTCATGGCTGCTGGCCAAAGTTGGCATCTGCATTAGTAATGGAAAGGCATAGGTACAGACCCACTGTCTGAAATATGGCTATTCCAGATCCATACAGATGTGCAGCACAGCGGCTTAAAAAGAAAAAAAAAAGGCAGCTTCTGCAGTTTCTGTAACATCCATGTAAGATTGCGAACTAGCTGGTTTATGCCAGAAAAGATCACGGTGGTCAAGATGACACAGCATGCCCAGGTAGCTTAGTGGTGCAGGCAGAGCACAGGTTCTCTCCCTGTGTTTTCTGAGGGGGCAGTAATGACTGTTGAAATCAGCATCTTGCTGATTGCTGTGGGTGATTCATGCCTGCTGAGAGTTCACCTTAACTGGCAGTGCCAGCCACCGGTTCAGAGTACCTGTTTACTTTGATGTTTACCTCGTGGGATAAGCAGGCACTCTCTTTAATCCACACAGAACTGACGGGTCAGAGCGAGGACCACTGTGTTGTTACCTCTGTGCTGCAGAAACGTGCCTTCTCAAGGAGGGAAATGGATGTGACATGATGTGTGTGTACTTAGAGAGAGTTGCCTTCTCCTCCCTCCCTCCTAGGTCAGTGACTGCTGCCACATCTCTCCTGGAACATATTTCTTTTCTTTCTCTCTTTCATCTGTCTTCAGTCATTCAGACAAGTTTCTCAACCCTTTCCTGTAACAGCAGACATCTCCCTCTGCTGCCCTAACAACAGGAGCAGCTCAGCTGCACAAGGCAGCCAGGGCTGCAGTTTTTCCTTTCTCTTCCCACTGAAAACATTCCCTCATATTTTGTGTTTATATCCTTTACCATCAGCCTAAAATGCATCAGTATGAACTATACCACATGGCCCTGTCTTGCTAGAAGTCCCATACTCAGAGAGAATAGCTGCCTTCTAAGTCCTCACTAACATGTACACTGCCATCTCTGCTTAATGTTTTTTTCAGTACTCAGACCACAGGAATGGTGATGAAAAAAGGACAGAAGAGAGAGCTGATACTATGCATAGTACCTAGCATAAAGGGAAGGGCAACAGTTGTCCATGTACTAAGCCTCTAAAGTTCCTAAATGGCTTCTAGCTTTTCCCAGCTTTCCTTCCCATGCACCTCTCCTGGCTTCAAAGCTAGATTTTACTGCATGCCCTGAATTCTTGCATCTTTTCTATGCATGCGACTTGAAGATAGCTTTTATCTTATGAGAGGTTATCAGCTTGCTACAAGTTAGACAGATGTCACTGGCCCATGTCTTCATATCTAAGGATGTGACACAAGTAGGCAATACTTGAACCTCTCAGGCTTTGCTAATAGCAAAGGGAATAACTGAACTAGGAACCTCCTGAAGACCATCAAGACGTTTTTTGTAGAGAAAATATCTACATTGCAATATATATCTTGCAAGCTAAAGTCTTCAGCATCACCAACTAGAAAATATTTACAGATAAGCACCTCCTGTTAACGGCTGCAAACACAGGTTAAGAACAAGCACACATTCCTGACACACAGACTCTTTTGCTTAGCATGGATTTTTGCAGTCCCACAGAGTATTCAGACCACATGTGTCTAAAACTCCTCCAAGGAGCATGGACAGCTGCAAAATGATTTGGGCCATAATCTGTGCGAGATGTATAACAACAGCATGTGACTATAAAAATACACAAGGTGACGAATTGCTGGGTCTAATTGTCTTTAAATTCTTGGTCTACAGTTCAGACCTGAGCAGTTGACCTCTGTCCTCAGTAAGATGCATTATCACATATTGAAAAAGACCCTTCTTTAAAATCGTAACTCAAAAGAAGAAAATTAAACCAAAAAGGCAGCCCTGTGTACCTTTCTTATGCAAAAATCTTGCTTGTTGTCCTCTTCACACACAGGTCTTTCACTTCACCACCCTCACTGACTGCTGCCAGAGCAGCTACCTTTGGCTGGGGAAACAGCTACTGATAAGAGTATTGCAGATACTTCCCGCAGACGAGACCAGCAAAGTTCATCTTCTGAGAAGATTCCCTTCTAAATTAAGGAGTCTGTATAGGGAATCTGTATATTGCAAGACCTGATACTTGTGCTGTACATGCAAGCCTATCCTGGGAGAGAGTTGGGTCCAGTGGTTAGTCAGCCTGAACTGTTGTGAGGAGCAACATGAATAACTGTGGCTTGAAAGGGTTGACCTCGCAGTGATGGAATAGGACTCATGAAAATCACAACGGACAGCAGATCAGACATCAGAAGGAGTTATAAGTCTTGTGGTTTGGGGTATGGATGTAGGGGATAGGCTTGAGCAAGCTACTGTTATTCTTTGATGTTGATGATCCTGTGAGGAAAGCATGGGACAAAGGTGATGCAAATTGTGTGCTCTGGTTGGATGGAGGGTCATGGCAGGCAGTTGCTGGGTGCATCTGGTGTCTTCGCAAAGTCTAGGGTTGCTAGTGCAGTGCTGAAAGCCACATTATGTTGCTGCTGCTCTAGTTAGCCCATTAAGTTTGGTGAAGGTACTAACATAAGGTTGGAAACATAGAGTATGCTTGATTTCTGTTATGAAGTAAGTGCGTCAAAGCCATCTATGTTACCCCGTCTAGTAATACATTGGAAAGACCCTCCCAGCCACCACTCTGAGAAGATTCGGAAATAGATGTACCAGCTTTCTGCACCTGCTCTCTCTGATAGCTGCAGTGTCAACACCAAGAACAGATCCTCTAGGAAGTGCAAATCTCCCTCCTCTGTCAGCCAGGGAATTTGGGGATGCAGCTGCGCTGGGGGAAAGGCAATCTAGTGTTTCATGGAGAGCCTGGCCAGTGGTAGTGATACACTTGGGCTAAGAGGCGGTCCACAAACGTGCAGCCATGACGGAAGTTTCGGAGCCAAATTCACTGGTATGCTCAAAGCCCAAAACCTGAATGTCCTCCTTTTGTTCTCTGTTTTCTTCTCCTGGAAAACAAAGGAGTTTTTATCACAGCCTCCAACACCAGCAAACATGACAAATTGATATTAGTTTGCTTCATTATCAAAATCTTCTTGGAAAATCTCATTTGCAAAGCAGGAATCCCTCTGCCATCATCACAAGTGGGTGGCACAGACATCTTTCATTTCCTCTATTTTAATGCAGAACAAGTCACCAGTTTATCTGTGTACATCCTGAGCTATCCAAGCAGTGATTTGCCCATGAGGTTGGATGCTTCATAGATGACATCTTTATAGAGTGGAAGGAGTAAGGTTCCTGATGGGATCAGGTGGAGCCCTGAGTTACATGCGTTATAGCTTAGCTCTTGTAGTGGATGGGGCATAGGACACCATGTAGTTAAACATGAGGCACAGTGCACATTGCTTGTGCCACAGTTAATGAAGATTGGTGCCATGTGTGATAATCCAAGGATAACAGAAGAACATGGCAGCCCAAGTCAAGTTGCACAGAGATGCGGGAGCTGTGTTAGCAGATTCAAGCAGATCCAGGGGACCCTGTGGGTTGATCCAGCCAACTGCATAGTAAGGAGGTGCGCTGCAGAGCACTTCTGGGTTTCCATCCTTGCCATTGCAGCTTCCAGTCAGGATGCCACAGGAGGTGTTCCAAGAGCTAATCAGGGTCAGGAGGACTGGAAATTGGCCTCAAGATTGCACTAGAAGTGATGGAGGGGCAGCCACTATATTTAAAAAAAAAAAAAAAAAAGTTATAGTTTTGTTATTTACATTGTTTGTATATGAATAGTTACAAAATCGTTTTTTTAAAGTAATCATACTGAGCAAGCCAAAGCCGGATCTTTCCCTCAGTGCTAGCCTTCTATCTCTGCAGCTTAAAAAAAAAAAATTGTAGGTGATGCCAACCTTCGGAGTGGTCCTCAAGCAAACAAAAATTGGTCCACACCAGTCGAAACATCCAACCCCAAAACTCCACAGAAGCTCCAAATGAATGGACACTGTCTGATTCACCATCAGGATCTTAAAGTCTGTTCACAAGACTTGGTATCATCGTGTCAAATTTTCCATTCTGGTCTATGAAAAGTGGCACTCTTTTCCTCTGAAAACCCCTGCCCTTAATTATACTGCATTAAGGAAAATCGGCATGGGTGATTGTTATGGTTTAACCCCAGCCAGCAACCAAAAACCACGCAAATTATGGGTTGAGATAAAGTCAGTTTAACAGGTAAAGCAAAATCTGCACATACAAGCAAAGCAAAAGAAGAAATTAATTCATTACTTCCCTTGGGCAGGTTCGTGTTCAGCCATCTCTAGGACAGCTGAGCTTCATCGTATGTAACGGTTAGTTGGGAGTGATGGCTATAAACGCCATCACTCCAACTGTCCCCCCTTCCTTCTTCTTTCCCCAGCTCTGTATGCTGAGCATGACATCATATGGTGTGGGATATCCCTTTGGTCAGTTGGGGTCAGCTCTCCCAGCTGTGTCCCCTCCCAATCCCTTGTGCACCTCCAGCCCTCTCACTGGTGGGGCGGTGTGAGAAGCAGAAAAGGCCTTGACTCTGTGTGAGCACTGCTCAGCAGTAACTAAACCATCCCTGTGTTATCAACACTGTTTTCAGCACAAATCCAAAACATAGCCCCATACCAGCTACTGTGGAGAAAATTAACTCTGTTCCAGAGAAAACCAGCACTGTGGTTTTAAATGAGAGAGTGAGAGCTGAAATGAAAGTAGGGGAGCAGGCTGAGAGCAACTGAGACAGAAACTCTGAGCAGCAGAGGCATAAGGAAATTGAACGGAGGCGTGCATGGCTAAATGAATTGAGATGGCAAATAGGAATCTGGAGGAACTGGTAGGGGACAAGCAGGGTGCAAGCAAACAGAAATATCATAGGGAGTGTGGGTGAATATGAAAGACAAATGGCAGAAACAAAGAGCCATTTAGACTAGGCGGGCACAATTAAGCTGTGTAATTACAAAATCCTGCTGTGACTGAACTCCTATGCAGTTATTGAATGGACACGTACCCTGAGTGCAGCACTTCGAAGAGGCTGGCAACAGTTTTCCTCTCTGTTGTTTCTGATTCATCCCTCTCCGCCAGTCAGCAGCGCTATATGTGATATCATTGCTCTCTGCGTGAGCGGCAGCATTGCTGGCCATGGATGGTCACAACAGCACAACGCCGGTTAATCTAAACCTTCCTGTGAGCAAACACAAGGCCGGAGGGGCAGCTGTAATTAGTTCCCAGTCAGCAGCGTGGCACTGGCAGTGGCGGAATCAAATAATTCTTAGAAGTTTTTCTTTACTAACGCTATGTGGAACGTCATTTATTTTTCCATTTATTGTTAGTTTAGACAACAGAATACATCCTTGACTAATATATTTATAACAAGTACATGACACACTGTTACAGGAGAACAGTGGGTGTCACTGTTAAGAGCAATTGGCATCTCTGTTTGCCTCTATTTAGTATGTATTTCGGAGGCTTTATTACAGGTTGTCAGGTCACCATGTTCTGAGCACATCTTGTTTGCTGAATCAATTTTTACTTCTAATTGTATAGCCTGGGCTGAGTTAAAATGCTTTTTAAAATTAGACCAGCACCTTCTGAATCCAAAAATGCAAAGTACAGCTAGCTGCACTCTTTCAGAGCTGCATTTCTAAACCTCCCATGGGAAAAATCCCTTCCAAACAGATGAAGTTAGAGCCAATAAAGGACTAAGGCACCAAATGCAGAATTGAGACACTTAAATCCAGAGTACAAACCCTACTGCTCAGCTATTGTATAACCTTGTAGATAATTCCTCATTTGACCTCCAAGTTCTTTGTGAAATCCTGCTTTCCTGCAAGCATACAGCTACGGTTGCTTGTATCTAAATCAAGACACTGAACAGAGCAGGCTTTTAAATCTGATGTGAATTACCAGAGCATGACTTACACATACCCCAAAGGATCAAGATTCTCAAAAGATATAAATACGGCTACTTGTTTTGAAATAGCAGCATTTAGTCTACAAGCAGAATGTAGTTGCAACAAGTCTGTTGGGAAGCGGAAGTTTCCTGCTCACTTTTTGGTTTCAGTTTCTGGAGCTCAGGAGTTCCCAGAACTGATCCATACATCCCAGATGGTATGTGCCATCTGACCCTATATACAAGAGAGACACTAACTGCTCTTGCTAAGATGTAAAAGAAAATGGTGACTTACTCCTGCATTTTGTACAGCTCCTACTTCATTCAGAGTGCTCAGTGCATATCCTAAAATTGCCTGCTAGACCTCAAGGACTGCGGACAAAATGAATAGTTTCCAAAACCTAATCATGTTGGCATAGAGTTTAGGCACTGAACCACCTGCTCCTGTAAAATTCATGCTGCGGAACTTTGTAGGAGGCAATTCTTAACTTTATAGCCGAAACACATACCTCTGAGGCACATTGTATGTTCTTTGGAGAGTAATGTTGAGCCCTTAGGGACCTTTTTTGTAAAACAGTAATTTTAAGGTTAGCGGGTTTAGATGGGGATACCTGAGATGACAATGGTTATAAGGCTGAGTGGGTTTCGGTCTCTTCTTGCTGTCTGCTCCCTCAGTATCTACACACACACACAGACACACACATAAAATTTCTGGATGTAAATAACCTGGCCATTCATCTGTCTGACCACTTTTGTCCACCCAAACACACCCTGGTCCATCCATTCTGCATGGGCTTTGTACTCTGGCCAGGCAAACAAACTCCTTTGCACCAACCCTACCCATGCTAGAGGGCAGTAATAGGCAAAGGAGACATGATGGAATTAGGACTTTGGCTCCCTTTTCAGTCTCTGGCTGCTGGTCACACCTGCATACTCAACTGCATTCTTGCATAAACTCATCAGTAATACACACTGTATGTAGTTTCCAAGGGCACGTAAACTAGTCAAATCTAATGCAGCCATCTATTGCTGCACCACATTTCAGTTCCCATCACTCAACCCTGAAGCCACTTAAGACGTGATGCACCATTTCTCTTTCAATACTGAGAAAGAGTCTCTGTTTTTTGTTGCATACTTGATCATTTTTAAACATTTTCTAAACTAATTTTTTAGGGGGGCTCTAATCCTTACAATCCTGCATGAGTTACTGAAGCTGTATCTTGCAACAGCCTTGTCAGGAGCTAAAAATATGAAATTTAGTGGTAGAAATTAGCAAAATCTGTGGAAATTACTCTCAAGCTTTTCCCAGATTACAGTTACACAAATGCATATATCTTTTTGCCTGTACAAATTATGGCATTACACTGCAGGGTTTGAGTCTTTCATTAAAATGAATCTTGATGATAGTATTCACTTTAAAACAGTGACATTTTTAATTTGCTTATTTTTGTATGTTCACAGTTAAGTCTACAGGTCTCATTATCTCCTTCAAAGCTCTTTTCAGACCTCCAGGAAAATTTGTACACAATGAAACTCTTAAGGCTTAGCAAAAAAGAAAATGGAACTTCATGATAAAAAGATTATCATCTGGATTTAATTTTTGCTGATAAGCATCTTAGAAAATTGTGTGAAAATGTGTTCAATTATGGCCAGGTGAATTCTTCAGCAAACTGGTCTGTAGGAGAGTATTTATATCTCTTGCAGGGAAACAAATGTCGTAATATACTCTGGGTTTATATACGTAGGGCTAGCTCTAATGCCAACTCTGAGCACCTGGCCTTGATGTTTCTGCCTTTCTCTGTCTCCGTCCCACCCCTGGGAATGCATTGCCCTGAGGGAAGCAGCCAGGGACAGCTGGCCCTCAGGGTGACCAGCTGAAGCTCCCTGCTTTCCTTAGTCAATAATAAACCTGCAGGGACAGCTATGGTTGGAGCTCCACCATTGCCAAGGCTTGTGAACCTCAGTGTACTCATATGAAGGAGTCCCAAGTGTTGTCCTAAATCCTGTGCTGAGGACAGGCACCTGCATTAGCTCTTCTAAGAGCTGTGTGTTGTGGTACTTTGCCACTGCCGATGATATCTGCAATATCTTATTCACCAAAGTGGTTACCCAGGGAGCTAAACAAGTGAGAACTGCTCTCTTGACTCTGCTTCTCCAGGTAACTATTAAATGAAATTTAGCTAGGCAGGCTGGAGGCAGGCGTATAATTACCGTTCCCTGCTCACCCACACTGGGAGAGTCTTAGCAGCAGAGCTGTACCCTGGGCTGGCAGCCTGTTAAGGAGAGCACTTTCCTGTGCTGGGGAGGCTGTAGAGGACAGAGTGCTGCAGAGTATTTTCCAGTGGCAAGCAAGTAACACACCACATGTACAACTAACTGCTGAGACAGAACAAGACACATGACAAGAAAGAACAAAATTACCCCTTCATTCTGGTGGGCTTGACATTCATCTGGGTTTAATTTGGGAATCTGTGTCCCAGGCTCACCAACTAACATTTAACATAATTAAAGTATATTACATATAACATTAATACATGCATACTAACATCAACATAGTTCATGTCACATAATATCTAACATGAAACTATGCATTTGCCCCAAAATGTGGTCTGGTCTCCACAGCTGCAACCAGGTCTCCATGGTGGTCACAGATTTACCTGGAAACTATGTATGGATCAACCACATACTGGCTGAATGCTTTAACCACAGGATTACGGTGTAAAAATATAAAAGAGGAGGTGCTGCCTCTTCTGGTCATATTTTGCTAGTGTCTCCCTTCCTAGGAGGAAGGCCATGGGAGCTCCTGTCAGGTTGAGCACTTCAGCCTTGCATGTGAGCTAAATACTTAGCTACTCAGCGTGGTCATGGTATAGGCATGCCTCAGTCATGGCTCTTTGCAAACCTAGCGAATGTTAAATGCAAAGATATATGTTCATACAGACAATTACCAGCAAAGAAGTGTCTGTGAGGTCAGGCCTTGACCTTTTGGATCTCATATTTGAAGACTTTGGGTGACTGCATATGCCAGGTGTCAGCTGGATACCTATATCCCTTTGAATGTATTGCTTTTGATGTATTGTATGTATTCAGTTAAATTCAATAGCTCTCTCCAGGTTAGACTGTTCCATTCCAAGTTACATTGCTGTAAATCCAAAGTAACTCCACTGAATCTATTTGTTAAACCCTCTTTTTTAATTGTATCTGGATGACTGACTTCAGTTTTGCAACTAAGCCATAGAATTAACAATTTATCCTAAAAAGAAAGAGCTAGTTTGCATTAAGGATTCATAATTTTACTTTTTTTTCTTCCCTAGGTGCCTGAGACCTAGGATTTAAGAACAAAGGGAAAAAAAACAACCTCTGAAACATTAAATGTGAACCTTCAGCTTTTAACACACAGTAAAATATTTATTCTTAATAAAGAATAGTGCATTTATTGTGACTTAGTTAAACTTATTTGCAAATACTGAGCAAGTCAGATCCCTGGAAAAAGATCAAATAACATATCTTCCACGAATACTAGTCCAGTTTTGTCAAAGTATCATGAATATGTTGTGCAGTTAGTATAATGATGGCAGACCTTTATACATGTTGGTTGTAAAGTGAGGCAAAAATATCCACTTGTATCAGTTATAAAGCACATTTTTTACCATGCACAGAGATTATAGCATGAACTAATATCAAATATCAAATAAAATTCCTGTATTTTCTGTGGAGTGCTGTGAATCATATGCACTAAGCCTCACTACAGCTTTGATTAGGGGCCTTACTAGGACATAACCCACCAGCAAATTCTGTGTGTGTGAGGACAAAATATAAATTAAAGGTCTACATTCTAAAATGTTTTTGTTTACAGTTCAGAATATATAGGATTAATGTTTGGGGGGTTGTTCTTGTTTTGTTTGAGGTGGGCTTTTTCATTCCTTTTTGTGTAGTTTGGTGTGAAACCAGCATAGGAGGATGAGCGGTTTTCTGGATTTATGACTGGAGAAGTAAGGGGAAAACTATTTTCATTATTTATTTGGCTCTTGCAAACGGAGACTAAGTACTCTAAAATCTGTAGAACAGCATCTGCATGGTGCTGTAATCAAACTTTTGCATTTTTTAATTGCATGCTGCATATCAAAAACCATTTTGGAAGTTCTGATGTGTAGCATCACTTGATTTCAAAAGACATTACAGAAAAAAAACCACTACGTAGTAATTGCAATTTTATTGCTTCAATTCTCCAGCATATCAGGCATTTCAAGATTAGTCTGTTGAAGATGATTTCCTTTGAACTATCTGATTGTAAATGGTTGAAAGAGCTTCCACTTTCACCCTGAGTATGTACAAGATCATATGTACATTTTTCTTACTCTTATTAGATACAATGATCTTCGAGGAAGGAACTTAAAAAAAATTATGTATGTTGAAATCTGCCTACAGCAAGCATGTTTTAGTAAGCCAGTCTTGAAATTTAAATACTTTTGTTTCAATTGTACCAAGAATTCCAGTTATGCACAGAAATGAGCAGCTAGTCCCAATTTCATAATGCATAATCTTATGAAAAACTCTTACTAGTAAATCACTACATTTAAAACAGTCTTTAGTCTGAAGAGACAAACCAACACAAATGGTTTGAGAATACAAACACTGGAAAACTCTCGTTGCTTAAATAATTTTATTATGTCATTAAAATAACAGTAAACTGTCTTCAACACATCTTCTCAACACCTTCATTATCCACCACTCTCTGCTATTTATTCCAAACACCTTTGGAAAAAAAAACCACAAACTAGCATCTTATCACAATCTGTTTGTGCAAAAACATTTCCCTTTTGAAGAACTGAAAATCTTTTTAGCCTGAATGTTACCTGCAACATTTTTCTTTGGGTGCTGAGAACTCAAACAGCAGAACTTACAGAACTTACACAGCTTAATAACCTGATCACCCAGGACCAGCCTCCCCTGGGGAGTCAGTATTTCAGTCATTCTGAGCTATTTATTCACCTATTTTCTGGCTCTGCTATGCCATGATTTCCCACTGGAAGGCATACTTAAGGATGGGAGTGTGGCCTTTTGCTTGCATTCAGCTATTCTATGCTGTGCAGAAGCATCATTTAATAGGCACTTACTCAAGTGCAGGCAAAGCAAATAAGGCAGAGCATTCATTCTTCCCTTGGCTGCTGTATGACCTTGTCAATATGTTGTTCTCCAGGCGGGGTGACCAGAGTAAGTCACCTACAGAAGATGTGAAGAAGAGCCACAGCAATTTGTCTGCTCCAGATACAAGTAAAACCAACTGCAGCAATACCCTTTGCAATGTGCTGCCAACTGCACCACAGCCAGACTGAGGATTCAGCAGTGAGATTAAAAACCTGTCTGACATTATTAATTAATATCTTTATAGTGCTGCTAAGTGTGTTGTGCAAGGACAGCATGGCATGATGCTTTCTTGCCTGTGAGATCCTGCCTCACTGCAAACCCTCACAGGTTACAGAGCACCAGTTTTAAACCGGCCTCTCAAAATAAAGATAGAGAGCCAGGCAAAGCTAAGCTGCTGTGGGAGCACTGTGTTCCTTCAGGACTGTGACATGAATAAGTCCATATAAAGTTAATTTATTGTTTGAAACTTGTCAGTGTTATGTCAACAATAAATTCATTATATAGTCTAAATAAAGTCTCCTTTATTTTAGAATCACAGTATCGTTTTGGTTGGAAGACACCCTTAAGATCATCAAGTCCAACCATAGCCGAAATCCAACACTAAACCATGTCCCTAAGAGCCTCATCTCTATGTCTTTTAAACACCTCCAGGGATGGTGACTCCACCACTTCCCTGGGCAACCTGTTCCAGTGGTCCACAACTCCTTCCGTGAAGAATTTTTTCCTAATATCCAATCTGAACCTTTCCTGCCGCAACTTGAGGCCATTTCCTCTTGTCCTATCACTTGCTACTTGGGAGAAGAGAGCAACACCCTCCGTGATACAGCCTCCTTTCAGGTAATTGTAGAGAGCCATAGGTCTGTTTCAGCCTCCTTTTCTCCAGGCTAAACAGCCCCACTTCCCTCAACTGCTCTTCATCAGACTTGTGCTCCAGACCCTTCACCAGCTTCATCACCCTTCTCTGCATCCTCCCTAGTATTTCAATGTCCTTCTTATGATGAGGGGCCCAAAACTGAACACAGGATTCAAGGTGGGACCTCACCAGAGCCGAGTACAGGGGAATGATCACTTCCCTAGTCCTGGTGGCCATACTATTCCTGATACAAGCCAGGATGCTGTTGGCCTTTTTGGCCACCTGGGCACAGTGCTGGCTCATGTTCAGCCGGCTGTCGATCAACAACCCCAGATCCCTCTCTGCCAGGCAGTTTTCCAGCCACTCTTCCCCAAGCCTGTAGCGCTGCCTGGGGTTGTTGTGACCCAAGTGCAGGACCCGGCACTTGGCCTTGTTGAACAATTGGCCTCAGCCCAATGATCCAGCTGGTCCAGATCTCTCTGTATGGCCTTCCTACCCTCCAGCAGATCAACACTCCCACCCAACTTGGTGTCATTTGCAAACTTACTGAGGGTGCACTCAATCCCCTCATCCAGATAATTGATAAAGAGATTAAACAGATACTAAACTGGCCCCAATACTGAGCCCTGGGCAACACCACTTGTGACCGGCCACCAACTGGATTTGACTTTTGGGAAGTAGACTCCTGTCTATGGCCTTTGTCTTTAGACAACCAGGTAAAATCAGGGATAAACTTGTTTTCAGAACAAATTCAGGTTAGTCTAGCTGCAGTATTTATTAATCTATGTATAAGCAGCTTTTCTAGAAAAAAAGTGTTACAGCCCTGTGCTTCACAACACACAAATTATCAGAGGAAGACCAAAGCAGCAAACTAGCCAGATGTTGTGTCAGCCCAGCAAACCTTCACAAAACAGCTTTCCATTCTGCCAACAGCAGCCACGGCTTTGGTTCCTTTTGTCACCCAGCCAAAGCAACTCATCTCAACAGTTGTAGTTTCCTAATTAGTTTGAGTTACACGATCAAAGCTGCGATTTTAGCAGCCAGTTCTGGAACAGATTTATTAATGATGATCAATTATGACCAGGTGGAATTTCTGACAGATGATTTTTTTATTTTTACCTGACAATATATGGCGAGTCTTCAATTAAATAAATGCAGCTAATGAGCTGACCCTGCCATCTGCTGTCATTTCTGCTGCTGCTTCCACAGTTTAGTCCCTGCCCAGAGTCTCCCAGGTCAGTCCCTTTCCTTTGGCTCAGTGTAGAGTACGAATCTCTGTAATGAGCCAATGCAGTATTGAAGACCTGTCATTCAAGCTGTGCCTGATTTCATCTAGCACAACTGCTGAAAGCTTCACTTGCAAGGTGGGCTCGTGATGTCTTCAGTATAAATAGAATTGAACCAGAAAAGGCTCACTAAAAGAGTTTGCAAAATCCACTAAGATTCCCAATTCTCAAGCTAAATAAATGTAAGTTGGTGGATTTTTTGTTTGTTTGCTTGCCTTTTTCTTTTTTTTCCCAGACCACAGGAACAGTAATACCAAAAGAGAATGATAAATGGCGATTTTGTTTTAGAATCTGTCATTTTAACTGTTTCTGCATTCTTTGCAGCACTGCAGCTCATCACAGTTTATAATTCCTACAGTGCACCAAAGGCCACCAGCACCAATGATCGAACGCAAAGGCTGAGCAGATACTTTGAAACCTATCTGTGATTTCGTGATGACAAATGAAGCTGAGCCAGGGGAAGACGTAAAGATATGGGAAGGTGCAAAGAGGACAGAGCCAGGCTTTTTTCACTGGTGCCCAGTGACAGAACAAGAGGCAATGGGTACAACCTGAAACACAGGAGGTTCCCTCTGAACATCAGGAAACATTTCTGCACTGTGAGAGTGACAGAGCACTGGCACTGGTTGCTCAAGGAGAGGTTGCAGAGCCTCCATCCTTGGAGACATTCATAAGCCGTCTGGACACAGCCCTGGGCAACTAGCTGTAGATGGCCCTGCTTGAGCATGGGGAGTGGACCAGATGACCTCCAGAGATCCCTTCTAAATTCAACCATTCTGTGATTTCTTGAAATGATTCTTTGTGCTTTCCACCAGGCAGGTTTGAACATGAGGAGAAGAGGAGCAGAAAGTAAATACATCTCTTCAGGAAAAACATGTGACCCTGTATCTCTTAGTGTCTGTCCTTTGCCATTCAGACACTTTGGGTGTGTTACAGTTAATGCTGGAGGTGCTTGCAGGCTTGGCTTCATTCATAAACACAATGCGCTCCCTGGAGCACTGTTGACTCTTTTCGAGACTTGGGAAGGTATTTTTAATTTACATTCAACCAAGCAGTAAATTCACAATTTAGAATTGGTCTTTACCCTTTGAAGGTTTGGAATCAAGGGCCGGCTAAAGAACTTGTCTGAACATGACCACCTCTGAGCCAAGAGATCACATAGCACTGACTGCAATCTTTCCTTTCCTTTCCTTTCCTTTCCTTTCCTTTCCTTTCCTTTCCTTTCCTTTCCTTTCCTTTTCCTTTCCTTTCCTTTTCCTTTCCTTTTCCTTTCCTTTCCTTTCCTTTTCCTTTCCTTTCCTTTCCTTTCCTTTTCCTTTCCTTTCCTTTTCCTTTCCTTTTCCTTTCCTTTCCTTTTCCTTTCCTTTTCGTTTCTTTTTCCTTTCCTTTTCCTTTCCTTTTCCTTTCCTTTCCTTGCATGACTGAGAAAAGCCCCATCTTCTGCAGGTACAAGAATAACAACTACATTCAAACCTACATGGACACCAGAGAAAACCACCTCCCAGCCTTATCTCACACAGAGCGGAAAAACCCAGTAAAGTATAGGGTAAACATCCAACACTTCCCAAAAAGTAGCAAGTATTGCAGAGGTCAAAACAGATCTTTATGACCTGAAAAACAATTCTCTCTCTTTTTCTCCCTGATTGCTCCCCTATAGACCCTATCTGCATCTTCGAAGCAGGAGGTTATGATTTGCTTTGATTTTGCTCGCATATCATCATGCAGCTCAGGTTTTACAGCTATAAAAACTCCACTGAATTATAGCTTTAGGGATATTGACAGGATGTGCTTCAGTTCTGAGACAGAACTCGGAGGGAGGGAAGACTGGAAATGCAGGAAAACTCTCCTTGGCAACAAAAACCATCTCTGTCCAGCGTGCACAATCTTCCTTTGCTGCACTTAATGGCCTGAGAAGAGCGCAGCACAGCAATATTGGTTGCTTCATCTCCTAATGCACTAGCTTAAAAAAAAATAACTGAGTTTATTGATGTGTTTTGTTCATTGTAAAGTGTATTGCGGTCATTGTTAGATTTTTATTTCCTTCAGGTGGGACTAAATTCATTAGGTATTGGCTGCTTCCTTCCAGCTCCTCTTGGACACACGCCAGTTCCTAACAACATCAATTTGAACCCTTGCACTCATTTTGCTGGGTGTTGTGTCACATCCTTAGATGTACTACGGTGCTGTATTTACAAATGTCAACTGAACGTCTCAGAACCAAGCATGGTGGTCAGGGTGCAGCAAACTGGCTGCCCCAGACAGCAGCCCTGCAGCGAGCCCTCCTCTGGTGACAGATGGATAAGATGAGGCTGGCATGGGAGTTCAGAGCGTGCAGGCAGCTGGTTCTGCAGAGCGCTGGGCTTCAGCTCTACTAGAGCGTATTCAAGGTGTAAGGACAAATCGTTGCACAAGATACATCCCTTGAATAGGAGCTGACCCAAAGACCAGAGCAATGGTCTCTCCAGTCATCTTAAGCTCAAACTGTAGATTCAACATTTCTTCGCTCCCTGTACAGGAGCAATTTTTGTCTCTCCTTATCCCACGCTCAGCAACCCTCTTACAAATACTGTATCTACCAGGCATTATTTTTTCTGTGAAAAAAGGATCAGGAAACAAGGCAAAGGATTTCTATTTACAGGGTGTGCTGGGACCGAGTTTCACCCTTTGGCAAAACTTAATCCCTGCAGGACATTACCTGCACCCCACCTCCTGGTTTTAGTCCTTGACCCGTTGCTATGTCTGTGAACACAAACTCCTACAGATACTCTACAGGTAAATGTCCCCTCTGACTTTTCTTCTGAAGGCCCTTGTGACCATCCCCCGGGAGCAGATGCGTGCCTGTGCTGTGGCCCCTTTGGGCTGCGCTCCTGAAATATTCCCCATGGAAAAGGCTGAAGTAGCTTCTCACTGACAGCCTTTCTTTTGAAAAGCAAGAGGAAACACTTCAGGGGAAGTCAGGTCAAGGAAAAACAGCAGCAATAGCAGTCAGTCACAAGCAAGCAAGAATGTAATGCAGAGAATCTCTCTGCAAAATAATTTCTAAGGTAACGGAACAAATCGAAATACTCTAGTGAATCTAATACCAATAGCAAATGAATGATGTAAAACATTTAAATATATAACTGAAATTTCAGCAGCTATGAAAGCAGCTGTTTCCTATGAAATCGAAACATGGATTTGCTCCCTAAAATATGGAGATGTTCATTGCAAAACACACTATCAATTATGCACTATGGTGTAAGAAAAAACTGTCTAGCAAAATCAAGGAAATATTTTAAAGAACTTTGGGATTTAGAAACTCTTTACCCTTGCAACTCATGGCATTCAGACTTCTCTGTCCTCTGGCATCTTTCCTTTGGTAAGCTATAGCAAAAGTGGGAAAAAAAAAACACCTCCCCAAAGCCTTTGTAGAATAAAAAAAACCCCACAACCATATTTTGTCAGCACTTCTGGCTTCCCTTCTGCCCCCTTCAGCACAACCAGCAGTTAAGCTGGTATAAAATCATGCTACAATAGCTTAAACAAATATATTTGATGCTCCCATTTCGGCTAACGTTTCGGTTTCTCCCACTATCTTTTTTCCTGTCTGGGTGAAAACACACTTGGATTAATTATCTAGCCATCAAGGGGTTTGCCTAATTTTATATGCCCCCCTCCCCCGCTTTTTCACCTGCTTTTCCCTTCTGCTAACACAATCTTCCTGAAATAAATACAAACTCACCATCAGTCAGATAGAGAGGGACTGTGAACTGTATCCTTAACACAAGTTCAAACCTGGGGAAGTTTGCCCAGCCCTGCCTGGGAGGCCCATGTCATAGGATCTCTCCCCACTGAAGTCCGCAAAGCCATGAGCCTCTCATTACGAGCGCACCGAGGTCCTTACTGAACAATCCAATTTTTAAAAATATTAAATGTTCTTTCTTCAGCAGCCTTATTTTACTACCCAGAAAGTGTCACTCCGTCCTGATGCTAAGTGCACGTGAGGTATGCAGCTCTAAATCTTTCATATTCCTAAAGCTTGCATATTTTGCCATTTAATGACATGACTTTTTGTTAATGTCATCCAAAGCAATTAATCATTAAAGTTTCCTATATGAAATATATGGGAAAAGCTGAATTAAAATGACAGGGAGAGGATAAAAACCTTTAATTAATATGGAAGGGGCTTTCTCCTACAGAATCCAGTTCAAGGTGAGAATCTCAAGGGCTCCAGTGGTGAACATCCTTTTGCACTGTCCCAGCCGATGGGGCTTTGCCCTTCAGCATCTGGCAAGGCTCCACCTGGATCATCAGAGTGTTGTGGGAAAACCTGGCTACCAACAGCGCGCTGGAGCAAAGAGCTGTGTCTGTCAGCACCTGGGGTTACTGATCCAGTGCTTCTACATGCCTCACTGAGCACAGTTACACTTGAAACAAGATGCTTTTAATCATTTATACCTCAGGCATTGACTCCTGCCTATTGGTATCCTTCTGCTCAGACACTGTGCTTTTTGCAGACGCTGTCGGACAACCTGTGAACAAGAGAACAGTCAGGCAGAAGGGCAAGGTGCCGCCTTCATAGAGCTGAATCATAGAATCATAGAATGTCCTGAGTTAGAAGGGACCCACAAGGATCATTGAGTCCAACTCCTGTCCCCGCATGTGACAACCCCACAGTTCACACCATGTGTCTGAGGGCGTTGTCCAGTCTCTTCTTGAACACTGTCAGGCCTGGGGCCGTGACACCTTCCTGGGGAGCCTGTTCCAGTGCTCCAGCACCCTCTGCGTGAAGAACCTTTTCCTAATGTCCAACCTAAACCTCCCCTGGCACATCTTCCTGCCGTTCCCTCGGGTTCTATTGTTCATTGCCAGAGAGCAACGAGAAGATTGACACATAGCTACACCCTGTTCCATGCAAACAGGGCCGTATGTGCACTACCTGAAACCCTTACTATCAAGGGGTCACTTCAGTTTTGTGCTTCTTTCAGGACACAGGCTGTTGGTTATGATCTGACTTGAGACACCATGATAAGATACAGAGGCATTGGCACATCATATGAACCCATCTGAATTGCATCATTTCAAAGCCAGCCAGCTGAGCTTGCAAGTTGCTTCGGTGCCATCCCAGAGGTACCAGCATCTCAAATGCAATATTTGAATACAAGATCATCCTGCCTATTAAGCATACATTAGGTAACATTTAAGCTGTTGAGTGGTAACAGCAACTTGTTCTTATAGGTCCTCTTATATGACCTTCTGAATTACTCACTGTCATCCAGAAAGTGATAAAACTACATTTCTGAGTAATATATAAAATTCAAATAAGACCTTTATTTACATTAGGTTTTCAAGCACTGGGTGTTGCAACATACATAACAAAATTTCATACTACATTTTTTATAGGAAATCAGGTTGAAAAGCTGATCTACAGAATCAATTTGTCAAAATTGGCTGAGCAGAAAATGCATCGGCTTGGTTTCAGAGTTCTCTGTCAATTTTACACTGTCTGCTAACATTCAGAGTATCCTGATGTCACAGTTACAAAAACAGAGCGCTCATGCAGGTTAATTTACAGGGAAGTCTCCTAGTAAATTTTACATTCTTCACTTGTTCAGAAGAGCAGGTCACATTGTCTCACAAAGCCATTTCGAATCCAAATAGGGAGAAAACTAGATCCATTGGGAGATTTTTAACAGAAAGAAAACTGGATTTGGCAAGACAGGGAGTCAGAACTTTATAATTCAGTTTGTTGCAGAATTAATTTCTCATTCTGTAGAAAATAAGTTGTACTGTAAGGATTAATCAAATCACTTTATTCCATATTAACATTATGCAGCAACCAATATGAATGTCTAGGTAAACAGAAACTTCATGAAATGTTTTGCTGCAAAGCTGACTTCAGTATTGCACGCGAATGATTAAATCATCAATTCTGCTCACTGCCAGAAATAAAAAAAGGCTTTGGGAGCAAATAACACTGATTCATATTGTGCTCAAGTATTAGTCAACAAAATGTATTAAACTATACAAGAGTGAAAAAAAAAAAATCCAAACAAACCAAAGCAGCTTTGTTATCTTACTTGTGATACCTTATTTAAATCTCAGGCATTACCTTTTTATACACGCATAAATATGTAGCCTTCTACACCTTTTATGATGTGGTTACAGACACAAAAATGTTATAGTAGAAAGCAAGAGCTAGTTCAAGGAATTTCAGACTTTGAATCAGCAAGATACAAACCTAAAATTCATATGTTCCTTTTCAAGTTAAGAATACTTTCACTAAAACATAAATATTTTAACATATATTAATTTTTCTGACATTCAAAATTGTAAAGTCAATATGGCAGAATTATTGTTAAAAGCACATATTTACAAATATTCTTTTTTTCCATACATAAAGTATTTGGCATAATAATAACAATCTTACTGCATACACAACTGTTTGCTTTTTCACATAATGGTACACTCCTTATTAAAATTTACCAATTATGTACAAAAATACTTGAACATTTATTATAGAAAACCTCTATAACTACCATCAACAGCTTGTAACTGCTGAAGATTTAATTGAAAGAATATAAAAAGTGGTCACTTTCTTCCAGTTAAACTATCAACAAATCAAACACAGCTAAAATCAAGATGAGCTTCCCAACAAAAGAGGGAGAATATTTTTAACAGCATGATTTAAAATGCAGTTCACACATCTGTTCCCAAGCACATGTTAAACAGTCATTAAAAGAAAGAGGATACAAAACATACATACAGAAGGTGCCTTTTTTTTTTTTTTTCCCCTCTCCACATTCCTACGGCTTCCAGAGCTCCTCAGATGCCAGTCACTAAAATACAACCTAAGGCCAAACACCATTCTCCTACATAAAGATGATGGTGATGAACTCAAGCTAAAAAGCAAATCCAAAACCTGACTCCACTGGTACATACACATCCAAAGAGCTGTTCGGAATTTTTGCTAGGTTTTTACATCATTATTAATGACCTTTGCAATTAGCTTTTGAAATATATTGATTGACATCCAGTAATTTGTATTTTTAAAAATGTGTTTATTTAGTGTATTGTTCTTGATACTTGTCAGTACTGATTCTTGTACGCAAGTTAAATGACCAATTCATTTGTACCTATTTCATATACAGATTGTGTTTTAGGGTGAACTTTCAAAAAGCACAGAGAACTTACACTAGCAGACTGCTAGCTTTTTAAAAAACAAAACCAAAGCAGGAAACAAACAAACAAACAAACCACAAACAAAAACAACCAACAAACCATTAACTGGAAGAATAAAAGTAAATTGCACCTCAAAGAGAAAAAGATGCGTCAGGTACAGTAATACACTAATGCAACAAAACCTGATCAAGATTCACCAGAATGGTGCTGTACGCTGAATGAAATGAATGAAATGCAGGTATTTTCATAAACCAAGTGTGTGTTTCAAAAATTCCAAACCACATTCTTACAACAGTTCTCTGCAGTATAACTTGCATTATATCTCGGTTTTTCCACAGACATTTGAAATGACCAACCTGTTCGTCGGATAAGAGAAACAACTTTCAGCCTACTTGCAGAAACATCCTAGTCTACAGACTACTTTGTTAGGAAGCGTGCATTTACCTCTAGTAGTAAAGATTCAGTCAGTATATTCCATATTTTGTAAGAAGCATTCGGCTAACTCAGATGAGAGTTGTAGGGTTTTAGATTAGATTTTTTAAATAAAAATAAAGTACAAATAAAAGCATTTCTCAGTATTCACCACCATGAAATTAAAAAAAAAAAATCCTTGCATTCATGCTTCCTACAATATCCGGCAACCTAAATTAGTAATTTCATCTCAAATGTGCAACATAATATTAATAAGCATTTTGAAATTACTCAAAAGAAAAGGCGGGTGAAATATTAAAGTGCCTAACTAAATGCATTTCACCATGTTTAAAAAATAGTATTTCTTAAACGGTAAAGAATTGGCTGCAATTAAATATAAAAGTGGCTTCTCAGAGCTGAGAGACTTTGCGGGGCAGAGGCCTGGGCCGGGGCACCTGCTCAGTCCTCCTGCTGCTGCTGTTCTCCAGGTTGCTGGGCCGGACCAGCTGCGGTTTGGGGGGCAGCGCCGGCGGGTCGGCGGCCGGCGGGATGGAGAGGCTGTGAGGTAGAGGAACGGGGCGCTTCAAAGTCCGCTCGTACACGCTGTAAGGCGGCGGGGTTTTGCTCTCTTTTCTCACAGGCTCCTCAGAAACGCTGTAGCTCGGGACAGTCACTGTTGTTTCGCTGCCTTGGCTTTCAAAGCCCGACGTCTCTGATGTGCTACATCGGCTGAGCGAAGAGATGCCGCTGCTGTAACTCCCCGACAGCACCGGGGAGTTGGATATGAGCCCCGAGGAATGATACTCCACTGGAGATGGTGTGAATGACTGCGCGGACCCCTGCTCGAAGGAAAGCACAGAAGTATTTATCTGCAGTAAACGAGGGAGAGTGTTTCTGTGCTCAGACTGAAAACACACAGATTATACAGTGCATAGATCCTGAGGCTTGATAAATGTAAACGGTTGCATCCGTGTTTAATTAAAATCTAGTAAGAAAACAACAAAAAGCTCATTTCCAGAGTGCCTAGGTGCGCCTTACACAGTGCTCATGCCAGTCATTCGCGTAAGTGAAAGCAAAACTGTATTTAAATGTTATCTTACTATCATAATACTCTGGAAAAATCTGGAAGCCTTTAAGCAGCACCGTCAGTTTTCCTAGCTTTCAGTGAAATGCAGAACCCCGCACAGAGCGTACCCAGGGGCGTCCTGCCACCTAATGCCAAAGCACAGGACTTGCATCCCAGTCACTGCTGCTTCTTCAGTCTCTCATGTTCCAAGTTCATTTTCCAAAGCTTTTCCTCATTGTTTTAGTGCACCGTCGTGCAATGAAAAGTGCGTGTACATTGTGGCATCATTTCTGAGTGTGCCACAATACCACCGTCGGAGGTGAAGCGCAGAGCAGATGCCAAGCTCAGAGCTGCTGCCGGGCCCCAGCTCCTCTGGCTATTCGGGGGCAGCAGCAGGAAGGCACGTAGTGAGGCATCGCTGCTGCAGACAGCACCCTGAACCCCACTTGCTCCACCCTTCCTCTCCCCCATCTCCCAGGCGTTCCTTGGGCACACTGTGCCGCTTGGACGAAACACAAAACATCGCTGCGGGCCCCAGAGATGAGGGCCCCACAGAGGGCAAAGGTTGCAAATGGCTGCACCAGCAGCCTTGCAGGTCTGTGGGGGAAGGTGAGGGACGGGGAGCTGAGGGCTCAAGCGGCAACAACAGTGCTGACGAAGAATAGCAGGCAGGGACAGTAAAGCCCTACCTAAAAACATTGAGCGTTTTTTTCTAGTGAAGCAATTTCAACTGAAAACTCCAAAACGTTAGACCATGCTTCGCAAGTTGAAAAGTTTCAGCAACATATCTGATTTTGACTAGAGCCATCTGAGACAATCTAGACTTAAAGGCCTCAAGCACAGGCAAAAAAGGGATGGAGAAATCACGTCAAAGACAAATTTCTCATCCCAATTCTTGTTAGACTGGTTGGCGCTCAGCTGCTCAGCTTGAGGTGAGAGTGTGAGTCATGCAACAAAGGGTGGGGAGGGGAAGAAAAGGAGAGGGGCAGGGATGTATAGAGCTGGCTGCACTGACTTTATGCTGTTGAGATAATCTTAGTTATCCATCTAGGACTGGATCCACAGTGGACTGAAAGCAATGGGAAAAAAAAAAATCTTCATTTACATCATTGGGTTTTGTACTAAGATGGCCCTCTCTGGCAGCACACAACAGCTGGAACAAAGGCTGAACACTGAGCCCTGTATATGGCCAGGGAAAAGCACAGCAAGTTTTATTTAAAGCTCAATACATGTTGAAGACATTTCAGACATTGCAAGAAGCCTGTTTAACTGCTTGTTTCAGGTTCCATTCCTCTGCATGGGAGGAGCTGCAGCTGTGCTCCTACCCCCACAAACATCCAGAGTCAAGGTTTTCAAATAAATTATGTAATTGGTTCAAGTTCCAAGAACACTTGACACTCGATTAAGTGAACTCAGATAAGACTTTTGTTTTTGTCATTCAGAACAAGAGCAAATACGTGTAAACCGCGCCCGGTTCAATGTAGGAGCTGAGCAGGAGTAAGCACTTGGTTCCTCACGGCAGTGCAGACTGCTTGTACCAGTAGTGAGTAACAGTCTAGACCCCAAAACAGCCTGGAAATTTATGGATGCTCAAAGTGAGATCCAACAACTCTCAGAAGTATTCTGGGCCAGCATTCCTCTCCCAAGCAGCAATCCAGACTTTGGCTGTAAAATGCTTAAGTTCTGTCCAGGCCTTTAGAAGAAAATGTTAGGACGAGCTTGAAACACCCCTAAGAATCATCAATACCGAGTCCATTCAGGAACAGAGAGGAGTTGCTCACCTTTTGTACAATATCCTAATGCTCTAAAGAGAGCTTCCTAGTAAGCAGTCAGTGTGAAACCTGGGACTGGTGCCCACTTCAGCAGAAGGTACACTATGGTAACAGGACTACAGGGCACTCTGATGGCCAGCGCAATTGTTCCATGTTGAACCTGGACCATGTGCAGCCACAAGTGGAAGTGTTACAGGCTCAAGTGATGACAAACAGGAGAATGGCTGAAGACTTGTGATCAGGGACATCTCAAGGGGAAAGAAGGCATTTTCAAGTGCCACTTTCTTCCTCAGGAGAT
This sequence comes from Caloenas nicobarica, assembly GCF_036013445.1. Taxonomy (NCBI): domain Eukaryota; kingdom Metazoa; phylum Chordata; class Aves; order Columbiformes; family Columbidae; genus Caloenas; species Caloenas nicobarica. The sequence continues at coordinate 29,937,103 of NC_088245.1, read as the reverse complement.
GTGTATCCCTGCAGCATTAGTTAGGCATTGGGTAGCCAAGGGACCACTTTGGCAGGGCTGCCTCCCTCTGCCCTTGCACCTGAGTGCCTAAAGCACCAGTCACGCTCCTTTCTATTGCTCTCCTTCCAGGTTTTTGACCCTCGTGTTTCTAACTGCAGAATTATCTCAGCTTCAGTGAGGTGGTACAGGCTATTCCTGAGACTAACGTGCAATCTGTCAGTACTGGGGTTTGCCTGGGATATGCAGGCTGTGTGTTTGTGTCCTCCAGTGCTGTGGAAGACACAGATTTCCCGGTCAAGTTTTTTAACCAATAAGCTGTGTGCAACAAGCAGGTACCAACACATTCAAATATCCTAAACCAGAAATGAAACCTGCTTAGTTTGGCCAGGGTCCCCAGCTGCTGTGGGTGTTCAATTGCCAGAGAAGAGTCAATGCTTTTTCAGAGCCTGTATTTGATGTTTGCTACTGTCAGGCTTCAAAATACTTCCAACTTCTTAGACAATCCCGTTGGATTGTTCTGTAGAGGCAATGGATATTAAAATGACTGAAGCAGTGACTCCCTAATACACCCTCTAATCCAACAACTCTGGATGCTAGAGGAGTAAGAGGAATGGGTTGCACAATAGGCAGAATTCTGGACCAGGTGGATCATCGGGTATCTCTTACATTTCTTTCTTACACTCCCTTCTGTCCACTGACTCAGGTGAGTTTGATTATCCAGCTAGGTGAGAAGCCTAATATTGAGAGGCTAAAGAGTCTAAAGATTAGATTTCTTGCCTGTAGTTTTGAAAACCTTCAGAGCTGCTGTAATTGTCATGGCTACTTACTAGTCTGATAGTTTTTTTGTATAGGCATTTGATAATAAAAGGAAAACATAATGTAACCCCAAATAATGGATAATAAATATATACTATCTACCCAGTGACACATATGACCCACCCCACAAATACAGTGCAATAAGACAGTACCTTCATTGGTGATCTGCCAGCAGGAGAAGGGGAAACGGAGGCTATGTGTCTTGCTGGTGATGCTGTAAAGTCAGAAAGATTTCAGTGCACTCTTGGCATTACAATTTTTGCTAAGAAATTTTTTTAAGTGGATAGGAAATCATTCTATACACAAGCATTATCTCTGGTTCCCTCTAAGTACTTGCTTGTTCGCTGCATGTAGTTTTTGAAAATTTGTTTGTTTTACTTTGTTCTCAGGATTATCTTGCAGTACAACCAATGAGGTATAAGAAACTTCGACATCCATCTTTTCTGACAATTTTGGTTTTTTCCTACCAAATGTACAGGGTATGAATGAACAGCGTTCAAAACAAGTTAGTATAATAAATTTTCCCCTCCTCTTTTTCTTCTTCTCTTAAGAAAGATATTATATTATGTATTTGTATGTCAAATAAGAAAAAAGACAATACATACTGTACTTATATAAAGCACTTACTTCTAAATATATTGTAAATATGCTTGGACGTATTTTGAGGCATGAGTCTAAAAAACAAAAAGCAACTTCACTCTCTTGAGAACACTTAAGCAGTCTTTCCTTTAAATGGAAATTAATCTTTTGAAAGGAAAAGTGGTTACGGTAACAGAACTAATGTACTTCCATGATTGCTCTGTATTTTCTGGCCAGTAGGATTCTTTGTGGTTAATGATCATTCCTGATTGCTAACCTCAATTATCATAGGATCAAGGATTAAATTTGATCATCCTCCCTAGTACCAGCATGAACTGTCTGAAACTACTCAGTTGTTAAGTGAAGGGGCAGAGTATTAGAAACAAAACGCTACAGAGAACATTAATGAGATGAAAATACCTGTGGAGGCAGTTCTATAGCCTTCCATGTAAGTCATCAAATAATAAACTAACCTGCCCAATAAGCTAAACATTAATCAGAGTGGAAAGAATCTGAGCCCTCGAGTAAATCACTTTTTTACTGGAGCTTAGCCCAAAATGTCCATTAACTCACCAGTCTGTGCAGGTCTTGGTGGTACAGGAGGAGATATAAGCTTTCCACTTTCTGATGTGTTCCTAGCTTCCTTCCCACTGTCCAGGCTCCAGCTGCTTGGGGTGGTGTTTACAGCTGGAAGAGAATGAAAAACCTGGCATAAGTGTCAACACTTCCAGCCCTCTGACTTGCCTTTATCCATGAGAGTAAAAATACACAGAGTGAAAACGTTAAACAACTTAACAAGCATGCCTGAAAAGCTCTCATGATTACATCAGCCTTTGAAAAGCTCTTAAATAATGGCTGTCAATCTTCTGTTTGCCTGAGGTATGCATCTGGCCCCCAGGTCAGTTCGGGACTGCAGAGTAGCTGGGAGCATCAACAACAGGAGCAGAAATAGCGCTCTGGTGCACTGCAAACCCAGCCACAAAGGGAGATAAGCTTGAAGCCTGTTAATATAACCAGTTTATCTTTGCATCAGACTCCTCTTTAAAGGTTTCTAAGCAGAGGGGAATAGACTGTTCATAAACTGTTTCCATTAACGTGTTTTATATACAGAAAGCACCAAAGAAAGGAACTCTCCAAATTCCAATCACCCTCCTTCGGAAAGCTTTCAGTGCTAACCCTCTCGTCACTTGTGTAGGCTACAAATTCGGAATTGAAAAAAGGTGGAAAGAAGGGCACGACATGGAGCGAATAAAAATTGAAAGAAATGAAGGTGTCTGGAAAAAAAAAAAATCAAATGAAAAAGTTATTGTGGACTAAGAAAATTTATATACGCTGTTTGTAGCCATGGTCGAGCATCTCTGCTTGATCATGTAAAATGACTATCACCTTGACATGTGTAAAACTGGCTGTTGTATTTGTGTGACTTTTACCAAATTCCACAACTTTATAACTGAATGATCCCATAAGGCCTGGAATAGCTGCCCTAATAGAGCTGAACTGGATCATCTCATGTTGTCAAGGCACCGCCAGACTGGAAAGAAGTCAGATAGACAGAAAGACAGGGTATTTCACACAGACAGGACAAAAACGAACTTAAATCCCAGATTTTTACTTCCATGTCCTGTAAAAAAGCAGAAAAAAAATGGTTCAAACCTCCTTCCTTCCCCCCACCCCCCAAAAAAACCACCAAAACCCCATGCCCACCCCCCACCTTCAAAGCCTCAAACTTCTTGCCTTCCCAATGGGTTTCCTTCTTGTCTGCTAATTAATTTCATGGTTGTGAGTAGAGAACCACATGCAAGTACTCTGTGCTCATTTACAAAAATGAAGCAAAAAGCAAAGTATTGTCACTAACTGATGGTATCGATTACTGGTATTACAGCAACACCAAGGGCTCTCAGGAGGACTTGAATCCCACTATACCAGTATATACCAGACTTACCAGAAAAAGTACAAATAGTATTTGTTTCATATCTATAACAATATTGTTGCAGTATAATTGCACATTAGCTGACCCTGAGAACAGTGCACAGAATGTCTGTTTTCTAGAGGAACATTTTGCCTTTTTATTGCCAAAATATGCACTACAGTGTTTGCTTTTTATTGTGGCTGTCACCTAGCAGTATAGTTTTGCCCTCATTCTAAAAACAGCTTGGCACCAGATCTGGGTACTTCACATGCCTGAATCTCTTGAAAAGCCATTTTTTCTTTTAAGTCTTCCAAGCAGTCAGTTCTTTGGACTGCTAAAGTCTCCAGGAAAGAATTTTTTATTTTAACAATTCTGTAATGTACTTGGCTGCATAGGCCAGTGGAAAAGTTTAGCCATTTTCACGTTGAATTATTTCATATGTTTTTCAGCCCTGTGAAAAATTTGACACTTGAGCTTTCATAAAAACTTGGACACAAAAATACTTACAAAAATCAGCTTATTGACAAAAACCTGATTCCTGGTCAGTTCTTGTTACAGTTTATTCTCAAAATATTTATTTTCAGTACAGCTGTTTTACTGTATCCTTTATTCAGGGTACAACAAAGGGCAGCACATACTTAAATGATGGAGCATATTATGGATGTGAAGCACATAATGAAATCTTAGCTCAGGCATTGTGCCAACAACACCAAATTTCCCCATGTGCAAAATTATAAAAGGCAATATTTTGTCTATGGAAATTCATAGGGTTCTCATTTACTCTAATAAAACCAAAACAAACAAACAAAACATAAGAGGAAAACCAAAACAAAACACAAAGAACCCCACCAAACCACAAATCGATCTTTTCCATCAAAGCGTAACCAAAAGCACAGTGACTTATATTTGGTAAAAACGACTTGCAGGTACCAAAATTCAGGACTCTCTCAATCTCTTTAGCATCTCTCTGCCCCAGTCTCCAGAACTTCATCTCCAGGGTTCACCACCCCATATGTCTCTTGAGGAGCAGCAAGGACAGCTCTCCCAGGCCACCTGCTGCAACCTGCTGCTCCGGCACCCCCTTCCTCCAAACCTTTGGGCCCTTCTGAGTGCAACACTCGGTTCAAACAAACACCACGTTCCCCCCTTTTTGGCAAAGTGTTTTGAAACTTAGAGTGTTAGCATAATAATAATAATAATATAAGCATATATAAACAATATAAAGCATAATAATTTAGTTCGTTAGTTAGAATGTTTTAAAACTTGGAGATGACAATATATGCTCAAAAGACTTAGCATTCTACAGGAATATGACAGATTAATTATATTTTCATTGCTTCCAAGTTTGGTATGGTGCAGAATTTCCACTCACCTTTGTCAGGGCCGGGTAGATTGGAATCACTTCGTGGCAAAGCACCGTCTCCAATATGATTAAACAGCATTCTCTGTAAATTGAGAACAGCATGGTTTATGCATAGCTGCTGTTGTATTTCAGTAGCCTTTAAGAAAACAAATATATTTTTGTTATTATCCCCACCACACAGGTCTGCTTTGGAAGTAGAGTGATAAACATCATCTAAGAACATAAATGGTTTAATAAAAATATATGTATACAAATATGGAGTAGACTAGTTTTCTGAAAACCATACACACTGGAGTCAGAGGGAGGATTATTATGTACTGAGTTCTGACAGTTTCCAGCTCCCTAAAAAACAAAATAAGGCTCATTCCTTGAGTGGTACCTCGATAGATTAGTAAACAAAGGCAGGGGTGGATTTGCAATGATTTCATTGCAGAATCAGGATCTGAACAAGGTGTAACATTTGACAATATTCAAGTTATGGCTGTTATGTTAGAGGGCCATGGTGTATTACTTCCCATCCTGACTTTTTTGGTAGCAGTGTTCTCATTTCTCTTGTAGATAAGAGCCAACCTATAAAGTGTGTTTGTCTTTTCTTTTCTGAATATTAGGGTTTTTTTTTGTTTGTTTTAAAATCACAGAAAATTAAAGAAACAATTTTAAAATTCGACTAGTTATTTCTTTTGGCATAATACAATGCAAAATAATCCATAGGTCACTAGTTTACCTTGATAGCAAATGCAAACACCATACAGTTAATCCTACAAGTAATTCAGTTGTACTTTCCAAAGCAAATTAGAACAGATAAACTTTACTTTCTTTTTTTCCCCCCTTCCTTTTATTTTTTGAAGCAAGATCAGACAAACAGTGAAATCCAAATCAAATCAAATCCCATTCTTCTGTCTCCTTCTGGTGTTCACAGAGGCCCACGCCGAGTCAGTGAGGCACTATGCTGTGGTTCCACAAGATGGCAAACCCAGCTGCGAAGTAATTGTCACGGATCCAATGTTGCAGCTCCATATTACAAAGCGAGGAACAAATACTTGGCCAATTCAAATTGACTTAAAACTTCTCATAAAGAGAATGCTTTGGTAGACTTTGAGCTACTCCAGGTTTGCCTATCTGTGCTGTACTAGAGTCATACTGGATCAGATAATACCCTTTTTTTCCTGGAGTTACCATTAAGGTGAGGTGATATAAATACATGCATGCTCCAACGCGACAGAAAATGTGATCATATGTCCCTGCCTGGTCTAGATTGAATGTTCACTGCCTAACAAGTCTGCAGTGCACCAGGATCTGATGGGCAAGCCTGTTTTCTGTTGGGCAGGTAAAGAGCAGAGGCTGAAAAAGCAACTGAAATTGGAGGAGATAAAGAGACAAAAGCTGAATGAAACACAGATAAACGAGGACATACTAAAATAATGAAATATAAAACCGTATGGAAGAACAAGAGCAATCATGGGATGTTTAATGAGATGCAAAAATCCCCAAAAACTGGAAAACCAGACAGTTCCATTAGGAAGAACAATAGTGCAAAAACTAAGGAGGCTTGTTGACCAGTCAATGACAGCAGGCACTCCTCTTCAGAGTATGGGAAGAGCTGGAGAAACACTGAACAATCGCTCAGACAGAGATTGAAAAGCAAGCACAAATGGTTGTTGACCGAAAACAGCTGTACATAGATAACCTTGAGCATCAATTTCAATGAGAGGAGTGGATGCAGTACTGCTGTGGTCTTGTTCTATGAAGTCCATCAAACTTCCTTAAATGAGGTAGATATAGCCTGAAAGGACTTGATTTAGACTTGAAGTGCAGGAATTTGCCTGTGCATCTCAGCTTTTCTGGTTGAAAAACTACTGTGAAAACTGCATTCATTAAGCTGTAACAAAGGTGTTCATAAATGGGTGGTCCTTTCTTCATTAACTTAGTAGAAAGCCCCAACCAAGACTGTTGAAGTTAACTGGTGTTAGAATAAAAACAGAAAGGATAAGGAACAGTTTGAGTATCTGAATTCTAATGAGATTTGCAGGTATCTCTAAGATATCTCCTTACAATTGTCTTGAGGATTTCTTTTCCCCTTCTTAATCAGAAAGCAGAGAATCAGAATTTTGTTTCCAATCACAGCCCATTTTTACTGCTCAGGGAATAGAGCAAGAGAAAGAAATTGCACCTTTCCCCAGAAAGTTATATCCTCATTCATGGTTATGAGGGCAGAAAGAAACTGTCAGACCTTCTCACCTTTGAAACATTCGAGCAAGTTAATTTTTTACTTACCCTCTCTTGGGACACTGAGGGTAGAGACAGATTGGGAGATTTTCCTGCCGGGCGAGTCTCAGAGAGAGTGGAGACTGGGCCTACGAGCTCCTCAGCCTCCCTTATCGAATCGCGGGTAGAGTGGGGGAGAGAAGTCGCATTCCACTTGGCAAAGCAAGAGTTTGTAGTCTGGGAGCAAAAATGGGATAATTTTTTTCTTTGCGGCAAACTGTTAAACCGCTTTATTTAAAGAACATCTCCTGGTCTTTCCTGTATGCTGGTTTGGCTCCACTACCACTGAGAAGGTGCCCGGTAGACATATCAGTGAGGAGTTCCCAAGAACTGCCCTTAAGTGTGGCTAAGATCAGTATTACTTCTTAAGCCCTCAGGTAACAGCATAAGGACTTCAACAGAAAAGAGGAAAAGATTACATGAAGAGCCAATTCAATTACTGAAGAAGCAAGGCACAAGAACACAACTAACGAGAAACCAACAAATCATTTCTAAAATAAAGGATCCTGGACTACCAAGTTGGTTTTTATCAGCGGCAAAATTTCTGGTGAAAAAGAGTGTTGAGAGGAGGGCCTTTCACACTGTACTTATGCTGCCATCCTTCTCAGCTTCAGCAAGCAGTGCATTGTGTGATGGCACGGATTAAAACGCAACTGTGTTAAAGGAAGGCACTTTAGGAAAGTAGGTCCACGAAGAAGAATCGATGAAATAAGGATTCAAAATGGGGCAGCTCACCAAGCTCATTTTGCACTTCAGATAACTCAAAAGATGTGGATTTCATACGAACCTAGGTAACTGTAATTTTAAGGTAAGTACTCATCTGTTTTTTTTTTCTCTGAAGTAACAAAATGCCTCTCTTTCTTTTCTGAAACTATACTGAAAAATAGGAATTGCCACACAGAGTGCGTTATTATCTCACAGTGGCTAGGATTAGCTATTTCAGAAGAAATAAAGGGGAGGTCAACATGGACAACTGCTACGATAACAGTTTTTGTTTCTTTTTCCCCAGATTGAACAAACACTGCTGTTTCACACAAGCAGGTTGTGTCATCTGGTAATTCTTTGCATCTCTCTCTCACTGCAGTGAGTAAATATAAAAACCCAGCTCTAAGCCTAGACAAAGCAAGCAGAAATGTGATCAAGCACCATGTATTCTGTTCATATCTATCTAATGTAAAATATTTTAGAGTATTCGTTTATAAAAGCAAGAAAAACCCTTGAAAATTAACAGCAGTGAGCAGACACTGAATCTGCTCGAAGTTCAACAAGCAGCTTTATCACTTTCTAAGCTACTCGTGTTGAGAGAACTCCCAACAAGCTTCCTACCTGCGAGGTTTCCAAAGGAGTGGGGTAGATGGCACTGCAGGGCCTCTCTCTGGGGGACAGGCAAGAGTTCTCTCGGGAATGTTTATGTTTGTCAGACAACAGAGGAGAGGCTGGAATATAAATGTGTCAAGTGATTAAATCCATGCAGTGAAACTCAGACATGTCAATTCTATGCTTATGACAAAGAAATCCTCTGTCCCCAGTAATTCATGTTACTCAAATAACTGGCTAAATTTGATGTCTGACCAGTGATATCATGCAGAAATTCAGCTGTGTAATGTATCAAGAATCCTTTAATGTGGTTTACCACAGGAGATGAGCACTGACCTCTGGCACTGGATGGAGCAGAACTGGTCACATTAGGTGAAGCAGAATGAGTAGAACTCAAGCTTGAGGTAGACGGACTAGGCTGCGTATAGAAGAGATGCTGTTGTTGCCACATCACACTTACTGGCTTGGAAAACAAAACCTTATAACATACTTTTTACCAAAAGAGATAACTTGTCAGACAGGTGTCTCAGTATTTCGAAATAGCAAACCGGTATATAAGAGCATTAATGTAACTATAGAAAGATGTCGTAAAATGACAAATAAATAGAAATCTTATTAATGTATTAAAATAATTGCATCACAACTGTGACAACTGGACAAAAAACGTCTATGTAAGGTCAGATGATTTCGCATCGTAGTGCATTGCTGCTTATTACTTCTGCAAAAAACTCATGCTTGAGGTTAAATAAGAATAAACGGTTTTATTAAAAATTGTTCTAAATTAAGAAGGTTAACAGCCCAGTTATAGATTTGTTTTTGAAAAGAAGTATCAGAAATAACGTTGAGATTTCCAAATGAAATAATAGGAGCATTAATTTAGTAAATAGCCTTGTAAGAAAGATTCTGTTTAGTTTGAAGAATGACAATAATTTATACCTGCATGTTAAAAACTTCATCAGAGCTTTCCGATTGCCCAGTGATATTGCTGACTTCAGCAGAAGCTTGGGATGACAGGGATGAGGATGAATACCGATTGACAGCTGGGTAACTCAAGGGACTATTATAAGAATAACAAAATGCAAAATGGTTAACTCTAGTTGCCAATCATAATTTTTCATGTGAAAACAGGACACGTTTATTAATTTCCACAGTTTAATTTGTATTAGGAGAGAGGGAGAGAGAAAGGGAGGGAATATATACCTCAGCTATTCAAGATACTTCAGGCGGCCCATATGAGGAGGCAGGCACACAATAGAAGTATTTTATGGGTCATTTCCCATAAAAAAATCTAGCAGTTTCTAGTAATATAACTTGCCTGCGCCGTGGTATTACCCTGGCACCATCAGGGCTCATAGAAACAGGTATGGAATTTCGGCATACACGAGGACTTCCATTTGGGAAATGAACAGGGCTAGCTTGTACACAGGCAGAAAATTCCTGGTGAGTTGTTAAAAGAAGATTAATTAAAATGTGCATAATATCATTAAGCATTTTGTAAGATACAGATAGTAATTTGAATAGTTATATCTGCGCTTTGGATCAGCTTCATCATTAGCAAGGAAAATATTTTAAATTTTGCTGATGATACTTTCCCTTTAGTAAAATGTGCCTATTTTTCTCTGCACTGTATGGAAAATTTATTAACTTTCCTCTTCGCTTTCTGGTACTGCAAGAATGCTACAAGTTGTAATGTGGACAAACTACCAAAAGATGTCACTATCTGTTGCTTAGAAAAATTAAGCAACCATTACTGCAGCTAAAGGCTCTCCTGGTTTATTCATGCACCTGCTCTCATACCTGTATTCCCAAGCTTGACTTCATCACAAAGAACTGATCCACCAGCTTTTTGTGCAACGGCCTCATGTCCTGTGGCACCACCTTCTCGTGCACCGCCAAGCCAAATTCTAGAATCTGGGCCTGCAGAAGAGACAGAAAGAGAGGCAAAATACATTTTTGATCCATTTTCTTTAAGCTTTCTTCATCATTTAGGATACTAATTAAAAAAAATCCAACAAAATATACATTGTGTTCAAAGCATCTAAATCCCTGTCAGACAAGGCCTAAGACCAAAACTAGTGATACATAAGAGGATTTTTGCCTCTTCCCATTTTACTATTCAGCATTCCCAAAGATTTGGCCTATGCAAATTCAACTCTGATACAAAACCCACTACGGATAACACAGTAAAAAATCTGGCTAAATGGAGCAGTTCTAAAGCCTAAATAAATGCAATTTTTTACAAAAACAGTGACAAAATGTATGAAACAACAGCAACGGCGACATCCAGCAGGGTCCCTGTCATGCATTATCAATGAGTCCATGGTTCCCTGCCCTATTCCAGCCCCCCTAGAGACCTCAGTAAGTGGTGGCCTTATGTATATTATTGATGCAAGGCATGACAGGCTTCAGAATAACGTTGCTAAAACTCTAATCTCACTCAAATTTGGTCACAGGCATTTAAAATCCTGAACTGGTTACATGAGGAATGAGATATAAACTCAAATTTAAAAACAAAATAGCTAGGCCATGCTGTCATACCTTTGGATGGGAGCTACTGGCTGATGTTTTCAGGCAGCCTGCGAGTGGGTCGGCAGCTGCAGCACATCCACCCGCACACCCACCCCTGGCCCTTCCCAATCCTCGGTTTTTCTGTTAAATCATCTGTGGGTGCCAGACAGCGTTAAGCTGCTATCACTTGGAATTCACATATTTGTCATAGGAAGTTATGAAAAAAGGAAACCGCAATGTAAATTACTATACAATATCTAAACGAACGTGAGCTTGGAGAACCTATTCTGATTTTCTATTGTCCTTCGTCTGGTCTGACCAAAAGATACCACAATGCTGACGAAAAATGGAATCTCCATCTTGCCAAATTCCAATACTCTGACCTCTTTATCGCAAGCTGGCAATAAAATTTGAAATTTAAACATGCTGCACAGAACAAAGATAGGTAAATGTCAGTTAAAAAAGCTGACATCCTTAGTAAGATCATTTGATCAAAATATTTTTTTTGAGCACTTCCAAATGGAGACACTTCATATATGAGGCTGGTAGGTCACTGTCTTATAAACAAATGAAGAAATAATATAAAAATTGTATAATGCATAGAATATTCATCTGCTTAATTTAATCACTTGATGTTTATTTTACTACCTACCTACTTGGGCAATTATTATTTGATATCTTCCACTGTAATAAGATTTTTTTGGGTTTTTTTTTGGTCTTATGCTAAACTTTGCAGTGAAAATATTTGTTCTGTAGTACCGGTAAAATACATCATAAAAATATTTGCTGAACCCATCAAACATGCAAATATTTGCATATGAGCATCACAAGACAAAAAACTTGCCTCTCATTCAACCTTTAATTTTTAATAGTTTGACATGATTAAGATGATGATGAAAAAGGTCTAGGGAAAAAATACTAACGTGACCCAGAAATCTGCTTGTATAGGAAGTTACTGTCTACTGGGAATCTAATTCAGATTACTGAACACTGGGAAATTATTAACCTCTGAAATTTTATATTTTATTTTGGGACACTTTTAGCTAGAACAGCTGAGCAGGCTACCTAGTCAGTCTCTTCCCCACTTTACCTGCTCGAGCATCAGCTCTCTCAAGCGCGTGATCTTCTCTCCATCCTCTGGATGGTTCAAGATGTATTCTTTGACAAAGAATGCCTAAGCAGAATAAAATCATGAAGTAACAGAGTGAGTAAAAACACATCACTTTTTTTCCAAACAAGTTTCTTGATGATATTTTTGAAACAACAGCTCCTTTCTACTGCAACAGATAACAAATGCTAAATAATTAATTATTCACAACTGCATGGGTGGAGACTATGGGCAAATAAAATGTAGCCAGTCTTGAGTGGAGTTTACCAGTTGCTCAATATCCAGGACAGATCCCGAAAAAAAATTTGGAAACCTGCAAATCAGAGTTAACCAAACACAGGTCACCTGAACTAAAAATCTCTTCCCATTAATTGTGACACGGGATGCTATTATATGCCTTGGAGCTGTGACATTATCTTATTCACTCTTAATATAAATAATATTTTGAAGAACTCACAATGCCACTGGTGTCAAAAAGCCACACTTTTCACTTCAGGAGCATCTGGCCCACATCCAGGTGTGCTCATGAGCTTACCATCACTAATGCTCAAATTGTAGCTGCCACAGTACCCCAAAGTTTTTTTTACCCACCAGCAATGGCCTGGACACAGGACTCCCCTGTTTGTTCACGATCACATTTTTCTTAACACGGCACCTATCCTGCCCTGCAAGGGGATTATATTTCATTTACAATAATTCTTAACGCTACTCTGTAAAGAAAATGCCCAGCTGCTCAGTTGATTCTTAGACCTCAAAAATGCATTTGTCACAAAAAGTGTCTGTGTGCAAACCTATACATACACATGGTTTTCTGTCCATAGAGTTGAGAGGATAATAGTGGCTGCTCTCTGTTTTCCTTTGCACCTGTCTTAGCATTTCCATCATATACTTCTTACAAGGTTGTCCGTTCAACTTTAGCTGTTAAAATCTTTCCTGGACAGAACCATTAGTAAACAAGGGGAGCGGTGGAGCTGGAGTTAAATATACCCATTCCTCTGATTCAGTTCCAAAATTTCATGCTGTGACAACCCATAACAAGGAAGTGCTGAGACCTGTCTAGAAAATGCTGATATTGTAATGAAGAACATTTATTTCACATGGGCCTTTCACTGCAGAGAAGTAGACTTGTAAGAATTCATGTACAACTGTTAAAGGGAGCCCTCTGATACTCGCTAAAATCCCAAATCCCAAACTAATGCCAGCTACAAGCTTAATGTTCTTTCAATATCAAGCAGGTGGTGCCCCAGTGGTTTTGAGCCAAGATTTATACAGATCTGTAATGAGTCAGAGATGTAATAATCTAACTTCAAACAAAATCACCAGTACTTTAGGGAAAAAAAAAATAATCAGAATTTGACTAAATCCAGTATCTTGGAACCAGTGATTTCCAGTAATTAATCACATAAGTGCCTCTACTCCTCTAGCACACATAAAAAAAATGTAAGTTATAATAAAAATTGCAGTTTGAGAGGTGTTAGTGAGCACAAAACACACTCTTCCAGCAGTGTTTGCAAAATATTTAAAAAAAAAAAAATCAGTGGTTCAGTCTACAGTCATTTGTAGCACATAGGAAGGTGCTGTGTAATAACTATTACTTCTGTAGATTTTCCTGGAATCTGTTCCTGTATTGCAACCAGTGACACTTGAAATACCAGCCAAAGTCCAGAATAATTAGTGATAGATGCTCTTTAGCCCATCAGGGGTTGAGGAAGGGTGGGTAGGAAAGGGAAGAAAAAAAAAAAATAAAGGAGAACAGGATCAAGAATGCAGCAGCTGGCCAAAGGACATTATTTGCCAAGTCTTATACTTCCTAAAGCTTGGAAGCTGCCCAAAGGAAAGGAGAATATCTGTAAAGACATGGTCATGTTTACCTCAAGATCACATGCTCCAAGACCAACTGAATTTTGCACTTTGTACAGGGCAGAAGGCAAAAGCAAGTGAAACCACTGGACAGAGAAAAGCATTTACAGAGGAGGGGAAAAGGAAGGTAGAAGTGGCAAAACAGCAGGAAGACACAGAAAGACTGAAAAAAGGATGTACAAAGAGAAGGAAGGTGAAACAAAAAAAAAGCTCACCAACCCAATTCTCATGACTACTGCTATCAGTTTTGGTGTTAACAACACAAATTGGTGAAAAGTCCTATTTTAGGTATACAGCAAGAGAGAGGGAGAAGACAGAAGGGAATCGAAACATGAGGACTGTCTAGGAGATCAAGAACAGCAGCTAAGAACAAAAATAAGAAAGGAGCAAGCCAGAACCTTTAATATGTTTGTGAAGAATGGAAAGCTATGCAAAGACACCGAGGTAGCTCTGACATGGCTAATTCAAACCAGACATAGCTCTGACATGACTGTATGTCTCAAGGGACTCCCTTCGTGGCGCTTCTCTATGCTAAAAAGTTTTGTTGTTGTTTAACAGCAGCTGGGAAACACCAACCATGGTACCGCTTTGCTTCAGTCTCACGATTTCTGCAATGGTGCGGTTTTGATGACATATTCTAACGCTATAGCAGACTCAATTTCTTGTAGTTTAATCTAGATACAGTTTTATCAAATTTAACACTGTTGAAGGAACACCAAATCTTGCAGTATTTGAGACAAGTGGACAGAATGATATTCAACTGACATTTTCAATGGAAAACGAGTAACCAGCAGACTCAAGTATTTCATAAGACTATCAGGAAAAAGAGGAGGATCAAGCCGGGCTGAAAAAGATATCCTTCCTTTCTTTGTACTTTCAAAATTCTACAGAACTTTGTGGAAACACAGCATCCCAAACATTTAAGGCTCTCCTAAAGCTATGCAGAGCTGATAATAATGAGGAACAATTTTTGGGAACAAATTCAGCATTAGACATTTCTTAATTATACGTATTATTTCTTACTAGATTTTTCCAGAAAAGATCTCTCCTTAAAAACTTGGAGAAAAGGAAGAAGGCTCAAGAAAAATATGATTCTTCAAGATAATAAATTTATTGTTAAGAATTTTATATATATATGCCTTAAAATTTTAATGTCAGCACAAAAGAGTAAATTTGTCAGTTGGCTACAAGCAGCTCCTGATCTAGAAGGGGGAGGGGGAGGGAATATATTGTAATAATATAGTTACAATTAACTATTTCATTACAAGTCCCCAAACAAACCACTCGAGAATCCAAGGCAATTATGAATCAGCTCATCACTGGAGTAAGTTGATGAGACTACCTGCAGCAAAACAATAAAGCTATACATATTTAACATCACCTCAACCAAAACTGCAATATAGGTGTAATTAAAACGGTCATTGCTAGAGTGTTTTCTGTCCTCAGTTCATACAGAGGAGCTGCATCTGTACAGAGAAAGAAACCAATAAGAAACTGGCTTATAACAGATTTTTAATAGACAGAATATAAAATTGCCTACCTCTTGGTATCTAGCAACTCCACCATTAACTGCTGCATCAATAACCCCATTCAGGCACATCGTGAGAGGGTTAATATTTTGCATCTGTCGAGTTTGACACTGACTAATCAGTGTTCTCAGCTGCTGGTTCTTATTTTCTAAGACTTCAATAGCATTCTCAAGGGGACTCATTTCCACCTGAAAGAGGAATGAGGAACATTGCAAACATGCTTAATCTTCACTTGAAAGTTGAAATATTTTAAAGGTAATTTTTGATTTGTTAAAAGAAAACAATGTTATTCTATGTCCTAGAGTACTGAGGCAGAAAAAGTTCTTCTCACTTGGGCTACACTCTGAGTGTACAATGAGAGAACTGAATTTATCATGTAATCAAGGACCAAAATAAATAACCCTCCCTCTCTTTTAGATTCATTACCTAACCTTGAGAGATACTCAGCCCCTGCTGCAAAACACTCACACTCTTCAGCCTGTGGTGGAACTCTTGGAATTCAGGGCTGAACTGTCCTTGGTAACTTCACCTAAATTGGGCTTGAGGTCAGGGAGAGCTTCACCGTGCTTAAGGGCACAGAGCAGAGCTTACGTATGGGCAAAACTTGCTCACCCAAAGTGAAGTCAGCAACTGGGCATTATGGATGAGGAGCTTGAGTGTAAGCTTTGAGCTAAGATGATAGTGAAATTATAGTCAAGAGCAGTCCTTGAGCAGGATGGGCCTGTCCTCCCTAGGGGGTGAGGAAGCTTTGCCCACAGGTAGCATGAACTGCAGGAGAAGCAAAAAGCTAAGTGATGAGAAACGTGCAGGCCTGCAGCTGCCATCATTTACCAAAATATACAAGCACAAACCTGAGTTATGATCTAGCCTACACCCAGGAAAAATTTTTACAGTTAGCTTTTAGAAATGGTGACTATAATGGTAACATGATAGTAACCTGAGGATCTTCTTATTAGGGCTCATATTAACCTCGTAAGGACTCAGTAAGAGTCAACTAACAACATTTCTCATGTCGCACACAATTTTTTGATTTTCACTAAATTCTATTTTTGGTTTTCCACAGGAGAAGATGAGGATGGTGAACAAATGAAATTTTGTTCCTATTATAAAAGAAAACCACAATAGACTTCTAGAGAAAAGCAGTTGTACAATGGTATCCCTACATTTAATGGGACTACTGTAAGACAGGCTTTTACAGGAAGGAAAATAGTTACAGATCTCATACTGCTGGGCTCAACAACTGACCAGTTATTTAGAGATCTTTATATAAGGAACACTTCTCTGAATACATTTGAAACGTATTTAAGGATTTTCTAAGAAATATAACAACAAGGAAGGAGAGGAAATTACAATGTGTCAGTAACAGATTGCTACATTAGATCCTGTTCCTACAGGTTCTGTGTAGGCGTCCTTCCCTGCCCATGCTGAGATCTGGGAACTTCAACAGAGCTTTAGGCAGACACCGAGCTAGACCCACATGGTGTTCATTATAGTACAGGAACTTGGAGAATGTTTACTTTTCGACAATACTGAAAGATATGTTAAGCTATAGATATTCTAAGTATTAAACGTTACATCGTGCTGAGTTTTAAGAATGTAATTTGCTGACAATAAATGTTGCCTTTGGCTGCCCATTATTCCCAACCTCTTTTTTCCTCAGCTGTTTAAATGAATCATAAGAGTGGTAACTTAATAATACTTTTCAAGACAACAGAAATGAAACAACTCAAAATACTTTGTAAATAATTTTGTTGTAGCTAGCTTAAAAATTTGAGCAAAGAAATTAGGTACGGGTAATATATCTTAAAGTAGTTCATCAAACATCATATGGATAAGGACCACAATACATATTGCAGTCTCATACTCACTACTTCACGTTTTTCCACTTCAAACCAACGAGATATCCCAGGTAAACTCTGCACCAAGATCAGTGTGGTCCTCTCCACCCATAGACTCTGCAATATACAAACCCAATTTATTTCTCAAATTTACCTCTATATTTTCCTTAAATATTCCCAGTTTTCTTTATGAATACCTTCATTTAAATAACAGTATACATTTTTTAAAAAGTATTAACATCCAAATTTCTACTGAAATGTCTATCTCATAAGCCCATGGCATTCACTTTCTCCTTACTTTCTAGGACCTATTACTAAGCAGTAATTTCTGCCGATGCTTCACTCTTAAATATGGTATTATTCTATATTATATGTTGTCCCCTAATCTCCAAAAGCCACTCACAACTAAATTAGCATTTTAATATTTCCTTTCTGAGATAACATCTGAGGAGAGAGAGAGTTCAGAATGCATGGCTGATGGGATACTCAAATGTACTACTGTTAAACACTTTGAGGTTTGTAAAATGACAAATCAACACACAAGATAGCGCTCTTTCCTCTAACTTTATAACAAAATTATTATTGGATAATTCTCTTTTTGTGCCTGAATACCAGAATATATTCTGCGTCAGGATGTGTTTCTAGTGGGTCAGAATTAAAATTACACCAGAAGAATGTAACATTAATTTTCAGTGGGACATTTTTATTAAGAGGAACAGAAGTCCTTTACATATTAGGGAAAGAACTGTTCCTCTTCCCTGAGACAATCTCTAAGTTCCAAGGTAGCTTTTGGTCTTGATATCACAGGAACAGAACATTATGCTGCAGTTTAGTCAAAACTCTCTGTCCCTTACTCTAGGGAGCAACAATTTTTGGCAATTCTATCTATATCCCATATTACCTACTTTACAATGTTTTTCCATCTGCCTTATAAACTTCTCCGGAGGATGCTCTGCTGTCTCCAGTTCTGCCTCCTATATATCACTGCTGCAAAAGCGAAGGGGTACTCTTTTCTCTCCTGTTTACACATCCGACAAGACCTTCCATCTCCCAGGTATTTTTCATTTTATTTCAATAAAAATGAGAAGTGAAATAGTCAAACTCTCTCCTCTGGAGAACTTGTTATACCACGCTCAGTTGAATAACACAACTGTAGACGATGTTTCAATAATGCGATTATCCTTGATGTTACAAATAAAGCCATAGGTCCAGTAGCTCAGGAGAGAGCATGGTACTTTACCTTGAATTCATTTTCCTTGTCCTTGGTCCCTTTGTGAAATGGCCTGTCATACCGGAATCGCCAGATGTGATTTACTTTGTAAAAGCTCTTGATGTTATCGGGAATGCCGTCTCTCTGCAGCACTTCTTGGTTTTCTGGAATTGGCGTCACTGCGTAAATCTGCAAATCTATGTGTAAAGAGCTAAGGCCATCCTACTTCATTCAAACTAGCAAAACATTGACTCCTGAAGCATGACAGAAGAAAAACTCTTTATAAAGTGTGTATCTTGAAATGCTCCTAGAATATTAACAGCTTGGGAAAGGAAACAGACATTTTTTGATGGTTTGGGATTTCTTTGTACTGTTTTGTTGAAAATTTCATATTTATTTTTGAAATAGAGCTACTTACATGGAATAGCACACGGAGTAAAGGGATTTAATTAAGTATATTCTTACACACAGTACCTCATGCCATGCTAACATCATGTTGTATTGTAAGAACTTTAATTACTGTAACTTAAACTGATACACCGTTATCACAGCTGTGATAGTTCTACAAGTATTTTTGGATAAAGTAAGAATCTTAATAACCTGCCAAGGAATTTTTAAATAAAACCAACAATTACAGGAAAAAATTCCAAACATACTAGAATGACTGGGACAAATTGCAGGGTATTTTCACCTACCATTTATTTCAGTGGAGGCACACTGTGACTGAAATTGGCTATAGGTGTACCTACATTTTCTAAAAGCATCAGAGACATAACTGCAGTGTATGGGTTTGTGATTATGTGGATACACTGTGCTTCTGCCTGAAAGATGGTCTCATCTGGCTGATTAGCATGTTGCATAGCAATGGCATGTGGGAACTCATTCAACATTCGCTGCTGGAAGGCCTCCAGCCTTTCATAGTCATGTCCTCGGCAAACAAATTCCTTATTCTGAGCAGAATAAGAAAAAAAAAAAAAAAAAGAGCAAGTTATGTGAAAATAATTGGATATCATTCGATAGATCCAAACATACGCTCTTAAATATAGACTTTCTGGGCAATTTTTACATCATTTTAAGAAGGAAAAATAAGAAACAAAAGGCAGGAATTAAGAAATCTAGAAAGAACGGGTTACTTAAAAAAAGGAAATTTTACCCAATAAAGTATGTTTTATTCCAAAGTCTGGAAAAATCAAATTATCATACTTAAAATTTTAATAAAAATCTAAAGGGAGAAATCGTTACATTGGATTAAAGTCTGTAACTAACATATCAGACTGTATCAAACATGTAACAAAAACATAATGCAACAGACAGTTAAGAAAATGAAATGGGCTGAAAGACCTTTCCATGAGGAGCTAGGAAACTTTCCTTTAAAGTTACACAATTCTGAAGAAAAACCATGCATAAGAAAATGGTAGAATGCCTCCAATTTGCTTATCAATTATTAGCCTGGTTAAGTGAAGTGAAATTATCCAGTTTTTGCAATATGAAGTAAAAGAATACTCCTGGCTCCAACATAATTACTTTCCTGAGATAGCGCAACATGAATACAGGTATAACAAACATCCCACACTAAAGATGAGCTGCTGCCTTTGGAGTACCCATTGGAACCAGTCACTGACCATGGTGGTGCTGAGGGCTTCCCGTGGCTGTGGGCAGCACTTTCTGGTTTGCTTCTCCTTGCGTACACATTTGAAATAAGGAAATATCTCAACCATTTTTCTAAAAATAATGTTAAGTGAATTTCCTTCTAAAATCTATAGTAGAAAATTCTAAAAAGCCATTACTGATGTGTAATTCCTCTTGAAGGAGGTTTACACAGAAACAGTTGTTGTCTTTACAGTATCTTGACAGCAGAGACGGGAAGTATTGAATTCTGAGAGCCTGGGAATTGCTACAAGAAATCAACTGCAATAGTGTTATTGTGCAACGACAAATTAAAATGTGAAAGCTCTATTCTGAAGCTTTATTCTTTATTCCTTCTATAGCAAACATACAGCCAGACATACCAACTGCTTTGCCATATAAAAATTAAACCAACTGTGGTAAGTGTAAAGTGTTCCTTGTTGGTGCTGCAAGCATATACCTGCACTATGTACATTTAACTTGGAAAATGCATAAATACTTCCTGGGCAGATGCATAAGCAGTAAAAGACCTACAGGTCTGAAAGTATTGCACTATTGTGCAACTTTTTCCAGTACTTTTACTTCATCAGTTGATGTTTAGTAATCTAAACATTAAATCTTTCTAATTAACATTTTCAGATTGGTTTATCCAGATGTGGAAGAGGGGAACAGGGTAAACAGGACAAACATTTTCAAGGGCACTTCAGTAACTTCAGAATCCAAGATTCATGTTCAAGAGTAACTTTATGTATCGTGTCAGCTTTAGTCCTTTGATAATCAATATAACTCAGCATGTTGAATTTCTAAGTCATTTAAAAGACCTGGAACTTGGGAAAGCAATTAAATGCTAAATTACTGATTGTCCCACTGCCAGAGGATGCCTCTTCTAACAGCCTTCTTCTGAGCAGCCACCAGCAGAAACAGAACAGGAGAAAGGGAACAAACTACCGTGAAAAGAAGGTGTTGGTCTGTGGAATAGTATAGGTGCATGGTTTCCAACATAAACATGAATATTAAGTTTATGTTGGACTCTGGAATCCTAGCATTTGTCTTTCCTTTAGACAGGACCTTTTCTTAACCCCGAAAACATGCAGATATTTCATTAATTACCACAAAGAATTCCCTGTTTCTCATAGGATGCGAACTTGTATGTGGTATGATCGAATTCTCACACTGAGAAAGTGATTATGAACAACAGCATGAATTCCACAATAACTTCATTCTGTTTTTTCAGTTCACTTACTCTCAAGAAGAATGGGAACTTTTTCCCATAAAATCCAACTCTGAAAAATTCTGGCTCCAAACGCTGTTGATCCATAATTTTATCATACAAAGATGCTTCCATCATCTGGATGAGATTGATAAGAAATGCAATTAGTCTTTTTTGAAATAATATTTTTACCTTAAGTTATCCCAAAAGGCAGGGCCTTTCAGCACACTGCTCAGGAGTACTGGAAATGCAGTGCAGCTCTTAGCAACAGTAAGGACATCCAGAAGTCTCTGAATGCATCAGATTAAATAATTATACCTTTTAATGACCCAAAAGTTTCCAATAATTAAAAAATAAAACTTTAAAATATGAAGTACCTATGTTAAAGGGGTAAAATATTAGATTAATGACAACAGGCATAGTTCTTTAATGAAAAATGGAAGTAAGAGAAGCGCATTTTGAAACATATGACCCAATAATCTGCTTATCATCCGAACGCATGGTAGTAATGTGGTCAGTTTAGTCAGCAAAATCCAATTTCCATATTCAAGAGAGCCGTGTCCAAATCAGACCAGAATCCAACGATGTAAGTGTCAAATATGAGCTTCTTAAAAATCTCACGATAGCAATTAACATCATTTTTGATCAATACATCCTGCTTTTATTTCACTCAAAACAGACATAAAGCAATCTTAATGTAAAAGTCCTCCTTTTCTGATGATATTTCAGCAAAGCATTCTCTGTTCATATGTTTTTAATACTGTGAAAAAAAGACCAGTAATAGCCCTATTTTAGCTAATGCAGACAGGTATTTAATGCGTATATGATATAAATAGCTGCCTAGTTATATTGCTATGATAAATCCTCGCACCTCCATTTTTGGATTAACATAGGTGGCACAGATACAGTAGAAGGATATTTCCCAACTCAAACACAAAACACATTAAGTACAATTAACTAAACATGCATAAACTAATTATTTTATTCACATGATGATAGTCAGTTTGCTTTTGCTTAAAGGATTCTGCCATTGGGATATCTAAATAGAAGATATCCGGAATAAGCAGATCACAGGGAGTAATATCACATAGGTCTGTGTTAAGAATTTTGCATAATGCTGTTAAGCAGCTGTGGATTAAGTACACTTCAGTCAGTCCTAGCAGCAAGCATCCCACACATACAGAAAATTTAAAAAGGAAGCTGTAATATAAAGTAGAATCCATCAGACGCAGAGGAGAAAAGGAAAGACTGAATAATCTTTAAATACAGTATCAGAAAGAAGGAGTGAAGAAAGAAACAAGAAAAAAGAAAAAAATGAGAGAGAAAGCAGGAAGACTGTGCCAGGAAAGATTCATTTTGGCTGTATGATTTTAAACAGACCATATTTTTAAGAAGCAAAAGAAAAAAACGGCAAAGGTGTACACTGCTTGTTGTAAGCTGTTTGCTTGCAATTACAACTGCAAAGACAGGTTGCTGCTCCTAGTGAAGGACTGCATAGAGCACGATCCTTGATAAACCACTGGAAACCAACAAAAATGAATTTGTAATATAATTTCTCTGCATACACATGCACACAAAAGGGGTGCCGTACAGGTACAAACATTACAAGATCATTTCTTTTGCTGTTTTTCTTCCAAAAGCTTACTCCCTTTTTATGATCTTTATTGTAGAAAAAAACCCAGAAGCTAAAAATTAAGTTTGCAAACCAAACCTAAGGAACATTCCACGGCAAATTTAATTTTCTAAGTAATATTTTATAAGCCAAACTAAAAAGCTTTTGAATCTCTGATGGATGAAACTCAGGTACATTACCCTCATCTTGCTGAGGTTTCTGTAGTCATAGTAGCTCTCATACTGTTCTGCAATTTTCCTGCATAAGATAATGCCATTTTCCCAACACTGCAAGCAAGTAAAAGATGTTCAGTAATTTCAAAGCAACTGTTTGACAATTCATGATTTATTAGTGGTCTGTTCTTTCCATACTAAGTCATACTGCCCATAACGGAAAATACTTGAACATGTTGTCCACTAGATGTACAGACAGCTGCTGGGTAATACTGATGAATTCTCTGAAGGATCAAAAATATATTTAGAAATTTAATACATGATTCTTACATCACTGCACAAGGTATAAGTCATTGCGGACATCTCTTTTGATACTACATATGAGACTGATTCAACACAGTATGATTTTTACATTTTAAAATTGTATTCTTAACATATCCTCCCTTATTTTTGTAGATTGGAAAACATTTTATTGCACCATGTAAGCTAAACTCTGTAAGCAGATTACAGAATTTTTTTTTAAAAAAATGGTGATCAACATCAGTTTGATTACATTTACTAGATTTACGTGGATATTACACAAAATTGCAATGAACTGCTTGTTTATCAGCAAGGCAAACCATCAGAGTGTATATAAAGTTGTAGACTACAGGATAATTACTCTTGCTTAATTCAGAATCAGCATTCTCAGGGATCACAAAGCCCATTGCTTTTTAGAGATTCTGCAATTGTTATTCTAAAAGATACAACATGATTTAGAAGGTGTAAACATAGTCCTTATGATCCAGACCTCTGAATTTTTTTCCTCACTTGGTCACTCAGTGAATTTCATCAGCTTTATATGCCTCATTTTCACCACCTTTAAAATGCAGAGAAGTTATGCTATCTTTTATAAAGTGCTTTGCCAGCTACAAAGCGACTTGCTACACAAGTGCAAATTATTCTCACATGTAAGTGTGGGATTTCTAGGATACAAACACAGGATTAGGTGAAACCCACTGTGTGGCTAAGTAACTGCTTAATCGGGTGATGATAAACACTTCCCTCTATAGGAGGAAAGACTGCAACCCTGGAACTAACGTCCTAAACCAAATCAACCGTCCTGTCCAGATCCACATAGTAAAACAGGAGTGTTTTACCTTTCCCCTGTCGAAGTTTTGAATGATGGTCAGATGGAGACACTCTTTGCGTTGCCACTCAGTTTGCATGGGGTAGTTGAGGAATTCTCTGAGGGGCCGATCAGACCACTCCAGCAGCTCATCGTACAGCAGGAGTGTGTAGGCAGCCTCTGCAAGACAAATGATAGCACAGGACTTATGAACACCAAATGAAACAGTCAAACAAAGTACACAGGAACGTGACTGCTCTGGATGAGATGCACCTTTTTAATGGGTAACTGATTTATTTCAAGTATAAGACAGATGGTAGTGCTGATTTTGGACAGAGTTACTATCTACAGCTATAATAAATTCAGCTTACAATTTTCACACACTATTTAAAGTGGAGTCACTGGTACAGTTTTCCTGGAGTCTGACAATACAAAGGGGACAGAGAAATTAAGAAACAATTTCCTGCTTAGCCCTAGTGTACCCTACCGCTAAGGACAAACTCTTAATGACTCTGCTGTCTAAGCAAGGGTACAAGGACTGGAGGATAAGGAACATCAGTAGAGAAAGAGGAAAGAAGATAGACAGGACTGTGGACACAGTCCAAAAGAGATCAGCACTGGGAGGGAAATGAAGAGGCAGATGTATGCTTAATAGACTCCATTCTTTCCATAATAGAAATAAATTTCTCATAGCTGAGCCTTAACACTTTACCCTAACAAATAATTTAGAAGTGCACACACTTTTTTTTTTTTTTTTTTTAATTAATATGTATTTTGTTTCGGTTTTAGGTTTGGAAGGAATCAAACCTATTGTTGCTCTCTGGTCAGAGAAGTGTGTAGTAATCTTTAGATCATGGTCAGTAGGAATTATCTGGGAATATAAAAATTATTATTATTATTATTGTTACTTTGATTTAAAGAATTCCTTGGAAACAGTGTACTAAAACTAATATTAAATGAATCTCTCTATTGCAAAGTCAGTCTTTGGCCAATTATAAAACACCAGAATTACTACTGGTTATGACAATTCAATTTGGCTAGCTGCGCATATGGATTACTGTTTTCCAAGTTAGTGTTTATAGTCTGTTTTTCTACTCACAGGACCACTTTGCTTGAGTGAGTCCGTACAAAGATGGACCATGTTCTGGAGATGTGCTGCACTGGAGAAAGAAGTTGCCTACTGGCCTTATTTTATGGCAGGTTTTATAGGTTATATATATGGCAAAAAATACCTATAAAGTACTAAAGCAGTTTTTATGCCCCAGACAACCACATCCCACTTCTGCTTCTGCCATGTGAGTTCCCATAAGACAGGCAACTTAAACCAAACTCCACAGAGTTTTTCTAACAGTAGTGTTCTTCCTAAGCATCCAGCTTAAGAACCTGTGGATAAAAAGCCATCACTGCAGCAGATGTTTGTGGGAGAGTGTGCTTTGAATCCCGGTGTTGTAAAATGCTAAGCATAGTGCAACATGATGCTGCACTGCAATATATATGTGCTAGGGAGACTGGCTGAAGCTGCACAGACAATCTTAATTCTGGCATCACACAGCATTCAGGCTACTTGACTGGTAACAACCTTTGTCGTAGTTTCCCGCTATAGTTCAGTGCTCAAAATACACAGCACATTCATATGCCAGCTTAAAAACACCATGTAGCTGATAAGAACAAATCATTCAAAATCCTAAGAAAGAAAATGCTAGCAGAGCGTAAATACATGTCAGGGATAGATCACTATGACCCTTCCTTTCTAACTTGGCATGCAAGTCCTTCATTTTAACAGATTTCTGTCTGCCATACTTTTTTTTTTTTTTTAAAGTTATCATAAATATATAGAAAAGGTTTCTAAAGTAGGAATGGCCATACTGGACGAAAGGTCCATAGGGTCCCTCTACTGAGCATCGCATGTCTGGCAGTGGGCAGCATAACAAATAACATATTGGTACCTCTGGGCCAGGTCTGCAAGTACTGGCTGTGCACCAAAACAGTAAGGAGAGACAAACAGGGTTGACTCACAGTGTGGGAAATTCAATTTATGCCGGAAAGATTCAGAAAACCAAACATTTCTAAGTTGGATAGATACAATCTCATTACACTTCTCAGGTGACTGAGGGGACACGAGAGGAATCAGTGCATTTATGTGCTTCAGCCTCAAGAGAGTTATATTTATAGCTGTAACTGAGTGCTGGGTAAAGAAAGATTTGAAGTTAAATTTTATATTAAAAAGGACTTTAAAAAAATTTTTTAAAAAATTTTTTTTGTGAAGGATTAGTATAAAACAGTCCTGTAAATCATACTATGAAAGGACAGAAAAAATATTTTAAGGGCAAGCTGCTTCATCCCTAGAATGAAACTATGAAGCTGGCGAACTAATGGTACAATGTGTAGGAATGCTGCTGAAGTAGGAAATTTTTTTTCCTACTCCCATGTACTTTAGATCAGCTGATTTACAAAAGGTCTGTTGTTGTCACTGATTGATAAGGCAAGGCAATGGACTCTGTAAGTCTGTTTTCTAGTGGAAAGACTGTCTCTATCCCAGTGCCATGAGTGTGAGACAATCCTTCCTTAGTGTTCTCATGGTAAAAAAAACCAAACAGTTGTTGAATATAGCATGGCAAAACATGCAAAAAATCACTCATGTTAATAATAAATAGACGGGAAACACAACAAAGTCCTGGAGATAAATTTTGAGAAAAATACTATTTCAAGTAAGAATGGATAGCACAACAATTTTAAAAAAATAATATTCATATGCCGCTGAAGGTAAACTGGACACATATTAGCAGCCAATGTTTAACAGTAACTCAATATTGCTTCAAGAGTTACTAAGATCTGTTATGTAAAATCAGGAAATGAATAGTTTGGCACAAAAGGCAGCTCTGGCAGACGCCGCTTGATAATCAAAGCTCTCTTGTGACTCACTACTGCCAGGTCACATGAGGAAATGAAACTCTCTCCTTAATATATTCTGCTATCTAGTTTACACTTCAAACTCATGAATTGTAAAGGGACTGTGGAAAGGATCTTTCCTATGTATAGAGGAAAAACATAAGGAAATTTGCTGTGGCAGGAGGTACCTGCAGCCTGTTTCCTAATGACGCCCAGACAACTAATCTCCTTTTAAGAAGGAAAAAATTCTGGAGGGATTCTGAACACATCCAGGTGCAATTGCAAACACTGCAGAAAAGATGGAGATACTACGATGTCAGTTAAATATTTTGGCAGCCAAACTTTGTCTCATTTAAAGAGATACTGATTTTATTAGGTTGGTATTATTAATATATTCTCCAGCAATTGTTGATGGCACGTAGTTACCCAAATGAAGTGCACTTTACATTGTATAAACAACAGTCATATAAATTATCTTCTTATTTCTTAATTTAAAAGATAATGGCCAGCCCTGGTACTAAATTTGCATTGAAAAATCCTGGACAATAATACTGCAAATGTGGTATGCGAAGACAGAAAAACACAAGCAAAGTGTTGGGCTTGTTACAGGTTTTAGGATGTCTGTCTAACCATTAGTAAGTGATATGGGTCTTCCTTTCTTTTATTTTTTTAACCTACAAGCTGTGTTCTGAAACACAGCTGTGTAGAAACACCACACCAAACAGTTAACCAGCAGCATTCCAAAAAAAGTACACAGGCTCAGATACTATCAAATGGACTCATAAAAACTTCCTCTAAACTTTACTCCTCCTGGGTGAACAATGACTGCATCACATATTTATTGGTAGTGCATATCAACAGCAAGCATTTATATTCAACAGAGCACAAGTAGTTGAGTTGCGGGGCTGAAAAAAAGCCATATTTTGATAGAGATTAATTGGGAAGGAAACTTAGCTGTTGCCTGGGTTGGTATGTTCTGCACTGAAGGTACAGCTTACAGGTTTGCAAAAGACTGCAAATCACAGATCGGTCCTAAATATCTTTTTCTAGTTTGTACTCAATTACCTGTGAAGTTTTGTGCTTTCAGATGTAGGTCATAAAGCTTATGAATATAGCGAATATACATCTCTTCCTTGTTCAGTTCAGTCTTGTAAAAATTCTGCAATAAAATTGAATTTTGTAATGAAATGTGGTAGTTAATAAATATATGACAGTGGTTAAAAACAAAAGACTTCAAACATCATGCTCTAGAAATATATGCATAGATTTGAAAGTTTCACACATACAAAGTTATTACACAGACCTGCAGTAACATAGGAAGAAATAGTAAATAGGATAGTAAATTTTCAGTAGACAAGTCAACATGCTGCTGAATGTTGTTTGCTTGTTTTTTAATTTAAATTCTCATAGAACGTGAGGAAGAACATGATAGAACTGAAAGCTGATGGTTTGTTCTTTATATACACCAATCTACCCAAAAAATGTACCCGTATATTCTTACAAAGGCCACTTACCATCTTGCTGAAAGCTGCATGTTGATTTTAAAATATTGACAACAATCTGACTTTTGTATTCATATTTTAACAAAATATTACTGCCTGGTATGTCTATTCTTCCTTCTGTCATAGCAAAATGCCAGAAGGACTTTGGTAGCTTTATGAAGAACTATTCAGTAATTCAGAATTCATAATCCTGAATGAAAAACGTGATTTCTTCAGCCCTAACTGATGCTGGGAACTGGTAACTGATGAAAAAATATTGCATTGCATGACTGAAATACACAAAGTTGCAGTCTAAAGCGATATCCAGGACAAAATTTCTATAAGTGGCTAAAGATTTCTGGATGCATAACTGCTATTTGTTATTACATTGATAAAATATGGAATGCAACATCAAAACTTCTGGTTCAAAACATTTACTATCAAGCCCTAAAACAAAGTACAAATAAGTTACAGGGAGAGGAGCACAATCCTACAGAACTGTTCACAAGTATTGCTATACTCACTATGGACATGCAGCTGGAGTCTCCCTGACAGCCCATACTTAATGTTCAGGTTAACCTGCCTTAGTTAATAAAAATTTATAGGATAGAAGTATCTAGCACTGTTCCTCATCAGCAATCAACAATTTTTGTTCTGTTATTCAAATCACTTACTATTATGAACTCTATGTGAGTGGCCAAAATTTTTCCGCTATTGTACAGTATTCTTATGCTGTGCCACTGCTTCCTAAGCTGAGCTATTATCAAAGACAGAGGTGGGAGAAAAATTACGGAAGTATCAAAATAAAAACTTTATAGAGAAAGTATTTTTTTAGCTGACTTGAAAGAATTACTACGTATCAATAGCTCTGTACTGACATGCTCCCTTTAGGCCACTATCCCCCTTTATAATCCAGAGACTTCTCTTTTCCTCCTACAAGGTGCAGATCAGAAACATATGCTTCTCCTTGGAAGAGAAAATGAAAAAATATCTTTTTGTATGTTCATATTTACCTGCCTGAAAAAAGCATAATCTGTGATACAGAATTGTGAGTAATAAAGCATAGAGATTAAGACCAAATATGGCACTGAACTGCAGTGTGAGGTTTCTTGGCTCTTAGCCCTGAGCACTAAAGACTCCAGTACTTGTCACAAACCTGAACTACACAAATCAACTAGTTCTCATCTGAAGCTCAGCTCCGTCAATGTCCAGTGTGTCTGTCAGGCAGACCACAGCCAGACAACCCAGTCACAGCTCAGGAAATACATCATGCTAATAAAGGTGCCCTGTGGTTTTTCAATAAACTATTTCAAGACTTCAAATATAACAGATGTAGCATTCAAAAGGGGACATAGACGTTTTTCCTAAGAAAAAAAACAGCTTGAAAACAACATTCAAACAAGGCAATGTGGACATGTTCTCCTTAAAAGGCATGATGTCATATGCCAGTGTAAAGAACCACAGGAAAATATCCTCTTTCTAAAAAGAAGATATAATTTTAAATTAATAAAACCTGCAATATCGATTAAATGTCAAACCACAATGAGTACCAGATATGCCTGAGAAAAACTCCTCAGTGAGTTACCAAAAGTTATTCAATATACTCTCAATGCTTTTGTACAGCTCTGTGATGACAGAGTTATTTCACCAGAAATTCAGCTTTCAAATTGGAATAAGGTGATTCTTATGCATAAGGCACTAACTCCGTTAGACACCTCTTAAACCAGCTTTTCCAAGCAAGCATTACTAATGTGAAACCTACTCCAGACGATCCAGAGGGTAGGAGAGTAGGAAAAAAGTTCCTGCTTTCTCCTTTCATGTAAGTTATTGCTGCTGGTGCATACCCTTCTGCATATTTCGTGATGTGGCATAATTCCAGTTAATTTGATAACTTGGTTAACTTGGACAGTTCTGTTTCCTGGAAGAACAGTATATACCTCTATAGTAAAACAATGTAAAAATTCTCTTTTCATGCCAAGCAGTCTTCTCATCTCTGGAGGTCAGAATACCTTCAAAGTAGTGGTGAAAAATGAACTCTTGCTTCTTCCTCTGGACTTCAACTAATTTTAACATTATACATTCCTGTAATTTCTCATTGCATGAAACATCTTTTGAGTTGACAACCAGTTTATCCATTATATGGGCAAGCAAAAATTTGTGGGCTACTTTCGTAATTTCAATTTCATTTTCAAAATTTGGCATTTGTTGCTTTTCTGGTGTGCAAATAGTATTAAAATTTGTCTGAAAATTATTATTAGGATATGAAATCTGCCTTAGCCTGTACAAGTCATTGAAAATCCCATTAAAAGCTATTATGGTGTTGTGAGGTTTTTAAATATTTGGATTTTCTTTTTGTGCAAATCTTGGATGATTTGCTAATAATAGTTTAAAAACTCCTTAGTGACAGGATGAAAATAATCCAGGTGCTTTACAGAATTCAAATCATGCCAGAGATTCGGACAGAAAGCCAGCTGCTCTGCAGCTATGTAGTAAACATCATCCCTATTTAGAGAGAACTATTTTCCTACTGAAGAAATCCTTTATTCTCTTATGTATAACTGCTACTTAGAAGTGATACCAAATTGTTTCACTGACGTCAAAAATCCAGAATTACAAGTCAGCTTGTTCTGTTTTTTTCCCTAGCTAAAAATACAGATTTCCAAAATATTCACCATGAAAACAAGAAACTTTCCAAGGTTAATGGAAGTCAACCAACTTGTCAGTAGAAACTGGCCTCAAACCAAAATGTATCTTGTAAGCAAAAATGAAATCTTTTTCATATTACAAATTGGCACTGTTGGTTTCTTGAAATGATGATAACATGGGAAGAAGAGGTCTTGAGCAGCATTTCTGGCTCTTCTAGGAAGAGAACGGATAGCCTGCAATCTTCAGAAGATAGCACATAACATATGTCATAAGAACCAACCTGCATCAGTTATCAGGGAAGAAGGGAAACAGGAGAAACTGTGTACATTTTGTTTGGTCTGGGGAAGTTGTTTATTTATTTGCTTTATAAACTCAGAGACCAAATAAACTTTGGTGAAGTTTATCCATCAGGAAGAGACTGAAAACTGAATAAAGCAGTATTAGAAATCTCTCAGAGCGCAACTATAAAATGCTGAGGAAGACCAACTCCCTACTGTATCAATTTCAATCTGAAAAAAAAAATCAGTGATTGTAAGTGCAGTATTATTCTGTCAACTTCTATTCAAACTGCATCTAGAAGCAAGGTATCCCCTATTTAAATGTGTGGCTATGTACTAGAAAATTCTCAACTGAAATAAAAAAGGGAAAATGTATTATACAAACCAAAAGGCTAACAGTGCAGCCAATCTTCTTGCCATCCACTTCTCCCATTTTCATGCAGTCCCTAAAACAGAAAGTAACGAAAGTCAAAAGGAATGGCATCTATCCTCGTACAGTGAAGCACACCTCAGAAAACAGACATATTTGGCTTGGCAAGCTGAGTGAAATGATGCAACCCAAAGGCGTTTGGATGAACAGCTGACCCAGGTGTGTAAAGGACTTCATGATTCCTCTTCTAGGACATGGAATACCTCAGTCATCAGGAAAACCAACGTTTTTTTCTGGTTCTGTCCCTGATGTGCTAGGTGGCTGCTGGAGATCATCCGATTTCTTCATACCTTGTGCTCAAATCATGCCAGCGGGAGCCAGCACAGCTGCCAGCAGAGGCGGTTCTGTGTCCCTCCTGCTGTCAGGGCTCCTTCCCAGCCCTGCACTCATGCCTGCGCAAACCTCGGGAAGTGAAACAGGTGAGGCAGCATCTTTTGCTGGGTTGTTTTAAGCCAATGTCAGTCCTATCACCAAAGTGCAGCACAAAGACTTGCATTGCCACAGGGAAGAGAATGATGTGAATGAGGGAATGAGCAGGGATGAGTCTGCTTTCTTCACCTGAATTCGTTACAGAATTACAGCATTAGCTCCTCCTCCGTGGAAAAAAAAAAACAGAATGATGCTGACCTCCTCTGTAAAATGCTCCAAGATCCACCAAATTTTCCTCAGCAGTACTTTATAATTGGTATAATTTATTGTTTGGGGAGGCAGCAGGTCTGACCCCCAAGTCAAAAGTTAAAATGGAACTATGCAGAGTCTGATTATCACAAAGTGAAAAATAGTGTCAGTATAACCATACTGGAGCACAAAAATAACAGGCAGACATCACCATGCAGTCATTAAAAGAAATTTAACATAATTTTAAAACGTTCTTGCATATGTAAGCTAAACAATCATCCCAAATACTCTCATAACCACCAGTATGCACAACTGTTTCGAAAAATGTTGGACGGAGAGCCCTGGAGGTTGTAATCCAACGAATCCCTGAAGGGGAATAGAACTGCCAAGGGTTCTAGAAATTAAGAGCTCAGTCTCTTTGTTGATGAAATTGCTTTTCTTTCAAACTATCAATGAGGATAGTAAGTGGAGTACGAGGTCTTAGTATGTGTACCTCATGGAATTGAGGCAAAAAACTAACACTTAAGCTCTACAAAGTGCTACAACTGATGGCAATAAGGTAAGCTGAAACCTAAAGTTCTAGACAAAATTCAATAGGGACTGAGAAAATGTCTCTTAGTCTCCCCCTCCTAAAAGGGAGTATATGTCTCTTATTTCACTCTCCTTTGTTCATGTGGTACAGTAAGATGCGAGCTCCTCACCCACAGATCGTATCTTTGTACACATACTTACTGTGCTGGCTGACACTACAACTAAGCATGATTGACACAGTAATAAGAATTTTACATATTCTGTAAAACAACTGTCAGGTGATTAGTATTGAGCTCTGTGTCTTCAGACAGACTTGAGTCACTAACCTACGACCAGAAGTTCCAGCGTTCCTTGATAGGAAACTTGTGCAAGCCACTGGATTTTCATACCACGGGGAGGCTACTTGGTTGGTTTTCAGTCAAGCTTGTCTTATTGTCCCCTTGACTAAGCAGCTGCTGTCAGAGATCCCGAACATGCACAGTTGATGTATCCATGTGTAGTCACCGTTGCACAAGACCATCATATCTGCCTCCTAATATTTTGAAGATGACAACGCTACTTATAAATAGCGATAATCACTCACCTGTAGTCCAGTAACCTCTCCATGAGGCGAGTCACAGTGGCGATTAATGAAACGCCACTTTCTCTCCATGTTTCCCGCTCAATTTTCTTCAGCAGACTGAAAAAAAAGAAGCCAGAACAATTTCACCATTTATTTTTAACTGTCACTATGACAACCACTCTGCTTTTACCATTACCTTAATACCTTAGCAACATCTTCGACAGTTATGTTTTCTTTTACAAACACCCTCCCAAGAAGCACAATTTGCAAACAATGTCTTACCTAGGATAAGGACCAAAAAGTGGAATTCTAGTCCAGGAAGCATTGACAAAACAAATGATTTTTATATTAGCTGCATCAGGTTAAAATATATCAAATACCTAATTTTCAGAATATATTAATATCCCAAAGACTGAACAGAACTCTTACATAAAATATATTAATTTCACGCTGACACTTCAGAAAATGGGGAGTTTACATATGTACCTAGAAAAGAATATTTTTCAACTCAACATACCTTCTCAATCGGACCTCAACTTTTTAACAAAGATTTTTCCTTCCTTCCTTCCTTCCCCTCTAATATTTCAGTACGCATGAAATGTAAGAACAGGGAAGGGATTTTAATAAGATTATTCCCCCTCAACACTTAATATTTCCTTCTGAGAACATACTATCATGCACATGTAAAATTCCATTAGCTTAAACTGTCATAAGTTTCATTATTAAAAACCGTTGTGTTGAGTTCTTACACCAATGTAAATGCAGATTACACACCCGAGTGAAAAGATTTCAAAATGGTGTTGTAAGCAGAGCTGTCAGTAAAATTATACTTAATATTTCTTTCTGTTACAGGCCTCTGATTTTCACTGCTTAAGTTTATCAAATAGTAATCATTTGGGCATGGGTTTCCAACATTTCTTCTCTGAGACAGAACAAGGAAATATTACTCTACAGAGTTTCATGCTTTGCTGCAGGACCTCAGATGGATGATATGTCCACAGAGATATTTTAGCAGTCCACCTGAAAAACACACTCAGGTATGGTTTACTTAGAAGTCTCTGAAAACTGCCATATCCGTATACTCAGAGCTTTTCAGAGAGATGTTAATAGCATCTCCGAACCTTCTGCCTGCAGTGGGCAAGCTGTCAGCTCCACTGACCTTCATCTATACTGAGCATGTTCAGTCCCATAAAACTCCCACGCTCAAATTTCACCAACCATAGAACAGTGCCCAGTAACTCCTACATGCCAACTGCACCAGCGATACGCTCCAGCTCTGTTCAGCTCCGTACATACACGGGGATGTCGCAGATGCAATCCTCCAAACTGATTTGACCTAAATGAAGCTGTGCTCTGCTGGAAGCAAGGAGGAAACATTGATCTTCATTCTGCACCCTCGTATCAATCTTAGACTTACTTCTTAGATTTAGGAGGCCATCAGATGTCTTTCCCTCACGTTCAGAGACTGGCAGAGACAGACGACAAGGCCATCCTTAGCCAGAAGAGGCTGAAGCACTAACCTGGTATCTCTGCTTTCCATACAGAACGCACAGGCTGAATTCTCTTTTAAACCCCTTATGTTCCTTTCAATACAAGTTTTTGTGTTTAACAAGAAATAAGAGTAGAGCCTCTTACATTACTAAGCACTGATTACTGCACTGATTTTTTCTTTCTGTTGCCTTTCAACTTTGGGTTAAACAGGAACATTTCACAGCCTAAATTCATAAAAATAATTACCTACAGTTCCTGTAGAAAAACAGCAGAATTACTTCTCTTTTAAAACAGATGGTTTTCACAGGTATTTGACGAATGCACGTTCTTTATAAATGTATTGGCATATTCATTATAAATATACAATTTCTACAAATGGGTTGTATAGATACATTCAAAGTACTTATTTAAACTGACATCAATGTCGTCAGTTGAATAATTTCATGACTTGCCTTCTGATGCTTGCCTCCCCCTCTCCACCATACATCTTTCACCACAATGCACAGAACAAACACTCAAAATGAAAAAGCTACTCAGATATATCCCTTGGCTTCCTCATGGTTATGTCTAGATGGAGTTAAATTCCTGTTACTTACAGGTCCCAAAGCATAGCCAAGATGCTAAATTCTACAAGGCACTAAGGGGGACAAAGAACACAGAGAAACAATGAAAATGCTTCTGCCTTATCCATGCTACTATAGGCTAACATCTGGGCTCACCTGAACAGTTGCTAGTTTTGGTGTTGTTTTTTTGTTTGGTTGGTTTTTAACCTTGGGTTACCAAGAATAAGAGAGTAGAGTGGGGACTCAGAGGATGAGAGCTCTTCAGGGAGGAATATCAGACTTAGAACCATGTTCAGGCTAGCTCAACAATGTAGTGGATTTTATATGGCTAAGCCCCAGAATTATCCAGACCACTAACTCAGTGGCGTCTAATCCTAGAGGTGCCTTAAAACATCTGGATGTCCATTTTGGAGTACAAAGTCTTCCAGGTATAGCCAGAGGTCCCCTCATTTAGTCAGATGGGTCAAAGTCAAACTTTGCTGCAAAAGTTCAGAGATCAGTGAGGAGCTACCCAAACCCCACGAAAATATTCAGAAGGGCTCTATAAGACTCAATCCAGGCAGAGTTTAATGGGCTGGGCAGTGCTGAATTCAGCCATGCAATTGAGGGAAGAAATTAAGACCGAAGACAGCATATGAGCGGTAGCAGTCATCACTTCTATTCTAATAGCTTCAGGGCTAGAAAAATCACCCACAAACTGGCAGAGCTCAGTAACAAATGCCTAATCAGCTTGAATGTCTGCTCCATTTTGTTCAAAGAGGAGCCTCGTCGTCAGGCCTCCAATGGAGCTCACTAGCCCAGGTTTTGTGCTTCAATAATGTGGCCACCTAACCTTCAAACCTGAAACGGCTTGTGTTAGGCCAGACTGGAATACAGCTACAGAAGTAATAAACAGGCAGCATCCATAGGATTTAGAACAAAGGAGCTACTTGAGTACATCCCTTGGCTTCCAAGGATTTTGTTCCAACTACCAACTGTTTAATAAAGCAAACTCATTATTTTCCCTGTGCTAATTAACTCAGGAATTCAATTGCCATGTTACAGTGTAAACATAGATCAGGACGCCTTTCATACCATGATTACACTGCATAGCAATTACATCTGGTTTCTCATGATAGCAAAATGTTCACTACTCTGTGCTTTGCGGCTCCTCCAATGACATCAGGAGCTAATCACTGAGTGAGACATTGATTGAAAGACATTGGAAAGACATTGATTGAAAACAATCAGCAGTCATCTTCCCCCCTGCTTTTGCTATGTCTTTTCATTTGATAAAGATAATTCCATTATAAGCAGTGAATTCTAAGCACATAACATTTTAGGAATGTCCAGGGATGCTTATAACTTGTCCTTCAAAACAGAAGACATTGAAAGGAAAGATGCAGTGTCTGTCTCTGGAAATAAAGCTGTTAACGTGGAAGTTGAGAGATTTAAATTCACTTTCTGATTCAGACAAAATAAACAAAAAGCATGACAAAACCTGAAAGTGTAACACCCACTGCAGTTACTAGACTGTATCTAAAGTAGGTGTGTGCATTCCCTTGGCTCCCAACTGTATCTATCAAAACCAACCCCACTAAGTCTTCAGAAAGACCAGGTAATATTGCAGCATTTGCTTTCATTAAAGATTACAAAACCAATGCTTGCTGCAAAACTATATTATTGTCTCACAGCCCTTGGGTACATACCACATCTCTGTCACTTCAGCCTGAACAAGTCTGCTTTCTTGCACTGTCTGACGACACTCTAATATTGCTTAGTTTAAATTACCCATGGAAGAAATAAAAAAAAGAAATCTCAGGCTAACCGATCCCATCTCTTGCATTCGTCTCCCTAAACTGTCCATCTGATTTTAATAATTTTCCTTCACGTACCCTACAACACTATGTCATCCTCCATTTTAGATTAGTATCTTCTGCAAGCTTTCCTCTTGAGAGTTGTTAATGTATGGAGTTAAATCAAATTCAGACAAAAACCTAACTATAAATAATATTTTTCTTAAACTGGAAGTGAACTTGAGCAGTTGCTCTGAAATTTCCCAATGAGTTTAGTTTTAACTTGTTACACCAGAACAGAAACAACAAGTATACTGATGCTGCGAGACGTTTTAAAATTGAAATTACTATGACTATGTCTTCAGCATTTAGATTTATAAAAGACTCTCACCACTTTTCACTGTATCTTGTTTAACATCCCCCAGTTTAAATCTAACTCAAAACTGTAAAAAAAAAAAAATCACTGTTTCATACCAATATGCTTTCATATAGAACTTTAAGTTATTTCAGTGACAGACATCCTGATGTATTTTGCACATGAGGATGCATTTAGACTTCTATTTTATAATCAGAGATTTTCCCTTAATGACTTAATTTCAAAGTTAGAATACTGTGTTACTAAAATATTGAAATGATCTTACCTTTTATTATCGTTACTGAGATTATGAAAAATTTCTTGAATAATTACAAGAAAGTTCTGCTTTAGCATACTGGACTGTTGTTTACCATTATTCACCTATTTCCATAATACTCTGCCTAATCTCTCTACCCACTTTTGCTTCTGTGAATTGTAGATATTTAGGAACTCCATTTTTTCAACTCAATACAATTACAGATTATTATATGTTTGCTGTTCACAGACACTGAGATCTGAATGTTGCTATTTAAGCAAAGACAACAGAGCCAGAACTAATACTAAAGAAGAAGGAATGGGTAAAAAGACATATAAATAAAAAGATCATGTGTTTAACAGTACTAAAGAATACACAGCTTGGAATCCTGAAGATGGACAATACATCTATTAAACACACCAGAAATAAGTTAAATCATCCACTTAGGTGGAATTGAGTTCTGAGGAACAACAGAGAGTTCAGTTAGTTATTTTGTACCTGTACTCTGTGACAATCCTTATTTCAGTCAATAGGATAACTTATGGGCAACCTTAGGGACTTCAACATTATTATTAGCTTTTCCTATTAGATTTCAGTGATATGTCATTTATTAAAATATACTAAAAGCTTAACAACTAATTTATAAAAGAAAATAAAATAATAAGAAATAATCTTATCAGAAGAAATAAAATCATATCTTTCAATCAAGAAATCAACAAGTGACATTACACAGACGAGTACAAGTTTTTGGCAATAGAAGATTACTTACTGAACAGCTTTTTGTTGAAATCTCATGCCCTGTTTGCAAAATGCTCCATTTGAACTGTACCTGGCTGTACAATTATGAAGCATTTCTTGCTTTTCTGATTTTAAAATTAGTAGGGAGAGAAAGAGAATGTTCTGTGATACAGCAGATTTAGCCTTTCTCAATTATTGCTGTATGCAGGAAATATAGCCAGACTTTACCGGTGCCATACAACACCGCAAAATGTTTTATGCCTCAGATTTTCAGGACAAAAAAAAAAAAAAAAAAGAGGTTCACAACTATTTCAAGCATTACCTCTCTACAATGACATTAACATCTGATACAACGATCCAAACTCCAGGAATTAGCGTAAGATAAACATATTACTCACATACTGTTGAAGAGCTCTCGGTACGTTTCGTCACCTTTACCTTCCGACATTAGGCTGTCCAGTTTGTCAATCAGTTTTGCTTCCACCTGCAACATATAAGTGTGGTGTAAACAGCTTCTTTTTCCTTTAATGAGATCAGAGAAAATTGAGAGAAGATTTATTTTTATGTAAGGGACTTTCCTGAATGCAAATCTTAGAATGATTGGTCAATCATGTAAATCTGATAATACACTTCATCTCTTTGAAGCTGTTATCATTCCCAAGGTTTGTGGGGTTTTCTTTTTTTGGTGGTGCTGTTTTTTTTTTTTTTTTGAGGGAGGGAGCTAATTTAAATTGAGCAACGTGACTTTAAAACTACAGGCTGAGTAGCATTTGCTGCTGCTAAGGCAGCTATCTATTTATGGAGTCAGACAAAAAGCACACAGCCCAAATAAATTGCCTGAATTCTCACTGCAGAGAAAACAACAAAAACCTCCTGTTTTCTGAGCTGCACCCCAGTCTTTATAAATTAATTTTTATAAATGTCTGTACCGTTCAGAACACTTGGGGGCTCAGCCTTACTCTCCCAACCTTCCTTACCTGCCTGTGTATTTGGCTAGAAACCCAATGTACTGCATTTACATATTAGCTATCGAAGAAACTTGCAGAACATATCTGGTGGCTAACGACTCTTTCAATGCATATTTTAAAGTGTATTGATTATAAAAAATACAGAGACGTGAGGCTACACTGTGTGTTAATATTTCAAACCTCTTTTTTAGCAGTAATATATTAGCAACCACGAATCTAGGGCAGAAACCAAGCTGTTGTCAAGATATTTTATTAGAGAATAAATCTACTACAATTTACATTTAAACCCAAGCTGAAAACAAAGAGAAGCAGAATAAGTGGATACTTTCCTTCTCACTTCTTGTTAACATTTCTATGGTGATTTTTAACAATAAGCTTATATATTGATAGTGAAAAGCTACCTACTTAAATCACATGCACTCCTCCGTTC
Source organism: Caloenas nicobarica (assembly GCF_036013445.1). Lineage (NCBI taxonomy): Eukaryota > Metazoa > Chordata > Aves > Columbiformes > Columbidae > Caloenas > Caloenas nicobarica. Next base: position 29,897,061 of record NC_088245.1, on the reverse strand, counting down.
TTAATAGTTTGCTTTGTGTTTCAGATACAGCTCCCACCCTAAGCATTATGATTGCCTGGGTGTAATTCAAATACTTCTGTTTTCCTTCATTTGAAGCAGCAGGAAGGAGGGCACTGAGAAATGGTTTGCAGCAGTCTGAAAGAACTGAGTGGGAGCTGCAGGAGCAGATGGCACACTTCGTCGTTCCTTCCTAGCCCGCTAAGAAGGTGTTTGAGCAGCAAGAATACTTGGATCCTTACAGAAGAACATTCCTCAGAAGGACCATCTGATCTTTTTTCGTACTAACTGGAAGAGAAACTAACTATCTAACCAGTAGCCTGTACTGCTGTGAAGTAGAGATGAAAACCACCACAACAAAATCAGCAGGCCACAGATTTTACTCCTCATCTTACATTACTAACATGACAGCATTAATTGGAGAATCCTACTACCCCTGCAGAGAGTAAAAAGGGAAAACCTGGTAATCCCTCTCCAACAGGTCTAATGTTGTGGCTGCGTTCTCCACCCTGAGCCACCAGTGGCTGGGAACAGTCCTCCCTGAAGTGCTTGAATTTCAGTCCTGTTTTATAAACATCTTCCCATACAGTACCTGCTTAAAGTTGCCACTTCGCCTTTGTTCCCAGTCCATCATGTCATGGAAAATGGGGATCATTACATTCCTCAGGTCGGGCTGAGGGATCAAAGTCACTTCCAGGAAGGGGCCAATCAATGCTGGAATAAAGTGAAGCTTGTGTTCCCCTAAAATGAAAACAAACATGAACTTGAATGTGAATTGGATGTCCTGTGAGCACACAATTCAAATATCATCTGAAGAATTAAAAAATAGATAGATTTTATCTCATGTCCATCACAGCACAGGCTATTTCTTAAGCCCAGAAAGTGCAGAGAAAAGCTGGAGACAATAGAAGAATATAAGTCCAATATAATTAATCAGATTTCATTATGCAATACTGAGTTCAGAAGTGACAGTGGGTTATTCTGCATCCCAAGTTAGTCTTCCAAACGGAGAACAAAGAGAGAAAAGGACTCTCTGGGCATTTCACTTATTTTTCACAGGAATGGTTTGGTTTCTAAGCTCTACATTCTTTTGTTTACAAAATGGTTAACTGTCTGATAGTATGTGCTCATCAAAAAGAGGTACTTTGATTTTTACCTATCTTTAGTTTTGTGAGTACAGAAATGGAAGTACATGTTTTGACTGCAGGAAAGGGAAGATGTGACTCAGCTGTTCTCAAAACAACTTGCTTTAAAATCAGCGCCGAAACATCTTCCAATAACTCACCGTATTCTACTTCGCAAAAACCACAAAACTAAGTGCTTGTCAGCAAAGCTAGAAATGGCATACAATGAAGACTGACCATTTAGTTTCAGTTTTCCAGGAGTAAGACTTCTTGTATCTTCAGAAGAGGGGGATTATGAATCACCATGCACTGATTTCCAAGTGGGGAATTAATTTCTGTCCCAGTCTACCTCAGGATATTCCAATGGGCAGTCAGCCATACCTGCTGCTCTGTTTGGTGTCTGTGTTCGTCCAAGGAAAACCAGAATTCCCTTTGCTGGAAACATCTTGGGATTCATATCAATATGAAAGCAAGGTGACTGTACAAGGACCAAGGCGTATGATGAATCTTACTGCTAAGGGAACTGTAAAATGCTGACTAGCATAACGCCAATTATATGAATTATCCTGACTACAGTACTTAATTTGACAAATTACCGGATGAATCCATATTGTACCCCACACAACGCTATTGATAGGCATCATGATTCCCTCCTTGCCTACACACTGGGTTTCCGTTCAGCAGCAAACAGTGTGAGTGAGGAGATGATGCACACTAAGGTCTTAGCGTAGCATGCAGGAAGATGGGACCCAGAAGCGGATCCTGGATATACCAGTTTAGAAATACCCATGGTTTAGCCAGATAATTTAGAAGGATGCTTTAGAGCAATACTAAATACTGCAAATAAGTAAAATATGCTACACCACAAATGTTAACAAGATATTAATAAGCAAATATTTCTTATTTTGAACATTTCTCTTTCTAGGCTGATCGGAAAGACTGTTTTGTTTACAACTATGTATCTTGCTGAGGAAAAGATTTATAGAATTGAGATGACAGTATCTCAGTAATCACCGATGGTCTTCATATCTTTAATGAGCCCTTTAATGAACTGAACTGTGGAATAATTGAAATACAAAGATGACAAATGTAGTATCCAAATCTTCTACTCAGTTTTGATTTTCCTCCCAAACAACATTTAATTGCATTTCTCTGAGGCTCACACTTTCAAGTAGTTTGCACAGTTATTGCTTATAAATATAAAAATGTTCCTAAGTTTATATCCAAGCATATATTTTTCTCATGTTGTCCAGTGTGTCATTTACACATCAGTCACTAATTTGTTTATGCCTTTATATTTTAGTGCAAGTAGGACTTAGAGGAAGATTTGATGCAAATCTGGCATCTCAAGAGAGCTTCAGAATTACGATTTATGCCTGTTTCTTAAACTGTTTGGCAACAGAACTAAAGTTGTGAACATAAGTATATTTTCAGGCATAATAATTCTGCCCCAAAAGAGCAATACTTTATTTTCTAATTTTCTCTGATGATATTATTTCAGTTTTCTTTGAAGAAACAGGGATAAGTCAGATACAGTATCCAGGCTTAGAAAGCTGAGTTTAGCTATAGAGAAGTGAACTACAGATAACCAGGGTTTTACTAAACTTGAATCAAGACTTCATGGGAGCTTGGTTATCAATAACTCTTCTATCACTGGCAAGTGTATTTAATAGGTGAAGAAATAATTGTTTTTCATTTTATGAGCTACTGATGTTGTGTTTAATTACTTACCTAAATTTTGCCACATGCTGAAGATTTCACATCCCATTGTTACCCGCATGTCACCATATCTGAAATGCATTAAAAAAAATAAAGCAAACCGGTAAAAGATCGTTTAAGTAAATCAAGTCCATATGCCATTCTGTTAAATTGTTAAATGAAGTGTCTCATTTCTACTCCATAAAATACTACTTTAAAAGTGATGTTTTCTTCCGAGGTTTTGCTCTTTCTGTTGCACCCAGCTGCAACTGGATTCCTAAATCCAGGTTTATTTACAATATTGTCAAAAGTATCAGTTCTTTCTAAATGCTATACGTCAGTAACACAGCTGTGACGCAAAAGGTATTTTTTGCAGCAATATGCTGTAGTTCTCTGAGAGAAAATAATTTTGTTCTAGTCTAAAGAAATCCAATTAATTCATACAGACAACAGCGCAGTGCCTGGCAGGAACACCTGAACCAGTCTGCACCAGCTTATGCACAAACTGGAAATCAGTGTTGGCACTCCTGCAACATGGGTATTTTGCTCCCAAGACCTGAACCAATTTGGGCACTTCTGCGAAGGCGCTATCAGCTCTGAAGACCTATGCAAAGGGCCAGAACCAACTCTCACTGTAGTCAGTGGAAACACCGTTACCGTTATCTTTTTGGTAGACCTTCTTCCGATCCCCCATGTCTTCCATTTTGAGAAGTGTCTGATCTATTACAGTATTCTAGAAGCTGACAGCAGTACTTACTTTTCTAAAACCTTTTTCTTCTTGGAAGGTGTGAACATCTCCAGTTGCAGACATAACTGGTTTATAAAAATGACAGCAAGAAAAAAGTAGGAATCCCAAATCTACAATAAGCATATGGCATTTGGTTATTTCATTTTCTCAGTACCACCATTTTATGACCACTCAAGATGCAAATTTTCAAATCACATCACTTGTTTCAGTCTCAACTAATAAACTATTCACACTGGTTTTGACTAAATTTCTTTGCATCCAAATATATTTTTCACCAACTCCAAAATGTTCAGCAGAAATAAATCTATTTTACATATTCTACATCTCTTAAATGTAAAGGTTTCAGAGTTGCAAACATTTTTCATCCCTCCAAATCAGAAAACTTTACCTTCTAAATTTGGAAACTTTTTTTTTGTATATTTAAATAGAAGACTATGAAAAGTTATGCCTTTAAGTCCAAAACCAAAAAAATTCTGACACCTCAAAAGCAATTACATAATAGAATTGTCATTTTCTGGCCTGTCCTCCTTTGTAATATTACTTGCAAGTCTCACTTGCTGCAGGCTTCACTGTACAAAACCGAAGCTAGGTTTTGTTAACATATTGCAAATATAAAAATGTTTTGTGCACATCCTTTCTGAATCAGATGTTGAGTCTTCTACTTAGAAGATTTAAAGATAAATTTAAAGGTAAATTTGAAATACATTAAAATATTCATTATTATAACCCATTTATAGATGCTCCATGGCAGGAGGATAAAGTAGTGTAGGGGGAGCCCTATTCCAGACACTGCAGTTCTGCACGATAGTAAAAACATTGCTAAGCAAGTTTAAGGAGCAGAGATGCTTTGTCTGCAGGTAGTTCATTTATCAGTTTTAGCCCCTCAACTTGTGGAACGTCATAAAGGATAGGCTTCCTCGCGGCCAGTTACGTCAAGTAGATAAATCTGCATTCCTGCCAGTCTCTCCAACAGGAGTCTGGATTTCAAGGGAAGCATCCACAACTCTGCTGGATGTCACCAGGAGCTGGCTGTCTTCTCCAGGAAGGAAATTCTGCACTTTTTATGATGAAGCAATTAGACTAATGTATTTTTGTTGGGCAGAATATTTGTTCAGGTTTCCATGGGAATGGGTCTTTTCAGACGTGTTCCTAGGCCTTCTCATCTGAATCCTAAAAGCATCATTCTGTAATTCACAGTTTATCACAGATGCCATGTCTCACTGTATGAGGTACGCACTAACATCTTCAACTACATTCACCATGCAGTATCATAATTTTCTAATTTTAATTATGCAGCAGCAAGTTAATTGGTCTTGAGAGAAGTTACAGAAATGCAACCCCATATTTTTGATACATTTGCATCGATTAAAGAATTGAATATTTTCCTTTTTGCAATAACTCCAAAATAACAAACAATAAAATTAGTCCCTGAATAAGAAGTCTACCATCGAGGCTGAAATAACAAGATGAAAAATATGAAGAAATCTAGAAAAACCACAGCACTCCTTATTTTTAAGACAGTCCTGCATTGAAGAAAAAACGTATTCTCTGAAATTGCTGATTTAGTACATGTTCTAGCTGTTTAGATGCTGGAGCTAAGTTTAATAACGAACAACCAAGCCACAGGATAATGTAGCAGCTACTACATCTATTTTATGTTTGACACATTTACTCTACCTTGTAATCAAAGTTTTCATTTAAGAAGTTTTTACGAAGGGCATCCGAAAGGTACAAGACGGTAGTAATGATCACACTGGGAAGAAAAGAATGAAAAAGACAGTAGTTTTCATCGAGTGGAAATTCATATTTAGTACTCAGAGCCCACCAACTTTCCAATGAAGAAATAGATGTGGCGTGTATGGTGGCATACTACATTTTAAACATATTAAAGTATCTGACTACTAACAGCACTTATTGACAGAAAACGTGCACGTTATAAAAAAAAATAGGTGTGATGTAAAGAACGTGTGCTGAAAACAGATGCTCTGTAGAGAACATGATTTTTTTTTCTGCAAATAATGCCGATATCAGATTTAATACACACTTTGTCCTATTAGCACTCGTATATACAGTTGGGCAATTTGCTTTCAGCTTTCTTGGTACTGAAAATACGTGCATATAGATTATAAATATAAAATATCTAGTAATTACCAATATACAATATTGACAGCCCTCTGGACAACGAGTATTTTAATGACAACAGATAAATTGAAAACAACATGAGCTTTGTGAGAAAGACCTTCTTCTAAAGATCTTTGTTCTGTATGTTGCAGTCATACACTGCCCTACATTGACAACCGCCTGAATTTTATTAATCAACCTTAGATAAACATATACGACCAAAATCCTATCACGGTGGTTGTCACCAGAGGTCAATGAGTCTCGTTCATTGTAGCAACCAAGTTTAGTAATCTACAGAAACAGAATGTGCCTAAAGATTACTTAAATATAATTCAATGATTCAACACAAAGCTAACCTCTGCAGCACTTGGGTCTATCAACATACCTAGTAAAAGCAAAAATCCATATAAACCATTACATTCTCTTTGAAAGTAGTCAGTAGAGGATGGTTACGGGGGAGGAAAAAGAGAAACATAGAATGATCTTTTTGCTGTTACACTTATGTATCTTACAACAATCAACTGTGTGAAGACCTATGAGAAAAAGGTTATATCTACACATTTCATTTAATTATCATCTATCTACTCTTAATACATCTAGTACTTCTTTGAACATGATTCTTGACCTGTATGCTGTTAAATGCTAAAATTTATTTCCCCTCTCATACTTTGGACTTCATTTTTTACTATTTTTGTAATGCATTTAAGACAAAATTTGTTTTATTAAATGTAATTCTATTAATATATTAAATATAATAACAGCTATATATTTTTAAAGAGTATAATATTTTTCATCTTCCCAACACTGAAGAATTATACTTTAACCAACCCACCTAGGAAATAAACTGTATTTTTCTTCCAGCATTTTTGTCAGATCTCAAGTTTATAAATATAAAATGGCTAGGTATCATTTAGCTTATTACTAGTTCAAATGTTTGCTTCCATTTCTGTACTTTTAAAATTACTGTCGCTGGCAAACTTTCCCTTCTGATTTGCTGTCTCTGAACACCTGTAACAGCCAAGTCGGAGACTGTTTTTAGAACACTGCTTGAGTCTCAAGTTTCATTCGTTCCTAGTTCCATTGCTGAAACATCATTTTAATACACCTTATTTTCTCAACAAGTATACTACAGCTCTTCTATCCAAGTCTTGTTCCATGTTTAACACTCATCTGTATAGTTTACCCCACTTTTCCACCGATGGGCAGTTACACTGTGTGTACAGCACTCCCTGTTGCAGCAGGGAAGACAAAGTGAAACGGTAATAAACTGTAATGTAAGGAAAGCTAAGAATCAAGGTGTGGATAAGAAAGTCCTGTCATTCTTGTTATTGCGTGTCATTTAATTTACAGCCCACATGTTTCACAAAAATTGAAAGTGTTTGCATGTTCCAGGAAGATGTTTTGATAGAAAAGGTCAGTTCATCAGAACTACTGCTATGTAGAATTTCAACCTAAGTCCAAAGTAATAAATCCCTGAAAAATTGTACGCAAGAGAAAATTCCATAAGATCTCAAGAACTGCAACATTATTGCCAAGTTTACATTATGTAGTTCTGTTTATGTCTGAGACAATTCCTTTCTTGCCACATTCCGTCCGTGGCAGGTGAAACTAAAGGGAAAGGCCTGCTTCAATTCTTATGAGAAAGTCATTAGAGTAGAAACCTTAAATGCAATTCTAAGAATATTTTTCCAGAATTTTCCTGAGATAACAGAATAACTGCGATGTAGGTATTTCTTGCAATAGGCAACAGAGTTCAGGTTTTATTTATTTGTTAAGCCAAAGATGTGATATGGATCAGCTGATAAAATGCATGTCTGTAGAGTGAGAGTGTGTATGTTGTAGATAAAAACCCCTCAAAACATCAGACTGAACACAGAAAGATGAAGCCACTGTTTTTGATCCACAATCTGTTATTCTGAATCCACAACAAACTGAAGTCAGGTAGGACAGAAAATACTGCTAAGGTTGGGGGTTCTCTATCTTGTTTTCCTATGAATAATGTAGGTTCTATTAAAAAAAAGCAAAAATGCAGAAAGTAGAGACAGCAGCCAGGACAGATGGACAGCTGCCTGATCCAGTATAATGCTCACATTCCAAGTTGCTTTCCAGCCAAAAATTTCAAAACAACAACAACATTTATTTAAAATCCATTTGAGTATCAAACTGGAAAACATGGAGTTTGTGACAAGACTTTTCTTCCTCTCACCACCTGCCACAAGTTTGTTCAGAACCACTCGCTGTTTTACAGGAGGAAAACCACTGCTTTTGGCCACTAAATTATTCTGGGTTCCTACACACGATGCTAACCCAAGGTTCAGTCAGGGCATTTTTGACAGAAGTGGCTTTTCGATCAAATTTTCACAGCAAATCCTTCTGCAATAACCTGTTTGAAAAATCCAAAGCATTCCTCTGAAGTTCAACAACTGGTTTGCTACCTGGACTGTACTCTGGCAACTTGGCTTTTGCCAGGGCAGCCAATGGTCAAAACCTAAAGCTTTCTTTTTCCATTCCGATACAGACAAAACTATAACATTGGATCCTCAGTTCAGCCTTCACTATTTCAGAATGAAATCTTCCCAAGCACAGAGGTGTTTGAACAGAAAAAAAAGCTTCTTTTGTATTTCATAAATAAATGAAATAAACCTACATTCACATGTATGTGTATATACCTATCGTTATATGTATATAAAATTATTCATACATGCATACCTATGTGTATATATAAAGCTTTTTGTGACAGACTGAATGTCAGGTTCAGTTGTTAGCAATGGTTTGTATTACATAAAAGGAAGAATGTTGTTAGCAACACTGTGTATTACATAAGAGCAAGAATTTTTGTTCATTGTAGGAGTCTCAGACACCCACACCACAGCAGCTAACAGGATTGTTCGAAGCAGCCATAATGATGAAACTAATGCTAATTCAATATCTTTCTTTACTGTGTATTCCTTTTACCTTTTAAAAAATAATAATGTTTTTCAGTCACTACTGAATTAGGTAACCAAAATGATTCTCTTTAAATTCCCTGTGCCTGTCAGTAGATACATTTGGAATTTTAGTATAAGAACGTACTATGGTAAATCTTACATTAAAGATCAATTATTTTACTATAAATAATAATTTCCATAAATCCATTTTGTATACTTATAAAATTCAAATTGAGAATTGGATGACCTGGCATTTCTACCATTCAACGAAATGCTGAAAGGATATACATACATAGTTAATATACAGAGATCTTTAAAATTAAAGCTTCTTGCATACCGAGAGTAGTAGAAAATTAGTTCATTGTTCAATAATACATAGGCATAGCATGTTAAAAATATCAAACCTTTGCTCAGCAAGTAATAGAAACTCACTTTGCTCTCCAAAAGCCTCCTCGATTGTTAATGAAACATGATATAACTGGGAGTTCAGCTGAGTCTGTTAAATGCTCTCAAAAGATGCCAGTCAATTAAAGCATTAGATAAGTGATTCTTTTCCTAACCTTAGGGTAAACTTAAGCAACTGACCATTACACAGTGCTTTCCAGTTGAGAGAGACATTATGAAGGTGTTATGCAGCAGCTTTCATTTTAGTCTGGAATTTTTATTATAGAATTTTGGATTCCTCTCTGGCGCTAGGCAACTGATTCAGACATCTTCCTATATTATGTGGTATTCATTTGGAGTGACAAATAGAAGCTTTGCCTAGAGGGCCAGCAAGCTAGCTTACTACCTAGTTTATCCCTATAATGAAAGAAATTAAAACTGTATTTTCCACAACATATTTAAGAAACATATTTTATCACTCAGTAGTAACATCCATGTTAGAAATATTAGATAACCATAAGTAAATATTTTGCTTTGTTGAATGCATGCTGATTAGTTCACTACAGATATTACATGTTATGAAGTTTTAAACAGAGTTAATTTCTGTCTCATAGCGCAACTGCTAGAAGCTAGTAACTATTAAGGATTTTTTTTGCATGTTCTTTTCCTTCCATCACAGAACAAAATTCAAAAAATATCTATTTCTCTGCTTACGTGCCAAGTCTGCCTTTTCAAATGTTACTTGATTTCTTAAATTTTGGAAGTCACTTGGTAGTTTTATAATGCTAGCCATCCATACTTTTTCATGATGGGCATCCGGATATTCAGAATTATAGATCATGCACGCATCATTGTGAAGTATCTTAATTTCTGGGTAGTTACAGATTTATCTTCTTGAGGTCACAATATCTTCTGGTTTGTTTTTTGTTTTTTTTGTTTCTTTGTTTGTTTTTTTATCCCAGCCAGCATCCAAGTATCAGATGCTATGTAATTGCTGAAAATACTAGCAATAAGTAATAAAAAAAAAATCTAGAAGCCAGAAGGCAGCAATATTTTTATATATAAATATTATATATGAAAGAATTACGGCATTTTAAAACCTAAAAAGCTTTCAGGTAATTTAAGTTCTGCATATATAAATAAGAGAAAAAAAAAAATTTTTTTTCCCCTCAGGAAAAGCTTATTACCTGATTATATCCTTACTAGGACTCATTTCTTCCCTAGGCTCAGACAGGATAAATCTCTCTTCCTGCAAATACCAGACAGTTTGAATTTTTATATCACTCTAGGGACAGAGAAAAGACTGCTGCTGGTGATGCGACTGCAATGACGGGTGAAGCTTTCAAGACACACACAGCCTTCATATTAGCTACAGTTTCTCAGGCTGAAGCCCAGACAGCTGAGAAGGTGGCCATCCGACATGGGAAACATGACAGTCATGTCATTCCTGGGAAGCAGAGGTCAGAAAAGATCCAGGCTGTTAATGGATTATTTGATTATGCTCTTAAAAAGACGGGCTAGACCTTCTAGTTTTTTCCTTTCAGACACGAACGGAGCAAGGAGTTCAAGAAGTTTTGCCTTCAATCCCAAAGAGTCTCAGGTCGCTGGAAGCGCTCTGGCTCATCAGTGAAGTCCAGGAAGAACGGTTCACAGCCGCTCCTGTCTGGGGTGCAGGCAGCGCCCACATTTCTCATCCTGCCTCCAGGCTCTTCCCTTTGCACTTAAAGATTTTGGGTGGGGACAATTCTAGCAAAGCTCCTACTCTGTGGCACTGTGCTTTCGAACACCCTGGGGCAGCTGAAGAAAGGCGGCCACCGCAATGGCAGTGGGGGACACAAGTGAAGGGAAGGAGCTCCTGTTCAGAAACAGCTCCAAAAAAACTAGTGCTCTACAGCTGAGGAGAAAACAGAAGTGTATTTTCCTTTCCGCTGCCTCAAAAAGGAACAGAAACCAAGCCACAGAGGTATAACACAGCAACAATGAGTCTTCAGTTCATGCCACACTTTTAAGCACACCTGGCCAAGCCCCCGTTTCATAGCAAACCAGCAGTTCCTCCACAAAAGAATGAATGCCTAGCACAGCAATTACTGAGTGCTGAATTGGTAAAAATGTGTTTACATCCCATTTACTGGTAGTAATGCTTATGCAATTGTGTGTTATCAGGTTGTTAGCTGATCTGAGCGGCTTCTCATGGCCAATTCCCACCAGCAGTTACTGTCAGCTTCTGCCTGTCTTCTTTGTCTGGCAGAACTGGACACCTCCTAGTTTGTCAGAAACAACACAACATGGATTAATAACAGGAGACGTGTGATGCTAACTAAAATACTGGTGGAAGTAAACATTCATTTTGTAGAACTTAGTATCATCATTGTTAGCATATCTGAACACCACCAGCCCGAGAAACACGTGCCAAGGTCGTTTCTTCATCTTAGTTTTGTACATGTCAGCTATTGCAAAGCCATCTGCCAAGCCAGCTGTTTCTGGAATACATAACAATTTCTTACATTATATATTTAGTCTAAAAGTTCCTATGTTTATCCCTCTTTCCTGTGTTTCTCAATTTATTTCTTAAGCATGATTACCAGATGCAGGCTGGTATCAGCCATGTCTTCTTTAATATCATACATAGAAACAAATGATCACATCCATTCTTTGATTATTAAGATTTTTTTTTTTTCTGGAATTCAAACTTGGCAAGATTAGCAACACTAAGTGAGGTGATAAAAATGAGCAAAAAATGTTTTTGTTCTTGTTTTTTTCAAGTTATGACAAAGTTTGACAAATACTATGATGCTTGCATATTCACACACACATAACAAATACATATCATGAACACAAGTTTTGCCAAATTTAATTGTAAAAATAATATGGTTACTAGCAATCTGTACAGCACCATGAATTTAAATCCTCCTTGGAGCCAGCAGGCACACCACAGACTAAAAACCAATTTCCACGAGGCATTGCAATATGTACCAAGAAAGTTTAAATCGATCCTAAATTCTGGATTCCTAGGTCTGCCCAACACAACCCCTCTCCTCTGCCAACGCTGGTGTTTGTGTAATTGTGTTGACTGTTCAGCTGATCTAAAGCTAAGCCTACAAAAAAGGACAGCTGGTGATACAGGTGAAATAAAATTCAGTAGTTTCAGAATCATTGTAATGAATTCTCAGAAATGCTGAGAACCTACTTCTCTAAAAATAAGGCCTGAGCAGAGAAAGAATATTTCAAAAGCAGGTTACATCTCCAAGTATCACTAGGCAATGCTTAGAGCCCTATGTTACTGTTGCCTGTGCTGTACCTCATTTCCTGATTCGTGATTTTTTATTTGTGATTTTTCTGACAAGCACTAAATTAACAAACATGCAAAAACATCGTTAATGATATTACAGCAAATAATTTCTTCCTGAGAGCAAACAGATCTTTACCAACTCAGCATTTCAACAAACAGATTTGAAATGAAGTTCTGTTGAGACTTGTCATTTGCTACTTGGAAAACAAAGCTGTTGATACTTAGCATCTTAATTCTGTAAAAGTGTTTCTGAGTTTCCAGTTAAATGTGCTTATTGAAATTCAGAATAGAAAGAGGTACAGATTATAGTATGAATTTGTCATGTAAAATAAGTCCAGAGATTTTAAATGTGAAATTCAAAAATGAAAAACTGCAGCCAGCATTACAAAATATATTTTGAGTTTTTATTACATACATCATATAACTTTATTTATTTTTACCACGATCTTCACATACTACCCATATTTTTATTAACACTAAAAATGCCTTACTTGTTTGCAACCAAACGCATCACTGTCCAGTCTTTTGGAAACATCTCTGGTCGTATTAGTATCCGAAATACGGTGAAAATCTGTAGCAGAAAATCCTTTGGAAGGAAAAGAAGCAGTCATATGTCTTTGCTGCTTTAAAAAGAACAGTGAGCTTTACAAATATTTTAATCAGAGACAAAAATTCATTACAGAAATAGCAGAATTGCATTTATTTTCAACATAGATACACCTCTGAATACTTTTAAAAGTAATATTTTTCATTCTCCAAGAAAGCTTCAAATAGCTATTTAATTCATTTTTCTTAGAAGGAGGAAAATAATTTAATGTGCTACTTGATTGACAGCAATGCATAAATGAAATGTCAAAGATACATTTGGTTTCCACCCATACACTTCCACAAATGTGATCCCGAGAACAATTTGCAAATCAAAAAAGCACTTTACAAACACTACAGAGTTCTGAATATCTCCTTAATCATGCCAGGTTTTCATCACCTTCAAAATTTATTCTAAAAGAGGCATTATTTGGTGGGAAAGAGAGACAGTGTAAGGACAATTTTATCATTGGGTTTGCAAAGATCAGTGAATTCTACAGTGATGCCCAGGCCCCTGAACTGTTATCGCAGCTGGCTGTATGCAGGTCACTTCACCATTCTGCCTCATTTGCTGAAACTGTAAAAATAGTGAACACATGTGAGCCACTTTGAATGTAGAAAGCACTGCTTAAGAGCTTTTAGCATTATCATCTCAACTCACTAATAAATAACTAAATTAAACTATTCCTCTCAGCACTTTTTTTTCAGATTTTCGTTTTACAAAAAACACTACCACCAAGATTAACATTTCTAATGGCCCTTCTTGATCATGTATAGTACTGCCAGTACTTTTTTAGTAAGCAAAATGGAGCTTTTCACATCATGAAGAACATGAGGCAAGTGATATAACGTGCCTAACAGAATTAGTATGGTACCTGACCTTGACATGGTTTGTGTTGATTCTGCCCACACCACTTGCAGACAGTTAGCCTGAAACACAGACGAGATGAAGATCCAACCAAAGGATACCAAATAATTTTGAACACCAAAATATATTCAAGTGCATTTACCGAAGTGTAGATGACGGGCATTGCAGAACAGATGCCTTTCATTAGAGAATCACTGTAAAGGGGGATGAATGCAGGCGCTGGGAAAGGCAGCTGAGATCCCAGCACCCACCCACCAGAGAAGATTACATAAAAGAGACAACCTGTTTTCTGAACAAGATGCCAAGAAATTCTCTGTATTAAAGAGCATAAACGATACTCATTGCAGATAACGTAGAGTTTGGAGGCAGGTGACCAGCTTTACAGACAAACAAGTAGCTCTATAAGAAACACATTTATTCCAGAGTGCTTTCCTATGGCTTTACACCTTGCCATTACATTTCAACACTTCTCTCTGCTCCCCTTTTTCTTTAGGCGTTACTTCCCTTCCCTGTGCTGTAATCCCTGCAGCTCTGTGCCATAATCCCAACATGATGGCAATGCCTGGAATGCTGCTGTATGTCACCTCACAATAACGTCCCAAATTCTCCCATATCCCATTTTTATCCCTCTGTTGTCCAGACACGATACATGTTACTGGTGTTGGGGAGCTGACTGACTGGCTGCTGAGCTGAGGAGACTAAATGGCTGCTGTTGGGAAACCAGGCAATGGTTTAAGGACTTAAACCCAAGGGCAGCACGAGGTATAAACTTCGTGCCTTTGAGATCTACGGGCTGCGGCCAAAGCCTGCCCAAACTTCATCAGTTTGTTCAAAAGTCATTAAGAGAAGAAGGACAGAGATGAAGATCATGTATATTTCATTTCTTTAGGTAACTAGGCTAAAACCAGAATAAATCTTCTATTCCAAACAAAATTTAAAACAAAGCAAATGTAGACACTGGCATTAACTTTTGAATCATCAACACCAGCCTAATTATTTCTGATTTTAACAGAAAAAATAGAAAATTGTGTCATGAATTTAGTGGTGATATTAGACACAAAATGTGGATTTGAAAAGCTTGACTAAGACTGACGATCTCTCTGTTACAGTACATGTTAAAAACATAAGTAAAATGCAGTATAATTCAAAGCTGAAATATCACTGAAAGAAACAGAACATAAAAAACTTCAGAAAAACTAATGAGTTGTAAGATTTTCCAGATACAATTACTAAGCTTCTATTGAAAGAATTAATCTGTAGCTAATTTTCGAGATTCAGCTCTTGTATATTTGGTAATACATTTCCCTAGGAATCCTTATAAGCATGACAATAACCAAAGGGTAAAATGCCAGTTGACTAGTCTGATACTTTGCATTAATGAGCTGGTGCCCTTCATGTGTGAGCATTGCTCAGCAATATTCAGTGCCAGTGTTCACTCCCAAGGGACCCTCTCCATGTAGCAACTCCATAAAATGTTTTGATCAGCGTTACAATGCCTGGCATTTTGCATGACGCAATTACTCATTTTTGTTTCATGATCCAAACATCACAAGACATTACTACGAAGTACCATTCATGGAAGATCAATTTTGTAACTGCATTTTGAACCGTTTCTTTTGCACTAAGCTACTGTCTTTCATAGGTGTATCTGCTCTGTTGAACACATCATCATGACTTAGTAACAGATTTTAACATTTAAAAAACACTTTTGCCAGCAGTAAAAGTGAACTAACATTTGGTTGGTTGAGTACAGATCTGTATCATATGCCTTCTATCTTAAGAGGCAGCAAGGAAGTAATTTTGTCCTTTTACATACTCTAAATACCATCTCTTAATATTCCTATCTAGTGCACATAAGCTCTAGTACTACCTTATACTGCTTAAATAATATGACAATATCACAGTTCAGTTTCCTCTAGCAGCAATATTTGCTTGATTAAATTATCTAACTTTGATTAAGCAAGAAGCATGGCCTTCTGAGAGACTGAAAACCATCTATTTATTTAATCGAAAACAGTGGAATAAATAGCACTCAGTAGTAGGGCTCAGCATCCACTTTACCCCACTCAGGCTCCATTAGCTAGAAGAGAGGAATCAGAGAACTAGTAAGGTTTACACCCATCCCTATGAAATATTACCTTTTCCTTCATCAGATCTGTCCTGTATATCTATTCTGCCACATTATGTAGGGTACACTGCCAGTGGATAAAAACTAGGCCTTCTGGCAGGTGCTTATCTGTTTGTTTTGACTTCTTGTAATCTATTAATTAAAAACCTCACACATCTCAGCCAGAACCACCTTGCTGCAGTCTAAGCAGCATTGTGCTACATATACTGTTTCTCTCATTTACTCTTCCCACTTCTCTCCTCCTATTTATAACTTCCACCATTACCTTTTGTCATAAATTATATCTGAGCTTTTTTTGCGGCAGCAAATATCCGCCTACAAGGACGCCTCTGTTCCATAAATTGCTCTAAAATATATTTACTAGAAGACGATGGTATTTTGTGGTAAGCAAGAAGAACATATCTTTAAAATAATGTTGAAAGATAAAAGGAAGCATTTAAAATTACCGCCTCATTAAATTCAATGTTTCAAAAAATTAGTGAAGCATAGTCTCTGGTGCTACCACTCAGCCATGAATCCCCTTGTCATTTCTTTCTTACTTCATTTGCATGTTTTCAAGTATAATATGCATTTTCTATCTTCCGCTTTGTGTGGAAAAATACTGACTTTCTTAAAGAACTGACTAGAATAAAAATAGTCACCATGTCAATTACTTAAACTAAATATATTTACAAAATAGAGGAAATATTTCCATAAACAACTACTTGTTTAAAGCATCACTCAGATGCATGTCATATAAAAATGTGCACATGCCATTCCTTTGAAGCCTACATTTTGCTATCCTGTGATTAACAAGCTGGAGAAACAGTCTTTAATAATTTTGGTAGAGACTGTTTAAAGAAAAAAGAATAAGAACTGCAAATATATTCTGACAGAATGAATGACAACCTTCATTCCCTCTTTACAAGTACTTGCATGAATAATTTTTTGTTTGGAGAAGTGGTTTGGTGGGGGTATTTTTTAATAATACCACAAATGTTGTGCAAACAGGCATCCATGCAAGGACTTGACAGAGTCAACTTGAGAATTAGTCTGGAAGAAAGAAGAAATACCTTGTAATATCAGTGCCTAATCATTCAGTATAGATGGTTAATTGTAAACAGAGGTAGCCAAAGCAGAAAAAGGCCAGCAGATAGCCAAGTCCCTTGCAAACCCCATGTCAGATGAATAACTTCTAATGTGGCTCAGGGAAGACCCAATCCATTTTGACATCACTGACCAAGAGACAGAAAGAGGATTCGAAAATACAGTGAGCTGATGGTAGTTACTGCTGAGGCTGAAATCCTGAAGTATATACTAGGCACAGGATTAACTATGGCTACTTGTTCGGCCTCTAAAAGTATCTCAGATGACTAAAAAAGTAATATCACAGATATTTAAACCTTCTGAATCTTCATTTACTCATACTGATGTCATTTACTAAGAAGCATATCTTAAAGCAGTATAAAATGCCAGAGAAGTTCCACACTTGGCAAACGAAGCAGAAAGATACAGCAGTAAGTGGCAAGACAGTTTAGCCAGCCTAAGTCACACACAATCACCCCATGATTAACAGCAGTGTCAGCCTCACACAACCACTCTCAACTTTCCCCCTTGCTCTCAGTTATACACATTTTAGTGATAGCTGATATTTCCAAGTGAAGGAAAAAAAAACCCCAACAATATATTGTTTCATATTCAGAAGAGAAGGAATGTTCCATTAATTATGATCAACCTACTGCCACTGAATCACTGGTGGAGCTGATGATGATTTGATGAGATCTGAATGGAAATAAACTCTAGACTTGAGCTCCTAAGACCTCTATTTTGATAGCTGATGGCACTGGCTACAGCTACTTTCCATATATCTCTGTATAATAGTAGGCTATGTGTGTAGGGGGAATATAAATGTGTCAAATCAAACACCATTCAAGCATTAATTCTAGAGATTTTTCGTGTTCTAGAAGTAAGAAAGTCTGAATAAACTCAACACTGTACTTCATAGATACATCAAACAGAAATCAAGCTTGAAACCCCTAGGAAATACTAAAATCTAAACCGAGGAATACAGACCTGCTCAACACTCAAACAAAAACGAAAATACTTTCAGTAAAAAAAGCCTAGGTTCCACAACATGTACTGAAAGTTGCCTACGAATAGCAACAATCCTAGGTGAAAATATATGCTGTAATACTAGTATAAAAATTGTCCACCCTATATATTTCCAAGGTAGCACTTTTGATTCATGACAGAGATAACTTCTTAGCAGCATTTTCTATCTTTCAAGCTCAATATGACCATCTGATTACAAAGAAAAGGCACTCGTGAATGGCATGCTTTCTTCAGAACAGCTCCAAACAGCTTTTAGGAATTTAAGGAAATCTGAAATTGCAGCATGACTGGACTCCCCTTTCCGGGGCAGTACTTAAATTTATCTAATAGTAATTTAAGCATAACATGTAAAAACACACTATCATACTAGGACATGATTACTCTCCTATCTAGGATCACCAGCTGAAAAATGGGCATTTTTTGTGTGGATCTAATTTGGTACTATGTAAGTTTTCAAATTTGATATTATGTAAGTTATATAAGTCCAGCAGAGCGGAGTCCTAGTGTGTATCTTTATGCAGGTAACTCCATCAATGAAACTGGTAGAAGCTGCCCTGAAAGAGCTCTGCAGCTACTCTCTTTCGTGATCAAACTGGGCAGACAGACATTATAAGTCTGACAGGTCCTCCTGCCAATGAACATGCTGCACAGTTAAGAAAAATTGAGAGTTAGTTGAATATGCACTTCTCCAGCTGTGTTTTCGCCATGGCCATATATAACATAATGAATGATTAAATAAACAAATATCGTAAACCAAACAAAAAACCAAATGCCTGATAGGAAGAATCAATCAGAATTGTGTAACCTTAGATGGACACCAACTTTAAAAGAGGCTCAGAGGCTAAGCTTATGGCTTTCAAGCAATTATATATGTCCCCTCTGTCCCTACTCTATCTGCTGTCATTGTAGAAGCCACAGGATCCCAGTCCCACTGTAAAAGTGGACCTGAGTACACATGAAAACCTGTGCAAAAGTTAGCTACTCTGAAAAACAGATTACATTTAAATACTGAAGTGTTTCATCAAAGCACAGGAATATCTTAAAGAGATAAATGAAAAAGAGAAATAAAAAAAGACCTGAACAAGTGGAAAGACAATTCTATTACTTACCCTCAGATCCTCCTTTGTGTTGAAGCTATCAAGAAGCTGTTGATAATGTCTATCAGTCATTTGTCGCAAGAGTGACAACAAACAAGAGACAAATTCCCCCTGTTCAGATAAGCCAAGAATAGCAACATTATAGATTATAATGTCTTCTGTAGTTGAGCTTAACCTTCCATCTTATAAGCACTTTAAAAAAATTAACAAATGCAAGCAAAACTAATTGACAATTAGGCTTAGACTCCATACATTAATTTATCTCTGAACTTCCTACCCATGTAAAGAATTACTCTTCCCCAAATGCAGTTTACTTGCTCAGCAAAATCTATTTGAAATAGTTCCAGAAAGGCTAAACCAGTAAAAGTTTGATTTGTGATTTCTTTCCCTTGTATCTGTTTTTAAACAGATTATTTAGGTTGCTAAAATTACAATCTCTTAGTCAACTCAATTTTGCAACAAATATAAATAAAAATATTTTGCAACAATTCTGGGAAAAATGCTATTGTTTTCCTTTAGGGAAAAAAATAACGGAGTTAACCGGCAATTTTTCAAAACATTTTTTCATTACAAAACTGAGTATTTGTCAAGAAGAAAACTCATTTATAGGATGGAACAAACTTTGAAAATGTTTTGATCAGAAGTTTCCTTGGACCTACAGAAGAATTTCTCATCAATACATATATCTAGAAGTTGAGCTTAACCATAGGGAAGACCACTCTCTCATTCCTGGATCCCCGGTCCACAATGTCCCACACTCCAGAAAAGGGGCACTCCAGGCAGCAGCTGAGGGACTTAGTGCACTGCTGTGCAGATTCCTCCTGGTCTCTGGAGATGCACATTCACCAGGCTGTTCTTCAGGAACAGAAGAGCAGAGAACTGCACTGGGTATCTCCAGTGAGCAATCAAACGGACAAGACGTTATGGGAAAACAGATTCTCCCTCGTTCCCTTGCCTGTCTGCTTCTTCACTTTTGAACTGGGAAGAAACACTGAATGGTATCAATCTGGCCAGACTGCAGACAGGATGAGGACAGGGAAGGGTGAAAGGCCTGGATTTCACCCCAGTGCTTAAAAGGAACAGTTCTAGCATCTTACAAGCTTGTCAAAAAATCCATAATATGCCTCTGGCTTGTATCTACCAGGATCGGGGAATGAGACTTGGAGAACAGAGAGGTATGATAACAGTAGTTTAAAATGATGCCTTTCATTGGTTTGCCAAGTCAAATTTTGGGAAGATTTTTCCCTGTCTTTCATTAAAAACAGAATATAAGATTAAAATGGAGTATGTTTTCACAGGAATGGCTGTTCTGGGTTTTACATTGGAAGGTCGGACTCACTTGAGATTACACCAACAAGTATACGAGGTATGTGAGGTGACAGCTTTCCCTGGCAACACGGTGCTAAAATACTACTTGTCTTGCCCATGTTAAGATTCTACACTGAAATAATTATCCCAAATTAATTACATCCCTGTAAAACCATTGTTTTTTACAGTTCACATAGCATTCTCAAAACAATATCCTCAGGCTACAAAGTCTCTTAATCTTCATGCTCTGGGCATAACCATCAAGGTCACAGCTGCTATCTTGTAAATATCTGAAAATGTATTTGCAACCCTATCAGGTCTTCAGAAAACAAAGACTTTGGTCCTTTATCATTATTTTTTAATATGTTTAATTTCATTATATCTAGCCTCAATATGATTTTATAGTGCCATTTTGTATAATGAAGGTTCATCTAAATAGGAATAATTTTTGGAGACTTTTTATTCCAGTTATGAAATCTGAGACCACTCAGCTTTGGTTAATTAGCCAAAATAAGCAGAGTAAATAAATAGGGGTGTAAGCTTACCTGATTGCTAGCTTGAGTGTGTATGAACATTTTGAATACTTCCCTTCTTGCTTAAGCATTTTAAGCAGTCCTTTCTAGGCACCTTCCTTCTATGCTCCCACATTTGCTTCAACTTATATCCTCACCAAGAGGGTGGTGAGGCACTAGAACAGGTTGCCTAGAGAAGCTGTGGATGCCCCATCCCTGGAAGTGCTCAAGGCCAGGTGGGATGGGGCTTTGAGCAACCTGGTCTGGTGGAAGATGTCTCTGCCAATGGAAGGAGTGTTGGAACTAGATGATCTTTAAGGTCCCTTCCGACTCAAATCATTCTATGATTCTACAATATTAAAAATCAGAGTTTTTTAGCCAAAGATGTGCTACTATAGTTGACAGACAGATCAGCTATAAAAGGGTACCAGCTTTAGCTAATTGTTAACTGACTTCTAAATCTGAGCTTTTAATTCAAATGTAGCTAGCTATACAGGCAGCTGGTTTTTAGAATAACAATGAACATTCAGCTGCATTTGTTGAACTCAGCAGAAAAATGTATGTTGTAAGATTTCTGCCGGTGTTAGCCACAGACTAACTACTCAGGGTACATGTGAATCATGCACAAAAGCAAACTCCACACACATAATGACCTTGATAAAATCCATTTAGGATCCAATTCTAGTACCATAAGTCAAGCCAAGCAGTATATCCAATTCAATCCTCTAGTAATTTTTTGTGTCTTACTTAAGGAGGGCAATTATTAAAACTCATGGAGCTCACAATTAAATTGCAATTCATTTAGGCTCTGAGGGACTGAACTTCCAAGATCTGAAATTAGTAAAGGTTTGCTTTCATTGGATTGCTTTCTGCTAACTCCTTATATGCAAACCCAGTTTTCTTAAGGAAATCCAAAGGTCTAAATCACTGACATCCAAAAGCAGAAGTTTCACCATTACATTAAATTCAGCCTTTGTTAGTGCAACTTCTGTAACGCTGACACTCTGAGGCCATTTCTTCTTTGTGCTCTTTCAGCATCACATGCAGCTTGGAGGTTACCATCTAACAAGATTCCTCACTGCAAATAGAGATGGTACCAAGGTACCAAAACTACTTCTGATGAAAGAAACCGTGCAATCTTAGCAGCACACAGCCTGACGCTGATTTTATGCTGCTTCTTTGTGCAGAAAAACAGCGACGCGTGGGCCCAGAAGATCACACTGAGACTGTATCTGCTGCAAAAACATTGAAGAATTTTATCCAGTGTGCTGCCATGATATATCTCACAAAGAATATTTTATGATAGATGCAGCTTGAGATAATGGTAACATACTGGAACAGACTCTATTGCTGTACTCGTACTGAGTACTTTATCATACTTGCTCCACAAATAGTTCCAAGAATCTGGTTCCGTGTGTTGCCATAAGCCCATACTGCATGATGTTTCTACATAAATGTATATAATTGCCTTATGCTGTGCTGTGAGTCACTTCCACATTAAGTATTCTTTGAGAGCCTACGGTGACAATGACATGGCTTTTCCGATGCATAAAAAGAAAATTTTGCAACTTGAAAGCACTTTCAGAGTCTAATTTTTTGATGGTGTGAAAAAATTAGGCTCTCATGGTATTTTATGAAAACTTAATCTGCAAGCAAGTGTATATCTCAGAAGAAACCAATAAGCTCAGTCTTGCTATGCTAAGTCTAATACTACTATCCTGACTTCAGCTTAGATTTTTCTTGTGATGGCCTGATGTGCCACACAGTGTACATTCATAATTTTGTAATTTAAAGAAAAAAAAACCCCGGACTCTGAGATGTATAGCCCTGCTGAATCACAGTGATTAAAGCATGGTGTTATCTTATTACAGAGCTTGGTCAGCTCCATAAAA
Source organism: Caloenas nicobarica (assembly GCF_036013445.1). Lineage (NCBI taxonomy): Eukaryota > Metazoa > Chordata > Aves > Columbiformes > Columbidae > Caloenas > Caloenas nicobarica. The sequence goes on along the minus strand of NC_088245.1, from coordinate 29,874,292 downwards.
CACTGCATATAACATTTGTTCTCTGTGGGATAACGTAAAGCAAACAAAAACCCAACAACACATTTCTTCCACAGCTATTAAATGCTTTTGAAATGTTTGATCTCAGAGGAAATTCTGCTTTGAAAGGCAGCCATCTATTCATTAACAAAAACTATCAGTGTGAAAATTGGGCAATTAATTAATTAAGCGTATAGTGAGATGGTAAATCACACAGCATAGTATGTTCTCTGCACAAAGTGTTACCCCCTGACCTCATATTGGGGCCACACCCCTTGATATATTAGAACTGATTTGCCCTTCAAAAACAAATCTGGAATCTTGCTGAAAACAAAGCAAATTAACACTTCATTTTGTTTCCTTGGTGCTCATCATAGGCTTTTCTGTAAATGCCTGCATTTCAATCTTCTAATTTGTGTGAGTTTTTATAGCAGGTTGACCAAAATGTCATTTGTTAATCTTCTAAATCCATTCTCTATGCTCTACTTCATACAACTGAAATGCAGCTCAAATGTTTAGCCCAGAGAACGATAAAATGCCTTTCAATTAATAAATTTGGATTTGAACAAGTTAGCATCACAGATTATGCAAGCGTTTTTCGAGCTGTTTCATCATGTAAAAATGTATGCATTTAGGAAGTAAAATGTTATTGATTGATGTTCTTCCATTTTCAGGAATTCAAATTTAAAGGAAGTTTCAGAAAACTACTAAATTTGTCAATAAAAGAAACAAGAGGAAATAATTATTGACCTGAAACAGTCTCAAAAGAAATGTTATCTTTTGGGGTTTTTTTAGTCATATTTATAAATACATTTAGTGAAAAAAAATACTATTTCCACTGAAAATGAATAAAATGCAAGAAAAGTTTTCTTTGTTCTCCTCCTTCTCTGTTTTATACAGAAAATCTTAAAACTGTGAATTGCAACATGAAGACAATATTGTCAGAAATCTATTAGTCCAAACAGTGACAATCATGAGCTATTTCATTATAAGAAACTTACAGTCACATCTTGAAACTGGAGGCGCATAGCAGAGCCTGATGGTTGTGGTCGGCTGGTGATCTCTAGTATGGTCCTCAACAGAATATCTAGCAGGCTGTTTACAATCACATCAATTTCTTCCAGGACAGATTTTTCCTTAAATAATAAATACAACATTTAAGATTTTAAAACAGAATGATGACCACAGGCATATTTTCTTTGATGTCATTTTAGAAGCAAATAGTTTCTCAAATGTAACATTCATAGTAAAACTAAAAAGACTGCTCTCTACTTAAGAGATTGGTTAATTCTATTGTGTTTGGTTTTGGTTTGGTTTTTTTCCTAACAGTTTTCGATTAATTACACCATACTGAAATATAGAGGACTGTTATGAGGATAACTTTGAAGATGTTAGCATTCATGAAATCAGCATAGCTCTATTTTCAATTAATATTTAGAGGAAAGCAGTAAATAATACACAAGAACTTTTCAGGCAAGATTTTTATAGGTAACGTCCATATATTTTCTGGGGAAATTGCCAAGCGGCTTAAATTCCAAAGAGTAGAATTCTGTTTTTGCGCTTTGAAACTATCACCAGAAAAAAGCAGATGGTGCTCAACCTTCAAGACCTGCTTCAGCAGTAAAGACCAGCTACATTGCTTACAATCAACTGCATAGCACAAACAAATTAGTCATTTATGTAAGCCTGCAACTGCCTGTATGCAACATCAATACAAAGGAACCAAAGTGTTCACTGCCAAAAGAGACCACAAATACCTTAATTACATGCATGAAAACACTTGATGAAGTCAAGTCGTAGCTACTTTTCCTTCTTAATTCAGATGGAAATCTGTTTTCCCTGCTTCAACAATGTTTTCTATCTCCACTGCAGCAGACAACACAATCTTGATCTGAGTGATTTTACCCACAATTTAAGATGACATTTCTTTGCAGAAAGAAACACTTCATAATCAAATGCACACAACCGAACTAAAACTCAGCTGACAAATGGATCACTCGACTTCGCTGACATCGAGGTGTAGGAGTGATATTTTTTTTTTTTCCTTCCTACACACCCAAAGCACGTGATTCGTAACAAAACTCAAAATTCCTGTTTGGACTCAAGGTGAGTCTAGTGTCACGACCATGTTGTATGTCACTCAGTCCAGTATCAAACAACTGATAGCTTTGCTACTTATGAAGGCAGACAGTATACAGTGTATTTAGGAACTATATCAGCCATGAGGACTGATGTACAAACTACTGTTAGAGTGCCCAACAACCTCAACTTTCAAAGCTGCCTGACTTGTGCCCTCAACCTCTAAATTATCTTGATTACCATGGAAGGAATGAAGTTCTGAACTGAACAAAAATAATATCAGTCACCAAGTTACTAACACTCTCAGTGACTTGAAGACTACTAAAAATAGTAGCTGCATATCCTGACCATCGGAGAGAGTTTTATGTAGACATCCACTTGTTTTTGTATACATCTCTGGCACGGTGACTCCAAACAAAAGATCTCCTGACGTTAAGACCAGACACGTAAGCCTTTCTCCCAATCTAAAACCACAGCTATGTTTTATCATCGATCATTTTATCTCATGACAAAGTATTACACTAATCCAGGAGCGGCTGCAATGAAAATGTTGCCACAGTGCCAAAGTTGCAAGCCGCATCCATATCAAATCACTGATGGAGCGACTTTAATTGCTGACAGTGGTATGAAATGAAGAAAAATGAAGAAACACAAGAAATAGTTCTCACAATGCATTACAATGTAATGCATGCTGGCCTTGATATGTATATACGTCACTAATTAAAGGCAACGTTTGTTCTTAATTGTCTTATATCCCTTTGCCTGTAAGAACTTACACTTGCCTTCATATTTGCACTACACCTATCTAAGCTATTATAGCTCACATATGCAGCTTTCACAGGTGCATTTGCAAACACAAACATTAGAAACTGGCCACAAAGTTTAACAGCCAACAATGAAATGCAACCCCTCTTGCAATACTCATATCAACCTATTTACCTATATCAACCTTGTGACTGAAGATCCCACAACAGAAAATGCTGCTAAAAGAAAGTGGACATTTATCTCTGTCCAATACAACACTCAAAAAGAGTCAAAGCTTGGCAGAACGCTATGTGCTACCATTAAAATCTTGCATGGAAAGAAAAGACCCACGAGAAATCAAAATGACACGTTTATGCAGAATCATGACACAGAGAACCCTTTAAAATGGTCTCTGTCAAGGTCCAGTTTGTGTCATTAAATGTCTTTGAATCATATAAAGATGTTCAACACCTTGTGGATGTGACATGGTGTTTACTTACTGAGCTGTTCTTCTTGATGAGGCAAAATATGTTGCTAAGGATACGTGCACACATTATAAGGTCCTTCTGCTCTTGTAAATGCATGTGGAGATGATGTAAAACTACCGGAAGTAGAATATACCGAGAATCTGGAAAAAATGAAAAAATTTATGAGTAGGAGCTTCTCATACAATAATTTAATTTTAATATAGACATTAAATGTGTCTTCAGTCCAAACCAGTATTTCTTATAAGCAGAAGCTTTTACTTGCTTTAACCAACATTTTTGATCAGCAAAAGCTTTTACTTCATAATCATAATAATCCTAAAGCAAATATTTAAAGAATAAAAAATATGCTGAAAGTCAGCATGTTATATCATGGATGGAGAAAAACACCACTATGTGGAACATAGCATATATAACAGAAAATTCTAAGTATTTATCGAATTGTCATGTGAAAAAACTTAGTACCATAATATTGTATTCAAAATAACGTGAAATTATGCTCTAGTGTTCCCTGCCATGTGACTGGATCCCTTTGCAAGCCAAGGTCACAACAGACTTAATCTTGAACTTATGTTATTTACAAGCAGTACTTTCAGATTTCTTTCAGGATTTTCACTTTTCCAGATTCCTCACTCCTACTGAGTATGAGCAATTTAGACTGCTGGTGTCTACATAGAATGATTTGCCTTTCCTCTATTTAATTTTCTAAACACAGCTCTTTGGTGCTATTTTCAGTCCTGAATTCTCTCAAAATGATGCAAGAACTTCAGTAACATGCTACATTTTCTTGCTTCTTTTTCTCATAATTAAGGATGACGCTATATAGGAAGAGTCCAAATACACCTGTGATAACACATTGAACACCTATTTATAACTTGACAAATTGAATGGGCGTTATCTATTTTCATTCTATTGTTTTTACATCTTTTCCACAGCTGATAAATTAAATGTATTTGAATCACTTCCTCTATTAAAATTTTAATGATGATTATATGCTAAAGTATCTAAATATATTCATCTATTTAGTTCCTTTGTTCATTAATGTAATTATTTCCTAAAAAATGAGTTTATCTACCTGGAAAATTACCCCTTGAAAATAATTTTGCCAACCAGGTACTGTTTGTGGATTAGTCTAAAGGCTTTTTTGGCCTCACATATTTCCTGTTTTTTTCCATGAGGGAGGAAAAGATAGATTTATTCTGAGATTTTATTTGCTGAATGCTTCTTTCACTCACTGGAATACAGCACTAATCTTTTCTTTCTCTATTATTCCCTTGGTTTCATTGTCTAGTTACCTGTATAACACAAATCATATGGACAAGTTGATTCGCACACACTATTTAAGTATATTCTTGTTTTCAAAAAAAGCCTGCTTGATCTTTTTAAATGAGTGTTTCATGCTTATTTTTTATTTAGCTCTTTTGCTGTATCTTCCTACTGAAGAAATATATAAAGACAGACTGTATGGCAACAGGCAAAAGGCCATCAATGAATCTAAAACCAGTGGTACGAAAACCCCAAACCGGGAAACAAACAGCCTGTATCCAGTGACTGTTTATTTCTTCAAGTGCCTCAGTAGGTTTTCATCAGGGTTGGTGTGAGAGTTCATATCTGCCTTTAGCACTGCAGCTGGGCAAAAGTGTCTCAACCAAACCAACGAGGCATTTGCTTTTTGCCTACCTAAAACCCAGAAGTTCAGCAAAGTGTTGCCCCAGGTAAGTGAGATGCCAAATGTGCGCAGCTGCCATGGACCCATCCACTGTAAGATCTACAGGGCCGAAAGGAAAGCAGGCAAGAAGATGGCTAATGTGCAGACCTGTGTTTAGGACAACGTCAGCTTCTGATCCCCACCACTAAATCTGCTTATTGATTACTGATAGGTGAAAATACAGACCTAATGTCTTCATCTGAATTGAAAAAGCAGGACTCTGCTTTCTTATAAAACAGACCTAACCTCTGGATTACAGGGGACGGCTCCCTTTCCCTGCCTTCTGGTAGGTATTATATAAAGTGAATTCTTCACTATCTGATAACCCATCTTCAAGAGCACAGATGAAGGGTTCACTACGCAAACCAGCCTGTGGTTCTGTGGCTGGGGTACTCTTGGCAGGCGGGTGATGGGACCTGAATCCTGGCTGACAGAGCACTGAACCTGGTCTTCCATTCCCAGGCAAATGCTCAAATCGTTACTCAACTCCACAACTGAGAGCAGTTATAGTAGCTCTTTCACACATTGCTAGTGGGAGCCTTATCCTCTGGGCCAGAGGTCCTCTGAGGACAGCAGGTCCCATCGTGTAGCTACAACTCAAATCCCTCAGCCCAGAATGTGAGGAGAAAACAGGAGCAGCCCTGTGCCGAGGTGTTTCTTCTTGGTTAACTCCAAACAGCTTCCTGACGAGCACAAACAGGGTTTGGTACCTTTTCTGTGTACTTTTTCTCTGTGTGCTGCTTATGTGTAAGCACAGCATTATGAACTCCATTTTGAAGATGAGAGAATCTACACCTAGAAACATTTGACTTGTAAAAAGCCAGTTCTTACATACGATATGGCCTGAAGCATCTCTGTCAAAACTGAACATCCTCATTGCACTGTTTCAAGTATCCCATTTTTGCAAAAGCTCCATAAAATGATCAGGAACTTTGTTTTACCAAGATCAAACAGAGTAGCAAAAAGCATCTTACAACTGCACATGGGAGGGAACAGTGCCAGTTATTGAATTAACCACCACATATAACACAGCTTCAGATAGACTCCTTGTAATACTAATCTAAATACGTCTCTGTCTTGACCTGTTTAGACAGAAAGATGTACTGATACTACAGAAGAGGAGGGCTGGCATATTCACCTCTGAGCCAGACCAAGGGCTCTGCGAGAAGGTTTGGAGAACACAGTGTACAACATTTGTCTCAGGTTACTCTTTTTCTTAAAAATTGTCAGCTACAATGTCAGCCACTGTATATAGAAAAATTAATGAGCGCAAGGAATGGTGCAATAATCAGAACTCTCAGCCATCAGTCACTGTCCTAATTTTTCTTCTGTGCAGGAAGCCAAATTAGCTGACTGTTTACAATGCTAATACTTGCCCTTTACAAATATTATACAGAAAGAGACAGAAAAAATCATGACATAGAGCTTTTCAAGTACATGCTTAGCATAATTAGAAAGAGAGACTACTTGGGGCAATCCTTGTGACTTTCCTGTGCAAGCTACATTACATTTAACATTTAACACACTGCACAAGTTTCCCCCCTTTGCTTTTTAGTTAGTGGCGAAGCATCAGCACAGACATACAAAACTTTATTTTTTTCTAGTGTATTTTAACAATTAATTTCAGAAAGATGATATTAATTTCAATAACTATATCTGAACAGATGGTCAAAACTTCAGCCTGCCTGGAAAAAAAGCATTAGTGTAATGGAACATTTTAAACAAATAAACAGCATTCTCCTTGAACAGTGAGAAACAAGGAAGTCGCTCTTGGTTTTGCTTGTTTTACTTGGACCTATTCAATTTACACTGCCCTGTTTGAAAGAACCACTGGACTTGAGGGTGGTAGAAGAACATACTTAAGCCAAACAGTTATCACTACAATTCCAAAACCGAACACATAAGCCTGCTCTGTGAAGGCATGGACATGTCACTGTTCTCAGAACAGTTTGAAAACTTTTATGAGGAACTGTTTCATTTGAAAGAAAAAAATTGCCTGTAGTGTGGAAGAAAAACACAGGTATGGCTGAGAAAGCCCTCCCTTGGTCTACAAAAAGCCATGGATGCGAAGCATCATTTGCAAGGCTTTTGCAAAGTATTTTCTGCTCTCCACTATAGAGGTACTAATAAAAGTTGAATTTTTTTATGCAGTATACATACGTACATCCCCCCACAGGTGTCTGTGAAGCACATATATAACAAACAACTCCAAAGAACAGTGTATTGCTGTGGAAGACAAATTAAGAAATACTAATTAATCTGAGAAAGATGTTCGAGTACTTGAAAGCAGTACTATGGATCAATGTGTAAAACCTTTATGTTTCAAAAAAAAAAACCTCTCTTTTCAAATCTGTGTTAATATGTAAAGTTTAATGGATTTTACCTAAATTTAATTCAGGATTTGTATCAACAGTTTCAATATTGGTAGACTTTTTGCATTTTAATAGCAATCAATTCATTTGCAATGATTACTGAGATATATTACCTCAAGTTTTCACAGCTATTGAATTTGTAAGCTCACAGTAGTGCACTTAGAGAAAAATAATACTGATGTTCTGCTAATTCCTCTTTAACCACATCAAAAAGGACATGGTTCAAGACATATTTCTCTGTTATTGGCTCTAACTCTTCCCAGCAAAACAGACTTAACTCCTCCCCAAAGCAAGCTATAATAATATCTAATGCATAAAAGACAACAAACAAGAGCGTTAAACTACTGATGTATTGGAAATGACAAAGGTAGAAAATCTTCTGGGTACAAGCATATGTAGGTCATCAATTTGGCCACTGTACAGAATCAACGGGGATGCGTCCAAAGTTACACCCAAGATACCAGGAGACTGAAAGAAAGGCCAGACAGAAAAAAAAAATACTGCTAGTCTTTATCAGCAGGAAAACTGTCATATGTTTCTTTTTAGACACCCAATGTAGTGTACTACAAAGATGCAGAAGTAAATAGGGAAAAATAGAAGTAAAGGCCTTAACACTCACTAACTTTTCACAGGAGCTAGGCAGATAACTGCTGTTGACACTTTTAAACATCTCTGTAGTTGTTACTTATAGGAAGAGTTGAAGTTTAAAATCACTGAAATAGAAAAACGTTCTAAGTAAGCTTTACCAAAGCCTCAATACAGAGCCATTTGAGACATCCCATCCACACACAATCAGTAAATACAATATATAACCTGCATTCTTTAGAGAGGCAGGTAGAGACCAGATGCATCAAATGCATCTGAAATTGTACCTACTATCTGTGCTTGGGTACCTTAAATCAACCCCTGTGTGTCCGATGTTTCTGTTTTCAGCAATATACCAAATATGTCTCCCAATTTCAGCGAAAGCATAGCTTTAGTGCCAGCTGATTTCTGTGGCAGTGGGAGCTAATGTGTTAGTTGCCCAGGCCCTTGCAGCACAAAATACATAAAACTCCCACGCTAAACTACTCTCAGCTGTTTCCAAGAAAGCTCCAGATAACAGAAAATATTATCTAAGATGTGCACTCCTCATTTTCAGGTGTTTGAATAAATAGTTATTTCCTGTGTTCCACCTAGTTCCAATGCGTTAGCTAGCACCACAGCTTGCGGCATCTTCATCTGGGAGACAGAAATCAATTATTTTCACAGCAGCACGCCACAACTTCGCATTAGGATGTACGGTTTACTCTGCTCATTAACATAGCCTCGTGCAATATTTATTTTCCCACGAGGATTTTAAAAGGAATTCCTTCTAGGAATTGACTGAGGGAAAGTCTACTTATATTTTGGTATTTCAAAGAGATAAAACATAAGGGCAAAAAGACCGAGATGCTGATCTCCACATGACCCTTCAACTTAATCATGACAGAAATTATACATTACAAGTGTTTGCCTGAGCTTCCTACCATAGACATCGGGAGCTTATAGTACTGCCTGATGACTTTCACATAAGTTTACCTGTGGTCTAAGAAATTTATATTCTATTTGTGTATAACCCACACTTCATGTAAAATTTAACATGCAATTTTCTTTGCTTTTATAGTCAAACCAACTCATATGACTTCTTAATAATGAAACTGGATTTGAATTAAAACCTCACGCTTTTACAAATGGAAGCAAACAAAAAAACCTGTCATATGGCTGAAAACAGATTTACAGTTCCAAGAAAGTCCCCAAGAGTCTCTTACATAGCATTAAATAACTCTCTTTAATTACACTCATTCATTTGGATTTTCTGGTTCGGCCGACCTAACCGAGATAATGGGAGGAAAATGGAAATTGTGCTACCTGGTCCCTAAGTCGTTTGGAAAAAGAAAAATGTAACTTAAGAGCATGCTTAAGATTGCTCCATGAATATGTCACCATCTACCCAGAGTATCAAAGGCCTGATCAATGAGCTGTAGGGAGAGCTCACTGTTCTGCGAGGGACCTCTGTGGAGGCTCCCAAGGGAAAGGATAAGCTGTTTTCACAGACAGAATGAAGCAAAGTAGCCAAGACCCAATACTTCTTACTCATTTCTTTGAGCTCATACTTTTAAACTACAATCACTGAAAGCATTATAAAAAAAAACACATTCTAAGGTGTCTTCTTTTGCAGCATCTCAAAATATTTTTGTGTAGCAGAGCCTTCATCATTGTAATGTGTTTATCTTGAATGCCTTAGATGATAAAACTTACTGTTTCTACTGAATTCCATTAGCCAATACCCAAATAGCTCTCGAGAGGGCTTTTGGTGAGTAAATTAACACTCATTAGAATTCTTCAAATCTTTTCTATTTGAATACTTTTATTTCCAAATGACTTCATCTGAAATTTAATATTTGGTCACTTCTATGGGTTCCACTTAGAACAGAAAAAAGAATGTCAGGCTCACCACCACACAGCAGTTGTTTCTTCCACATAGCAAATAACTATGCTGTTATATACTTCATGTACAAGCTATCACTTGCATTTGTGTAGTCTTTTTATGCTACATTAAGAAATGGAGGATTGAAAGTGCTGAACTGGCAAGAGTTATACAAATAAGACTTAATGGATAACTGGCAACCTATTTGCTGAACTGCCTCCAAAGGAGGGAAAAAAAAAAAAAAAAAAAAGAGAGGGTCAATTTAGTAAAGCTTTTTCCTTTATAATTACTCAAAAAGTATAAGGCAAACTTCCTTCACAGACATATTGCCAGCAGTAGATAAAAACAAACCTTTATTTTAAAGAGTCTTTGTCTCTAAAAACCAAACCACTGAACTCAACTAATTTTATTCTTGTAAATGAGCAGGTTGTACAGAGCTTCAAGAATTGTGCCTCGAGAATTGTTCCTTAGGAAGGAGCAACTCTGAGCAACACTATTCCCTTCAACACCCACTGGCCCGTGTACCAAGCACACAATTTGAGTTCCTTGTCTGCAGGCAGCCCAGGGTAACCTCACCTGGGTTAGTGTACAGGTGACTCTCTACAGTTTTCCCAATACTCTGCAGTTTGACAGCTTGAAGGGACTCATCCCCATGCTTGACCGTTGGCAGGCTGCCCAGAGCATCGTGAACCAAATTTGCCACTTCTCTTACATCGAAGAGCTTCAAAAGTTCAGAGTACACCGATGGGAATGAGCTGAGAAACACAGCCTAGAGAAAAAGGGCAAAAATGGACAGTCAGATATTGCAGTATAGCTTTGACATTTATAGAATTTAAATAACTAGAGAAATTTTGGTAACGGTAGAAAAATGCCTGGTTTTACATTCAAGATTAATTAGTAGCTTTAAAAATGGTCACGTTTTCGGAAGAAATATCCTCACATTCATTAATATGCTTACACTTGTGACTATTTTCCTTTAAGCATTATCTAAAAACTGTTGATTTCTCCCAGGACTAAGTGAAAGTAAAAAGCTTAGCCAAGAACAAAAATATTTATACTTTACAGATTCTTCACAATCTACGTGTGAGAGGAAATTTTTAAAAGCATAACAAAACCCAGCTGATATCAGAAGAAAAAGATTTGAGTGGAGTTGTTTCAGTTTGCTTTGTTTTAAGAAAAGTAATATGATGGCCTCCATATACTCCATGTTTTAAATAGTTAACATTTTTATTTTGGAGTGAGACAACACTGGCAGTCTCGGTTCATTTCAACAATCCTAAAAGAGGGTTAGAAAGTCATTGGTGAGTATAATGAATATGGAAACAAAACACTGGAAAAGAAAGAAGGATAATGCCAGAGAAAGGAAGCCAGAAGTGACATTCCCTTCTTCCTCTCTGAATCCTGCTGATTGAGAAAAGCTGCTCATACCTCAGAGGGTCTTCACATTGGTGTAAGAACAGGTGACATACAAGGTTAAAAACACTGAAGAAGAATTCCAAATCTGGTTGTTCATATCATTTCGCGATTATGTTTTCATTCCACCTGCTTCATGATAAGAGATGGAAGAACCACCTCTCTACTCTGTTCTCTCTGATTTGCCATTGTCTTGGAAGAGCCATTTTCCACAGAGCTTAAGAAATTAATAATTCTTAACAGGTCTTGAATGTCTTTGGTTACAGAAATAGGGGAAGAGGACAATATATCTATGAGCTCTAGAAGTTGGTAAATCTATGGCACTGAATGTAGAGAGCTGTCTCCTGTGTGTTTTGCCCCAGCGCTTTAGCACTAGCCAGTTTTAGTAGTTTCAACTGAAATAAAGATAGCAGCTGTGAATTAAAACACACAGTTCATCAAGACTGAGAAGTTTTCTGTAAAGCATGAAAACTCTTGATAGTCCTTTGTATGGCTCAAATTCTTCAGTTCTGATGTGGTTAAAACAAGTTGTAAAATGCCCAAAAAAGAGAAATTACTTTATTTGTATCAAACAACATAATTATTATACTTATAACATAATTATAATTCAAAATTTAATATTAGATTTAGGATTATCTTTGCCAAGTATATTTAGAAGTTGCTGGTGTGAAAATTTCACAATATAGGACAAAAAGTATAAAGATGAGCTGAAAATGCCATTTTGCTTTAGGAAAAGCACATTTTCTTTCCTAGGCATACAGGAAAGGACACGTATACATTTTCTATATTGGACATGGAGAGTGGCAATAAGCAAGGCACACTTGAAAACTTACTTGTAGTTGGGATAAAGCACTAGCTCCTTTGCTTTCTTGGGAAAGGAAGAAGCGTACTGACATAAGAAGCTCTTGAATACAGCAGCGAAATTCCTCCTCATTCTGCCCACCAGTGGCAATAGAGAATAACCTTCGAGACTGAACTATATATTTAAAGATATATTCCTGTGCCTACAAATGTCAAAATCAGAGAGAACTCATAAAAATGAACCAGCTCATCTTTAAATAGAACACACACAATAATTGTATCATTTAAATAATGACGACTGTCTGAAACAGGACACCATGTTTTTTAATTTTGGCAAATCTTTCTACGAAACACTAACAACATTTCAAAAGCACATACTTGGAAATGCTCTTCCCTTGCCTTTCATAATCTCTACAGATAAGGGAACACGTGTTTTTGTAATTAATGGAAAACTGCAAAATCTCAACACTGCCCCCTGCCTCATCCCTCACATGTCTTTGGCTACAGAAACAGATATTGCATAAACATACAGGACAACATGGTAGGCTCAAAATTTTGAGCCATTCTTGGAATTTCTCTGCTGTTTAAAGGTTGTTCTCCTGTCAACTGTTAGCCAGATAATTAAAAAAAACCCCACACAACTTAAGTTGCAAAACTGTTGGAATGTAAATTAAAAATACAGCCCTTTGTTATTAGCAAGACACTTAAGTTAACAGCAGCATAGAAAAGCACAGAAGGGTACCATGCTGATATTTTATTTCCAGACAGCAGCACCTCTCCCAAATGGAGATATTGTTTTGTACAACTCTGCCTGACTCCACGCTGGGCTCTGTTGATAGTATAAATTGGTGCAAGAGCAACCAAACCCACCTTTTTCAGTAAAATTCTCTGGTGTCAGGACTGAACCATTAAGTCAGCAAGCATGTCTGCCATTTAGATTCAGTTATGCAACAGATGTTAATACCACCAATAAAAATCTATATTTCAATTCTTAGTTCTACCTCCTACCCATATATATCCCCATTCTGTAAGGAAGACAGAGCTCCAGAGTCTAGCAGTAGTAAGTTCCATTGATCAACTATTGACAAAAAAGAACAATGAATAAACTGACTGCAATTAAAAAGTCTGCAGTGTTAGTACTACCATTCCATCATTTATACATACACTGCTTGATTTCCTAAGTTAAATCTGTTGGTACTGTATGAATACATCATTCAAATACATAATTGCCTTTGACTATTTTTATTACCTTTAGTACTTCCTGAATGTGCTCGTGCAGTTCCACTTCAGTGACTCGATCAATGTGCCACTTAAGTACTTTTATAAGATCTCTAGAATAGCACATCAGAAAGTATTATAACACAGAAGTGGAAGGTTACCTTTGCATTCAAAATGCAAACCAATACCTGTCATATGAGAAACACTGACAAAATAAAAAAAATATATTACAAGATTTCACAAATCACTACGGGCAAAATATGACACTTGGGTTTCAGTCTGCTGAAAGGCACCTCGTAGATCTCTGTCGAACAGGAAATAATACCAGCAACGCATGTGCAGTAGAATGACTCTGACAGGGATACACAAGCTCAGTTAAGCCAGAAGAGCCCCTGCCAGCATGGACTGTCCCTGCTGTTCCGTGCATCGGTTTGCAATCTCCTTAAACTGCACTGGTTTCAATGGATGTCTAGCTGGCAAATAAATACTGAGTACAGCAGAGTAAGTGATACTTGTCAGTGCACTGATTTATACAGTGAACACAGTTGCAGCTGGGGATGTTACGGCTCCTGTGTTGTTTGAAGTAATGCAAATAAAGAAATTCACTGAAGAAAGAGATTTAGAATTCAAGCTAATGTTAGAACATAGGGAGTAACCTTTCTGGTAACTTATTTTACCCTTTTTTAACGGCCTAACTCTGGGCATTCATGCAAGCATTGCATTTTATTTCTAATGATACCGCTTAATTTAACCTAATGATTGATTCTGCTTAGTTTACCAATCACTGTCAGCATTCAAATCAGATAAAATATAGACTTCACCTGTATGCAAGTGCTCCTGCAAAATGACTTTCAATGTAAGTGTCCATTACTGGCTTAAAGTGGTGAAACTTGCTGTCCTGCAGCAAATTTATTATGTGAACCTAAATGTGAGGGGAAAAAGAAAGAATATGTTGTGGGGGTTTTTTCACTTAGTTCTTAAATAGTGTTAAGCATCATCACAAAATGAAACTTACCAAACAATCAAATACTTTTGATCCATATTTTTGAGAATTTTCATCTAGAATTCCAAATAAAGTGTCTAGTGTATCTTGAAGAAACTGATTGGAGAGAATAAGAGACAGTTTAAATAAGTAAATGGTTATTTTTGTGACATACAAATGCATTATTTCCCTCATATTACCTAAAAGGATAGAAAGGTATATACCTTCACTATTTCTGAACCATCAATTTCTTTTAATTTTGAAAGGCAACCTGCAATTTTGTCTGGGTGGGTTCTCCATTTCAGAAGGTCAAGCATGTCTCCTGTAAAAACAAAATGCAAGATTAAAGTTGGAAGCAAAGCAGCATTTCAGGTTTTAAATTCTACTATTACAGTCCACTCAGCAAAACTTGGCATCATTAAAACAAAAGAAAACATCTCAAGATCTGCCATAATATGACCTGCCCAGCAACAAATTTTCATTCCATAATTCTTAACATATGTGTTATTTCTCCACCAATAGAAACACAAAAACATGGTACTGGGGCACTAAAATCAGTCTCCTGTGACGAGTCTATCATGCAGTCTTGTTCAGATATTTGTCAACTGCTGTCTTAAGAAAAGTAATTTTATTGCCGTCTTCTCGTCCCATTAAAGGATGCGCCTTCCCGAGCCATCATTTGGCAGCTAGAAGTAGTCTCCCAATTACTAGTTTGAATATATTTAAAAGACCCATCTTCTTATGTCTTTTTTGGAGAACAAATACAATGCTCCTAAGATCCTGCTTTATTAATAGGCAACACAAACTCTTCTGGAAATTCAGCTCTTCTGAGCTAAAACATTCGTCCAGTTTTAGTTCATTCTCCTTTAGTTTTCTTGACCAAAATAGTAATTACATTACAGACAAGATTACATCATTGTTTCCTATATCATTAGCAATCTCATATGTCTGCTATAATCACCTGACATATATGTTCCAAAATTTGGATTTACTATTTTTTTTTTTTTTTTAGAGACAACATATTGGTGGCACAGATACGTTTGATACTGTTCAGCTCCCTGGCTACAGCAGAATCCCCAAGAGACTCCATTAGGGTATGATCCTCCCTTTTGTACCACTAGATTTCATCTAATTTGTACTCTTTTTAATTAATTATTTAAATCAAAGTTACCTTGCTTCGCCTATATTATATATGACTCTTTCAACTGATGAGTCCTTTCAACTACCTATTAGCAGCAAATTTCATTAACAGGCTCTAGTGAAGTAACTTCCATCTCCACACCTTTTCACCCCTTTAAAATAGAAATCAATCCCAGGCCTAATTCTTCAGACCTAGTAGTATTTTCCTTCCGCTCAGGAAGGAAATTCCTTCCACTACAGTGCAATCTGCTAGCTCACTTTTAGCCTGTATTTACCAGTTTTAAAATTCTTATGCTAGTCTGTATCTTTACTAATTTACCATGTGGTGTGTTATTAAAGTCCAGATGGTTTAGATCTTCTGTGTTTCCTCTGAATAATAATAATAAAAAACACCAAAACTTTGAAAAGAAAGATGAAGAAGTTTATTCTGGCGTGATATTTAGCTACCCGCCCATTTTTTCATCCATGATTTCTTGTAAATACTTGCATAAAATTCATTGGAGGGTGACGGCCCAGTTAACACATCTGCTCTTTCATCTGCCTTAAATGCAGGTACTATATTTATTACTCTTAGGTCATGTATGCTTGCTTTCAGCTTCAGAGATGTACTAAAAACCACACCTCACTACGTGATTGGGCATTTCATGTCCCATACCATTCAATATCCTAAAATAGAGTTTTCCAAACTTAGTTTGGCTTTTCAGCAGTATTCACTTGATCTTGACCCTTGCTGAACTCTGACACGTTGCTGTTATTTTTCTCCCTTTGGTCACTCCTCACATTTTCTGCCTGTGACTCACTCGCTCAGGCCTGCAGCACTCCTGTCCAGTTGTATTCAGTAAAAGTCCCACATATTTTTGAACTGTTGAATTAAATAAATCTCAACACTCCTTTACATTTAAGTTTACCGCTTCCACTTCTCACTCAGCAAGCTTTTCAGAATTTCTCAAAACCTGGCCATCTGAAGCAGAAAACCTTAACCACTGTCCAATCCTTCCAACAGTTTAAGCTGAACCACTGTTTAATTGATCAGTCCAGTCTTAGAAGGATCCAGTTCTTCTGAAATGTTCTCAGTACTTATCAAACAAAGAAACAGAAAATTTTCCTCTTGGTTCAGCAACTATTTGTGTGCTTTCCACCACAGACTGTTTTCGCATTCAAGTAACATTTGAGCCTCACTCATCTTTATGTCATTTCTTTGCCAGTTTGCTCCAGGAAAGTTCCTCTCTCTCACAACAAGAAACGAACTAATAATATTAAATAAATTCACCTCTATTCAAATCTTGCTAAGGTGTTAATGGCAAACACCCTCCATGCTATTCCACTAATATTTTGCTACCTTAATTGGTTTTGGTGGTCCCAAATTGTTTTTATGTGTTTATATATTTCTTCTTTGTTTTGCTTCATGCTGTACTAGTATGGAATGGTTTGGACCAAAGACATCCTTGAGTTGCAACACATGCGTCAAAGACACGTCCCAAAGGTCAACGACAAATGACGGGTCTTATTATCCCTTCTGTCAGGAATTTTGAAGAAGCAAGCATTACAAATCCAGTGAACTGCATTTGTCTTTTGGATAATTAAACGGACTTCTAAACTTCAGTTGAGGAGTAGCAAGACTAGTTGAAGCTGTCAGTTCATACCAGAAAAATACTTCTTTACAGGTTTGCTGGAGGAACTTGGTTGAAGATAGTTGACACTGGATATTAGGGATTTGTTGGGGGATTAAAGAAGAACAAGAAAGCAAATGTAAGACACTCACTTCAAAGCACTTATTTCAAGGGAAACGCTAAGGAGGAAAGACATTGCTGAGATAACATTAGCGAATAGCCCAAGCATAAATGACACAAATAGAAAATCTGACATGTGAATCACAAGGGGAAGGGATAGCAATGTGTCATGTATTAAGAGAAATGAGAATATAAAATTGTGCCCAAAAATAGGCCCACTAGGAAAACGTAGTTTTGGAAAAGGCAAAAAGTCAATGCTGCTGCTAAATTTTGCTGAAGAAGAAAAACATTTCCAATGCCTTAATCATTATCAGATTTGTACATTTGAAATAGGCTACACCTGACCTACCATTCCGACCAAACAAAACACTTCTCAAAGTCTGTAAATTAAATCCAAAGTGCTAGATTTAACAAAAGGTTTAGATTCACACGTACAAGGAAGTGGTTTGAGATTATTTTTCCATCTCTCTCCTATAAAACCTGAGACATCAGAAATTGGTCTGGTTTAGAACTGCTGGACTTCAAAAGGAAAAAGCCAAATTACAGAACTAGATTCCTCTGCAAACAGGCTGCTTCTCTGGTTTCCAACACTCCTTCCAAACTGGGGTCACTCCAGAAAGCTGCCCCATTACTTTTGTGTTATTAATCACCAGTTTGGCTTTTTTTTAAGTGCGGATAGATGGATTACACCTCTGCCGTGCAATGGACGTTGCTCTGCTGCTGAACAGCTGCTGGATCGGGATGTGCTGCTCAGTGCTGAGAAATGAGTGGATGCCAATGCACTAAAATATTCTGACTTGCTGGATGGATCCTGAGTTTCTGGCAGGCAGAGATCCCTTCTGTATGTCAAAAAACTAAGTAAGATTGTATTGATAACTCATCCGTAGAAAAATACTAGGTGTTTGGGTTTTTTTGTTTGTTGGGTTTTTTTAGGATAATGAAATATAATTATCCAGCTAAAAATGTAATATATAAAAGCTGGTATACTTTTTTGCTAACATTAACTGATTGACTATCCAGGACTAAAATTAAAGCTAAGGAAAAGCTAACTGGCAGACAGATTAGATAAGGATGAGTTCTTATGAGATATGTTGATGAACACACAGACTCCTCTGGTTAGAAGGTCTCTGGAAACAGTTTGGAAATAATCCTAAAAAACCCTCCAGAGTACCCAGGGTAAGGAAGTTACAGATCCCAACAACCAGGAGTCAGCCTCCTTCCTCTAGTCCCCCTAATTTTAATATGCATGAGGGCTGATGGCATGTGGGAACAATTAATGAGAGAATGACAGCTGAGTAGAATTTCCCAGCCAGCTAGTAAAGCTGTGGCCTGATTCAGTCACACCCTTTACAAGTCCGGGTTTGGGGTCCTTCCCCACCCCACAGCCAGGCCAATAGCATAATTATCAGTTCATTTCGAGGACAGACATTGATGTTTGTAGACACAGGAAAATCTCTGAGAACTTCAGAAAAATCTCCAAACTTAAAAAACAGCAATTTTCAAAAATACTAATACAGTTGTTTACTAAAAATGTAAATACACAGATATTTTTCATCCTGTCTTTTTTAATAAATACACTACATCCTCTCAGGGATAACTGAAGTAATGCTCACATGACCAAATATCCACATGCTTCGTCCTATGTTCATCTTCTGAGCATGCAATAGGTTTTGGCAAATTTTTGTTTAAAAGAATGGGGATTTGGAAACTCACCAAGATGAATTTCCCAAAGAAGATCCTTGGAGAAAATATGAGCCTGTCTATTGAAAATATTTCCACCCTCTGAAGTACTGCTGAAATAATTGTTAACTCTTTCAGAGCTGAAAAGGGGATCAATATTATTCAGATATTCTACACCCTCTCACTCAGAATATGGTTTAAAAAAAAAATATGCCCTATGTCACACATCTATTCACATTAAATACAAAATAACTCCTGTACTGTGAACAAAAACTAGTATTATAACCCCAGACAACAGTGCAATTATTTATCAGTGAGACACTCAGGTTCCGGACAGCACTTTCATGCCTGTGTAAGTACTAGTATATTCATCTGATTTCCTAAATCAAGACCTTTAACTGAAGCAAATTTAGTCTCTGATTGCCTATTAGGAACCTTTGGGAAAAATCTTTTATTGGCTAACTTTTATTACTTTGAAGCTAATTGCTATGAGAATACAGAATGGATGTGCACAGTGAAACAGACCACTTACTATTTGCACACAGCTCTATTTTGAACACTTGCTACTACAGGGTGAAAATTAAGGCAATTATTTCAATTTTAAAAGCTGCTGTAGTTGTTGTTGAACACGTATAATCAATTTGCAAGCAATTAGCAATTTTATCATCATATATACAAGAAGTGCAAAGACAAAGTCATTCATGCACAAGAGAGAGCTAAACAAGATCTGTGATAAACACTGCAGAAAAAATAATATCTGTGGGGATACCAGAGAATGGTCAGAACCACATTCCCAAGCAAATACACAATATTTAGAATTTTGTAGAAAACTGTTTCAGTTACCAAGTGTAGTAAATACAGCAAACAAACAAGAACTTTAAGAATTTTATACAGAGCAACGGTAAAGAGCACAAACATGTCTTTCTATCTGCTGCTCCTTATATCGAATATATAAGATTGTTTTTAGTAGTAAATGCGTGTTCGCTTAAAGGAAGAGAAGTGGTACAACAAAAAAGCAATATGCACCTAATTGAAACCAAACTGCCAGACCCTAAAGCCTGCAATAAGTATTTCATTAAAAAAATCTACGACAAACAGATAAAGAGGTTTCGTAAAGCAGCTGGGTTTTGATAGTTGATTCCAAGAGTGCTGCATTTGATTCCAATATCCTGTTAACCTAAAAAGCATTCTTGAAATCAGTGGTTTAGCATGCTGCATTGGTTTCCATCTGGGTATAAAAAAATATGCAGAAAACCAGTTCGTAAAATGGATAGAAGTTAAGCTATTTTTGAGTACATCCATGCTTGCTTGGCATGGAAAAGGCCAGCTATCGCACCCATTTGAACTCATCATGTTTTAAGTAATCAACATATCCTACCATTTTGTGTGAGTTTAGTGGAGCAGAGAAAGGACGTAATCCAGAAGGACTCTTTAGTGGTTTTTACTGCTTGGCTGTTGTTTCCTAGGAAAATTCCCTTTGAAAATGGGAGTTTGAGGTAGCGACCAGAATCCTGAAGGTTTGTGTTTTCTTCACACTGTGAAAACAAACCGGTTAAAATAACTGTACTGCACAAAGGACCCAATCTCCAAATTATGTTATTGTATTACTGTTTCTCTGCCAGAAATTGAAGAATTTTTACTATGCCTGTTGCAAGTTTGGTTTTGGATCATAGCTTCAAATCTGACATTGAAGTCCAAGAAATTTGCACAGGTTATTTCAAATGAATAGCTACAAATTTTAGTGTTAAAATATAAAATTTATCTGGGAGAATATAAAATCCTCTGAACAAAGAGATAACTGTTAAATGTATTCCACAAAAACTGAATTATCTCTAAAAATGACAATATCGAGTAGATCTGCATAAATGAGCTTGCTTGATTTTCCAGCTTCAGCAATTCAGTAAGAGGGTATCATGGGTTTCACTTTTTGTGTTTTAATTGAACTTACCTTTGTGAAATCCATTATAAATACCATGTAATATAATAGTAAGACTCAGTAAAACCAGTGCACTGATGCAATTGCAGTTTGTAACAAGAATTAATATTAAACAATCAGCAACGGATATTTTAATGGTGACAGGACAATCACTCATTTGGTAATACAGACTTTTCTCAACCTAATGGTTCTGGGCATTTAAAGTGTGTTCCAGACGAATCATTACAGCTAATGATTACTAATTCAAATTACCTTGTGTACAATGAGTTCATGGGTGCCATCTGGCAGAGTCCTCCCATTTTCCTGCATCAGAGGCACGAAAGAAAAGCCGAACAACTTCTTCTCACCCTTTTCTTTCGCTGAAATACATATGTAAATAGCAGCGTTTAAAGTTAATATTTACATTTTAGACAAAATAAATGGATATAATGCAACATAAGAAAGTATACTGGAAGCTATTTGCAGCTAATCAGACTAAGATTACTTTAAATTTCTTTTCAGATTTGCACATTATCTCCTGTAATGGTTTCTTTTATCTCACTGTAAACCAGAAAGTGGTATTCTGGAGTGATTTGGTATTTATTAACAACGAATAATGGAAACCACCAAATACGCAGTCTTAGTAATACATAGAATGCCAGGAAACCCAAATTAATGTGACCTAGCCAGCCCAACATGAAGAGAAAAGGATATTTTTTTCATGGCAATTATCCCCTATAGTAGCTTCTACCTATTTGTCTCCATTTCAGGTCAGCCTCAGGCTGCACTGCGCTTCTGTTTTCAAATAAGGCACCTGCCTCTGTAGATATGACTGAAGATGTCACTGTTCCTTACATGAATGTCAGGCAGTAGATAACATTTTCAAACTTGGATGCCTAAGCTCAAATTCCAAAACTTATCCATCACCTAAATATAAAGCAGACTACAAAACACTGAGATGGCACAGATTTTACTGAAGCCAATGAGTGCAGATGCTGAACACTCTTGAAAATCAAACAATTTTTCATCAAATGTGTATATATATGACTTTTGAGTCTGGATTTAACACAGCTGGTGTGGTGTAGGCAATCATAACAAAAATGTCCAACTCGTACTGCATGGGAATGCATATGCAAAAGTGTATCATCTATTTGAAACATACCACTGATGTTTTACCTTTATTACTTCATAGTTTATAAATGAAATCTTAAAAATAAATCAATGCAAATTTCTTCCTATATTACCTATTCCTTACATGTTGAAGTTTGTGTACCTAAAATCTAAATATACTGTCATTTACTGTGTGTGCCAATTTCCACAAAGACAATCTCAATAATCAAATCTTGCTACCTCTACATCACCAAAAAGAACCAAACAACAGCAGCAATTTTACCCACCTTTCTCTACAAGCTTGACAGCAGTCAGCACCATAGCTATCAAACCTGTCTCACATACTTTGGTACACAGAACGTGGACTCAGATCTCAGTTTTTACCTCAAAATCATCTCTAAAATTGTTCAGAATGTTTAGAGAATTTGGGAATTTTACTTTATAAGTAAAAAAGGCAACACAAAAGTGATGTTAATGGACCTGAAGTATCTACATATGTTTCCCATTGGCTGGATTGCTAAACATGCACTAAGAAACAGGTATAACTTTGGGGAATTCACTAGGTAAATTCTAAATTTACATTTTGAGATTACCTGAAGTTCTGTTTACATTAGCAACTGCAATGTTGTCTATTTCTATTTAATAAAACTAGACTGATTTCTCCTGGTATTAAGGCTTTACCGAAGCACTGAGCTCCACCAAGTAGAGCTGCAAGCCTGAGCAGCTGTGTCATAAAAGCATCACAGAGAAAATCTTTTTCCTGAGGTATTATGGAAACTCGTGTGCTGACTGCAGCTGTAACAGAGAGGACAAGCAGAAGTTGCGAACAGCACTTACTGGAACAGTGCCGGAATTCACAGCGGATGTGTGCTCCTCTGAATTTATCCACCGGGATAGGAAGTTTCAGCAGCTCAGCCCATCTGGGACCATTGTTATGATAAAGCACAAAGGAATGGTACTCGCTGGCTGGTGGCTCTCCAGAGCCAAATGAGATAAAATCCTAATGAAGAAAAAGTATTGATTAGAGATTAAAGGCAGATTGGTTCACTGGTGAAATGTCATCAAGGACTGTTCTTGCAAGGCAGACTATTTAATACTTACATTTGTATCATAAATGCCACATGTGTTATAATGCTCAATATCGTAAAACCCCACAAAAATAGCAGCACTTTGTTAATATTTGCTGATTAGAAAAAATGGCAAGAATCATCCACACTGCTGAGCATCTAAGTATTCTATAAGGGGAACTCGGTGATCAGGAAGGCTTAAGCAACAAATGTGACATGGAGCCCCATGACACAGAATGGTCCATCCAGTGCTATGCCCAAGCAACAAACTTGAACTGAGACAAGAACAGCCCAGGCTCAAGATCTTTAGCCCTCTGAAATAAGCCCGTAATCCTGCTGTTATCAGTGATATGTCCCAGCATGAAAAAATAAATATATCCGGATTCTCTGATTAGGAAGAAACAAAGCGTTGGTTGCCTTTGCAACATCCATGATGGTCTCTCCATAGCAAAGTAGGCCATGAGATTTTTTTAAATCCTGCCTTGGGAATACCTATTAATTCTCCGTGAGACAGGTAAGCTGTAGCTTTTCTCCTCAGGAATTATAAGGGATCACCTTTGCATCACAGTATCCCTTATTTTTTTTAATGTGTATACATAGAAAATACATATATATACACACACAGGTATATGTATTTATATACATATAAAACCATACATACATTGCACGTCATGCATTTTTGTGCCACTTCACATATACACATGCACACACAAAATTTGCACCAGACTGTTTGTATCAACCTTTCTTCATTTTGCTATCCACAGCCCTCAACATCATGTAGAGCAAGTGAAAAAAGTACTTTCAACAAAAAAGAAAATAAAAATGATGCTAAATATATGTGGAAAAGGTTGAAGGTGAACAGAAATCTTTTGGTACAGGAAAAAAACCAAACAAACAACTGTGAAAGAGTCATCTATTAATAATAAAAATATAAAACAGTGCCTGTTTGTAAGGTATCACCAGCAGTATGCAATCAAATCTGAAGAAAAGAAGGAACAATAATTTATTCTTTTTTTGATATATGGTGGTGATTTTCACATCAAGGATTTTGGATTTATTAAGATCAGACAAAAACCTGAAAATTATGGAAACACGTTCTGTGTAACATGAGGAAATGCATATCTACCACAAAGAATTATTGTGAAATCAAAAATTTCTCCAAAATTTGATCTTGTTTAAACATCTTAATGGAATCATTAGTTATTTGGTTGGCAATTGTAGGTGTTTATCTGAATCACGCAATTGATCAAAGAAATAAAATCAACATTCATTTTATAAAGGTTTTAAGCAAAATGGAAAAACTTTGAATATCTAAAGACAGCACAAGATGCAACCTTTCCAAAGCAATTTTCTACTTTTCAAACAATGCCACAAAATATGATTTACATCTGAAAAAATGTGTCAAAATTAACTATAGTAAGGAAAAACATACAACAAAGATACCTTTAAAATTTGACCACTGCTGTCCACGACATGCATTGTCACTTCCACATTTCTGGCCACACTCTTCCCTCCTTTCTCAAATTCTCCTCTTTCTACAGTGATATATAAATCATTCCTCATTTCACCTATTTAAAAACAAACAAAACAACAAAAAACCACCAACCAAACACAAAGTGTGCAAAAGTCAGTTCAACTCACTTCCATTTCGCTTTTAGTAATTTAGTAGACAGTCATCTTGTCTTCCAAACAAGGGATAGTATTACACCCACAATTTATCAGTATTTTCAGACTTTTAACAGTAACAATTGCTTTTGAACACCAAGAAAACTCCTTGAAGAACCGATTACAACTTTTTTACACTTAATCTCAAAAGAAAGTGTATTACTTCGAAGAAGCAAAAAACAAGAGGTTGGTGTTCTTTCCATTAGAAAGGCAGGCTTCCCAGATGGCTACCACTCAAATCTGTCTTTCTGATCTAAAAGATCTCAACATATTTTACTTTGACAGGGTGTTCCAAAGTTTGCTAGAAAAAAGTTAGCGAAGTTAGCTTGTTTTTTGCTTGTCGGAAAGGCTTCAGAGAAATTAAAATCTTCATTAACACAAACTACAAATCCAATACATGCACCATGTCCAAGATATGAAATACTGCTAGCATGTTTAAATTGAAACTCTTTGCACGTTCATACATTAACATGCTTAAGCATTCTCTCAGACCGTAACCAGATCTTCTGGATGAGATCAATGGTAATTTTATTTTTGTTTCAATTGACAAAAACCACAGAGTTTATAGTTGATGAAAGGAAGAAAGATTGTTTGGCAGTTGGTGGAGCAAAGCAGTACTGGTGGTGGCTGGAGTGGCGTGGTAGGGAAGCCCTCATTGTATTTGGAGATGCTAAAGCTATTTCTAAAAAGTGTAATCTATCTCTGGACAAACGTTAATTACTAGACCTGCTTGGAAGCAATTAGGCTTTCCTTATGAAAACTAGAAAAATGAAGGAGGGAACAGCATCATAACTAGCAGCATTTTCTAAAACTCTAATTTCTAGATTTGCTAGAAAAAGACATTAAGAATATATACTTTCATATAGTGAAATACAAGTTGAGCATAATTGGAATATCCTCTTTTAATAAAGCAGATTTTCACTGAGCACTGCTGAAAAGAAACCAAGCATGACAGCTTTGTGTATTTAGAGGTGTACCACTTCGAAATCAAATATGAGATGTATACTTGTACTGCAAGTAAAATTAATTACAAAATATGTAACTGATAAATAATTAATGTATCTTCTATTTCTGATGCCATTTTAATGTGTAAGCAGAATGTGACCTGCTTGAACTTTCAATGATACTGTCACGTTTCACATTTCTAGCATTTATCTTACCATATGCAACTCTCCAGTGATTTTTAAGAACCAGAAGCAAAGATCTTGCTACAGTCTTCTAATATTTTTATAATACTATTCCACCACTGGATACAAAATAATGAAATGGTTCCTCCAAAGCATAATCTAAACAACTGCAAATCTGCTATTGTATTACCTTACTATCAATTATCTTCCAAAATAACTGTAGACACAGGCTAGAATACAGCTAGACAGAATGAACAGAAACAAATATCACGACCAGATGGTATTCACTTAAGAGTTTTGTGTGAAGTTAAGGATGAAAGAGCTGAATTACTAATAAGTGTGTGCAATCATTGAATCAATCTCCTACTCCCAGTAGGAACCAGGTTCAAAATAAGCAAAAGGTGGTGGTTATTTAGGTAATGGACATCAAGATTTGTAAAAAACAAAATAAAACAAAACAAAACAGCCAAAACCAAACCAAACAAACAAAAAACCGAACAAAACCAAACAAACCCAAAGCAAACAGACAAAACAAAAACACTCAAACACCAAAACAACAAAAACAAAACCAGAAAAGTAACCTCAAAACCAAAGACAAACCAAAACCTTCCCAAAAGATGTTGGATGTTGTGAATGTGAGAAATGCATAAGAGTTCAAGGGAAGAATGGAGAAGTCATGGAACGACGAGCCACTAAAGAATATGAAACAGAGGATCACAAGCAGCTCAGGAAATCCCTTGAGCTGAAAATAGCTGGAGGCTGGGAGAGCGTCAGGGGTAATTACATACACACATATACACATGTGCAGTTCTTACTTCTCCTTAGGTGTATTTACACCATGGGGATAGATGGGCCTTTATATGACTCAGTAAAGCTGTTTATATGTTTATTCAAGTCACAAAATAACCCTTAAAACTACTAGATTCTGATTATTTCCACACCAGAATAAGATTTGATTATAGAAGTTTTGAAGCTATTAATACTCCAGTATATATGTTGAGTCCTTACTTAGCATATGCTTCTTCTAGAATCAGTTCTAGTTAGTGCTGGCAGTTGGTGACCAAAAAGAAGCTTTGTTAGATAACTAATTTTAGCCCACAACTCATAGTTGCATCAATTTCTCTTTAAAGATTAAATTTAATTCTATATGCATTTGTGCTACATTCAGCCATTATTTTTATTTATCAACAAGGAATTATTTCAATTTTCCACAGGGTCTTCACAGAAACATAAGCAAATCACTATTTCTACCACAAATTTCATGACCCAGCCCAGGTAAAACTCAGTGAAAGCCACTTTTTTTTCCTTTTTAAACAGAGTAAAATGTACGGGATTTAAATGCAAATGACACGGGAACAGGTTGCCAAGAGAAGCTGTGGATGTCCTGTCACTGGAAGTGTTAAAGGTCAGGTTGGATGGGGCTTTGGACAACCCGATCTAGTAGAAGGTGTCCCTGACCATTGGGGGCAGGGATGACGATCTTTAAAGGTCCCTTCCAACCCAAACCACTCCATGATTCTATACAAAAATAAGAAAGCTTTTCCTAAAGAAGTAATCAGAGCTTCACAGAAGTTAAGCAGGCTTTCAAAAACAGTGTCTCTATTTCAAGGTTTTTAAAAAAATCCAAATCCATTGAGTTTCACCTTTTTAATTACCAGAAGAAATCAAATCATAAGGAAAGAAAGACGGGGGAGTAGGATGTACTTTCACAAATATTGTCTTGTTCTCCTCTTACAGAACCTTGGCAGAGTTTGTAATCAGTGTCATGAGAGGATAGTTCAGAAGAAGTTTGTCCTGACCTACATCCATTCAGGAAGCTCTACTTTGTTTTCAATATCTCGAAGCAAATCATGACACGTGGGCCATGCTATTGAAAGAAAATGCTAGTTTTTCTCCATTATCATGCAAGGCAAATTAAATCCAAGAGGACATTAAGCCTCTCACACTATATGAGGAATAAGGATGATTTATATGGAAATGGATAGAAAAGCAGAAGGGTGATACCTGAAACAGACTGGAAAAATAATCAAAAAGAATGTAAACTATGGCCTATATATCAAGGGTATACTCTGCATCAGGCAGATATAACAGCAGTTTCCAGTTCTCCAAGTATGTTGCACATCTGACATGTTAATATTTACAAAAATGTAGGGTTTGGTTTAAATTTGGCCTTGCCTCTGGATTTGTACACACACATATTTCACTTTTGATTTTAAAAAGATCATTGTTTGCAGCCAAAATGTAAAAAAACCCAACTATATTTTACCAGCAGAGTTCAGGTAAGTGTACTGGAATGTTACAAACGTAAAGCTGTATTCCTGACAAATCTTTAGCACGATGTTTGTATGAACATATTACAGTAAAAGCTCATGAAATCAAAAAGTCAATGGAGTTGTAAAAATCAGACACAAAACCTTATCAGAAATAGATTTGGTAAGTAAACTTCACTCTGGAAAGAAAAAATGAAACAAAATTATAATAACAACTTAGACAAATAGATTAGGATCTAAATTTTCAAAATAATTTCACTTTCAATATATTTCTCTGGAGAGATCTTTAGCAATTTTATTCCTCAGTGTAGAAATGCCATTGCTTCCTTAACAGAAATTCTGTCTCCAAAAAATGAGATTATCTATGTAAAACTAAGGGCATTCTTTTATGGCTCCTCTTCCAGGAAGAACAATTCCAACTTCCTCTATAAAGTATTCAAACATCAGCCAATTGTTGAATTTATCTATATTCCTTTAACTGATCTTTTTAATTTATGGCAACTGTAATTACATATTTGATTACAATGCAGTCATTTTTCTATGGGATCTTTGCCTTAACCAGTATATGAGACAGACAATTCTGACAGATTGTCAGACAGATCTGACAGATCGTTTTGTTTCTACTTAAAGGGGCAACTACAGCCATAAGTAGCACTGAAAGG
Source organism: Caloenas nicobarica (assembly GCF_036013445.1). Lineage (NCBI taxonomy): Eukaryota > Metazoa > Chordata > Aves > Columbiformes > Columbidae > Caloenas > Caloenas nicobarica. The sequence goes on along the minus strand of NC_088245.1, from coordinate 29,845,678 downwards.
CAAAGCCCTACTGAATATCTGAGTTCTGAGGCCGACTTGGTAAGTACAAATGGTCTCTTCAGCTAACGTATCTGCATGACTCAAATCTCTCCTAGGTGTACGCGTACTGAGATCTATACACAGTCTTATACTTGACCAAATGTGAGGAATTTACACTGAAACAAGATGTTAGATAGTACAATACATCAGATTTTAATTACTGGTTGAAAACGTGCCTATAGAATTGAATCTTGATCAGACATGAGGAGACTTTTAATATGATGAAAAACAACATACTTACTCTGGCCCATTTCCATGTTGAGAAATACAAAGTCCATTTGTCTAAGTCTGTTTCAGTGAAAACATCCAATGGTTCTTTTCAGCACAAAGTCTGGTACAGGAATTACCAGCTGAAAACTATTGAAAACCATGTTCGACTTTAAGGTGACAAACCTACCTCTACCTATAATGAAGCTGTGTGGTATGAAAGATCTAGATGATTTGAAAGCATTTCTTTCCAAAGAAAGGGCAGCTCATTTTTGCCCGTTCTTATGGAGCATCTCCATCTCCCGACTCCTGTTGTGACAGTTTCTTTAAGCTTTCTGAATCCACCACGGCTTCTGGACTGCACAGTGAGCCTGTGGATGTCAGTATCCAGTCAGCAACACTGTTAACCATTACAGGGTCAAACCCCATTATAGGTCAGCCTTGCCTAGGACTGACATACACTTTTCTGGGTAAGAAAAGACTATAGAATGATGAACCGCACAAACTACGATCATTAAACATGTTCTGTGAAGCTAAACCACCTAGGTCTCCTTAGGTGTGCAGGGCACTTCTAGACACGTGGGTTATGGGCTGCGTGAACAGAAGCTGGACAAAAGCAAATTAAAGCAGCCATGTGCTGCACTTCTGTATTGTCTGAATCATTTCACTGCTTAGAAAGCTGCTTATCTTGGCACAGCTACTTTCTAGCCACTATCCCAATAAAAAATGAGGTTAGGATGTTACTACCAGCCATAGGAAAGGCAGAAGGCTGTTGCACATTGGATGTGAGATGATAAACAACAAAGCAGAAAACAACAACAAAAAAGCTGATGTTGGTCCCCGTGAGAGTAGAAGGTAATAAGCTGTCTCTTGGAACAGATGGAGGAACTGTAAGGATCAAGGTGTATCTAGGGATGCTGTTTGTTCTTACTTCAGACAATAATGGAACGCATTGAAAAAGGGTATCAATATATTCTGTCCTAATTACGGAAGTGATTCATTAACCTAACACGTTCGCACTACTAAGCACTCTACTATTTCACATATTGGGCTAATCAAAACCAGATTTTTAAATATTAAAAGTCTTTAGACTGAAGCACTCCTACAAGAGCTTCTGCTATGAATTGAGGGCTAGAGCTAAATGGGAACTGATAGAATTTAACAAATAAAAAAGTAAAGCTGCAGTGGTGTGAATACAGCTTTAACTTTCCTGTGCAGCACAAGTGTTGAGTGCACATTCTGCAGGGACATTTACTCTGGTAAGTGAATTTAATTGTGTGTGAAAGGTGTTGAACTGAAATGTCTCGGTTGCTAAATCAAAATGTGCACAGCACAGCATTGGCAGTACCTGCCCCTTCATATGGTCCTGCCAATACATGTCAGCTTTGACCTGGCAAAAATGTCTTGAAAGCACTATTTATAGGCTGAGAGGAAAAACTCCCAATCCTTCTTGCCCCAGATGTAGGTGCTAACCAGGCATATCACAGCTCAAGGTTTCTGACCTAAGAAGAAACAGAAGTTTCACGACTTCAACCCAACTAGCAATGAAGTGTGCAAGGGCTGAACGGGAGTGGAGGACAGAGAGTTGATCAGCATCAATTATATGAAAGAGGCGATAACAAGGAGCAGGAGGAAAGGCCAAGTGACATGACAAAACAACTGCAGACAGCCGGCTGGAGGACACGCTTGGCTAATGGAGATCAGCCCTCCTGAACGTGCCAACTATAAAAGACAAATGTTAAATAACCAGTAAAGAGAAGAGAGCCAGAAGTAATTTGCAGGTTGGAGATCACAACGCATGCTCAGGGGTCCTATAATCTCCACCACACAGTTTCATTATGCGATGGCTCTGCAGGCTCCCTTTCCTTTGTAGGAGGCTGCATCATCACCAACCAGGACCCGTGTACAAGCACAGGTTTGCTGCTGCTCACAGGGTGCATCCCCTGCTATGGAACCTACACCGCCCCCTCCCACTGAACCTCAGGTAACAGGAGCAACACAGGTAAACCTCTCATAAGGAGAAGGTCAGATCAGGACAAGTGTCAGGAGAACATTTGTATGAATATATAGTTTGCTTTTTTATTTTTCTAGAAATATTGGTACCTAACCTAAGTGTCAAAGTAATGATCCTTCAACACAAAACTGGTTTTAAATGTACATTGAGGAAGCTGTAATCACAGTTTCAACACAGATATTATAACAAGACTTATGTCATATTCCAACCACATTTAGAATTGTGGAATTTCTTGTAGCATATTAACATGGAACAAGGTTTTCAAGCTAAAGATAGCTGTCAAAGATCAAAGGCAGTTATCTTTGTCAGAAAGCAAAGCGAGTTTAGTTTGCCTGCTATCCTTGAAAAGCTTTCTAGCGAAATAAATTCCAATTTGATTGTTTAGTACTGTAACAAAACACAGCGTGATTGTATTCAAACAAGATAGAATCTCTGATAGTTACAGCTTTCAGCGTGCAAATCTAAACTGTCCTGACAGCAGCCACTAATTTAAAAATAATTACACAGAACTCAGTAGGAGTTTTTGTTAGGAACCACTTCTTTGAAAGCTTTGCTCAGAATTATAGGTCCTTTAGAACCATGAATTGAAAAGGACCAGAAAACACTATTTTTTTCAGAGAAAGTTCTTGTTCATTTACATTTCTGTAAAATACAAGCTAATGAGTTGCTTTGTTTTATACCCTAAACATGACCTGAACAGCTCTTAAAACAATTTCAGTTGTAGGAACCGAAAATCTCTGGATGTGGCACAGACAAAACGGTGTTATCCAGGATGTATATCTTGTGGATGTAAAATGTTTTAGAGAAAAGCTCCTTGAATACTTTCTAGAATAGAACAACAACTATTTAGCCACAGTCAATGGTAGGATCTCAAAAAAACACATAGAAGGTGATTTTCACTTGAGGAGAGGGATAGGTACCCTTAGTCTGCCTTGCTTCTTACCCTTGGAGTCAATCCATGCTATCTGCCTTTTAGCAGCTGGAATGGTCTATGATGTTACTATCCATGATGATACACTGACAACAACAAGCAAAACTGGAAGATAAAAGACAAGGGCAGCAAATCTTCGAGTCCTTTCTTAGTCCAGTGAACTTGGAACAGGGACAGCTAAAATTACGGTAAGAAAAAGTAGTTTACAGAAACACAGGGAATAACACATAAGAGCTCAATTCAGAAGTGGGTGGCCCTACGTCTGGGTGATGCACCACTGACCATGAGTATATAGCCTAAATTTCAACAAGTTATACTACAAGCTGATCATATCTGCAGTAGTCACAACCTGCAGGTTGTAAATACTAGAACTATCAAAATACATGTGATTATTAATATATACACTGAGAGGGAGGAAGGGGAGAAGAGATTAAGTCCTGGAGTACTACAGCAACACTGAACTCTTGCTAATGCCTTTCTGGCAGTTGACCTTTGATGATTTCATAGAATCATTGAATAATGTGGTTTAGAGGGGTCCTTTAAAGGTCATCTAGTCCAACCCCATGCAATGAGCAGGGACATCTTCAACTAGATCAGGTTGCTCAGAGCCCCATCCAGTCTGGCCTTGAATGTTTCCAGGGATGGGGCATCTACCACCTCTCTGGGCAACTTGTGCCAGTGTTTTACCACCCGCATCGTAAAAATCTCTAAATCTAGTCTAAATCTCCCCTCTTTTAGTTCAAAACCATTATCCCTTGTCCTTCCACTACAGGCCCTAATGAAAACTGTGTCTCCATCTTTCTTATAAGCCCCCTTTAAGGACTGGATGGCCATAATAAGGTCTCCCCAGAGCCTTCTGCCAGCTGAACAACCCCAACTTCCTCAGTCTGTACTCACAGGAGAGGTGTTCCATCTCTCTGTTTATTTTTGTGGCTTCCTCTGGCCCCTCTCCAACAGGTCCATGTTGTTCCTGTACTGAGGGCTCCAGAGCTGGATGCAGTACTGTAGGTGGGGGTCTCACCAGGGCGGAGCAGAGAGGCAGAATCACCTCCCTTGACCTGCAGGCCATGCTTTTTTTGATGCAGCCCAAGACAGGATTGGCCTTCTGGGCTGCAAATGCACATTGCTAGCTTATGTCCAATCTTTCATCCACCAGTAACCCCAGCTCCCTTTCCACAGGGCTGCTATTAATCCCTTCATCCCCCAGCCTGTATTGATACCAGGGGTTGCCAATACCCAGGTGCAGAACCTTGCACTTGGCCTTTGTTGAACCTTATAAAGTTCACATGGGCCCACTTCTCAAGCTTTTCCAGGTCCCTCTGAATGGCATCTCATCCATCAGGCTTGTCAATCGCACCACTCAGCTTGGCATCATCTGCAAATCTGCTGAGAGTGCACTTAATACCACTGTCTATGTTATTGGTCCCAGTACAGACTCTGAGGGACACCGCTCATCACTGATCTCTATCCAACCACTGACATTGAGCTGTCGACCACTACTCTCTGGCTGTGACCATTCAACCAACTCCTTATCCACCGAACAGTCCATCCATCAAATCCATATCTCGCTAATTTAGAGAGAAGTATGTTGTAGGAGACCATGTCAAAAGCCTTACAGAAGTCCAGATAGATGACCTGCACTCAAGCAAAGCATTTAACACTGTCCAGCATGGCATCTTTGTCTGTAAATTGGAGACACACAGACTGGACAGATGGACCAGTTGGTGGATAAGGAATTGGCTGAATGGTTGCACTCAGAGAGTTGCAGTCAAAGGCCTGATGTCCAAGGGGAGACAAGTGATGAGTGGTATTCCTCAGGGCCTGGTATTGGGACTGGTAGTGTTTAGCATCTTTGCAAGCAACATGGACAGTGGAACTGAGTGCACCCTCAGAAAGTCTGCAGATGACACCAAGCTGCGTGGTGTGGTTGACACAATGGAGGGAAGGGGTGCCATCGAGAGGGACCTTGACAGGCTTGAGAGGTGGGCCCATGTGAACCTCACAAAAGTTCAACTAGAACAAGTGAAAGGTCCTGCACAGGGGTCAGGGCAATCCAAGCACAAATTCAGGCTGGGCAGAGAATGGACTGAGAACAGCCCTGAGAAGAAGAACCTGAGAGTGTTGGTTGATGAGAAGCTCAACATGAGCTGGCAATGTGTGCTTGCAACCCAGAAATTCAACCATATCCTGGGCTGCATCAAAAGAAGCTTGACTGGTAGGCTGAGGGAGGTGATTCTCCCCCTCTACTGCACTCTGATGAGACCCCAATCTGCAGTACTGCATCCAGCTCTGGTGCCTCCAACATAAGGAAGACATGGATGTTTCAGATAGAGGCCAGAGGAGAGCCACAAAGCTGCTAAGAGGGCTGGAGCACCTCTCCTATGAAGAAAGGCTGAGAAACTTGGTGTTGTTCAGCCTGGAGAAGAGAAGGCTCTGGGGAAACCTCATAGAATCCTTCCAGTACCTATAAGGGCCCTACAAGAAAACTGGAGAGGGACTTTTTTACATTTTAGACTTCTCTACGTTCAAGTTCCTCAGGTGATCTCAAACCTGATTGTTTCTTTCAGTGGGAGGGACTCTGCTCCCCCAGTCCTTCCCTTGAGGTCCATTCAAGAGATGTGGGAAGAGAGCTTACCAGTGAAGACTCGGGCAAAAATGTTGTTGAGTACCTCAGCCTTCTCCTTGTCCATCATTACCAGTTTGCCAGTCATGTTCATCAGGGGGGATACGCTTTCTTTGACCTTCCTTTTCTGGCTGACACACCTGTCGAAGATTTTCTTACTATTCTTTGCATCCCTTGCCAAGTTCAGCTCCAGCTGCACCTTGGCCTCCCTGAACCCATCCATACACAACCAGGCAGTGTCCCTATACTCTTCCCAGGATACCTGTCCCTGCTTCCACTGCCTGTGCGTTTCCTTCTTGCCCTTTAGTTTGACCAGCAAGTCTTTATGCAGCCATGCCAGTCTCATGCCTTCCCTTACCAATTTCTCACACGTGGTCCACAGTGTATTTAATTTAAAAAAAAATCCAAGCAATCTAACATCATTCGTGAAAATCATAGTACAGAAGTATGTTATCTGAGAGATGGGTATCCTATAGGAGATCAGCTCAGCAAGACACAGGCACATTGCATTCCACAAAGAATTTCACCACTGTAAGAAGTGAAATCCCATTATTGAAACAACAACTTTTTTGTTTTGCATTGTAGAAGATACCAAAAGAATGGCTGGCTGCTTATCAGCAAATGTGTTCAACACTTTTAAGAAACAAAACAAATCTCATTGACATGCTTGAAGCTGCCAGTAAATGTGTGTCACATTTAAAGACCATGACAGCACCAGTCAGCTGCCTGTTCAGTACTTTCTCCCCATACAGCAATACTTTGACTTCTCCATTATTGTGGCAAAGTATTGCTATTTCCAAAAAGCTTTTGCATAGACTCACAAGAATTGTTATTTATGAGTAATATTCACACATGACTCGAGAATGAGAAAATGTTGTACTTGGTGCTTAAATATATATATGCAAAGTAAAGGTCTGAGATTGAGACGCTCTGGATGTTACTTGATAAAAACTTATTTGGGGTGGTGTGCGTGTCTGCATTTAAGTACATGACAGGGCATGGGCAGAAAGAAATATGACCATTTCTATTATTTCTATACTGCCAGCTAGTTTTCATATTATCACTGATATTCTTGTTTATGCAAGGCAAACACTAAAACAAGTCTCCATGCACTAGAATTTTAGGAGCATTGGTGACTTTGGTAACACTACTATTGGATTAATTAAGTCCTGGCTATTAAATCAAAGACAAAGATGAATAAACATTTCTCAGTTACACTACTGTTCTTTTTCCACAGAACATTATCTGCATTTTCAGTTTTATTACAGAAACTCTCAACAAGCCCTAAGAAACTGTCATCAGAAACCAGCTGAATAAGCAAATGAAATGCCCTTTACAAGGGATTCTCGAACTGTAATGCTTTCAGATTTCAAACGGACTGTAGATCTACCATGCAAGACTCCATTGCTCTGTGACTTCTTTTTTCTCTTCCTTTTAACAATGAGATATAAAGTAAGCTACTTTGGACAAGTGAAGAATAAAAGATGTATGAGCTTTTTAAAAAGAGAACATTGGCCTGTTGATTTTGTATAGCTACAATATAAAGAGAATATTTCCAACAGAATTTTGAGAGACTATTTATTTTTACAGAGCTAAAGCATACACTTGCTACTTTGCTAGCGCTCCTTACCTGGTTTATTGAAGAAAGACTTCCCAGCCATAACTATCCTTGTATACACTTCCCATGCATCACTGCTACTTATTCTACGCTCAAAAGAAAGCTCAGTACTATAAACTGCAGAAGACTCTCTTCCCTGTTCTCCACTTCCAGATGCTTTAAATCGAGGGAAGTCTAATTAAATTCTGGCTTTTCTTCCCTTTCCATAGTTCTCTTTTATTTTTCCTTCATTTCCTAATGAACTGAGAAAATAAGACAGAGGAGATGGGAAGGAGAAGGAAAACAATACAGAAGTTCCTTGTACTTGTCTAACCAAGTATGTAGTCATATGTTAGTATCTTTGTTTCCTCCAGTGACTTGTAGAAATGATAATTCCTTTGGTACATAGGATCAAAGCTTTAAAAAAGTATTAAAATAGGATTTGGAAAGCAGAGGATATTCCCTATAGATTACTACAGTTTAATGAAAGGTCAAAATTCAGGGTGTCTTTACTCTACAATATTGCTTGAACATATTTTGTGTAACTGATATATCCAAGTAATACTACTTTCAGTAATTATAAAAAACCTATTTCTGGATTCTTGGAAATCAGAACAGCAAACAAAGGCAGGTGTTAAATTTAGGCTGTTTGTATTCGATACAGGATACAGAAGATTGGAAAAAATTCATACCACTACTCGTGGGAGAAAAATGCTTAAGTGTGTCAGACATGTATTTCTTTTCCTAGAATCAACGGCTCTTTACTAAGTCTAAGCTCACTGACATATACAGACACTTAGCATGATGACAAGAACAGATTCCATAGTTTTCTTTACATTTTTGCTCTCCAGACTCTTATTCTATGCTTTGGAAGTGGGAATATGCTTCTAGTCAAAATCACATCATTGAAAAATGCATGTTATCACAAGGATAGCATTTGGTGAGATCATTTCTATAAAAATACAAAGATGCTAGTTCTAGTTAAAAGCTCCTGAAAATAGACAGTAAGAAAGACTGGAGAGCATGTGCTTGCACACTAAAGGAATAAAAGGCCTTGTAACAATGCAGATGAAGGAGTAATGAGCATATTCAGTAGCTTTCTGACAGGATTCTGAGATTAACTGGACAGCTAAAGGACATCTAATGAAGTTAAAAGTCAACAAATGCAAAGCAATGCAGGTGTGATGGTAAAAAAATAAGTTATTTTTCATAAATTAAGCATATGGAAGCTTAACGTATGAAACTTAAAAGCACTGCAACATCCTGGACAGTTCATTCTATCTGCTGAATGAGCAGAAATTATTAAAAAAGGACAGAATATTGAGAAACAAAACGTGACTTTTATTGTTTGACAAATAAGTCAGAAAGTATGAAAATTCCATTACAGAAATTAATCCTGCAGCTTCATGTGGAGTATTTAGCTATGTTATTAGTGAAATTATAGCACAGGATTAGAAGATGACCAAAAAATTCAAAGCGAAGGATTACAAGCCAAGAACTTTCCAGTCAGGGCTGACTAGCTCAGCTATAGCATTATAGACCCTCTAAGCTCACATACAAGGGAAACAACGGTCAATGTAATGTCATTGTACTGACTCACCAATCCTTTAATGTCTTCTAATATCATAAGAGTTTCATAATCTGGATGTACAGGGAGAAACATAAACTCTGATCTTAACTCACACCAAGTGGTGGTCATAAATGCCACCAGTTCAGATCATAAGCTGAAAAAGGTTGTCTATACCTAATTGATATCCAGCTATGAAAATCTGTTGAGGTGTCAGCCGACAGGTCAGTTATTCACATGCTGCAGTACGCTTTATGGACCATGACGTTTGGAGGTGAGCTGCTGTCCTCTATCAGATACAGAGACTTTCAAAATCGTATCTATAGATGTTTTAAATAAGAATTATCTTTTATATTCCAGACAATGCTGCATAGAGTAAGTTTGTAGTTAAAGTTCCAGGAAGTAAGGGTTGGACCTAACTGAATTGCTTAGTAAAAAAAAGATTCTACAGAAAGGCATGAGATTACTTTATGTGCTAATGTCTCATGCTGAATTGATTTTGGCTTTGACGGTACCAAGTAGCCAAGACAACTACTACCAGTAAAAGACTTAGCACTATTAAGAACAGTATAGCTTAAATAAAGTGAACCAGATGCAGTTCTGGTCTGATAAGAACAAGAAAGGAAGATGTGCAACTATATGTATGCTTACCATATGATAGGTAAGAGTCTGTTTAAAACTGGCAGCCCTAGTGGGGAGCTATGGCTCCCCCAGTAAGTCCTCATTTAGACAAACAGCTGTGCTAGAGTTTATTCCAATTCTTAAAACCCCAGACAAAACACACTAATGATAAGGTTTCTTTATGGAATTAGATATCTTCCACAAAAATGCAGAGAAATAGGTAGATACATATGTGCTAGAACACATGAGCATATGCAGCACTAAAGCCATGCACTGATACAGATGCTGTAAGTTAAATTTGGAAAAGGACTCCATAAGAGTGCACTACCAGCAAAAAACTGGTAAAAGTATGTATAGAAAAATACAGAAGGCTTTTCACATTCCATCACCTATTATGTACATTAATCTAACTTAAAGTACTGCTTAAGTAGTATATTTGTAAATATTACATGCTAATTTTTATACACTATGTAATGATGTGGTTGTCTGTCCTTTCAGGAAATGGTGAACAGATGAATGCAGGGTGTAAGCACAGTTGCCCTTCGATGTTACACAAAGCTTTCTGAGAGTACAGTGGCTTGTACATCTGCAGACAGCCACACTGGGACGTTGGAAGGGAGTTTACTAGTAGTTGCATAGAGTCTGCCCTTAAATCCCAGTTAAATCTAGAAAATGCATGTTGATTAGACTCACAAGGTGACACTTTCATTGCCTTTCCTTCTACTGTCAGCTAGAATAAAGTGAGTTACTTATTTCACAGCCTCTTTGAATAATATGTGCTTTTTTTTTCTAGCCATATACTTCATTTCCTAAAACACTTGGAGTTCTTCATTAAAAAATTCCACAGGTCCTGGAAAGAGCATTCTGTGGCTTCACCCTGTCAGGCCCCAGTGACATAAAAAGTATTGCTCTATAAAAACATGCACGATTATTGTCAACAACATTTTGGTTTGGCATGTATGCTGATCCTAGTTACTTTTAACACCAAAACCTCAGAAGAGAAAAGGATTGGTATAATGAAAAATGGAGGTCAGAGCCAGTTTAAATACACCAGAATAGGAGAGGGACTTAAAATATGGCATTTATAGAAGAGACACTGTAGTTTAGCAGCATGAAGTATTTCTTATTGAATAATTCAAGAGAGTCTGGTTCAGAACCCTAACCTAAGTGCTAATTAGCCACAGCAACATACTTACATTCAACAAAAATATAAAATAAGGTCTAATTAATGACCATTTCCAGTGGCAAAAGATTAAGTTCTCTAATTTATCTCTGAAAAAAGACTCTAGAAGAGAAATAAAAGGAAAGGGGAGCTTGAAAAGAAAAAAGTATTTCAAAGGCGAGGTTCCTGCAGGCATTTCAGTGCCTGGGGTATACTGCTCTGCTTAGCCTTTGGAATTCATCATTGCAAAAGTGAGATGGTTATTTCTCTAGAGGAGAAATCTCTGCTATGACAGTAAACATGGAATAAAAGTTGGACGTTTTCTGAGGTATGTATACACTTGGACTGAGAAAGCAGCACACCAGAACCCATATATTATTTTTTAAAAATAAAAAGGGACGAACTGAGCCTGTGCAATTCTTTGAAACTCAGTTGAAAAGCTCCTCCAGCAGCTGATTACACAGTACTCTGCTATAACATGTTTTTTACAGTTTATCGCGTCACATTATTTCACAACTGTAAAGCGAGGGGATACGAGAGCTATTTATAGAACTTAGAAAATTCGATAACACAGAGCAGAAGGTCACTAAGTCACAGATAAATGGAAAAAGGTTTCTTAACATGAGTTAATGTGCTCAGTAAAACTGCTTCCACTGTTATCTGCCATATTATCTATAATACGATACTCGTTTGATTCGTTACAAATCCAACAGTAACACAATAAATAAACCCTAGCTAATATGCCACAAGATTTCCAGTGAATGCTTCCACTGAACATACATACATAATCTACCTTTAAATTAAATGGCACCCGACTCATGCGTTTTATTTTTCTAAATCTTCCAGTGACAACAGAGTATTTTCATAATAATCCTAAAACTGTTTTATTAATTTGTGTTCTTTGCATCTTTTAAGTGATAAATAGTACTGATCAAGGATGCAGAAGGACAGATGTTTAATTGGCAGTAAGAATACAAGAGTGAAGTCTTAGTTGTCAAGTTTCAGGCAGAAGTTCAAGAGAAATACATGCCCATAGCTAAAGCTGAGTCCCATTACTGAGTTTTAAATGCCTATTTAAGACCTCCTTGATCAGTGAAGTATTGAAGCTTATTTATTCTTGTCTCAGAACCTTGGTTTACATCTGATTTAGGTACACAGGAATGCAAAGACAGATCTTTATAAGAAGGTAGTCTCTGTTAAAAATCTGCAAGTCATGAGGATGATTTGCATCTGAGAGAGTCAAGGCACTGTGCGTGGACTCAGCTAAAACCAAGATATGAGCTCAGCCCTGCAACATTTCTCAGCAACAACACAACACCATTATCATGCCAAACTAGTCTGCCTGCAAGTATCCCTTAAAGAGACATTTGCCTTATAATTTCCAGCATCCCATTAGACTTTTTAAAAATTTCATTTCAGGAACAGAGCTATAGCTATTGCTGAGATGACCTTTCTGTATTTGTTTCTTCCCGTGCACACTGACACAAACTTTCTACCTTCGCCAGGATCTGTATCTGCATATTTTGTTATACAGTATAAGAAAAATAAAGTCTCTACATCCCTGTTATTACCCATTTCCAGTATTTGAGACACAAACCTTGTGAAACCAGAAGCTGTACAGAGTCAGTGAAATTCTGTGAATCCTTATTTAGAAAGCTACCAGCTCCTAAACCCATAATTTTCTGCTGGCTATCCCCTTCTCTGCATAGAGCTCGGCAGTCTTGCATTCAGTCATCTTCACTTCTATAAAATGGACTTCCATCTCTCAAAAAAGGCTGCTATGGCTTTATGCCCTTTTGACACTGATAGAGTAACCATACAATGTGTAATGCAATGAGGCCACTGGGACACAGTTTCCTTCTATCTGAAAAAAAAAAAAAACCAAAACCCTAACATAAAAGTCTCCAGAAAAGTTTAAGAAGTTTTAGAATACAGTATTTATTTGGAAAGCAGCTAAAAAGTAAGTAATTTCTCATTAGTTCTTTCTTCTGCTGCTTATTGGGAGTTTTTTATTTTAAACTTACCAGGCATAATGATATTGGAAAAACCTAATTTCCTCGTTATGGATACTCCATGGGTAAACATGGATGTATATTCTCTCCTAATTTGTTCTATGTCTCCATGAAGTAACTGAAGAGAAACTGCCAACCCTGAGAATGAAGAGAAAAACAAGAAAAAATAAGACATTCAAATAGATTATAGTCCTCACTACTTCTTAAAAATTGTATATACTTGAAAGTATATATGCATTCCTGAGAACTCAAAAAATTCAGAGGAAGTTCAATAATATCAAGCCATCTATTTAGGAAGGTACCAACACCCAGAAATCAATAAAGACTTGAAAACAACTACCCATGAAAAAGCATTAGCAAATTATTACTGATGTGTAACTAACTACGATGACATGTCAGACCAAAATTACCTCAATAGAGATGGACTCAGGCTTTAATCAGGGAAAAAAAAAAATAGCAAAATGTCAATTTAGAGAAACATCAATCAGTAATATTTTCTACCAGTTCCATTTTTCACTTACTTTAACACAATTCTGCCTTCATTGGTTTGCAAGAAAATGTGCAAAAACAGTGGTTCCTATCTATGGTAGAAACGTGCGTGTCTCATTACAATGTAACACTTACCCTGACAGAAAGTTATACAATCTATTAATCCAAAATTTGAAGAAACACACACTAATAAACCAACATAGCATAACCAATATTTTTAATTTAGGCACAGTAATTTCCATAATGACTGAAATTCCAACCTTTTTCCAATATTCATCAGATTTAATCAATCATGCTCTTTCCTATGTTTGCTAGAAGACATGCATAATGGAAGGGTGGCGATATAATCATTTTCCAATATTTATTTCTCTAGAACCAAGGAAGAATAACTTCATGTACTATATCTGCAGTATACAAATAAATTGCAAACAGTATACTTCATTACAGCTGACATTAAGAAAAACAACGGGCATGCCTTTTGGTTATTTCAAATATAATCACAGAGGCAAGTGTCAGGATGATACAGCTTGTAAAGATTAATCTTCCCTGACCTTCAACATTACTACAGCTTACCACGTGTCAACATACAGATCAAGGAGAAGATAAGAGCAAACTCTTCATATTCACTGAACAGTTGGAGATAAATAGACAACTCAGAAGAGTCACAATTAACTTCAGATTAAGCTTAAGTAAACAACATGTACACACAGACTGAACAAGGTCATCAGTCCTTTGGGCTTTGGAAGAAATTTCCCCTACAACCATGTTACTATTTAAGTGAATAAATTTACTTGAAGTTTGATGGTTCTTAAATCAGAGCTTGAAAAATCTGTACTAAATACTGCCAGTTCAGGCGACTGCACTAAAGAGATCAGAGATCTAATTAGCATGACAACTTCTATCTTTCTTCTCTTACCTACACTTACATTTTATGATTTTGGCAACTCCAGAGAATGTGATACTCTGACCAGACTTCCATTCTCTTATGAAAAACAGCTCACCTACACATCTCCAACTGAGTACATAAATAAATCTTGCAAGGAAAAGCATTCAGTGAAGTCTATTCTAATTTTAAGGATTATATTTAATGCCATGGACATCAATCATTTTGGTAATGGGAATTTGTTCTGTCATTGTCCAGTTAACAACCTTTAGCAAGTAGTGATAATTGTTATTGGTGTAGATGAGAAAAAAGGTAAGAAATCATACAGGCAAAATTCAGACTGTTAGAACAGGTGAAAAGTTTTTCAGCCCTGAATGGGAAAAATTAGGCTGGGTATAGTTCACCTAAAAATATATTTAGCCCACCTCCAATCTTTTTTCTTTTATATTTTAAGAAATTGTTATACATACATATGTATATTCATACCCTCATATGCCCCTATTGCACTGTTTCCTTGGAAACCTAAAAAAACAGATCACATCAACCACAACAATGTTAATCAGATATTGTAAACTGCCTGGTGTTGAGTAAAGTTATTGTGTTTTCTAAACAATAACTTGAAGACCTCAGATCCAATCAGTACTACAGTTTCGTTTGAGTACAAATTTCACAGATTTCCTTGAATAATTTTATTTAGCTCAAAAATGAGATAAATGCAAAAAAATCTCATTAATGGCAAAATAGTTTTAGTGTGAGAAATGAGTTGCCTGCCAAGGATTTGAAGCACTTTGTCATGCAAGGCAAGAAAGGTATTAGAGCTCTGCTTTTCACAGCATTCTTTGTTAGAAAAAGAAGAGTTATCCTTTTGTATCCAAAAGCATCAAGAAACTCTCTCAGTCAACACACTTGAAACACGGTTTAGTCATTTTACTTATAGTTTAAACACATCTTTGGAATATGCGTCACCCATCTCCTCAGAATAATGAAGAACGTTGGATTAAAGACAGCAAAGTTACTTTAAAGTGTTAAAAGGTCTAAACAGTCTAGTGCAAGATGAAAGAGCAAAACTAAACCAGAATGGAAACAGTGCAAAGATGCCCAGGGAAGGCCATCTGAAGAACCTCCAAAAACCAAGGGCTCAGGTTAACAGTCTTGCCACTGAAGATCCAGCTGCCAAATGAAAAGGGAATTGCCAAGAAGGGAAGCAGAAGATCTGATAAATCTGGTAAAAATGCTGAAGTTAGGAGCACAAGGACTTTATATAATCAACGAAAAGAAGGTGATCCCAAATTAAGTTTGATTGCTCTCTCAAAGCTCCACTAATTTTGCAATTACTGTCACTGAGGTGTGATACCCAAGTTACAAAATAGGCTGCTTGAATTCCCACTGATGTGTTACATTCAGGACCTTGTGATGGGCAAAAGGAACACAGTGTATATGAAAAGCCAGGAACTTATTTTTAGTCCTAATGAAAGTTTTAACAGTCTAATCAAAGACTTAGTCCATTTACAATGATACTAACATGCTCCAAACAAAATACTGTTAAAATGACATATATACACACAATCTTTCTAGTACCTATCACTTGCTCACTCTTTCACTGATCTTCTGGGGTCTTAAGGTCAATGGTTTCAACCTGCGAAGGTGGTGTGGGGTGAGCAAGTTCTCAGCATCCCAAGTCCTTTGCCATGAGGAGCAGGATGTTGCCAGTTTCTTCCTCCTCTCTCTCTAACCTCCCCTTGGAGTAATCTTTATGTTTGTCAATGTGCTGAACATCTTGTTATTTCTTCACTGGTCTGCAAGTCTGCATTACATCTTAATCCATCATATATAATGTGTTTTATATTTGCCACATATCTGTTCTTTGTTTCCCCTAAACTGGTTTTATTCTGTTCTCAAGGTCACGCTATGTAATGACCAGTAAGTGGCCACTGGTGAGCTGTTCATAGGTCTGGTGACTCCAGTATCATCCCATTCCAGTACTTTGAAGGTCTCAGTTACGGTCATGTCTTTACTCTTCTATGTTCCATTTTAGTCTAGGGTTATAGATACCTAACGCTACACAGAGTTACTACATGTTGTAACTACCTATTAAATACAAAATATATATACCAAAGTGTGTTACACCACACAATTGTATGAAGCTAAGCAGGAGCTAAAATGAAGTAGATATAATTTATTATTTTGTCATTAGACATATGATTTTATAAGTCAGAACAAATCTCCAGGCAGGCTAAGACAAGTCCACCCAGCCAAAGCCAAAAAGGTAGAGGACTGTGTTGTCAGCTAAACACAAAGCCTGTGGCCAGTTATGAGCCACAACAATCCCATATTTATGGGTCTATAAAAATACAATACACTTGCCAAAGAAACTAGGCATCCATCATGACTGAGGAACCACACATTTCAAATGAAAGTCATGGGTTACTTGAAAAAGATGGAATAATTCACGTTTTACAAAGGACTAAAGTTTGTATCCTTATAAATCAAGTTACATGGCTATTGATTAGAGTTAACATCACAGAGCAATTCAGATTTTCAGAAGGTTGCAGATTCAGTTGAACAGGGACCTCCTCAGACACACCGCAAAACAAAGTGGAATGAAGAAGTAGCAACTAGTTGAGAGACATCACCAAAACATAACCAGAATGTTGCATACCATAATGGTCAGAAAGCCACTGAACTCAATTTACAAGTGATTAAAGCTATCTCTATGGAGAAGAAAGGAAGGGGTGGAGACGAAATGTTACTGCTCCAATTATAGAAAGGAAGGTTTAACCACCAGACAGTGAAGAGACAGGGTCAAGGTGGTACAGGCTTCCAAAGACTTTGGTCAGCAGCCAGTCTGGGAGTGATGGAGAAGACACTCAAGGAAAAGGAACGCAAACAAAAGAACGCAGATATGTTCTTTTTGTATAAATAGATAGAAAGATAATTCATTCACATGACTCCTGTGGAAACATGAATACCTTTTTCTGTCATATAACAAAGGTAATATCCTTTAATTTCAATTTATTCCACTCTGATAATGTATGTCAACATCAGTTCTTTCTCATCTCATTTCATGCACTAGACAATAAAATCATCAGCTTTGGAAAAAATCCAAAGCATTCCTGCTGGAACAGCTGTGCACAAACAAAGCAAAAAGAGAACTGCAACATGCCACCATACACTGCATCTGACTGTGGCCGATATGATCACTACATCATCTCCAAGACCCAGAATCTATCCAAAGCTTCATAACTATAAATTTTGCACTTCTAGAACATTAGGAGCTAAAACATAACAACGAAAATGATTATGCAGTCTCTGAAGGATTGCCACATTTTCTTTAATTAGGTACATAGTGTGGCTTTGTCCCCTCAGAAAAAATTACAATTGCCTCCCTAGTGTTAATTAAAACCTCTTGTGTTAGCCATTATTCTTTATTTACTCCAGTTTTGAAAGTATTACTACAAAACTCTGTGGTACTGCAAACAGAACTTCTTTTATTTATTTTGCAAGCACATGAAATTTCTCACAATTAAATTGTACTATAGCTCACCGCAGATTATTTTTTTAACATTCAGATGAAAGAGAATACCGAAACATGACAAGTTGCTGAATCAGCATTTCAGATTTTTGTTAGATCGGTCGTTTTACCTTTAAACAGCTTTTATACTGCATTATTGATTTCTGCATTTAGTTATGACAAAAGGCAACTGTTCATTACACTTACAGACTGCTTATTTGCATTTGAGCTTCTGGGGGGAGGGGAAAGCATTTACATTCAGCTTCTATCTCTTGGCGGCAGAGAATCCTAGATCATATTGAGAAGAAAATGCCTAGCAGCTGCTCAGGAAGCTGACAGGAAAAAAAAAAAAAAAACCACAACAAAAAAACCAACTCGGACAGAATGCTACTCAACACTGTTTGTATTTTAAGAAAGGTGATAAAATAAGGCATCTGTCAAATAAAGCTGCCTAAGGGTGTTAAAGTGATCTGAAAGCACATAGGTGTTCCCATTTCTCGTAGTATTTTAAGTGGTCAAATTACCACTGCAAAGATAAAACCAGTAGGTTTCCACGTTGTTATTGGCAAACAAATGATTTATTGATTTAATGTGATCTAGGAAAAATAATTGTGTAAATCTTGTGCAGTTTGGCCACAGCAAAATCTATGTTTTAAGTCCCACAAACTACAGTCTGGGAACAGAGAGGAAAAAAAAGGAAAGGCAGATTCAGTCCTCACTGGCCTTGTTAAAGACTTGATTGTGATTACTTTGAATTATCAAAGTAAACTCCAAACTCTTTCTCTTCTCCTCAGCTTTAAGTTCTGGTTTTTCAGCTCAGTAAAAATGCAAGAAAAACAGCCTCTGCAAAATTTTGACAATTTTCTTGGAGCTCATGTATTAAATGAGCTCTTGTACTTCAGGCTTTTGTCAGAACTGCCCTCAAGTGTGGAAAGCTGGTTGTTTGTTGTTTGGGGTTTTTTTTCTTCACATGGAACATAAACACTTAAATGCAAATGACACTAAATTATCACAAGAAAATTGGCTTGGAATTTCTTCACAGAGGAGGGGGTAGAGCTTCAAGTATTTCTTGACACAATCACCACAGGATGAAGGTTAAAGGACCAGAAGGCCAAGTGACTATCTAGTCTAAACTCCTTATACAGACAACAGAGGTATCAGCAATAATTCCTCCAGTTCTTACTTTAGTATGCCTATTGATGTCCTTTTCTATTAACGATACTCACACGTCAATATCCATTTCCATACTACATTGTCACATTGTAAGGCGAATCATCTTGCTCAAAAACTTCTAAAATCACATTTTTACATACTGTTTTATTATGTAGAATATTAGGCAGTGCACAAAATACACGATTTTACAATTATAAGCATTTTATTTTGCTTCTAGTGCAAATTACAGACAAAAGATTCCAGGGAAACACCTGTTATTTTCTCCTTCATGAAGTGCAGCTTTTCCATGTAAATAGCTTTCACATCATTCTGTTAGAAATTTAGCTACTGGCACTCCAATCGTGTCTTATTTCAAATAAAGAAACAGTAAACGTTTAACTGGGACCTAAAGAAAGTGTTAAAAAAACCAAATCCCCACCACCAGAAAAGCCCAGGTAACATTCATAATGAATTTGTAAACATAACCCTTAAAGGAGCTAAGGTGATGCATATATATTCTATTATTTATCATTTGAAGGAGTCTTAAGACCTTTTTATTCTCTCGGTAGATAAAGTAAATGAAGTCAACAATAGCATTGCATAGTAACAAGTGGAATGAATTTTTGTGAAAGGCTTACAAAAACCGCACCGCTTAAACATAACCCAACTCTCAGATGGAAATATAAGCCAGCTATTCTCATTATGTAGCCTTAGTTCAGAATTTCAGTGTTTAAATTGGGTGCCATTTCAATCACATGCATAATTGAAGTACTGAGATGAAGAACAAGTCATTAGTGTCTACTGGATACAAGATATCCCTGACAGTATGACAATAGCACATTTTTCATTCTTCTCGAAAAACAAGTTCTTTAGCAACGCCCAAGAGCACAGTATGAATTTAACTTTATTAGAGCCTTTATCTCCAGCACAGTCTACAAATCACGCTCTATGTAGGACACTTACAGATAACTAGATCAAAAGTCTACCTCGAACTTGATTTTTGAAACCCTTATGGTAAAGCCAGAACTTTCACAGACAACAATACAAGCTTGAACTGCTGTAAAAACGTAGAAAAATTCATCTGACTGGTCTGTAAGTCTGCCACCTTTAAGGATTTTTTTATATGTCAAAGTTGTCATTAAGGGCCAGATGATCTTTAACAACAATTTATGTGCAAAATTCTCTCCATATTTAATCTTTCAGCTTTAGTATTTGTTGAGAGCAAAAAGGAATGCCTTAATTCATTGTGTACTTAGTGAAGCGCATATGAGCACTATTGTTATTTTGAAAGTCTTTCAAATAGCAGCCTTCAGTGACATCTAATTCTTAAATACATCAAAATGGAATACACAATCTCCTTGTCACAAAACGTAACAAAGATTAAAACTGACAGGTTAATAAACTGTCACAGAACTAGAGTAATTAAACAAACGTACTTGCTGTTTAAATGTTAGTGATGTGTAGATACAAAATGCATTTTAGAGCATCACTGACACATCTGTGAACCCTGGTGATAAGAAACACAGAATGGTTTGGATTGGAAAGAACCTCTGGAGATTATCTAGTCCAATCCACCTGCTAAAGCATGTTCACCCAAAGCAGATCACACAGGAATGTGTCCAGGCGGGTTTTGAATGTCTCCAGAGAAGGAGACTCCACAACCCCTCTGGGCAGCCTGTTCCAGTGCTCTGGCACCCTCAAAGAAGTTTCTCCATTGCATTACTTCTATAAAACAGGAGATACAACAGCCAAAACAGGTTTTCCACCTGTTTGTTTGTTTGTTTCTCGATGTTTGATGGTAACCATAGAGAAAATATATCATCAGAGGGCCAAGAGGCTGTTGAATGCAGGTAAATAGGTCTAAGAAGTCACGTAGTGCCCCAAAGCACACACCAGTGTTTCTATCCAAATGCCACCACTGCCACACTTGTCTCAGAACTTGCATCTTGTCAGATGAGCTCATGCACTGGGTTGGTTTAACTCATGCTTTCCCATCAGACTCTCATACAGCCACTGAGCCAGACTGAGATTTAGTACCAACTGACATGTACACTGGGGAAAAAACCCCACATGTAAGGTAACAATAGCTCCCTAAAACCACAGATGCTTGCTTTATGAAACTTGCTTTGGTCTGGTTAAATGAAAATGATAGCAGTGTCATGAAATCTGCCTTTGAATAAGCAATCTCACTGAACTTCAAAAAAATTAGATCCCACTTTGAAGTTGGTTCCCCTTTGAACTGGTGTTGGACCACATAACCTTCTGAGGATCCTTCCAACCTAACATACTAGATGATTCGATGAATAATTTTCCCCCCTAAGATGACAATTTTTCCTTCCTTATGATGGGATTCTTGCCAAACATCTGTCAACAACATGAGCTTCGAATCCCGCATTCTTCAATCAGTGCATCATGCAGTTGCCTATTTATTGACCAGTCTACTTCTGTTTGGATGACCGTCTGCCTGCAGATTTTTGCACAGGTACATGGAAACAAGTTTGAATTTATTACAGGCAGTAAATCATTCATTTGAAAAACCTATTAATGCATCTTTGTCTTTTAAAGAAACAAATTAACAGTTTGTGGCTGACAAACTTTAGAAAATCTTTTAAAAATCAAACCACAGTCTGGATTTGTCTTAAAAACAGCCTCTCAATTCAGGTTTTGCCTCCACCATATTTAAAAAAACATGTTCCTGCCAACTACTAGATACAATATAGTAATTTTTTTTTTAATGAGCTAAACTGTATGCAAGAAAATATTATTTACGTAGATTTTTCAAGAGCTGTATTTTGACCCCCTATGCAATAGCTAAAAAATTAACACTGCCACTATATTAAAAGAAAAAAAAAACAAAACAAAAACAAAAGGAAGAAATCATGATCAAGCCAAGAGCAGTAAGAAAAATCCCACCATTTTGAATGTGTTTCCTCTGAAGCTTGAGGCCCACCCATCAATTAAAATTAAAATAAATATATAATTAACAGTGTTTCCAGTAGAGCTGCAATGTAGGTTTGGCACTGCTACCACAGAATACATCACACTGCATTCAGTAAACATGCAATTAGCTTACATCACTCCTGTCTAGTTCATCAGAGCATTCCAAAATAGTGGCACAGAAAAGACCTTCCCACTACAGTCACTACTTCTGTGCAACCCACACAAGGAGTCCAAAACTTGGATTTGGATCCATGCTAAAACTAAGCTATCCAGTCTTTCTTCTGAAAGGAGGGCAAAGAAAGACAAAGTTGTAGTGCATTTTTCATTTTTTTTAATATGCTTTTAATAAGATAACTCACTGGGGAGACTATTCACATGTAACATGAGATCAAGGTTTAAATCTCTCTGTAGGATTTGCTAAGATGACATGAATACAGATCACACTCAGGAAAACCATGCACTACTTGGCAGACTTCAGAGGCACTTTCACCTTCCCCATGGTATAATGAATATTTTCTGATAGTATACAAAGTTGAATAGTTGCTGCAGGGAAGTCTGAGAAGCCAAGTGATTAGCATGCTCTTCTGGGACATGTGAGACAGACTGAAAATCCTTTTGCAAATCAGAGTCTGAACCAAGACATTTTCTGTCTTGGAAGAATGTCTCAAACACTGCAGTATATAATGTCTATGCTAAACTCAGTGAATATTTATATATTCCCTGAAATAGCAGGGCCATGAGAGTCACAGCAATCATCTCCAGCATTTTTTTCAGCCTAGTGCTCAGGAAGCAAAATCTAGCGCACCCGTATCCTGACAGTACAAGTTTCCTGGGTGCACCCAGCCTTCTTCTCACCTTCAAGCAGTGGTGGAGATGAAAACTACCTGAGCTTTAGGTGCCCACAGGAAGATCTTGTGGCTAAGGAGGTACTTTGAAGATGCTGACGGTGTTGAAGTAGGGATTGCAGTAAGAACCATCACTGTTTACCTCGCTCACAGTCATAAGCAGGCAATTTTTGTGGACAAGAACCCTCTACCTGCAGTGCCCAAAGGACTGCTCCAAACACTAGACATAAAAGACTGTTGCAATTACTAGCCATGCCTTACCTCATCAAGTGCTGTATTAAAAATAACTACGTTTCAGCTTTTAAATGTCTAAAGAACTGGAGGGAAAAAAAAGTAGTGTCATAGGCAGGGATATGAAGTTGCACAGGATAAATCCATACTGAAAATCAGAAGAAAAAAAGAAATCAATAACTTTGCATAAGTATATACAATTGGAGTTGCATTCTCTGTATCTTATTTATTTTTGTATATAACCATGTTTAATGACAACCAGATTTGGCCTTGCTCTCTTGCCCCTTGTCCTAAAATGCACTTCAAACCATTTTAAAAATCAACAGGTTCACTCATGGCACAGTAATTCTGTGGTCAAATGAAGCAGCTATTATGTGATCGATAACAGTTTACAAGGCACTTTGTGCATTAGTGCCTGCTTTATTAAAGAGAAAAGCAGCCCACATCCAATACTATTTGTTTATTGTAGACCAAGAAAGGTCCAGAGTACAGTTTCACAGGCAGACCCAAAGAATAAGATCTTCAACCATGACCCACACTGCAAACCCTACAAGGAGGTTTTGGCATTTAGCAGAAGCCCAAGCTTTGACATGAAAGTGATGACTTTGGCTAGGCTTCACTATCTAAAATACACTATATGGGGATAAAGGATGATTTTACATGGTTTGAGATAAGCCAGTAACAGTTTTCTATAATCAGTAGTATACATTTCACTAATCTTTGGTCCTGCAGATACAGAAGTAGAAATGTGTTAATTTCCTTGTAAGACTGATATAATGAGGTGTGATCTCTATGCAAGAATATTTGTTTTTTCCACAGGTTTTTTCATTTTAAAACAAAGTAACTAGCTTCTAATTCTAAGAAAAAATATAGGAAAAATAAAGCCAGCGCCACTCCAGATATTACTGAAACGTAGTTTGCTTAATAATTAAGAAATCATCTAACTTGGGGGTATCAAACACATTTTCGCACATTTTAGGACTGTATAGATGTAGAAGTCCTAATATTACATTCGGCCCATTGAAGGCAACCGCGAGGCTGATGTGGCCCCCTGGCGAAAATGTGTTTGACAGCCCTGATCTAGATCTAATAGTAGTTACTCTACAAATACTACAAACTCAACATAAGAAATAACAATGCTACTAAATGCAGCCAAGGCCTTTTTGGCCTTTGCATTAATGGTTTGATTTCCTACACTGGGCAACCAGGTGTCCAGTGAGCTGATACCTGACACCAGCTGCAAAGACTAAAGGTGAATGGGAATTTGATCCACTACCTGCTACTCTAGTCTTTGTTTTGCTGGAAATTCATGCAGAATAGACCTTCCAGTTCCCACTCTAGAAAATGATGGTAAATTATCTGTGAGACTGAGTCCTTCCATTCCTGCATCCACTGAGAAGAGGAAAGGGGATGAACGCCCGTCCCCTGCTCCTGTATGGGCTGTATTAACAAATGAAAGTCGTTTGCCTTTATTTGATCTTTTTTAGACACACGCTAAGAATAAGATGCAGGAGGATTCTGTACTTAAGAAGTGTCATGAGTTGAAGTACTTTTTTGGGGAGTGAGGGTTTGAATGCTATATACAAATGCTATAGTCTGGGAATATCTGTTTTACATGCAAGACATTGAGCGCATTTTGAGTTCCTTTTTAGTTTTCTCCAGGAAACTGGAAGAGGCTTGGTTGGTTGGTTGGTTTGGTTTATTTTTTTGTTGTTGTTGTTTGGTTGGTTTTGGTTTTGGTTTGTTTTTCCTGAAGAATATTATGAATTATCTGATAAACTATTTCAGCAGTGGGAGATAATTCGTGGAAACTAAAGATTTTGTGTGAAAATCCTCTGAGCTGAAAGAAACTGTACAGGATAGAATGTGAAGAGGGAACAAGCCTAAAGGATAGACAATAGTTTGAAGAATATTTGCTGTTACTTGTTTACTGTGTTTCCTTTTTTAAGTCCTTTTAAAGTTATTTGAAAAGGGCAAGTACTATGTAAACCAAAAATTCAAGTTTTCCTACATTGGGCTCATACTTACAACGTATCTTAAGAAAGAGACCCATGTCTCCTGTAATGCAAGATTTTCTCATTTTTTGACAATTATAAGGTGGCAGACTAGGCTAATAAGGCTTCAGAACCAGACATTCAATACTATTACAGAAAAAGACAGCAAAGGAAAAATAAAAACTAGTGTAACAACAATATTTTCCATGAGGTGTCAGCAGAAGTATCTGAACGTATTCCTAAAGCCTTGCAAGTGCCGTTTCAGGCTGTTAAGCAACCAGGGAAGACCAAATTTCACATGTGTAATGTAAACAGCCTTTCATAGTTTATTTTTTAGTTGGTCAGTACTCAAAGTGGCATTACAGCTCCCTTCCTCCTTCCCTCTCCAACCTCCACATGCGCTACCAGAATTCTGTGCTGCTCTTTTTTCTTCGCTTCCCTCCCCCTGACAAAAGTTTTCAAAATCTGATCTTCAATTTCCTAGCTTTAGTTTCCAGCCCTCTGTGACCTCAAAAAAAAAAAAAAAAGTCCCACATGTCTTTCATATTGAATATTTGCATAATTAATAGTATTCAAATTTATCTAGTGTCTCCTAGGACAACTGGGTATTTAACTGTGAACTCTTATTTCATGAGAATGAAACAGGGTAAGTGATTTACCATGGTGTAAGCAGGTATTGTGTGGACAGTCAGAACAACCAGGGGAATGTTGTTCTTCATTAATGTTTAACATATTTAAGAAGCCAAACATTATAGTGACTCAGTAATGTGCTCTTGTATTTTCACAACATGATTTTTGTATTTATTGCCCAAGAAGATGTATGCCATTCTAAACCTTAAATATATGTATATATATATGTGCCCAGATTCTATATGTGAAAATAATAGGATTAGAAATGGTTATATTTATAACTTCGTTCTTGATAAATAACAAGAGCTTTTATTTGCTTCCTGGTGATCCACCGAAGATTGTTTAACATACATTTTCAACATAATCATCATGCTTGAAATCAAGTTAAAGAAGCATGAAATCTACTACATGAAAGGGATTACAATTATAGTACGATCTGGAAAATGAGTTCATATGACATTTTTCTGTAAATCTATTTCAACTAATTAACATTTCAAAGGCACAAAACAATATTTGAATATAAGGCCAATAGACTCAGAAGCTTCCATTTCAGGTTTCATTTCAAGTTTGACTGTGTCCCTGGATGAGAGCATTCAGAAAAAGTTAACAAGTAGGTATTAAAAGACAAACAAAAAAGCAAATTCAACATCTCCTATGGGTCAAACCACCATCTCACAATAACAAAGGTCAGTTGTCTCCCATTTCTTAAGACTCACCCCTGAATTTGTTTTTATGGCAGTTACAGTAACATAAGGATGACTATGGAGGACTATTGGTAAGTTCTTAAATATCAACTCTGCCTCCTGCTCTAGTTGTAATGCAGAGCTACCAGTAGGGATGCACAGCACACCAGCAGCTCCCAGTTCATTTATTAACCGAAGTTTAATATACAATGTCAACGGCAAATTCTCTATCCCTAATGAAAATGTGAAGCAGAAATGTCAGGCAACAGAAATCAATAATCTGATCAGCTCCAACATGTGAACAGAACTCCACAGCAAACGGTAGCTCCTCAGCACAGAATAAAAGTTTGCATTACATATTTCCTTGAAGAAAAGTCTGTGACTTTTTTTTCTTAAAAGCGCACATGAACAGCCATATCATACATTTTCACTTAATATGAGTATTTTTCTCTATGTGAAAAAATATTTATCTCATAGACACTAGTCCTTCTGAAATAGAGCCACTTCATTTGCAAATTAAGAAAACACTAAGAATGCAAAGAGAAATGTGGCAAATTACTCACCTGCATTGGAACCTGTCAAGTTGTAACGTGCATTCAGCTTTTTAATGATATTTTCATGGATCTGATACCAATCACTCTCTGTGTTGCACCTAGAAAAATGATAACTATCTTAACTCTGAAACAGAAATGCAAGTTTTTCAGAGCAGCTTCACCACATATCTCTAAACAAATCATCTCGTTCATGAAACTAATAACATAATAGAAGCTGGTAAAGCCCCATGAAACTGCCTGTCCCAATGGAACGGCTGAGAGTGCTCTTACCACTTGAGAAAGTGGTCATGGGAACACCTGCTTCATGTGCCAAGGATGGGAGAAAGATATGAGCAACTATGCTCAGGAACTCAGCCGTGACCAAGTTTGTCATCTGTATAGATCTACCCTTCAGCACTAAACCACACAGAAATCTATCTTGTGACACTCAAGAGGAGACACAGGACCCAGAAACAGTCTTAGCAGACAGAAAAATCTGTGCTGTACACTTAAAGTTATTTAAAACAGGATGTGGTCTTCAGAAGGTAGTCAGTGAAAGAGCAAATTACATTTCAGCATACAGGTAAAGAGCTGCTTCTCCATAAGGAAAAACTGACCATGTTCTAAGGATTGTTTTTCATGGTTTAGACTGGAGTCACGCCTAGCATCAAATCTGGTTTTGAGTGACATTTCTTCTTCCATTGTTTTTGTTATTAAGAAAAAAGTAGGCAAGAGTGAAAAAACATAATAACAGGCAGACAAATCTAACAATTTGTTAAGCAATAGCAAACATGTACTTTAGTGACCTGGGAGTCTAAATAAGAGCCAGCTCACGTGTCCACTGTCACACTAAATTGCTTTTCTGCAGCACTGATTCCAGCAGCTCTAATTTAGCACAGAGGGGTACAGAGGAGAGGAAAAATGCTGCCTGAAAGACTTCCATGTCTTTAAGATTTGAGAGCTAACCCTGGGAGGGGCAGAACTTCCTCATGTGCTCAACAATGTATCCCAGGCTTACGTACTTAGAACAGACCACTCCACAAAAAGGTTCTTACTATAAAGTCAAAGATCATCAGGAAATTACATGCACTGTGTTGCTACAACTAGAAAATTGAACTTTCTTCCGATTACCATCAGCCAAAATCCACTATATTATCAATCAGTCATTTAAAAATCTATTTTCCATTTTTCATTCTCCAGCACTGCCTTTTACATTTTTGCTATTCCCATTATATAATTGCTTCATTTCACAAAAAGATAGTCCGCCTGCTTTTTTCTGTAGTTATGAAGTACTTCCACTGTCAGCCTAGACAGTACAGAGCATTTAAACAAGTCTTAAAAGCACTTCATGCAGGCATAAAAAGAGAGCAAGCTCTTATAAGGATGTGGAAAATGCTGAAACATACACAGAGATCTAAAACGATGCAACCTTTATCTTTAATATTATCCCACTTTATAAACACAACTGTAGAATTAGCCAAAATTTCCTAACTGCGACCAAAAAAAAAAAATTGCAACTAAAATTACAACAGCTACTACACTTTTTTGGAACTGAAAAAGCTACAGCTGTTTACTCACACTGCATTTAACACCACTGCTTCTGATGCAAACTGCCTCTAAGATACTTATAAAAATTAAGAAAAAAAAGCATTCCTTACATGTATACTTTTAAAACGAGGTCATCTTTTGAATCTCCTGCCAGCAAATCTGCAATACTGAGGACTGCACAGCCAAAGGGCCGTCTATATTGTACGTTGCAGGCATTTTTCTTTTCTCCAGCTCCCATCCGTCCTGCCAAAAAGAAAAAAAACATATTTGATACATAATCCACAGAACTGTCTCTCATAAAACCACAGAAGAAAAGCAGAGAGGAATCCAGCTTAGTATGGTGACAGGTCTGAGTAGACGATGCCAAGTATATTCATTGCAAATCTGGTCCATCTTGATCCTGCGTTAGGATAACGAAATGTACAAGTACACTACATATGTGGTGATCTTGAAAGGTCTCAGAGCAGAGGTTCTGCTCCTCCTCTCATGAACTCCGCTCAAACATCATTTTCTGATAGGCAACGATAGCACACTCATGACATCACCCGATTAAGTTTAGAGGTCAGGCACAGTGGAATGCTCAACATTTGCTGCCCAATAAGAATTATTTTACTGTGGTTGTTGCTACTCAAGATTTATACCAGAGATGTTGTGACTGAGCCTTTCCAATTTAGTGATCAACCGCTGCTTCCAAACAGGCAACTGGCTAGCAAGGGGATAATCAACCAGCTGCAGAAAAATCAGGTAGAGATGAAACACAGGGAGGAAAGATGACAAAGGGCAGAAGAACAATTTATGATAAGGAAAGAAAGATGGCAGCTGAGGAAAACAGATTTGAAACAGAATATTTTTCCTAGTCCTTTCTATTTGATTTAAACACAATCGAGCCATCTTATAGCTGTGTTCCTGGCATTCGAAACTGCCCTCTTTCTCACCATTTCATTCAATTGTGCACTGGCAGCTATGTATCTTTCCCACCAAGTCTTAATGTCTGACAAGAAAAGTCTATGGTTGCAGTCGCTGCGGGGCAATGCCTCCTCCAAATATTCCTATGCATCACAGCAGCTAGAAAAGTAATTGTTCATTTTCACACCACGCAGCATATAAGTCTTATTTTAACTTCTTAATATTGCAGTGGCTCATTTATAAACTCGACTGAAAATACATTTGAAAACCATAGAGTAGGAAAAATTTTACTCCTTATTCTTCTTTAAAGCATTCATCTTACCAAATATACTTGCATTACAGAGTTTACCATACTTTTCCCCAATCCTTGCCAATAAAACCAAACCACAATTTTTTAATATACTGTTGAAACGCTGAAACAGCATGAAAATTCAAGGAAAAATTATTCCTCAAAGCTGTAAAATAGTGTTTAATTCGTAACAAGTTGTTTCTGAACCTAGCGCAAGTTAGAGCCACTACATTTCAAACCAAAATACCTTTCAAAAATAGGAAGAAAAGTTATATTTAGTACTGCACTGATACAACTATAGAGGCAGTTTACAGAGAAAACAATATCTATAAGACAGCAGAAACAGACCTGAAGATTGTTGTTTCACATCAGTACAGTCCAGAGGATAACTTCTTAAAATAAACAGCTAACACAAACATACACTTCTCTTCCACTTTGTTCTAGAGGATTTGGTATCTGCTTATAGCATTGTGGATCAAATTATGAGACTTGCTCCACTTGC
Source organism: Caloenas nicobarica (assembly GCF_036013445.1). Classification (NCBI taxonomy): domain Eukaryota; kingdom Metazoa; phylum Chordata; class Aves; order Columbiformes; family Columbidae; genus Caloenas; species Caloenas nicobarica. Next base: position 29,815,769 of record NC_088245.1, on the reverse strand, counting down.
TTCCATCTCCTCCCTTCAAAGGGGTCAGGGAGAACACAGAATTAATCTGAACAATTTCAGATATACCAATTAGGTACATTAAATTTCCAGGCAAGTTTTTCTATGAACAAAAGATGCTTGAAATTACTCTCTTTGGAACAAGAATGGACTCTCCAGTGACAACTCCATCACCTTAAGACAGTTCATATTTGACACTTTTATTTTGCTTTGTTATAGTAACAAAATGTCCTGCATCTAAACTCAGCAGTACACTTGAAAAATAAAACAAAACAATGCTGAGAAATCAAAAGCAATTTTTCCACCAAAACCCAGGCATTTTCTTTTTCAAAAAAATTATTCAAAGGCCTAGCTAATCTACCAAATCCCAAAGCTAACCCCAAGCAGTTTTCTTTTATTTACTGTCATATAACAACATCAACAAGTGCAACAAATGCAAATTATCTACTCACAGATGATTACACCTACCTATTCGGATAATGTGCACAGTGATATAGATGTCCTTCCTCAGTTCACTGCTACCCAAATCCTGCGTGAGATCAGAACCTCATTATTTCTGACTCCTGCTTAAAATGTGACATTCAAAGAGATCTTTACACACTGCTTTCACTGCCGGTGACAGTGATAAAGGAACAGTGAGTTCATTAATACAATACTAACAAATTATGCCTTTAACACTTTAAATTGGTGGTCACGCACTCAAATCAACTGTCCTAAAATATCATGGGTTAGAATATGCTGTAATGCAGTAAAATCAGTGGGAGAACACTCGCTGCATGCCTTAAACAGCAGCAAAGCATTTGTGCAATTCCTAATACTCTGAAAAGTACAGAGAGTGCTACACAAACAATCTCTTGGGTGTAAAACGCAGGAGGAGGAAAATTAACTGGTCCTTGTTGCAGGGGGAAAGATTGGCACATACATCCATGTGGAAGTTCAGGTGAGTGTCCACATATCACCAGAAAACATTCAGCTTGAGTGTTCAAGCAACACACTTTAACCAGCCTTTGAAGTTGACATTCATTACAATGTAAAAACTTAAGGGAGCAGTTGCGAGTGAACCACAGAATAATAATTTAATTCAACTTCTATTTTCCATACTCAGCACAACAAAGATCGAGAATAGGAAGAACTCACCACAAAGAGAGAACAGTGTCTTTCAGGCTTTTCTGGACATTTTGGCAAACCATTTCTATTCAGTCTTAAAAAAAATCTTTCACTGTAAGAAAACAAATATGACAGATATGTTGAACAACACTGCAGCAAAATAGATGGCATTTTGATCTTATTTCTAGGCACAACCTTCCTCAAGATATAAAATAATGAAATAATTTATTTCTAAAAGTCTCAACTGTATCAATAAAAAAAAAAGAGGAGACTAGTGAAGGGTGTTGATTTACTTAATCATCTAAAAAATTACTGAAAGCTCAATACAAAATAGAAGAGTGGTTGTCATTTAGAAGAATGATACTGCATATCCTACTACAAAGAGAAATGCAAGCAATAAAATCCATTTATCCCAGAACTGAAATTAGATGAGTAGCATGTTGGTATTGATTCTTGCTAAACAAATGTCAACATTGCCATGCTTGTATTCAACCAACATTATTTTTCATGGATAGGCAGATGATCCTAGGGGACATTTTTCCTACTTAACTCTATCAAAATCTCTCACTAGACTACACTGATTTCAGCAGTCTTATAGGAGTCTTGGAAGTTCCAGCACGGCAAACTTCATTTTCAGAATTCTGTTTTGCCACCTACTGTGGGGTGTTAAGTGCTTCAGCTGGTATAAGTACTAATACAGCTAGTAAGGAGATGCAGAGAGTTCTCGTTTGAGAATAGAAGAGAGCATAAGGCCACATTGAAAGCAAAATTGCTTTTTGAAGCAGTCCTATTTGACAGTAGGTCCACTATGGATAATCTCTGAGCAAACTCAGCAATTCAGGCACGTTAAGTTTCTGAAAAACCAAACTGCCCATGCTTCGGATAATTTTCTCCAAGACACAGCTTCACAGGAAATGTAATGATAGGACAAGGGGTAATAATCATATTTCCACAGTGAGAGATGTGGAAGATGGAAAAAGCAAAGAATTTGGAAGAGTTATATATGTTTCTCTTCACTCTTTCACCCCCAGCCAGTCGGCCATTTGAGTCTGGATGTCCTTTTATGCCCGCATCGGAAACAAAATTTCCACAGTGCAACCAGGTTTTTCTCAGCTGCACCCACCTCTTCTGCTTATCCCTGAGGCTAAACATGGTTTAGCTCTGCTCTACACCATCCACGGCTTTTCAAAATACCACTGGAAAATCACTAGGAGTATGTTGGATAAGATCCAGCTCAACAGAGACTAATTAAATCTTTATTACAGCAGCATTTGCCTTGTAGAAAATCTGGATCGATCACAGAATGATTCACAGAATCATTCTCATTGAAAGGGACCTGAAAAGGCCTCTAAATCCAACCTCCTGCCCAAAGCAGGGTCAGCTGTAGGGCAGATTAGCTTGCTCAGAGCTTTAGCCAGTCAGATCTTGAAAACCTTCACGTTATGGAGACCACACAGCCACTCTGGAAAATCCTTTTCACTAACTGTCCTCATTTTTTTTCCTTATGTCCAGATGGACCTCCTCTTGTTCCAATTTACATCCCTTGTCTCTCGTTATCCCACCGTACACCATTGATCTTCTTGTAGGTACAGGCAGGTGACCTAGCTCCCCTCAAAACCGTTTCTTCTCCCCCCCAAAGCCTCAGCCAGACCTCCCAGGGCAAGAGCTCCAGCCCACGAACAATGCGAGGCCTTCTGCTGAACTCATCAGTTCAGTAATATTGATCCTGTACTGCAGGACCCAAAGCTGGTGTTAGTCTAACCAATACTGAGCAGAAAGGGATGATCGCTTCCCTTAAGCAACTGGCTATGTTCTTGTTGATGCTGCCCAGAACACTGTTACACTCAAGAGCACACTTGGATCAAGAGCACACACATCTGGAGAATACTTTATTTTTTTTATGTGCCAGCTATCCAGGCTGAACGTACAAACACTCAGACTTTTTCATTGTTACTCTGAAAACATTAGTCCAACCCTTAGCTATGCAGCTTCTTTATCAGACAGCATAAAAGGCAGAACCTAAGAATAGTAGAGTTGAACTCAAATACCTCAAAGTGCATGAAAAAGCTATTTTCTGGGGAACATTCATGTTTTATGATACAGTCAACTTCTGCAGCTTAGGTCTCCATGGAAACTTTAAAATGGAGTTTTAAAGACTGTTTATGTGAGTATATTTTTACAGAGAAACAAGCTGGTATTTTTCTGTTGATTTAAAAATGGTTTTCAAAATAATTCTGCCCTTTCATTTAGATTTAGCTCATTTGCAATATTGGAAAATACAGTAAAAAAAAGTGCAGAGCTTTGTCTCACACCAAGTTATTGTACATTGAGCAAGAATGATTATTTATATTACCAGAGCAGCTAAAGCTTTAGGACCCCACTATGTTGGGCATCATGCAAAACTGAATAAAGAGAAAAAAAGACTCTGTTCCAGCAGTAACAATACAGCTCCCGTGCACTGAAGCCTGCAGTGCATTGAGGTGCACCAATACAAATTTGGCCAATACAAGGTGATTCTGAATTTCACAACCTTATCCTCAGTCTGTAGAACTATTTAAAAGTAATACATCATCATTTCACTGCATTTTTTGTCTTTGAAGCAACCACTAGACATGTCGAATGGTATTTTTCTTTGAACCAACAAGAAACTGGCTTGCTGTGGATAACCTGTCTTCATAGTTTACTTATGAACTGCAAATACTGAATTTAACTGGGAGTGTATTCTATATTTATTGAAGTTTACATTCTGCAGAAACAAAGGCATATCTTTTGAAAGCTTCCTACTCACTATCCACTACGATATGAAATTTTCAAGCTCTGCTTATACTCACAGACCATGAGATTATGATTCACAACACAATTAAAAGCTAAGGACTTCTGTCATGCCACAAAGAAATGCATTGATTACAGCAGACATGTAATGGTTATGCAGATCTGATTTCCTCATTTGAATTTGAAATTTTGTTTGACTGAAGCATAAGATGCAGTAGCAATGAAAAGGGCAAACTGAAAACAACAAATAATAAAAAAATATTAATCCTTGTGCAATGCTTTGATACTTTTTTTTTGCTTGAAAGATATCACAGCACCAGTTATGGCTCAGATTAAAACAGTTATCTTCCAACATTACCAACAGACTTGTAAGATGATGAGAAAAAAATGGCAATGATATTTCTAAGTGCAGAGAGCATATGCATTTATATATCATTTCAAAGATTTCTATAGAGACAAACAGGTTAGAAAACGGTTGAGGAAAGCAAACAGCCTTCCTAAAACAAAACAGAGACAGAATTCCCAAGATCTGAATGCTTGGCTTCAAAGAGCAGCAAAAACTCCAGAGGGTTAAACCCAGGGCTAGTATCTTACTGCACAGCAATCTTCTCAGCAGTCAGTTACACGTACGTACATATGGAAAATACACACAGCAGTACCCCAAAGCAGAAATACCTTTCCTTTGTATTAAGATGATTTGATTCTAGTTCAGACTGCGATTAATTTTTTATGAGCACAAATCTCACCACTTAAACATGCTCTACACATTTAAACTCTGCTGTCTTCCCACTGAAAATAAGGAAATAACTAATGCTGGAGAGATTAATTTAAGAAGGTCAACAAGGGATTTTTGTACTGTAACTTCCCATGTATTAGCGAAGTAACAATGTGTTCCAAATCTGCAGGCTTAACGCATGCATTTAAAAGAAGCATGGCCACAAACTGTTCTATTTTCATAAGTGACCCCTATTTCCTTAGTATTAGCAGGAAAATGTTACCAGTCACATGTTACCAGTCTAGACAGATTGCTTGTTCTATGATTTATAAACACACTATCAAAAAAGAACCAGACAGATTTATACCACATGGCATATTCTTGTGCTAAAGCTATATCATCAAATAGTTATAGTTCTCGGTACAGCTTCACTTTCAGACATCTTTATATAAATGCTCTCTACCTAAATATAAGTTACAGTGATTTCCAAAGCAAATAATGAGAGACAATAAGAGAACACTACCACATAATTCACCAGTTCAAGTGTATCACATTCCAGAATGCCATTAATGGACTTTCATTAAGAACCTGAGTCTGAATTGACTTTATTTACAGCTAAAGGCTCATTGACTTCATAAAACCAAGATCAGATGCAAAATATTACCCTCATACCTAGTGGTGAAATGCAGAGAAACGTAGTACAACATGTCATATGTTAATGAAGATAATAAAGCCTTAAAAGTATCTTCTTAATCAGAGAACAACTGAATTATAAACGTGCCAACATGACTTAGCTGTACAAGCTGTTCCACAGTAAGTCAGCCCTTGTCTTTTAACTCTGCTATGAAAACCATACCTAAATTTCTAACTGTAAAATAAGTAGCAATGAGCAAAGGGGAAGAAAAAAGGAAGATAGTACTATAAAAATAAGATTTCAGTCGATTTCAGATAAAGATCAAAGCATTAACACTAACAAAAATAAATAAAACAGAACAATATTACAATGTTATATTGAAGCTTATCCTCCTGTCTCCTCACTGCGCTGACAACATGGAGGAAGGAGAAGAAAAACAGTTTCTAATGCTGGCTTTATACCGTGGAGCCCAATTTTTATGAACACATCCTACATGGTTTTGGATATCTGCATCTTCATTTTAACTGAGAAGCAGCGTTACACATTTCTTGAAAAGAGTAACAAGTTACTCAGGAAACATTAATTTTAATTTCTTTTTCATGAGGTACCACAGGAGCCAAAAGATGACAATACGGTTTTAAAAGACAGACAGCAGGCTGGATTGTATCAGCAGGTATTTACAAGTAAAGAAACAACAAGCACCAGAAACTGGAGGTCTCAGTAATAGTGAGCTTACTCTGCCACCTCAGATAAATATTTTGCAGCACAGCATTACCAGTGCACAGACTTGCAGATCCTTTAAGCTGAATTACAGTCTTGATTATTATCCTAGTCACTGACTGAAGTAACAGCACGGATACAAGCAGATTTGCTGTATCTCTCCCCAAAGATAGAAATTGAACTCAAAGAGAGCAAGAGGAATTGTGTAAAAAGCGAAGGGAAACAAAAGCATTTAAGAAAATCCCCTCCCTCCGACACCACCTGGGCTTCCATTTATTCAACACCATTTAGGGGTTTACAAAGAGCAAGTCTGTCTCCTTCTGTGCCCAAACCTGAGAAGCCTTGTGCCAGCAGTAGGGGTGACTGCACCGTTTTCTCCGTAAGATGATCTGTAAAGCCATCAGAAAACCACTAGTGTTGAATATATCTCATTCATTATCTAAATCTGTCAGAAATATGCCATTGCTGGTGCACATATCCGTATTCTAATACCGCATTCGTTTCTGAACATAACCATCTAAGCTCCACCAGCTACAAGACAGGTCACATCCCTTGCAGTGCTTTCATCATGGCCATCAAAAACAACTATTTCTCCTGTTACTTTTCAGTTTTTACAATACAAACAGTAAGAGGGTTATTTGTTAATGCGTATGAGAGACCTAATGGATATCACAGGTTCCTCTTGCTTGGGTTTGTTTGTTTGCTTTAAAAAAGCATCTGTGTACCCAAGATCAGAGCAAGGATCTACACAAGCTAGCATAACCCTTACTCCAACCACGGCAAGTACATCATGTTTGAGAAAGAATCTTTAAACAGTAGATAGGTAGGTACGTTTGTTTCACTGAATGTGGGTTTTCGTGAGAGAAACTGAGCTACATTATGAAATACAGCTAATTTCTAACACACACTCACACCTGGGAATACCATATCTGTACTTGTTGATTTGAGGGCATTTGAAAGACATGATTAAAACCAGGCTCTGTCTTCCCGTAAAATACAAAATCAAAACATTTCGAAAGCATTTTCTTGCTAGACTACGCTCATGCCTTTTTTTAGAAACTCATTCCTACCATATATACCTCATTTTACTTATCCACAAATGTAGTTATTTTGCTGCAAATTCACATGCAGCAGCTCCTGTACAAATACTGAACAGGCCAATCTGGGCAGTCAGGCCAATGCAAATGGGCTTGTTGAAGTGCCAACTCCGCAAAAAATACTTGGAACGCTATCCTGAAGCAAAATGTTCTGCTCTTGCAATTCAAGAACGGTCGGTATTTAAAGAGCAATTAATCAAAAATGTCTTATTAATGACAGCAAATTACACAGCATTGCACAAAGTCAGATTAAGTGAATGATTAGCAAAAAGTATTATTAAAATATCTAGAGCCTCTTAAAGCCAGGACGAACCCTTTTGATCACCTGGCAATGAAGGACAATATAAACCTGTAGAAAATACATTTATTAGAGAAACTACCATAAGGCCAAAACATTTGGAGGACGCAGCTGTGCCAAACATTCCTTTCATACACATTCTTCCCACTACATAAATCGTATCTGCTTATACTGTTGCTGTTGAAGAGGATTTAAAACTGAGCAACCAAAAAATTAATTATTTGTGATGGCTAAACAAAATACAATTTTGCTATTGATATCTGAAAGGTAAAAAAAATTAAATATTTATAGGTACAAGGGAGAATGAGGACAGAGCTACAGAAATATTTGTAAGATACCAGCTTACTGATTTTGAAGTTTCTCATTGGTCATGGTATGTTCCTGTGAAGAGTTTCTAAATCCAGAACATGAGTTTTCAGGCCAAAACCAGACTCAGATAAAGAAAAAAAAAATTTAAAAAAATCCTCCTCACACTTTAAGGTAACTAGCCGGAATATTCATGGGGTACCTACGAGGCTCAAGTTCCAATGTTCAATTAGCGTATGTAGAGTACTTTATGGATCCAGCCAGCAGTTACAGTGAGCAGGTAATTTACTCTACTTTCAAAACTGGTTTGCAATTAATAGGGCACACTGACTGGGCCAGCACTTTAGTGTTCTTACTTCTGACGTGGAGGAACTCCAGAGCAGGCAGTTCAAGTTAGAATTCTCGAGGAAAAAGTATTATTTACTTGAGGCACGTCCTTCACATTTCCAGTCTGACTGGGACCAAGAAATAACTTTTCTGCTAGTCTCCTCTGATGACTCCTACTCCAGAATTTCTCCTCATGTAGGATCCAAGCAGACAAGCCCTATGACTTTTACTACTTCACTACTCATGCCAAGAAAAGGCTGACTGACTGCATATGTCCTGACTATATTCCTGCACATAGGAATCTTTCGCTCACATGAATAACTGGAAAAAATGAGGCATGTTTTCTGAAGGGAACCTTTTGAAGTTTCTGGAATTTCAGGCTTCTCTTTTAAGCTGCTCTTTATTACCCTGTATTTGCTTCCAATTACAATCACATCAAATACATTCTTGTCCACAAGGGCAAATTATCATGTGCTTTGTCTTAAACAAAGCTAATAATGAAATAATTAAGCCTGTGTGCATATACATATCTCAATATAAAGGATGACATGATTTTTTTTTAAGAATTAGCAACCACATTCACAAATGTACATGCCATGCTACTCATCTAAAGAGGTATTTTTGTTCCAAATGTGTAAAGGATTGTTAATAGAGCAGTGACTGCTCTCTTGCCAATGTGGCCTTTACATTTCATTCGAGGCGTTTCAACCCTCCTGCTGAAGTAAGGACTACCTACCAAATGAGTAGGAAGTGAATAAAAACAGGCTGGTTTTGGTTTACCTTGTTTCTAAGGAGGGACAAAAGAGAGTAAAAAGTGACTGAACCAGAACAGATGACTCTTAAAATAAGAGTCTGCTAGCCAGAAAAGCCAAGAAGTTTCATCTCTTCTGCATCTATGAGGTATAGTTATATATGCATCGATTTTGTGTAATTCGCTGTAGCACGGTTTTAATACTGTGCAAGATGAGATATTTTTGTGCACACTGCACAGGAAATTGAAAGTAACACTGAGCTACCCTATGCGGTGATCCAGTAAAAGTGCAAATTATGCTTTTGTGGAAATATTATAAAGGAAAGGTAGCCCTGAGCTAGTTCATTGCTCCTGGTTCCCACGGATTGCTCCTTCTTACCAGAAACCCTGCAAGCTCCTTTAGCTTAAATCCCTGCCGTGCGTAGCAGGCACATTTGCATGCAGCAAGTCAGGATTCAAGACTACTTCAAGACAAAAATCATCCATGGATAATGTGAAGGTATCTGAATACTAATTTCCAAGAAACAGCATTAATGAAGGTTACACAAATTAAAAAAACTAGTATCTCAAGAGGAAAAGTCAGAGTAGCCTGTCACCTAATAATGACAGATTAAAAATTATAAGGAGCACCTAGATTGAGTGTAGTATATAATATAGCATTGTACTGAGCACACTTTCAGATACATACATTTTTTCTTTACAAAAATTCTATGTTGCTGAAAAAGTACAATAAAGTCCAGTCTGAACTCTGCCTCTTTAGTCAGCATTCACTCCTCCCAGCAATTCTGTGCTGTTGAAATCAGGTAACTTAGTCTGAGATACAGTTAAAATATATCTTTAGACAACTGGAAAAAAACACACACCTTTTTCCTGAGAATGATATTCATTCTCATAGATAATGGTAGAAACAACCCCCTCTCTTTATGCAGGGTTATTTATTAATAAAGCCCCTTAATTTCCATGGCATTCAGAAACACAAATATTAAATATCGAACAATCAGATATTCTACATACAGGAGCAAAAAATCTGAATATCAACTTATGTGTGTGCATGTATGCACGTGGATAAAATCTCATTCTCTCTCTCAGTCCAGCTTTTCTATCTGAAATACATTGCACCATCTAAAATTATTTCCAAATCTAGTTTTAAAGTGCCCTCCCAACCATTCCCAAACTTAATTCATTCTCTTCTTTAACGTTAGAATAAAATAACGAATCAAGAGCCTGGAAAGGACATGGAAAGGAAGAATAAACACACGTGCTGTACACAACAAAATCAGCCAAAAATAACATTACTAGCATGAAACGCTTGATAAAATATGAAAAGAATCATAAAGAAGTTGAAATGAGTTAGAAAGTGGTTCTCAACCAAAATTTCTTGACCAACTTGATAAACTTCTACAATGAAATGACTGGCCTGGTAGAAGAGAGGAGAGAAGTGGACAGTGTCTATCTGGACCTCAGTAAGGCCTTTGACACTGTCTCCCATAAGATCCTCCAAGAGAAGCTGTTGATGTATGGGCTGGATGCACAGACAGCAAGGTGGCTTGAAAACTGGCTGAAAGTCTGGACCCAGAGGGTGATGATCAGTGGCACAAAATCCAGTTGGAGGCCAGTACCTAGCAGTGTACCTCAGGGGTCAATACTGGGTCCAGTCCCGTTTAATGCCTTCATTAATGATCTGGGTGATGGGGCCCAGTGGACTCAGCAAGTTTGCTGATGACGCAAAGCTGGGAGAAGTGCCTGATACACCAGAGAGTTGGGCTGCCATCCAGAGGGATCTCAACAGGCTAGAGAAATGGGTTGACAGGAACCGGAGATTCAACCAGGAGAAATGCAAAGTCCTACACCTGGCTGGGGGGAACAGCCCCATGCACCTGTAAGCAGCTTGGCAGAAAAGGACCTGGGGATCCTGGTGGACACCAAATGGAACCTGAGCCAGCAATGTGCCCTTATGGCAAAGGAGGCCAATGGTATCCTGAGCTGCATTAGAAAAAAATTTTTGCCAAAAGGCTGAGAGCGGTGATCCTTCTCCACTGTACTCACATTGGTTACACTACACCTGGAGTACTGTGTCCCGTGCTGGCCTCCCCAGTACAAACAGACATGAACATAGTGGAGAGAGTCCAAGAAGGGCTGTGAAGATGATTAAGGGACTGAAGGGAAAGGCTGAGAGAGCTGGGACTGTTTACCCTGGAGAAGAGAAGGCTCAGAGAAGATCTCATTGATTTATATAAATACCTGAAGGGTGGGTGCAAAAAGGACGGAGCCAGGCTCTTTTCAGTGGTGCCTAGTGACAGGACCAGAGGCAACGGGTGCAAACTGAAGCACAGGAGGTTCCTTCCAAGTATCAGGAAACAATTTCTTTACTGTGAGGGCATCTGAGCACTGGCACAGCTTGTCCAGGGAGGTTGTGGAGTCTCCATCCTTGGAGCCATTTAAAAGCCATCTGGACACGGCCCTGGGCAGCCAGATCTAGGGGATGACTTCTAGAGTTCATCTTCCAACCTCACCCATTCTGTGACTTTGTGATTACGTATAAGTACCACATAAAGGCAGGACAGAAAGAGAGCTGGGTCATTTGGGTCTTTACAGAAATACAGTTCTTTACACATTCTTCTCCATTCTCCACCTCTGTGAGTTAGTAACCGCCATTCTACAACACTTTACCACTTGTCTTTACTTATCCTGAAGTTCCAAATTACTGCAATTAATGAACTGTTCCTCATAACAGCATGCAACATATTCTTCGTTAGCCAGAGAGCCAACCATAAAGGATTCCTCTCCTGTACTTTTGTAATAACTTCTGTAGTCTTGCACTGAATACACACCCTACGGCTTTGCAAATATATTCTCCATCTACTTTGTGGTCCAGTGTTTCACATTGTTTAGAAGCAACAAAGAAATTAACTATTCAAGTCTCCTGCATTTAGAGTGTTGTTGTCTGGAGCACTGATCCTAAATAAACTAGATATTAAAACTCAAGTGTAAGCCACTTACATGCTTAAATTAATATTGAGTCTTTGAACTCTCTGTCAAGAGAGGGCACAGGGATATCGTCAAAGAAAGACATCCTGGGTTCTCAGTAGTGAGCCTTCTGGGTAATGGAAAGGTATTATCAGCTTGATCCAAGAGCCATCCAAGCTCACCCCTGCTCTTGTTCTGACTGTTAACAATAGTCAGTTGTGTAAACTTTCGTTAGAAGAATGATTAAAAGTCAGGTTCTGCTAGAGCAGAGCAGATCTCGGGTTTAAAGATGCTGATGAAGGTTGCAAAAAAAGTATTTAAACATTCTCTTACTATACAAAATTCCTTCAAGATTTGCATAAAATAAGGGGAGGGGAGAAGAAATGTTTGTCTGTTAAAGGGAGAAAAACTGACATTGTGGCTTAAAAAAAAAAATTGAACCCAAAGTAGTAAATATTTTTACAAACAAAACACGGATTTCAGCTTTTGGCAAGTGATCTAACTGATTTAAAGTAATAGCAAAACTGAAAGAAGAAAGGCATAAAAAGATTGATGACATGTCTGAATGTCACTAAAAAGGTGAGGTTGAGAATACAATGAAGCAAGGGTAATCTTCTTTGATATGGTCTGGAGTTTACACAATCATTAAGCATATAAACAAAAGCTCACAAAATAGAAAATGAAGTTTGCTTTCATTGGTCTTGGATAAACAGCCTATTCCTCTTCGTGCTGCTTAAGAATCCGTGCTCATTTGAGGGCAATATGATAGTTACAAACAAGGTTGTTCAAGGTGATAGGAAAAGGAGGATTAGCATGCCAACTTATCTCTGCTCCTCGTACAGATGGGGCCAGAGGCATCAATCATTTGTGATAAGATGTTCATATCATATTGACACAGGCACAAAGTGTGCATCAATTAAAGAAAATCTTACTACACTCCATCTTTCTGAAGTGTTGCCTTGAAATTGTCCTATTAACAGCATTGCTATTTGGAAAAAATATATCATTAAGAAAATGGTTTAGAAAAAAATCTGTGTGTCACATTGCAGATTTAAGAAAAACAATTTCTACAGCAGTATGTTGGCATAACACAGAGGCACAAACGCTACATAAATGTAAAGGTCAGCAAAGCAACAGGGACTTTGGGCAGGAGATGATGCAGCATTCTTATGCACACTCATCAGTGCCAAGAACAGGGTCTGCAGTCTGAACTGAACAAGTGTAGGCAGCAGGTTTAATACCCCCCATCAAAATTCTCTTTAGAATAAACAGGGAAGATCTCTGGACAACAATGTGCTACAAAAATAAGGTATACAAATATGGTCTTACAGTATTTACATTGGAAAGGCAGATATTTCAGAAGACATTTGGATATTTGAATTTTTTGAATACAGTCATCTGGTAAATATTTTCTTCGAGGTTTTGGTTTTTTGTAAAAGCAGAATATTCTTGTGGCAACAAATAAAGTTAACAGAGTCTCAGTGAATGACGCACACTGTCTGGGAAACAGCTAAGTTGTTAACTTTGTCCCTTGCAACTTGTTAGGCTGATTCTATCAAAAGCTGATAAGTGAGATCTTTCCAGGATCTGATTTAGAAAAAAAAAAAAAAAATCAATATATGTTTGATGAAAGGATTGATGTTCTTAGAGTTCCAGTGTAAATGGGCCCTCTGGCTACACTAAGGTCATCACTGTTGCAGACTGCTGTATTCAGTAAGTGATATGACTTTGTGTGGGGGAAAAGCATGTATTATGCTCAGATGTCTTTTATTTCTCTGAAAAACTGCCACTACAAAACTGGTAACTGTGTCATCTATTGAAGTACATATTATTGACTTTGTAAGTGTGATCTAACTTCAGGAAAAGGTTCATTTCACTAACTTTTGTGCTAGTAAGAGAAGAAGATATCCCAAATGCAAACTATCACCACAGTACTCTAAATGCTGGGAATCTAGGCACCTTCATATTCCAGCTTTACAGAACAGAAGCTACTGATTATTTCTTAGGAACAGAAAAATCTCAAAACTTCACAAATCTCATAAATGACCACATATTACAATAGATTTATAAAGCAGCTAATGTGGAGCATCAGAACACAAGATCATTGCACTCTGCATTTTTCTACTAGACCACAAGTTAATGACTTAGGCAACCAATGGACAAGCGACACAGCAGGGTTGTGACAGACCTTAAGGTGTTGTCACACACAGCTTTTGACCTGCACTTTCCTCAGAAATGAGCAGAAGAGTCAGCGTATCCAGGTTCCACAACTTTATTATTGCCAGTGGGCTTCAGCATCGTTGCAGGCTGAGAATTGCAGTAGCAGGGAAGGGTGGACATTGTCTCTTCTCATATATCCTGTTTCTGAGGGAGGCAGATCATTTCATGTATGCATCTGCCAGGGCCCTAAAGACCTCTGAAATATCCCACCCATTTGTAATGAATAAAAACTAGACATCATACCATACTGTTGTCCACCAAGACCATCCACCTTTGGGTTTGACTCTGTGATAACCTCATTATGACACTTCCAGGTCTAGTCCAGAAAGACCATATAAATCTCCAGCTGGGACACCTCTGTTTCCAGAGTTCATATTGTGATACAGATATACCTTATATTCAATTTGTTAGTATGAAAACTCTCTTGGTTTCAGCTTTTTCAACATGTTGAGAGGCCTCTGCTTTTTGTGAGGGTTTTTTCTTGTGTTTTTTGTTCTTGTGGGAGTGTGCGTGTGTATGTTTGGCAGATGGTTGTAAACCACCTTCACAAAGTTCATCTTCTCATTCCCCCTATGCCCTAGAAGGCACTTTGGATTCATGGCAACACACTTCTTCAAGGTTTGCCAGTAACAGGATGAGGAAGTTCACACATAATAAAGCAGCTGCAAACAGACACTGGAGTCAGCAATCAATAACTGAAGGTCAGATCACAGCAAGCATGTGACAAACAGCTCTAGAATTTGTGCTTTCATGTGAACGTGAAATCCAATCCATTTGCTTTCATGCCACCACTACTGCCATAACCTTGTTTTCAGCAATCCATAACACCCAAATTGTTTTCTGTCAAGGTCTGAAGCTCTCTCCTAAATCTAACACCTGCTGTGCTATTCACGGGAGTAAATACAAAAGATGTGCCCTGATGAACATTGAAGTCCCAGAAGTGACAGTAAACTCTGTTTTGGTGACTAACGTCCAAAGTGCAGGCCAGAATGAAGTGTCAGTATTTAGCAGCTAATACTGTAACAACAGTTGCTCATATATTATTTCATTACCAATAAAAATCAATTTACTCAGTATAATCTTCCTTCAAAGCACTGGTTAGTTATCTTGCCCAGCTACAAAGCACAGACATAATTTTTGTCAAATTCAGCCCAAATTCCACATGGTGTCCCAAGATCCTGTTGCCATATTTAAGACAATAACTGGCACACAGCCATGACTTTGGACACATTTTGTGTAACATTTTTTATCCTATTAGCAGGCTCTTTCTGTGGTGAGGAGAGCAGAGAAGAATATAGTGGCCAAAAACCAGCAACAAATTATGAATGGGAACCTTCTGACCAGAAACTGATCTCCCATCACCACTGCACAAGCATTTAGTGGTTCAGTCGTCCTGGCATATTTCTCAAACAGCGTGTATAAGGCTCTTGCGCCAACTCTGTTCTCCTGTGCTCATATTTATTAAGTGCATCATGGTTCTACTATTTTTCACTCATGTTCTCTGTCTCAGCCAGAAATGTGCTGGGAGTAGAAAAAACTACTGAGTATTTAAAAATTAAAAGGTTACCAGGGCTCCCACAGAATTTAAGCTCTAGGACAAACAGAATAAAACCAGTTCCAGAATCAGCTCCCAGCTGAAGAGGCCAAACAAACCCTACATGGATGTGAGATCGAGCTTGACTGTTACACTGAAGAACAGGCCCTTCCTCCTTGAAGTACAGGCTCCTTTCATAAAAATACTCTTAATTCACTAAGGGCAGCCCTCCAGTCTCATGTACCTAGGAGAACTCACCTCATAAATATTACAAAGCAAGCAACAGTTCCACGTTTTGAATGTGCAGTAATTAGGGGAGAGGAAAGTAGAGACACTGAAAAATGACCCTTAGGTCACAGAGCTAATATTCACCCTGTATGCATATATGTATGTATGTTCCTACACAAGCAAAACCAACTGCAAACTGACATAGGTAAACGAGACAGAAAAATATACGTTACTGAAAGTTAAAATGATACTACAAGCTATTATGTATAGAAAAGGAATTTCAAAAGGAAGGAAAAAATCATCCTGAATCAAGCCTATCTTTGCTTGTTTCTAAATGTGAAATTTGTTACCTGGATCAAAACATACAATGCATATTGACAAAACTTATGTAAAATCAGTATTCCAGTGAAAAATCATGTGATACCTGATGGGCCGATTTTCTTTGCTATCAAAGAGTGAGAAGATGACTTCCAGTTCCTCTCCCAGATTGGAGCACATTAGACTCTTCATCTGAACAAAAAGATGGTGGCTGCTAGCTGGTACTGGTGTGTCTTTTTTTCTATGACGATGCTCCATCTGAAAATAAGACAAACAACACAGCAGGCAGTTTGAATTAATGGTAAAAATCTCAAAACAAGAGGTAAAAAAAATGTAATACAGAACTACTTTCTTAATATCAATTTTTTAATTTTTAATTGATTATTAACTTGTAATAGGTTTTTTCTTTTGCCCTTTTTTTTGTATCTCAGAAGGAGAACACAAGGTGGAAATTATCTCTATGAGAAAAATAGTAACCTCTAGAAGTTTACCTTTTTTCTACTTGGAAAATTCTAAGCCACTTTAAAGCTTCGTGCTGTAACAATATAGTATTTCATAGCTGGTTTAAATAGTTAAGGATCTGATATTCTAGTATGCAAACACACAAAAAATGTTTTTGTAGAAGACTAAATGCCAGTATTTTAAAGCAGAAAAACATCACGCCCATATTTTATAATCTTTGGCAGACTGCTATATAGAAGTCACTAAATTCTTTTGATTTGACTTCACAGTTTATACCTTCACCATTTTAATCACACAATAAAGGTAGGACAATATTAAGTTGCACTATTTCTGTCTTACATTGTACCAAAGATAGCTTAAGAAAGATTGGTGTTCAAAATTATCTTGAGCTTTTCTTTTTCCCCCTCTTTATTTTTGAAAGTGCACTCCATGAGTTTCATCATTAGTTTTCTGGGTTCTACTTCTTCTGTATGTTACTTCTTATGATTAATGGTTCCTCACTGTATTTCATCTAGTGCTTCAACAGGATTCCATAAGATTACATTTGGCTTTGAAGAAACTGCTCAAAGGTATAGTGATTCTAGCATTAAGAAATTACTATCAGGCTTGACACCACAAGTTATCAACATAAGTAGTTAAAAATTATCAGAAATATATTACAATTTAAGGTCCACAGCAAATTGTAGCAATTATATTTTTTGCTGTATTTTACATTTAAATACAAAGTTAACACAAATAAAATTTAGTTTAAATAAAAGCTTAGTCTTAAACAAGTAAGGCTCAGAATTGTGTATCTGTAACAGCTGCAGTACTTAAATATAATCCAAAGCCCATATAAATGAATTGGCAAGTTTTCTTAAAACTCGCTGCAGATTAAATCAGAATTAAATTAAATCAGAAGTATCAGTGCTGGTTTTAGAAAGTCAAGATGGGCTTTCACACAGACCAAAAGGAGAGCTTTTCTATGCAGTTTAACTGCTATTTACATTAATATATTAGAAAAGATCAATAGCCCAGTATGATTAATTGTGACAATACTTGTACCATGAGTATATTATTATATTTCCACAAATCTTATCTAACAGGACTCATGGGCCAATTACAGCTGTAACGAAAAGGAGTCTTATAAGCTTTTATTGATCATTGAATTCATGTTAACAGTCACAATTCTAATAATATATCAGAAAACAAAACTTGGGCATGTTTACATATACAAATTTGATATGAAAGCATCTCATACAGACGTAGAGATCACAGAATCACAGAATCACAGAATGTTAGGGATTGGAAGGGACCTCGAAAGATCATCTAGTCCAATCCCCCTGCTGGAGCAGGAACACCTAGGTGAGGTTACACAGGAAGGTGTCCAGGCGGGTTTTGAATGTCTCCAGAGAAGGAGACTCCACAACCCCCCTGGGCAGCCTGTTCCAGTGTTCCGTCACCCTCACTGAGAAGAAGTTTCTTCTCAAATTTAAGTGGAACCTCTTGTGTTCCAGCTTGAACCCATTACCCCTTGTCTTACTGTTGGTTGTCACTGAGAAGAGCCTGGCTCCATCCTCGTGACACCCACCCTTTATATATTTATAAACATTGATGAGGTCACCCCTCAGTCTCCTCTTCTCCAAGCTAAAGAGACCCAGCTCCCTCAGCCTTTCCTCATAAGGGAGATGCTCCACTCCCTTCATCATCTTTGTGGCCCTGCGCTGGACTCTCTCCAGCAAGATGACATAACTAGATAGAGATGACATAACTGTTCAAAAGAAAATTACTTTCCTCATAGTAAAACTCATTACATTATCAAATGCCAGTTTATTTGATCAAATAAAGTACTTTTGGTTAAGGAGAAGAAATCTGCCATCAAAATATCAGTATGTAATTTGATAGCAAAAGTACTGAGTATCATATTCACATACCAGCCTGTAGAGCTCTGTAATGCTGATGTCTTCAGGATCCACCATAGCATATTCTTTTCTTGGAACTAAGTCAAGTCCCAGTTGTCTGTATGAGAAATGGAATAACAGTAAGTAGTTTCTGCATACAAAGGAAATAAATTAACTTGTTTCTTTTCACATATAACAGAAACATTCCAACAAACACTGTGTTAATTGGCATTCTACAGCTGGTTTTGGTTTAATGTATTTTGGATGTATTCTACATTCACGGGTGATTCTTCCCCTTTCTTCGCTTTGTAACATCAATAGAATATGTTTTTCCACAATCTTAAAATCTGTTTTACATTGTGGACAACGTACGATGGATATTGTCCTTTGTAGTATTGTGGACATTGTACAATGTGAATTGCACTAATATTGTCAACTTGAATGACAGATGTAGAAAAGAAGATAAAAAGAAAATCCATCAAATGTCAAAACATCAGCTTTTTTAAAATTTGAACTGGATGACACCAAAGCTGCTTGGCTGTATCCCCTCAACAAAATAATGAAATGAACATGAATCAATGGGAATACAAGTCATTTTGAGCACAGCAGCAAGCGATAAAGATTAAGAACACATATGGAGCAGTCACGCTGAATTTAGAAAAACTTGAACAATAGAACTTTTTTTTAAAAACGTTTTCAAGAGTAGGAACTGACCACTTAAAAAATAGTCACAATTCCATTCAGTTAGCACAAATTCTAAGCAGACAGTTAATCATACACAGTTAATTACAGTTCTTCCAATATGTTAGGTATTTAGGCTTTCAGAAAGCTGAAGTTGCAGAAACTAATGAAATTCAGTTTATTCTACTATTGAATATTGCTGCGCTTAGCATTTAAGTGAATAAATATAGGCTAAAGAAAAGACTTCGGAAATAGCACCCAAATGCCAAAAGGTGTTTTACGCTTTTTCTCACCTTTTTTTTTTTTTTTTCCTAGAGATACTACTATTTGTATTAGCTCTTATTATTTATTCAAATAAAAGAAAGATGCAGAGCATAATAGCAAGATGTATGTTAGAGATGCCCAAGGAGGAACTGAATTGTGTGACCCAAGTCAAAAAAGAAGCAATGTCAGTCAATACAGTTTTGGTTAAGACAACAGAGCTGTGCTGACTGGGTTACATAGGAATCCGGCCAGGTGTGTTTTAAAAAAACACATAAAGATGCTGCATATATTCTTGTAGATGGTACCACTTCTATGTAAAATAAACTGAGAGAAAAAGGCAAAATAAACCAGCAAGTAACATTTCACTGTTAGAGCAGAGGACAGAAAAATAATGAAGGAGAAAGTCCATTACAAAAAAAAAAAGGTGACACCCATCAAAAGTTTGCTCCTTACTTCAACATTCTACAATGAGCCTAAAGCTGTGGCCTTACAATCAGATTGCATTATGTGCATTTATTATTATGTTTACTCACTCATTGCCCCAATCCAGGCGAGCAGTGATGTGTCGCTTGACATCCTTCATTCGATCGTGGGTGAGGTGGCCGACAAGGACCTGCCTTCTCAGGTCCAAGATTTCATTCATTATGTGCCACAGTCGGTGAAAGAGATCTCCCTCATTCCTCTGTGAGATAAAAACATAATTGCCTCTGCATCAACTGTATAAGCTGATAATCCTAATAAATACAGATATGGTGAAGAAATCAAGAAAACTTCCTTATTCCCCTATTTAGTCATGATCTTTTTTCTCCCCATCGTGCTGTGATGATTTTACCTGCATATGTGTGTGTGTGCATATAAAATAATTTCAGAGCGTACCACAGACCCTGTCTTTGCACCATACTCACTCTAAAATTTCACTCCAATTGGTTATGCCTCATGTTAATGCAGTCTAATTTATGTGATATGACAAAAATTCAAGAGAAAAATTGTTTCATGCCATAGCACTGTATTATTCCAAGAGCTGCTGTCTCATTCAAAATGAATACGCGATCATGCAATTCAAGACTATTTGAACTCACACATAAGGGATCAACAGGGAATAACTCCTAGCATTCAAACTCTGAACCAGAGTGTTAATGTTAAGTTTTTCTTTTATGGATAGAACTGTACACACTACAGTCTAACCATAAATAAACAGTATCGTGTAGACAGCCTCTTTTCCAGACAGCTGTTCTTCATCTAACTGTTAAGTAGGAGAAATTATGTGAAGGCTTTTTAAACCACATCCTCCAACTGTAATTATATACTAGGTAAGGGCATAAACAATTTCCCATAACAGTTTCCTCCCAAACAGAAGGTCTTTTAACTCTTCCCTTCACCACTTCCAAGCGGTTTTACTTGGGACAGTTTTTCTGAGAAACTTTAGCTCAAGGAAACTATTGCAACCTCCATTTAAGTGATGCATCACACAGAGTTGAAAAAAAACACTTCTATTCAGATTTGTTCTCCTAATTCTTGCCCAAAAACCTAAGCCCATTTCCCTTTTCCTTCTTCCTAGGAACAAATGGCATAAAAATGAAGTTCAGCTACTTCTGCTGGTAATTGCTGTGAAAAGCTAAAATTCACTTACAAGCACCATTACTCTCTGTTAATAGCTTCTATATTCCAAGGGCTCTGACAAACTGCCATTTGATAAAACTACTCTTTTTATTTCACATTCATTCACTTCATAAGCCTAAGTGTGCCTGTAAAATGGGCATTAATTTATTGTTTGTCTTGACTTTCTGTTGGAAAAAAAGCCAGTGTATTTTGAACACACAGTAACAACAGCAGTGAAGAAAAATGTTGCCAAAAAAGAAACAGCTTCAGTAAGAACAATAGGAAGATATGAACTTCATAAGAAAAAACAACAACGACAAAAAGATCATATAAAAGGTCCTTGAATAAGCAGCAAGAGACAAAAAAGACTTCATAGGAACATCAGAGTGAACTAGGCTGACAGTATGTTTTCACGAGTTTTCCATCAGACACTTGTATATAAATATCTCATTTCTACAGTTAAAAACAAACAAAATCAAACCAACACTAATTCAGGTGCGTCTTTGTTTTCTGTAACTGATGATAAACTCTACTGAAGTGAATACAAGAGACATGCTAATGTTTAACAACACTATTAAGATCAAAATGACATTTTCAGGTATCCTTTATCTTCCAAAGCTTTAGAATTTTTCTAAGAGTTGCTTATTTCTCAAAATGCTGAGTGGATCTGTAAGCAACTGTACTTGCTTTACAGATTTAGGAATCTATACCAAGTAATCATATTTTTGCTCTTTTTGTACCAGGAGAAACCAGTGTACCAATATACTTGCTAATATGCACAAAGCAATCACACTTAGCAATGCTTCAGACATTTGAGAAAACTACTTCCCATTATAATCTAGAGAAATTTCAAACAAGCTTTGAATAAATGCTCTTGTTTCTCAAGGAACAGGTTCATACTGCTTAATTATAATTTCACCGTCAAGTTTAAAATGCTAATATATTACTTAGAATCCAACCAAAAAAAAAAAAAACAAACACCCACCCTTGATTGTGTAGGTTCCTGTATGAAAACTTTCACTAAGCAAATTAGCAACTGCCCCACTTGCAGAGGCACTTCCAGAACGGTCATCTGGTTTGGAACAGCCTCTCTGAACACAATCCATACAAACATCTCAAAAAGTAGCAGATTAGCTACTTCTGTACCATCCTGACTTGTAGGAGGTCCACTGGCACCACTCATTGCTGTTTCTTACATAGCAGAAACAGCCCCCGTATCAGCAGGGAATCTGACAATTTAAGTCATAATCATCAACTCAACAATTACTTAAGATGAGGGATTGGAGACTATGCAGACACAAGTGAACAGGTTTTGATTACATTTGATGCGTGCACGTGCTGTCACGTCCAAACCATGGTTTGGTTTTAACGCAGTAGATTAGAAGGTCAAATGTTAAAAATGGAAGACAACCATGATGTAAATCACAATTTAAAACTAAAATATTTTAGTTAATATTTTAGTTAAATCTTTAAAGACAACTCTACAGTCAAGAGAAAATTTAAAAATGGAGTTAACAAAGGAAATAGCAGTAGGCATGGAAAAATGGAATTGCAGCAATTCTTACGGCTTAGATTATGATGTGCGAAAACAATGTTAAAAGATGCAGTCAGGAAACACTGAATTTCAGTCAGAATAAAGAGAGATACTGAACGGGTTTCTTTCTGTGTGTTCTAAGTACACCAAACCAAAAAACTTCTACCTGCGATGGCAGCCAACCCAAGAAGGAAATGGAAGGATTTCTTACAGTGAAAAAGTCACCGGTCTGAAACCTCTCAGAAGAATGGGAGGCTGCATCAAGTTCACAAGAGACATGGGAGTGAAACACAGTCTGGGGAGCTTGTATCCAAGATCCTACTGATACTGCACAACATCTAGATAAAGTAGAATAATCCCACATCTGTATGATTTATATAATGGAGTAAGACCTGTTTAAATGACTTGTGACTCAAAACGAGATTATAAATAGGAAATCATCAGGTGGCTGAGTTTGGAGGAGTTTTCGCTAAGCAAAAAATGTTTGCCTACCCTAATTAAAAAAAAAAAAAATTATCGATATAATCTTTGCTTCAACTGAAGTTTTTAAGGGAGGTAATTACAGAATTGGAGAGGCCAGATTTACAGAGTGAGCACAACAGAGTGATGGAGTGATAAATGGAAATTATAGAAACCACACATACCACGAGTGTTCTTTGTGAAAAAAAGAACAGTTGCTTACTGCTACTTTGTGTTTGGTGCTCACACAGCTGCTACTCAAATATTATACCCAGTTCTTAGTCCAGAAATGCAATAGAAAATACAAGATGGGTTCAGCAAACAAGAATGGTTAAGGCTAAAAAATGTGATTTGAAGTTAAATTCAAGAAGATGGGCCCACTAAGATAGTGAAACAGAAAGCTAAGACTGTAAGTATCTATTAAAGTGGAACAATTTCATAGAGCAGCATTCTGTAGGGAGTTGTAATAGAATTACTAAGACTGGTATGAATGAAACATCAAAATGTATTCATAAGTATGAGAAGAAATGACAGAACATGAAAAGGTAGGCACTAATAGCCATAGAACACCATAAGTGTGATTTCATTCAAACAAGGAGAGAAATAAACTGACCTGAAGATGTCAGGGAGAGGGAGAAAAAGAACAGAGCCACAAAATAACCAGGTAAGGAAAACAAGAGAAATGTGAAACATGGGACTTATGAAGTGTGAAATAAGAAAGAAGTTCAAACCAGAATCCACTTCTGTAACATGTGGTAGGTAGACTCAAAATCAGTTCACTATTCCTGGTCAAGAACCATCCCCCAACCTCCCTCAGCAATGAGGACTCAACAGTTGGCATCCCTTGATCTCTGTGCCATATACAAGAGGTCCTGGTCAAATAACATGTACACATCTCAGCGCCTGTGAGTATGTGGATGTGAGAGGAAATAAAGAACCATGAGAAGATGACTACAAATAAAATCAACTGGCTAGGAGATTTTTAATAATATACTATATTTCTGTATTTCAATAAAATACCAATATTATTTGTTACACTTATTTCCAACACTTCAATTTAGCAAAGAAAACCTTAGATCCAGCTACATGATGAAGCTGGATAAGATTCAGAAAGTTGCTAAAGTTTAGCAGCAGTAGTAGCCAATGATTTGAACAAATTAACAGATGTATTTATTTCATAATTAGAACAGTTAAAAACCAAATTGAATGCTTTTTTTCTGAAATATATACTTAAACTAAACTAGATCATCTAAACAGTGTATCTTTTGAGCTACTATTAATTCAAAGCAATATTATTCAGGATACTTGCCACATAGAGTTGTTTCCACATCGTTCCCCAGTCTCTTAAAGTTGATGTCATTTCTGTAATAACAGAATCTTCTGTTGGAATAACCATTTCAAATTGTCTGTAACATGCAGAAGAACACATGATATTACACAAGCATTACAAATCCCATTATAGTTACTAACAGAAGGACTTCGTCCTGCCAGAAATGTTGTCTATCAACCTACATGGGTGCTCCTTCAGCCCAGGATACTTTTTTATTTGTGTATTTCATTTAATCTCCATGGAAAAAAGTCTTGGGTGAAAATAATTTAATCCCCATGGAAACTCTTGGTCCTAGAGAAGTCAAGGTGAGTTTTTTTACTATGAGATAAGCACGTCAAAAACCACTTTCATAGCAGAATAATGTCCACAGTTTCCAAAGGTATCTTGCCACTTCAGCTTAGACTCCAACCCAGCGATTGTTGCCACTATTTTTTACATCTCTGTTTATAGAAGACAGAAAATGCCAGTCTTTCAACTGAAAGAGGATATAAAAAAAAAATCAAAAGGAAAGTAGCACAGTGTGAGTGAGTCCTTGCCGATTTGATACTGGCCAAGAAAGAGCTGGGTTGGTTTGGTCAAGACCACACTCTCCGCCACGCCATCACTTTATGCACACCATCACCACCACCACTTGGTTCTCGCACACAGAACCTTTCAAAGGTTTGCATTCATGCCTGGATTACTTTTCTCATGTTACCATTTCTCTCTTATTACATTAACTTAACAATGTGACAGCCCCTGCCCATGTTGCACTGTAGGGCACATGGCTCGAATGGAAACACAGACCAAGGAAGAAAATACAGGCACAGGTTGAATTCTCTGCAAGCCCTGTCATGGTGACCGCTAACAAACGTTATTCCATCTTTAAGCTTTCTTTTATTGTGATGGTTAACAAAAATTTTACTTCACTGAACATTCAAGTTTAACCACAACCACTTTCAAAGGTGAAGGAATCCGAGGGAATGACAAATCACATGGCTTGCACTCCACAGCAAAAAACGGACTGTTTATGTGAAGCCATTTTTACCTGTGGGAATTCTACCTGTGGGAATTTCTTTTTTTAATATCATTACAGTCTTCATGATTATTTTTGCGCATCATGAAATATGGACCTTCTACTCACTCATTCATGCTCCCAAAATAAAGGTCACCTGCACCTGATGTTTAGGCCTCCATCTATTATGACAAGAAATGTCTTAAACGGGTTTCAAACTTTTATGTATCAGGTCTATCAATACACTTAAATAAATGACACAATGTGAATGCTCCCAGATTAAGTAAAACTTGGAAAAAAACTATGTTGAACTAAGATCACAATTTTTTTAAGGTGATACTGTCAAGAAAAGTATTACATCAAAAAAAAAAAACCCTCTCTTTCTTTTAGTCAAAACATCTGAGTTCAAAACCAAATTTTTAAACTAGTTTTAAGCAATTGTTCTGGTTTGTATTAACTCTTCTAAAAATGAAAAAGGATCAGTTGTAAAAAATAAATATTGGCTCTTCATCACCTGAAGAAGTAAAGGAAAAAACATAATCTCCATTTACAGTTGTGGTGAATTTTTTTCCCATTGAACTGATACACTATTTTACCTATTTTTTGGTGAAATGCCAGCTGTCCACCATGGTACAGCTGCTGTCTTCAAAGAAAACAACTAATCCTAAACAGCAGATTAATAGCCAGCTTTTGTACAGAATAACTGCTTCTAATTAAGGCAACATCTTTTTTAAGCCAAACTTAACAATAGGAAGTGAAAATATTCAGTCATTTTCTCCTTCCTCTAGACAACACAGACTGATATTCCCAATTGTCCTCTATGTCTTTTCAGAATGTCACTCCAATTTTATTACAATGTAGAAATATCAGGTTAGCAAAGGACAACAATTTCAAGTCTGTAACAGAAGTACCACTTTACCTTATAATGAAAAAATCTTTAGTACAAGTAACTGACCATGTTTAAACGTTTGAATCCGTAACATTTCACCTACCCTTTGTTCTTAACACACGCATTTTTCAAGTGAATGTAGTTGGATGGAAATATGCCCTGAAAAAAAAAGCAGTTTAAGTAAAAAACAAAAAAACTCTGCTTATATGAGGTTTAATGTGCAAATGTGTGCTGAATTAAAAGTTGTCTCAATAATTACCAACACAGACACACAAAAAAAATAATGCAATATATATTCAGCGTAGAGAAACTATTCGGTAGAGTTTTAATCCTTCGATACTTCAGAAAATTAGAAGATAAACACGTATAGAACATATAAGAGATTGCTTGAGAACTCATTTATCCTAGAGGTGTTTATTAATTACTCCCACCTTGACAAGAAACAGACCAGCTGGGAGGGGTAACATCTTACCAACAGCATCTTAAAAATAGTGTCTTCAGACAAGGATTTTCAAAATAAAGTAAAATAAATAAAGTTAATGAAGTTCGATGAAAATAAAGTCAATAAAGAAAGTCAAAATAAAGTCTTCGCTACTATGCCCTGCTGTGGTAGATGCCTACCAAAGAGCCTCAGTGTCCTGACGGGGGTGGGCCTTTTCTAGTTATTTAATG
This sequence comes from Caloenas nicobarica, assembly GCF_036013445.1. NCBI lineage: Eukaryota > Metazoa > Chordata > Aves > Columbiformes > Columbidae > Caloenas > Caloenas nicobarica. The sequence continues at coordinate 29,789,014 of NC_088245.1, read as the reverse complement.
GCTTTCTACTCTTCTTTTGAATGGACAGCGGTACTGCAACAGTCATATTGCTCTTATGGAGCACTAACCTTCATAAGTCAGAATAATAAGCAAAATTAAGTAACTCAGCTTCAAGTTTATGGCTGGGAATGCAAATGCTACAGCTCATCACATAATGCAGTGTGGCAAAACACATGTGTGTTCTTCTTTATAAGACCAGCTGTATAAAGCTTTCCTTTGCAATGACGGTGCCCCATTTTCTTTTAACCCAAAGAGACGTTAGACCTTTGACAAGACCACATCTATGTAGAGGCAACTGCCCTTATGAATGCTCTTACTCCTCAGTAATGTAAAGCAGTTCAGAAGAACATCTCCCAAGGACAGTCAGATGCACAGCCCTGCATTTGTAACGACGGGCCAGAAAGGAGATGGCTGCACATACACACAGTCTGCAGACCAGCTGCCACACACAATTTCTTTGAGTGTCAAAACTGACAGAATAACAAGGGAAGAATCTTGACAGAGAAATACCAAGAACAAGCGGAGTTACAAGGTGCTCTTATTGTTTTGCTTTAGGAGAGACTCCCTTCAAAAATCTAATTCAGAAAACTGTTTGCATTCACACTAGGAAAGCAGGAAATATATAGCTCATTTCTTCACACATCAAGCCATGTTTAGAAAACCTATTCATAACTTCTATCAACACATTTGACAGACCACAAAGCAAGACTGACAGCAAGCATGTGGTGAGAATTGCAACAAAAGGCACAGAAGATGCAGTAACAAATCCCAACTGCTCATGTCTTTGAAATCAAATTGCAATATATATCACTGAGGTCAAAGTAGTAAACATCAGATTAGACTCTGTGGCTAAATTTATTGTTCACATTGACCTCCCATATAAAGCAAAGGAAATTTATGTGATCAGTGACTGCAAGCCAAGGCACAAGAGGCCAACAACTTACAATGTGAGCCCCTAGAAACTTTTGGAATCAACGTATATGTGCCACATTTTGCAGCTGAAGAGACTTGGAAATGAAGAGAGAAAAAAAGAGTGACGCTTACAATGTGATTTAAAGGTGCAACAGATGATTTAAGATATTTCTTCAATGGCTTTAATAAGACTAAAAACCCTAGTACTGTATTGAGAAAAGAAAGGGAATCTTGAAATGGTTTCTCATATGAAAAACAAAATCTTTACAGTCACAGAGGAAAGACAACAGGAGAGATTAAGAAGATAGAAAGACAAATAAGAAAGCTAAACTTAAACATATTCAACATGAACAAATGCTGAAATATGAATTTCATATGTCATGTCTGAATGCAGAAAAAAATAAAACAGTTAAGTCTGGTTTAGAGTACTATCAGCTATACTACCACGGAGATCAAAGACCAAACATAAATAAAATGAAGCATGTATTTTACATAACAATACATATCTTTTATTCAACTGATGCAATGCATGTGGCTCCTATAAACTAGCTGTCTCCACTGGCTACTCTAAATTAATTCATAACATAAAGAAATATAGGCACAGTCTAACCAACTTTTCTAGCAGTATTCACAATTTGTGTTCTCCTTAGTCTTTTCCTTTCAATTTAGCTTCCTCTGAGATTACAATATAAAAATCAGAAATAAAAGAAAATTCACCATAGCCTTGGATTTGTAAAATGTATCATCCTAATACATAGGAGCATTTCAGAAGTGCAATCCACATCCAAATCTAATTAAAGCAATATCAATAATATACTTAACACTAAGCTCTAGTTTTCTTTTAAGAGTAAAAATTATATGCTTACATGAAGACTATGAACTTTTAAAAAGTAAATACACTTTTTTGCCATAGAATTCAAAACTGCAATTGACTTTTACCTTAACATTGGGGTTTTTTAAGGCAAATCCTCTGTACCAGCCTGTAAAGAAAGAACATTTTGCTTTTTAAACTATGCAAATAATTTCCATATGTAAAACAGATTTCATCTTTCCATTTTGGAAAGACATGACAATTACACAGTGCTGTCAGACTGCATTCATTTAAAATATTTTCCATATAATAAAAGGTATTTTGTTTAAACCAGCTCACAATCAGATTACTTAATTCACACATTTTTGGGAATTAGTCTTTAACCCTGTATCCCCAAACTTTACTAACAATGTAATCCACGTGTATTTTGCACTAGGCACGACTCTAGATAAACGGGAATGTTTTCATAGTCACTGTAAACATTTACAAATAATTTTTGGACTTTGTGTTCTAAATTTATCAATGACATTACTCTACAAAATTCATAATATGCCTGATTCAAAAGAACAGATCCTATCCCTTTCATAAGAAAATTTCTTACAAGACTAAAAGTATATAATCCTGATAAGAAACCAAAACATACCTTTATAATCCTAAATGATCAAAAAGTCATGTTGACAGATAAGCCTTAGGTAATGTAATACGGAGGCAAATTATGAAAAACATGTAACTTCTCTTACACTAGTAACAGACATTTGCTAAAATCCTATTAGCATTCTCTACCTCAGAACAGAGGCAGAAAAGAATGTTTACACTGTTTTAAGATTTCTACTGATGACTCTGAATTCATTTGAAACAGTCTTGATGGCAGCCAGGCTTCTCTTGGAAATACCAAGAAAGCAGAAGAATTAAACTGAAAACTCCTTGCTGTTTTAACTGTTATCCTCTGTGAATGTTTATTAAACTGAGAGATTAAATAAACAGAACGAACTGCAAATTAATTATTATAGGGATTAGAGCTCATTGGAATTGTGGAAAAAAAAAAAATAGAGGCTGGAATGTATTATATCATTGACTTCAAAAATGTGCTAATTTAAGAAAATAAATGAATAGTAATGAGGTTCAAATCAATGGTATACAACAGCTCATTATCACTGGAATTCCAGCTTGTGAACTCACCATCACATTTCTCTAATATCTGGACGGTGTCTCCAATCTCCAGTGATAGGCCATGTGGGACTGTCCCTCGAAAACCAGCTATTACTGAAAAAGATAGTAAATTTCAATGATTTGCACAATTAAAATTTAGTTTATTATTCCTCGTGTTAACAAAAACAGTATATTAACATGGCAAGTTAACTGTTAGAATGAACAGACACTGAAATTTAACAAGCTGTAGAAAGGATCAGAGGTTAAGTGACTTTTATGAGCAGAAAACTTACAACACGGGACTTGGAAAAAACCCAAACCACTTACAGAATTACTAATCATGAATTTGAAAGTTTGTACTTGAGAACACTGTTAGCTAGACCGTAACTACCTCATGCGACACTCTCACACTAACACATATCTGACCTCAGAAGTCTGCAAGCATCAACATCTTTTGTTGCCATCTATACCATCCACAAACCACAACAGGAAAACCTTATTTCACATCTGCTTAATGGATGCCATAGACCCAACACTCCATGTAATCCCAAATGTAAGGAAATGGTAAGGGGGTGGAGACCAGCAAAGCGTATTTTTCACTGAAATTTGTTAAGTGCATGGAAGGTCTCCCCTGCAGCCCCAGGCCTGAGGCCAGGCCAGGCGCTACAGACATGGGCTTCCCTCACTGGAGACAAAACGTGCCTCAGAAACAAAACATCCACCAGAGCTGCGATGTTCCCAAATACTTCCAGTGGTCAAATTTTAAGGCTTATGTTGTTGGTTTTTTTCACTCAGAGCCAAAATATAATACTCCAAAGCCACTCAAAATGCTTATTCCTACAAATGCTAAAAATCCATTAACATGCTAGACAGCAGTTCAGCTATTTAACCCTGCGCTTACTGTATTTGAAATTCTGAAATATAAACATGCCCAATTCAGGTCATGAGACCAAGCAATAGTGATTTTGATTCTCTGTATTGTAGTACTTTTTTGGAGCTTAATTTTGAAGTTGATGAGCAAAACAGCCTACCAATATCAGTAGGGCATGATGCACAAAATTACTTAGTGGCCTGACAGCAGTCTTGCTGCTATCAAATATCTATCCATCTAGATCGGAAATCCCAAATCTCACCCCAAAGTGAAAAAACCCACCAACTTTGAGGCATGTGAAAAAAATCTTCACACATAAAAGCCAAAAGGAAACCCCACGGGTGGAGATATACAGATAAAGTAACTATTCTTCCACCAAAGGACCTTCAAGATTTTGAGTCACAAAAATCCATTTTAGTGGCTCTTGCCTGCTGTTGGAGGTGTCCCCCACCATGGGCAGAGAATATGCTCAAACACAATATAACCTGTCATCTACTGCCTGTGCTTGTAAGACATTGTTCGTCAAAGGTAGCAGGAGAGCTTAGCTGTCAGCAGCCATGAAAACTGAAAATTCGTTTGTGAATCTTTGCCAGAAAGTTCCAGATTTCGAGAGAGAACCAATAGGATATGGTTTATACTATAGGATGGCGTATAAAAAAAAGTACTTTTTTTGCCAAATCTTTCTTCAGAAGCTGAACGCTTCAAAACTCACTGAATTAAATCATCATTTCAATCATCTCTAAATCATCACTGTGTGTAACCCACGGTCTTTATATGTCCCTTTGATAAAAGCCTGTGAGATTACGTGCCTGGTCAGTCCATAAGAGTTTCATATAACATGTGATCAGTATCTGTAGCATTGAGGGTTTTCTTCCCCAACGCATGTGTATTGCATCAATCTCTGTTCAGTTTGGTGCTCATCCTGTTCTCCAAGGTATTTATTTACATAGAAATAAAATACCCTGAGATAAGCACACTGAAATAAAAAGAGTTACTTTTGCTTCATCACCATAATCAAATATACCATTTTTGAAGAGGGTTGGTTGCAAGACAAATTTTTTACATTGAAAAAGTTTGTATAAGAGTTGAAAAATGAGAATTTTTCAATTAATTCTTATACAAGGACCTAAAAATGAAAACAGTTTATTAAGTATGAAGAGATTAAAGTAAAAATACACCTTCCCCACCCCACCTGCCAAATATCAATACAATGTGTATCTAAACTCCTCTGTAGCTTTGGAATGATCGATGTCATTCTGGTCACCTTTCTAGCTTCAAGAAACAAAAATGAATTTTGAAGCCTGCCAAACTAGCACATACATACAGCCACTGAAAAAAAATTTAAAGAATTAACAGAACCAGCATGCAAAGCCAAACCAAACCCTTGTGTGTTATCACAGTTGTGAGATGTCTTATTTTTAAACTCCATGCAATAAAGAGAATGACAGTAATTTTCTCCTTAAGAGCCAATATATCCTGTCACATTGTTATGATTCAATTTTGCTGTGACATTCAGTTTTTATTACTTAGTTACTAGATCTGTTAAAGATCTTTTTTTTTTGTCTTTTTTTCTTTTTTTTTTTTTTTTAAGAAGTTTCAAAAATAAGTTTTAGGACAAAAAGAGACTGAAATCTGACACTGTGAAAAATAACTAGAATTCATTTTAGAGCACGTATAGAAGAAAAAACAAATTATACCTTGACATACCTTCTAAAAAGATGGCCTGCAGAGTACCAGAAAAAGAAAGAAAGAAACAAGGGCATCACGTGTACAACCGAACCAGCACATTCACCTGATCGACTTGCAAAACCCTGGCTGGATTCTTGCAGAGGTCTTGCAGTGAGGTCAGGCTCAAAACAGGCAGCCTGTGGCCTTCAGCAATACCACTCAAAACAAAAGAAAGTGCACTGCAGAGCAGCAGAGAATTTAATGCAAAGCCACAGATGAACTTATCACAGAAATGTTTACTCAGCTGGTTTTCTACTGACCAAGTCATGTTACAGAATTGGGACTGAGACAGAAGGTGGCTATTCATCTCTTCTTCGTTTATCTGTGGGTTATATACATAAGTAGACTGCAGGGAGGACAATAACGAAGTTGTGGAAGGAGGTAGATAGAGTTCCACCAGAGAAGTTCCCAGGATTCAGCAAGCCAGGACACAGGGTTCTTAACCAAGTCATGATACAGATTTGACGTACTGAACCTCTTGCCCTTTCCTCCAACGACCGCATTGTTCTGAAACATTTTGCAGATGCTCTTTCTTTCCTTCTCCTCATAGTACTAAGTATATAATTACTCACTCTGTGGTGGCTGTGGCTTGAGGTGTTCTCAACCTAACTCGAGTGCAGTACACATTTACCAACTCGTCAAACTGGACTATTTATATAGACAGCATTCACCAAGCCACGTGGGTCAAATATGCACCTTTTTCATTCTTACAACGCCAGTAGCTGGTGTGATTATCACCTTCGCTCACTTGCATTGCAACTGGATAGCAGAGACCTTAGAAAAGGAGGACAGAAAAGCATAGAGAAATCCATTCTGAATATAGCTCACCTACCAATATCTGCACTCTTCGCAGATGTGTTGTCACAGGCGCGGCCCCAGGAAGATACGTATCAAAAGCACTTACATCTAGACACATTTTTTTGTCATTGTAGTAACTGAAGGTCATATAAATGACCTGTTTGTTTTTCAAGCACAGGTATAGTGATTGATGCCCTCTTCAATCACCTCCCACCCATGGAAGGAATGTGGAACTCCACAATAAAAGTTTGAAGGAGGATATATTCTCACAAGCGGTTTAGAAACTGAGTTCAAATACAGCAGCTTGCTGGCATTATTAGATATTTTCTTGCTGCCAAAGGGTACTCACAGGATAAGAAAGCAAGACAACACAGGATACAAAAACCTAATCTATACAGAAGATGAAATCATATGGTGAGAACTACAGTGACATGCAATATTAAAGCAGCTTTGAGTTTAACGCCAAGTTTAAAATTTCTCGGGTATCTCAGATGCGGTGAATCCCAAGGTACGAAACAAGCCATTTCCATGAGAACTATGGAGAGATAAGCAGAAAGAGAAGAATCTGTATGAGATAGCGAGTTGTTACCTATCTGCAATTAACTGCTAAAATTAATCAAAAGTGCTAATATTTTCTTAATGTTCTTCTTCTATATTTCAATAGAACAGAGTCAGTTCAATCAAGAATGTGATGTAAGACCTCACCAGACATCCTTTCTATGTGTTTCACAAAGTTTTTCACTACAAGGACCTGTGAGAATAATTGGAAAGAGCTTTCCAATCATTAACTTCCTATCAGACTACCATTGCCATTAAGAAAAAGAGGAAAGAGAAAGAATAATCTGAGGGAGCTCTTATGTTCAACTTCTCAAGAGAAACTTCATCTTTCTGCTCTCATCCTTTTCTACTTGCAAAAAGATTCATTTGAGACTCATCAGGAGCACGCTGGGTTTCATGGCTGGCTTGACTTCTTGTTTATAAGATGAAAATGGCTCCCCACAAAGAGTGCAATGTGACATGGTGCTCAAGATGCCCCCCATCACAAGTTAAAATTGGGCTCAATGCTTGAGAGGAGACACACTGTACACTGCAGCTCCTGGCTGAGTAGCTGGACATACACTCCCATGTATAAAGGAATCAATAGCAGTAGAAGCAACATCTACAGCTACTACTAATACCTCAAAAATGAGCATTTGTACTAAGATAGCAGACTCAGGTTTCACATAATAAAAAACAGTTCTTCAACTGAAGAAAGAGCAGGGAGAAAGGATGTGGGGTAGAAAAATTTAAATTATTTTAGTAATTACTTTAATAATTACTTGGTCATATTGTACATGCTAAATGCTGGAGTGAAAAATAGACTCCAGTTCAGTGCTCTAAGTCATGATGCCCCAACTATCAGAGACAGCATTTGAACTACACAGAAATCTTGTCAACACAAACTGGAAAATAACAGATTTGGAGGGTGGGAATGCTGTGTCAGAGGGACTGGTTTTGACGGAGAGCGATATGCTCTGACAGAAAAGGAATTGATTAGGTGGTAATAGGGGTAGGTGGCCCACTTCAAAGTTTTGCTCAGGGTTATATTCTTAAAATTTTAATGCCTGAAATAACTGGAGATCTGCACGTAAGAACTAATGAGGCAGACATTATTGTTCCTTTCCTCCTAACAGACAACCAGAAACTATTATTGATTCTAGATATTATCTGCTATAATTGAAACCAGGTCCTCTTGGTGGCAAAAGCAATTTTTAAAGTTTTTAGTCTGGACTTAAAGTGCAATTTTTTCACCAGATTGAGAGTTTCAGGTACAACCAACTCAAGGGGCTTCTTTTCTATTCAACAGTTTAAAAAAACCAAAAAAACCAAAACAAAACCACCAAAAAACAGAAAAGCTATAATAAATGATATTGTGGAGCTTCTAATGTTAAAAAGATATAATTGAGTTTAGATAAAATAATAATTTACTATTGCATATTTTCTTTATAGTAGAAAATTGAACTTCTTTTCATGCAGTTTTTTAGCTGCAGAAATGTAAAAAACTATCCTTTGATATGTACTTATAGATATTAAATACAATAGACATCTGGCACTTTAAGCAGCTGCAGAAAATGCAACATTACAGAAAGCACATTGTTAGGACAGCCATTAAAAAAAAAAAAAAAAAAATCAGAGCAATGACTCTACCCGGGATACTGTTTGCAAACTCATTTCTGAAGCTACTGACCGCTGGCAAGCAATGCAAGCACTCGGTGGTACAGCTCCCAGTATTTTGTGGCCTAGGGAGCTCCTGAGGCAGACGTGGTATTTCTGAGTTCAACAACCATTAATAGATTTTTCTTCTATGAATTTGCCTAACCAGGCTTTATGTGTACTATAAAGTCAGTGTCTGCAAACTCACAGCAAGTTTTCCAGCACTTCATGGAAAAAAAAGTCTTCCTTTTGTTTTACAGTGCCACTTAAAAATTTTCACCTTTTAGATTTCTAAACAGGCAGAATTTTTAGAAACATAAAACACACACTGCCATACATCTCTGCTAATGCAGAACGGCCAAAGCTGACTGTACAAGGCTATCACGTGCACTGAGCTTTGCCTACATACGAATTGATCTGGATGGAGTCGCACAAAAGCACAGCTACACACTCATGCTTCTAATACACAAATTAATTTGGGCATCTGTTCAGTAATGGTTTGTGCTGCCTACAGACACCCCAGGAGGTTTGCTGCAAACCAAAAACACACTAATGAAGACAGTGACAAAAAAGCAGGGTGACAGGGGAGGGGGGAGGGATCAATCTAATTTTCTTTCAATAAACACAACATATATGAATATTAGTTTCAATAACAGGAGAGATTCTTAAATCTCTTGCTGATTACTGATGATAAACACACTCAAATTTATATTGAAATGAAAGAATGTGAGTTCTCTCACCTGTATATGTATGTATATGTACACTGCAATCAAAAGTATCAGACACATAGCTCAGATGACAACAGTCCAGGATTCCTGGGCCACATGTGGCTTTTGAACATCTCAAGTGCTGCTCATATGCAGCAGTCAGTTGTTCTTAAGAGAGAAGTGTTTGTGTGGAATTCTTCTAATAAGAACACTTATTTAACAGCTATTCATGAAAACACCTGAAGGCGCTTCAAAAAATCCTCTAAAAAGTCTGTATCAATGTCCAAGCTTCGAAAATACTACAAAAAGTAGAATACTTACATACTACTGTTCTTCACTTTTCTGAAAAACTAAACAAAATCATCTGGAATTCCTACTGCTAATAGAACCAGCTACCTACGTAGATAAGGCAGATACCAAATCTTAAATACACAAAACTGCAGCAGAATGTATTCCCTCCCGTGCTGGTCTCACCATTTTAATTCAGCAAGGTAATCACTTTCAAATCCCCGATTACAATGCTGCCAAATGCCACAGGACTATTCTGACATGGATAATCAGTTTAGTGTGACTGTCTGAACATTTGTCAAGCTCTCCTCATCCAGCTTCTCGGCTAGAGGCGTCTCTTAGCATCTCTTTGATAACTGCTTGATTGGTTCCTCCAACATCTGCAAACACTTTTGCTAACTCTTTCCTTGGGGTACCCTAGTTATTAAGCACTATATCTTAGGGAAGAGCACTAAATTAACAAGTGATGGCTTCCTGGGGCACCTATTTGCTGTTGAGAATGGCTACCAATCTAGAACACCAAAACTGGAATAATTCAGCATGTACGACTAGGGTCTCTGTCCTTGCAGGTATGAGATTTCAATAACTGTTTTTCTTCTTCTACCTAATAGCTAGATAAGCCCTTTATATTTCTTGAATTCCTGCTACATCTTTTAATGTCTCTATCTTGTCCCTGCTAAGAGCAATTCCTTGATTTGCATTAGTTCTGGAACCAGGAATTTAAAAGTAAAAAGAAATTAAACATCTTTACAAGTCTAGAAAATTCAATACACCTTAGAGTCTATGACTCAATGATACAGCTTCTCCCTATGAATTCAATCAGGAGTTTCCTTCTCTACAGAGAAGGAATATCAATGTAAAACATGTCGGAGGCATCACAGTAGAAGGCGAGGTAGACTCAGTACGGTCAGGTATAGATTTCATGCATTCAACTAAATTATAATAAAGGAACTAGTCTACACGCATTTCAACCAGTTGGTCTCAGTTACAGTTCCCTAACGTAGAGCTACAGATGCAGTATCAATGCACTAAGATTGCCACCCTGAACAGTCAATGTGGATTGACATTTTCCCTCATTACTTGGAAACAGCAACATCTTAAAAATCCAGCCAGTAGAAAGAAGTGGAAAAAAGTAGATTATGTTAAGATGACATTATCTATGAGAACAACCTTCTTCAGTTAAAAATAGCTACGTTATTCATAGTTATTTTCTTAAATATTTCCAAAGTTCTAAGCATTTTCAAACTCTGCTAAGTAATTGCCTTAGTTTTTAATAGCATGATCAAGGAGAAGAGTTATTGCTACTTTAACTCAAAAAAGTCTTCAGGTTTCATTCTGTGCTGGTTTTGGCAGGGATGTAATTAATTTTCTTCATGGTAGTTAGTATGAGTCTATGTTTTGGATTTGTGCTGGAAATGGTGTTGATAACACAGAGATGGTTTAGTTACTGCTGAGCAGTGCTCACACAGAGTCAAGGCCTTTTCTGCTCCTCACACCATCACAGCAGAGACTGGGCTGGAGATGCACAAGGAATTGGGAGGGGACCCAGCTGGGACAGCTGACCCCAACTGACCAAAGGGATATTCCACACCATGTGAGATCATGCCCAGCAATAAAAGCAGGGGGAACATACAGGAAGGGGGGACATTGGGAGTGAAGACGTTTGTCTTCCAAAGTAACCGTAACATGTGATGAAGCCCTGCTGCCCTGGAGATGGTTGAACACCTGCCTGCCATGGGAAGTATTGAGTGAATTTCTTGGTTTGCTCTCCTTGTGTGAGCAGCTTTTGCTTTACTTATTAAACTGTCTTTATCTCAACCCATGAGTTTTCCCACTTTTAGTCTCATGATTTTCTCCTCAGTCCCACTGGGGAGGAGTGAGCAAGTGGCTGTGTGGTGCTCAGTTGCCAGCTGGGATTAAACCACGACACATTCGTAGCCTTCAGGGAGCCAAAGTTTCCGATTAAAATCAAATAAACCACCAGGGCTTTTGTAACTTCCTGTAAGTGTCCGGTATGGTAAAGAGTCAATGTATTCATAGCACAAGTGCATCACCTGAGGTCCAAAGCCAACAAAGCCCCGTGATTGCAGATACCAGCTTTCATGACAACTCTTCAGTGCATTTTGGACCTCGTTAAAGCATGAGGTGGTGCTCACCAAAACCTCCAAAAAGTTAAATTTAAGAGACACAAAATTCTACATTATTTCAAACCTGGATCCACGGTGACACTTTAGTATATGCTGGAAGATTTGCTGGCTACCTGTCGTATCCCTACACAACCTGAAACTGAACAGGAAAAATAGATACCACCTGCAATTATCGACACAGGAGATATCTCTCAGAAAACACTTAACTTTTTTCAGAATAATACGAAGCCAATTATTTTAAAGTAGGCCTCGAATAGATGAGTACATCCTTACAATTTCATGCAGACTTATTGCAAGGACATTGGGTACAGTCCAAAGAATTATGACCACACATTTCCCCATTCTCCTCTTTCCCCCCCAAAAGCATTCTAGCACAACATGCTGCTCTAAACTTGCAGGGCATCATTTCACAGCCTTTAACAAACTGCAAGGAGCAGCATGCAAACCAAAGCTCAGAAGAGCTGTAAGACTTGCAAACTGTAAAGAAAGTAAGACTGCTGTGCAAGTTGCAGCATTACTCCTCACCAACTATCAGAGCCACCCAAAGGGAACACAGAGAAATTCCATGTGTTTGGTATCAAAGGGTTTGGCAAATGATGCCAGTTTTCCCCTTATTATTTCACTCTTTACTTCCATTCAAGTAATAAACAGCATTTAAGGAAATCAAGAAAAACAGAGAATAAGTTTTCTTCACCATCCACAGTAAAATTTTTCTAAGAGACAAGTCCATCAAATGACATCAGATGACCTTATAGATGAAACATTGTCCAGTTTTCTTCTATTTTCTTTGGAAGAGAAGGGTTTAACTCTGTACTTGACCTGCATCAGTGGAAGACGATTAAAAAGCATCCCTGGAAAAATCAGTGGAACCAAACCAACCAACCAACCAATGACCACCACCACAAAAACCAAAACAATGCCAAAAAAAACCCCAAACCACCACACACACACAAAAGAAAAATCAACACATCTTGCAATTTTCAATGCCATTACTTTTCAGCTTGTCTGGCATAATTATATTTAAGATGAGTTTTAGTCTCCTGATTATATATCTCTGACATTCAACCATTTCATTATACATTTTTAATTATATTAATAATTATATATTAAATTATGAAGTATTTTCTTTGTAACACTGTTCTGTTTTTTTTTACTTTAACCTACCTGCAATGTTCTCTCTAGCACTTTGTAACTCAAGAAATTATTCTGCTTTTGTAAGCTACGAGCCTTAACCACATCGCTACTTATGATGCATATTTATTAAATGTCATTTTTTTTCTGCATATAAAAATCACTTGAATATGGTTTTAATGATAAGTAGTAATTTCTTCAGTAATGAAATGAAAACCCGACCAACTTATGCGATAAGCAAATTGTGCAATTTAGCTAACATTAAAAATAAACTGTAATTGTGACCTTCTGTAGCCTGTTCTACAGGTCAGTCAATCCTCTGTAGACAGAAGCTCAGTATCAGAAAACCTCTTGAAAGACAGGACAGTTTAGCAAGGTGTGGAATTAAGTGTAACTAAGGAAGACAATGATTACAAATCACTTACAAGTACCCTGGCAAATGTTTTTTATCTTAAATGAAGCAGAACTTTCTTGATCTAGTGTAATAAAGAGGTGTTTCAAATATACTGGAGTACAGTTATCAGGACTAGTAAAGCAAAACTACTTTCTCCTGTGAAAATCCTCAGAGACTGCTGAACACAAGTTTAAACATCCCACTCCGGCTTTAAGCCGGGTTGTTAAGTTTAATGGTTGGAAATAACCACTGCACTTTTCAGCCTAATTTCAAGAGTTGAGCCAGCACAATTAGTGTATTTAGCCCTGCAGAGTTTCATCACTAATCCATAAGCTTCGTAAAGTTAAAACTTCAGGGATATCTAACGTAATCCCACAAGTATCTTAAAACGTATGACCAAACAGAAGTTTAAGAAATGCATATACTTTTTTTCCTAACTAAAGCTCTGAAAAATAATAAAAAAAACCTAACTAGCTCGATCTATACTTTTAACAGTATCTCTGTGGTGTTATGGTGCACTTTCAGAAGTGCAACTGTAGGATCCTCTTGAAAAATCAGAACCTTCACATTCTGCTCGTGCTTGCTTAGGAACCATGCCTGTTACTCCAAAATCAAGGGTGAAGGGAGTTTGGGTTCGGTCAGTGGCTGTTTATAAAAGTGCACAAGAGCATGAGCAAAATGTACCTGAAAAGTATAATATGCAACCAATTAGGATCATGAAGATTGCTGACAAGGGGGCAATCGTTCTGCTTGATGTGATGGGCGAAAGGAAGAGTATGAGCAGACAGTCCTCTTTGAATGTTTATGATTCGTTGCTGCATCTGAACATCTATCTTTTTCTGGATGAGACCTTCAAGAGACAAGATGATTCTTTTGTTTTTTAACACATTGGAAGAGTCCCTAAAAACAACTGCCATTGTAACAGTTCTCTCCTTACCCCTTCCTCCAGATGTGGCGCAGAAGCCTAAGAATACGTTTGAGATACCACAGGTCCAGGAAAGCATGGAAAACAGTGATGTATTTCTGAGGAATTAGTACTGGGAGACATACCTTATCATCCTGCACCATGAAATACTTCCCAAGTCAAGGTCTTGACAAGCAACTGAGCAGTCCCAGGCAAACGAGACACATGTACTTCTTTTCTTTTAGTATTAAGGAGTTTTCCCATCCTTCTCCAGATGAAAGAAATTACAGGCCTTTTTCTCAAAACTCCTTAAAAAACCCCACAAGAATTAAAAACTCTATTTTGTAAATAAAAAAAAATAAGCAGAGACTGGTATGAAGACTTGGGTCAGCCCAGTGTCTGCCAGCAGGTTAGGAAAAAAGCTGCAATAAGCTAACTCAAACCAAAGACATTTGCAGTCTATCCATGTGGCCACTGCCCACACCATTAAGCCACATTATATACTTGTTTTGCATTGAACAGAGGTAAAACACTCAGATTTAAAGGAAAAAAAAGCTGCCAAACTCTCCTTGAAAGGGCCATGGCTGAGGCAAGTCAAGGCAGACCCTGCAGCACGGCAGAGGCTGCTGCCCTGGAAGGGATCGCTCCCCGACAAAATGCATCTCCCAGGGCCAGACTTGGCCACGGCATCACGATTCGTCAAGAGGGCCTTCATGTCACACACAGCTGATATAATTAGCACACTAATTTAAAATAAAGCCAAAACAATAATTACATATGTGGTTGTACCATAAAATATCTTGTCAGTGTCCTGCCGCTAATGCACGAAATTGCTTTGTCCACAAAGTAAAGACAGATTGTTGTAAATTACCCTGAAAATTCCTTATATGAGGTTTTCCTCTCTGCTGAAAACACTAACAGCTCAGAAAGCAATTTATTCCTTAAAAAAAATGTTGACAAAAATTCTTTACTACAATTAAGTATAAATTTTTCCTCTTCCAAAGACCAAGTTGTAGCTGTACAGTGCTGCAGGAAAAAATTAGTGTTGCCCAACAGTAATGATAGTGCCCAGGAATCCACTAGGCAAAAAAAATCAGTGAAGAAGCCACAGTTGCCACCAATCTAGCCTAAGAAAAAAAATATTTCGGTCTGGCAGTGACATTACCCACACACCAAGCAGATAAGTCAGAGTTTTTATCTGCATCAAGAGGACCACTTCTATCCTATCCCATGCTCTATCTCAAAGGTCAGTGCTTCAGATAACGGCTGTAGCTGCCAGCATGACAATAAATAAGCAAACAAAACCGCTACAGTTAAGGTATAAGCAAAACTCTGCTTAATCAGAGTCAACTGTGGCAAGAGGCACTTGAAAACCAATGCATAGTACGTTCAAAGCTCTGAAGAATATATAAACCCAATTGCTGCAGTATTCAAAAGTTCTGCTACTACTAGAAATCCACGGCAATGCCCCCATTTGCAAAAATTGTCTTGCACATTTTTGGGATAAATCATAGAAGCATAGAATAATTTTGGTTGGAAAAGCCCTTTAAGATCATCGAGCCCAACCATTAACCTAACACTGTCAAGTCCACCACTCAACCATGTCCCTGAGTCCTACATCTACATGTCTTTTAAACACTTTCAGGGATGATGACTCAACCACTTCCCTGGGCAGCCTGTTCCAATGCCTGACAACCCCTGCTGTGAGAAAATTTTTTCTAATACCCAATCTAAACCTTCTCTGGCACGACTTGAGGACATCTCCTCGCGTACTACCACTTGCTGCTTGGGAGAAGAGACCAACAAATGGAACAAGAACCAGAACAGAGCTGGTGAGAGAAAGACAGGAAGGCTCAGAGGCATGCATCATCTTCCACTGCAGTGAAGAATCAAGCTTGGAAAAGACATCTATCTGACAGGATATACAGAGGTATACAAATCACAAGTGATATGGCAAAATGAACACAGAATTATTATCCTCTTCTCCTCAAAGTATAATAACTTGAAGAAATTTATGGCCTGGCAGCAGGTTTGAACTGAAACAAACAGTATTTTCACAAAGGCATAATCAAGTTATGGAAAATCATTGTCACAGAACACTGTGAAGTTCAAAAATAGGAGTTTTAAGAAGGGGCTTAAGTACAATAGTCCTAATGCATCTCTAAAAGCTATGGTTAAATCTATATTTTCCTTATTTCTTACATGCTTTCCCAGTAGAGGATTAATGGACAGGTAAGAGACATCTGTGGCTTGACCCAGCTCAACAGCTGTTCAGTTCCTATTCTCTACTAAGCAGTTTCTGGTATCAACATCTGCTTAAGTAGCAACACACAGGTGTTGAAAATCAGTAAATTAGATGCTCAGTAGATTGCAAGGATGTTTTTAAAATTGAGCAAAATAAGCCCTTAGGACTGATAAGAGGAACATCTTGTGGCAGGTCTACTTTACAGACATTTCTTCTTTTTAAACAAAAGACTTTCAAAACTATTGAAAAGAATCAGCTGCTGAAAGCCAGGCCAAATGCTGCATCTGGCTTGCACACACATACTTTATAAACAACAGTGACTTTCCTTAGACTTATCTGGCTTTGAAACAACTCTATGATTTAGTACTTCTACATTACTCCCTTCCTTTCTCTCAAAAAATAATTTTTCTGAGATCTCTGAATTTAAGTAGTTGAGATATCAACTCAAATACAGAATCACTGGGAGTATCACACATGAACAAAAGCTTTTTTGAATTTGATTCAGCAGTAGGTGATAATTATGACCCTACTCACTAATTAAAACTATTACAGGTGCAAAATTTATAACACACCTAGCCTGTAATGGGTTTATTCCTCCTAACAACTAATTGAAGAGACCAAACCAAAGGAAACTGGCATTTTATGTAGCAAGAAAGTATCTGCGGCACAGTAACAGTTAAACTTGGGGAGGAAGGGGAAAGTAAGGGGTACACCAAGGCTTACAACATTGCTTCTAACTTTCTTAAGCAATTTCTATAGAGTATCTTCAATTTGCTTATAAAAATATGCAGTTTACTAACTCTAAAATTACCATCTCGATTAACAAGAATCCCTTTTCCACTTCACTAGGATTATCCGAAAGGTCAGCCAACAATCACTGCTGGGCTCGCACAGAAATTCATCAGCTCTCACCAGCAGCAATGTTAATGGATATGATAATTACACTCATTGGTGGTTTGGTTACTTGTTGTGCCAGAAAGAGATGCCATTATGTGACCAACATAATCCTACCTAATCCTTGAAGTCTTGCATGTAAACCACTGAAGTGTCACAGAAAGGAAATTATATATAAGCAAAATCAGTGAAGTAAAGTGTTATGACTTTCAGACTTGTTTTCTAAAACGTATAGAAATTAAGACAATTTTATGCTTTCGGTCTCTGAAAGAATCAGAGATGTCAAGCGAGCCAAAACAGAACATTCTTGTGGAGTTTGCAGCCCTTGTACTTCAGCTGGATTAGACATGAGAAGAGACAAACTATGAATTTTATTTGGAAATACCCCTACCAACACTTTGCTTTTTCTGAAAAAGAGTTGGCGTACTGATTATGAAATGTGCTTATCTTCATCTGCCCTAACATTTCTATCCTACTGTTTTAATTCTTTCCACTACTTTCTTCTTTTTAAGGACTGAAACAACCACCAACATTAGCACATAGTAAGCAACAACCAGTAAAAAGCACGATCAAAGAGTGATGGATAAATTAGAATTAAAAGTTAAACTGAAGAGATCTTCAATTAGTGTCTTTGTAAAAGCAGCACAGTAGTACCCAGGACACAGAAAGGTCCTGACAGTAAGTGTAGAGATTGATCTCCATTACAAATACTAAACTGATTAATGGAATTATTGTAATGTAGGGCAAACACATGCCGAATCCAGAATAAAATATCATCTTAACGATTCAACCTTGCAACTTGCTTTGCCCAGGTGGGCTTTTGAACTATGAATGTACTCCATCAGGACTACGGATTTACATAAAATATTCAGGGTTGACCTGGTTTCATCAATGTTAGCCCTATTTAAAACTTGTATGGCTAGGACTCGGAAGCAGAATTAGGTGACAGGACAACAGTGTTCTGGCTTTTATGTTTTAAGGTAGTTTTTTTCCCTTTAATAATACCTAAAATATATTTAATTTATTCCAAAATGAATGAAAAAGGAAAGGTCTCTGGTTTTAGCAACAAGAGGCTAACCAAAGTATAGTAGAACAAAAACTGGGGCAATTCAGATAGATGGATTTTATCTCATGCCTCTTGAATTTAGGGTAGTACTGAATGAAAAAGATGTTTTCCCATTTTGACTCCTCCCTTATTAAAAAAGCCTTCTTTCCACCTTTGGAAGCATATCTTCTGCCATTTGCAACTTCATACTTAATTTCACTTTTTTTTTTTTCAACTATAAAATTATTAATGCACAGGAACTGATAATTCATGCTTTTCAAAACTATGGACTATTCATAAATTACAACACAGGACCCTTGCAGAATTATATATGCTGATTTCTAGTGAAGAAGCTTGAAGTAGCAGCAGGAGTGGCAGAAAAGCTGCTACTAGAATCATAGAATGATTTAGGCTGGAAAGGATCCTTAAGATCATTGAGTTCAACCGTAAATTATACTCCATTATACCCATATATACTATACCCATTTCTCAGCAGACTAATTAACTCCTGCCTACACACCACACAAAGGTATCTAGTCTTAATTTTGCTCACTTTGATGTCTCTTCAGGACACTACATTCTGCCACACAGCCATAAATTCCCAAATGTCAGAGTGGCTATAGTTCATCTATGTGTGGTTTCCATTTCTCATATTTCTAATATAACTATGACGAGAAAAGCAAAGACACTACCAGATATTGTCATAGCTGTGGTGACAAAAAGAATACTCTGGCAATGTCTTACAAAATATTGGTGCAGGACAAATATTTTCAGTTGGGTTTGCCCTGAAATTCATAATGTGCAGCTGGAACAGCCGCTGTGAACCAGCAGCTGCAATATTTTGCCTGATATAACTTAGAAACTTAATACCACGTTTACAAGACAGTATTTTCTTAAATAATAATAATTTGAAAAAAAAAAATCAAAACACACACACAAAACAACAACAACAAAAAAACCACAAAAAAAGCCCCAACAACAATCCACAATTTAAAAAACAAACCCAAACACCAACAGCCAAATAAAAAGCCAACTAGCAAACAAAGAAAAAACAAGAATCAGCAATAATCAGTAGAAGAAAATGAATCACTGACTTAATCAAAGGCTTAAGATGAGAAACCACGTATTCTTCCCAGTAAAACAAAAGTGTCCATGTGTAAACGTAAGTGCTAAAACTACTGTAGCCTGCAACATAGAATTCACTGGAATTCTTAATCTCATCACAAGACTCTAAAGTAGGTCACAGCAAGCTTAACAAAATTTGACAGAAAGCAAAGACTAAGGGGTAATAATATGCAAATCACCTTCCTTGCTAAATTGATACTCCTTCCCCCCACCCTTGATTTTGACCCAGCCTCAACTACAAAAGGGTCCATTGTCTCTGCAAACAGAATTATTTATGTACACACCTTTAAAAATAGATATTAATGACAAACCATGTGCCTTTAGACCACTTCTAGTTGATCTAGAATTCTTTCAGTGTTTATTTTTTCTTAAGTAGTGATTTACAGCTGCTAGTAGTGATTTATCTTAAATGCTATGATTAGAAGGTATTAAAGAGACTGAATACATTATATAGAAATCCTAGTTCAAATTATACATATAAACTTTTTTTTCCCAGTTATACTCAAAGAACTCAGGCTTAACAGAGAATTTAATCTAACTTGTGCACAGAAATATTTTAGAACAAATTTCAATGAAATTATGTACCTGTGCAAGGTAAAGAGGAAAACACCACAGTTATTTCTTTGTATGCAACATTTGTAAGCAAAATTTATGTAACCACGTTCATCTTAACATTCAGCACAGCCTACAAATTATATTTATTGGTAAAACAAAGAAAAAATGACCCAAGAATGAAATTAGTATGCAAACTGTCTGGCTTCCTTATATTACAAATTACAATCATGACTTCCAGTACTTAATATTCTCAACACTTAGTAAGTTAATTATTTAAGTGAAATTTGTCTTTTTTCTATATTCAATGAGTTAGCTTGGACATGTAGGGTATTAGAACTTCAAAGCAGTTTTGTTTTGTCCAAGGGAAGGCCAACACTTATGGACAAAATTCTTCATTGTCAGTAAAACTCTTCTAAGTGGCTCCCTACATTCCTAAATCTGAAAGGTATATTCTAGTAGACAGTTATTGTATCTAGAGATTTTGTTTCCAGCTCAATGTTTCAGATTTCACCCTGGGAATAGAGCAGTGCAGTCATGGTATCATCTGCATCAACACTGCACACAAATAGCATGTTAATCTTATTCTAGATAATTATACCCAGGAAATACTCTAGCTAACTCCTGCCAAGTAGCTTTTATTTTTTTATTTAACTAAAATGGATAGTTTCCCTTATTTCTTTACATCCTTTTAAAAACAACATTTTCAAGTTTAAGTACTGTACACTTGTGGAGCTTTGACAAAAATGAAAAACAAAAATTGTTGTGGTAGGGAAAATGATACCGGGTATAATAACTTAATGACTTTTATCTGTGGAAACCTGACCAAGTTTGTTGTAAAGGGAAAAACTCTAAGACAGAATCATTTTTGTCAATTATTAATGCAGATTCTTGCAAATCCTGGTCTCAGGTGGGTGATGGCACAGAGATTTGGAAGCAGCAGCAAAAGGAAGTGGAAGAATTGAGGAAACTGAGGAAGACCCAAAAAGGTTTTGAGGAAAGAGAAAGACAGGAGCTTATTCCCAAGCTCCAAGGAGTAGGACAAAGGGCGTGTGTCAATAATGCAAGCTGATGTAATGTGAGGGAGGGGGAAATATAAGAATGAGCCTTTCAGACTCCAATGTAAGCAAAAGAAAGCAAGCACCAGAGAACTTAGGACACTGAGGCAGTGAGGAAATGTAGAAACTTTTCATCTGTGAGGCATGGAAGAATTACATGGAGAACTCTTTTGGAAACATACATATTCTTAAATATTTTAATATCCTTTTAACATTTATCTAGACAGGTATCTGTAAACACTCAGCGCCAACAAGCTCAGAACAGCATCTTTTCCATACAGAGTTATTCTAAGATCACAAGTGGTCCTGCCAAATCAGGTGGCTCCAGGACGCCGCTTTCATGAAGCGACAGCATCCAGAGAACCCTTACTAGGCAAGTGCAGCTGAAACACAATGCTAGCACAGGCCTAGCAGCTCTCACACAGCTGCATTTTGATATTGAACCAGAGAAAAGGTTAACTGATGGCATAAAGGAAAACATCAAGAAATTTAAAACCTAAAAGAAATGAGAGATGCTGAATAAAAAACATTCAGTTGTTGGCTTCTCAGACTTCTTTATTCACAGGTCATCAGCAAGTATTAGTGGTTGTTTTTTTTTTTTTTTTAAATGATGTAGTCATCTGTCCTCAGAGAATGGGACTAAGACCAGAAGAGTCATTCCACGTAAACCATTAAAAAAGCAGCAGATTGCTATGATTTCTGGATTACATGGACTACTTCAAAGGTGAATGCCCTTTCTGACTGGTCATCAGCATACTTTCCTATTTATAGAGCATTATTTATGTCTCTTATTTTGGCAAAGGCCAAAAAAAGTCAGCATTTCATATCTGACAGTTAAGGACTTCAGTAGGAAGTGACTTAATACCAATTAAAGTGCATGAAAGCCTTAGTGTTGTGATTTATCACAACAAAAGCACTGCAATAAGCAAAACATTGACGATGGAGGGACACCACAAATGTTTGCAAATGCTGATAGGCAATCAACTGGCTAGTTTACAGTTGTGTAAAGCCAGAATTTAATAGGAAACACCATAGTAGCTTACAGCTTCTGTATTTACACAAATAGACGAATTTAAAAGATTAATTAACGTTCTGATGTGTCAGAGAAAGAAAGTGTCAGGACAAGTGCAGGGTAGAAAAAACAGTTTAAAAGGTAAGAACTAATGTTTCTAGAAAAAACTAATTAGCCGCCAATTTATCATATTGCAACTACCAACCAATTTAACATCCCGAGGGAGTTTCTGACAAGCTGGAAGAAGAAAATTAAAGAAATCCTCTGAAACAGATGTAGGGCAGTATTCTAGGTCAGTATGCCGGGAGAAGCGGCACTGGAGAGGGCTGGGCAGCAGCGGCACCACAATCTCACAGCTGCCCATGGGTGTTGCTATGGGCACAAACCCCACCAAGGAAGCAAGAGAGGAAACCAGCTCTGTCAGGACACTGACCCCAGCAACAGAACAACCCGTCTGGTCTTGTGGCATTCGTTCAAGCTGACCATGGGGCACTGGATTCCCTCATAGACTCATTGTCCCAACCATGGCTATAATACAAGTGTTATTTTTAAGGAAAGTTTACGTAATCATAGAAATACTGTGATAAACATTCATGGCGAGGCTGGACGGGGCTCTGAGCAACCTGACCTAGTTGAAGATGTCCCTGCTCATTGCAGGGAGGTGGGACTAAATGATCTTTAAAGGTCCCTTCCAACCCAAACTATTCTATGATTCTATGACTTTTATTCTTCAACTTGAAGAAAAGTTGTGGCTGAGATTCTCTTCCCCATGAGCAGGAAAGTGCTTGTTAACTTCTGTGAAGTACTAGTTTTTTAGCACATACCAGTGCCAAAGCCTGGAGGTGGGGCCAAGCTCCACTGGGTTTATGTGGGCCCACCACGTCAAACCTCCTGCTCTCGTGCTCAGAAGTTGTCAGGCTCCTCTGAACTGCTCTAACACCAGGGGTGGTGGGACTTGGCCATCTCCATTCAGAATAGGTGATTACAAAAAGTATTCCAGAAAGACAGCCAAGGCAACTGGCTGTTACGTAGTTTTAGGACACACAGAGGAGAGGGGAAAAAAAAAAAAAGAGCTAAAAATAATAATAACAGAATACCCCACACAGAACGAAAAACAAAAACAACAAAAAACAAAAACAACAAAAAACCCAAACAAGAAAAAAAACCCCACAGCAATCAACACAGCCCACCCCCCCCAAGATTTGCATTAGTATCTCAGTCCCAAAGGATGACAATGTGTTTCTTCAATTACCTCCCCCATACCCTTTTCTAAGCATGTGTTAAACGAGTTTGTCACATTACACTATATTTTAAACTCAAGATGACTGAGCCAATTATGCTGCCATAAATATATCTGTCAAAGTTAGCTAGGCAATCCCAAACTGCTTTTTTTTCCAAACTAAAAAATTGCGATTTACCCTAGGGATCAGGCTAGACATGCCAGAGTAAATTACAAATATCTGCAGCCCAGAATAAACATTCCAGCAACATCCAAACTAGCAATTACAAAATAATTACCTACTTCATTTTACGGGATGACCATCAACTAGTGTCTACAAAGGTATTTATTACTGCAACCAGCCTTCAGTTAAGACAATCCCAAAGAAATGGTTCTAATATCTAGAAGACACTAGTCAACAGCACAATATGCATAGCACAGCAGTCAAAAGAGTGTTTGGTTTTATGTTTATAAATATATATCTGAACAGCTTTAAAAGTTCAGGAAGGAAAAAGAGGAATCTCAATCAATCTCAGGAGTGGCTGTTCATTCACTTAAATGGAGCTCAAAGTGCTTGCTTATCCAGAAATCCAGTGCTTGAACAGCTAGTCAAAAACGTGAGTCTCTAAGATCACTGGTATTTTTCCACTCATCTGATGGACTTGCAACAAAGCATCATTCTTAGTTACTGTACCTGGAACAAACAAAAGGCATGGTCACTACTGGTGGAATTAATGTCCACAGTCAAAGTAGTCTACGTGAGATCAAGCTGTTATACTAAGAGTAGCAAATGAATAAAGCATTTAATATTTTTAAATTAGCTTACCAGTATTTTTTGCTATAACATCTATGGTTTACATATACACCATGCCTGTGGCTACAGTTTTTTACCCAGCTGTATTACTTTTGAACAAACCTCAAACATTCTGGGAGTTTGCCAATTTAAAGTAAGAGACATAAACATGAGGATATCATAGGCAAAACAAGTGATGTTGGTTCCTAATTTCCAGCTCTGGCATATTTGCCAGTCTCTCCATTTAATTTTGATACCACACCCAGAACCAATCTTCCAAGTCTGGAGAGCTAAATGAAAGATGGAAAGTGGGCCTAAGCACAAATGAAGAGAAGTTTGAAAGTTACTTACTTATATATCTTTCGACAGAAACATGAGTGGATTACATATTTTGTATTTCACGGAGTATAAACAATAGGCATTAAATATAAGAATGCAGATGTACATCAATTCGCCCTTGTGCTTGAAGACGCGAGCGTGAATACAGCACATGGGCCATTCCCTCTAAGAAGGCCCAACTGCGTCACCCACCGGCTCTCGGTGCACGTGGTGCTGCAGCCACGGGCGCTCCCATGAAATGCTACTTAAAAGGCTGCTTTTAATTCCTCCTTGATAAATCGATCAGGGTATTCATGGCAAGTTCCTACTTCAGATACGTAGCCTGCAGTTACTAGTAAACTAAGATGTAGCTATTGAGGTAACAATTCCTCACTTAACAACTACCTTGGTCATGAAACACAAAGATCCTCCACCACATAACAAAAGACCAAGAAATCAAACATGGATAGAAAACTATTTCACTGTATCATGCTTCTCAGGTCTCAAAATCCCTCAGCTTCCCCAAGAAAACAGACAGAAACTTGAAGTCTTGCAGGAGAACACCATTAAGAACCACTAAGCAGCATCATAGCTGCTTAAAAATAGGAAACTACGATGCATTCTCTAAGCGACACTCTTCATTACACATGCTACAGATCTCCATTATAGCAAGACCTACACAAACACCCAGCACAAACACCCATCAAATATACCTATCAAACATACCTTCAGCAATGGTCAAGAGATAAAAACTGGGAGGTACAGAGCAAAGTGGAACAAGGGGAAGACCACTCTGTGCAATTAATATTAACAATTAACAAAGGAACAAAAGCAGACATTGTCTGTGTGTTATGTATTGTATGCGTGTTATGTTTTGGTGTGAAAATTGTGGCTCTTGTTCCTTTTTCCTCAGCTAGAAAATCTAAGTTTCAATTCCAAGTTTGATGACTTACATAACTAAATTTCAACTGCCACACTGCATTTAATTTGCATATTCCAGATGACAAAAAAACCATATGGTTACTCCGATTTTAATAAAGTTATACATCCCCAGAAAGATTTTCATCTGTATTAAATATTACCCCAAACAAAGCCTGGAGCTCTCATCTGCTTTCTGTAGGTCACATCTCAGCAAGAAAAGCACATTCATTCCTGGAAATGACCTTTGCTCAAGATAAAAAGCTTGAAAGCAGCTATTCTTTATGCTGACGGGTTTGTAGGAAAGAAAAAAAAATAGAAAAGAAAAATTTCTATTCATATAGCAAGTTTATTAATAATTTAACACACCATGAGGAAGACCACAGGTTACTACATTTGCCTTTTACAAAACTAGATACAATATTTCCTCAGTGTATTAAACTGTATTAAATAATCTTTGTGCAGATTTGTTATAAAAGTTTTCTAAAATCATTTTAATGTATCAAACCACTTGTTACAAGAAATTCAAGTTATTTCTGGAGGTCAATGAGATTGTATGAACTAGTTTCCAATTATTTCTTTTTTTAGATTTCCACATAATCTCCAGATTTTCAAGTTAGATGTTTGCTGGTCATGTTGTCTAAAGCACCATCTACACATTTGGGAAATGAAAGTGCCATTCGGTTTGAAATAAGTTCCTGGCTTCTCTGTCATTTCATATTGTAAATCTGCAAATAACCATTTTAACTTGATTTCTGACCCAGAACAGATTAGATTCATTAATCTAGCCTGCTTCTGTTTTAGCTGTGACATCAGAATTGAACACTGCTCTGTCTGAAGGCAAATCGCCATTTCAATGGATATACTTTCCAGATTTTTCCTATCTGTTTTCAAAACAGATGAAGAATCCTGTTTTGAGTAGGATATGCTCTCAGTAAACTGCCACAATCATTCTCCCAATCTGCAAATGAGGAATCTGTAAATCAGGAAAGTATACAAATAAGGTTTTTTACTAGTATAACTGACTAGTGCAAGTAAATATATGTGTTTTCTGCCTGGCTCTGCTGGTCTGAGACTCTGGTAGTACTTGACCGTGTTTTTATTAATGTGAACAGCAGTGAGCCACCACCATGTGTGGCCATGTCACCTTATTTGTACAGCGGCCCACTATGCCATGAAGGAAAGTGGGTAGTAATGCTGATTGCAGCACTGCTCCCTTGAGATATCAACTTATTGACTTTACATCCAGAGG
Organism: Caloenas nicobarica; assembly: GCF_036013445.1. Lineage (NCBI taxonomy): Eukaryota > Metazoa > Chordata > Aves > Columbiformes > Columbidae > Caloenas > Caloenas nicobarica. Next base: position 29,762,550 of record NC_088245.1, on the reverse strand, counting down.
AACTCTGTCTTTACACCATGCAATCAGTTTTTCAATTAATTAGACTTTAGACATAAAATCCATAGTCACTTTTTCCAAGTCTTTCAAGGCAGACCTTAACCCTTTAACATTCGAATAACCCACTAAATTCCATGTAATCATCTTCTGAAACCTCCTTCTGCATACTTCGGTATTTTTTGTGTTAGACTGATTCCTGATTTTACAACTACTGTTCTAACAAATAACAATATATTTTCTATTAATTTCATAAAATATCCTCTAGGTGCAAATCTAAGGTTCAGCTCTGGGATATTAAAAGAAAAAAAAAAAATTAATCAAAACTTAAACCTACCAAAAATGCCAAAATGCATGTTGTTACAGTTTTCCTACTGAAGCAGCTTGTAGAATATCATATGTTAACATTTCTGGGAAAAAACACTAATTACATCGTAGCTTCTGGTAGCATGATCTACCAAATACACTTTTAACACATATTATGCTATCCTTAAACAGTAAAGGAAAACTGCAAAATAACCATAGCATATTCCTTTGCTACCATCTGTGCCAGCCTTTGAGTGTCAAGGATGCAGTAAGGTTTTAAATATAATACTACCAGTAAAGCATTCTTTGCCTTAATTTCCTTTTGTGGTTACTTTTGCCATCATCTTTACAAACTTTTAAAGAGACGTGCTTTGTGGGACATTCAAAGGAGATGGATATATCACGAGTAGAGCTGAGGTTAAAATAGAGGCTAAAGAGAAAAAAAATAAGAGGAAAAACATTATAAATGAGAAGAACGGAGGTAGGAAATGTGGGACAGAGCCCTTCTTCCTCTTCCTTTTGAAGTGCTAGACTTTTTATATCCGCCTTCTGACTGGGTAGAAGGAAAGACTTTGCCACCATGGGGCAGTCCAGCAGTGCCAAAGGTTGCTCAGGAAGGTTGTGCAGTCTCTCTAAGTTTTCAAGGCTACCAACTCGATAAAGTGCTGAAAAACCTGGTTTCATCTCACAACTGACCCTGATTCAGGCAGAAAGGTGGATGAGAGATTTTCTGAGGTCCCTTCCACACTGAATATTCTGTGATTTATTCTGAGTTCTCAAGCTGAGTTTGTGACTACAGTTCTGAATGATGCATGAAAAAAAAATATAAGAAAACCCTCAAAACTATCAAATAAAATCTGAAGAGTCCTTTTACTATGTTTACAGTCTACCTGCCTGTTGTCATGTTCAAAAGCAATGTTAAGGGAAATCTGTTTGATCTTCAAAAGGAGGATGAAAAATTATTATTCAGCATTCCCACAAAATTCTGTTTCCTTCAAAAGCAATGTAATTGTACATTTTGTACCCAGCTCAGATGAGACTACAGTGAATATGACTTCTATTTTAATGAAGACAGACTTGTCTAGATAAAGCCTGAAGCTCTTGTGTTCTTCAGAACAGAGTCCTTTACCTGAGCACTGCTCTCAGAGAAAGAGGAGGATTGCTGATGAACCCACTAGGACTAACAGCACTACCATGAATTGCTCAAGTACCTCTAACCTGGGTTGTAGACACAACTGTTGGTTGCAGTATTGGTATCCAAAACAACAAGGAGATATCAACAATTTAACTACTGAAGGCTACCTAGGAAATCACAAAGATACACCCACAAAAACCCCCCACAAAGTAAAACCAAAATATACATGGTAGAAAGGTATTCTGCAGAGAAAAAATGTTCAAGACAAAATACAAGCTATTTGGATCTCCACATTCCTGCGCATACTGCAACAAAAAAATAGACATTACACATCTCAAAGGAGGAAGACATAATTAAAAATTATGTCATTACAATGAAAGAATAAATGATGACTACTACATTTGTCATTTGAAACACAGTAGGATAGACTGCAGCTAAAAAGCAAATAATGAGTGTCTCCAGAAAAATATTTACGTTGCATTTAAAGATAAATAGAAGTTTCCAGACAGTGTAGGTATGTTCTGCATTAGCTCAAAACAAGTATAAGCACAGACTTAATGTGGAAAAAATAGCCCTTAAAAAGCAGAGAGGTGGATAAAATCATTGCTGTATTAAAAAACCAAATGACAAACTCCAACGAGCAGCATGAAACAGAGCTAAAACCAGACATCTGGACTCCAGATTTCAGCTTCACATGATAACCAGACAGAAGCATCTTTCACCTCATTGTATTACAGATAAAAGTGCACTCTCCTGCAAGACTAAAAGTTAAAATAAAAGTAACAAAAGAAGAGACTGCACCTATTACCTTAAGAAGAGGATGGGAGAAAACCCATGAAAAGAACACCTACCCCTTAAAAAACATCAACAGAACTAAAATATCAAACATATACAGTGAGGGGAAGGTCCTTCACTTTTGCTTTTATCAGATGTATATAAATATTTGCATGACTTTTGCAATGGGCTGTGTCTGGGCAATTGAGAGATTAAGGCAACAAGGCCATTCATTAGTGACTGACAAAAAACAGGCCCATTAAGTAATAAGATTCATTCAAGTTTTACTTCTTTTCCAAAAAAAAACCCCACAGACAAACCAACAAACAAAAAAGGAAAACCACCCTAAACCCAACAACCCCCGAGCCCTACCACACACACAAGTTGCATCTATGAAAAGGTAGGAACAAGAAAATCACAGGGTGGTAGCAAGATGTTTCCCATTGAGCTGGACACTGCTAACCTTTTTGTTAGCACACAAGGAACTGAACATTTTGAAATCCCTACTGATACAGTTCTGTGAAGACTGAGCCATTACAGAGCCCAGCAGTCATAATCAAGTTGGTGGGGGGGGAAGAAAAAAAAAAAAGTAGTCTTGCTTTCTCTTCTACCTAAATTACTCCTCCATGAAAAATTAATATTCTAGGTCTGCATTTTAAGTGAACAATAGTTAGAAACAAAAGCCATATTGGGTCACTAGTGAATTCCTCTACCAATGCAAAATTACATCTTGCAGTACACAGCAGCATTTTATTCAGTCTAGTTAAGATACCAGTCGATAGCACTTTCCAGGGATGATTAATCACATATATCCCACTGGAAAGAGCTGTGCTGTTTAGTCCAAATATTCTGTATTTAATTTCTAGCCATCAGTGGCGGGGAAAAACTCTCAGAGAGTTTTGGTCTTTGTAGCACCTTAGATGTTTCTTCTCGCTTCATGCTGCCAGCTGCCTTCCAGTGACATCCACAATCCCCCCGGTAAAATTTTCTCTCCTTGATTTTTCTTCTCACTTAGGAGAGGGCTGATAAAAGCTGCATAGCACACGCAGCACTTTCCACGACAGCAGCTCTGTCCAACAGTGATTCAATACAGACCATCTGAAGCAAGAGGTGATTGTAGTGGCCATCATTTCACGAGACTCGGGACTCTTGGATAGCCCGGTAATACTAGATATAAGCAATTACAGGGAGACAAATAGCATGGGAAACTGAAATAACAAATAGCTCAGGAGCCCTCAGAAACAAGAAAGAAAATATTAGGTGACCAAATAAAATAAGGTTTACTGACAGAGTTCATAACAAACCATGAAAAGGCTTGTGTACAGTAAATACGGCTCAGCAAAATGCTGTTTAAACCTCTCCATACCTTCAACTCCAAGGCTTTCATTATCTGTGCATCAAGACTTATGTGGCTGTGCTGGGTTTTCACCAGACTGTTCTTCACCACAAATCAAAGATACCTGTACATCCACAAGCTCCAGACCTGCAGCAGAATCTGCCTTCAACCCACTTGATGGGAAAGGTGAGCCTCAATTTTAACTTGCATTTTTAGTGCTATAATGTCACTTCTTTCAACTGAACATTTATTGCAGGCCGACACAAATCAGTGTGTTGTGAGCAATAGCGTTTGCTTCACTTGGGTGCTTGGTGGCATCTCCTGAGCAAATGGATTTCAGAAATGACTGAAACAGCACAAACTCCCTGCAGTGTCTAAACCTTAGCAAAACCATAAAAAACAAGCCAGACAATGAAAACCCAGATTGTTGACTTGCTCAAAAAGAAGCCATGCCTTTGGGATCAAGGTGAGGCATAAGCAGAATAGTAGAGACTTGTCCCATCCCTATCTTACATTGAAACAATAAACCTAATGCATGAAGTTTAACCTTCAGAACAAAACCATGCAGTTTAATCAAGATGTGCAAACTACCTGGGAATATGCAAATTGAGCCATTACGGAATTTGCATTAAAACTGAAGGAGAAAAAAGCTATGAAACGTTTGGCACTTATGCTTTAATCCTCATGCTGTCTCCCTCAGCAGGCAGAGAGAAGGCCCTCTCCAAATCATCACATTGCTCGGCATTATTAACGGCCACCCGCCTTAGGAATGCTTCTGTGGAGAGGGTTTCCATAGCTAATATTAATATCTGTGCAGCAAATCATTTTTATTTCATTTTTCTAGTGCAGTAAACCCCAATGCCTCAATTACGATTGCTTCACAATATTGCAAGTCTTACGTTCCCAGACATTATCTCATAGAAAAGAAATAAAAAAGGAAAGACAAGAGAGTGTAGGAGAGGAAAGAGATTACTTACTGCAGTTACATATTTCTGTGTGCTGTTACAGTGTTTAGCTGAGTGGAACCTGTATCTTTAACTGCTAATATAACATCAGTACTGAAAGTCATAAAAGCACTTCTGGTCTACTTGGCCCTGTCTGAACAACCACCATAGGCAAAATAAGTTTCTAGTATTAGAGATTTTTTTTTCTTTACTACCTAGTCTACCTGGCCCAGAATAAAAACCAAAAGCATTCTTACCTCTAACTTTACTTCCTCAAGTGGACACACCTGATGGAAGAAGTTTTCCTTGAAAAGCAATATGAAGTCTACCAAAAAAATTCCTTAACATGATGTAAAAGAAAAATAAATCAGTATTTCTCTGAACAGAGTCCCTTTCTATCCCCATGACATTAAAACTCCGGTAACACAGCTTTCTTCAATGCTTAGCGGAATGTGTGTGTCACCAAGAAATTCTGCGTTTTCAGCCATTAAATATGTTCAGATCAAGTAAGCTCTTTGCATTACCAGGGAGCTTTCCCATGTCAGACAACTCTAGCATGAAGAGTTCTATTACAGAGAGAGTATTTTCTTGTCCTATGCATAATGAAATAAAATTTTCAGTTATTTACATCTCCAGCAAATAGAAATGGATAGAGACTCACAAAATATCTAGGAGAACAATAAAGATAAATTGGTGTAGCATTTAAAAATGCATTGATTAATAACATCTAAATATGAAAATCCTTAGTTTATATTAAAAAATAAAGTAGAAGCATTCACAACTGAAGGATCAGAGGACATGATTTTAAAACTACAACCCATATTGCTGAATGCCTATGCCTCCAATTTCAAAAATAATGAAATGCAAATAGCATTATTTCTAGTAAACATGAGATCATTTCCTGCAGTTGAAGAATGGAAATCTAGTACTGAAACACAAGGCTTCCACTTTATTTCTCAAAGTATTGAATAGATCTTTGAGACTCAAGGTACTTTTCTGATTTGATAAATGGGCCCTGGACACTGCACATACATTTGATTTTGCTGAATGTTAAATTCTTCGGGGAAGAGGCGGAAAATGTAGTCAATAACTCGGTGAGAGGAATGATCTGCACAACTGAACTCTGTCCCACTTTCCAGCTGAATTAGGTTGGCTCAGCTGTCAGCCAAACAACCAGGCCCTTTCAGGGAGACTGCCTGGCACACAAAATGGTCCTCACCTGTCTTCAGCACATAGCAGCAAGGCCAAAATTCCATAGTTAAAGAAAGGACTTATATAAAAATAATATTTCTAACACTATGGCTACCATTATACAAGAATACTTTAAAATCATCCTCCTAACCAACACTAGTAACACATAATGCCAGTGAAAAAGAGTTACACAAAATGCATTTATTATTTAATATCTCATTTAAATAAATAGATTTCACACACAAATAGAGCGTTTATTTATTTTGAAACCTAGAAACCTGGTTGCATTAGCAGAAAGCTTTTGCTGTAGTAGAAAGTTGTAGACTCTTGGAATGCTGCTGCAGTGCTACCCAGCGCCAGGCCCTGGCGACACCGCGAGCAGGTACAGCACTGCCTGCAGGTTGTGTCGGCCACGCTGCGCCCTCTTCAATCCTTCTTCAAATCTCACCACGACTGAAATGCAATTTACAGTTCCGCTCACGAACAAACCAATCTGCATCTGTTTATATTAATCTCTAAAGGCAAGAATGAGACATTAAGTACGCGATGTTGCACAACATTTGAGCCTTTCTAATAAGAGGAATCAGTTTACTAATCCCATGAAAATGGAAACAGCCGCAGTATAGACAGCACGTCTCTGCAACTTCCTACTACACAGCAAAGCCCTACGGAAGATTTTAGTCAATACAGTGCTGTTTCAGCCCCTGAACAACTGGAAAAAAATCACCTGGGTTAAGTATAAGCATTCAGTTCTGTCCTTCAGTGTAGAAACATATAAGATCAAAAATAACTAATTAGTGCTACAGTAGGCTTGACAGGCTTTAGGCAATCACCCCTCTATTTAATAATCTAAACAACTGCATATACCAGGGGCGTCAAACTCATTTTCACTCTGAGCCACATCAGCCTGGCAGGTGCCTTCAAAGGGACAAATGTAATTTAGGACTGTATAAATGTAACTACTTTGGACCAAAAAGACAGAAAGCTAAGTCAGAAATATCAAGGAATATTCCTGCTGACTGTGGGCAGGATAACATGAAGACTTTCCCAAACCTACTACACTTTAAGCATCCAACCTATTGTTTTGAGAAGCTTTTCAAAGAAAGCTGTATTTTCTCTCTCTTACCCCATTAAGGCAGAAAGGCAAAGGAGAACAAAAGCAAGTAATCTGAATAAGTAACTTGAAGTTCCTGGAAGATTAATAATTTTTTGTTCAAGTTAACTTCAAACCCATTTGTTAAACGCATCCATTACTGTAATGTGATGCACCTGCATTTCAAAATGGTCTTTTTAGCACCAGCCTCCACTACCTAGTAATGTGAGTGATAGCAAGTCTTAAATTGAATAAAACATTAGATGCCTCCTATACAGGTGACGACATTTATGTAGTTTCCAGAATTCTTTAAGATCTTCCTAACAGTAAAAAGGTTGCTTGTCTTACATCAACCTCTTAATGATAAAAGCGTCTAATTTAAAGCAATCAGATTTGACAGTCAGTGAATTCTGAGAACAAAGCATATATGCCTTCAGACAGTGTTAAAGACTATTACCATACTGGAAATATACTGTAAGACTCCTGTACTACCTTTACTAGACTGTATTAGACATTTGACAAATCTTAAAGCAGCATCAGGCCTCCTACAAACATTTCTATACATTCATTATAAGCTTTTATAAAATACAAGAGCAAAACGTTTCAGTCATAGCCTAAATATTATACATCACTTCTGCTTTCTCAAACTGGTACCCATTTGAATTCCTTAAATGTTTAGCTCATCTGTAACAAGAAACACAACATTTAAGGAAAAAAAATCTTCTGTTACAACACTGGTTAAAAACAATGTTGTGTTCTTCTACCTTCTTTTATCCAAATTTCTATTGACAGCTGAAGACGGTAAGGTTTATATATGAAGATGTCAGAGCTTAAAAGATACATTTTTTCATCTCTTGAACTGCCTACACCTTAGTGCTTCATCATCAATACCCAAAGGCAGCTGGCACTCTGGTTCACTGTCTCTGGCCAGTCAGGTACAAAGGCACCGCTCCCCTCACAGCTCGTGCTAGTATTACAATCACCTTTCACAACAGCTCCCTGAGACTTCATGGAAGACACTCCCAGCTCCCCTTAATCATCAATTCCTGTTCATCAGTGCTACACCAGAAATCTCAGGAAATTCCCCTAACTTCCTGCCTCAGAGTGCAAAAGAGGAAGGCAGTATCTTATCAGAATCAAATAAAAATTCTTGTATGCAAGAGCTGGATGGAAGACATGCTCAAAACTAGCTGATACTACACATACTACACATAAAGTAACTGGACTTTTCAAATGCAGAACAACAGTAATTTCTGACCCAAGGAAGAAGTGGAAGTATCAGCTACAGCTTTCTTGATAGCAGTCATTAAATCCTATGCCTAAATATCTTAGACTGTTTGCATTCTTTATTGCTGAGCGTTCATAAAAAATTTTTTTAAAAGCACAGAAAAAAAAAAATCTAAGATATGTAGGGGCTTGAAACTAAATCTGTCAACAGGATGCACAAACAACTGAGGTATAGTTCAATTAAATGGATTTTTCAGCTCATTTCTTGCCATTTGGGATTTTGGGTCATAAGATAGTTACGACAGACTTTTTTCCACATAGGACAAGGGAGGAGTTGGTTAGAAGAGTAGGGTAGAGGAGACAGCATACTTTTAAAAACCAGCAAATAGAATTTAATTTTTGCTAACCCCTAGATAGATTGTCAGGGATGATTTCACAGGAACCTACATTAATGTGATAGACATCATGACCATAACTTTAATGAAGTATCAGAAGGGGGCAGAAAGGGTAAAAGGACTTGCATGTGGTTTGCAGTGCTATTCTTTCATTCATTATCTCCACATCAATCAATTGCTGTCCTTTTGAACAGAACACTAAACCAGTTCAAACATCCCATTCACTTACTACTCAATGGAAATAAGATAGTTCACTAGCATTGATCTGTTGTAGATTAAATTACAGTCATCATACAATTAATGGAAAAACTGATACATTCACACTGTAGCAGAGAGCAATGATGGCTTCCAATTAGACCTTTGATATAATCTAACAGTTCTAGGAAGTATATTTCTGTAGGATTAGTGTGCCTTCACTGGCCTTGAGAGCCACCAGTGCAGTCTGTATGTGAGATGCTTTACAAGCAGCAGAGAACTTTGTATACATTAATAATTTACTTCTACAATACCACAGTACATGATGCTTTCAAGCCATGCTTGAAACAAAAAGCATCTAAGTTTGCCATTCCAAGAACTAAGCAAAGAGCAGCAAGTTGCTTTTGCGTAATTCTGCTGAGTTCTCATTTTGATTTATCTGTTCTGCATGGAGATATGTAAAGCAGGGTATGCACTTCACATCTTTGATCTTCTCTCATCAGTGTTAATTACTCCCATGTGCTGGCAGTGAGAGTGGCTTCAGCAATTAAATGATCATGACAGTGGTAGTAGCAGCTGTGGTAGTGGCAGCAATCTCCTTGTTTTCCTCCGCTTCTTCCAGAAAGCAGCAAGGTAATGGGTGGGAAAAGCCCCTCACTCTCATTTCAAACAGGAGGTTGATAATCCTGCTCTTATTGCTTTTTGTCCCCAGAGGATTTCACAGCAAGGACAGCTCCAGACCCTATCCTATAAAATTAAAAGCTCTGCTGGGAAGGCAAAATAGGATACAATCTGCAGAAACAGAGTAAATGAGTGTAAAATTGAGGGGGTAGCAAATACATGCAATCAAATGGAAGGGAAGGGGCAGTGGAGTCAAAAAAATTTTAGTGGGTATGGGTTGTTGTGTTGTTTATATTAAAAAGAACACACAAATACAATACAAAGGGACACTGAGTACTCCTGACAGCACCCACTAGTTTCTGAAGAAATGCTGTGAGCTACTGCAGACATCCGAAGCATCTCCCACCCAGAGGCCTGATTAATACTAGAGACCAGTCACAGGCCATGTGGTTACTGTGAGCTTCCTTTTCAAGTTTCTTCATCTGTAGAAGCCTGGCTCAGTCAACAAAACATTTGACGCTCCAAAACACTACAGATATTAGGCAAATGCAAAGGTGCCACTGAGTGAGGGGGCTCACCTGAGGAGGAGGTTGTGTACTTCACAGGACAAGGTCCCTAAAGCACCTGATTTTGTAGCCTCAGGTATGAACCGAGGTGCCCCAGGGACGATGGAGCATCCTCTCTTTTCCCACTGACCATGATGGCTGGCTGGGGAGCACAGGCATCCTGATTAGGTCCTACCTCAGCCCCACACCTCCAAGAACCTTTTAATCTATAATCTATCTTTTACCCACAAATGATGCTATTAAATTTAATAACTCAAGTGAGAAATACCAAATTATTAAACGTTTACACCTCAGGCAAAGAAGAGATGTAGATCACTTTCCATAAAGTAATCTAAAAATAGAAGATGAGAAGGCCATTGGAAAGTATGTTTATTATACTCAATTACAATCAATGAATGATTTCCACAAACTAAATTTATGATGACTATCTAAGCATTGCGTGGATGATTACTGTATTGCAGATGTTACTTCAGTTTCTTTAAAGCAATAAATGACTTCAGTTTTTAGGGGGTTTGTTGGGGGTTTATTGACATTTTGTTTTGTTTGGGTTTTGTGGTGTTTGGTTTTTGTTTGTTTGTGGGGGTCTTGTTTGGTTGGTTTTGTTGTTGTTCTTTAAGTTTAATTTAGCTACAGAAGAGTATCCAATCTTTACAGTTGCTATATGTTACTGGAAGTGTACTCTATCATTCAACAATATAATGTCTTCCACCACAGCAGGAAGTACCCAAGGGGAAGAAAGAAGCCCATCCTCACATCTGACTGGAGAGCACAAAGAACTAAGAACTCAGCTGACTTCAGCTCAAGTGAATTACTTGTTAAAATGATTCACAGATTGTGTAACACAGCAGTATCAGTTCTCTGCAGCTGATGCAATTTCTCATCTCTATCTCAATTGCTTAGTGTCCAAAGATCGAAAAATGAATGGAAATAGATTTATTTTCTTTGAGGATTGCTGCGTTTTCAGCCTGATGCTAAAGGAATCCCCTATCTACACTGCTCTGCAACCCCATATTGGCTGAAAAGCCTCATAAGGCCCAGGGCTCTCTACCTGCCATACTAAGGACAAGAATTCTGAGCATTACTTTAATAACACAGTAGGAAGGGCAGCAAGCGCATCTTCTACCATATTTCCATTTTCCCTTATTGCTTATGTTACAGGCATATTTTAAAATATCTTGCAGAGTATAGTAATTAGGTGATATTTAAGGATGTTTTGCACTTGGAACTTGCAGGGCTGTATCAGGTTTTTTTCTCTTTAAATACTGAGTGAGGAGTAAAAGCATTAAGAAAGTTTTGCTTCCAAATATTTAACTGCAAGCAGAACAAGTGAAACAGTCACATCCAGTATAAGATTTTTATGTAAGTGTACATACAGAAAGAACAACGTGAGATCAAAGTAAACACATTAATGCAGAGTTTGCAACTCACATATGTTACAATATATGGAAATGTGTGTATACCCAGTCTCCAAGTGCTGAACAACCATTATTGGACTATTACTTCAGAAGCGATTATTCCCTAAACACTCTAGTTAGAAGGTGAAATAAATTTCAAGGATTTTATTCTACACCTCTAGGACCGTGACCAATAAAAAGTGGCAAAGCAGTTCATGTTAACAGATTCTTAATTAGGCTGGGATGCACGAAAGAAATTTAACATAAGAGTAACTTCTAATTCTAAACCCTAAACACCAGAGAGCTGCTCAAACACAGCAGGAGCAATGTCTGTTCCAGTGTCACAGTAGATATGAAAGCTGAAGACTGAAAGCTGTAAGCGTGGAGTTCCTTCTTCTGCAGAAAAGGAAAACTAACTTCAGAAATGAGAACACAGGCCCCATTTTATAAACCAAATGTGAAAAAAAAGTCATTGGTTTTGCAACTATTTGCAACAAATGAAATGATATGAAATCAGATTTATACATGCATTTATTGACGATTAAAAAAATCATAGAAAGATTAACTAAAAAACAATCCTTATGTTTGTCCAGAAAAAGGATCTGCCCATAATAAACTGGGAACAGTAGGTTCGTTATCGTCACTCATAAACCAGCCAATACAAGCACCAAGTGTCTGAATATGACTGCAGCCACATGCTGCATAGTAAACGAGAACTGAATTGCTTCCCATTGCAGCAGACCAGAGGCCAAAGTACTGCCACGTGCCACCTTTCACCCTGGGAGAGATGGGAGCATGTTCTGATACCTATTCATTTGATGACTTGCAGTCATCTGAGTACGTTCTAACAGAATAATTTGAAATAAAATTTATGATATTATACAAGCATATCCATGACAAATTTTGGTACACCAAAACATCACAGACAAAGAAACCTCCTCCACAACCTGTACCATAGTATTGAGAAGAGTACATGCTCTGCTATGAATCTGAACTGTAGCAGTCTTTAGCACTCTCTTGTGCTAAGAGAAGATCTTTTATGGTAGCAAGCATGATCTTTTATATACTGCGACCCCAGCTTTAGCCTACATCATCACCAGAACAGAGTTAGCTGTTAACCATACTTAGCTACACTGTCTTTGAGATCAGTGACTACTAATCACTAAGGGAGGGAGGTCTTGTTGGTTGGACACAGGGATCCGAGCTCATCAGTTTTTCTACATCCAGTCTGGCTCTGAGAGACACAGAATGAAGCAACGCTTCTTCTCTAGGAATAGCACAAGAAAAAACAGAAGTCAGCAAGATGCAAAACACTTTCTGGGTAAGCCCGACTGAGAGGAACTAGCAAAGACTGAAGAGCCCTGTGCTGCTCCGAGGGCCAAGAAGAGAGCGCGGCAGCCATGTGCAAACCAGCCTGCTGCACCTGCGTCGCTCAGGGTTGCGTCTCCCTCTGCAACAGCACATAAAACAAAATCAGAGTAATGCTGGGCTTCAAATTAGTCTGGTAGCCTACAGAAGAAAAAAAAAAATCATATGAAAGCCTTTAAAGAAGTCAGGGGGTACTAGTTTAATTAAGGGTGCACTAGTTTAATTAAGGGTGCGGGTTTTTTTAAGACAAATTCGAACAATGTAATATAATCATTTTTACTACTGTACTTTGCTTAGCAGGAAATACTCTTTTCCCATACGCGCATTTTTCTTCCTTAATATCTAGACACCAAAAAAAGATTTAGCTTGTTGAATCAGTTAGAATGGTCTTCAAAGCAGGGGCAGAAACTAAAGTACAGATAAATATAATTAAGTCTTAACAATTTTGATGATGTTCAAACATGAATAAATTCAGCTCTCTCCCATGAGCCGTTGAATTCCGTGTGTGCGTTTGTGCTTAAGGCAGCCCAACCGAAGTTATTAAAGGCAGTTTCAAACAAAAGTTTTGTCTAGTATATGAGGACGTTTTGGTAGATTCACAGAACGGTTCAATCCTTGTAATCCCAGCTAAACACAACTTATTGCTGGCTCTCACTTATTGCTGACAACCAAGAATACTTAAGTTAAACAAGCCTTTACTTAAGCTGCTCACTGTATGCAATGAAGCTGACTTAAAGCTATCCACACGAAATCTCCACAACAGCAATGCAGCCACTGGGAAGTTAAAAGCCAAGATTTCACCTCTCAACTGTCAATGTTACCAAGTTCATTTTGTAGTAAAATCGGTAGCACCTTATTCAGTTTACAAATCTGGAAGTGTTATATCAAGCATTAATGGAATTCATAAGGGCAGGGTGGGCAGGGAGATGGAATAGAAAAAGTAAGTTCTGCATGCTTCATGAGAAATGAATTTGAAGGATTTCTGAGTGCATAACAGAAAGGGACAACTCGGAAGATAAACAGTAAAAGCCCAGGGCAAAGCAAAACTGTGAACAAAAAGACCACAGAAATGAGTAGAGACTGGTAGACATTAATGTTTGGTTAAAAGCACTTTTTAAAAAGTTATTATCACGAAATGTGGAGTCTGATGTTATTTAAGGAGAACTGATCATTTTTCCTCAGACTGATATAACTGAAGTTGAAATTACTAGAGAGGAAACAATAGTCTCAATTCTCATTAACGCCAACAGGCTTTGAACAGCTGAAGAGCTACAGAGAGCAATGTTGAAAATTGCTAATGCAATTATACAGATAATTTCTTGCAAAGGTGTGGGCAGGTATTAAAAGCATTTCATGATAAAATTCAAAATGCTAAAATGGAAAAGGGGACTTAATTCCTGTGAAATCTTTCTTTTAATAACTCAGAAACCTGTCCTCTACTGCGAGCTCAACATCCCTTAACCAATAATCATTGTTTTCATATCAACATATGGCCATCAACATTTAATACATAATAAATATTAATCCCAATGATGCTCTTTAATCACTATTCACCTGATAAAAACATATCAAGACATTTACATCAGTGTTATCAGGAACAAGAGACAACCAGCACCTCAACACAATCCTTTTTCCTACAAACTCTCACAAGAGTTCGGATTTGTAAAATTAATCTATCCTATGCTTTCAAAGAGACAGCTAACAACAGACTTGTCATATTTAAAACCGTCATTGCCATATCTCAAAATAAGTGATTGCAATGGTGGATCAAAAGTCTTCAGCACAGAAGAACCATAACCAGAAAAAACACCACTTTACAGCAGTAGCTTTTGAAACTGTATTTATTCCAAGTATTTTTGTTATTGTTATTAAAGCTCCCCAAGACTGAATTAAAGCAGTAAAACTACTTAATAAAACTCACACAATTCCAGGAAGCGGTAAGATATGAAATCGGATGTCCATATTGATTAACGCTAATTATACGAGTCATCCAGTCCTGGATGGAAAATAGAATGATACATTTCTTCCTTCTACAACCAACTAATCCTACATCAAAATTTTATTAGTAATGTCAGACTTGCTAGAACTTGCTATAGACTAAAAAACATAGCCTGAATGTGCTGAATGCACAATTGAAATATTTAGAGTTTTTAATATCTAGTGTTTTTACTGAAACCTTTCAACCTGCAAAAATTTCCAAGCTGTGTCAAGCAGAAATTCAGATATAAAAAACTGCCATTAAAAAAAGAGAATAAATCAAATCTTAAGTTTCTATTTACCTAGCAAAACACTGAAATAATTTGAGTTTCATAAACATGAAGCACACGCTAAGTGCCTCAGAAAATGCAGATAATATTGCCTTTCCTCTTCACAGAAATACAAGAAATGGCTACGGCAAGTCTCTTAACTATAACTAATACCTAATTCAACATGATTTTTTGCATCAGCAGCATGTGAAAGATAGTTAAAGCACACAATCTGATGTTTTTAGGGCTCCTTCTAGATGACATACACTTTACTCTTTTGCTTCTTATTCATATTCGCAGTAGTGAAATTCACAGTAGGGACCACAGACTAGAACAACAATACCACAAGCAAATGAGATCCAGATGACTTTCTGAAAATGTTTCATAGTGGTTTATAATATGCTGCAAGGTATTTTTTTATCTGTATCATCATACACAGGGAAAAAACACCAGCTACAGCTGTGATAATGGAAAACAAGGCCAATTCTTGAAAGAATTAACATACTTTACATGGTATTTTTGTACTCCTTTCCCCAATACATAAATAATGGCAATACAGTCACATATTTTACTGTCAGCAAGACAGTAGCATAAGTGTTATCATAAAAATGTTGGAATTAGACTCAAGATACTAGATCAACTGCTTATTCCTTTTTAACAAAGGACTGACAATGGCAGAGGCTAGTCCTTTGGCTCTCACATAATTGCCCAAGGGAAAACACACAAATACATATTGATGAGACTGTAATTTGTCTTAGAAGACACTGAAAAGCCTGTTTACTTAGATTTAGCAGACTAGACAGTTCTCAAAAAGATTACTATAATGAAAGTGGCTTTACAGTAGCTGATTGCACTCAAGAAGCTTCTTACATGTCTAAACAGATTTTTTTAGTGTCAGAAGTGTACCTTTGAAACAAGCAGAAGTAGCTGGTAAGTGGCAAAAACTGACCACACCTAGCACAGCTCTGTCATATGTACTTGAACTCATGCAACAGCCGTCTCTCACAAAAAAAGGCTTTCTGCAGGGAACATGAAACAGAACCCCAGACCAGTAGTTTCCCATGTCATCTCTGTTTCAAAAGCTGGAATTGCTGCTTTTCTCTCCCATTCACTTGCATTTGTGGTTTGTGTTCCACATCAAAATTCAGCAAAGCCCTTAAGTGTACAAGTACTATTTAAGTGTGGTGCTGAATCATGTCTTTAAAAGCTGCAATTAGGGATGAAAGAACAGGGGTATAACCCAAAACTTGCATAACTAACCATAAACCCCAGACATCCTTGGATGTTGAGATGTGATGGAATACAATCAAGTCTCTAGGGCAGTAGAATTCAGTCTCAAAACATGAGTGCTTTCCACACATCTACAAAAAAAAACCCCACAACTTTGTGAACCAAACAAGGAGTGGGATGGGACAATATAGAGAGAGGGGGCACAAAAAAAAAAAAAAAAAAGGGCAGTGAACAATGAGTTGCTGGAGTAGGGAGAAAATCCTGAAGAGAATTCACTTACAGTTGTAGAGATTGGGAAGCAGCAGAGATGAAAGAGGTAGAAACAGTGACAATTTCTTACAGGTCTTCTTTTGCTCTTGGTTGGGTTGTTTTATTTTAAATACAAACCATCAATGTTGGGTTTTTTGGGTTTTTTTTCTTTGTGTTTTTTTTTTTTAATAGGACTTGATTTAAACTTATTGCTTTAGGTGTTTATTATGATGGCTATTTGACCAATGACATTTCAGCTGCATACTTCTGTAGTATTTCTAGTGTATTTTCCCCCTTAACATTTGTGTTATTCTAATATTCTAAGGCACCAAACAGAGGACAGTCTAACATGTCGGGTACTGTACAAATAAGTAATGAGACAAAGTTGTTACCCACAATACTTTACAGTGCAAACAAAGGCTAAAGAAGAAAGAACACATTAAGTAAGTTTCACATCAGCACCAGCTGAACCAAAGGGATGCAGGTCTTCTGATTCTTGGCCATGTGTCTTGTTTGAACAACTCCACTTCTCTCCATCAACACTAAAATTGTTCCTGCAAACCAGACGCTTAAAATTTGTCTATTCTAGAAATATATACAAGGCTAATATCCTCATCATCTTTATATTGAGCTGGTTTTACACTTCGCTTGAAGTGACAGCATCTTAATTATAATTGAATATTTACATGCATTTCAGTATGCAAATAGTCCTACTACATGTGTGTGCTAGATTGACTGAAATAGAATTTTCATACAGAGTTAGAAACTTGTCTTTTTCATAGTTAGCATGGTCATAATTTGGATTTAGTTTGAGAATAATATGATAGCACCCTGGCACAGAATTAATGTTTTCTTCAAGTAACTTTCCAGTGGTTTTGAGTTGAAATGGAAAGAATGTAAGAACTTACTGATATCTTAGGTGTTGTCAGGGAGACCAAAGTCTGTCTTAGGGTTTTTATCTGCAGATGCTAGGCAGCAAGGAAGGGAGGCATAGATAGGGCAGACCTTGACTGACATCCAGGCTCACGAATGAGTATATTCCATACCATTATCCTCATGATCCATATGTAACTGGAATCTGCTTTTTCTGGCTTCTTGGATCCATTCCAGTTCAGTTCTGTTAGTTTTGTTAGTTCACCCTTTTGCCATTCTACAGTTGGTGTTTGGATCTTTCTGCCTTTTTGCTCTCTCTCCCCAGGACTGGCTGTTCTGGATCAGAGTGCTCTTTCTCTTCCCAGGACTGGCTCCTCATCACAGATGAAGTTAGTGAGGAATTGCACCGAGTATATTTTATATATTATTAGTAGTAGCATATTAATATTATTTTGTTATTTTATTAAACTGTTTTTATCTCAGCCCATTAGTTTCTCCCTTCACTTTTGATTCTTTCCTCTGCTTGGGGGGTGGGAAGGAGTGTGCGAGCAGCCGTGATGGTTTTGATTGTTAGCTGGGGTTAAACCACAACAATGTGCCTGAAATACTGCATGTAATGATGTTTTATAAGAGACAGCCTGAATAACTACCAGAAGACACCTATCGGTAGCAGCTAAACCAATGACAACACAAATCAGAGAACGGCATGACAAGTTCTAATTTTTATTTTGCTCCGAATTCAGCACAGAAGAAGTTTCCTGCTATAAATTCCAGCTCAAATTCCATGGGCGTGGTGGGAAGCTCTAACAGGTTCTTATAGCAGAGGAGCCATATACAGAAATTACAGAGAGCGATTCTAATTATCTCAAATATTAAGACAAGCATGAACAGTTCTTTTAAAGGAAAAACATTAGTAAGCAAGTCAAAAAATACAGCTGTGATTTGGGATCCATTGAGCAGAACTAAATAGCAAGCTGAGACATTTATGATTGTGACTTTCTCTTCTTAAATTTTGGAAGACATCTGATGAAAGGACTAAAGAACTTCTTCAAAAACACAGACAGTTTTCTTCTTACAAAGCAATAATGGCAAGGGAGGCAGAGACAAGAACCATCACAGGCCTGAACAGCTGTATCACTTCCAGTATCAGCAGGATTCTGAAAAAGTTACTACCCACTTTGGCTATAAAGCTGAACTAGTTTTATGCAGTACCAGCTCAGATGTATTAAAGACCATAATCCTTGAATTGTGACCGTTGTGCTGCAGAATCCCTCCGTTCTCATGTTCTATCTGAGTGTAGCCAAGGCTTCTAAACTCCAAGGCACACAAGTTTCAATACGGCTTTGTGCTGCTTCCCCCAGCTTTGTGGATTCTGGGAAGGTTTATTCGTCCAGGCGCTGTGGTAAGTCCCTGCTGGCCCTGTACACTTGCTGCACCCATGCAGAACCTGAGCACGGCAACAATGCTTGCTTGGGTTTAGAGTCATTTCAGGTCCTGCGTGGCTAATGCTCAGCTGAGGTCAACGAATCCTGTTAAAAACAAGGCAACTATTGCAGAGTCACTGAAGTGTTCCTGTACTACATTCCTAGAATTCCCTAGGTTCTTCCCTTCTTTGGGGTATACACATTTTACTCACTCCACTTAAAATAAATAGTTACAGAAATATTTTCCAGTCTGGAGTCTTTACTTAAGGGGAAACAACACTATTTCAATGCAAGATACAGAGTTGGTCTCCTGAAGGTGTCATCTTTCAGCTGAAGTCACAACTGATTATCCCAAGCCATTTCACAGCCTGCCCTCCATGTCTAATAACCACTGCTATTCAGCAACCTCCTTGTTCTTATGAGCCGCACAGCAGAAATCTTCACATGGCCACAGGCTACAACACTACCTACCTGGAATATCAAGCGAAGGAAGAAGTTTAAAGAGCAGGTTTTAACATATTAACCAATTGTTTGGATTTTCTTTATTATTTACAAATGCTATCAATAACTTCATCTGACATTGAGAAAATGTGTGTCTTAAGACACGTCAGAGATTCATACTATAAGTTTTAGCTAGAAAGAAACTTAATATGGTTTAATTTTCCATATCCAATATATTAAAAGTGTAAGAAAGTGTAAGAAGTGTCTTTTTCAAGTATTCATGTCTACAGCTGATAGGAAAAACATAAAGGAATTAATGTTCAAAGGGCCGAGGCAGAATTAGGTTCCATTAGTCTATATCTGTATAACATACCACAACATCTGCTCCAGATTTACACATCAGTAAAGCAAGGAGATTATGCAAATAATGAGAAGTAAAACACGCATTCCAGCAACTGAAGGAAAATATTTCTTGAATAAGTTTTGCTCTTTCATTAAAACTGTCTACTTCAGGAATGTACTACCACTAGCAATAAAGCCACAACCTTAAGTAGAATTGATTATAACAGTAATACATAAGCAGCTCAACAGTTAACCACAAAGAACCAACAGACTGGATTCCTGAAAGCACGAAGACAATCAGCTTTCAGAAAAAAAAGGTAGTTTTTCCACCATAAGTTTCTGCTTCTTCCATAATTCCAAATAGTTATTTGAGGAACAATAAATAGCAACCATTTTTGAGCTATTTTCCAAAGTATACAAAGCATTTTAGAATATTTTACATCCCCATATCCACAAAGTCTCACATTAATGTTTAAAGGAGGGCAAGGAACACCATGTGCCCAGATTGCTGGACAGCTAGTTCAGACAGAAATTTAAATAGTTGCAGTTATGTGATCTTCTTTGGAGGACCCTGCATTTTGAAGTACCTACCATTAATCTATGTTTTACTTCAAAAAGAAAAATTATCTGCCTTTTTTCTGTGTTAGTTAAATTTCTTCAACCTCAAATCAGAAATAGTTTGGCATAAGAATTCAGGCACTGAATGCATGCGATGAATGCGGGGTGCACAATTCTGCACCTGCATCAAGGCATCTAACTCAGGATAAAAACAAATTGTTCCTTACAGTCCATCAAGTAAACTGGCTCACACACTCACTATCTTACACCAAAGCTTCTGCTGAAGCCCTTGAGTTTTAAATAGAAGCTCATCATGCTTGTCATATACAGGCTGTTTCAAAAATAATTACTATTTTTGATCAGCCGTTTAGTATTATAGTATATATTTTAAGGTGTCTCACTCAGATGTATCTCTACACCACACATTTAAGCAGGTTTTTAAATACACAGATTAAATCCACAAAAGCCCTTAATTTTTGCAAAAAATATTTCTCCAGGTTCCTACAGTTCTGGGCATGTTGCCCAGACACCTGAAACCTCCTCACATTTCTAGAGCTAAACCTGACAGGCATGCAGATACTGGGGAGAAGAGAAGGTCTCCCAAGGGCTTAGTCCAGCAAGCACACTCACAATGGATAATTTCACTGAGACTGAAAGCGTACATGAAACATGTACAACTTTCTAGCTCTGCTCAAGAAAAGATATTCCAGTTTCATTCTCAAACATGATTAACACAAAAAGCATAAAATCTTGGCATTCAGATCAAAACCTGGGTCTTTCCTCAGCTGCCTCTGCAAAAGACACGCTCAGCAGAGCTGCTCGAGCTGAAGCACCCGCTCACAAGTTGGGGCTTACAGGCCTCTTTCCACAGAAAAAGTGACCCTGACTTAATGTCGTTTTTGATCAGCAAGAGGCCAAATTTAATGACTTCCCAAACAGACTACAAAGTCCAAATCCTGTTTGGGGTGAAGATAACAGTACAGAATTTAAGAGGTTTTTAAACTGGGGGCAGAGGGTGAGTTAATTCCTTCTCTTGGTGTTTGAAGTCTTATATACATTTCACTAGAAAGATACACATAATGGCAGTCTATTTGGGAAGGGCTGGGTAAGAGTTTGGAGATGTTTACATCTACATGAGATCAAGTACACAGTCAAATATTTCACACCTGTGCAAAGGAGGTTAGACTAGATTACCTTTAAGGTTCCCTTCCAACCCAAACTGCTCTATGATTCTACGAGGTCTCTCTAAAATTACTTACTAAATCACATAGCCTGATGAGCAACACTAAGCACAGGGCTTAAAATCCATGTATCCATATGTACTGACAGGCTCACTGCTCAGATTTCACTATCCCTTAATTCAGAGTTGCCGGGTCTGCTCCACAAGGTGCCCTGAAAAGCCCCAGCAGGAAATCTACCATGTAGGATTCAAACAGTGTTTTAACATTCCAAAGACAGTTGCTTATTTGGGGTTTTTTTCCCCAAGTATTAATAATTTGACAGTAGCTTTTGAGAGAGCCGACACTCAATCGCAGAGAATAACAAAGAACAGCAATTTTGAATTGTAATGGACATCTAATTTTTAAATAATGCAATAGGAAGCATTATTCAGGGTTACAGGCTACATTTTTACTTCATGTAAATGGCTCAAAGTACCCATCATTTAACTTTTTATAGAGCTTATATATATGTCTAATATACTTGGAAGAGCCACTTTAGATCTATATTTTCTTGAATTCCTTCTCCATTATGTCAATTATATTGAACAGTCAGTTTAGACAAGTTAGCCATGTCTATATATTCATTTAACTCCTTTTAGCTCAAACTGGTACAGAACTTCATGATAAGCACCAAATCTTGTATTTCTCTACACACACGAGTCTAGTTAGAGACCCATTTCATTTCTGTAATCACCATTTTTATTGTCTCAGTAATCTTTTACAATAAGTGCTTTCTGGCTTTTACCCTCCTGTGATCTGGTCAGCACTTGCCTCTGAGCATCCCCTTGTGCTTGTGGGTGCACAAAACAACCACATTCCCACTTCAAGACAGAAGAGATGGGGAGGGCATCCTAGACAGCTTGCAGGTGCATGTGCATGCACATATGTCAAGCCACAGAAAATGCTTGTGCAGAATGTTGCTGTAGTTATAAAAGTCAAACTTCAGAAGGGAAATGAACTTATATCTAAATGTGTTGAACTTGCAGGAGAAAAGGTGTGTGCCCACACTGTTTCCATCATTTATTAAATTTCTGCTTTGAAGCCAAGTTTCCTTCCACTGCATTAATAATATTTCATTCCTTAATCAAGCAGGACAGCAGAATAGGAAGATCTTTTCAAGCTTCAATTTAATGGATACTTTTAATCGGAAACACCCTTCTAAGAGGTATCGCTTTTGGACACAGTGTATCCAACTTGTAACAACATTTATTTCAGATTTACAACAAAGTAGGAGTTCTCTACCAATGGCTGGTTTGCATTTCCAAAACAACTACTTTAGGTGTAATAAGAGATTCCAGTGAGGATCAAAATCATTGCTCAGTGAAGAAATGGATTCAAAACAATAATGTTTTGCAGCAATTCCTTAATAAACTTTTAGAAGTAGCTGTGCATATGTATGTCCCTGATAAACACACACTCCCCCAAGCCAAGAACAAAGTGAGCATGAGATCCTGCAGTCTATTCCAAATCAAGATTCTAGCACAATAGTGACACCACTGAAAAACAGTCAATTGCAATAAACATTCAGCATTGGGAATTGTTGTTGCATGGTGGCTTTTTTTTGTTCCTCCTTTTCAATCACAACAGTTTCTGTTTAGAATATCTTTCATTTAAAAATTATAATTACATCAGCAGGTGTGCAGTAGTGCAGTATCTGTATCTTTATTTTTTAAACGGAACTTTTAGCCAAGCAAAGCTTTTCTGCTGTTTGTCAGCCTTAAGACGACCTCTTAATTTCTAGAGCATACCTGATTACTATTGACATCTCTTTGGGAAAAAAGGTAGAAATTACTTATAGTTCTCATTCATCACTTTCATGGTTGTAAATAACTAAGAACTTAACACCAGTAGTTTGTGATTTTTTTCTTCTTTCCAAAACATTTATTCGATTATCTTCCCACATCAGGTAAGTGTCCTTCCTTTGCATTTTCATTTAGCTGAAGTGTTGTAAGAAACACTCGACTTCAAGTCAAAGTGCTGTCTATACCTCATCAATTCCTTGAATTAAATTTCTTAATTGTCAAGAGTGATTTTTATTAGTATGTTCATCTCCAACTCTCATGTCTCCAGTTCACCACATTAAGAGATTTCAACTCAATTCACATTTGCTAATAATTACTTTGGCCTTTCCTCCACTGCAAAAAATGCAGAAACTGCTTGGTCCAAAAGGACTGTAACTCCTAAAATATTTGAGATGCAATTACTACCCAGTGATAAAAAAAAATTCAGAAACTGAAACCAAATATGTCAGAGAACATCCAGCCAGATTTCTCAGATTGTGTCAATATGTCTCCCCTTGCACAATGTTCAGACCTGCTTTGAACTGCACATATTTTTGACTGCTCAGCAACTGGCACATCGCCCAAGGCCACTGACATTCAAATACACAGCTCATCACCAATGGATCTCAGAAAACACAGAAAAAACTGTCTCATGAATGAGATGGGTACATTGTATTAATATATGCGCAACCAGAAAATGCACAGACATTCTGTATTTTAAGTCTCGCTTTCATTTATTTGGTGAGTACTAGGAATATTTTGATAACAGTAACTCCGTATTAAGTGAGAAAATGAACATTTAAGAGGGGCAGAGGGGAAGTATCATAGGCACAATGAACATGAACAACCTTGTTATTTCCTGTGCTTCTAGGTTGACTCGGGAGACATACTTAGGTCTAGCAGGGTAGACAGGACTGACCTTCTATGTAGTTTCAAGAACAGCCTATTGTGCTTCTGATGATATATGGAAGGAATAAGTAACTGCATGTTTCAGAGGTTTTCTTCACACTCTAATGACTGATTCAAGCTGCAGACTGACTCTAAGCAAGTTGCGTTGTTTCGTGCCCATGTACACACTCTTTACATCTTGCCTTGTTTCCTTCTCATATGCACAATTATTCTGAATTTGTATATTCATGGAAGCCTTATTGTAAAAGGCAACCCTCAAAGTGGTCCAATGAGTTCTGTCCCAACAGCTTTAGCTTTTTCATGTTTCAGAGGCCATCTTCTGCAGGAAACAAAATAAAGACAGTAATAAAATAAAGTTAGGACAACCCACTCGCTTTCTACTTCTCTCCTTTTTACAGCTACTTTCCACAGCTCTTTAAAAAACAAACTACTCCAGTGCATATATAGTTACAGGTTCCAAAAGGGATAGGCTACATTCACAAAGAATGCAAGAGAAAATGGTTTCTAAAAATATTTGTCTGGTTTCAAAACATGGCATGATGGAAAAAGAGGAACCAGCACTGTCAGTATCATTCCCCATTAGGGAGTAGGAAGACAGAAGAAATATTTCACAACCATTAGAGAAGCTCATTACTGCTGGGGGTTGAGCTGTATCCCTGACTTCTCTGCTCTCTTTTGTGGAACTATATTGAAATCACAGCCCTATAGCTGCATTCTCTACAGCATGAAATTCATGTTTCCCCCGATTTCACCAGATCTCGGCACTATGACATCCCATTTCTTAGCATCCCATGATGATTACAGGGCAAATGATAACTTACACGGCCTTACAATCTAAGTAACTGTGACAGGTTTCCATTAAGCCTATCTGTCTCCTCCCAGGGTGAGCTTCCCACCTTTATCATTCAGCATAGGTCCAAAATAGCAAAATCACTTAAACATATTGACATACAGGCCTCTGTATGAACTGGTGCAAGGAACATGACTGCTACTCAGAGGTTGCTAACAATTTGTTTGACAGATACTTTTCTTCCAGGGCTTACAACCATATGTTGCTAAAGTGACCCCCAAACAGCTGCTTCCAGATGGACTTTCCATACATTCACCCAAATGTAGCACCAGCAGAAAGGAAAGGTGAGAAGAGACCCGTGGTGTGTTTGCCTCTCCCCATCGCTGTGGCTGTAGCTATGGGCTGGGTAGCCAGCACCCGTGCAGGCAGACACGCAGTGGACACTGCTGGGCCTGCATGCTGGAAACGTCTTGCAGAGCTCCTGATTTTGTTGTACTGCACTGTCTCATGCTCTGGTGACTCCCAGGTAGTGCAGTATCTGCAGTTCCTTCACTTACATAGATGGTGCCATCTCAGAATTCCCCTTCCAGGCAGGAATTTTAAATAGCTCAATATTCTTCCTAATCCCACGCTTTGGGAAAATAAAACTACCTGGTGACTGCCCTAAGCCATTTCCCCATGAACAGCTTACCCATAGTTTCCTGGAAGGCACTATAGACAGACGGTATTTTTGAAATATTCCTTTCTTGGTTTTCTTGACCATCTCTTTTGATTTCGTTTCACACATACAGCCAGCCAGAACATAATTAAGGAGTTAAACTAAGGTACACTGGGTATCTCCTTCCATCTCTTCTCTAAGTATCTTCTGAATATGGCAGTAATACCCATTTATACCCTGTTTATAGATTGCCTTTTGGAAGGTAAAGAAGCTTGCTTTTGCATGTAAATTCAATTTTTGAACTTTTAACCAAATTTAAGATCTATACTCTCTCATACATACCTTCCTGATCGCAGGTCCAATCAATGTTCAGGCAAAGTTTACCCACGTGATTAGGTTAAGGTTTCCCAATACACATGGAAACATGCAGGGAAGTCCCTTTCCCTAATTCTATCCATACCTAATCCTACAGACAGGAATAAATTTTGTCCTGAACAGTGAATTCATACAAAAGCCAAAAGAAATCCCACACTTCTCAAAGCTTTTCTCCTCCGGTATCATTCCCCCCAAACAGCCCCCCACTAAGTTATGTGTGGCAAAGAGTAACTACTGTCCACCACAAAGTAGTAACAGAGAGCAACTAAGTCATGAGAATTTGAAATATCTAGCAAATACCGACTGAAACAGTGCCTTAAATTAGAGCAAGTCAGTGACTGAATAAAATTCATATATGCTAACCCATCTGCAGGGAAAAAAAAGGCAATTTTTTGACCAACCCTCTAGTCACACAGCTACTATAAAAAAAATATTTGCCTAGAGAACTGAAGTAGTAGTCAAAATAGCATAGTAAATAGTTGCTGTGACTGGACCACCAAATTCAACATTAGCCATTACTTATGATTGATCCAAGTGTGCTGTTTCTTAGCTGTGAACAGCTGTTTGAAGAAGCAGAAAAATGTTTATGCTTCCTCAACCTTTCTACTGCAGTACCCTCATGAAATACAAAAAAACAGTTATAAAGTCAGAGCATGCTGTGGTTTTTAGGTAAGATTGATCTTACCTTGAGGGCAGAAGGACAATTGCACACATGTAATTTGATATCTAAATACAGGGAAGCTCATTCCTCTGTCCTGGAAAAATCTTTGTCTTGCCAGAGGGTGAGAGAAACAGTGGTAAAGTGACTGGAAGTAAGAGAATCTACCTACAGCAAGGTACACCATCTCATAACAGCAGCATGTTTTGTCAGTGAATTATAAAAAAAGGCAGAAGAGAAAATCTCTCTGAGGAAAATAACTCCTTGCAAAAGATTTCTTACAAATTTCAGAAAACAGAAGAAAAATGTTCTCTTTGAAGACTCACAATATGGAGGGTACAGATTCTTAATTTTGCCAAAGTAAATTTTAGATTAGAATGGTAGAAATGTATCCTAATTAAGGGATATTAAAAGGAATTGTTCCCCCTGAAAAGTCTCCAAAGGTGCAACACAGAGATACAAAGTATAATGAACAGCACAAAGAAAGTAGGTCAGGAACAACTATTCAACATTTCCCATGAAATTACAAGTACACAATGCAACTGAAAGGCTTCTAAATTAAAACTCATAATAGAAAAAAAATTCATATAGAAATTCTTGTTTATATAGTAATCACTGTGTCTAATTACAGCAAGAAACTGAAGGCAAGTGCTTAGTAAAACTGTCAGAAAGAACCAAATATTTGCAAGGATACCCGACCCAATTAGAAGCAATATTTAAAATATGAACTATTTTGAAAAGGCACAAACCCACAAGCTCTAGGTGAAATCCATCACCCTGTAATCAAGAGGAGCCTTTCCCCACTGGCAGGTTCCGTAGTTCCCAAGAAGCCTTTTTCACACCTCCCACCGAAGCACAGGCCCCGGCCTCTTTGAAATTAATCACTCCAATTAAAAATGTGGGTTACACATTCTTACAAGAAAGGCTACATGATCCATCTGTAAGAAATATTTTTCCATTTTACAGTTCTTTGAGCAAAAAAAAAAGAAAAAAGCTCTTTAGTTTTTAAGCATGGCTGAAATACTGGTAGTTCTGTTCCAGCCCAATTTATTTACAGTTATTAATAGTATTATCAGTAATGCTGAACTTTGTCACATGTATTTTACCTCAGCTTCACAAATCCCATTCCTTGTCAGCACACACAGGTAGAGAATTTGATTTTATTTTTTTCTTTATGGCTATTGTGGAAAAAAGTTTCCTAATAATTGTCTAACTATAGATTATCAAATTAGAGTGGTGGGATGTGGTGTTTGGTGTTACAACCAAAACCAGTAACTGGCCATTCCGTTTATCTTCCTAAACTTTCTGCATCATACTTTGATATTTTGGACACAAGTTTACATTTAGTGTTTTATACATGTTTGCATTTGGAAGTGAAGCAGTCTGTTCATGAAACACTAATGGATGAATTATTTCCTGAACTTCTAAATCCTGCTTGATCTCTCCCCATTTTGGTCGATTTAAAGCATTTTACTGCTGTTCCAATAGACAAACCCTCAGCCCAGGAATAGCAGACAAGAGTTATAGCCAAGAGTTTAAAACTGATCAGAGACAACACTTCGCTGACCTGCAGGAAGTTAATAGGAAGGGATTGTTGCAAATGAATAGTCAAGTTAAGCTCCTTATATTAAACAGAATAAACTGAACAACAGTTGAAAGATATTCAACTGAGCAGAAGAAATGTTGCAAAAAAAAAGATAAATTACTTTGGGAGAGTTATGTGCTGAGATTCATTTATTATACATTACACTAAATTTTAAAGTTATCATTTTCATAAAACCCAGAATTACTTATTTCAAGCAACACAATTCAAAGCATTCACTGGCAAAATTTGAAGTAAACCCCCAGAAACTACCTCCTCAATACATTTTACCATACAGTATATGCTGCAGTCCAGTTTGTATTAGCCACCGTTGTCATGGTTATCAGTCCCATCAGAATTCATAAGCGAGTTTCTCATTTCCTCTCTCCCCACACACCATGAATAATACCAACTATCTATTCCACAGAGTTCATACCTTACATTTTTATTGCCTGGCTGGGTCTTTGTCACCTTGCAAAGTGTGTTTTTATGTTTGTTTTTAAAACATTAAACATGCCCAATGTCATGAGAAATAACACACACTACAAGAGCTGCATTTGAAAACAGACACACAGGAAAAACTGTCAAGGAAGTAAAAAGAAAATTCTGCTCTCACTCAAAAGTTTCACCCTTGTAGAAACTATAGAGCCACTGTTTACAGCCCAAGTAGTATAAATAGCCTCATAGTTCCCAGGTCACCTAATCAGAGAATTTGCTATATCAGAAAATGTCATCAAGAATGTCTGTCATTATTGCAGAACACACAGTTTTAATCTGCTCAGTTCGCCAAGTGGACTCCATGTAGTTGGTAGAGAATTAGAACAATAAGGCCTCTGAAACAACTGACCACTACTGCTTGGGGGAAATAAAATTCTTCAGCTTCTTTGCAGAAGGGAAGAATTTCTTTACTTTTTTTTTTTGAGAGCATTTTGATAACTCCACATAGAGATCTTGAAATAAGTCTCACTCAACAGGATAGTAGGGGCCCTAAACCCAAACTACATGAAAAGCACAACTGAAAGCCGTTCTTCAAAACATACACTACTACCCACCACACCTCCATATTTGGCCGATTCCACCTTCTGCACATCTGTGCAGAGTGCAGCAGCAGCAGGGTTCTGCTACTGCTAGAACTGCACGCAAAGAAAGGCACAGCACGATGTTGCTTGTATGGCTGTAGACTGGATTTTGACATTTTATACTTTCCCTAAAATGTACAGAATGGAGTCTATTTACCACCCATAAGCCAGATTTCCTTTCTAATCAATAAAAAAACCCAGACCCTTCTATAAAGTGGTCTGCTTCATCTCCAAGTAAATATCGTCATGTCCTACCTGCACTTGTCCTTCACAATGCATTTCTCACAGCAATTTGTTCATGCTTCAAGGTCTTCAGGTTATTATTTCCTTAAGCTATACATTAAATCAGGACCTGAGTGACCACACACTTCCTACCAAGCTTGGTCACACCTCAGACAAGACAGAAACAAGCTCAGTCTCTCCAGAGAACTGAAAGCAGCAGCTGTGGTAATTGGGTAGAGTTAGGGCATTCAGCTGCTCAACCTCTGAATTGTTATCAGCAATTAAAGGCATTTACAAATTCCCTTCCTGAAACACTATTTCCAGCTTGCAAGTGCAGTTATTTTGTTGTGTGTTTGGGGGTTTTTTTGTTTGCTTGTTTTTTCCCTTGAGCTGGAAAAAGTGAAATACTTCTGCATTTGAAGACCGGTATTCAAGATGGCAACAAGCTTTAACTAATCCATATGAACTTTCTGATATTGTTTATAGTCTTTCATTTCTAATTTTTCTTCGTGTATGTATTGTGTGAATGCAAAAGTAAGCATACAACTACTTTAATTTAGGCTAAGTGATTGCTTAATCATGGATACACATGAAAGAAATTTCAAGCTTCCACATAAGCTTAATGGGAAGGAAATAAAGTTTAACCCAGGAAAACTGTACAGAAACAAAGTCAAAAAAGCAGTGGAAAAGATTATGTGTTACTTTCCAAGAGCTCTAGTTTGCTAAGTCACTTTCATTTTTTAATTAAGTTTCACAGCTTTTGAAAAAGTGTATGCCAGTTCATATCCTTGGAATGAAATTGGGTATTTAAGTCTTTCCTTTTAGCATTTCCTTCCATTCTTGATGTTGGTATTTTTTTGGATTATGACATGGCAAACAATTCAATATTTTCTTCAACTCTTACTCAATGTCCTAGAAACTGCTCAGTGATTAAACCTGAAAATATCTTCCTTTCAAGAACTACATCTGTCACAGCAATTCTTCAAAAATCACCAAGGGGTATTTGGTTTCCCTTTGTCTACATACTCAACTTGTTATCACCATTGGACATTGTTTGGTGTTACAAAGAGGGCAAGAGATTTCCAAGACCATACCACAAAAAACCCCACGTGCAATTTCAAAAAGAAGTCTTCATATTCTACAGCAATTCAGTTTATGTTTTAAACCCAATTAACTGTTTATCTAAAAGGTAAATTCAGCATTTGAAACCAAATCCTTCCTAGAAAACCACACACATTTCTTATTTTCGAAGGACAAAATGAAAGGTAAATAGCTAGGTTTTGTACCCTTTGTTTAGAAATAGCATAAGAAGATTCGCTCACATACAAAGCACAGGAAAATAATGCAAAGTGCTTTTTTCTTGATCTATTCAAAAGTTTAACTATGGAAGCTATGTTAGGAATTCCACTGATATCAACCTAATGACATCCTGACCTATGTGACTCATTGTAAAACTAGAATTCTGCTGAATATCAAAAATTTCTTAAAGAAATAAGGAAATGTCTCCCAACACAGTTAACTAAAGGTAAATTTAATTGCGAGATTTCCTTTACTGTTCTGATCACTTGATAATTATTGCTGCTCTTTCAGGCGTGAATAGCCCAAGTATGAGTCTGTCTAAATTTAGTCAAAACCTTTGACTTCTTTCAAAATATTATGAAATCATGATTCAATAATTGCTTTGTTTGAAGAATAAAACCAGGCACAATAAAAAACAGTGGAAGTTTGTTAGACAGTTTAAGTATTATCACCTGAAATTATATAGTCTTTAAAGTAATCCCTCATTTCATCCTTTATTTCATTATGCTTTTCTTAACAAAAGCAAGCTTAGAGTGGAGATACACCTTTGAACTGTACATTTATAACTTCTGCATGCTGCCTCTCATTGTATCTAGTGATATTTAAGATTTAATAGCACATCATACAACTGTTCTCCTCTCCCTCCTTGCTTTCTTCAGGCAGAAGTGCCTGGTTTCATAGTCTGCATAAAACACCTTTAACAGGGATAAACAGTAACTGTTCAGACTTGGTGAACAACCCTCAACCCTTTTGCTGAAGTAGCTCTTCTGCCATAGTGGGGCCAAGGAAAGGGAGTATTGCCCAGCCTTCCTCCACCATGTGAGGAGGTACAGATCTGTCACTCAGCCAAACAACAGATACTGTTAATTAGATCAAACTCAAGAGGCTTATATTCCCCTCAACTCCACCTCTTGTTGAGGACTCTGGAAAGAGGCAAAAAACTAATGAGTAATGAGAAAATTGTCTGCTTCTTTCTTGTGTTTACAGGTACCACAGAAAGTCAGAAAGTGGAAATGGAGTGAAGACTTTGTGACGAGGGCAGGTAGAATACATTCAGCTAATAAATTTGAATGGGTTTTTGCCTGTGATGTAAGTAGTCACAGGAAGGATTCCCCCCACACCCCATTTATCAAACATTGCTCAGTTTCAAATAAGAAAGAAAATCCTCAGTTTTATGCAAAGCATCAATGTCCATGCTCAATCCTTTTAGAAGATAGAAAGCATTAGGGCCATACATTCTTATCATAAAAGGCTAAGTTTAGCAAAGGAGAAGCTCAGCTTAATGGAACTGTGCCCATATATTGCAGCCAGAGGTTAACTCCAATTAACTCTGCTACTTCAAAATGACTTAAAATAAAACCTAATACTACGTAAATACAATGACTTCCTGTTACCAACATACAGCTGAGGTCTACTCATGGCAATAAATTTCAATATTATAGACTCCCTAGGTAAACATTAATATGCTGTATTTTATGCAGTGATCTGCACGCTGTAAATACTTTTGACAGATGACAGCTCCTCCCTGTGAGCCAGGCTACATGGCATCTCAAGAAATCTCCTCCCATTATTCTGACCAATTAATTTGATTTCTTCTGAGCAAGAGTAAAATTAAAGCCTTACACTGGAGTGACTGAAGTATACTTAAAGCAGGTCTGTACTGACAGCTCTTCACTCTTTTTTTACTCCTTTGTTATGCTCAAGTATCTTAGCTTACCCTCTAAAATTAATAAAAAGACATATAAAGCCTTTGACTTAGTAGTTCCTCTCCAAAGAATTAGAATTGATCTAGGGAATACAAGATACTTTACAAAATCTAATTTGCTTTTTAATTAATTATAATGCTAACAACTTCTCGCATTTCATTTTCTCTTGGAGTTATGTTTTTTCAATGTATTTCAAAAACAACCAGAGTACACCATGGATGTGAGTGTATACAGTTAAACTTAATACCAGGATAAACTGATTTTTTAATTCTATATTGTAAAAATAGAAAAGAAGAACAGAACTAACAGATATAACAGTGTTTTATTTTGGTTGTTTAGCAAGCAAAGCTACTTCACACACAATTACATTTCAAAACTTTATTCCACAAATTATTTACACTTTATTTCAACCATGACATCCTGTAACTTACAAGCTCCGGTTTACACAAAAATATACAAATTAAGTCTGTAATTTATTACTGTCTTCTGAATCTTAATAGAAATAGATATTTAATTATTTAAAGGAATAAAAAAACCCAATACACTACATGTCAATTACTTGCCTGAAGTATCTTCAAATATTTTATAAACATAAGAATATAATTTTTCTTCATAGACTTAACAAATGCCCATACAAAGAGGTTCAGTGATTTGCTGCATGTCATAAAACAAAATCAGGAAGAGGTAGAAATAGAACAGTTTCCTTATTCCCAGGCCAGGCCTTATATATTATTGCATAATTACTATGGTTAAAACTATACTGCAAGAGATTTTTGCCTGACAACAGCCAGAAGGTGATTAAAGGGCATAAATGAACAATGCAAATCCCACAGCTGAAGTCCTTAAAATACATTTTTTAATCCCTAAAGAAACTTATTTGGGTTTTGTTAAAATTAACAAGGCAACTAGAGTTTTCACTTCCATTAAATATTGAAAAAAGATACTTGTGACAAGGACTTTAAGGTTTAAATATTAGTCATACATTATTCAATTCTGTACTTGGTCAACAGTTATCAGGAGCCCCAGAGCAACTATAAGTATGTCACACAGAATGTTAGGGATTGGAAGGGACCTCGAAAGATCACCTAGTCCAATCCCCCTGCCAGAGCAGGAACACCTGGATGAGGCTACACAGGAAGGCGTCCAGGCAGGTTTTGAGTGTCTCCAGAAGAGACTCCACAACTACCCTGGGCAGCCTGTTCCAGTGTTCTGTTACCCTCACTGAGAAGAAGTTTCTTCTCAAATTTAAGTGGAACCTCTTGTGTTCCAGTTTGAACCCATTACCCCTTGTCCTATCATTGGTTGTCACCGAGAAGAGCCTGGCTCCATCCTCATGACACTCAGCCTTTATATATTTATAAACAATTATGATGTCACCCCTCAGTCTCCTCTTCTCCAAGCTAAAGAGACCCAGCTCCCTCAGCCTTTCCTCATAAGGGAGATGCTCCACTCCCTTCATCATCTTTGTGGCCCTGCGCTGGACTCTCTCCAGCAGTTCCCTGTCCTTCTTGAACTGAGGGGCCCAGAACTGGACACTATTCCAGATGTGGTCTCACCACCCAAATCAGCCCTGTACAAACATTTTCTGTTTGTAAAGGGGCAAGATTACAAACCATTCCAAAACCTGCGTGTTAAATATTGTACAGATACTCAAACACATGCACACCAACTCCCTTCCTGGGCATTTGTTTCAACTACAATGATGTCCAACAGGATCCTGTCCAAGTCTTTTCTTCAAACCTGTTCT
Organism: Caloenas nicobarica; assembly: GCF_036013445.1. Taxonomy (NCBI): domain Eukaryota; kingdom Metazoa; phylum Chordata; class Aves; order Columbiformes; family Columbidae; genus Caloenas; species Caloenas nicobarica. Next base: position 29,728,622 of record NC_088245.1, on the reverse strand, counting down.
TTAGGAGCTCCAGGAACAGATGTTTAGAGAAGTCAGGCTCTTCTTAGCCCAGCACAGCTCTAAGGACTCTAGAAGGAGCAAATTCGTCAGGGCACTCCTGAGAGCCAACATCACCTAAATCAAAACTGAAGAAAGCATCTGTCCCATTGCATCTTCTGCACTGTGATTCCTGGGCTGCAGCATCTCCCCCCAACAAGTTTTTAAATTTTTTGTTTATAGTTATAGAAAATGCTTGTTCCCTTCTACATCTGATGCTACCAAGAACAACTTATTTACTTCACTAAAGCTACATTATTTGTCAAGTGTGCCATCAGAAAAAAAGTGCACTGAAATTTGTCAGGGACTGAGAAAGCTGCTCTTCATTTCCTTCTATGTAATCAAGGATACTAGATGTTCAGTGATGCATGTGTCACCTCCCAAGGACATGCTCAATGCCTGAGGACAAGACTGTGTGGTGCCACAGACAAATATTTACAGTTTGGCGAACTCATCTCCATTTGTAAAAGGCATTCATTTCTGCATAATAATGTGAATATTCCACAATTACCTGAATCTGTCAGTTGTGCCTCACACGTCCATCCACTCAGTTATAAATTCAGTAGCTCATTACTGTGGCAAAACTAGAAAACATGACCTGGAACATTTTAAACTTAAGGTTCCTAGTTTAACAAGTTCTCCTCAGTCTTATTCTTACAAATTTGGTTGAGACCCCCTCAAATAAAAAAAGCCCATAACATGAAGTGACCCAAAGAAATTCATTGAATGCTCTACTGAGCATTGTACAATCTCATCCAAAAGGACAAGAGCTTTTCTTCTGTCATTCATTTCTGTAACTTCAGGAAAAGCAGGTAGCCAAAGTCACCAGAGCAGAAACCTTTGTTCTATTTGACAAGTTGTGCTGCTTTGACTGAAATTGAGTTAATTTTCTCCACGCAGTTAGAAACTTTTCTTCATAGCTACCACCATCATTGTTTGGCTTTAGTTTAAGAAAAAGATGATAACACCTCAGGACAGCATTAATGTTTTTTCTTCCAGTAACTTTCCAGTGTTCTTGAGTTGAAATGAAAAGAATTAAGAACTTACTGTTATCTTAGTTGTTGTCTAGGAAACCAAGGTCTTTCCAGGCTCTCTACCTGCAGGTGTGAGGCAGCTGGGAAGGGGGAATAGATGGGACAGACCTTGACTGAGGCCCAGACTGATCAATGAGAATATTCCCTGCCTTTAGTGTCATGCTTTGTATTCAGTGGGAGTCAGGCTTTCCAGCCGGGGAGACTCATTCCAGTTCTGCTCTGTTCCCATTGAGCTCCATTCAGGAGTTCCTTTAGTTCAGTCTTTTGCCATTCTGCTGGTTTGCAGCTGGCCTCGGGACCTTTTTGGTCTTTCTCCCTGGAATTGGCTGTTCAGGACCAGGGTGTTCTCTTCCTGGGACTGGCTTCTTGATGCAGATGAAGTTCTTGAGAAACTGCATTGAGTATATTTTATTTTACATTCTGATTTCATTTGATATGTATTATTATGTTAGTTTTATTAAACTGTTTCTCAATCCATGAGTTTCTCCCTTCTCTTCTGATTCTCTCCCCTATTAGGGGTGGGGGGAGGAATGAACGAGTGGTTATGATTTGATTGCTAGCTGGGGTTAAACCACAACACAAGTGGAACAGAAATTCAGTGTAAAAACATCATTACACAAACTCTCATTGTAAAGATTTACACGAAAAGTGTTTAAGCAAGAGGTTTAAGGTTACTTTCACATAGTTTATTTACCATTTCTTTTGCTGCGTTGAACTAGTTCAAGTGGGTAAACTCATCCATTTCTATAATACAGTGGAAAGTTAGTTTCCATGGCAACCTAACAATTGTGGGACTTCTTGGAGGGGGTTATTTCTTTTTAGCAGATGGGAAAAAATATTGTAATGCTGTCCTCAAGGTTAAGTTTCATTTCAGAGTTGCTATATTAAGCCTTAAGGCAGAAATTTGTGGTAGAAATTCTTATAGTATTATCTTTGAATTGAACAGCATAAGGCTTGTTACCATCACATAAGCTTAGTCACAGAAGATCACACTAAGCAGGGGACTAATGGTATAGCTACAGCAGATCACTCCTTAGTTATTTTTAATAAAATGTCTTTAAAAAATATCTAGAAATAAAGGCAGTCCAAAGCTTTAAAGTACACTTGAAATATTAAGGCATTCCACAATTAATAAAATATTTATTTTCAATTAGCATAGCATTAGTCATTTATCTTAGAGTTCATAGCTTCAAGTATGAAAACCCAGGAAGAGATTTATAGTCGACATAGTACAACTTCTGAAGCAAATTCAGTCAGAGCAACACTTCAAGAGTTACAGGTTTTACACCTGTCAGAACAAACATCCTGCTACAATGAAACAACTGGCCTGGTAGACAAGTGGACAACAGTGGGTAGTGTCTACTTGGACTTCAGTGGGCCTTTGATAGTGTTTCCTGCAAGACTGTCCCAGAGAAGCTGATGAAGCACAGGCAGGATGAGCACAGCGAGGTGGTTGAGAATTGGCTGAATGGCTGGGCACAGGGGGTGATCAGTGGCCCAAAGTCCAGTTGGAAGCCAGTAACTAGCAGTGTACCCCAAGGGTCAATACTACATACAATCCTGTCCAATGTGGGCAGAGTGGACTCTCAGCAAGCTTGCCGATGACAAAACTTGAAGTGCCTGATACACCAGAGGGTCATGCTGCCATCCACAGGGACCTCAACAGGCTGGAGAAATGGGCTGACAGGAACCTCCTGAATTTCAACCAGGGGAAGTGCAAAGTCCTGCACCTGAAGAAGAACAACGCTATGCACCAGGACATGTGGAGGGCCACCCAGCTAGAAAGCTGCTTGGCAGAAAAGGACCTGGGGGTCCTGGTGGACATCAAGAGGAACATGAATCAGCAGTGTGCCCTTGTGGCAAAGGAGGCCAATAGTATCCTGGGCTGCATTAGACAAATCATTGCCAGTAGGTTGAGGGTGGTGATCCTTCTCCCCTCAGAGCCAGGAGGGCCTCACCTGGAACCCAAAACTGTATGCAGTTCTGGGCTCCCCAGTACAAGAGACATGGGCATTCTGAGAGTCAAATAAAGGGTTACAAAGATGAAGGACTGCAATGAAGAGCTAAAGAAAACTTGCAGCAAAAAATGTTGGCAAGCAAGGTGTAGTAACTGCATGTTTTTACAGCTTTGCATGATGAATTGCTTGTCAATACTCGCTAAGCATAAATAAAGCTTTATACGACATGTAGTAAAGGAAGGAAAAGAAAAAGTACATTGGAGTCTAACCTATGCTTCCTTGCACTTCTTGGTAGAAAGTGGCAGGGGAAAAAAGACAATAGCAGTAGTAGTGTTTCTTAAAGGATATGCTGTATGTTTGCTGGGGTAAGAGGTTACTTTAAACATGTAAATTCTGCTATGGTTCTGGAAAAGAAGAAAGCACACATTGCTTTCCTTCTACAGAAGCTCAAATTTAGGACAGCTTCCATGTTTCATGAAGGAAAGTTAGATCATTACATTGAGCACTGTCAACTGTAACAATTGTTCTTTGCAAAGAATTTGTAAAAAAAACAGCTGGCATTTATTCCTTCATAAGAAAAAGGCATTCTCATCTCTTACATAAATATTGGCACAGATTGATAAACCCAGACAGGGAAGATCTCTAACAGAGCTCATCTCTACCAGAGTTCCTGTTCCTAAAATACAAATACTCTACTTCATTTTGTCAATCATTTGAATCATCATAGGCACAAACAAGTCTAATGACAGTACTATATGTACACTGACATAGCAAGAAATGCTAGACCCACCAGAAAAAAATTTCTAAAACTAGCATATAGCAGTTTATTCTGTGCAAGGAGAGAAATGCAGGCACAATTTAATTTTAAGAACAAATCTCAGAGCTCTTTTTCCAGGAGTTTTAGAAGCAGTCATTGAAATTAACTGAGAACCCACAGTATCTTCCCTGAGTCTTCACAGCTCTCAGTAATTATTTCTTTTCAGTAGCCTGTTTTTATGAGTTAAAGTGGTTTTGACTAACACTACATTAGTATCACAAAAGTAATTCATAGAGGGAAGAATTTGTGTGCTAATTACCAGAGAAGCTGCCAATCATAAGTTATAATATCTTACCAAAATGACTCATTAAAACAATATATCTACTTGAAGTAACTGTAGTAAAATTTTCCCAGATATCCAGTTTTAAATCACATTTCTGAGTTATTAAAAATAAACTTTTTAAAATAAAGCTACATACGTTTGTTCTTACAGTAAAAAGCTAAGTTTTCCCCTCTTTTTCTCTCGCTTAAGTAAGCTCAAGTATTACTTCAGATTCACAAGTCATTAAAAAAAGAACAAAATTCACTAACTTCCAAATTCATTTAGACTAACTGAAAGCTGTAACAATGTGTTTTGTGTTATGTGAAATGTGGAAAGATGACTACTTCTCAAAGTGAGATGGCCCATGGTAGGTCTTGATTCCTCACATGCCAGACTGCCACAGGGCTCAACCAGGGCACTCTAACATATTCAATTCCCATCCACTCCCATATAGCAATGTTCCAACGTTTACACTGCACACCACATACAGCCCTCAGCATATATACACTTCAGATTGTATAGTCCAGTATGCAGTGGAAATTTACTTAGAATTAATTACATGTAGCTTATGCAAGTGCTTTGACAGCATATCCAAAGCTTTCTCAAGTTCAAGTCTTAAGTGCTCTCATATCAGGACTCAAATTCTTCATTTTCCTAAACTTCCTCAGCAATTACCCAGTGCAGCCTCAGGCCAGACTATCCATGCTGACATGACAGAATGATGGACGGAACTGAGGTAGCTCTCAAAGTATGCTTTACACCTATCTGCTAACGTTTTGTGAATGCAGGTACAAAAAACATATATATAAGATGTGTGGCCAGTTTAAGGTATGTATGTTGGGTATGGATGAGGGTAGAGGTCTCTAGACCACAGTAGACGCCATTATTTCTACTACAATAGAACCTAAAGGCCTCAGGACTCCAGCGTGCTAGACACTAAATATATTTAATGACAGCTTTTCAGCCACTGCTACTGATGTGCTCTGAGAACTCTAAAAACTATTATATAAAAATAACATGCTGTATTTGAGTCAATAATTTGAAGTCTTCCCCATACTTTTTGAATCAAAGGATATTTCAAATGCTTTTCTTGGTACAAGCACACACTAGGAAGAACTGCCTTTGCAGCTACTTTCCATCATCTTCCAAGCTGGTACCGTGAGGGGTCTGAGGGAAGGCAGGCACACATGTACCTCAGTGCTTGCCAGGCAAGACAGAACACAAGCAACAAGAGGACATCTGCATCAGACCCAGGCTTTCATATATGCACCAGAGTGGTGAGAGCATGTGAACAAGATAAAAACCCAAACAAGTTAGCACAAGGAGTCCTGGACAGGCACCTGCCTGTTAATCAGTCTGTTTTCACTTCCCCTCCTGCAGCTCCTGCCTGAGATGCTTCCACTTTCACAGCTCCAAGCTTCAACTTCCCCAAATCAGTCTGGTTGTCTTCTTGTCACTAACTCTCTCCACACTGACCTTCTGCAAGGCATGCAAGAACTTGAAGAGTAGGGCTTCTCAGCTCAGGCTACAAAGGGCAACAGCAGCCCAGGACACCAGTAGTGCACAAAGTGCCCACAGAAGATCAAACCAGAGCACCTGCATTCCCAGTCAGTCACAGCCAGACAGACCAGATGTTACATCCCCCTGTGAAAAGGTGAAAAATCTCATCTCCACTGTCCAGTACTTCAAGGTAGCTCATAAAGAGGCTGCTGCTAAACCACAGGCAACAGGTGCTGCTCCCATGTCTTTTATCTTCCCACATCTGGGGGCCTAAGCAGGCTTCAACTGCCAGATGCAGAGCTTCCTCATAACCCTTCTTCACAAATCCTCCTTCCAGTGCCTCCAAGTCACCTCTCTCAAATACTTCCCTTGACAGTTTCAAGTTCCCATGTTTAAATGTCTGCTCTCTGGTTTCATCTTGTCAAATTCAGGGCTTTTTTCCATACAATTTGTCACAGCAAACAAATGCAATGAAGATTTATTCAGGCACTTAAACTGTACTGGGCACAATGACTTAAGAACCAAGACCACTCTCTCCAGAGTACACAAAAACGATCAGTCACGTGTGGCACCTTCATGTCACGTTTAACATGGCATGATAAAGTCAACAAGGCCAGGTTGGATGGGGCTTTGAGCAACCTGGTCTTGTGGAAGGTGTTCCTGCCCATGGCAGGAGCATTGGAACTAGTTGATCTTCAAAGTACCTTCCAAGCCAAAGCATTCTATGATATGAACTGTCAAACCTTTAAGCCAGAATAAGACTAAGTCTTTCTCCAGGGGCAGTGTCTGGAGAATACTGATCCTGTTTCTTCTTTTGATAACCTAACAAGGTATGGCAAACAAATGGTCAGTTGTCAATCCAACTGTTACTACACCTAACTGCTTTTGATATTGATAGTATCTCTTGTCCAAATGCTTAAGACTGAAAAGGTTAAAAGAAAACAAGACAAAACTATGCATTCCATCACAGAATTTCCAATTTTATGCATTTATTTTTATAAATAAGGCCCTAAATTAACTGGGCTTTATGTTGATTATTTATAAGTTGGAAACAAAATACTAATTTTCCCCATCACCTTTTTAAATTCTTCCTAGCAGACATTTGTCAAAATCTATCCAGGCTAAAGCCCAAATATCCCGAGCACACAGCCAGTTTAAAAAGTAAGTAAGTAAATCTCTGAAGAGCTTAGATGCTCTAGCTCTTTCTTTAAAGTATATCAAGAAAAGCTGCTATTTGTTATCTTAATCCAGATACCACCACTTCAAACTTGCAGCAGCACACTGCTGGCATGCAGCAATCACTACTTGGTGACAGACTGTACACCATTAAACAAAAAATAATCTCCATTTGACACTGAAGACCAGCTGACAGCATGTGATTTGCACAAGACACTAATAGTAAACAGGTCAAAGTGGTAATGTTTTCCTCAACTGATCTTTATAATATACAATTATTATACAGTATTTGCCACTTGGGAAATAGAAACTATATAAACAGGACACAACACCAGAAATCTTACAGTGGAATCTGCACAACCATGTCCTGATGCCAGACCCCATCATCCCAACACAACCCATACTTTTTCACATGGTGGAATGTGTAGGCATTCAACCCTCTTCATAGACCCTGTGCCTCACAGGCCAAAGTTCCCACTCAGACAGATTGCAGTGACTTGGCAGTGCCAAAAAAGCAATAAGGCCAGCTAATAACATCACACTTGTCCAGCTGATACTGCAAATGTGAGCATAGATTACTATATTTAGACCAAAACCATATCCAGTGCCTGCTTACCGTACTCTCTTCCCCTGCCCAAACAAGCAGCATAAACAGCCCAGGTAGTCAAGCCACCTGTTGGAAGATGCCATTTTGTGCACACCTGTTAGAAGATACCATTTTGTGCAGGTATTACAGAATGCAATGGAAGCAAACACCAAAACAAAAGCAAATGTTCAACCACCTGCACAGCTTCTGCAGTATGCCACCCTATTCACTCAGGTAGGCCAAGCCTGGGAGAACACCAAATGCATTCATTAGTCTCCAGGGACAGATGGAGCAAAAGCTGAGAAGATGAGACCCTCTTTTACCAGGATGATGAGCTACACTCAGCAACACTTAGATATATGGATAGCAGTGCTAGGTACAGCTGCATTCTGAGCAGCACAGTACCACCAGGAAATTGCAGAGACACCACATGCCTTCACACAACTGATGCTATGAACACTCCCTGCAACATGGGTCCTGTTGGGACGGGCTGGAAGTGTCATGGCCTCATGTTTCAGCTAGGTATGGCTTACCCAGGGCAGTCTTCAGATGCAATGGAAAAAAAGCAGAAGACAACTTTTTTGTTCACATGATTAACGCATTTAAAAGTACAACATAAAAACAGTCCATTGTCATTTGTACTGATACCAGAAGTAATTTAAGATTTTTCTATTTTAAAATTCAGTGCCTTAATAACCATGTGCACCCAAATCAGCATCAGGGTTGTACCTGTTGATAAAAATGAGGCTGAAACTGTAGAAACTTATAGCAGCATTTAGCAGAGTGACAAGTCAGAGCAGCCAACCCTTTTTCTTTAGTTATCATCCAGCCACAGACATAACTCCTGAACTATCTCAGCTATGTCAGAGGATACAAGCACACAAGCTTTCAGTCAGCAGTGACAGTCTGCTTTTCAGTGTGCTGCTTTACAAACCCCACACTGAGGTCATGTAATTTGGACATAGTCAATGAGCAGATAAGTAGTAGATGTGGGAATGTAACTCATTACTGGAGACTCTCCATTCAACACTGCAACCATATCAGGCTATTGAGGGATTCATACTTGAAAGGATTTACCATTAAGTCTCTGATTCAGATTTACGATCCATGGTTTTTTTCCCCTCAGTTTTTCATCTTGAAAAGATACGAACAGGGACAAAGAACTAAAGCTGCATCTTTTGACAGTTTAAGCAATACTGTCACACCTCAGTAGCTACCTGGACATTTCCCAGTGGGGATAACCACCAGGCTCATGCAGCACAGGAAAGCTGCAGTGTGACTAAGTGGAACTATGCAGCTGCCATTGTGTCTTACAGTCTGACATGTATGAGCCAGGTTGAGGAACACAAGCATGGAGGTGCAGAAGCCATCATCCTCTGCTCTTTTCCAACATACCCATGCTTGAATGGCTAATGAAAATTCAAATAGCTACAAGAACCACAAAGACCCCCAAGCAATCTACAATGCAGACCATACCCCTTTTTTTTTTTTTTACAAAATGCAATGCCAAGATGCCAGAAAAATGAACAAAACCTACATTTACAAAGGGAATGGAAAAACAGAAGCAGGTGGTCAAGTTGTTAAGCTGGCAGAGCATTTGGACAGTAGCCGAATGGCCTGAATTCAGGCTTTAGTAAGGTCACCAGTGTCTCCCACAATACACACAGCTGCATTACTCAATATTTGTGATAAGAAAACAGAAAGCACTTTCAAATACACATTTAAAATTACAGAAGTGAACTACATACAGAAGAGAATAGACATTTAAAACATTAAGATTATGTATTGTGATTTGTCACTAAAAAGACCACTTCATAAATGTTACAGGGATTCATAATAACTTCTGCTGCACACAGTTCATTACGAAACAGGCTTGACTCCTATCACTCTGCAACAACCCTTTGTGATGCAGTACTGGTACACACATACTCACACACTGTTTTGTAACTAAAAGTGCCTGCCAGCAGCACCAGAACACTTCAAGCAGCAGCCTCAAAAAAACCCCTGCAGTGTGCAATCAACCTTAGTTCAACTAAATCACACTCATTCATCACTTTCTACACTTCTGAACAAATACGTACTCTCCATTTTATTTAATAAATTGTATTTTTGGTACACAAATTCTGCTAGTCTCTACATTTCACTGAGCTGAAATGAGGTGGCACAGACAATACAGGGAATGCTAGTTTTGTACAGCGAACAAAGCATTTCTTCTAAGGCCAAATGAACATGTCATTTAATCAGGATTGTTTTGCCACTTGAAAGTTCACTTACAAATGAAATTCAAACTTGATTCCCATAAGCAACAGGACACTGACAGAATCCACTATCTTGGTAAAGCAGCATTAACGATTAACATCTTATCGACATCAGTATTGCCTACATCTTTCAGAATCAACCACTATCTGTCACCTGTAGGTCACATAAGCAACCACGTCTTCAAGGTGCAGCTAAATGTTGCCTATTCCTAGTTAATGCATTAGCACCTCAATGGCTAAAGCCCATAACACAGGAAACACCATTACCCTGTGAGCTCTCAATTCAAGCACTCTTATTTGCTCACAATTAAACAGCAAGCTGAAAGTTTCCAAGCAGCCTTCTAGAAGTGACAATTTTATATGTTCAGGAACAGCTCATTCCAAGAGCAGCAAGCCCTTACTTAGCACCACAGGACAAGGACTTTTGATCAGCCCAAAGCTCATTAGCAACATTCAAGAATCTCTCAGTCGTTATCTAGCAAACTAAAACCTGCGTGACCTACAAACTAAGATAAATACAACTGATTACGGAAAGCTCAAATCTAAGGTCCTTACCTAAAACCACAGAACTACACAAGATACCATGAAAATTCAAGCTGAATCAAGCACTTCAAAATCTTGACATGGTCTTGTTTCTGAAGTGTGCTTTAATAAGATCCAATTAGCACCACAAGTAATGTTATATATCCTTTCCAAACTGCAATCCCTGACAGCACATTGCCCAGAACGGCTGCCCAGAAGACCTGCTCCCCCAGAGTCTCTCTTCTGTAAGTTGTGCAGCAAACCTTAATTACAACTTCCCAACTGGACAGGCAGGCAGCAGATGCCACAAAGAGGCCATCAGTGGAGCATAAAGAAAGCTTCTCACAAAGCTTCCCACATTTCATATACCTTTCACTACAGTACATAACTGCTCCTCGCTCTCTGTGCCTGATTACCAGCTTTCCCCTCTGTCAGTTCACTAGTAAACCCTCTTCTAAATCCCACTTCATGACCTGATAAAAGCACATGGCAATTCTGACCTCTCTGCCCCGCCTGTCAACTTAGGCTCCATGATCCCTCAATCCAGTCTCTTCTTCCTAAGCCTAGTACTGACCACCCTGCGTTTGCAAAGTTTAACTTCCCAGCACATCTCTGCCCAAGTCTCCATTTCCCACTGAACCTGCTGCAGCAACCTGCAAGCTTCCATATTAAAAAACCTCTAAAAATTACATATAGAAATACATAAAATGTTTTCAGTTCACTTCATGATTTATAGCAATTCACTTTTGCAAGATTAACAAAACAAATAGTTTTTATATAAAAACATTTTGTAAGTAACCACAAAACTACTGGCATAAGATATTTGTATGCATCTCCATGCAACTGTACTGATAAATTTTTCATATTATCAGAAACCAACTAATTTAGCCAGAAACTTTTGTTATACAGAAAGGATCATATTATTTGGAAGAAGCACATGGGTAATTTAAGCAGGGGGAAGGGTACAAGTTCTGGTTCTAAATGATTATTGGAGTGGCTGTCAGAGGAGCCAAGTGCCAGAAGACACTGCCAAGTTGCTATTCACCCACACACACGAGTGTATAATGCTGACTTGAAGACAGCTCAATATGAGATTACAAAACAAGTTGTATTAAATCCTGCTCCATCTCTAAGCTTGGAGAATTCAGGATATTTCAATCAGGTATGCTATACCATTTATGTGCTGCCACACTTCACACTGGCAGTGTCAGAGCTTCATGTGCGGCATGTGAAGCTGCAGCATTCCTCTGCCTCCCAGGGGCCTGCACCACATACCAGAGGGTGCAGGAATGCCTTCACAGTCATTAAGTCAACATCCATACAGAAATTTAGCTAGTTCTTAATATACTAGAAAAAGTCAAAGAATTTTATGGCTGAACTATACACTGGTGAATTTCTGAAGCTCAACCTTTATAGAGGAAGAAAAATGACCACATGATGGAATTCAGTATCCAGCCTTTGGAACTAAAAAGCAGCAAAGCCAGACCTGCTCAAACAGGTTTCCTATTAAATATAGATCTGAAGAGACCTAGCTATTCTCTTCCAAATCACTTCTATATTTTATCATTAAACTTTTATTTCTACAAGACATCACCCATTAAGTACTTCCTTTCTCAAACTGATATTGTAGATTTGTAAAAAAACCAAAACATCAAGTAGTATGTATACAGCTGTGAAGGCTAAGTGCCAGCTATCTTTGCAAAAAGCAGCAGTAGTACTGATGCCTGATAACAACCACATGCCCCTTAAATTTTAAAGGTAGTTCAAGGATTCAAGATTTCAGGGGGGAAAAGTAAATATTGACATTTTCAGACAAGTTACATAACTTAGGATCATCTGTAGAACTTCTCATAAAGAGCATCTGGATCTGAGCTATCCCAATGTTTCAGACATAATAGCTGGTTTTTTTCTCCCCTTCACCTCCCAGTTCATTGTAGTAGGGTTGAACAGCAGGGACACACAAATTCAAAATCTTGTGTGAAAACTGGCTGAAAACACTCAGCAATTGGAAGTGTCATAAGCAAGGTGACTTGGAAAAATACATACACATGTTAAGTATCACATTCTACTCCCTATTCTTTTGTATTTCTGTACAGCAAGCACATCCACCACACACTTCCAGGTGTGTTTTACATTAAAGAATGCTTTGAACACAGTAAAATTCAGTCCACAACTACTCTAACAAGAAGGGGAAAACATCCAGAAAATGCCTCCAATGTGATTAAAATTATGTGATGCCCTATCTTTATAGCTGCTGTACCAGCAAAGTTGTGAAGATGCTGTTTCACATTTAAAAGACATTGAAAAGTCTTGTATCCCCATAGATCATAGGCAAATCAAACAATTCCTGTGCTAGAAGGTGCTTGTTATGTGTCCAAAACTGATTTTGGTGCAAAATAAACATTGCATAACTGAAAGTATTTTCTCTAAGCTTGAGATTTTGGACCTGAAGAAATGGACAGAAATCAGGGAAAGGAGCTCAGTGACAGGGGACAAGAAGCAAAAGAACAGGACACAACTGTGGTACTGCAGGATGCCCCAGGCATTCCACTAAGTATTTCCAGGAGGGCTGTCAGAGATATTTGCAGCAAAGGAGAAAACAGGACAAGACTAGTAGAAATAGTTAGAAGGAACAACTGCCAAGGCTTTTTCCTCAGAATTATCCCCAGAACTATCCAGAATGAAGCAGCAATGGCAATGCTTAAGAGCCATCCTCTTATGAAGAACAGCAGTTCTCATTAATCTTAGGGTATTCACATTCTCATATCAACCACATTATGTGTTATCATTATAAAGTATGTATTTTGATCATGTTTTTTTCTTTCCCATATTACTATATTGAAATGACTCAAAGTTTACCTGTTTAAGTTCCAGATACAGCAATGAGACACAGACCTCTCAAAAGGACGTTATACTTCTAACATCTGGGTTCATTTTACTTCATTACTTACATCTTGCTGCTGTATGTTTACCAGTTCTTGGTTCTGTCATTGTTCTACCTTATTCCAAAAGTTTTGCTCTATGGTGAAATTAGACACATTTCAAATCCACAAAACTGAAGTTGCACCTTTAGAGTTTTTAGTTTCCAATCTTGTGACACTCAAACTGTTTATTTTAGCAGCCTACTCGGAGCTGACAAGAACCAATCCCAACCTAATGTCCAAAATATGTCCTTGGACAGTTCTGCTTGATGCATATGGAGACAGAGCTTGAGTTAGCAAGGACAGGCAATTGCTTACTAAGCAGCCTCTAAAATAGGAAAGCACTTACTGCCATGCTAGTCAAAGTGCTCAAATTAAGACTGTACCTAAAGAGCAGCAGCAAACAGGAGTAACAAAATTTGTAAAAGTTTTAGAGCCCACAATAGGTTCAGTAAACAGTACACTCATGAATCCAGGGCAGAGAAGACACGCAATTAATCTACTTCAGCTCATTACTTGTTCCCATCCTTTGAAAACAGTCATATACTCTTGACAGGCCAACTAAATTCCACAGACTGTAGCTATTACACCTCACCTGCTGTACCTGTGGGTCTGACCGAGCGAGGCAGCTCCCGTTGCAGCAGGGCCGGCAGCTGCCGTGACCAGCCAGCCACCCCTCAGCAGCCAAGGAGGCTGCTGCCCTCAGCGCCCCGACCCCGCAGCCTCACCCTGTGCCCAGGCTCCATGACGAGCTGAAAGCCCTGGCACTTGGCAGCACCAGTATGGCACAAGGAAACACCAGTTTACTGTGGCTGCAAAGCACTTCATGCAAGACACATGAAGCCATCTCTTGCACTGCCGGCTGCACCCTCCTTGCCTCCCCCATGCTGGCACACGCGCTTTGGTAGACAATCCCAGCCCAGCTAGAGGTGCTGATCCAGGAGAGATCCCTTCCAGCCAAATAAGTGATTCGTTTCCAGCCAGATCAGCCCTTCTCAACTGTTCATCACAGAAGCTGTCACAAGGGAGCAGAGAGAAGCGCATGGGCCAGAGCTGGGTGGGCACAAAGGCTGGCCTGGGCACAGGCATGCTGGTCCCCACACAATTACATTCTGCCCAAAGCTTCCCCACACACACTCAAGACAATATGCTGTTCCAAGTTTCCTGAATTGCTTTAACATATGGCACTGTAGCTGTGCATATTCCCACCCTATGCAAATACCATATTTTTACATAAAACCCCCTATTTGTAGTCTGCAGAGTGCTTTTGAGGTTTCACATAAGGTATGTAAAAACATGAATGGCATTTTACAGAGGTCATTAAAAAAGCCAAACCTATGACAGTTCTGAAAACAATAAATCCACTTCATAGATTAACCAAAAGATTCTAGCTTGCTAGTTTAAAATAGTCCATTTAACACTTACCAGCGAAGTAGGTTTATTCTGGACTTCTGCTTCTCCAAAAGCGAGCGCCTCCCCATCAGTGCAGTCCCTTTCTACTCTGTCATTATTTTGCTGAGGAACCCACAAAGAGGCAGAGCACGCTGACAGCAACCGCAGATCTTTATCTGCTGTACAACCACATTTACACCCCAATTATGATGCTGTTAACTGGCTGCTCAAAGAGAGAGATAGAGGCAGTATTTCTCAATATAAATTCAAACAGATCTTTGTAAGAACCATCATGAAAACCTATGCGATTTCTCTAATGTTCCAGTTGCACTTTGTTTACTAGATTATATTTTTCTATCACATTGGGAAAGGAGGGACCTACATAATTTGTGCATGTTTAATATGACAACTAACCTTTGTAGTTTCCTCAGCCATCTTTAAAACTAGTGATATTTAGTATAACTATTAAACACACATTTTCAGAGGCATTGCTATTTAAGCCAAAGCCTATTCAGTAGAACAGACTCTTTGCACAAGTGAAGCTAAGAAACACTTTCTTTTGCATGCATATATGCTAAAACCCAACAATTTTCAATCTTTAGTGCTTCCTAGCACATTTCCTGAATGTAAACAAGCACTTGAGCTTGAAGATACAAAAAGTAGTGGATGTGGTCTAGTGCTGAGCAACAGACAGGGAGCAGGAGCAAGACTTACTCCACTCATCCTTCACACTGCCAGGAAGCCAAAGCTTTTCATCGAGGGAACAAGTTTTAAGATACTACTTCTTAAAGCACATTATAATTGCTCAGGTTGAGACAAAGCTACTATTTATATCTAAAAATAAAAAAACCCCACACCAAACC
The DNA here is from genome assembly GCF_036013445.1 of Caloenas nicobarica. Lineage (NCBI taxonomy): Eukaryota > Metazoa > Chordata > Aves > Columbiformes > Columbidae > Caloenas > Caloenas nicobarica. Next base: position 29,713,297 of record NC_088245.1, on the reverse strand, counting down.
AATAGTATTTTCCAGAAGCAACCACTGACAGCAGCTTAAAAAGAAAAAGTCCAGGTGGCTGTGGAGGGATTTCCATGTTACCCTGCCTCCAAAAGGAAAGGCCATTACCTCAGATTCCTCTGAATATTGTTTATCATGTTACATCTCCAAATACTATCTCCAAAGAAGATTAAATTCCAAAACTAACAGTTGCCTCACATACAAGAACACATCCTTTCCCCCAAAAAATACATATTTTTCTGACATTTTACCTGTTTTCAGCATCTGTTACTATGCTTTTTCAATTAATTGGTGGAAACAAATTGTTCAAAGTCTTTGTGTAATTAAATCATTACAAAAAGCCTAACTTGTATGCAGAAAACAGACAAGTCTTTTGTCTTCCAATGTGATCCGCAAAAAAAGAAAAACAGTTCAAGTTATTGATTTTAGCTTTCCAGTTATGCAAGCAACTGGAGAATCTGTAACCTGAAATGCTTACTATTGTCACTGACATTTTCCCAGGACAAATACAATGGCAAAATACATGCAAGCAGATATCTCCACCTTTACCTACTTAACCTGGCAAGTGATAGGAATAAGCCCATTGGTTCAACACAGCTGCACTCAGAACTACATCTGCCCCATAAGAATTTTAACTTTCAGGTCTTGTTATTCCAAGTGGAAGAAAGGATATCATGAAGTAATATCATTTTGGCTTGAGTTATAATTAGCTATTAAATTTTTTTCTGATATGGGCGGGTGGAGGAAGAAAAGTAAGTATAGCTCCAGTAATGAACTCTGGACAGAACTGACACATGCTCTCTGACACTGAAATAGAATAGAGATCTTCTGCTTCCCACCTTAGGATTTCCTTTTTTTGTCTGAAGTTTTACAGACCAAAAAAAAAAAGGAAGGAAGCTGGGGGCAGTGGGGGAAGGTAGAGGAATAGAGAAGAGACAGATAAGTGAAGAATGTTTAAGACATTTCCACTATTAACCACAAAATAACACAGCAGCTCTGCCAGCTGTTGTCCACTAAATTGTTTCAAAAATACATGCTCAGATTTCTTTTTTCTTTATCATAGTAACAGGGGAGACAATGTTTACACCAGAAGGAGCAATTCTGAGTCATGTGCAAAGGCAGAAACTCCAAGTCAAGCTCCGTATCCTCACTGTACTAACAGACCTAGTACAGAAAAGGAATGACACAGACATGGAAAGAGGCACACTCCTTTGAGGTACAAAATTTTAGCTAACTTTATTCCTTGGAAAAAAAAAAACCCACACACTAGCATCACTCCCCCCCCCAAAAAAAATAGTATTTACAACCTGTGACCCACCTCTATACTGCTTAATTTCAGGGAGTGTACCTCACAGTTGCACCTGCAGAATCAGAGGTAATACTATGAACTACTGATAAGTTTCCCAATGCTACTTTTTTTTTTAAAAAGTACACTTAAAATCAAATAGCCATCTTTATACAAGTCTTTTCCTCAGAAAAATAATATTCTATATTTTATGGGCCACATTATCTACAGAAGTATGACTTACTTTATATAAGCACAACTATTTAATACTTACATAGTCTATGACATACCTACAGCTTCGCTAAGGATTAAGCTGTTACCCACTGCTATTTTTATAGTACAATAATGAAATACAATTTCCGCAGCTAACTTTTATCTAACTCTTATAACAAAACAGAGAATCAGAAATACTGGTTCCCCCCAGGCAGCATCTCATACATGCATAGCTCACTACACTACTCTGGAGAAAAGTGAAAATAAGGCTTCATGGAGTCAATATTTGCTTTCTGCACTGCAACCTGTAATTTCAAAGGGTTTCAAAAATGAAACATTATATATGTGGTCAATGACTTATAATTGTAAGGGAAAATGCTTTGTTTTAAAAATAACTAAACAGAATTCAGTAACTTCTATTACAGTAGAACTCCTACTGTGCAGTTGGTGCTCACCTCTTAACCACAGTATATATAAATTCCCATACACTCAATGCAAATTATTCATGAAAATGTGTCAGTACACATCTTTAAGGACTCATTTGCATTTCTAAATAAAATTCAGAAATCATAAGTTCAGTGCAAACAACAACAAAAAAAAATCAAGAAATCCCAAGCGATGGATTTGAAAGGGCATTCCATTTCTTCTCTGCTGCAGAAAGAACTCAAGTTCATTTACCTACCAATTGTCTAAGACCAGGCACCAGCTGCTTCCAGGGCCCTGAAAGGACACACACACTTGAAATCCAGTAACACAGAAAGCAAAACTGAAATAAATTTACATTATTCCTCAAACACTTTAATGAGAGTTTGCAAACTAACAACCCCATTTCAGGATCTATTAACGCATCTACTATTTGCATTTTTCTACACGGAAACTATCAAGAAAACAAAACCAGATGTCCTAGAGAGCTGAGTAAAGAGACTTTACCCACTTTCAGTTGTAATAATTTCGGCTGTTACTATTAACAAAGTAGATAAATAATTGCATGTGAATCTGAAAAAAATTGTCTTGGAGAAAGATGAAAGGTGCAATCAGCATCAGCAGGGTTTTTTCCACTTACATTCGCTCTCCTTCAAGAGCATTTTTTTTTGCCTCATCCCATAAGACTGTGGGGTTTTCTTAATCCTGCAAAACTAAATTTGATTACATCCTATTTCTTACTCAAAACAAAGACAGCAAGCACAATGCATTACACACTGCAAAATCCAAGCTTCTTTCTTTGTCCCTGTAGCACGGTGACTTTCAGAGCTGCAGTGTTTGCAGCTCTCCTATCCACCCTTGAGCATCAGGAAGTTAGATCAGCATTATTTTCAAACTAAACTTTCCAGGTGCTCAAGAATGCAAAGTTGACAAGTTATCTTTAAGTTGCATAGCTGGGAATATGCACTTCAAATAACAAGAAACATGCATTATGAAGAGAAACAACACAACTATCACTTCAGTCTCTCATCACTGTAAAGATCTGAACAATACATTCCTTTAAACATAAGAAAGCAAACTAATGGCAAATCACGGTGTCATTCAAGGATCTTTAGTTGTTCATCATGCACTGTTTTGCTTAACAAGCTCCACTTCTGTTAGCAAGTACAGATCCTAAATTGCATCTCTCACAAAAAAACCTGTCAGACAAGGTGCTTCCAACAGGTTTATGCAAGAAAGAAAATTCAGGAGCCAGCACAGCTGACAAACAGAAGAAATAGTATGGAAAAGGGGTGCAGTTCACTAAGGACACATAAGCAGAAATAATCAGCTGACAAATACAGGATGGAAGAATGACTGTCTAGACAAAAGTATTCCGGAGAAGGATCTGAAGGACTGATCAGCAGTTCCCGACAATATGAGTCAACACAATGCTGTTGCAAAAGGAACAAACATCACACAAGAAATGACAAGCAGACTCTCAAAAATTCTCCTGCTTTACCTGATAAAGCTTTCCTATCCAGTTCTGAACACAGATCAATTGGTTAAAGATACAAACAACATCATCTACAAGGAAAAGATGAAATAACTGGAGTCATTTCACGCAAGGAGACAATCTTGGCAAGTCTTCATATACACATAACACACGCAGAAGGAAAAATACTCCAGTGCTAAACACTTTCTAGTAGTAATACTACTAAACACTGACTATGGAAGTTACAGATGCTCTATTATCAGCATTTCAAAGAACACGCTGGCAAACATCCTTCAGAAGTGATAAGAGTTGACATGGCCTTGACAAAGTGATACAGATTAAATCTCAACTCTTTCTAAACATTTTTCTTATGTTTCTATTGATTATCTCCAGAACAAAAATTAATCCTTTGTATTACATAATGTTAGAAACACTTACAATAAATTAAATGCATGCAACTAAATAAAAAGGGACATCTCCCTCCAGTCTTCTGGCTTCCAAATCACCAGGAAGGGTACAATGGCCACCCCAAAGGCACCCTGCCCAGCTCCTCACAAAAGGACAAATAGCAAGAAAAATTAGGAAAAGCAAAACAGAAGGTTACTCAATGATTTACACAGTTGCATGAAAAAAAAAAATCCCACAGTAAAATTCCAGACTGAAAGTGAAGCAAAACCGTCACATTTCAACCCTTCTGTGCCAAACAGAGGCTTGAAAGGACTTTGAGTTACGTAATTTGTTCCCCTGTACCTTTGCAAAATCAAGTACAAATCCAGTAACACACAACACACCACAGGCAAAGTGTCTCAGAACTAAAGAAATGAAGTGACATCTCCCACAGGTGCAAACTCTGAGAGCACCTTGTCTCAGTTGCTGAATACAGTCAAATGTTGCAAATGATCCAAGCAGTCGAAATGCTCTCAGGATTTTCCCTGATCCCAAGGCCCAAATTATGGAAAACTTTATAGACCAAAACCTACATGGTGAATTACACTCAGAAATTAAAAGGAAACTATGGAATGTGGTAGATAACATGTTCACCTTGAACCAGGCTGTAAATGTGAAACACTATTTTATTCTGAAGCTTCATCACTTCCCTAACCTGCAGCCCAGGAAAGAGATGTGTCAAAGGCAGACACCCTTGCAGCAGTGCAAAAGGCTGCCAATATCTGTGTGGTTGGAATACAATAACCAGTTATAGCTTCCTTGACAGAGAAGTTATGACTCCATCATGTGCTGCCAAAGCTCCCAGAAGCAATTCACAGATTACGTTATTCTATGCTAGATTTAAAAAAAAAAAAAAAGCACATCTTCCCTTTCAGCAAGGAGACCACATTCTCACCTTGACTCCTTATGTAATTTAATTTATTTAATTCACTGTTGTTCCATCATCTTCTGGCTATATTTGACTCAGCTAGTAGCCACACAAGTCCAACACTGAGAATGGTGGCAAAAAAAGCCTCAAAACAGCAAAAGAGGAAGAAAAACAGTGTCATCAGCATACAGCTAACCATGAAATAACATCAGCCTTCAAAAATCTTCCCCAGTAGCTCCAGATATGTAGTGAATAGCAAAGATGAGAACATTCTGGAGGCAGCTGCTAAAAAATGCATTTTAAAAAATCTTGATTTAGTCTTATTTTAAGGCAACTTCACCACTTTATCAACACTTGTTTAAGTTAAGGCTAGTCTTATGACCAAAATGACTTAAAAATCTCAGCCTTCGTATTCTGCTCTCCGACAGAATATAGTCAGTGATTTTTTTTTTGTCCAAAAGCTGTGAGTTGAGATCATGCTGGTTTTGAAAGATACTTGAAGTTACTGCTCATATAGAAGACCAGGAAAATATCTTTATCTGACATCCTAAACTGATGTAAAAGTCTCCATGACAATGTATCATGTATCAAAAACCTTCCTATAGCAAAGACCACACATTTTCCAGCTCAGATAACTAGAACTTGGGGAGTATCTGATAAAATGAGAACAGGCTCCTATTGCCCAAGTGAAGTGAAGGGAGTATTGGTACCCTGCCAGCCTCACTCAGTGTCCCATGGTACCCCACCTTCACCTGCTTGCAGGGGACCAGCCCCACAAGCTGTAACAAGAAAATGAAGATCATCCTCCAACTGTTCATTAGCCAAATGGAGCTCATGAGACCTAAAATGTGCTTTGTTTTGCCCTGCCTCATCCCTAGACAGTTTTAAGGCAGCTTGACAGGACTTTTGGATATAGAACATTACTAGCGGTCGCATTAGTGCAAAGCAAAAATATAAACTGAATTCCAAATAACACTGTGAGGCAGGTTCAACATAGAAGAATGGAAGACATGAAGCCTTCAGTCTTATTTGTACTATTTGGAGATGGATGAAGAGAAGCTGATGAAGTGTTTGTGTTAAACAAAACACATCTATTAGAAGACTAGCACAGTTATTGACAGAGATACAATGTGACATTAACCACACAATAGTCTTTGTCTTTTTGTTGTTGAGCTAAACAAACCAAGCTCATTTACAGTAAACTCAGCTTGCAGTCAAAAAAGCAATTACAGCATGAAGAGAAAGATGCCTCGCTATCTTTCAAGAGGATTGCTAGCAAGACTAGTCTGGCTGCAACCCAGAAGAACAAGACACAAGCCAATTGATTTGGCTTTTGTCTATGTGCTAGTCAATACTGCTCCTGTGATCAACTAATACACCTCCTGTCTTTTTCCTCCTATAAGCCCCAGCTTACAGCAGAAAGTCATTTCATCCTTCTGTTTCTCCATCTATAAAATAGGAGATGGCCACACTTCACACACCTATAGGAAGGCAGATTTACAGCTTAACCACACTAAAAATACCAAGCATTATTTAAACTTGTCTGAGTTAAACTGGTATATTTTGCTGTATGGAATCACTTCAGGATCTGGAATAGCATTCTGCTTATAAATTAGATTATGCATTTGCCAACTGTTAAGTTATTCTCTTTAATATGTCCATCCTAATCCAAGAAATGCCTTCCTGAGAAATGCTAAGAAACTTTGTGCTCAGTAGAAAAAGGTGAATCACCTATGTTCAAGAAAGTATAACTGCATCCTTACAGATGCAGGTAAATCTGCAGATCTGGTGAGACAAAAAGAAAAACTGATCCTCTATATTCAGGCTAACAGAACTTGTATTTTACTCCAAACAGCAGCTACAAGACAATTATGTAGTCCTGTGATTTATTTACTACAGCTAAAAGTTTCCAGTTCGCACGGATCAGTAAGCCACCTTTGAAAGCTACACTTGCTGGTTGCTGCCTGCAGCTCCACAGCCATGCAGTCTTAAATGACTCATTTTAACAAAGGGTTTGGTTATTGTTCTAAACAGCATTGTTCCGTTGGCTTCTAAATTCACATAAAACAGCAACATGGCATTTGTGTAAGCCAACTCAATTTGATGTCTACCAGATTTAGATACTATTAACAGCAAAAAAAAAAATCTTACCTCTCCTACCCCTACATCAGCATACTTTGTGCTAAATACTCCACATAAGTGACCACTGGATCCTTTGTGCAATGCCATCACTAGTCTGACACAACAGCTGAAGGTGTGATTCAAAACGTGGAATTTCAAAGTGAAACACAGAAGTTTAACCTTCTGTTCTGAAAATAAAGATATCAAAACCCAGACAAGAAAACTTTCTCAGAACCAGTAATATTCCAATGCTTAATTCACCTTTAGCATCCTGAAGGATAACAGGTAACTGACAAAACCTATAGCCTTAGAAATAAAAAACCACATAATTGCAGTACAAAGGATGCCACGTTAATGTAATAATGTCCTTCGTTATGACAGCTTGGCTGTCTACTAGGAAATGAACTAGCAGTGTGTCTGCCTACTAGTAAATGAACTCAAAGTCAAGCAACCTGCTCAGAAAAAAAAGCGATTAGGTATTACCAGTGGCTAACGGGCAGAAGCTTAATACAATTAATAATCTTCAAATTTTTAACTACCCCTCAAAGTGGGAATCAGTCAGGCTATGCAGGTGAGCCACAGCCACCTGGTTACCAGCAACCCTTCAGTGCAACCAGGTGGCTGTTGCCTGGTTATTCATCCATTTTGGCATGTCACAGTAGAAATGTGCAGCACGCAGCATGTGCTGCAAAATTCAGATTGAAAATGCAGATGAGGTCTGATGTTGATGCAAGCCCTGAGCTCTTTATACAAAGGATACATATGCTTGGTACAACTAATCAGGATTCTCAAAGGGGTTTTATAACACACCCATTTTACCAGGGCAGATAAATACATCAGTGTTTAAAAAAAACCAAAAAAAACCCACCACACACTGTTTGGAAACAATCTCATCACTAAAAAGAAAATACATAAGCAGGTCTGCAGTGCAAAATGCAAGTTTGATCTACAAAATCCACTTCGTGTGAAGTTTAAAGAATTATACAGCAATATACAACTCTTTCTCTTGCCTCCCCTACCACTGCTGTAGAGCACAATAGCTTATACAATAATTGGGTGTGAAGACTTTGCAGACAGCACTCATCATGCAGGTGAGTGAGCACATAGCATAAAACACGGTTCAAGAGAAAAATTAAATTACTTTAGATTGGTATTTCAACATTTTGCAATGGTCATACCAACTGTGATATCACCCCCATCCTAGGGGTATAGAGAACCCAAATTGAACAGTGGCCTTTTGTTACTGTGTTGAATAGCCTTTGGAAGGCAAATCACAGAAAACCATGGAACAAATTTAAATAAAAAATAAGCATCTTTGTGTGACTATATTATATATACACAAATAAAGAGGATCTTTGTAGCGAACCACATTTGCCTACTATTGAGAAATTGCAACTGTATCTCTTTAGCAGGCATAAGATTTCAGTGCCACCAGCCCTGGAAGTGGGGGAGAGCTGGACAGTGATCCATGTGCAAGTACCTGCAAAGGTTTACTAAACATAAAAAATATTATTTAATGGATATCACTTGTTTAGCAGCTGGGGGATAGTCATTCAAATAAGTGGAACAGTGTTTAGCTGCTTGTTTTCAGTATTGGAAGAGATGCTCCATAGTGATTTTTAGCTCATAAATCAGGAGGGAAAAAAAACAGACTAAGAGGAGGGCTGCAGCTTGAAATACTTGACTGCTAATATCCAGCATGCCATTCCAGGGAGCCCCAGAGTGGTTTTTAAGCTTCTGCCCATCCTTGTAAAAAAAGGCGGGTGGTAGGGCTAATCAATATCTTGCAACCCAGCTGTGACCTGGCAAATAAAGAAGTCAAGAACATAAATCCCATCGATGATGTCTGTAATTTAATGTTCGGAGGACGGCAACATCTGGGACCAACTCCAAGTGGGACGGAGCGGCCCCGCACGGCGCCGGCTCCTGCGCTCGCCGGAGCGCTGCTACAAACACACACAAAAACAAAGGAGGGCTCCGCGCTCCTCCTGCTTTTCCCGTAATATACACAATTCCGCGTTCAAACACGACGTAAACAAACAGAAAGCTGCTTACTACGCTAGTAGGTCTGTGTAACAGTTCAGCTGTGTCAGAGGGGACTATTGTCCGAGACGAGCCACCAGAGCTCACCGAGTATTGGCGGTTTTAATAGGTGGTGTCAAAAAAAAAAAAACAGAGTGAACCTTCCTGATCACTTCGTAAGTCACATCAGGGGCTCCAGAGCCCTGCACCGGGCAGAGTTCAATACAGAGGCAGAGAAGCGCGGCTCCCACAAGAGACACTTTGTCTGGTTTCCACTAAAGCAGCGACAAAACCCCCGACGCGCGAACAATGCCCGCGGCCCCGCTCCTGCTCCTCCTCGGGGCGCCGCCGCCACAGACCGTCTCCCCGCCGGGCCACCGCTCCCGGCAGTATTTTTTAAGGCTGCTTTGTTCCCTGTGAAAAACCAACCTTTCCACCCAGCGCCCGCCTGGGAGGCGGGTGACCGGCCCCATCTCCGGGCAGCGAGCAGAGGCGCTGCAGCCCGCGGCTCGGCCACCGGCCGCCTTTTGTTGCGCCTCTGGGGAAGGGACCGCTCTCCCGCGCCCCGGCGGGACCGCCGACCCTCGCCGCGCAGAGGGGGCGACACGACCGCTCGCAGAGGCAGGGCGCTGCCCACACTCCCGCGGCAGACACCAGCAGCCCACGCCAGCCCCGCGGGACGAGCCCGCTCCGCCGCGGGATGCGCTCCCCGCCGGCAGCGCCGCTCCTCGCTCCTCGGCCCCGCGCTGCCCCGCTCGCCCTCTCTCACTCACCCACGCCGTACTTCTCGTGCTCCGTGGGTATCCACATGCTCGCGACGTGCGGGCCCCCGCCAGCCCCTCCGCTGGCAGCGGCGGTGGCCGGCGAGCGCGTCCGCTGCCCGGCTGCTCCCGCTGCCCCTCAGCCGCGGCTGCCCGGTCCCGGCCGCGAACTCATTGTTCTGCCGGGCGGGCGGACCGACTGACTGCGGCGCGCCCGCCGCCAGCCACTTATATGCCCCGTCCCGCTGCACGCCGGGGAACGTAGTGCCTCGGCGCGGCCGCGCCCCTCGTCGCCCGCGGCCGAGGGAGAGACTACGAGCCCCGGCTGGCCCCGCGCTTCCCGCCGGGGCGGGGCGGGGCGGGGCGGAGCTCGGCTCCCGGAGGCCGCCCCACGCCGGAGCGGGAGGAGCGGCGCGGCGGCGGCATGGCAGCGTCCGGCGGGGCCGGCGGGCCGCCGGGGCGGGGAGGTGAGTGCGCTGCGTGGGGGACCCAACTCCCCCCTGCCGGCGGCTCCGCGGTCCCAGGCTCGGGGCCGCTCTCCGGGCGGTGGGACGGCGGCGGCTCCGCGGGGCGCCGGGGGTGGGGAGCAGGGGACACGTGTGGGACAGCCGGGAGCCGTCGGGGCCCGGCGCGGCGGGGGCCCCGCCGGTCGGTGCGGGCTTCCGGGGCGATGAGCTCCGAGCAGCCCCGTCCCCGCCTCCGGTAGTTAAAAGGGGAGTGAGTCCTTCTGGTGCTGCCGGTGCCATTCCTCGTAGCAAAGCTCCGAGTTTGGCACATGAAGCTGAGGGGACTGGGAGAGGTTTCAGCAGCGGGTTGTGCTGGAGAGGGACTGGGTGCCGGCAGCGGGCCAGCGAGGTGGGACATCGCGCTGATAGTCTGGGTGGCTTTTTGACTACTCACATAAATCCGTCTCTCAGCACAGACATACGCAGAGATAAAGAAGAGCAGATGGTGTACAGCAAGGAGCACAAATGGACTATCGGGAGTGACAGCCAGGGATAAGCCAGGCACCTTAAGCAGCAAGAACAGCGAGGTCTCCATCCTCACTGAGAGGCCTGTATGTCTGTGCCCTTCTAGAAGCAGCTTAGCTAGAGCTCACCTTAGGTAAACCGCAATAAATCCTCACGCTGAACTGATCCTTGTTAGAGAGACCCAGGTGTTGTGAGGCAGGAGCAAGAGCTTGAGTTACATCTTCTGGCCCTGGGGGAAAGAACAGATGGAAAAAAGGGGAGAAACGCCAGTGACAGGATGCTGCTCTGTGAGCCTCACCAGGTACAGGCTGTCTCTAAAATGAGTATGTCTGGTTTTTAAAAAATAATCTCTGAACAAATCATTACTTTGAACTGGTAACTAGAAATTTGAGGGGATGATTCAGTTTGAGCTGAACAAAAAAATCGTGTTTAAAGTTTTCACATGTAAGAGAGGGACGTGGCTCTTTGTTTTTTTTCAGGTTGTCTTTTAGCTTCTACTGTCAAGTTATGTTCAATTTTTAAGTCACTGATAGTGTGAAGGACACAACATAAGGAAAAGTCATGTGCAAGCAGGCAGTTTCAAACCTAGAGTTAGAACACACTTATTCAGTGCTTATCCTTCTAGTTGTCAAACTTTGGTAGCAAGTGATCATTTAAGTGATCTTTGTGTTCTTTCTCTAGTGTGTACTCTGCTTCTGTTCATAAAAGTAATATCTCTTTATTTATGCTAGTAGTTAAAGCAATACTCCTAATTTTTTTATGTGCTGCAGTCTGTTGGCGTGATCCTCTCGTACATGAAAAGCCAGACCCTTCTAGAGCTCTTCCACAGTAGTGTCATTGCACCCAGAGGCAAAGTTGTGCCATTTTAACTGTTGAAAAGAACAGCCACTTTTGTCTGTGCAAGTCTTTTATGTGAAACTGTGTATAGGTCTGTGGAGTAATACAGGCAATGAGGCTACCCTGAGGTTTTTCTAGGTAACTCTCATAAAGACATTGGCACTAGTGGGAAAAAACGTTTGTTCTATTGGAATTCAGAGACTTTCACACTTTTCCTATTAGTGAGTTCATTGAAAGGATTAGTAAACTTTCAGTGTCTCTGCTCCCAAATTTGCTTTGCATCCCCTGGCAGATCCTTTGGAGTCTTTAAATGATTAAACGTATAAAAGTCACAATTGAAAATCAAAATAATGGGTGCCAGGCTAAATTAACTTCCACCCCAGCCTATAGACTTCCATGTACATCCAAGCTATTCCTGTCTCCATAAGAGATGGCTGCCAACATGCTGGCTGGGAGTCATGAAATTCTGCCACAGCCTTTTAACTGCTGTCTGTCATGTTAACCATGACTGACTTCAGCATGTTTGTATTGGGCTCAGAGCCCGTCTTTCTTCTTCTCTTCAACAAAGACAAGACTACCAAACAGCTAAAACAGCCTTTTCAAAATTATTCAGAGCCCAGTTGTTTAGGGTAAATAGCTCTTACACTATAAATCACATTGTCTTTGGGCGAAGAAAATACTTCACCCTAAAATTTATCATTTCACTGTCTGTGAGCAAAATTCTTTAGGTTTCATTTCTACAAGGCTATTTGCTCTAGCAACATCTTGTAGTTGCATGTGCACTTGAGAATGTGTGTCGCTTCTTTGGAGACAGTATATAGGAAAATTAAATAAAATACTTATCCTTGTCTTGCTGTTTCCTATTTACAAGGAAGCCTGTGCTTGTGTATTCTCATCCAGGACTGTGCCGCTTTTTAGTTAGTTCCCTCCAGCAGTCTTCACTGAGTGGCTTGTAATAAACATTTCATTGTCCACAGTACAGTTTGTTCAGTCTACATGAATTATGCTACATATCAACATTTCTTACAGCATCTGTCAATGGATTTTTGAATGAGTTTTTTCCTGGAAGTGTGTCTTTCATAGCTTCATTGGCAGTCTGACAGTTACGGTTTACTACTTGAGGTCTTAACGTGATCAAATGCTTTTTAATACCATGCTGCTGGAGTGTACCATGCCAGAGCACAGCATGTTATTCTTTCCATGTCTCTCTCTTGTGTCCCATTTTTAACCCATTGGTTCACTGTGGAAAACTAACGTTTAAGTGGTCTTGCACAAGTCTACCTTTTTTCATTGCTACCAAGAAGATACATCAGAGAAAGTTGTTTTGTTCCTGATACTGCAAGTGTCACTTCTTTAGCTCAGCTCTGAGCTCCCTCTGTTAAGGATGCTGTGAGAGCCACTCAACCCAGTGGACTCTGGGATCCAGGAGTTCCTCTTTCCTGGTCACTGAAAGCCAGCCCTATGTTCTCTCAGACCTGAGAGCTTTCTCCATCAGGGTGGGTGGATGGAGCTGTTGCTGTTCCTGCCGGCAGGTCTGGCCAGCAGCAAGGCTGAGCATGCATTCAAGAGAGACATGCACAAACATGAAACTGAAATGGTTGGTCACACAGCCACCCACAGAGCAATGCCTTTATCATGCCCTCGTAAATACTGACAGTACTCACATAAACAAGCATAGGGATAGCCCAGTCTAGTTCCTCTGTTCTGGCTGACCAGGATTGACATTCACTAGGGAAAATACAATTCCTCTTTAGACTCGCAGGCACTCCCGTATTCGCAGACCACTTGAATATCAATGTGGGCTCTCAGTCTGTTTAATATTCCTGGACCTTGGGCCTCTTGCCCAGCCACCGGATCAGACACCAGCTCTTTCCAGGTGAGGGTCTCTTCCTGCTCACTGGCTGCTCCAGCTTGATGATCACTACCTGATGCATGACAAAAATCTGGTGTTTCTGATGCTCTTACGTGGGCCATCTCAGTCTCACATGGTATCACTGATTCAGTTACCTTGGCCCTGTGTGCCTTGGAAGATTTCACTTCCCGAAAGGTCCCAACACCTAACACCCAACCCTTTGTGAAGCCCAGCCACCTCTCAGTAACCCCCTTCTTAACTACCCGAAAGCCAGCCCTTCTTCACTATGTGCTCTTGGCAACTTTTTCCAGCATCTCACTCTGTTATTTATGTTCAGCTGTTTCTCAGGTCCTGCCCAGTAGTTTTTCATATAGCTAAACCTCAGGCCAGGGCCCGGTCATTGTCCTGCATATCTTAGCACCATTTCTGCCTTGGTTTTGGTGTCGGCTGCCAGAAGTTGAGCTTGCTATCTCATCACCACACTCTCGGGGTATCCCTTCTGCTGCTCTGGCCTCTGCCAGGCTGAGGTTTTGGTGGGCATTTTAGCTTCCCATTAATTTTCTTCATAAACTTCATGATTTTCGCCAAGTAGCAAGCAATAGAGCAAGAGGAAATGGCCTCAAGTTACATCAGGGAGGTTTAGATTGGATATTAGGGAAAAATTCTTCATGGAAGGGGTTGTCAGGCATTGGAACAGGCTGTCCAGGGCAGTGGTTGAGTCACCATCCCTGGAGGTACTTAGAAGATGTGTAGATGTGGTGCTTAGGGACTTGGTTTATTGGTGGACTTGGCAGTGCTAGGTTTATAGTTGGACCCGGTGATCTTAAAGGCTTTTTCAACCTAAATGATTCTATGATTCTGCACCAGCCACTTCTGAGCTTTATGGCTCTCCAGCCTTTCGCACTGTCTTCTCATCTGGTGTGAGCCTGCCTTTCATTTCTCACTCATGGCCTCTGTTCCTCAGCTGTCATCTGCCTCTAGAAGGCCCCTCTGATCCTCTAATGACAGTTTCTCAGCCTGTCACTCTCAAACATTAATTTGGTCCCTCCTGCCCCCATTCTCTCCCACACCCCTCTCGGTTACTCCTTCTGTCCTGGCCCTTTCCCTTCCAAACTGCCAGCCTCCTCTAACCACAGCTCTACCTTTAGTCCCACCACTCCTGTCCTGTTGCCATGTATCTCACCAGCTGTCATCCACAAACCACTTCTGGATACTGTTTTCATCCCTGCTGATCCATTCTTCTTTTTTTTTTTTTATAATGTGTTTCCACCTCCAACTCCTGTACATCATCCCCTCTCACCTTACCACTCCTGGCTCTCTACAGGTGTGATCTCTCATAATAGTTCCTGCACTTTCTTCCCTAGGATTAAACTTCATTAGGCCCAATGGAGTCACAACAGTGTGAAAGGTTATGAGGCAAAGCCTGTCAAAGCACCACTGTCATGTGTCATTCCTGGCTCTCAGCAGTGTTGTAATCTCTGCCCTTAAGCAGGAGCACATTAAGAGTCAGAAAGATGAAGTTTCTCTGTAGGACTCCTGCCTACTGAGCTTGGTGTCTAAAAGTCCACCCGAAAAGCTTTCCAGAAGTGGGGGACGCAAGGGATTTCTTGGCTTCTGTGTGCTAAAACATAGATGGAATTCGGCCTCCTTGTTGCTGCTTCACTTCTGTTTTGGAAGCTAGGAAGTGAGGAGGGGAGTGGATGAGTGTTTCCCTTTTTCCACTCTTAAATTATGTCCCTGGGTTACTGGTAACTTCTGATGATAGCATGTAATGACAACTTCCTTCATGTTTGCTACTCCAGATTGTGTTAGAGGCTACAGTGCTGCAGGGCACTTCTGTAAAGCTCATGCATGCATCAGGATGGCCCTGCTGAAGGAGCAATTAAAGGGATTCCTGGGCAGTGGCACCTGGCCACTTAGGGCTCTTCCAGAAAGGAAGGTTCTTCTCTCACTCCCGTTCTAATCCTCTTTCCCTGGGAGACCCAGGCAGGGAGGGAAATGGCAACAGCAGCGATACCTGTGGCTGTGCTCTGCCCTAAAGCCAGTCTTTGAGATGTGGAGGGCTAAGGGGGGTGGTACGTTTAAGTCCCATTTGGGATGTCGAAGACTGATCAGCATTGAAGTGCATTAGTGAAAACAGACACTCTCACTGTCAGATTCAGAAGCACATCCATTTGTGGATCCCTTGAATATTACCATGACCTCTAAACCCGTCTCTTACCCAGAATGCAAATTTCCTCCTATATGCTAGCAAATCCCACTTGGTGTTGTCTATCAAAATGGATGCACACACTCACACTTGTCTCACATGTACCCCACAGTCATGGTTCCCTTGAATATTAGCAGAGTCTCTAAGTGCTGTGACTTGCCAGGCCTCAGCTCTGCCCATGGCTGGACCTTGGGACCCTCGCCCAGCCATTGACTCAGACCTTGAGTGTTTCCCGATGCAGGTTTTCTGCTCACTGTCTGCCGTGGTTTGAACCTTGCTAGCAAATTACACATGCACAGACAATGCATACAGGGTTAAATTCACTAGGAAAATGTAGACACACCATGGTCCCTCTACTTGCTGATCCCCAACCTGCAGACCTTGTGACCTGCAGCTGCTGGTTCTTAGGCCTCACAACAGTATCACACATAGGATAGAGGGTGAATTACATAAAGTAATCAAGGAAAGAATTTAGTAAGAAAAAAAGGATAGACCTTAGTGATCAGGTGCAGGGTTTGGCCAGCGAAGTGTACCCACCAGCAGCCTGTTTAAATGCAATTGACCCTTTTTTACTCCTCATCACAGTTTTGCAATGTTTGTTACCCCCTCATCCTTCCATTTCTTCCTTTGCCCCCTCCTTTGAATTTCCCATAATAAGATAAACATAATCCCACAAACCTCTTCTGATACCCCGTAACAAGTTTCACGCAATTCCACAAACACCCTCAAAAATACTGTAATACGTACGATAATCACTTTTTCCCTTCCTTATCAGTGACAAAGTTCAGGCTGGACCTGTTCAAGTCTGTTTCTGAGTAGTTCCTTTAATGGCATTAGTTCCTGTAGTGACCAAAGACGGCTTATTGTCTCTGTAATCACCTGCTCATTAATGTTTGTGTGTGTTTGTGTGTAATCTGCCACTTCCTAGTTATTTGTTAATTATTTTATAGTGAATAGTCCTCAATGAAATAAAGGAATGACCCAGATGCTCTCCCATCCCACACATCCTTATATTACCCCTCGTAGGCAGGTCAGCCCCAAGTGAGTTATCTCCTTCCTCTTTGAACATCCACACCATGCGTGGTTGGGAACAGGGAGCTGCTGGCTGCACGCTGCTGTGGGTGGAAACCCCAGTGAGGTGATAGAGCAGCCATTGCCCCAAGCACACAGCTGGCCTTGTCCGTTCATCAGAGTTTCTTCAGACATTGTCCTGTTGGGCTTACCCAGCCCACCCGTACCTCCCCGTTCCTGTTTGATGATTTAGAGGTTGGTATCCTGCTCGGTACCCTTCCTTAAAACCCCAGCCAGTCCCAAACGTTCACAGACGTGGTTGCATCCTGAGTTGTTCCACCACTGGGGGCTTCCACGCATCTAGAGTTCCACCAGTGATCCAGTTCTTGGGCTAAATCTATGCATTCAATGAAGGATTTCAAGACCTGGGGCTGCCACCCTACCATAAATTTTGGACAGGCAAAGAAGAGATTCCTTCTAGCAGCAGGCATTATGAGATCCATAAAGGATCTTGGTTTGACAGAGGCAAATCATTGTGAAACGAACATCTAGCAATTACACCTGGAGGATAAGTGCACTAATTAATTCTGTAAGGGCAACACAGTTTATTTTAATATGATCACAAGAATTAATCTCCTAAAACAGTGTTATTTAAAATGTTTTAAGAACATTTGTTATGATTCTTAATTTAAAATGCAATATCATAGTCATTTTGAATGGTTACCTGATGAGCATATTGATATTATGGACGACTGGAAATTACCAAGTTACGGCTTGTAAAATAACCTTTTATGTGCTTCTGTGTTTGAAGAGTAAAAAGGCAAAATCCTTTCTTGTAATGTTACAAGAAGATTTTAGTGGTTTTTTACCTTCCACAGCACATTTCTAAAAAAAACCCTGATGATGGGAGAATATACAAGTGAAACTAAGTATTTCATTAAATGATAGTAATGGATTAATAAAATAAGTAATGGATTGTATTGCTTGGTAGTACAAATCTAAGCTGCCTGTGATCCTGCCGTAATTTTACAAATAATTATGTTACAAACGTACACTGTATTTTATCTGAAGACAAATGGGTATCCCCCACACCTCAGCATGAATATGTAGCTGCTGTTCGCACAAGACACAGGATATGTTGTATTCTCCAAAAATACCCAATAAAGGCTTGCTGTTAGGTTTTCTCTGAATTCAGAAAACATTTGTAGCTTAAAAAGAGAAGATGAATGGCCTTTATCTTTGTTAGATATAGTTTAACTGGCTACTAGTGGACATAGAGCTGCACTTAATTCCAGTAATTTATGCCAATTCTTGCCTGCTCAGTAGCAGGTAAAGGCTTTGATGCACAAATGAGCTACCAAGTCTCAGCTGCTCTGTATACTACTATATACTAACTGGAGCTCTTTGAGAAGTAAGCTGCATCAGGATACCTGGTGAGCTTGTGCCTGTGGACCACAGAACAGGTTAGAACATGGCAACTTGTTTGCATGTTAAAGCTTTCTTCTTGGGCCTCCTGTTACCTGCAGTGGAGCAACAGTGAGTGGTGGTTCACGAGCTTATGGATTGATTAAATCCTTTAAATGGTCTCAGTATTAGCAAATACCTGATTCTGACCTGAAAGGCTTTCTCATTACCTGAACACACATTAGATATGGACATGCTTTATTTAGATGTAGAGATGTAGACCAGGGAGGTATTACAAATTTTTTTAATGTCTTAAGTGTGGCGCAGATGCCAGCATAGTTTGTTGTGCCTATTGAAATACCCTGTTCAATGTTTTGGTTTGATTTCTTCTTACTGGGGAGCACTGGTTTTCTGGAAGAGCACCAAAACTGTAAGTCCTTGTAGCCAGTGATGTCTGCCATAAGGTGTGCGTGTCATATAAACAGGTGACAGAGTTCTCCCTTTGAGATTTGAGCCGGCTTTGATAAAGGGATACAGGGCTTAAACTGGGATGTGCTTCTGGGAAGAGCAGACAGTAAGAAACAAAGAAAAGGACTTAAATATTACGAAATTACAAGCGTTCAGTATTTTAACTTCAGTGTAAGTGGAATTCTTTGTCCAAACAGCCTTCATAAGCTTTCCCAGCCTTGTGTGCTTCCTTCCACTATGGTCTGCCTTTCAGCCCCTGCTAGAACTCTGCATCTTCATGTGAAAGTCTGCATCCCAAAACTACAATTGCTCACAGACTCTCTTTGAGGCTGCTTCTTCATGTTCTCATCCACAAACTCCAGCTGGCTGAAGCCAGGAGAAAAGCCTCAAAGCATTTGAATGCTTTTCTATGGACCTTTTTAAAATAGCTTTAAATATTGCATCAATAAAGCTCTGCACAGCGTGAGAAAGATCGTGGCATTGAAGAACTGGGAGGGAAAAAATGGGGTTAGTTTTGCGCAACTTCAAAGCAAGTCTGTGCTTGTGAGGAGTTGGGCACATCATCCTGCCCAGGGTGTCACTGAAGTCAGGGGCGTGTGTATGTGAAAGCACGAGTTCTTTGCAGAATTGTTGTCTTGAGTCATCAGTAATTAATTACAGTCACTTGAGAGGAAAAAAACTAGTGTCCAATGACCTGATAACTGTTGAATTAAATAACGTATTTAAAACATTAAAACTGAGTAACCAGGCTGAAACTGCACTGCTTAGCTTGCGATGTAATGCGTAAATTTTTGAAAAAGGCCAAACTGCTAAACAGTAGGGTTAGGTAATTTGACGGTGTGCAAGTAGTTTTCCTCAGTAAGAATATGCCAGACACTAGATAGGAGTACAAATGTAATGCATATGGCTATTTATACAATACAGTTTCATGTCAGGGAGCTTCTCTGCCTCACTTGGTAGGGCAGTAGATTTATGCCCTGTGGTATAAGCAACAACACTTTTTTGCTGTACAGATGTGGAGTGCTCAAACTACTTTGTACAGAAATAGTTCCCACAGATGATACTTTGATTGTGGTGCAGAGCCAAGTGTGCTGAACTGGAGTCTTTATTGATTTTTCAAAACATGCTACATGTTATGGCAGCCAAATTGTAATTATGAAGTAAATGAAAAGGGCATTGTGTTTTGCCTGAGTTTGTTCTCTGATTATAAAGGATTTTAGATCATCAGTTTACAGCAGTAGCTGTCAAGTTGTAACGTTTTGGCACTATAGGGAATGGTATGGTTGCAAGTCTGATGTCTGGTCGTTGATATCAAGGCCTGGTTTCCCAACAGGTAATTCCATGTTCACTGCTTGTTTGCCACTCTATCCTAATATTTTGCTATAGCAGACCTGTAAATGAGAAATTGTGGTAGATGTAGTAGATGTGGCTTCAGTGGTCCAAAACTCTGAGATACCTGTCAGTTCTTAGTAATATATTTAAATTTGGTTTCTTGAGCTTGCCTTTTGATTTTTTTTGCCTCGTGTTTTCACTGGGCCATCTCTTCCAAATGGTCTTTCTTCCACTTTCTTGTGTTTTTCTCTGATTTTTGTGACTGACAGATAGTGACCACTGTGAAATGTCCCATCTGCTCTCATTTGTCATCAGTGGCTCCAGCCCCAAGGAGCAGCTGCTCCTGTTCCTTGCCCTGTGTAGTAGTAGCAGGTTAAAACCTTTCTCTTTATCCCTCTAGTATAGAAGGTTTATAACTGGATATGCCATCTGTTTCAAACTTACAAGCTGGTTCACATTAACATACAATAAGGCACACTAGATAAAGACACTTGGTGCTGCTGTCCCTGCAACTATATTGCACGGTTTGGCATTTTTGCTTTGGATTACATGTAGTCAGCCTTCCCGCACCAAACAGCTTCAATGCGCAGATGTTTCACAGCTGTCTGAAGCAGTACCCCATGGTTTAGACCCACGTGTCTCTTCTAGGCGTTGGGATGCATTTCATATGCATCTGAACTCCAGGTGAATCTGGTTCACGTGCACCAAAACTGCTCTGTGAACCCAACCAGTGTGCAAAGCAGTTGGAGGATGATGAGGGCCTGCTGGACTTGGGAGTTTCAGAGCTGTGCGGAGAGGTGCAAGAAGAGGGACAGGGCTGGTGGGCAGCACAGGGACACATGGCGGAGCATCCCGAGATTCAGGACCGCTGCCAAAGTGGGTGGCATGTGTCCCAGGTCAGCCCTGGCAGCACCGCGGCGGGAGTGCACAAGACTCACAGCATGAAAAGAGGAATGGTTATGGAAGAAATGCATGCAAGAATAAGTGATACTGCTGTCACCAGCGCATTCTGCTGGCATTTGTCTTGGCCAGTGTGTCAGCACTGAATTTTATTATGACTCAGTAATGCATGAATAAATGAGATAGAGCTTTTTTCTGAAGGCTGGTATGTAACAGAAAACATCCTGCTTGAGGTTTTAATTTTATTTTGTCTTATATGGGATGAAAACATGCAGCCTGTGTTATTACTATACTGATTTAATGTTCAGGAGTCTGCATGTATTTATGCAGTTAGTAAAATGTTGCCTGAAAAACATAAACAGCTTGTATCACTAATTCTAACATTTTAATTCTGCTTCTTGAGGAAATTAACTTCAATTATTTTATCATCCATGTCCATGAGCTACATATCAGTTAGTAAGTGTATATCATACTTAAGAAGTCAAGATCTGTGTTATATGCTTAATGTGTGAAGGACAAGAGAAATGAGTCCAGTATCACAAAAATACTTATTTCAAACTCTGGGACAAAGTCAGACTATGCTCATAGAAATTTGATATAGCCTGCTGTGAGATGCCCCTTTGATCTGTAAGATGTTAGTATTTAAGCTCTGACTCAAAAATACTTTCTTCTGAAATTAGTTTTCAAAAACTTATTTATAAAGCGTATAAATAGTGGTTTATTTGAAATACAGTCCAAGCTTTGTTCTCCCGAGCTAAGATATCAGGCTGAACTACGTTGATCCACATCACTGCACACTCTAATGAACTGTCCTTTTCAGCCATTGTTTTTTCCAGTTTGAATACAAATTTATGGAGGATTGATTCTAAAAGTAGAACGACTTCTTTTGCGGCTCTCCATCTGGAAAAGCTCCAGTTCACTGAGAAAGCAGCAACAGGCCACAGGGCTTCTAACACCACAGGGCCTCTTCTTCATACTAATTCTTCATTAAGTACAAAATTTGGTTGAATGATTCAGCCTTGAAGGCTTTCTGAGTGTCAAGAAACTCTGTCAGAATACCTGAGAGTGATTTCAACCTGTTCTGTCAGTATGAAACCCACATACATCAGGTTCCCAGAAATGGGACTTCTCAGGTGGCACCATGGGGTTAGTTTTAATTTACATGAGTCTGAAAAAAATTAAAGTGACATTTAAAATGAAAATTTCACACTATTTTTAGTTGTTTTTCTCAAATAGTTGCCTTTTTCAAGGAATGTCTACCAGTGGAAAAGAGTTAGAAACCCTGTGATACAAACATTTTAGTCAGAAGCATGGTAAAAATTCCTGCCGTAATGACATGGAGGTGTCTCTTAGGAATGGACAGCAGGCTTTAGATTTTTCAAGAAAAATCACACAGCCTTTCTTTTAACTACAGAACGTAAAGCAATCTTTTAAAAAGACCACTAGGCAGTCCTTTTAACATCAAGAGGATCAACATGCTTGGTAGTTGAATCCCGTTAGACTAAAAGGACAGGTGACAAGAGAAAAGATAAGGAAAATCCTTGTGGTAAAGAATTACTTATCTCTACTAAATAATGGCAACAAGAAGTAGAGAGTAAACTAACACGTTTTACATAGTAATGCTGGATATTAGGCTTAGTACCATAGTTGCTAAAGGCACCACAAAGATAAATCGTAGCAATGAAGAAGTATTACTGTCCTCATTAAACATCTAAGACCTCTTCCTTGTGGAAGGTCAGGCCCACAGTAAATGGAACCTAAGACATGCCTGTTCCAGCCTGCTAATGTTTGCAGAGGAGTCAGCAGAACAGTGGCAGTGCTAACATACACAAGTACTAAATTCACATACACATCTTTACTTGTGACACCTTCCAGTGCATATTTTTAAAAGGGCAGTCTTGATCAGCTTGGAACAAAATTGTACTCATTTTTTTAAAGTAGTTAATTTTCATGTGAAAATAGCAGAAATTATACTTCAGCTTTTAAAACAGCATTGTTTACTCTTATGATGGTGCCTTTGATATGCCTTCGTATTAAATAGCAAGTTAAACAGAAAAAACTACTACTTTTTATTAATTAGATTTGGGTGATAAGTACGAAAGAAGAGCCTACATGATTGCTTTTGTTCTTCCATGTCAAATTCTTGTGTTGGATATTTTCTTCCTCTTCTTTGTAACTAGACATTCTGAGATTCAGGCTACATAATTATCTTGTTAATCTTTTCAGATAATAGGGTAAGGTTTAATCATTGCTTCTTAATCCCTGATTTCAGTACATAACATGGATCTCAGCTCTCCATGTCTAGCATGTTGTGTGATCACACTAAACAAGAAAAGATTGGTATTGTTTACTTCAAAAAATATCTTTGTTGTTGAAGTGTCCTATTATTCTGGAGATCAGTATAATAATTCATACAAGCTTAAGTGATTCATAAATATCAATTTTTAAAATTAAACATTTAAGTACAGAGAAAATGTCAGGGAAGACCACTGAGTATTGAATATCACTTCGGAGTCATCTTGATTTGCTTTATTGCTTTTCTATTAAAAAAAAAGCATAGATAGATGTAGTTCTTTATAGATATCCTCTTAGACAGCCTCCATATATTTATGATCTACTGTCCTCTTCTTGCAAATCCATTGAGGTGAATAGCAAGTTAAATAGCCTGCTGAACTGAATAAGGTTGTTTGCATAAGTAAAATGTTTGCACAAATAAATGTAGAAATAACCATGGAGACTGCAAGGAAGACTGCATCCAAAGCCAAAATTCAGGAAAGGAGAAGCTTTGGGGAGGCTGTGTGACAAAGGTAAATATAAACAAGTGTTCTTGGGAGGAGAGAGCTGGAGAATATAGGGAGACTAGTGGCTGGTGGTGTAACTCCTGCACGTGCCACATCTGTGCTGCGGGGGTTTGGGTAGCAGGCAGAGAACGGAGGGAGAAGTAGAAAGAAACGAGAATTAAGTTTTATGGCAAATTGCATAAAGTAATTAAACGGAACTTGGTTTTCTGATGCTGTCACACCTGTGAGGAGATCTGAGTGCTGAAGGTGTTCAGAGGAGGAAGACTCTGGTAAGAGCATCCCGCAGGAGTGGGCAGAGTGGGGTCGGGAAGGACGCTGTAGCCACAGGTGTGGAAGACCAGTCTGCTGAAACTCGAGAACGTGTTTTGGCCCTGGGAGGAATGAAGAACTGTGTACTTGTCACAGTGCAGCTCATAGGGAATAGGAACAGTCCATCCTGCGAGCCCAGAGCAGCACCCATAGAGGAGGGACACAACATGAGTAAATCCTAAGGCACCTCTAAAGGGATCAGTGGAATTTATCGTCCGGTGAAAGTGAATGAGAGTGGGTGTATTGCAACTCTGGAGATATTCTGAAGATGTTGCTGAAATCAAGAAAGTACCTGCTGTAGGCAAAGCCATTCTGCTATTAATTAACTAATTAATTACTAGCCCATCACGTGGGTTGGCACTTGTGGGAATTACTGTTGCTGCTAATTGTTTAATTCTGAATTTTGAACAGGGAGGGTGGGGAAAAAAAAAGATAAACATACATACATTCTTTTGGTAATTCAGGTAAGATGTTTTCCTAGTTTTGCTAAGAGTAGGAATTGGCTTTGTATTTTTAGTACAGCACAGATACTCCTGCTATACTGCCATTTCACCCTCTAGGTGTATTGTAAACAGAAATGCTACTAATTTTGCTTAACAACAGTCATAAGAAATCAGAGTAGCTCTAAAGGGTATAATAAAATTCTTCAAAATTTCATTCTGAATTAGATAAATATCATTTCATATTTGTGACCAAGATATCAAACCCTGTGTTCAGTTGTGCTAATGTGGGTCCATGCCCTTTACCCAGAAATGAGGTGTTATGTGGCTCTGAGCACTTAAATATTGTTAGGAATTCTTATTAGGGTCACTTTCATCCGTGTGCGTGTGTCCCTCTGAATGTGCAAACAGTGGTTTTGCTCTGGTCTTTATTTTTATTGATATAGGATTTTCTCTTTCTGGGCTTAAGAAGAACGATGACAAGCAGTGGCATATACCTGCTGGTGAACAGGGCAATAATGTAGTCTATTATTTAAGCATGATCTTATTGGCAAACACATTGGTTTTGTTTTATTAAAATTCCAAGACTTCACATTTTTATTATTCACTTTCCCACTCCTTCTATTCACTTGTATTCTGATGCCTGTGCTCTGGTACCCATAGCAACACTTGTTAATGCTAATGAAACTGCAACATCCTAAGCTCCCCGACAGAGCAGCCCTGTTAAATATGGCTATTAAGCACAGTTGTATTTCTGTTAGTTCCAGCTCCCAGCAGACACCTGCTCTATAGAATCTCTGTCCTGAGATATTAGGATTTGGTAACTCACAGCTTTTCTTAGAACTGTCATTTGACAGGAGTAAAATTCTCGTATTCCCAGATAGTGGATGCTACAGAATATGTACAGTTTCTGTAAAACTGATGAGGTTTAGCTGTAGGATTAAGGACTCTTTTGAAGTGCTCATTTGCATTCAATGAAAAACTGGGCAGGGTTGAGAGTGACTGATCTTGAGGGAAGCTACAAGATGTGCTGTCTATTAGAGCACATGGGCATTTTAACTACATATCATTTACGGTGTGTTAACAAGCAGAAGTAATAGCTTAATAATTTCTCATGAACTCAGACTCAATGATAATTCAACTTAATAAAAGTACTTGAGTGCTTTAAAATGTATAGAGGTAGGAAACTGTTATGTGCATTGATTCTTCTTTCACTAAGGAATAAATTTGCATGTAGTGTTGGCAAGGATGATGACAGGGTGCTTTATTTCCATTATTCTGAGTTTTGGTTTTGAATACTGTTTATTTGGCAAGTCATTAGTCATTCGTCTTTCATACTCTAGAAAACAAAGGAAAAATCCTGTAATCAGTGTAAAATCTCTTCCAAGAATATGACCACAGATTAGGGAATGCTGCTGTGCCAACAAATAGATGCTGCAGTGCCAAGGCTGCAAAACAGGGAAGCTGTCATGTGTATTTCAAGTGTCAAGCCAGTGCTTCTCGATATTCTTTTTCATTATAGCTCAAAAAAACTTCAATAGTAGACAAAGCTTTAAAGCTACTTCTTTCCCAAAGAGTTTTAAATGCAGCATATTTTTTTGCACAGAATTACCTATAGGACTCCAGCTTGTTTCCCTGATGTATCATATCTGGGGCTTTGGTAATTTTGATAACTGAATGGTTTTGCCATGTAATCAGTGTGAGCCTGGGGGAGGGTGCTCAGCCTTTCTGTTTTCCAGTCGGCATCTGTTACGCTGTTAGTGTCAGTGCCAGGTTTGCTAGGTGTCTTTTGTTTTCCTGTCATTCTCTCTCCCCTTTGTTCTCTACATGTCGGAAAACCTCAGTCATTTACTCATTATTTAGACTCCTTTATTTGTCTGCATATCTTTGTTGCATTCATTTTTGGTTTAGGATCATTTCAAGTTCTCGTGCTAATCTCCTCATAATATTAACCATCTGTATTAATGAGATAATAAACCAGACTTGTTAGTAATGAATTGATTCATTCAACTACTGGATTTAATTAGAAAGACACTTAACATTCCAGCAGATGTTCTTATTTTGTTTCATTGTCCTTGTGTTACCAACAGTGGGCTTATAAATATATACTCTGCATGTTTATTTTTACATAATACACTCTTTCAACCTGAAGCTTTGTTGTTGTGCCATGCACTGCGAAAAGTGACATGAAACCTGTTCATATGTGTCTTAAGCCAATTTGTATGAATTCTTCTTTCATAATTTCATTTCTCAGTCTACATGCAGTCTTGCATTTTCTGAGTATTCTTCATCCGATAATAAAATGCTTAATGTTTTTAAAACAAGTTAGATTTCTTCTTCCCTAGTTAAAAACCCTTGTCTTTGGATTTATATTGTCTCCTTTCCTTCTGGGTCCATGACTCTCATTCCTTTTTATCTGGTGGCAAAGCTTCGAACAGAAGGACGCGAGTGCCCCTCTCCTCAGCATTCCCTGCTGTGCAGGTGCATTTTGGGCGTCCCTGGCTCAGGGTGCTGGTTGCCTGCCCGAGGGCTCTGCCTCTCCCTGAGCCCTGGCACTGCAGTCACAGCTGCAGGTTCCTCCCCAGGGCCAAGCCCTGTGAGTTACGGGTTGTAACAGTGAAGTTACTTCATTGATCTGAACCCCAGTACCTCCACTTTCCAGTTAGAGAATGTAATTTATGCAGCAGTGTCCAGCTCGTCCCCAGATCTAGTCAAAGCAGATAGTTCAGGTGTGCAACCAAGAAGAATTGAGTACAATAGCTCTTAGCACATTTATTGTGTTATATATGCCTGCGCTGACTACAGTGGGTTTTGCAAAATGAAGCCAGTGCTGGATGTCCTTGTTAGGAAGCACAGTGATAAAATCATAGTGTTGTCTTGTTCTTTGTGTGTAATTCTTTTGAAGGAACCTTGCACACTGTATAGGGCATGTTTTTGGTAAAATTACATGGAACAGCTGAGGCTGTTAAGCTGAGAAGAGAGGAGGGAGCTGAGATGAGAAGGGGAAGGTCCTGTTTCATCTTTCTGCTTCTTGCTGTGCGCTGTCCTTAGGTTGCTCTTGCACTTGATGGACTCTTCTGTGAGCATTTTCAGCATTATTGAGCAAAAAGAAAAGAGTGAGTAGTTCAGTCTGCTTAAAGAGCTGAATTGACTCATCAAAGGATTTGGCAAGCATAGGAGCCAGCACAAGCAGAAGGGCAATAGGAGATGGTTAGGAGTGGTAGGATAAGGTGGAGAAATGCAGGATAACGAGGCATCACTTCACTTTGTGGTGACAGAAAGCTGTTACACTGGCTAAACCATCTCTGAGAACTTTGCCTTTCACAACTCATCTGCACATGCTGAATCTTTCCTTCCTTTTCTTTCTGATACTCATATCTATTGTGTTGGCCATAAAATTACATGGCATATTGCTTTGTGGTAATTGCATGTGTGATTGTGCGGGTAGAGTACATTGTCTGTACTGCTATCAT
Source organism: Caloenas nicobarica (assembly GCF_036013445.1). Taxonomy (NCBI): domain Eukaryota; kingdom Metazoa; phylum Chordata; class Aves; order Columbiformes; family Columbidae; genus Caloenas; species Caloenas nicobarica. Next base: position 29,685,676 of record NC_088245.1, on the reverse strand, counting down.
CTGTATTATAACTGTGTGGGTGGAACGTTTACTTAATGTGCAAACTAACAGTAGTTTTGAGTTGAGAATAATTGTATTTGAAACTGAAAATGTTCCGGTAAGGAAAATGAATCCATTTCGAGCCTGTTGCTTCATTAGCTGTGAAGATCAACTAGTCTATATTATAAAAACACTTAAAATAAAGCCATGTAATTTCTATAACAGGCAGCCTTTTTTTCATTTTCTTTTATCACTGTTGTAATGGTGTGTAGAGTTCCAGTGCCGGGATCAGGATTCCATTCCACTAGGTATCCTATGGACGCTTATAGTGAAAAACAGTGCTTATTCTAGTTTTGAAAGTAATTGTGTAATCCAAATTGTTTTCTATGCCATTTCATTGTTGAATGTCTTCAGAGTATTCATTTCCTCCTGAAGAACTAGGTATACTTTTTAGTCTCTGTTTTCAAAGAATATATTCCTCTAGTCCCTTCTTTCTACTAACCTACATTTTTTAACTCTGAATTAGCTGTAGAAGACCACAATTTTATCTGTCAAAGGTTGAACAACATGGTGTCAACTGTCAGCTCTGTGAATGAGAGGGATTTTCTTGGTTCCTGAGTTCAGTGGGCTTTCTGTGAAGCCTTTGGGATATCTGTTTGCATAAGAGTTGTGCTGTTTTTCCATTAGGCAGAAGAGGAAAACTCGGTGGTGACAGGATGATTTGGCAGAAACTTAATGGATGGAATTTATAGGGCTCTGTTCTCATACGGACCTGGGTCCTGTGCTGTTCACCACAGACACAAATAGGAAGGAGGTTAGCTGATAAATTTTACCGTTAACACATTTGTTTGTTTGTTTCCCAAGTGGTAAGCAGAACAGCCAACTGAAGCATTGCAGAAGAATCTTATGATATTTGAGTGAACTGGACAAAAAAAGTGCTATTCAGCGTTAACAAATCCAGAGTAACACACATGGGAGTGAACACAAAGAATATGTCCACTGTCTTGTACATTAACACTTGATTCACAGCTTCTCTGAGACTTTGAAATCACTGAAGATAATTTAGTGGTTAATTCAATGATCCTAAAACCAAGCAAAATTGTAGGAATAAAAGAGAAATAGAGAAGAAGTTGAGGAAAAAGTGCGCTGAGTTAGAAACCCATTTTCTTCCACACTTGAGGTGTTTTCAAACCATCCACCCCCCACCTCAGTACATGGAGAAGGTTAAAGAAGACCTGGCTGAGAGCTGCACAAGGGCGACAAGGAATGAAAGGCCATTACAGAACGTGAAATGTTGCTGCAGGTTTTTGTAGGTGTTAAAGGTCATCAATTTCAAACAGTGCTGAAACAAATCCATGCAAAAAAGGAAAGCCGTCCAGTGCTGTTAAACTGAGATGCATGTACAGCCGCTGACTTAAGTTCTCCACCCTCAGATTTCTGAAAGACTATGCTATTTATGTGGTGACTTGTTTGTTTACCCTATTTTTATACCACTTCCCTAGGTAATTGCTTCTTGTCATTGTCAGCCAGGGCACTTGCACTAGACAGGTGTTTAATCTAACGCTGTGAAGTCATTCTTGTGGCAGTAGATTTTAAGAGTAAAGCTCGCTGCTTTTCCTTCATTTTCAAGGGCCTCTGCAGTCCTGCTGGAGTCCAAGGACTCCATCTGAGTGGTTTTATTTCCCTGTTAGCCCTTAGCTGTGCTTTAGTTAACAGCTTTTCTTCTGTACCTGTGGCCACTCTGCTCCAAATATAGCATCAAAATTAGCTGCTTTTGCAGAGATTTCAATAATGTGCTCGGTTTTATTTCTCCTATTTTGATGGTTATGTTACGTGTTAGTCCATTAAGTTCTACGCTAAAGGCTGTGCAGCTTTGTTCAGCTCTGTGCATTTATTCTCTTGTTCAGTGTTTTTTGCAGCAGATGAGTACGAAGATATTTTCATGGATTCTTTTTTCCCTCACCTCCTCCTTTAAGTGCCTTTGAAATAAGTTGCATAAGCTTCTGCAATTGCCACACTGGTCCAGTAGTCTGTATTTAGGTTCTTCTCTTTTCGTATTAGCTACTCTCTCTGGGCAAAAAGCAAATCTTCACCCTAGTTTGTTCTTTCCTGCAACTCACCACTGCAATTAAAGATTAACAGCTCTGTTCTTCCAAACCAAACAATTGCTGCTCCTGAGTACTAATGCTAAATGACTGTATTGGCTCCTTGTCTGTGTTGAGTAGCAGTTTCTGTCACACACACCTATCTTCTGAAAGTAGGTTTCATTGAGGCAGATAAGCACTTGTTTATTTGGACTTCTAAATGTTTAAATAGGTTATTGCAAGAGACCTAAACCAAAAATGAACAGAAAGCAGCGTAGATGCTTACTGGGCACAGCTGAACTGACTGACGGAGTATCTTCTTAGTTCTCTTGGCATCAGTGAGAGTCTGCAATTGCAAAGGAAGTTATATTGCTCTACTTTTCTCAGTAAACGTTTTAATGATTCTTCAGGCTACAAACTAATACTGACTGTAAGAAGGCATAAACTTAGAGCCTTACAGGTAACATCAGTTTTGCTTGGGAGAGCTGACACTTTTATGAGAATTGGTCTAGCACTTGGTGTAGTAGCTGCTGATCTTAAAGTAGGAAAAAATTGAACAATTTATACAATGCCAGTTTAATAAAGAAATACCTGGGGGAAGGGAATGGGCTGAACTGCAGGTAAAATTATGAGCGGAAAAATGTTGGATTGTAAATAGCAGTTGCATTGCTCCAGGTGATGCCGTGGTCTGTGTGCTGCCATCTCTCTGCGCTGCCGAGTTTTACGGGATAAACTTACCTCAGTGTAACCTGACCATCAGTCTTCAGCCAAGTCCCTGCTTTTCCAGAAAGTTTTATTTTTCAAATGGCATAAGTAGAAGCAGTTGTGCAAGACAGATATGTTGTACCACCATGGAACTGATGAAGCCGCATTTCCTATGGTTCTGTACCCTTTCCCACCTCTGGGTCCCAGTAGCCCCAGCTTACCCTGTGTCCCCTGCTCTGCAGCACCGCTCGGCCACGCTGGGCAGCCACTGCTGAGCGCGGGTGTGATGGGTGTCAGAGCCCTGTTCCCCTCTCCGGGCCTCGTCTTGCTTTACCTGAAGTTTATCACAGAACTTTTAGGAGTTTCCCAGGTCCATCTCTCAACAGCAGCCCATCTTTGGTTATTTCAAAGTCTTGGTGGAGGATGGTGGGGAGCACTTCTTCATTAGCTAATTTTCCTAGGAAAAAAAGCTAAATGGCTATTATTTTTAAAATTATTTTTCAATTTTTCTGTGTGGACAAGTTATAAAATTATCGGATTTAGTGTGCTTGCCAATATAAAATATATACAGGTGAATTTTGTAGGGTGAAAATCATCATACATTGATTCATCTATCTGATAAATATTGTTAATTAAACTTCGTTTAACCTTACACATTTTAAAATTCCTTTGTGGCAAAATAATAGGTTTGGGAGAAGGCCTTTTTCTTAATTCTTCAGGTATCTTCAGAAACCAAAACCCAGGAGGCTCTGTCTGAGCATCAGGAAACACCTTTTTCACTGTGAGGGTGACCGAGGAGGCTGTGGAGTCTCCACCCTTGGAGATATTCAAAATCCATCAGGACAGGGTCCTGGGCAGCTGGCTCTTGGGTGGCCCTGCCTGAGCAGGGGGAGTTGGACCAGATGATCTCCTGAGGTACCTTCCAACCTCAGCCATTCTGTGAGATTTTATTTCTTTCCAGAGGTGTTCATGTCACTGCAGGAATACAGAGGCATGGAATTTATTCTTCTGCTGCCCAAGTTAACGTCATATCACAAGAGTCAAGGGGACACCTGATGTTTTCTTTTCAGTTTTCATCCTCAGAGTGCAGGAACTATTTCTGTTTGCTTTTACTCTCCTTTTGCTATCCAAAACTGATGTAGCTGAAATTGAAGATAGATATCAAAATTGGTGTTTTGATTCCAAGATAAACCTTGCTAAAGACTGAGATACAATTTGATTGGAAAATTAATACCATGGTTTATTTCCAGACAACTGGAATTTGTTTAGGCTGATGGGGCCAGCTGCTGGAATCTATTGGTCACATAGTGCTTCTTAATGAATTATGCTAATTTATACCAGTGGAAGAGCTTATGAATTTACACTGCTGTTGTTTAAATAAGGGGGACAGACACATACCTTGTGTCAGTCTGCTTGTTTGCAACACTACTGCACTTCTGTGCAGTGCACCCACTTGTTGAACTGCAAACAGCCACAAACCTCAAGAACGTCAGCCAGTGTCTCACCTCTGTGTGCTGTCATTTGAGCAACCTGTGTCTGACTGGTGGAGTACAAAACCAACACGGGCCATTGACTTTTCCACATGGTGCACGGTTGGTCTTTCCTCAACATCTATACAATTAGGAAGTGTTTCGCTGGGTATAAGCTTCCCTGTGATGGTAATCTTTATCAAGAGTGGTCTTTTCCTTTGTCACAGAACAGTGAGATGCTAATGGAAAAAAAAAAAAAAAGGGCAAGACAAATGTATACAGACCTTCAAGAGTCTAATTGTGCAATAAACAAAAGTATAGTTAGGAGAAATGAATATGCAAAACAGTTTCTGCTATGCAGTCTAAAGCCGCCCTGATAGCATGAGGAATGTGGCAAAGAGAGTAGCTTCATTCATATCAACAGGTAGAGTAGGTAGTGAGAGGAAAAAAGTAGGTGTCTCATAATAAAATTACCTTTAGTATAATATTAATAATAACCAGAGTACTTGTGTCTGTCTGGCTTGATGTCAGCTGGGAGTTTCAGCCAGAGCAGACACTTGAGGACTGTCATGTGTTAACCTCCCACCGTCCTCCTTGGAAATGATGTGGCCTGCTCACTTCCAAGCACCTTGTTGCTGGAATGATCCGTGCGACAAAACTGGGGCCCAAACAAACAGACTTTACATGTACTGCCTGAAAGTACACCAAGTGATGTAGATTTATTCACTTAGTCAACATTAATTATTCTTTTTATTTGTTTTAGATACAGAGTGTATTTTGGAGCCTCTGTCTCTGCCAGAAAGTCCAGGTGGTGTTGCTGCTGTAGAAAGTTCTCCCTATGTGCCTTGTATATTCTGCAAAGAATGCTATCTCTTAGCAGAACAAGACCAGCTCCTGAAGCACATGATTATTGAACACAAGCTCGTCATAGCAGATATGAAACTGGTTGCAGATTTTAGAAGGTAAGCGTTATATTGTTTAAAATGAGTGTATATGTGCGCAGATATTACAGAAATCTTCAGAAAACTAGAGATCATCTTTTAAAAATATTTTTAAAAGCAGTAGGGTGTTGTGGGAGGATTTTTATTACTTTTTTAGTGACCTTTTGTTGCTGGATTGTAAGGTTGTTTTTCCATTCCACTCCCATTCCCCACCACCTAGATGTTGCTGGGACGAGGGGACTCGATATTAGAATACAGGGGAATTCCTGTGTTCGTCATTCTTCAACATATCCTAGGGGCTTCTCAGGTCCTGTCACTAATCAACAAGTTGCGTACAAGCTAGAAAGCTGTTTATTACGTAAATTCTAGACAACCAACTCTCCTAATTTTGAGTTTTATTTTTATAGAACAAGACTATTTCTACTACTGTACAATGTCCTAAAGCTGTGTATTGTATGCAGAAGCTGCTCAGTATAGAATCTCGCATTCTGGGTTGGAATTCATATGCTCTATTTTAAGAATGCCAGTACTTCCCCATAGAAATCACATTTAATCCTTAATTATACTTTACAGTACTGTGATCTACACACAACTGTGACTCCTTCTACAGCTGTGTCATTGATCATCTCAGCAGGGTCACGCTTGGCTTTCACTCTCATAACTTCCTCCAGTAGCTGGCACGACCCCAGCTGGATTGGAACTTCAGAGACTGGGGGCTTGCTTGGCATTCTCCTTCACACACAGCAATGTATGGGCCAGGCAGTAGCCTAGACAGTACCTGCCACTTTGTAGATAGTCCTGCTGCAGTGTTTAAAGGTTAGCTGGATAATTTCTCAACTGAAAGGAATTTTCTGGTAGGTCTTCTGTGATTAGGTACTCAGCCAAAGCAAATAACTTGTGGCTATCAAGATGGGGAAAAAAAAAAAATAGAAATATTAAGATGAGACTTAGGAAGAGAAATGTAAGACACATAAATCCCTATTCAGGTGTATGAGCTTAAGGTTGCTTAAAATTGAAAACTGATACTTGTTTTTGTTTGGTTTTATGCTGAAAGCAGGCAGAACATGAATGCAATGTTCTTTGGAGATAATGCCAGTTTCCTCAGATAAATAAAGGGATCAGAGCTGTTCGGTCATGGGCCGCCAGTTTAAGTGTGCTTGGGGGATTATTCTGCATTAAGAGAAATGTATTTTAAAATCACCTGTTGAAGAGAATGTCCATTTAGGTTATTTTTGCTGCTAATGCAATTGGAAGGTAGCCAAATCTTATAGAAAGTGGCCCCAGGATGTGAAATGATGGAGCTGTTACTGTGAAGTGTGCCTTCTCTTATCTGCTGTCCTGAACATCAGTAAAATAGTGTAATACTATGCACAAAAAGGAGATATAATATGAGGTGCTTAACTGAAGTGTGGAAAATACAGGGAAACAACTCTGAAAACATAGGGGGGGTTTTTATACTTAGCAATGAGTTACGATCAGTCTTAGGAATACATTTATTGACAGAACTACAAGTGGGGAACCCAGAGAAGAGCAACACTAATGGAAAACTTTTTTTTTTTTTTTTTTTTAAAACTTGGAGGAGTAAAGACAAGTTGGCATTAGGGCAAGGGAGAGAGAGAAGGGGAATAAGCTTATACTGCATAACTGGTTGTGATCACTCATGTACACTGACCACTCATTCTCTCTCCCTAGAAAAAAGGCAAGGCATTGACTTTATTTGGTCATTGATTATTTGAGTTAAGTCTTATGATATGAAATCCCTTAACAGTAAGCTTCATGGAATGGGCAGTTATGGTTAGATGAGTTTGAACAGCATTCATTTATTACAGTGCAGGAGACAGACTAAATGACATCTTGAAATCCCTTCATTTGCACATTTGCCTCCTATACGCTCGAGGAAGGCTTATTCTGGAAGACTTTCTGTTCTGTGTAGCAGCAAGACTGTTCTGTTGTGCATTATAAACAGTGCAGTAGGTGGGGAACAACAAAACCCCCACCTCTCACCGACACCTAATGGTGCCTCTGAGGGAGCTTCAGCCACACGTGTTGGGTTCCCTGTGCTCAGCTGGCTGCTGTACCGCAGGTTAATCCTCTGCATGTCAAAGCAGAAACAAACATGTGTTGATCCCTTGGCTGCTGCAGTTAAAGTCCTCATATAGTAAGATAGATGGTAGAGATAATATGAACCACCATGGGATGTGGCAAGTAAACCTTTAGATTGCACAAGTGTTAAAAGTTACAGCTGTTTAGAAATGTCTTCATAATAATGATATCTGATTTTTTATGATTATTTTCCTAATTAGATGGCATGTCAATAGGTAGCTGTCATTGCATAATTAGCCTTTACATTAGCGATTCTCACATGATTTCTATCACACATGAGTCATAAGTATAAATATAAGCATATACTTAGGTATTCTCAGATTTATTTTCTTTTATACTAAGTTTCTGAATAATTAGCACAAGGACTGCTTGGTTCACTTCATCATATAATTGAAGGTGATTTCCTCTTGGTTAGACAGTAGCTTCTAGTTCAGTGGGAACCTATTCCCAGTTGGGGTCTGGTAATGCTGCTATAATACAATGATAGTACAAGAATGTTTTGAAACAACTGTAGCTGATGGGTTAAACCTTCAAGATATGTTTAGGGCTTTCCTTACTCTGTCTGCTATCCCACCCCCAGGTGTCTGGGGACTTGATTTTTCTGTCTTTCTAGTTGTCTGGCAAGCTTCAGCTTTCACTGTTAACTCCACAGGAGACCTGCCAAAACCTCATTTTTGACAAGTTGATACTTTTACCGAGTTTCAGATTCCTGCCTGCATCTTGCAGAACACACAGCATGATATTTTGGGAATTTTAGAGTACTCTGTAGTATATCTTTTCAGTAAAGATGCATCTGAGTGGCACTTCTGTCTGAAGATGTGAATAGGTCACAGTGTTTATGTAAAGCTTAATGCAAATACATCTTATTGAGTTCTTCACTTTGACAGGATAGTTAAACCCAGTTTTAATGAAGCTGAACAAATTTAATGAATTGGAAAACTAGATTAAAGGAAGAGAACACTGAGACAGGGATTAAACAAAAACACAAAGAACTCTTAAGATTTTAGATAATGGAAAAAGCAAGAGCCAATCAACTGTTTGTTAAACTTTTTCTGATGTTTCCTTTTTCACTGATCATCTCCCACTTATGTTTAAAGATACATCTTGTACTGGAAGAAGAGGTTTGCAGAACAGCCCATCACAGACTTTTGTAGTGTGATAAGAACAAATTCAGAAGCTCCATTAGGTAAGTAGGCTGCTTGGTTACTCTCTGTTGGCCAGATCATGTGATAATTTCTGGCATATATTGCTGCTTTAATCAGCCAAGTGTGAAGTAATCTGACACTAGAAAACTGCAGAAGTGATATTTAACTCTTAACCACATATTTAAACTTACTTTCCGCAAGGATTGCAACACGTGCTTCAGCACCGTGCTAAGGGAAGATGAGCTCAATAGAGGCTTAAACGTGCCGCCGAATCAGGGCCTTGCAACTCGAGACCTAGAAGCAGTGCTGTTTTCACTGTGGCTGGCGAAGCTTTGGTACCCACTGCAAAAATAATTGGAGATTGTCCTTCCAGAAATGTGGAGATACATCCCCAGAGAGCTGTATTTTCCAACTTCACACCATCTACCACCCCCACTGTTGCTGCTACTTCTTCCTGCACAGCAGGGCCACAATCTCCCTTCCTTTCCTTCACCACACTGCTTACTGCTCCAAGAGTATTAGGAGGCAATATCTTCATAGTGGGGGTACAAAAACTGCCGATTTTTGGGGTCCAACACAAGACCAAAGACCACACTTCACAGTTCTCCCGCGCTGGCACAGTGGGACATTCCATCGCAGGAACAGTGATGACTGTGCAAACAAAAGTGTTTTTCTCAGAAGTAGCTGATGCATTTATTCGGCTTCCCCTTTTCTAACAGAAAGTTATAATTTACCTAAAAGCAGATAAGAGAACATTAGGGCTTTCCTGCATCTTTTATTCTCCGTGGAAAGCTTAAAAAAGGAAGAAATGCATGCAGCCAGTGTCAGAGATGGGTGGAAGGTGAAAACTGAATAACAAATGGATGAAAATAAATTGTTTTAATTATTCAAATTAATTTTAAGGGAAAAAAAAAGTCCTAGAAAACATGAAAATCACTCCAAAGACCATAATTTCTCTTACATTTGTATGTTTTTATTTTGTTTGAAAATTGCAAATCAAGCCCCTAAATGCCAGAGCTTGCTAGAATTATAAACTATCAATAGCCCTTCCAGAGGACAATGAGAATACTTTGTTATTTGCTTGTTAACAAACCTAGGGTTTTTTTAAATAGCTAGCTCCTTCAAATTCCATAGCTCATAAATCAAGGAGGTTGTCTTCACATAGGCTTCTATTTTAAAAGATGGGAAAGGCTGAAATCTAGCAAGTTTAATACTGTAAAAGACTTAATAATGGTCACTTCAGTTCACCAACCACATGACACTTTGATTAATAAATGAGTTACTTTCAAATGAAAAATATTTTTGTAAGTGTTTTCGTATTTTCTTTCATGCTCAGTAATTTTAATGTAATTCATTTGAATAAGATTTGTTTTATTAATAAATTGGATATGAACATAAATAGTAAAAAAGTTAGTAAACATAAAATGTGGGTAAAACACATAATCAGAATGTAAATTAGGCAAGTCTCAGTGTGCATTGCCAAACAGTTGTGGTGCATATCTGCAGGTGGAACAAGATCTGATGGTAAAAGGTGATGTGATCAGTCAGGGTAAGGGGAGGGTATATCATATCACAGAATCACAGAATCATAGAATAGTTTGGGTTGGAAGGGACCCCTAAAGGTCATTGAGTCCAACCCTTCCTGCAATGAGTAGGGACATCTTCAACTAGATCACGTTGCTCAGAGCCCCGTCCAGCCTGGCCGTGATGTTTCCAGGGATGAGGCATCTACCGCCTCTCTTGGCAACGTGGGCCAAGGTCTCACAAACCTCATTGTAAAAAAATTCTTCCTCATGTCTAGTCTGAATCTCCCCTCCTTTACTATAAAACCATTACACTTTTTCTTATCGTAACAGGACCTGCTAAAATTGTGTGCCCAGATAACTACTGAAAACTGTCAGTTACTTAGGGAAATAACTGAAAATCCCACGTGCAAGATAAAATAAAAGGTGGTTTCATGTTTCTTTGATGCTGACTTCATACGGTAACCAACATAAATGATTAAAATTGCTTTATGACTCCAGAAGAACTATGATAAAGAAAGAATAAATTTGGTAGTGGGGAAAACCTATGCAAGACTTTTGTCTTTTTACTGCAGTATAAATGAGGTACAGGTCTTATAAATATTTATATACAAATATTTTAGCATGTTTAATTAAATTATGAAATTAAAATAACTGACTTTTGTAGATTAAAAAAAAACATTTTCACATTCTTAATGCATGCCAAAGGTTTAGCAAATTATGTGCCAGTAATATTCAAAGCACCTGCAACTTCCCATCTCTTATCCACACTTCCTAATCTCTTAACAGAAGAACAGGACAATTATTTTCTTCTATGTGATGTTTTACCAGAAGACAGATTACTTAGAGAACAGCTTCAGCAAAAGAGACTGGTAAGAAATTACTGTTGTTTCATTTTTTGAGGTAAACAGTTCCGTAGTGTAATATATGGTAACTTAGTGGGCATTTTAAAGTGAAAGTATTATTTGCTAGACTGCAAAATCCTAATTGTTTATATATTTTTTTAAGCTCATTTCCGTACTTGCTGTGCAAACATACACCAACTCATTGTTTATAGATTTTTTCCTTGGAATAAATCTACACGTTGCATGTCAGTGTTCCACATGATTGAAAAATAGGCCCAGAGCACTGAAAAAGGCTGAGTGTGCTGAACGTTTTTCTTCTTTGCAAGAATCTGCAATGCATTGACACACCATCTTTTGCTTAATAATATATATGTAGCAGAATTAGCAAAATAAAACTTGGTGTGCGATACCGTGAAAAGGGAAGGTGATACATACTTCAAAATCTTCAAACAAGTTGTTTTTTTGATTCATGCTCTCTTGCCCAGACTTTATTAATTCACACTTGCATGCTCACAAGCACCACGGCGCACAAGTGGAGGAAATCTGGCCAGTGTTGTTTCTCTGAGAAGCAAAGGGCGAGAAATGCCAGCTGTTGAGTCCTATGAACTACTCTGGTTCTTCTTGCTTGGTGATGGCAACCTGGTACTTTGGACAGACCTCTCATATCTTTTCAGAGTTGTCAATTCTGAATGGGTGATCCTTCACGTTAAACTCTTGCTGACTTCGGCTTCCGTGAGTCTTAGTCCATGTTGCTGACCACTGGGTGTTTTTGTTGTTGTTGTTTTGCTTTGTTTTCTTGTTTGAAATATACATATTTAGTCTGGTTTTCCTGTTGGGCTAATTAAAAAATGAATGTTATGGGATACATAGCAGCCTTGTTCTCAGTCTCCTCTTGTTAGGATGCAGGGTCTTCTGCTGACAAGTTGTCTGTACTGTGAGGTGTTAGAGTGCAGGCCTTTTGGTCTTGACATAAACATGTTCATCAGTTTACTACTGGCAGGTCTGCCCTGGGAATTGTCAATACAGGCCTTTTAAACCTTTGTTATGCTGTTTCTTCTGCTACCTTACCTGGTTGGTAAGGTGCCCACCTTATGTTTCTGTTACAAGTCTGTACGTACACGGCATGCAACTGAAGACACCTTGAATTATAAGCATTCAGAATGAAGGAGATGCTTCGAAAAAAAAACAACTATAGTCCCCAGGAAAATTTGGATTGGCAGGCAAAATCCATTTGGTTCAACTACCCTGTGAGTGCTTTTCAGTTTGCTGGCTACAGTAATGTTCTGCATCTCGAGGCACATGACTAATGAGTCCCCTGAACCTGTGGAGTATGTATCAGTCTTATACAACTCTCCATAGGATCCTAGTTCTTGCAAAGGAGAATTGTGGTTGTTCTGCCACTGATGATTTCCCATGGAGTTGAAGTTGCCTCATCTGAAATCTTCATTTCTGTGTAGGTCCATTGGATTGGTTTGGACTGAGAAAAAAGCAGCTGATGCACTCATGCCTAGCTGCTTCACTTACAATTCATTGTAAGGAAAGCCATCTGGATCAGTAAAAAGCTTTGTCTGGATCAGTATCTCATCCTTGCCAGCAGCAAGGATAGTATTTGCCCTCTTCTGACCTGGTAGTGATTCTTTCTCAAAATATTCTTCTAGTCTCCAGCAATTGGCAGCTCAAGAATTTCTTAATTCAGCGACATTATGTCTATGTTTATTAACATAATAGATTTTTCTTTCATGAACCTTCAATTCTGAACTCGCATAAACTTCCAGTATCCACAGGTCGCTGCAGCAGTTAGTTGCACAGCGTAATTGTTTAGGCCTTTTGAACCTGTCACCTCACACCTGGATGTTTTTTGTATTAGAAGAGGTGGTAGACAATTCATCCTTTATCTTATCCAAACCATTCATGATTTGTCTCCTGATTTGTCTACCTTACATTATTAGAGAATCATGGAGTGGTTTGAGTTGGAAGGAGCCTTAAAGATCATCTAGTTCCAACTCCCCTGCCGTTTTGTTCATCATTAGTCTTGTGCTGCAGTGCATCCTCACAGCAAAGAAGGCCAAGAGCATCCACAGCTGCGTTAGGAAAAGCATTGCCGGCCAGGTGAGAGAGGTGATCCTTCCCCTCGGCTCAGCACTGGTGAGACACATCTGGAGTGCTGGGTCCAGTGCTGGGTTCCCCAGTAGGAGAAAGATACAGACATACTTGAGCAAGTCCAGCTCAGAGTTACAAAGATCGTCAAAGGTCTGGAACATCCTTCATAGAAGAAAAGGCTGATAGAGCTGAGACTGTTAAGCCTGGAAGAGAAGGCTCAGGGGTGATCTTATCAGTGTGTATAAATACAACACTTTTTTGCTATGAGGGTGGTCAAACACTAGAACAGGTTGTCTGCAAAGGTGATAGAGTCTCCATCTGTAGAGATACTCAAAACACAACTGTACACAGTCTTGGGCCACCGGGTCTAAGTGACCCTGCTTGAGCAGGAGGGTTGGGCTAGTTGATCACAAAAGGTCTTTTGCAAGCTCAATGATTTAGCGATTCAAGTTTAAGAATGCTGTCTGTTTGATGGTTCTTCGATGTACATCATCGTTGCACTTCTTTTTACCTTTTCTAGTTTCCTGTAATGCTTTTGAGGTTATGAAAGACATCTTGAAGATTGCATATGGGCATGCCGTGTCATAATGATGTTTGTTTCCCAAACATGTTGTTCATGGCTTTGAGGAAGGAAGGAGGATCATGGTTGAGCACACAGCTAATGTTTCCATGGAACTACCTATTGTAATAATACCTCCTGGCTGCTACACATTGGGCCGTACTTTTTCTTTTTTTAAGGGACATTTGTTTCTGGTTTTGTGGTGTTTTGGGCTATGCAGTCCTATTCCAACTAGGCCTTATCTCCACTGCCAGTCTCAGGGGAGTGCAGAATCTGTTGGCAGATGAGCTGTCTCATCTGATCTGCAAATAGATGTTTCCTCAAATTCAAAAAAGAGTGCAGGATTTAGCCCAGCACAAGTGCTGATTATCAGAATAAGTTAGAAAAGAAAGAGGTATGCATTCTTATTTTGTTATGAAAGCCTTTTCTGTTAACACTGTTTTAAATATCAGAATTGTATCTTCAGTTTTTACAGAAGGATTTTGTGATATCAAGTGGCAGCTGAAGTTGGGACTGATGGAGTCACTGCTTTAGTTACAGCAATGAAGTCTCTTTAGTTTTTCATTTCCTTTTGCTGCAATCTGAGTGTTGACTTGCAAGTTAAATAGTTATTTTGCTTTGCAAAGTCTTTTACCTTCAGGCAAGTCCAGCAATTAAGAGTGAGCTGGCAAATGGGCTCATGGGAGTTGTGCAGAATAAAGACCAGAACTATACAACTTTTGGTGATTTTTCTGGAGCCTTTGAATCCTAACTGCTGTCTCCAACAGCAAGCCCAAAGAAGGACAGATGTTGTCTTTAAAATGTGCTAGCTGAAGCATTTCATTTTGTAGTTTTGAAACTCCAGTTTAGGACTATTTCAGGCTGCATTGCAGCAGGGGACTGAGCCAAGGTGGATGTCATGCAGAGACATTACGGTGACTGTGATGTATTGAGAGAGGCCAAGGAATGAGCCTGAACTAGGTTAGAGAGCACAGCTTGCTGAAATAGCTGACAAGGCTGCGTAGCACAGAATAGATACAGTCTTTTGAAAAAACACAGTCTGGACAAAGAATTTGTAGTTGTGAAGCAGTACCAGGCAAGGAAGTCCTGGCAGCAAAACTTGGGACGCTAGGAGGGGCAGTGTTAGTATAAACCAATTGGACTTATCTCTAAGCTTTTTCTAAAAAAGGTAGAAAACCCCATACCTATTTTTTTGAAAATACACACTTCCTATCATAGCACTGACCTTGTCTTCTGTCATGTTTACAGGTGTTCTCCTGTGATGTGACTGGTAGTTTTAGGTGAAGACACTACTCTTCCTCCCAGTAAATAGACTCTGACGAGGAGCCTTCACCAAAACTGGAAGAGGGACTGAGCTATACCAGCTTCCCAGGATGAGCTGTTTGTATGATCCCCAGTTTGTCACAAGCTTAAGCTGAGACGAGGTTCAAGAAGTTGAAGCTATGCACTGGAAAGGATCTTGATTCTAGCCCAATTCAGCATGATGCAGCATCAGAGGTGCTTACAGAGTAGCTAATAACGTCAGCATGTTAATACGTACATCTGAAATTCTATAGGTCCTTCTTTGCCTTTGTTTGGTATATAATTGTTTCTCTGAAGCACTCTGAAATCTTGCTTATCCTCCTTTGGTTTTTGAAGACTTTTCACACTAGTGGTCAGAAATAATTTTATCTAATTCCATAATGACTCTTGGATAAATTCTGTCAGATTTGAATATGTATAAGGTCCGACTTTTAACCCTTTCTTACCATTTTCTGTTCTCAGGCTTTTCTTTCTTTCATTTTAAATACATTTCATTAATGATTGTGACATAATTAACCTTTCCTGCAAAGACTGAAGCCCTGAATATTGCAGGCATTCCTCTTTTGTCTGTGTTTGGTCTCTTCCTACATTAAGTAATGAATCTCTGCTTTTCTTTGCCGTTTATTTCTAATATATTTGGGAGTGAGGGGAGGTGTGGTTTTGGTCTTTGTGCGTGTTCAGTCTGCCTAGGATCTGTGGTTCAGCAGATTGTCCAGCTGGTTCTCCTTACATCCTTTCCCCCTCGCCACCACCATTTTCTTCCCAACCTCCTATTTTTCCAGTTCTCTCTGAGTTTTTTGTTGCTGTCCTTTCAAACCTAGTTTAAAGTCTCCCCACTGAGCTGACAAACTGATGTCCTCCTCTTTGTCAGGGGGCTCATTGGTAGCCGTTGTTTCTCCAGCCGTATGATGATATGCTTAAATCCTCCCTATTTTGTCACTGTTTCCATAGCTATATATTCCTCTCCAGAAGATGCTGATCTATGCCTGTGCCTTGAACTCAACCAGAAAGACTGAGGAAAATGCTAACCCACTCCTTTTCTTACTTCATTCTTGTTCACAGCTTTTTGTGGTAATGTCTTATCAAGAGTATCTAGTAAAAAGTAAGGAATGCCCAGTTAGGTGATCAGCCTGTACCAAATGAAGTAGAGTACTCTCAATTTCATCTCCAGACAGGCAGCATCTCTTGGAAGATTGTAGGTTGCTGCCTCATCGCTTTCCTCTCTTTTCTGTCCCAAAAGTGAGTCTTTAGTGCCATCATCCTTCAGTCCTTACAGTCTAGTCTTTGACATGCTAGTCTGTCTGTCTAGCCAGCGGGGCTCTGTTTGTGACATTCCTGAACCATGTACGAATTTTCACATTCACTAGCTGAGAGGGAAAAGTGCACACAGTAGTAAGCAACACGTGTGTTGGATGGTGTGACAGCTGGCTTCAAAAGTGTTGAGAGTGTTCTCCAGACTGGATGTCCTATCCTGACAATTTTGTTATATTCCCACGCATGTTACAGCTAAGCTGTTTCCTGAAGGGCTTCTCCAGCAGACATCTCTGATAATATAAAAGAAAAGGCACTCTTCTTGAAATAACATTGGAAGGGACATGATAATGATTACAGAATTGGAAGATTATTTTCTTCTGTACTCCAGAGGCAAGAGAGTACTGTTTGAAGAGAGAGAACTGAAAACAGTGATCAGTGAAGAGAGAAGCTGAATACAAAAGTTAGGAGACAAGCTATTGACATACAGCTAAGATTGCAGGTCTCTAGAGAGACATCAAGTTTCTGACACCATGATTCTTTGTAAATATTTTTCCTATTTAGCAGCTACAAGCATGATGTAAAGCTCATCAGCCAATCTTGGAGTAAACTGTAGAGACACAAAACCAAATGTAATTCTCTTGCTCCAAGAGTAGTTTATCCTAATGGTGTATATAATTGTCAAAGAATGTGCTTGGCAAGTTTTTAGAGACTGTAGTGCATTTTAAGTGTCACCAGTCCTGGTCTTTAATTCAATGTACTGTGCTGGTTTGGTTTTTTGCCAGTAAATTGTATAAGCAGCTTCTTGTTGTGATCTGTCAGCATGATTTTTTGTTTTGCTTTGTTGTTTTCAAACCAGAATCTGTTTCACTTGCTTCCTTTGGCTACAGCAATAGCTAATTTATGTGAGCACTCAGCAGGGAAATGTAACACTTGTTTAAATTGGAAGAAACAACAACGAAAGATACACATTGTCTGTTTGAGAGATCACCTCGGAGAACTTGATAAAATATGTGTTGTTATTGTGAAGTGTCTATCTTACATTATTTAGATGCAAATTCTCAGGCAGGCAGTCTGATTTTAGTAGTATTAATGAGCCTGTTACCGTAACAAAGGAATGTGCCCTGTGATTGTGCACTCTTCACAACAGTGTGGCTGAGTGCTCAGATGTTTGTGTCCATCACACTGTAACAATGATGAAATTTCCTCTTCAAAGGAACATCTTTAGGGAAACTACCTCCCCAGAGGATATAGCACCATTCATGAAAAGCTTTCATTGGAACTCCTCTTAAGCGATCATTTGTATAACATGCTTTCTTTCTAGTCTCTTGCCTAGACGGGATGAGAAGGAAGGACCAGAAGTGGCAAGCCAGATAGCAACAAACTACAATATGCTCTTGCCCCAATCCAGCCCAGTACTGAAATCATTAAAGTTGAGACTACTTGTATGCTTAAGGCTTTGGATGAGAAACTTTGGACTTTGCCTTGTCTGGGCTTATGGCAGTAATGTTGATTGGTTGGTTGGTTTGGTGTGGCTTTTTTTGTGGTCCTGAACATCTTGAAAAATAAGATACATACTGCTGTTAGCTCAGTTTTACAGAGTCCAGTCCTCCAATGCGCAAATAGGTTCCTGGACTGAGGAATGATAAATTCAGGTCTCACTGCAGCCAAAGCCACTGCATGATCTTGTCCCAAACTGCCTGTCTTGGAGCTAGAAAAGTACTTTCTGCCTTCATTTCTTATGTATCAGAAGTGCTGTGGTTAGAAAGAGACAGAGTTTGGAGAAAGAAGTAATATATTTTTGTTGGACCAACTGATGTAGTTGGAAAAAACAGGTGAAATTTTGACCACCAATTCTTTCTTCAAGTTGGAAACAAAAGCAGCAAAATTTTTGTGCAGTACTGGTTGTGAATGGCTGTTCTATGTCAATAATCCAAGACATATTTAAATAGCTGTGTAAATTATTTATGAGGGCCTTGTTAGTAAAGGAGTTTATGATTTTAAAAAAGCAGTGGTCTGACAGTAATAAAGAAAGATAATTTAGCACCTGGGATACAGTGTCAGTTAGAGAGAAGGGTAGCAGGAATTACAATATCAGAAAAATCTAGTGTGCCATTAAACCAACTGTCCTGAGTCCATAGCTTTTGGCATTTGAAGGAGTTAGTTTTTAGTCTTACCTTTCGAAGGCATTTTATTTGTCTTGAATGTTTCTTAAACTATAGACCAGAGGCAAAGTAATTGTTTAGGGAAAAGTGCTTACTACCTGCAGGTATGCAATTTTCATCTTTTACTGATTATCAGTGTGAATTCTTGCTGATGCATTTCTTACAAAATGTTGCTTCTTAAGAGATGAACAGGCACATTTTTTTCAGGGACATTTTAAATTACCATCTCCTAAGAGAAAGTCTGAACTCCTCACAACCTCAAACTGAGCATCGTGAATGTGCAAGGCATTTTTAGACTCCAAATTACAAATTGGCATGCAAATCATCATATTTCTTTTGTGTTAGCAGTTTAGTGTGTAGATATATTTAAAGATGATCAATGCTTGCACTTCGTTACCATGATTTTTTGTTTTCTTAGGTAAAACACAGAATAGACAGTATTTTGTAATTTATTCAGATTTCTTTATAGTAAACACCCATATATTAGAAATTGTCCAACGAAGAGCTGTGGAAGAGAGTTTTTTTTCCAGACAGAAGGGGAATTGGATTAAAACTGAATTTGATTTTATTGAATACATTAAGTACTCCAGCAAAGGAACTACATTTTTCTTACCTGTAAGTATGGTCAGTAACATCCAGCTTCCATTTCCCATGTTTGAAGGTGATCAACCAATTATGTGCTATGGAATTTTCCTAAAGCTATTCCACAAGAAGCTGCTAACTGCCACAGACATATCTACTGCTTATTTGAGCTAGGCTCTGTTGAAAAATGTGCTTCCAAGAACTTGTCATCTAGTAGTACTTATTTTTGACAATGCCTGGTTGATCTCATCAGCTTCGTGTGGTTTGTGGGGACAAGCAGTTTAGACTAAAAGCCTCTGTAATTTAAGTTCTACTTTGTATCAGTGGGGATATCTGTTCTGGCAATGGTTGTTTCACAACTAGTTTGACAATCTTCAGGCAAGTAATGAATTTTCTGAGGGGGGCGGGTAGCAGAAGGAGTAGAGCACAAATAGCTGTCAGAACGACTTGCAAAGGATAAAAAGAGATGGGGGTCAGGAATTATTCGACAAACCATATTGATATTGTAAACTATTTTCCTGATATCCAGCTATGGCATTTGATTCACTTACCTTTGTAGTGTTTTGGTTTAGCTTTTCTGTCTGTGCTCCATTCTTTTATCCATTATGGAAAAAGAAGACTAATATATGTGTATTTTGTGATCTGTTTACTTTTTCCTCAAGTGACTTTGCCCTCTCGTTCTCTGACACTTTGCTATGACACAGTATCCTAAAAAAGTTTTGGAATATATTCATGGTTTAAATGGGTTTAGATTTTTTTTGTCTTAGTGTCAACCATGAATTAATGCTAACAGCCCGAACAAATCCAACAGCTTGGAAACTGGTGCAGGTATTAAATTACTCGATTCCTGCCTCATAACTTCAGTTTAAGCTTGACTTTCATCACCACCTGAAGGTCTCCATTCAGAAAAATCTTGAAAGTTTGATGCAAGTTATTTTAATTGCAAATCTCCCTTCAGAGTCCCAGCAATGGAGCGGAGGTAGAAGGGTGTTTGGGAGTGTCTGTAGGGAAGAAGAGCAAACCTTGTGCTTTTGCTGTACTTGACTTGAACCAGTGCTCACCTGTGCAAGTACCAGATTTGGCTCCTGGCTCAGAAAGCTCCATCTAGCAATGAATGATGCCAACACTTGATAAAAGAAGTGTCTACCTTGCAAAATATTATTTAAACTCTGTTGAGTAAATTGATAAAGCAACAATTCTGGGTTAGTCAAAGCTTCCCAGCTGCCAGGCATGCTGGTGTAGGATCAAATGGAATGGGTGAGAGAGCAGAGTGGGGAAGGGTACAGGGTGGGTACAGGTCTGTGGGGAGGGTACAGGATGGGTACAGGTTTGTGGGAGGGTACAGGTCTGTGGGGAGGGTACCGGCTGCTTCTTCTTCCCCCTCAGGCATCACTGGGAGTAGCAGCACACCAGGGCTCCAGTAAGCAATTTGTATGAAATTGGAATCTGGAATTAGGCAGCCAAATCTTGCAGAACTTTTTTTTTCCCCCCCCTCCTAGTAGAGTATATTTAGGAAGCTATGTTGGAATAATGTTAGTGGGAGGGAGGGGGTGTTGAAACCCCTGGTATCCTAGTGTTTGAATTGTACATGGTATACTTTGATTTTCTTTAAGATTTTTTTCTCGTGCGTTTTGCAAAGTATATGACACACAGATGCCTTCAAGGTTAGCCCAACCGTGTCAGATGTGCTGCTGAGCAGGGAGAGGTGGCAGAGCCCGGGTTCTCACTGCCATGCTGCGGGGAGTTCACTGCCGCAGACAGATATCCGTGCTTAATTGTGTCTGTGCTGAAGGGCTCTCACGAGATGTGGTATGCTCCATTTATCTCTTTCAGGAGTCAGCCCTGAAAAATAGGAATTTATATTTCTGTTAGTTGACGTTTTGCATAATGCAGCAGGATGTGAGTGGATACGGCCTGGAATTTGAGTAGGCGCTGCTGAGCGTGACTCCAACAGAAAATGTACACCTTGTAGTACAAAAGCAAACAAAAAAGCCCCAGGATCTGCATTTTTCAGAGTAACAGACTCTCAGCTGAAGTGCAACAGCTACAGCTCCCAAATTGCATGTTTGAACGTGGGCCCTAGAACGGGCTATGTTGCAGCACACTCATCCCCCACAGCGGCCACCAGGCCTGGGCCACCTGGGACTCAGGTGTGACACATTCCTGCGCTCTCCAGCAGGCACCCTCTCATCCCACTGCCCTTCACTGGGTATGGCATGCTGCTCTTGTGGAAGAGAAACCATCGGCACATTTATTTGCCCAATATCAGCCTCCTGCCATCTCTCAGTGGGCATGGAGATGTTGTGTGCTAGACCCACACCAGCCCATCCATGCTGCAGGACACATTTGGGCCTGTAATGACAATAGCTCAAGCCTTCCTCTTATTTATTTTTGGGTTTGGTTTGTTGTTGTTGGTTTTTCTTTACTTTTTTTCCCCCCTTTTATTTTTCCTTTCTTTTTGTTTCTTTTCTGCCCTCTATGGAGCTTATCCAACAAGTGTAGCAGAGTGTGAATTTAGATGTAGACTATGGGCAAATTTGGGCCTTAATCCACACAAAAGAGTTACTAAAGAGATAGGTGAGAAACAAAAAGCTCCACTGCTGCAGGCTCTAAGGAGATAAAGAGACTGAGAAAATCGCCTAAGAAATTCAGTCAGGATCCCGAATGTCAGAAAGCAGGCAGTAGCACCTCTATGTTGCACAGAAAATAAATCCCTTGCCAGTTATCAGTACTTAAAACATGGGCACAGGATAGCGTACTGCTGGGCTGAAAATATGCTAAGTTTTAATCCCAACAGTGATTCTTCCATGTCCCAAATGATTATGGCCTTTCCAACTGAAGTGTATAGCAGCTCCACAATATAGCTACACTTCTGTCGTTGCAGCACCAGAGAAAATCACCTGCTGCATTATTTTGTTTTTGTTAGGAATATTATGTCAAGTGTTGTAAAGTGTCTAGCCAAGCCTGTTGCTCTACATTAAACAGGCCCAGTGGTAAAGGCAATCAGCTTCTCCTTTTCCCTGAGTTTAGTATCTGCCATAGCTCCTTGCAGAAACTGCCAGGGACATCTTATCATGGGTCCTGTATTATGAAAAAGTCCTCTAGATTGCCTGCAATTACCCGTGTAAAACTGAGTTTACCATTCCACTGGATGTTATATGGTTACCCATAAATTTGCTCACTGATACCAGAGGTAAATCTGAACCATAAGTAGAAGCAGTAAACTGATATGTTGCATACAGAATCATTTCAATAGCTGCATAAAATCTCACTGTGGATTGTATTATTATTTTTATTATTATTTCTTTCCGTGCACCTTGGGTAATATTAGGAAAATGTTACTGAAACTTGACTGGGGCACATACTGCCTTTGAAAAACCTGCAATTTTTATGAGAACCCACCCTCAAAAATACTAACATCGCGTTTGTGTCAGCAGCACCTTTTAATTTCTATGTTCGTTGTTACCAGTAAGGATAAAGAGGTATAATAAGCTTCTGTGATGGAATGATTCTAATTTTTATCTGAATAACTATATCTGTTTATTTTCATAGAGAGAAATTCTAGAACAGCAACAACGAGAGAGATACGACACAAGTTTTCGTAGTATGTGTATGTTCTGTGATCAAGAATTCACAGGAAACAGGTTTGTTTATTGACCTGTTAGATTTTGGTTTATTTTTTTTCATATCTGCTCAGCATCTTGTTTATGGTTTTAATGCCATTGAACCAGTTAGTGCCTAATGGTAGGATTCAAAAGATAGTATTCATCTTAAAGTATATTTTAAGTATTTCTTTTAACTGCAGTGCCATTTGAAATAGACCCTGTCCTACCTCTCAGTCCTTTATTTATCCCAGTACAACTTCTTCTGTTACACAGTAAGACGGAGTTGGGAACTGAACCTTTAAAGAGAGACAGTTTTTCAGCAGTTGTTTTAGTGGCAAGTAGAGCTGTTTACGCCAGTATGGCTGCTTAAAAATATTTCTGTCCAGTTACACATTTTCCTATTTAAGCCTCACCAAACCAGAGTAAATTTGAAGATTGAATGGAAGAGAGAAGAGGAAAATTAGAGAATGGAGTACTTTGCAGAATCAGTCAAATGTGAGCAGGAATTATGTTCAAGTGCTTGCTGCAATGAAAATTTGTTTATACACAGTAAATCAGTTTCAGCTGGAGAGACTGAGTCGTATCTCTGAATGTCTGTTTGGATGGGTAGTTCTGGTAGTCTGCAAAGGTAGAAGAAGCCGAGGCCATGTCCCTGCAGGTCATTCCAATGTTTTGTGTGTCCCATGTTCTCTTTACTCCCTGATGTAGTGAAGTTCACATTATTCAGGCCCCAAGAACTTCATTCTCTGCTTATTCTTGGGTCTGACAGGTAGAATACATGTTTTTGAAAGTCAGGCCGGGACTATGGCAAAAGCAAAGCTTAGCAGTGTCAACACCTGGGTATTTCTTTAGTCCCCAAAAGCAGAAGCTGAGGCATATAGAGATGTTGGACACCTAAGGAATTAACCAGTATATCTCTATTGGGAAAAGATCTTATTTGAACATCCATTATGTTTGTTTGTGCATGCTTTTGAGTGCTGTTTGTGGTGTTAGCGCTGTGTGAAGCAATATTGATGTAAGAGCATATCGCATCCAAGAAGTTCTGCTTTGTTAACCAGCATAGAGAAAGCTGACAAATGACTTTTTAGAATGTTTCTCAAGATGGTTGTTTGAAACATGCAATTACTTATTCAAGTGAATAAATGAGCTTTGCTAACAGTGAGGGTCAAAATAAACTCTGTTGTCATTTTCATTTAAAGGATTATATTTCATGCGTGCGGATTAAGCAGTTGAAATGTTATTGAACATTCAGCAGAGCTGAAATTGAAAACTTCCTATTTCAATAAAGTTGCATTATTTTTTCTAGCAGTGGCAGCAACACTATTATTGTTATTCAATGTTGACATGCATTTTTAGAGCAATTTGTGTATTTTTATTCACTAATTGAATAATTCTCATATATATTCAAAAATATGTAATGTTCTTTTTCAATGTCTTTTGTAGATCTGTCCTTCTCAATCATATGGCCAGAGAGCATGCTTTTAACATTGGGCTGCCAGATAACATTGTTAATTGCAATGAGTTTTTGGCTGTATTACAGGAGAAGCTCGACAAGTGAGTAGTTTGTTGTTTGGTTTCTTTTAACGGAATGAGGTCATATTTCTTTTAACCTTGGAAATCAGTTGGGTTAAAATTAGTTCAACATTCATAGTTATTTAAGAGGAAACAAATAGAGAATGTAAGTTTATTGCAAGTGCTCTTAGAAGGCTTTTTGTTGACTTATTGAAAGCTAATTCATAACTATTCATAGTATGCGTTTGCTGGAAAAATGGAGTGGCACGCAGAGCTTCAGTTGTTATGCATTGCTCTGCTTCCATTGACATCAATAATAGCACGTTCCTTTTTCTCATAAGTGTTAATGTTCTTCTTTCTCATCGTAACAATCTTTCTGCTAAACATCCCTTTAAACACTGAATACAGAGTTCTTATGCCAATCTTCCTTTGTCTCTTTATGTATCAATAACGTGGGATGTTTGGTCTCTACTGCTTACAGAGCACATCCCAGAGCAGAAGGGGAAAGCCGGCATACATGCTGCCTCAGAAACACATAAACCTGATATGGTTGAAGAAGTTGAAAAGGGAATTTGGGAGAAGAACATGGGTAGCAAAGAGCAAGAAACTCTCCATTTTGAGTTTCCTTTGCAAGTATCTAAGTGCCCTTTATGAATTTCATAAATGGGACAATTTGAAGTATGCCACAAATATAAATTGGGCTCTAGCAGAAAATGTACTTCTTTAAGAGTGAAATTGTAGCTTTAACAACTTTATTAGATTTTAATACAATCTGTAATCAAAGACTGTAGGAGAAATTTGCCTAAATCTTAGGCTTAGTTATGGAAAGCTACAGAACACTGGGATTTGTGAAAATTGGGATATGGAAATTAGATTAAATATCCTTCCAAGTAAATTTAGGATCCATTGGTTTATACATCTGGGGGAAAAAAAAAAAAAAAGAGATTCAAAGGATGGAAAAGGCAAACAGTGCTCTCTAATTTAGTCTTTGGCCTGACAAAGAATGCACAGACACAAGAGATACAGGTTAACTTCTTCCAGAAATGAAGATGTATTAAGAATGCCTTTTATGTTATCATTGGTGTTGTCTAATGCACTGAGTTACCTTGCTGACTGATAAATTGCAGCTTTACTATTAATATTTATTAGTAGGAACTACTAACAGTTTAGATGGAGGTTTCTCAAAGCCAATCTTCTCTGTAGTTAATACACATGCTGAAATTGCTTCCAAAGCAGGGAAAGGCCACTCCTGCTACTGCTGAGAATAGACTTGGTAACTATGCTGGTAGAATAGTACCTGAAAATATTATTAAGAAGGGGAAAATCTTGTTTCAGGAAAACAGCATGACTACATTGTGTATGCTGAGGAGAAGTATTGCATACTCTTCCTGGGAAAGCCTTTCCCAAGCAGAGCAAACACTTTGCTCTTGGCAGGTGGAGCAAAGCAGATATTGAAATTCATAGACGTATTCTGCCATCGGACCTGTGATTCACCAGCAAGGCAATATTTAGATTTTGAGGCTGCAAGGAGAACTCCAAACTTCTTTAACAGTAGGCTTAGATGTTACAACAGTTCTTGGAAGGCAAAAAGATACTGAGAATCCTTAATTGCTGCTCCACACATGGAAATCTGGATGCACCTTTGGAGAAGGAGTATGAGGGTTTTCAGGGTGGAGGTACAGACCTTCGAGGCACAATATTAATGGGTTTTGTGGGGGCAAATGCTTGAGTAAGAAAATAATTTTCTTCTGCGACATCTGTATCTTAAAACATGGGGAAATCACAGAAGGGCCTGAACCAGACACTGTTAAAATTCCTTGTGACTATACAATGAAACATGCTTTCATCTGTGAGTAAAGAAAAATAAAGGTGATCATTTGAATTCAGAGCCACCACATTTTTTTAAATATCTGTGGTTTTCGTGCCTTAAAGTGCTGTCATTTTTCCCTCCTATCAATTTGTTTTCCTGCTAGCCAGCATTTCCAATACAAAGATATAATGCCACAGTTAGAAAGTTTTTATTTCATGAGAAATTATTTTCTAGGGTTTTCTCCATCCCCCTGTGGCGTTAATTTTTCAAACAGCCCAAGAAACTGTCTCCATCTTGGTAGAATAGGTAAGCCACCACTTACAAGCAAAATGTTTTAGTGCTTTGGCTAACTAGAGGTTCAAGACCTATATCCATGAAACAAGGATGTTCCTGTAAGCTCAGGGCTCTACTACATCTCTGCCAGAAAAAAAAATGACCATCATCTATTTCAGGGAGAATCGCCCATTTAGGGTGAAATGCAGATTACTGTCCTCATAGTCCACTGTCTCAGTCAAGAGACTTGACTTAATGCTTTATAGGCTCAACTTTCAGGTGTCAGTTGATACAAGAGTGGAGAGAACAATTATTTTGTAATACTCATAATAGAAAATTTGATACAGCGCGTATACTTCTGTTTTGTTTGAATTGCTCTGGAAGACACACTGTGGTAAAATTCTCATTTGTGAATGAATGTTTTCACTTTCTCAAGTAATGTGTGTATATACATAATAATTCATGTCTATGCATGTGTATATATGTGTATACATATATGTATGTATATATGCATATACGTTAATTAATATATACCTTCACACATGTGACATTAATTAATATATACATTCACATGTGTGTGTATTTATGAATTTATTTACTAAATTTGATTTCACGGGATTTCAAAACCCATTGATCACACTGGCAAAGTTTCATTTAGCCTCCCTGTTGAGTTAAAAGTATAAAACTTCCTGTTTAGCTAATTTAAATTGTTTTTAAAGATATGTAGCACATACAGATTTCAGGGTTTTTCACTCTGAATTACAAATAAACAGTTAACTGATGGATTGAATGCCAGGATAAGTGCATGCTAAGTTAAGAGTTCAGGTGTTGACCAGTCAGCGTCCTTCCCATGCCGTGGTTGGATAATTTTGGGTAATCAGACTTTTCTCCCACTTTGCATGTGGGGCCAACAATAAACTTTTTGTTATCTATATATTTATTTTATGTTGTTTTTATGATGTCTGTGTTTCATTGTATCTACTGTGATCTAAGATTATCTTGTACTTTTTTGTTCAAATAAACTTTCTTTTTCATTTAGCTTGGTCTCACATGCTTAGAATTAATCTTACTGTATATATTTTCAGCTTAGTTAAGCATATTATTTTGTACTATTTTCGTTTTAACGTGTTGACCTGTTTACCTTTTTATCATAGTTTACAGTGTTTATACTGTGAAAAAGTCTTCAGAGACAAAAACACACTTAAAGATCACATGAGAAAGAAGCAGCATCGCAGAATAAATGCCAAAAACAAAGAATATGACAAATTTTATATAATTAACTACTTGGTAAGTGTTTCTATGAATAATTAGTAAATTGACTAAAGAGATACAGACAATATTGTGTTAGAAGTGAGTAATTCCAAACCAGCAATTAGTACAAAGGTCAAAAATCGAGTGAAGGACTCTTAAGAAATATGCTCATTTATGGTATGATATTCTGGATAATTGTTAAGATAAGGAATAGTAAACATCTGTTGTTGAGAATTGATTTTGAGAGATGCAAGAATGCAGCTTGAAGAGACACTAATCATCATGTCATTAGTGCTCAGTCTCTGGTTTAATAACCAGACAGGAAAATGAGATAGAGTAATGAAGTAAATTGAAGTCTAACTCGAATGCTATTGGCTTTGAGCTTGTTTTCAACAAACCTTAAACTGGAAGTGCTCTTCAGAGTATAAATTAAATGCAAAGAGGAGGAAAATGAAAGACACATAGATGAAAGAAAGTGTTCGTTTTTAGCCTCCAGGTAGGTGTATGTTGCTAGGTATTAAAATTTTTTTATCTTAGACCTTCAAGAGTGTGTATGCATGTGTGTGTAACAGATTTTCACTTGCTGTCTTCAACTCATGCATATAGGAGCTGCTTCAAAAGCTGCTACATTCTGTTCCAGAAATAACTCTATTTCACCTGAACTAGTCTTTGTACCTTCTACATGTGTTAATACTCTGTTTATAAATAGGCATCTGTTTTACCTACTTTTTCCCTTTAATTTCTCTCCCTGGGTTTTATTCTAATACTGGGAACAAAAATTGTATGTTTAATGTTCGGCCAAGTCCCTTCTACCTAAGATGGAGTGAATTCCCTCTGTGATCCTGTATACTTTCCTTCCAGAGATCAATGATCTGAGGCCTATGAGTTCTTTTATAAGTGTTCAAATATCACTGCTTTAAAAATCTGACCTACACTTGCTGCACAATGAGGAAAAAGTTGTCAAGTTCTGCAGCATGGTTGTTCTCAGCTCCTCAACAGGACCGAGCGTTCACTTCTTCCTTTCAAGTTAACAGACTTGAATTTAACATTGTAATTGTTTTAAGTGATTTTAGTAGTTTTGTTCTTCTCTGCTAGTCGTGCAGGTAATCTTATATTTTCAGAACTTGGCATCCTGTTTAAATTGCCTTCTGTCTCCAATTTGTATTCATTGTTCAGATTTGAATCTGTCCCAGCTTTGATCAGGAAATTGAGCTAGATGACTGTCCAGCAGCACAGAGAGCCGTGTGATACTCCTTCAGAAATTGTCAAGACATACTGGGAGGTCATAACATCATTACAGGCACAGTGGCTGTGTGATGTTAATAAGCAGAATGTGCCAAAATAAATATAACTGCAAGACTAATATTCATATACCTTGTGTATGCTGTCTGCTGAGAATGAGCTGTGGCCTGCGCGCTTCCTGAACCACATCCAAACGTTGTCTGGGTGGTGCTGCTGGCGTGGCCACGGAGCATGCAAACTGTTAAACAGTGTGGGTGATCACAGAGCACTGCTCATGTCAGGGCCTTGGTCCACTTTAGTTATTGCTGGTATTCTGCGCAGGACTTTGCAGAGTGACTTCTTATGCTAGCCTGAACCAATTCAGGTATTGCTCACTTAGCAGCATCACTTAGAGATGCATTTTTCAGGTCCTTGCTATTACAGAGGATGGTAAACGTAGTTCAAATAAGATATGTCAAGCCACCAAAATGTTTAAAATTGGGCAGAGGGGTCTTCACGTGCAAGGTTTGTATGAGTGTGCTGCCAGTGTTTCTCCTGGGACATACTTTGAATGATCACAATTCTTTGCCTGGCTCTATGTGCTCTGCTACAGCCATGTTTTCTTTCCACAGATTTTCAGTTGCCTTTGACTACGCTTTACCCAGTGGACTGTTCCTATTCTGTCTTTCTGATCCTTCAAACTGTAGCTGTATCAGAACTTCTGACATTTCTTCCTCTAAAGAAAGGATTTGTTTTAATAAAGGATTAAAAAACAGACTGAAAACTCTGTCTTAAACACTTATAAAATAGTTCACTATAAGATATATATTTGCATGCTAATGTCACATGAGATTACGTTATTCATTAACATGAAATTTTTTGGGTAGTTCCTATGTAGTAGAAAGTGTTTGCTTTCAAAATAGCCTTTGGTAAACCCTTTATTTTTGCACGAAGGAGACAAAGGTTAAAAGGAAGAGATATAGTTTATTCGCTGGGGGTTCAGTAGATTGGCCTTTACATGTAAGGAGAAATAACTTTCTCTACTGTGCATAGGTATTCTACAATAGATCATATGAATGTGATAGGAATTTTTTTTTGAGCTGAGTCTATATTGAGTGAATTCTAGGTGTTATGCAATATTTTCTTTCTGTAATGACTTGATGTAGAGATTTTGATTCCTCTCTCCCAGCACCTCACAATTTACTAGAGGACATTTTTTAAAAGTATGTTAGCAAGCTTTGCTGACTTCTCATTGAGTTTTAAAGACCTGTGCTTTGCATTGCTCTAAATGTAAAGAGGAATTATACAATTTCACAGACACAGACATGGATTAGGTATCTTATCTGAAATTATATATGTACTGTTTCAAAATTTACTACTGAATTCATCTTGACCTAAAGACGTAGGCATACAATTTATCTATTTTTTGTATGTCTTCACAGAAAAGTTTGAATTTTGAGAATGTAACAAAGATCTTTCTATGCCAGTTTGATAATTTGTTTTCGTCATAAAGAGACTATAAAACTATGTAGGTCTGATGATCAACATCAATATTATTACAGTCTTATCCACCTTGCTTTTAGGATATACACCATAAAGCTCTTCTATCAGCAACTGGATCTTAAGCTATTTAATTGGATAGTTCTTTAGCACCACCATCTTACAGACATTATTGTCCTTTTTTTTATAATTTTCTGTTACATATTATCTTCAGCAAGCACTGCGTAAAATAGTCGTATTAAGCTGGAACTAGCAGTTGCATTTATTTTGGGCTTTTGTACTGAGAGGTTTTAATGGCTTTTTGTTCGGAAGTCCTGAGAATGTCTGCTTAATTGCCTCATGATCTTCTGGCCAGTTCTTACTGGTGTTTTAAGCTGATGGCAGAGCTCCCATTGATTTCGTTTAGAGCTGCAGCCTTGCCTTCCTTCTTCCTTTCCCTCCATTCTGCTTTTGGCTTCACTTGTGTTTATAGCACAGTTGTATGAATCAGTTTTCATAATATAAATTACATTTAATGTCTATGTTTTGGTAATTCCCTGCCCTTAATTTCTGATTTGGCGTCACAGTGAGTAATATAAGGGCAAATTCCTTTGTAAATATTTTAGTAGTCCAAGACTTCCTATGTCTTCTGTCATGACCTACAAGCTGCTTTGATTTGTCTACCCCCATGTTACTGACATGTTCTGTTACTCACAGGTTAGTGTTCAGGTGAGAGTATTACAGATGATCTTTAGTAGAAGTGGAAGCTATTTTTGTCATGTGCATGTATAATAGATTTCCTTCAAAAACAAGTATCAAAATTTTATTAATAGATAGTCACATTGAATTAGAGTGGGAGCTTTGCAATTATAGCTTGAAAGGCAGTGGGGTCACTTCCCCAGTGGATTTGGAGGTCTTTTGTCAATATTGTATAAGCATGGAAGATAACAGTCCTATTCGGAAAGGCTTAAAGTATAAATTGAAAAAGACCAACTGACAGTAGAAAGTGAAGAACTGAGCAATAATGCGTCCAAGATATATATGTGGGTTAGTTTATTTTTCCTTTTTTCCAAATAAAACGTCCAACCTAACTTTCTTGTTTCTGTGCTTGTGTTAGCCTGTGGCCCCATGACTCACCTTGCACAAAGAGCCAAGTAAAAATGGAGAGGGAAGCACTTTGTGGTGCTGGCTGGAGGCCATGAGAGAACAGAGGACAGTATTAAAACTCTCTTTTTCCCAGCCCAAGGAACCGAGGCTGACAGGGCCTTCCCTTCTGTGTTCACCTGGCTGCCACCAGCAGCACTTCAAGTATAGAGTATCCTTTGTAGGAAGCACAGATGTTTATTTTCAAATCAGCTAATAGCACGTATCTGCACTCATGTAACATCACTAATATGAATGCGCTTATGACTAAGCTAGATGGCTGAAAATGGTACCTGTTACTTACTAGAAAACTTGTTTCATAAAGCCTTTACTTTTCCTCAAAGATAAAAAGATGTTTTTTCCTTATTGCCTTATTGCCTTATTTCCTTATTGCCAATTATCATTGTTATTATCTGTTGGAGGCTGGGAGAGAATGTTTTGTTACGGGGGTTACTATTTATATTTAGCCTGTTTTGACTTACACAGCATATATTTTGTAAAATATTAAAGAGAAACCCTTCATCATTTGGTGATAGTTGAAGACTTTAGAAAGTTCTCCAAGCGGGGGAACAGTCCATATTGAAATTCATCCAATATCTATTAACTAATGCTGGGGTAGGACCATCTCTTCCGTGTGATAAAGCATCTCGAGTTCTGCAGCAATATAAAACAATTCAGATGGTCTCAGTAAGGCAGGTGAGAAGGGCAAGAGGAGATTTGCAGGGGAAAGCAGCATCTGTTTGGAGTTTCTGAGCTCCACAGGCCTGGAAGTTTATTTGCCTGTAGTTCAGTAACTGCTCTTGTGGGAAAACTGCTTGAGATACCAGCTGCTGTTTCTAGTTTCTCCCATCTCAGCATTTCTCAAGTTGGGATGTGTTGCCTCAGTGAAGCACACAGACCTTCTCCGTATAGAATCTTTAAAACTGCGCTCAAGTTGAGAAGATAAATTGTCAGTGAGGCAATTCGTCTCTGTGCATTTGGATTTCATTTTAGAAGAAGAAATAATCAAACCACACACATTTGCATGCTCTCCTCACTTTTCTATAGGATCTTCCTCTCTGAGGTGCACAGCAAGTATTTAAAAGTTGGTTTTCCTTGAATATACAGCAAGGCCTGCAGGTTTTTTAATTATGCATTTTCTATTGTTTGAACTATTAACAATGTCAAGTCTATTTTTTTCTCTGGTTTTGTTAAGAGTGTCTTGGGAATCTCTAGAGATGATTGCTGGGAGTTCTTGCATCTCAGATGAAAAAGCAAGGGAATGTGAATACTTAACAAAGGCACCCTTGGTCCCAGATGCCCATCAAGCTGTAGAACTGAAAAAATGTTTTTAAAAAAACTGGAAGAGCTTTAAGAATGTTTCAAAGAACTCTTTCCCACCCAATTGCTCAGCTTCAGTCTCTTGGCACTTTCTTCGCAGTGTGATGTTATCCTGGTTATCCATTCACCATGCAATTTTCCAGTGATACAAGATCTGATTAGCTTTTGCCTTTTCCCTTTTTTTTCTCCTCTGAATATAAATAGATGAGGTAAACAGACACCTCTTACAAGATCCTTCTCTGCCTTCTTCACAGAAACACCATAAAGAAAGAGCAGCAGTAACAAAGCTTGTGCATTGTTTTCACCTTTAATTAAAAGGTGAAGTTTAATATTGCTTGCTGTTTTGAACATAATCTTTTGTGCACATATATCTCGAGCTGGTAAGGGGAAAAATTGTGAGCATTTGTCTTCGTTTTGTAGTGGTTGTGGGCCACTGTCCGCTCATTAAGGTGTTAACATTAACAGCCATAGGAAACTGGTGTGCAGCTGGGAGAACATGTGGTGAGAGGTGTTAATGGCTTCATGTTATCTCACAATAACGGTGACATTAATAAGTCTCCCCTGTAACTCAGAGAGTTTACACACTGCCATGTAGCATCCCTGAATTAATTACTGAGTTTTTATTCTGTAATATATGATGGCATTATGGTTAGAGCTGTCTAGAGACATTTGTTTATAATTTACCTGATAGACAATAACAGCTTTGAAAATTCTCATTAAATTGTTAAATGATGGATGTCTTTTCCTTCTTTTTCCAAACTACGATGGCAATAATAACACTTGTTACTAAGGATGTTATTAAATGTATGTATTAGGAGGTATATTTGAAAGAAATAAATGAAAGAATGATCCTTTTATTAACTGCCTTTTTGTAATGGAGACAAGATTGTCAGCTGTGTTCTTTGTGAGTCCTTCACTGCCGTCAAAAGTATGAGTTCAAAAATACTATTTTCATTACTGGTTAGTTTGCGCTGGTTTATTTTTAAAGGCAGAAATAATCAGAGGAAAGAAAAAGACTACCTGAAGATCACTGCTGGTATTTCAGTAGAACGCTTCAGCTTTTTGTTGCCTGTTATTTATATCACAGTCATGCTGAGAGTGCTTGCAATCTTGCTGAATGCTGCACAAATGCACTGTGATATACTTTGTGCAGAAGGTCTTTAAGATATAAATAAACAAAAAGTAAAAGGAAGAAGAGAACACCATGAATAGGTGTGCTTACATTCATGTCTGAGAAGAGGATCTAGAGGAACTGGATTCCAGCTCCAGGATCTGTGCCCTGGCTCATTCTTCCTTGCTGGAGTACTCTCTAGCTCGGTTTACACCATGTGTTTTTACTGACACAACCTTGTACAAGGTATAAGCACTGACTGGTGTAACTATGCCAACAAAAGTCTCAGGTGTGATAGCTGCTTTGTTTAAGCAGCATATGCTGCGTGAAGAGCAAGGTAGGCAGATTGGATTGAGCAAGTGCGATGGCAGCCTTGAGGCAGAGGTAACATAACCCGCCTCGGGAACACCTTGGTAGTGTTGCAACACGCTAGTTTTACACAGAGCTTGGATCCTCTTCTTGAGAGCTCTGAGCCAAATCATCTTCCCAGATGCAGGGTGGGGAATGTCCCATTAAAAGACAAAACAAATTGTTATTTTAAAAATTATTACTAAAGGAGTGTTGTATGACTACCTTTAACTCACAGAAGTACCGAAGTGCTCCAAAATAAGGTGTTGAATGTGACTTCCCAGATAAAATGTGATGTGAATCAGGAAATGTTTTTTCTTTTTCTTTTCTTTTTTCTCCCCAGGAATTTGGAAAGTCCTGGGAGGAAGTGCAGTCAGAGGACGACCGGGAATTACTAGATAACCTAGAAGAGTAAGAGTTAGTTATATGCCCATTATAAAGACTTGCAAGAGCGTTATTGTTGAAAGTAGTTACAGGGAAAATGCTGTGCATAGTTAGGATGCAATTAATTAATTTAAGCCAATCAAATAATCTCCAAATTGTTCTCATCAAAGACACTTCTCCACAATGGGGACTGTAAATTTCATATTTCAACCACAAGCCTATTTTTTATTTGCCTGTAGCTCAAATAACAGCCTTTTGGGTTGGTAATGATGTAGACAAAATGTGTTGGTTTTTTTACTTTTGTATTAGAAAATGGTTGAGCAGGTTTTGCTCAAATTTAAAAATCAAGAGTAAGCATCAAAAATGTCAGCACGAGAAAGAAACGTCGTGAAAAAGTCTGATAAAAAAAGTAACAACTAGACATTAAAGCAGAATTTTGAAGGAAACTTGTCAGCAGTGCTGACTGAAGGTGACATCCACCTCTCCTCCACGTTCTTCTGGGGTCCGGGCCCTCAGATCCCTGCAGAAGTGGCTTTGGCCGTAGAGAATTGAATAAGCAGGAAGTAATTTGTGGCTATCAGGGCCCCAGACCTTCCTGGTTCCATCTGTGACTTGAGCTTTATTTTACTTGATTATACCTGGTTGCAATAATGTTTCTCTCTCTCAGCAGTATTGGGGATGTCAATGGATATGTTGGTAAAGTACCCTTTGTGTGCATATCTAAATGTAGCACAAATGAGTGTCTGTTTCAGGAATAATAATATTTCATAAGTAAATAACACTTAGAGTGAACTCTGC
Source organism: Caloenas nicobarica (assembly GCF_036013445.1). Lineage (NCBI taxonomy): Eukaryota > Metazoa > Chordata > Aves > Columbiformes > Columbidae > Caloenas > Caloenas nicobarica. The sequence continues at coordinate 29,650,668 of NC_088245.1, read as the reverse complement.
CTAGTGATTATGGCTTTGGCTGCTGTATTGAAAGATTAGAGAGGTATAAAAGAATTTTAAAAGACCTTATAAAAATAAGCGCTGTATGCAATACTGATGACTTGCCAAACTGGATGGAAACTGAAGTTAAGATCCTGTTTGTTAGTGCCAGCAAATTCAAGTAGGACTTACTGCCCATCTGCACAGGAATTACCCAACAGTAACTGCTTAGTTATTCTTGAATTTATAATTCCTTTTAGACTGTAAACGAGATTCTAGTAATGTATCCAGCTATATATCCATACGGTCTCTTCCACCCCTTTAAAGTATTCAGTTTCTCTGGATTTATTTCTATTGCTGTGAGTGCAGAATCTGAGGTGCCCTTTCACAAAATGTCTCTTTTCCACTATTAAATGGATCTTTTTGACTCTTGATCATAAGAGACTGGTCTGACTGGGAAGAGCATCCTGTATGTGCAGTTTGCCTTTTCTGTGAACAACAAGCAGACACCACAGAAAAACTGTATCTTCACATGCAGGTAAGACTTGTTTTAAATAACAGTTCTTTCATCACGTTGGAATTAAAAAGTAGGACCATAGTATCTTTGTTAAGATCAAATCAGCTGCTGCTTTAGAATGGCTTCTGTGGCACAGAACTCAAGTCCTGTCTGCATCCCCAGCATCTGTTCTCTAAAATATGCAGAGGAGTCAAATTTTACATTGAGAGTGTGACTAGCTATTACTTATGAGTGAACAGACTGGTATAGACAGTAAAGAGTTAGCATCTTGAATATTATAGTGGCTTGATGATTTAATACACTTAATGGTTAGCATCTCTGTTTCAGTTTTAATAAACTACTTAACAGGAGCGTTGCAGTTTAACAGAATGTGAAAGTTTCTGATGAAACAAAACTTTTGGTGGTTTGTTTCATGTATTAGCCTTTGCATGTCTATATGCACATGTCTGTGTGAGTCTATGAGAAGCTGAGCTGTTTTTAACTTGGAATAGTAGAAGTAGTGGAAATAAGATATTTTTCTATTTCCTTTTTTTTTTTCTCCAGAAATCACATGGATTTGACTTTCCTAAAATAAAGTCCGAGCATGGTGAGTAAGAGATGCTGTAATTGTCAGCGTTTGCCACTAGTGTGGAGAAAACCACATCATAATAGTAGTGGAAAACAACTGTATCAATTTGATTTTCGTTCAGACATTTAACTTTTCCGTTATGGAAACTATTTTTGCTAGCTTACAATAGAAAGCCAAGAACACTTTATTTTTCTGGAACCGTTGTTAGTGCCAAGGATGTGTGCTATTTTCTTTAGAACGATTGGATTCTTTTGCAGAGTAGCTTCTACAGATACCCAGGTCTGTCTGCTGGAGCCCTGGAAGTATTTTTATAATTATTATTATTATTGTTGTTGTTATGCCTGTTAATACTTGCTTGCATGTTAGAAGGCTGTGCTCTAAGCTTTGTTTGGCTAATGTTTGCTTTCTGCTGTAGACTAAGAGGAAGCAAAGTGTTTGCAATTTTTACATTAAAAGAAGGGCTAGTTCCCCTGCAGCTGGGAAAAAGCATTTGTTTAGTTAATTTGCTAAATTACAGGATTCAGGCAGTGCTGGTCTTCAGTAAGCTCTTAGCAATGTTTAGGCTTAATCCAAGAAAGCATTTGTAAATTAAGTCTCGTGTTTCTCAAGTGCTTGTTTGCTACCATCTCTCCCAGGTCTGAACTTTTATCAGCAAGTAAAGCTAGTGAACTTCATCAGAAGAGAAATCCATCATTGTCGTTGTTACAGCTGCCAGGAGAAATTTCAGTCTAAAGGAGCGTTGATAAGCCATATGGAAGAGACCAAACACATTACATTCCTGCCAGCCAGGTCTACATGGGATCAACCACAGTAAGAGCAAACACATTTCTTCCAGCATTTGTACTGTTACTTCGTAACATCTGTAAAACAGCTAAGTTGAAAGTTCTGATTTTTGCCAGTGCAACAGTGCCCTGAGCTCCCCAGCTCTACTAGCCCAGATAAAATAATAGGTGCTCTTAAAACTACTCAGAATTAGAAATCTCTGTACTATCGGAAGCTAAAATGAACATGGGATACTGCCCTTCTAGTTGCATCCAGGATGCATGGTCACCGTAAGCTGTGTCTGTACTGTCAGGTCGGTAAACGGTGAAAAGCATACCTGGTGCACCCAGACCACCTTCCCTCCTGGTGGAACTAAGGTTGAGTCTGCACCAAAGTGTCATCTCAAATGTCCCTCTTGTAGGCACGAGGTCTTCCAGCTGTTGGCTCTCTACACAGATGCAGTTCCTGCCTGGAATGGGCTCCTGGCACATATTTCCTTGCTAGTAAAGATACTGCTGTGGACATATAGTTCTAGAACCAAATCAAACCCCCTCTTTTGCATGTCTAATGTAGCTATATGCATAATGTCTACCTAACATTTAGGCATCAAAACAAGTTGGTTGCTTATCCTTAGTTTTCTCCATAACAAGTAGTGTAACGTAACACTGGTTCAGACTGTAAGTAGGCTGAATAGATCTGTGGGATGGTGCCATAGGTGGTAAAGCACAAGGAGTGTTCTAACTCAAACACCTCGGTTCAGCAGTTGTTGTGAGACAAGTCTGCATCTGTAGCCTCAGTTGTGACAACAGACAGATGAAGATACAGGGGGAAGGACTTTTCTGTTGCCAAATCTTCTATATGACTCTTCCAAGATGCACATGCCAGTTGATATTTTTGGGTGTGCTGTTTACTGTCATTCCAAACAGCCAGACTTTTCTAATTATTCCTTTTTTAAAATCTAATTTCATAAAATATGCTCTGCCTCTTTCAAACAAAATATGTGACTATCTAGTAATTATGCCTTCTTGCTTTCAGGTATTATTTTCCTACCTATGAAAATGATACACTCCTGTGTACATTGTCAGACAGTGAAGATCTGATAACTGAGGATAAAAGTGAAGATGTCCCTGTTATAAGCGAAGATATATCCAATCTAAAAGCTCTCAAACAAAGCAGTGTTTTAAACCAGCTCCTGTGTGAAGAGAACAAGAATCAGGAGAAATTTTGACCTTGAATTACAGTTGCTGACCTTTGAGTGTTTCTTTTACAAGACAAAAAACAAAACCAAAACAAAAAAAAACCCAGCACCAAACATTCACTAATATTGGAATACAGTTTGATTCATAGATGTTATCGCTGGGCAAATACTATATGAAAGTGTAAACTTCTTTTGTTTATCTTCCTTTAAATTCTAGCTTTATTTTAAAATTAAATGCTGGATTTTCTGCATTTTGTCTTTTAATTTTCTTTTTCTGAATAAATCAGAATCTGAGTTCTATTTTAAGGCCATCTTGTGAAAGGCACAAACCATTGAGATAATGTGTCTTGATATATGAGCCAATGAATGAATCTTCTATGGGTTATTGCCGTTAGAGATCATATGGAAAAGAGCCTGAATTTAATTCTTGGTCTGTTATGTAAAGCAAATTTTGCTGTTTTTAACTTAGACCCTCTGTATATCTCTATTATTCATCATCAGTATATAAGATATATAGTGCCTGTTCTGAAAAGTGACTCAGAAACATCAGTAAAGCTCTGTCTGGCCCCTGGGTATCTGACTGCATGGAAAGCTGCCAATCCAAAGCCTGAAAAAGCATAGGAACAATTGCAATCTTGATTGCATCAAAGATCCAAAGAATTTAATGTAGACCTCTTGTATGGTCATGAACTGAGATGCAAAAGAGATGATTTAGTGGATTGCAGACACATAAATCCAGATTAAATCCTCAAATCTCAACTCAGCTGTCCATTAAAGTTACCATTTTTCCTTTAATACTGAACTTTAAAGTTCCCAAAATAACCGGTCTTCAGCATGTCCAGAAAGCACCCCAGTGTTGATACGGCAAAGCAGCTCAGAGCAGAGGTCCTGCTAGGGTTATCCTCTGAAATCTTGAGAAGTAATCCCAGAGTTCAGGTTTGGCTTTTCATAATACGTACAACTGCTTTTAAAACTGGCAGCACATTCTTTTTTCTTCTTCAGGTCAGTGTTAGAGCACTTGCTCAAACTATGGGAGTCTCGGCTCGGTGGCCTTCCCTGCCTGAGAAGATTCAAAGCTATAGCTTTGCCTTTGCACAGACCTCTTTACCTGAAAGAGATTGCTGTCAATAAGAGTTGTTGTCTGTCATTATACAGTGATTGAGATCTATACAGCAGTCCCTGGGAGCAGGGGCTAAACTTCAAATCTTTACTCATGTTCTCCTAACATTTCATATCCATCCCAATTCAGCCTGCAATATATTTGTATCATTTTATTTTAATTTGCATTGAACTTGCTTTCTCCTGACATTACCCAGCACCCACTAGCACCTCCCTTTGCTTCCCCTTTCTTCTTTTCTCCTGGGCCCAGGTGCTCTGGAGATAAGTTTGCACAACAGGATGCTGAAAATGCACTGAGGAAGATAGATCAGGCAGTTAAGTGCACAGTGAAACAGAGACAGAAGCAATATCTGACTCTGTCAAGAGGAAATGGGGTGGAAGTGGTTCAGCAGGTGCCGAGAATACAGACAAGGGGGTGGGTGTAGTCATATGTCTGTGTTGGCTTTGATTAAACTGGTGCAAAAATTTAGGAGGAACAGCCCAAATATTTTTGAACTAGAACATCTGATCATCTTCAATAAGCTATGGTCTGTACTTCTTGCATTTGTAAGTGTATTAATTTCATACAGTAATTGCAATGGCTGTTGCTGGTTTGTTTTTTTTTCCTCTTATGTCATTTTCTTCCTAAGCCGTTATTTTCTTCCTAAATTAGAAATTTATTTCAGTCTTTCCAGTCAGATTCTTAGCTGAGGTGGGAGTAAGAGTTGATGGGGTTTACATTAATGATAAGTATCTTGAGCAATGGAACAAATCAGCAAGAAAACTATGGCTAAATCAGCAGCACATTAATATGTTTTATGGCAAGCCCATCTCAGAAGGGCACATTAAGGGAAAGATAAAATTTTATTGATACATCATAAAGTTAAATTATAAAACATTTCCTAATCATGAGGAATGTGATGCTGAGTCACTCAAATCTCTACAAAATAAAAAAAAGAATGTTAATATCAGCAATATGGAATGACTGCTGTTCCTGGTTCTAACAGAAATTTGAAGTAGCCCTTTATCAGTGTAGGATTAAGAGAATATCTTCAGGTAAATTGTATAAATTATGTGGATTGGCTGTCTTTCTTGAGTAAAGAAGAAAAGGTACTTAAAAAATTTATCAGCAGTGTGTAACTGTTCACTGAAAATACAAGGAATATGAGTAGTCAGATTGGGGTTGACCTTGTTACTTCAAATATGAACAGCAAGCAACAAAGTAAGTCTAAAGTCTCTGTAGGTTCACAGAGCGAGCTGGGTACGGTTTCTACAGTGAAAATTGAGCATCTTCATTTTAGCACAATGATGCTTCTAATCGACAGTTTGCTGGAGCATACTGTATTTGTTCATATAATGGCCACAATTTTCCCTAAGTATTCTTGTCCTTTATCTGAAGCAAAGTCAAAACCAGCGTCTTTTAAAAGTGAAGTTATCTTGTGTCACGAGTAGGGGACACAGTCGTGACTGCATACGCTGTATAGGCTCAGCTATTATATGGGCAAATATGGTCTTCTAACAAAAGAGCATTTCTGGAAACATTACAACAAAAATAATGTTGCCATAAGTCATAGAATGGACAAAGTTGGGGTTAACAAATGCTCTTGAGATAGTCAGATCAGGAGAATGAGTGGTGCTAGTTGGTATGGAAAAAGTCCAATGCACATTTCTTGCCATAATATTTCCTCTTAGCCAAGATCTTGACTCCTTATACACGCTCATTTGCTTTATCTAAAGCCGTCCCCTTGTTTAGAAGGACCTGGGTAAAATGAGGAAAAAGGCTCGTGTCCTGCTGATGGGTGATTCCTCCTGCTCTTTCTACAAATACCTTCATTATGTCTTTGATACTCCTCCACACACAATTTATTCTGACAGCTCTGTGCAGACCTAAATTAACTTAACGAGTTAATGGTCATTGAGTTTCATTTAAGACTCTAACTGTTTTCATTTTCGGTATTACATCTGTCTGGCATGCTGTGAGGGAGCTGTCAGTGGCTGCTCTTGGCTGGCTGGATGGTAACTGATGTGCAAAACACTGAAGTGAGTCTCTGAAGTCTCTTTGCTGTTGTTATCTCTCAGGGCCATCACATTCTGGTTAGATCTCTTCTAGTGAGTGGGATGTTTGGTACAGTATCTCTCTCCTTCTCCCATTTTACATAGGGGTTGTCCTAAATGTGACACGAGAAACTGAACTGCGACCAGAAGAGCAGTTCCTTTTACCAAGGTTACCAGTCTCGGTGCTCAAATTCAAGTCCAGAGCGGACCCTGGACATAGTTCTTGGCCACATCTGCCATCCACTGGCATTGAGCAGCAGCAAGTTTCAAAGCTTTGCTTATGACTTGGTGCTGTATTAAATTATTTTGCATTATTTGCATTTTACTTACACAGAAGTGAAGGAGAATCAAAGGTCCCTGGAGAAAAACTTTTTTTTCGCAGGGGCAACATGAAAAGTACTTTGTTTCCCCAGGAGTTCTTTTAATGTTGTGACGCTTTCTAGGCCTTAGTTACAACAGAAAGACTGAAGTGTCTGTGGTCAAATTATGCCCTCGTCTATCTCTGCCAAATACATTAAACTGGGTTAGATAACAGTTGTCACATGGAGCAGATAATTTGTAACCCTGGAATGAATTACTGCTTCTGTGGAATAGTCAGTAGAATCAGCTGCTGTAGAAATACTGCAGCGTACAGTGGCTGCATGAAGAACCTAGTTCATGTAAAATTAATTCAATTTCTCCATGAGCACTGCATGTGCTGTTCTACCCAGTGCTTGGGGTTTTTTCCTATTGGAAGTTTTCTGCTGCTAAGTGACTTCTTCTACCAGTGAAAGTTTTAGTTGCTTCTTGAATTTGATTTTACAGCTTTATCCAGACTCTTGCTCAGGAAGATACAGATAAGGTAACTATTTTAGAAACTACTGTGTAACCCCTTAGTTGAACTCACATTTGGTATTTCACATCCCTGATAAATTCACTCTCTCCATAGGAAGAGTGAGGGAATTTTGGATATTTACAACTGAAAATACATCAATCGCCTTTGCATAAATGTAGGTAGAAATAAAAGCATTTTCCTGCCACAAATGTTCCTTGGAACACAGTTCTCTCCATCTGGTTTACCATCCTGAGACTGAGAACCTGCCTGTGTGTAATTTACATATGAACCTAATGTCTAAGCTTCCATTATAATCAATAATTGTAGTCTATGGATCCTGGAGTCATTCAGCTCACCCTAAAGTAAACACCTAAAACTTTATTCAGTTTCTTGCCTATAGACACCTAATGTCATCTGAGATGCTTGAAAATTCCTGGTCTCCAGCTGCTTCTCTGGAAGGATGCTGCCCTCTCAAAGGTCTTGTGTCCATTCTGTCAACTGCATATGAGCATTTCTGATACCATGGAGCACCTCAGATGGCATTCACACATATCTAAGTCAAAGCAGCTAAATCCAGCACCTTTGGCTGGTAGCTAAATATCTCTTTTAGGCTGCAACACGTGTAATGGAAACTTAAGCACCTAGGTCACATCTGTTCACCCCATCTGGACTCCCAAATTTAGTTACCTTAATTTAGAGCTTTATTCTACACTACTATTATGGAATTCATTTAATCTGAAGGTAGGTATCTGCATGGATCAGATGGTTTACCTTCTGGAGTGGAGAATTAGCTTTGGTAGCTACATTGGAAATTTCTAAAACGTCATTCAGCCTCTGCCGCTCTGTTCTCACAACAGTTTTGGAGACAGGAGGAAAATTGGTTACCTTTTGGCACATATGGTCACAGGTTAAATTATAATCATGCATGATGGAACCACTAAAATGTAGCAAAAGTACCCCACAAAATATACATTATGTATGTGCTTCCCTGATTCAAGGAATCTCAATTATAATCCACTGTTGCATGTTAAACAGGAGTAGCCAAATTCTGCAGATAGATTGTAATGTCTGTGTTCTTCCTGCCCACGAACTATTATTGCATCTCTATTTTTGTCTGGGAAGACCCTCCTGAGACTGAATATGGGTGAAAAAGATGGTGGAAGTCCATGGACCACACTGAAGAATATGGCTAAACCTTGACTATCCCACTTTTACCTTTCTAACCACATCCCAGGTTCTTCATTCATATCTCAAAAATGTTTTGGCTTATAAGCATTTTGGGTCAAGAACTATCTTTTTTCTTCTTTTTATTTTGAGCATTTAGCATGCAAGGTTTAGCCAGGTTGAGACCAGTAGGCACTGTTACAATGCAAAGTAATGATGTCGTAACGACATCCCAAAAAAAGGAGCTATGGTTTGTGGTGATTAATTTAATCTGGCTCTTGACATAAATTATAGCAGTCATTGTACCACCTCATCACATAAGAAAGCATTTAGATAGCACTTAAAATGGCATGTATCCCCTCGGGGTGCCTTTGCAAAGGGAAGAGTTTGTAGCTCTGCTCGAAACAAGGACCCAAAAGGCCCCAAAAAAATGTGGCAGCTCATTCCTTACAGTGTGGGCATAAACCAGAACACCACAGGGACTTGGGTGTGAATTTGGACTAGAGGGGCAGCTGCTAGGTGAGAAATAAATTAAATTGCCAATTATTATTTTAAAATCTACAGGCTGGTGGTTGTTTTTACAAATTGTATATCTGACTGTATTGCAAAGACAACACAAGGGGCCTTATTGCATCACAGGAAGGAAAAACATACTGCTCTTCCTCTGCACTTATTGCTCCAGCGTGCCCACATGCAGCCCAACTCTTCCCACTCCCACAGGGTTTCTTTTGCAGGTATCATCACTCAGATAAGCGACATTCCAGAAGCTCCTGCTCTTCCCTTGAGCACCACGAGGAGCCTGGGAAGTGCCAGTGGCAGCTCCAGTATTAGTGCTGAGCGCCTGAACACTGGGAAGCTGCAAATGTGATTCTTTAGTATAAACAAATGCTTCAAACTTTCAAACTCTGAGGGAGTCATGCAACGCATTTTTGCATCACTTCACATGAGGATGTAGTGAAATCCCTCCAAATAATTGCAGGCAGACTTTCGGCATCACCTCCAGGCACAGCCTCGCTTACTGTTGGGAGACTTAGTTTTTATGTCTATGCCCTCTGGAAATATCAGAACAATGTAGAAATAAATAATGCAGGATTACCTGATTGCTCATTAGAGGGTCTGTCTTTGTAAAGCGCCTGCCACAGCTTTACAGAGCTGAGCACTGCTTTAACATTTAGGTGGTTTTGGTGTTAAACTTCCAATTGTATTGCGGTCGGTTCATTACTCTCTGATGCATATCTGTCTTCATACCATTTACAGAAATATTGCTGTGAATCTCCACAAATATTTGACCTATTTTAATAAACTGCCTGATATTTTTGTTTGAATCTGGATGAAATAAAGAGCAAATAAGCAAGGATGGAGCTTAGCATTTGTGAATAAGGATCATGAATGTGTGACAATGCCGGCCTCCTGTGTTATTACTGTGACTTACCACACATCTTTTGACAAATATCATTACTTCCCTGTGCCTCAGTTTCCTAAGCAGCAAGATTGTGACAATAACTACCAGGGGAAAAAAGGCATATATGAGACAGGATTCCAATGTATGCATGCACCTTATCTGCATTAGTCAGGTTTTCATATTTAGAATATTTACTTGAAAAGGTGACTAGATCACAGTCAAAACAGTTGCTCATTCAAGAAGAAGAAACTTAAATTTGGGGGTATATTCCCATAAAGACACAGAAATTAAACATTTTGAGAAGGACATATTTTAAAAAGAAGGGTCAATCGGATTTTCAGAATATGTCTTATTTGGTATCACTTGAGGCAGAGAATTAATATTATGTAAAAGATCCTGTGCCTTCAGTCATATTACAGATCTTCCAAGTGTTCAGTTGCATACTGGGGAAGACTTATTTTCTGTAACAAAAAAAATCATATAACGTAGAGTAGCCATGGTCCACACAGGTTAAAGAAGATGTTCATCCTGATTTCATCTAGCCTTAAAAGCTATAAACCCATGAGTTTACTGATACTTAAAAAAATAATTTAAAAAATGAAAAAAAAGACAAAAGATTGTGCATACTTTTAATTGTTCCTTTGGTTTGTGAACATCCTCTATTTAAAATCCAAGCTCTGTAAGAACTTTTGAAGTGCAGGTTTAATATTTTCCTCATCAAGTGTATACGTGTGATGTAGATAAAGATTTCTCAAGATTCCCTTAAGCTTGTGTTATTTCGTGTAGCTTGCCTTTGCTTCAGGATAAGAAAGTTTCTGAGTAAGATGGGACTTCTTCTATATTGTAGCTGATACTTGGATGAGATTCTATACACAAAAGTTACTGCAATGGTACCTTTGTTTATATTCTCGTCTTAACCAAGGGTCTGAGTTTTCTAACTTGCACTGAGCCATTCAGACAAACAGGACCCATTTCAGGTAAGCAGTCTGTGAAAGGACTGATCACTTAGTAATGCTGAAACTGTTTGCTTCTGTAGACATAAAGGACGAAAAAAACCTTACTGCCTGATCCTGAATGTCTCTCTGGTCTTTTTGCACAGAAAACCATGAGGATCCATTAAAGAGTCTTTAATAAAAGAACCCCTGATATCCTCTATGGCCTCTGTTTTATTTGGACTGGAAAAAAGTCTTTTGGAGATTTTCACCAGATGGCTGCCAACACCTGCAGCAGTCCCAGGTGCTCGCAATGACCCCTCACCCTCCAAGCAGAGCAAAGAGGCAGGTGAAAGCAGCTCCTCCAGCTCGCAGCAGGATGCTGGGATAGAAGGCTCCGCTTAAATATGAGAAGAAACTTCTTCCCAGTGAGGGTGATGGAGCACTGGAACAGGCTGCCCAGGGAGGTTGTGGAGTCTCCTTCTCTGGAGACATTCAAAACCCGCCTGGACACCTTCCTGTGTAACCTCACCTGGGTGTTCCTGCTACGGCGGGGGGATTGGACTAGATCATCTTTCAAGGTCCCTTCCAATCCCTGACATTCTGTGATTCTGTGTGAACCACATGGACCATTTCCACGTTGATGCTGGACTGTCCCCACTGACCTTTAAAGATCAAGGAGATTCCTGCTGTTTCCTACTAGACTCTGGTGCCACTGGGAAAATTGTCTAATTGCCCCTAATAACTGGTTTCAAACCAGTTAGAGAGGATCCCAATCAATATCTAAAATGAATGTCAGCATCCTGCCAAGCAAAGATTTTCTACTATTTAGTTTTGTTTCCATCTGAAAAAAAAAAAAATTCCTTAACGTGTTTGACAGTGTTTATCCACTAACTTTCTTTTGGGCTTTCTGCTGATTAAAAACGGTACAGTCAAAGACTCTGATCTCCCTTGTTTCCACTCTTTTATTCCTCATCTCTGTCTCTGCCACCATCCATCCCACCACCTCCTCAGGCAGGTCTACCTTGCAGGCTCACAGGTGTCATCTCAGTGTAAGCTCAGACTCTGGTTCTCCTCCCATGGGATGTTAAAGTCCAATAAGATTCTAGTAGTGGCTGAAAGCTGACCTGAAAAAGAAATAAAGGGCTTTGGGACTATGAGAAGGGAATCTGTAAAAATGATGCCCCAAGACTACCTCAAGAAAAAGACTAAAAGGAAAGAGAAAATTGGATAATAAGCTGTGGAGAAATCACAGGAGGGATGGGGGACTCTCTTGGAACATCAAGCGGAAACTTGCACTGACTTCCAGAGTGAGAGCAATGGCTAGAAGGAAAAACATTAAGGAAGATGACCAGACCACTACCAAACATTTTCTATTAAAATAAAAACATTAAGCTAAAAATATCAGGGCAACATTGGCCAAAAATAGAGCTGAGAAAACCAAAGCATCAAAGTGCAAGCGGCGGTTGCAGGTGAAGACACATAACTGAGTGAAGTATCGGAATATTATCTGGAAGCTAGATTAAATATTATTTCAAATACTCAAGAGTTTAATAGAGCTTAGTACATGTGCAGGATGTCTCCCATGCAGACTTGGGGCTTTGCAGAGGCAGGGGAAGGCTCTAAGACCTGTTAAATATTTTTGGTTGGCTCTGGTCCTGAAGTAAAAGGCAAGAACACATTTTCTGCATGTATGTGGGATGATCCATGTAAAAATCAGTAGTTATGGGATCTTGCAAAAGGACTTTTATAAATCAATAATGATAAATGACGTACTAATCTATTGGACATAGCAATATTTGAGCATAAAGCAAACAGATGACTGGTGTCATCTCTTCTGCAGGCTGTGAATTAATGTTCTGGTGGCTACAAAACAGTAAAGCAAATCTGGATTTTTTTTAACTTCAAAGAACAAATTAGTATTTTGTCCTTTTAATTACAGAGTTTTTATGCCTGCGTATGAGAAGGCTACATCTGTCCAAAATATTTGATCTTTTTCTCCAAGTATTTAGAGTGGTCACTGCTCGCTCTTCTGTTTTGTAACATGTTTAACTCCTTGCCCCTCTGACTTCAAATAGCAATTGAAATGGTCTTAGCTTAGACATGTGGTGATAAGGCAACCATCTGTTTAAGAAATGGTCTAATAAATCTCATTTTCAGTCATTGATTTAAAATAACTTTTAGCTTTAGCTCCTTGCATTCTATTAACTTGTTTTATTAATGATTTTTAATTTAACTGATTTTTTGTCTCACACTACATGGAAAGTGGGAGACTTAGCATCTGTAAGCTGAAATGAAAAAAAAGGCAGAAGCCATGTAAAGGTGGTACAGCTTGAGATGCAAGATTTAAAAAAAAAGAAAAAAACCACCAAAATGTAAAAGGCATGCTAATAAATCCATATTTTTCCCCAGAATAATCAGAAATCTTGCAAAATTCTGAAATAATTTTTTAAAAAAATATTTTCTGAAATTAAACCTAATTTTGCAGGAGTGGAAGACATTGAAAATACTTAGCACACATAAAGTATTAGAAAGCGTATTTACAAAGTAGGTGTAACTTGCTTACACTTGAATAGCAAGAAATACATAGAACAGCAGAGGTAAAACTACACTGCCTAATGAATACTTCCTAGAAATACTCCTTCCCCTCCCACCCTCTGACAAGCCCTAACCTCTCACACCTGTGAGGTTTTGGAGTCCTTTGGCTCCCCCTGATTTCAATAGGAGTTACGAGAAGCAGTTTACAGATTCAGTCACCACATGTATTCAGTCCCCTTGCTGACTGCTGCAGCCAGTAACTTCAATAACTCACACTATAATATGTTTTTCTAGTGAGCAGCACTTGTTTTTAGGACAAAGAGCCACATAAGTGCTCGCAAAGACAGTGAGGAAGGGAAAGACACCTCTTCATTTTCTGCCCTCCCCTCTCCAGCAGCTGGTGCCACCACTTCCCACACCTCCAGCTGTCCTGCAGCCAGCTGCCCTCCCATCTCATGGCAACTTGCCCTGTCCAAAATTCTCCTTTCCCTGCGGTGGTGGAAGGTTATGGCCTCCTTATCATCCAAGGAGAGCCAGAAGAGTAAGAAACCCTCCTGATTCCTTCTTCCAAGTGTACATTGTTTATATTCAACCTTCTCCACTTTGTGGCAGAGCACAGATTTTTATCACTGCCTCAGCAGGTCATGTTGCAGGCAGATGGTTCACTCTCAGGTCCCGATTGAATCCCTCCTTCCCCTTGAGGCAATAGCTAACATGCCAGCTAAAAACACAAGTAGAGCACTTCTTACTGAATTTCCTTTGCCCATAGCCTGCTGATACGGAAGTTCGTATGTGTACACAGATTAATTTTCAGTAAAATCTCTGGATTTCATGGCTTGGGTGCTTTGAAACTGAGTTAAGCAGAATGGTCCCAGTTCCCATGACTGCTCTGTGGATTTTACACTATTCTATGAAGCAAGGATTGCCCCTGTGGGCTGACTGCCCTCTGCATGGGGCTGCAGACCTGCGCCCATTTTGGTGCCACGTTCTTGCACTGGCCTTTCTCTTCTGTGGCAAAACAGCCACAAGACTTAAAAATGTTTAAGATGAAGCTGCTCGTGCAGAAGATGCTTGAAACGGTTTTAGGCAGAGGAAGATACTGGACCAGATCCCTACTCCCTGCACAGCTGTACTAACTAGGCTCTTACATAGCAATTCTACTCACAGCATGAAAGAAAGGAGTGAAAACCTTTCAATAATTTAAAACCAGATGAAAACAACCTCCAGGGGAGTCTGTGGGCTCCATATCTTACCTAGATGAAATTTCTGCAGCCTTCGTTCAGGCAATTACGTGCTAGTGAGCAAACGGCTTTTGGATGCAAACCTCTTCATCCTTTTCTGCTGGCTCCCCGATTCCTGTGCTGATGGTCTGGGCATTGTTTTAGGATGCTTGTCCCCATGGACTGGACAGGAAACACAAGTACTCACTCAGGGCTCTGTATTTCCCGGCAAGGGCAGGTACATCAGAGTTGCTACACAGCATCTGAGATATTTTGAAAAGCACCGGGGCTTCATAAACATGTGTAGAGCCAGGTCCTGAGCAGAAGAAGGGTATGTCAACACGGAGAAGCTGCGGCTCCGAGCAGTGACCAGAGCTGACATGCTTCGGCACTGGCTTGGTTACAGCACCACACCACTGCAGCATGATAATAAGCCACCATCTGGGGCTCGAGGCATCTCTCTTGTGTCAATGCTGTTTAGCTTTCTCAAGACTTGCAGGTAATTGCTACTAAAGTAAAAAGCACACATGCCGTAACAACTGCCACAAATTTGCCATTATTCGATTAACAAACTGCAGAGGTCTCTCCTGTCCTTCTCTACACAGTGTTTCTGTTCCTATTTGAAATTGGTTTTGTCACCGGTGACAGATTGCAAACTACCTTACCTTTAGAAAGTTGACTGCTTTAGGCTCTGCATCCATTACTATCATTTAACACATTGGAAGAAACATAGAAACAACTGCTGCTTCCTCACAGCATGCTACAAATGAAATTCCTATCAAAAAATCAGATGTGATGGTTCGACAGCGAACATTGCTTAGTGGCCAAGGCTTCTGAAATGAGCCACTTAATACGCTGGAGTCAGTGGAAAAAATACAAATACCCACCTGCTTTCTCAAAATATTGAGTAATTTAAGTTCACAAATTCACTTTCACTAATCTTTAGAGAGAATAAAAATGAGTTTCTGTCCTCTAGGGGGAAAAAAAAAGTTCTACCTGAGACAGGCAAAGTGCCATCGCTGATGTAGAAAGACTGAAGTGTGGCGACTTCGTGGGATTACACAGAGCAGGAATATTCAACCCTATTTTTTCAAGAGGCACGGACCCCTCAGGAGCTTGACACATGCAGAGTCACACATGTAGGACATGAATTTGCTTGTTCTTGTTCACTTTGGAGGCAGTGCCTGGTTGGAAACCACAGGTTTAGGACTTCCAGAAAAAAGGAAGTGACTAAGTTTGTCCTACTTTCTGCTTAGCTTTATGAAAAAATACATTCTGTCGCATAAAAGTTATGTATAGACTACAATAGGTAGGTGTCTGTCCTCAATGTCTGACCTGAAAGGACAGAAAGGGCTGTGGGGCTGAAAGGCCCTGTACTCAGCTGTGCGTTGCTTCATCTTATCATTCCTGCTGCACAGCCATTATTTTTTTTAATGAAGTAAACGTTTGTAGAGACACCAATCTGGGTCACTGAACTCAAATAATTCCTCAGACAAGTTAGACCAGTAATATTGAAGAAGAGCTCGAGTGATTTTGAATCATTGATACACCTGATAATATTTTATTCATTATTTTCTGTGCATTATTGATCACATCTTTTGCTCGTTCACTCAAATAGAGGTCAGTTGCACTCAGGAGCTGAAAGTTTGTACCATCTGACAGTTGGTCTGGAGGCATCTCCTGGCCTCCGGGAGATAAATTTTATAACCTTAATCACTGTGCACGTCCACTAGTTTTCAGTGATTGTGCAACATCCAAAAGAGGAGGTCTGGACTCTGGACTAGCCCCTGCCCCAGTGTTTTCTTCAGGCAATGAGGGCAGAGGGAGCACATAGGTGTTCATCACAAGTACAGGATTATTTGGGGGGAGGGCAGCATTTAGAGCTTGTGCCATCAGCCAAGTTCCTTTTAGCATCAAGTATTTTTATATTTTGTAATTAATCTTCAGGGAATAAATTCTTGTCTCTCTGACCCTATCCAGCATACTTTCTTAAAATAAATGAGTTGATTTGGGGGTTTCAGAGTGCTTTTAACAAATATTTGTATTTTTACTCAGATTAATAACTCAATCACATGCATTATTATCTGCTGGTAGTTCTTTTTCCTTCAGCAGCCTCACGAAGCCCTCATTTCATTTTTATGAGGACACATGGCAGGCAGTGTCTCTCCATCTTACTTGAGCATACTGCAATTTAATGCAGGTCATGCAATCTAAGAAGAGCATACAAGGCTGAGCAGCTGCATTTGCTGTTCTGCCTAACACTGAAAAGGCCTCCTGAGATAAGGGAATTGAAAATTTCAGATATTTCTGCCTTGTCATTAGAAAGGTAGTTTATTCCAGCCTCAGGAGCTTGCCACCCACAACTTCTGTGTTAGCACTTGGGGTTTTGTAGTGAAAGAAGTGGGGTGAAAAAAAGAAAGCGTAAATGCAGTTACATTGGATAAAACCACCAGCAGAAGGGCAAAAGCAGTACAACACGATCTTACAGAGTAACACTGTTGTCTTTGCTGGCCAATTTACAGAAAGAAGTGCTGAGATGCAGTTCCTGGTCCAGTGTAAGGTCTTCGTTTATCAATATGACTTTCCCTCCTGCCTTGGGGCAATTTGGCAAATGCTTTCTTGCAGAGCAGATTTTGAAAGTTTCAAAAATACTAAATCTATTTATCAGTCTAATCTATTGATATCTTTCTCAAGAGCCTTTCTGTATAAACAGTGTTCAGCCGTCTCTTTTAATTCAAGGAGGCTTATCCTATCCTAATCAGGTTTTCCATATGTACAACTTGGCAAGTATTCTATATTAAGGGATAAATTAACCAACAAACGTAAAGAGAAAACAATAAATTCTCTTCTCTAGAGAGCTCACTGAATGTATCTCAAGTGTTGGAAAAGAAGATTAATGGTAGCCTTTTTATCTACTCTTGAGGGTAAAAAAGCTGAGTCTATTTATAGGGCTGTTTGTTTATGAACAAAGAAGTACTGGAGGAAAGACTATATTAAAAAAGGAAAATAATTTTTTTTTTTGCACATTAACTTCCCAATATTTTTTATTCTCTTGCAAGTTTCCTATGACTTCATGTCAATGTTTTTCATCCCACACTGATAAGCACCTTCAGATGCGGAAGAGTTCTGTTGTGGGTGCCATGGCCTTAAGGAAGAGACAAGATCTCTGGAGGCCAGAACCCAAAAGTGCCCTGTGTGTACGAGCAGTGACTGCCTAGATTCCCTGTTTCTGGTACAGAAAGGTATAAATCAAATGGAAGTGCTAAGAGCTAGATAGAAACTCTGCTTGCCTTTGATTCCTAAATCCTTGTTTTACAGATTATTTTCTTGTATTAGGCAGGCCAACTGTTTAATGATTCAGTAGGCTCTCATTAAAAAATATTTGGAAGTCTTGATGTTACATTAGCCAATACAAATAACATTATTGAATTCTTACTGCTGCTTCCCTTTCCTTCTCCCTTGTCGCATCTTATATCCTATTCAGGTCCTGGGCTCTGAGTGTCAGGAATACATTAATAGGTATTTGCAGAGTGCCAAAATGTCACGAGTGCCTTTTCTGCCTTGATTTAGATTCTGGCGTAATATAAAAAATGAGTGATAATATTACCTCTCTGCTCCTTCTTTTGCGCACTGGGTAGGTGCATTCTCTCATCCACCATGGGCAGTTATCATCAATTTATAATTAGACTCAGCTACTTCACTGTATCATTCTGTGTATTTTTCCTGCTGGCATATGGACAATACTTTCTTCATTGTCTCAGAAACCACATCTTTCCCTCCCTGAGGTATTTCATTAATGTACTACCCTCATGTTTTCTAGGATAGCCCAATTCTACACTTCTATGTTTACAGAAGTTGTTGGATTCACCTAGAGCAGGGACTTGAAGGATAGCGTAATTGCATTGTGAAGGTCTAGTCTTAAAACTGATAAAAATTCTAGTGCAAACCTACACCCTTGTAAGGAAAGTTGTTCTCTGCAATGACCTGGAATCAAACAAGGAGGCTCACACGATTCTTTGAGAGTTTCCAGCACTCACCCTTCCGATGAAAGGCTTTTTTAAGCAGCACATCGCATTTTTTTTAAGATCCTTGAATGAAATACATTAAAATACTCAAATATAGTGGCATAAAGTTTTATATACCCTAGGTATATGGTAACCAGCTTTGGGCAACGGTGAAAAATATTGTGTACTATCATGCAAGAATCCCAGGGGTACCTTACAGGATCATGTGGCACCTGCATGCCATTTTTGTTTGCTATGTATCGTTTGCAGCAATTGTTTTTACGATATTATACTGAAAACCTTTTCCCATTCCAACACACATTCATTTGAATTCACATGGGACAATGCTCTGCCATTGCTACCAACTGGATGCTGAATAGTATCTTCTTTTTCCACAGGGTCTTATGTTCCATTAGCTGTGCAGGGAAAGTCTTAGTTACTTTCCCATAGTTGTGTTATTCTGCAAAGGAGACGTGTGAATACATGGCTGTATTTGTAGGCTTTTTGACGAACATTTTCTCTGACTTGCCCTGGGTCTGCTTCAAGTTTAATTTGGAAACCTTTCCAGCTCAAAACTAATGAGGGTACATGTCTCTGGCGTGAGGCAATTCTGTAGAGAAACACGAAGCTGCCTCCACATAGGAGCTATAGGGTATGGCATTGTGCCTGGTAGACATTCCTCAAGCTGGGCCAATTTTCACATGATGCCTACATAATACAAGGATTGTGCATGTTATAGCTGGGTTGGCTGTTAAAAGAGAGAACAAGGTACAGTCTGCTAGAAGTCTGCACGAACTAAATATCCTTGCTTTAAATCTCTCTTCATAGTAAGATGGTGTGTTAGGGCCATTCCAAAAATAACCCCTCTGCTCTTACTGCCTACGGATGGGGAGGCAGAGTTTAAATCTTAACTCACCACGTCCTTTTAAAAAATAAATCATATACTAATTCCATTGAGCAGCTTGCTATGGTTGAAGACATAGTCATTAATACACAGACATGAAAAAATACCCTGGTATCTGCCCTGGGCTGCACTCAGAAGTTCATGTAGAACAGCAGGGCTCAGTTAAATGCTTGATTATTATGAATACCCTGAAAATCTGGAATTTCCAGCAATCAGACATGCAAGTTAGGTGCTCCACACAGCCTTTTGCAGACTGCTGTTTTGCAAATCAGGCTCTACAAGGCCAGAAGCAAGTCAGGAAAACAAGTGAGGCAAGGGGCAGCCTGGGTGACCGCTTGTGAAACCCTTCTGCTGGAAACAGGCTCTGTGCCAGCTCTGCCTTTTCTATGATGTTTTCCTTTCAGGTTTGGGTCTACTCTCTACATCTACCTCTTTTGAAGATTTTTTTTCTTTTGAACAGTGTGTTCTTGCTTCACAGGGAAGCAGAGCCATGGGAGCACCAGCAAAAGCAGCATTTGTAGCTCCAGCATCCAGAGTTCTGGCCTTTCACTTCATTTGCTTCAGGCTCCTCGCACATATTCAAATCCCTTATGAGCTCAGTCACCACTGACAGCCATGGGCTTCCCAGTTTCTCTGAGCATTAGAGGTATTATTAGGGCATCACTTACTTCTGCGAGAGAAGGAAATTACTTGGAAACCTAGGTAGCAATTGCAACCTAATTTCCCTAAAAAGACGGAGAGACTTTTTTTTCTTCTTTTCTTTAAAAAAATAGGATCCCAGCTTGATAATACCTAAGAAACCTACGAAATACCTGCTGAGCTGGTTGAAATACATAAGACTAAATTAGATTCTCTGCAGGCAGTTACAGAAACTTGAATCTAGAATACTGATCAGTTAAGAAGCTTAGCTGTTGAAAAGGCCTGATGATGTATAGCCATGTTTCACAGTCTAACCTTGCCCACGCATGCTTCAGGTACAAGACCAGAACAGTAAAGTGCCAGCATTAGCGTTAGAGGGGGGCACATTTTTTTTCTTAAACAGAATTAATCTTTTTCCTGCAACCCGCATGCTCCATTTAGAGGGTTATGTCGTGCCTTAGGCTGTGCATCCACACCAGGAAAAGGGACTCAAAACCTTTCCTAGGCCAAATGCCCCTCTGGCACGTACCAGCCCATCAAGCCGGCTGTCCCCCAAATCGTGACACTGCCCAGCACAGCCAGGTCCCCCCGGCGCTGCTGCCCATCACCAGCAACTCACCCCTTGCAGCACCAAAGGCTGGGCACTGTCCCAGCTGCTGGCAGGGACATCTCCATACAGAGTGTACAAAACCTTGCCGAGGGCTGTCTCAAAGCCAAGCATAACTTGGAGCCTTCCTCTTTGGTTTCTCTGGGAGGAGTCTGGTGCTTCCCAGCTAGCACGGTGGGAGATGCACCATCTGCTACCGGTGCCTCTGGAGCAGTAGCTGTGTGCTAAGTTGCTTGTGGTTTCAGGCATCTGATGTTTAAATAAAACTATACACCTTTAGTAGGCTATATACCCCAAAACGTGTAGTTCTTAGGGGCGGGTACATATTTTGCATCACATTTTTGGAAGTTGAAAAACTGGAAGCTATTGCAACTGCCACAAGATGGGTGGTGGGTGCACAATCAGCATCTCCTAATGCAGTCAGCTGTCTCAGAAGAGTTTCCCAGTGTGCCATGGCTGTGGACTGATGCCGCGAATATCTGCTGCCAGGAAGAGTCCAGCAAGTCTGGACTCCTTCTCTGAAATTCCCAAATACAGTGTAATCTCCCTGTGGAACAGGGAATTGCTACTTTTTTCTCTTTCAGAGAGGGATCAAAGCACAAAGAACCCAAGGAAAGAATCACAATGGGTGAGTGAGTGTGCATCTGCCTTTTAGGCAGTTAAACTCATCACTTAACCCCTCAAACTTCAGGAGTCATTTAATCCTGGAGACAGCTGTGTCACTGTAGCAAAACGATAACTTAGACCAGATTCTTATTAGAGGATTCAGCCAGCAAATAAAAGCATGTGCATTTTATCATGTTATACTTCATATAATAGTTTGTAGTAAATTTGCATGGTATTCCCTCTACTTATCTTCTCACCAACACAACACAATGACTAGATGCAAGCTAGTGATTTCAGCTTGTGGCAACTGTGACATTATGAAAATTATTTTGCTTGCATGGCAGAAAATCAAAGATTTTTTTTTATTGTTTTAGTCGGTCAGATACATTCTATTTTCACCTTTTTATCTTAACGTTGGAAGTGAACAAATGATAATAAAGAAAGAAACTGACAATTTGTTATTGAAAACATTACTTGCTGCCATTTAAAAAACACTGGTGGGCCATTAATGGGCCAGTTTGCATTCCAGCTGAGAACTGGTAACCGGTTTAATTACTGAAATGCACTGCTATTTAAATAAAGAAGGTACTTCAGAAGAGGAAGATAAAATGTTTTCTGGAAAATTAAGATACTGTCAAAATAAGACTGCAGGATATTTGTGTCTAAGCTAGTCTGCTTTTTCAGCAGAGTAATATAGTGCTGGAAAGATTGTGAACAGTTCCTTTAAAATAGTGAAGGGGATGAGTCTAACAGAGCGCATGCCTGTCATGGGGTTTCTGATTAATGCTGTCAGACAAGTGGAAGGTTGACCAGCTGATTTACATGCCATCCAGGATCCCTCTGGGGGACAGGAGAGATTTGTGGAGGTGAGGAGGAGAACGTGCTCCTTCGTGGCCACGGCAGAGACCAATGTCCCAGCAACCGAGGAAATTAAAAGTTGAATTTGGAGACCGAAGGCTGCACACACGAGGCACCGCACGTAGCAACCTGCCCAAGCACCGCGACTGAGGCTGCTGCTGACTTCTCTGTACAACAGAAATCTCCTTGGAAAGCTGGCACATAGGCCATCAAACTGCTCAAATCCTAAATAAACACATAATAACTACAGAGACTCAGAGACAGTAGCTCTGCTTTAGGTGTATTAAACCAAGGGTCTTTTTCTCGGGCTGTGGTGAGGGAGAGGCTGGTTCTTATCTCAGTTGGTACAAACTTCTGAAGGCAGGATGGTGACAGCTGATTTAAAACATGCCTGTGTGTCTGCAGGGGTGGTTTCACATAATTTTCCCTTCTGGTGAAGAGATACAAAAATTATCTAATAACCTACTATAGTATCTTTAATGATATGGTTCTTGTCTGTTCTGCCCTTCCAGGTCGTCCAGTTTCTTTGTAAAATGAGATATTTTAACCCTCATCACAGACAGAGTCACACAGACAACCAATCATGGTTTTCATGTCTGCAGCATCATTTCATTACCACAGGCAGTGCTAATAGAATAAACCACGAGATCACAATCTCTCAGTTTCTCTGCTGATGTGAATATTTCCCTGTGCTGGACAGGCAGTTTGAGAAATCTTAAAGTCAAAGGAAAAGTCTAATCCTCCATGTAAACCACTGTCCTTTGAACAACTTTGCTGCACAAACCATAACACCGATGGGAATCCAGAACAGAATTCAGACCAGCTTTAAATACACACAACTCATTCCTTCTGCTCTGCCAAGTCATCAAAAGAGGAACACACAGACACCCAAAATGATTCATGCAGGAAATCCAGAATACTGCAGAATTCATCCTGCTGCTGTGATAAGCTCATTTTAGTTTCATGCATTTTATTTCCAATGCAAATAGCTTTCAAGAGAAGACACTGCTTCTGTGTTTTATCCAGGTTACTTGGGATGTAATGTGAGTGACATGCCTTGACACAGGCAAGAATTAGCGAATACAGCACAGTGTTCAATGGATTCAGGGATGCTGCATTACAAACCTACAGGCTGGAGATGTCAGCGCTGCAGATGCTGTTTACAGAGGAGCCAAGTTTAAGTCAAGGAAGTGTCTTCCTGAAGGGCTACTGGGCTGTAGTCAAAGGTTGAGCAGTGCAAAAGGAAGAATTTCTCATAAGCAATCACAGGGAAAAAATATATTAAAAGAAGAAGAAGAAGAAGAGCAAGAAGAAGAAGAAGAGCAAGAAGAAGAAGAAGAAGAAGAAAAGAAGAGGAAGAAGAAGAAGAAGAAGAAGAAGAAGAAGAAGAAGAAGAAGAAGGAGAGGAAAAGAAATAGGTAGAATATTTCAGCTTGGTACGTCACTGGTTTTCAGCCTGCCAGAATTTGTATTGCTCCTGCAGTCACTGTCTGCTGTTACTGGCCTGAAAGTCTCCTTTGCATTTTTACAGCCTTTGACTGACATCCTGAAAAGAGGGAGGGAGGTCACAGCAATGTGTCACCAGCAACCAGATGCTGCAGAGCAACCCGCAGTGGTGGGGAGCACCTGCCAAGGCTTCCTGGGGGTACGGTGCAAGTCAGGGCTGTCCTGGGTGTGCTGGAGACCCCGGCAAAACCTGGAGTATTTCCTCCCTGTGGCAACAGAAAGACAAATGAAATAAAGCATAGCCTATCCTTTTCAGGCCATAGGCATCTTCCTGGCATCTCGATGGTCTCACCATGGCAGTGTCTTCTCCTGCATATGCTCCCCTGAGGAGTCCTGTATGTCCTACTGCTGGGCGGGCTGCCAGGCTCAGCCTCCTCCGAACAGCCCTCCTGCCAACCCAGTGGGGCAAGAACGACTAAGGAGCACACAGGACAAGGGACGGAGGGACCAAAGCCACCTCATCCCCTTTTCCTCCCCTCCTGTATGTGTAGGGAGTGAAACCATTATCACTACTGAAGGACACTGAGGGCAGGTGTCCTTTGCTGCTCTCTGAGCCCACGCTTGGCCGTACCCCACTTTTTAAAGCCAGTATCTGTTTGTGAGGTGCTGAAAAGCAACACAGGTAACAAAGAAAATGTAACTGTGCCTTAAAACTGACATTTGCCAGCATCTGCATCTCATCTTGAAGTTCAACACACTGTTACCAAGAAATGAGTAAGCTGCAAGGCGTACATCGTTTTTCTGGAGGGTAAAGCTGTACGTGCTGGGTTCAAAGCCAAGGGGACGAGGGAAACACTCACTTACATGGGTACAGCAACCTTTGGTGTCAGCTCTCGGCTGCTGGGCTTCACCCCCCAGCCAGCAGAGAGGGAGCTCGACACCAGTGTAGGAGCGACTGCTTCAGCATTACGGTGAAGGACAAGGCAATGTGAACCTTCATGGCTCTTACACAAGGTTCATAAAATTCTGCTTGTTTCTGAGTGTTGTAGCTCTTTGTGATGAAAAAAAAACCAAACCAAACCAAAAACCAAACCAAACCAAAAGAATAGCAGCAATAACAACAACAAAACAACACTAGCTTCCCTTTTCTGTAAGGGTAACTTTACACTCAGTGTTGGGGAACAAAAGCATGAAAACATAACCTTGATGCACCTGAATAAGACAGAAATTAAGCATAAATTAACAAAAAAAAGGAATGGATTCTAAGTATCATTTTAATCCACTTCTACTCCACAACCACATCTTTTGAAGGCTTGGTTTGACAGCTCTGAAGATAAAAGGCACAACACTTTTTAGAAACAGTACAAAGGCTTGTAAAAGGCTTTCGGAGCCTTTTAATCCTACTTTTGTGTTCTGACAATCTTCCTCAATTAAACACTGCCTCAGCATCAAAGATGCTCTTGGCTCTGACATGAGCTCTCTATGGCACTTCTCCTTCCCAGAATGTCCATAGTCTTGCCCACATCTCGGGGCGGGTTTCTCTGCTGAATCCTATAGGTTTGCTCAAAGGGGGAGAGAGGTGTGAGCAACAGGCTTGGCTTTTGTTTGTTTTAAGTTTTTCAGGCATCAGAACACCCTGTGGGTAATTTTTCCTGCAGATTTCAGCCTCCTCTTCGGTATCTGTTTGGCTGATGGTCACTAGTGTTTCTCACCATCGCTCTGTCTTTTACCTGCACTATCCACAACCAATTTCATAAACAAACGGCCAACACAGAAATGCCTAACTTTTTTTTTTTTTTCTAAAGTGCTTTTGTTTCCCTCTTTTAGTTCCACAGCAAGTTTTGCTGACTGTGGTTTGTTGCACGGTAGGGCAAAAAATGGTAGGAAAGGTCTGTGACCCCAGGGGATATGGGGGGAGACAACAGCAACTCTTCTATACGGCTTCTTTCTGCTCCAGGCAGAGCACAGCGCCTGGGCAAATGGGCAGCTGAAAATAAGTTAGAGGAGAAAAGGAAGCTTGGTTACAAAAATAAAGGCAGTTTCTCCTTGGTGAACTCTCACTTCCTTGTCCTTTGTCTTCTGCTTGTTACCAACGTTGTCACACAGGAGTCAGGAAGGAAACAGAACAAAACAATTTTAGGGAGATAATGTTATTTGCAAATATCTGAGAGTGCTAGTAGGAAACATCGTTCTCCTCTGTGAAGATTTTTTTAACAGTGTGTTCTTAACATAAACTAAAAGTGAAGGAAATACCTGAGGAAGGTTGGGTTGCTTGTGGTTGTTTAAAAGGAGCAATAGAGACTCATCTCAGAGCAGCCATTTAACTGGACTGACTTCACACAAAGGAGATGCATTTCAGCTTCTGTCAAAACCAGCCCTAAAGCCACAGACTCGGGACTGTTTTTTCAAGACTCGGTACCTGCAGCTTGCTTTGGCTGTGGTGGCACCTGCCCCACTGCTGGCTCCCCAAGCCCCTCTGTGAGTGTGAGCAGAGACACAAGTGGGCTGTGCAAGGGGAGGGCTGAACTCTCCTTGGCAAAACAGGGAAGGAAGATCTCCTCCTCCTTCTCCAAAGCAGACACCTTTGTAGCAAAAAAACCCCCATTTCGCAGCTGTGAGAGAAGCCCCAGGTACACAGTTATCTACAGCTTCTTGTGCATCGCATCTCACAGCTGTGAGATGGTTTTTTGCTACAAAGGTTTCTACTTTGGAGAAGTAGGAAGAGATGGAGAAGGTGCTTTATCGGAGTTTTCTACATCCCCCCCCTCCCCGCGGGGTCCTGGGGAACCCACAGGAGCATCATCCCCAGGTGTGCGGCAGCACCGCGCTGCCTGTGGGGACCAGCAAGGACTGCTGGCGCTGGGAGCTCTGGAGCTCTGGTCCAGGAGGCAGCGGTGTGTGCAAGCCCTGTGCCCTCACTGCCGCAGGGCTCTCCGCTTGCCTCAGAAATAATGAGTGTTCCCCTTAAAAATACAACCCCAAATTCCTGGTATTTCTGCATATATCCCTGCAGGGGGTGTATAAGCGATTTTAGTCTTCAGAGTTTGGAAGATGAATTAAAAAAAAAAAAAAAAAAGGAAATTAGATTCTAGATAACTCACACACAGGCTGCCGGGCTGTTTGCTCTCGTTCTCAAGGGAAACTGAAATGCCTTCAGATTGATAACTAAAGAATGCAGCCATGCCAAGCAGGATATAGTATGGCCATGAACAGAGAGCAGTGCTTTGGTTTACAAGACAGGTTTTCTTTGCTTTTAGTGGACCCATGCCACTTCACAGCAGCCAAAGGCCCTGCTCCACAGCAGCCTGTAATGCAAATGACAAACACAGGCTTGCAGCTCCTCTAATTTTCAGGCAGCCGTATTAGTCGAGCTGGAAGATTGAAGTGGCAAATCATGAATGAAATTAGTGTCCTGTGTTAGAGGAAAAGCATTCAGGCTGACTGCAAGTGCCATGCAATAAGTAAGACACCATTCTATTTTCCTGCTTAGCAATTCTTTTTCTTCATCCTCCATTTACGCTATATTAACTATTTATAAGAGATCACTTTAAATCCCCTTTGCAGTCAGCAAACGTGCATCTCATTTGAAGACTCATGGCTATTTGCCAAGGCTCCATAGCCATGAAAACACACTGTGGGTAATCATTACAGTGAGGGTTTCAACTAAACAGGTAAAAAGTGTTTGTTAAGTGGCTGGCTTCACAAAAAAAAAGCACCATTTTTCCATCTGCACACTCTTATTTATGCTCAATCCAAATTCATTCAGGAAAGAATGCTGGCATGTGCTTCAGAAATAGATGCTAAGCTGGGACGAACTAACTGAATTTCATGTTTTGGAACTGAGAAACTACTTTTTGCCCATATGAAGAGAAAAGGCATGTGCTGTGCCTGCGAGGAGCCGGGCACGGTGTGGTACTGCACCCTGTTGGTCTGCTGTGTTATGGAAGCCCAAGTGCATTCTCAGTACAATGCAGGACAATTCCTTCTATATTAAACCTTTCTTTCAGTGACGGCATCTCCAAATGCAATGTGGAGACAAGTGGGAAAGAAAGTAACTCATGTCCTTGCAGAGACAGTGTGACTTACAAAGGTGAGAAGAAAAAGCTGGATAAGGAAAGCAGCCGAGATTAAAGTGTCCTCACTCAGACTGGGTGGAAGCAACAGAAAAAATAATGAGCGAGCAGGCAAAAGGGAAGAATGTTTTCATGCCTTTTGTATGGAAGCAAGAGGAACATTTTAAATCCTTAGAAAAGAGTGACTCAAAATCATGACTGACATTGTTCAGACATCTATCAAAGAGTGAGTTCAGGAGAACCTGAAAGACATTTTGGGAAGTTGGTGCAAAAACTCAAATTCCAGAAAAAGTGATGAAGGTGTCTTATGAATAAGGTGTCTGATTCAGTTTTATTGCCTGAGTACATGGCCACTGAACTCTTTTTAACTCAGAAAAATGACATCAGAGCAGCCTCCCAGCAAAAGGGGAAGAACAGGCTTCCAGGAAGGGGGCCAGGGCAAAGGACCCAAGTGCCAAGGGGCTGGCAAGCTGTAGAATAAGTTGTGTATAGAGGGTCAGAGTGCCACTGTGACATACAGAGCAGGATCACAGAGATCATGCATCTTACAAAACCAACCAGGCAGAGAGGTTCAGAGGCAGACCCTTGGTTAGGGCACCTCTCCAGAGAGGAGTTTTGCCAGCACACCCCACTGATCCTTTGGTCACACGCTCTTATGCCATCACCACTGTTTTATAGCTGAGTCAGGAAACAGCGCATACTTATTGGGTAGTCTTTCCCCAAGCGGTCTGTAAAAATTAACTCATCCTGTTGGAGCCACTGATTCAGTGATTGCACACGACTGTAACAACTCTTTCCCAACCCAGTCCTGCTGGTTATCTGTGTCCTGCCACCGCCTGCTTGGTGGGGACCTCACAGTCATGACGAGATCAGCTGTAGCTGTTAAATCCTTGCTTGCTCCTATGTTGATGCCCTCTCTTCCCACCTACAGAGAACTATCAGAGCTCCTGCTCCTGCCTGGCCTTTGCTTTAATCAGTCTTGGCCTGAATGACTTGCCCTAAGGCTAAATAGGACAAAAATAAATGCCAAAGACAAGCAGCTGGCTACAGTCACTTCTGGACTAGCACCTTTGGGGAATAGCTTTTAGGATGTTCATTTGGTTAAACCAGTCTTTTAATAGTTGTTGACTGTGGTATTTTAAATCTGCTGCATTGTAACAACACCAAAAGGACCCGGAGGTAGGATTTTTATTTTGTTCTCCTTAAGACACAAGTTTCCGTGTCTCTTTGTCTCATTACTTACTCGGAATTTAAACTAGGATGCAGTACAAGCTGCATATGCCGGAGCTTCCAGGTGCCTCCTTCTCACATAAGCGCGTAATTTGCGATGATCTGCTATGACTTAGTTCATGCATGAGACTAAATCAAAGATGAACTGCTATGAAAAAGGAGGAATGGGGTGGGATGGGATGGGTTGGGTTGGGATAAGGGAATATCCACCACTCAAATCGCATTGATATTGATGCTTAAGCAGGGTTTTCAGGTATCCCATAGCAGTTTTTCCCACACCTAACGTTGTTGACCATTTAGGTTACACATTTGGTGGCCACGGAGGTTGTAAATGGGTGGAGTCAGGAGCCCATTTTAGTTTCCTTATTAATAACACATTCGTTTTCCTGAGATTTGCTTTTCTTACAGCTGCAAACCCCTTTCTAACTTATATAAACACCAACAGCTTCCATGGCTTCCTCTTGCGATCACACTGCTCCTCTGACTGTGGCTTTTCCTTCCTTCCTTCCCCCATCCCTGCCTGCTTGCCCCTGCATCCATCACTGGTACCCAGGGACACCTCCCTGGGTGGGGCTCAGGTTTTCTTTGGGTGTTGCATTTTGGGCAGGGCTCCTACTAATACAGCTCTTGTCCTGTAACAGACCCAGCCACTTCACTTCACACCTTGAATGCAAAGCCACCCTCAGACTAAGCAGCTTTACAGAGTTTAAGCCAGGCTGGAGGAGTGTTTCGTGTCAGCAGCTGTGATCTGCCATTCTGCAAAGGCTGACAGAGTTCAGCACGTGCATACAGGCAGGAGCCATGCTTCAAGGATGGTATGCTTAATTACTAATTGCTATGAGAAACAGTATTCTCTTGCTCTCGTTTTCTCTGGCACTTGCATGTAGCCTGCAGCAGGACGCAGCTTTATCCCAGCAGCCATTTGTGACACAGTGAGAGAGAGAGCTGCCACCACCTCAAACAAGAGGTGAACAGGTGAGAGCCACACACCAACCCCAGCCCTGGCACCATGCACCCGGTGACAGTGACTCACTTGGGAACACTACAGGCAATACACAAAGAAAGCCAGCATAGCAACTAGGCCACGGATGTCGGTGTAGCCTTCAGCATCAATCCATCTATATCTGCAGAGGGACAAGGAAAATGGGTACGAGGCAGAGCAACTCATGGTGGGGTTAGCCTACGTTACTGGGATGGGAGGGCACCGCAGCCACTCAGGGAAGGGGGAAGGCACAGTTCAAGCTGCAGCCCCAGAAATAAAGCACCTCAAAAGCCCACCTGCCACAGCAGCACTGGCTGAAAGCCACTGGATATGGCAGGACTGGCCATGTGCTGCAAGCAGAGACTGACACACAGGCATATGAGGAGAGTGGGCAGCAGCGTGGCCATAGCGTACCAGTGCCTCTGGGCAGCCCTGTGGGCTGCTGAGCTCTCACACCAGCCCAACATAAATCTCCACCACACAACACCTCTTCCTCTCCCTGAGAGTACGGTTTGTTGGATCACCAGTCTTGCAAAGTGACAGAAACACAGAGCCCATTGATACTCCAGGGGCCTCCTCCTTCTGGCCTCACAGTTGGGTGCAGAAAACAAAAGCAACTGTCATGGCCAAACCCAACCCTGAGCAAACAGCACCATTTTCATCGTGCTCCCCTTCGCCTTCACAGCCCTCACCTCCGCGTCTCCCTGCTGCACGCGACCCTGCCGCGGGGCAGGCCATCTGCCTGCCAGCAGCCTGCGCTGCGGAAGTTCAGCACACCCGGAAAGTTTCTTAAGAAGCCTCTCTTGTCCACAGTCAGCAAAGAGCAAGATATCTCTCCCCACCTTCTCTAATTAACAGCCAGACGTGATTTTGCATCTTGGAGCACTGGCAGGTAGCTCGAGGCAGAGCATCACTGCCCTGCTGGGGGCACGTATAGGCAATGGGATTTTCCTCAGGGGGCTCCAGCTGAGCCCAGGCCAGGTTTGGTGTTCACACTCTCTGTTTCCCAAGGTAACTTTACGAGGGCCAATGCCAACTAATGCCACACAGTCAGACAGCTGAGGCCTTGGACGCTTTCTTCTGTATCTATTTCTGTCCCCTGCCAAATATTGAATTTATTGGGTTCAAACTAAAGGTAACAGCATGTATCCAAAGTGTGTATAACCAGAAGCAGAGCTTCTTGGAAATTCTCCAGCTCCAGTTTGCTTCTGGTTTAGCAGGTGCTAAAACTCAACAATATTCTCCATCACCTGAGGGGCAGATTACGAGCAGAGCCAAACAACAGTTGTGTGGATTTGAGACGTGGTTTAATGTGCAAGGTGCAGGCAAGACCTTCAACGCAGGAACATAAGAGCGGAAATGGTGATCTGGCATCATAGCTCTTGTCTATTCCTTTTGAAAAAGACAAGAGACATTTTATTCTTCATTTGACACCTACCTGAGGCAGGCAAATGTGATGTATAACCTGCAGGATACTGGTCATAAATACTGACATATTTCAAACAACCGAGAATGGTCTTCTATCTGTTTTCAGTGTTTTTTTCATTTATTCATCTTGGTTAGATAGTTAATATTGTCTTTTCTTCCTGTGTGAGCTAACCTCCATCTTTCCACTCCCTCCATGACAAGCATGAATACCAATCACTTATCCTACTGTTCGGACTAACAAGGAAGAAAATTTAACTATATTAAGCTGATTCATTATTTTATTATGTCCTTCACCCCCTTGCTCTTGGCACTGAATATCAAAGCAAGGTTTTGATCATTCCATCTTGCTTCAGATTACCTCAGAGATGCTGTTAGCACAAGATGAACACAACCTCTCTTGCTATATTATTTCATTATAACTCCTAATGCTGTGGCAGTGCAGCCAGCCAGCAGGTGACCTCCTGTGATTAGCCTGCAGATTTCCAGGGAAATCTGGACAAATCTTGGTGCTTTTAAGAATTCAGAGTTTGTTTCTCCACATTAAATTCACCACACAATGACCAACGGTGCCAGCAGACTTGACGAGCCGTGTGGCGTGCAGACCTTGCTGGGAACCATGGTTTTTTTGGGAACCGGTGCAGTTTTGCTCGGGACTTGTCACTCGGATGTCTGAGAGAAGCACGCTCTCTCCTGGGAGCGCTGGCCCAAATCTCCATGACAACAGATTTGGGATGGAGACTTGGCATACTGGGTGTCAGGAGGTCACGGCAGCAAAAAAAAATGTATTGGGGGTAAAAGAGCAGCTGGGAAAGAGGTTAAGGGGCAGCTTGCAGCACTTTCAATCATACTGACGTTTGGGTTCACTGGCTCCATGCGCTGGGGCTTTTAAAACAATTTTGTGAGAAGTGATGGCCATAGAGAATCAACCTAGTCAGATCCTGTATATTTCTATCTGTTATTACTTTTTTATTACTGAAATGGAGAATACAGAGAGCAAAAATACATTTTTTGCCCCACAGACCTTGTGATCTAAATTCAGGACGCGAGACAAGAAGCAGCCTGGTAGACGGACAAAAGCCAACAGTACTGAGTCCAGCTCCTTAGGATCCATTTTCCAAAGTAAGTAATTTTTAGCTTGGTTTTCTAAGGAACTGAGGCTGTGTAATTGCGGCGGCTGCCTGTCCTCCTGTCTGCCTCCCCACCCTGCAAAGACTCCTGAAGCTGTCAGGCTATTTTTACGAAATCCGCCACAGAAGTAGCAGTCACAAAGATATTTACCTCCTAAATAAAATGCTGGTGAATGGGCAGGGCTGAGGGTACTGCAGGGCTGCCCTGAAGGAGGAGAGGAAAGGGTAGCGCAGCCCTGCATCGCTCCGCTACCTGAACAGCGTGTGCATGCTGGCATCGGGCAGCACACACAGAGCTCTGAACCCGCTGGAGCATATGCTGCCTCTTGAATTGCCAAAAATATAGAGGCATGAGAGCAAGATGAAGCACTGCAGTGAGGAATTAGTGAAAAGGTGAGGTACAGCTGAAGGAAACGAGGGAAGGAGTAAGGGAAAGGGAGGAGATTGGCCAGTGTTGGATGAGAGCAAGGGCAGAGGTGATGAGGAGGTGACTCGAATGATCGTGTGTGGGAGGATATGGGGGGACACACGAAATGATCCACGAGGACCTAGATTCTGTCCACAGAACACCTACTTGGAAATAACATTTTTTGCGCGTGACACAACTGTGTGCCTGGGAAAGCTGCTGGGCTGAAAAACATGGCAAGCAGGTCCCTAATTTGCGCGGAGGAGAGTCACAACACAGTGAACAGCAAATCGACACCCGCCCTGTTGGTAAGGAAAACCTTCAAGGAAAGCTGAGCCTATTGTTCATGGAAACTCTCCATCTCCCTCCTGGGGTCAATGATAAAACTGCTGAGCAGCATAAATGCAGTGGAAGCATTTTGGAAAGTGCACTGAGCGCTCCCTGCAAAGCCGCTGCACCTGGGTCGTGTGCTCCCAGCTTTCCTCCTGCTCCACGTGCACACATGCAGCTCACTGACACGCTCATCCAGGCTGCAAATGCTCCCGGGCATCTGCTTCTGCCAAAGACAAAGGGAGATTTCCCACAGGTATGTCAGCCACATTTAGCAGTTATGAAAAGACAAATAAACCATAAATATTTTATATTGTATTCTGAGCGCCTTTGTTCTCACGCGTTCTACAAGAAAGCAGTCAGTGCGATGCTCGTTGCTGTAAGGCAGCCTTGAATCATGACAGACAGCCGCCTGTCACCACGGCTGCCACCGTGCAGTCCCTGCTCATCCTGCCGTTCCCAGTGCATTCCTCATTAGGCCATGCTTTCGTCTAATAAGTGCTAATTCTTTTTCTTTTACACGTCTTCTTAATGTGACATACGGACTAGGAAAACCATAAGAACAGCAAAGAAAAGTTCATCTTTGGTTAGCTGATTCTGAACAGCAGTGATATTGCATACAAAGTAAGTCCAAATTCACAGTTATTTTGAGCAATTTCATGAGAGGCAGTTGTATTTCATACGAATAATTGGTAGTGGGATTAAAAAATACTGACAGGTAAAAATTACTTAGTTCATTGCATGGGGTAGAGGTTCATAGAGAACACTTTATTCAAGACTATTGCTTTACTCCATCATGCAAGAAAAATAGCTCTGTCTAAGGTTAAGTTTTACATTTCTGGGTTTTGCATTCATTTTTGCATGCAAAATACTTGTCAGACTATGCTCCAGAGAGTGCCATGCACTGTCAAATCATTTGTTATCCCCAAATAATTTAATCTGATCATATGGAAACCATGCTGAACTCCAGAAACCTGGATGCCATACGAGCAGGCTGCCAGTCAGGGCAAACCAAAGACATTCTGTCCTTGGGGTGGGAAAGGTACACAGTTGGCACGAGCTCTAAAAAAGAAAAAAAAAAAAAATCAGCATCAGGAAGTGTCTTGGCCAAGAGGAACTTGGCAGAACAGTATTTTAGCTTTGCTGAGGGACTGTGTATGCCCATTGAAATGGTAACAGCTGTGGAGGAAGGGCAGAATGCGTGGATAGAATGCAGTTTTATGGCAGCGCTGCTTAGTCAGGGAAAGGGGCTCCGAAGGGAGCTGATGCAGCCAGCTGGCTGGCTGATGAATGGAGTAACGATTGTGGAAGAGATCAAAAAGCTAACGAGGGCTCCATCGTCCCCCATAACGGCAGCAGTAGGAATTTCTGGGGATTAGGGAAGCTCGCAGTTGAAGTATATAGGTGTTATTTCAGGAAATATTGAGAGCTTTTTGGATTCTTAGTCATTAAAAATTAATTTGATCTCACGAGCAAGCCAACGCAATGACAAAACTAAAAATAAATCTGAAATTCAGCAGGAATTAATGGGAAACAGAGAGAATACTGTGCTTTTTTTCACAAAATGAGGGCAGAAATATTTTGTACTGGGATGATGGATTCCCACTGGGTTCAGCCTTATGGAGTTGCTCTCTGTGCAGAGCACAACAAAGGCTGCTTTTACTCTGAAATGTGGTGTGCAGCAAAAATAGCTCTTAAAGAAATGTATTGATTCTTTGCTCAGGTTACTGCATTTTTTGTTTCACCTTTACTGAACTTCAGGAAATTTACTCATTTTTCCTTTACTTACCACAGTTACTGAACCACAGTAACTATAGAGATGTTGCCAGCTGATCAATTACAAAAAGTAAATTAAAGTAATTTCAAACCCTGTACCCCTCCTTGAACTCCTCTTGGTAATTTCCAGTGTTTTTACCCGCTTACAACCTAAAAATGTTCTTCCTTTCCCTTTTCCCAGTCTTTGAAAAAGCTGTACAAACAGTGGGGAAATGACTTCAGCAAAGCCATAAAATTGATTGTAGAGTCGCTATATCAAACGCCTTCCAAAACACAGAGAAATACATTTTTTCTCTTATGTTTTCTAATATCGTCACGGGTGTTACATCAGTACTACAA
This sequence comes from Caloenas nicobarica, assembly GCF_036013445.1. Classification (NCBI taxonomy): domain Eukaryota; kingdom Metazoa; phylum Chordata; class Aves; order Columbiformes; family Columbidae; genus Caloenas; species Caloenas nicobarica. Next base: position 29,615,666 of record NC_088245.1, on the reverse strand, counting down.
CAACGGGCAAGGCAGTTCCAGGGAACATTGCAATTTTCAGCTGGCAATGGTCCTTCTGGTGTGTATTACCTTTTGAGATGCTTTTCTGGCATCTAACAGCTGCCTTCAAGAAGATTTACATGCTATTTTAGTTTGTTTAATTTCTCTTCACAGTTAATGTGCCTTTGTAATTGCCGTGTGGAGTTCATTAACTGCACCAGAAGATGGCAGCAATGGAAACCGCTTTCGTGCCCTCCATTCATAAATTACGTTTCATGCTGAGCAGCAATCAGTGATATGATGGCATCAGTCAATGTTTAAAAATTGCTTTAAAAAAACCAAAACAAAACAAGAAAAGAGTTTTCAAAGCAGCAGTCTTCACTGTTGTAGGCACTGAAAGACGTTAAAAAAGATTGGAAACATGGGAGGAGCTACGTGCTCCCTTCCTGGGACTTGAAGGTCATTTTTCCCATGCCTCAGTTACAAAGATCAGGGATAGAGATGTCAATAAATAAAATAATTGCAAGGCATGACTTTCTCAGGCTACCATAACCGGAAGATTCTTAAAGTAGCCTAAACTGATTTGATCTTCATGGCATGAAACAAAAAGCATTTGACTCTGGAGCAGAGGAGGACTGGGGAGATTCTTCAGAGAAATCATAAAGATCAGAAATATGTTTTGGGGCTGCTGGGTCTTGACTCCTGTCACTGGTTCAGTGAGAAAAGGCACTGGGAGTAAGTTGTTTATTTAACTGTTTTTATAACACATGTGAAGGAATATGTAGAGCCAGGCAGAGTGTTTCCTTAGGAGGAATGAGTGTTTATACAGGCAAATTAACATACATATTTCCCACAGGACACAAGCATTATTAGACGTGTTATGAGCTTTGTCAGCAACCGCTGAGGAAAAAAAGAATCTTATTTACCCTTCTCAATATGGACCAGTCTTCAGGGCAATACAGCTGCTAGACTTATTTACACAGGTGCTTGTGTTACAGCCAGGATTTATAATGTATGATAAATGCAAAAGTATCTCAGCTTCAGTTAGAAGCTTTTGCTCCCAGAATATTAGTGGATTTTGTTGTTGTCGCTGTTGTCGTTGTTGTTTTTATTGCCCAGAATAAAATGACCTTCCCCGCTGGGGGTGGTGTTTGTGTGCCGCTGAGCAGAAGCAGCAGCAAAGCTGGGGGCCACGGCAAAGCCCCGGTGCTGCACTGGGCTCCGCAGGACAGCGATGGCAGCACCAGCACCTGGACACACCAGATGGCAAAGATGCTCTGATACGTCCACAGCTTTCAGCACAGCTGGGAGAACCCCAGGCATGTGTCCCCATGAAAGGTTAGGAGGCGAAGGTTGCCGGTTATGTGCTCTCCTGCAAGGGAATTTGTGCAGTGAGAAAAGACACAGCCTGTCATCAGGTTTCTTGTTGAATTTGGGGGTGTAAGTTGTCTTGTTGTCTTTGTGAATGAACAGGAACTCTCGTCTTGGAGAAATACCTGCTTCCATCATCAATGTATCCTCAGCAGAAAAGTCTGTAATACCTGAAGCTTTGGCTAATTGTTTGTTTTAATGAGAGAGATGACAAAGTTCATGGAAGTAAACCCATCCTGCGTTGCACTGTCTTCATTAGTGAGAAATTAGTTGTGACTACTGGAAACAAATGATGTTGTGAGGTTTTATGGGGCTTGCTTGAGTTAGAAAGGCTAATATTTCCAGTAGTACATGGGGTTTGTAGCTACAAGCACTTCAATCATGGCAGAGAATTCAAAGCAATTTTGCCTTCTGAAAATTAAAGATCCACAACCCTCAAGGTGTAATGAGTTCCACTGCAAGAAAATATTACTAATACTGCTTGGAGATGTCCCCTGTGCAAACCAGGTCAGTGATTATTTTGATGTAAAGCAACCTGGTCTAAAAGAAGTGCAGATCAAAAGAAATCTCCTTAAGTTATATAAAACCCTGTAATTATGAGGTTAGTTAATTTGCAGAACAAAAGATCACAACCTCTGGGTTTGTTCATAGTTTAATATATTCTGTGTCTCAGAGCACATGAGGAAGATGGACTTTTGCACCTCTAATTGTTCCTGTGGTTAGCCTGTATGAGGAGTGCCTTGTTTTAAACACCTCAGATGTAATCATGTCCTATTACTACCTGTGTCAAAAATTTTATTACAGGCTACAGTGAGTATTCATCCCACCTGGGTCTATAATAGTCTCATATGTGAATCTGTTTCTCTTCCTTATTTCTAGCTACTCAGCTGCACCAAAAGGCAGCCGGATTTACATTTTCAGCATGTTAATCTACTGCTCGTAAGATGTTTTCAAATAAAAAATTGAAAGGATGGTACATGCAACACCACTGGTATGTTGTTAATCTATAGGGTCTGCCTCATTCCTCTAGCCCTATTTATTTAACATATAAATAAACCAGAGACATTTAAAGAGATTTTAATAATCCTAGGTACAATTATGAATAGACAAATTCTGTGATGCAATAAGAGAGAAACAGTGCCTAACTGTTCTCTGAGCAGGTTTTCTTAACGCTGATAAAAAGGGCACGCAGCAGTGTGGTATCACACAGAAGCACAGAGGTCCTGGGCAGCAGCAGCCACGAGGGGCCTGTTCTGGTTTTATTTGCTCCATAGGCTTTGCCCTGCAAGAGGAGGAAAGGGCACCTGAAGGCTTGTGAGCTCCAACCCTGCCCCTGCTGCAGACTGGGTGCTGGCTGCCTTTTCAAATTGTAGCACACAGCCTCCTTGAAAAATGAGATGCCCTCTGGAATGCCTGAATTTAGATGCAGATCTATTATTCAGGTTAGAATAGTAATTAGCTCTTGCCAATGTCACCAGACAAAAGGGAGCTTTCTCTAGATTTAGTAGTGGAATCTAAAAAAAAACCAGAAACCCCACCAAAAACCACACAAATGGAAAACAATCCAAAAGAATTATCTTGCCCTTCCTTGTCGCTCGACCAAAGCAGAGTTCTCATAATCACAGCAGCTATATCTTCTACAATACTGCATTGTTTTATATCTTGTGATATCTTATCTTTTCCATTATTGCTTTGCTCATACTGTTTTCTGTTATGAGTCCACTGACCCTGTCCTAGAAATAGCAGGGATGGTAGCAGAGTGGAGCTGTCAGATGTCAGGAGACCCCTCGCCAGGCCTGATCCTGACCCCCACCCACCTGCGGGCTGATGTCCCAACCTGGCCTTGGCCCATCCTCATCCCCGTGAAGGTGCCTGACGGTTCCTCCTGCCAAAACAGCAGTAAAGGATTCAACGGAGCTTTGGTGCCAAACTCTTGGAGGATTCGGCTTCTAGTGACGTGACTGGGAGGTGTGGCGAGGTGCTGACATCAGTCTGGCTGCTTTGAGATGCTGACCTCAAGGCAGAGGAATGCTGCCTGTGCTACAGGCTGTGATTATCGCCTCCACCGAGCCAGCTCATGAGGCACTGCACCCATGGACACTTCCACTGCGTCTCTGCTACAATATTTGCGACAGCTCCATTGGATGTGCGTTTATGGGGCACTTCCAACCCCCTCAGGGATGTGGGGGCAGTCCCTCCTGTGCTGCTGCCTGCAGGGACAGCCATCAGAGGCGGTGGCACAGAGGCTGCAGGGGAATTCCTCGGTCTACAGACATGCAGTCTGTTTGAAAGATGCCATGTCCCTGTTCCCCTGTACATGACAAGGGTCAGGCAGGCAGTATTTTCCAGCTTCCATGGAACTTTTTCCATTTATATCTCCAGCTTCTGTGACAAAGTGAGCTGCTGGAGATGGATCTCCCATGTGGAGTCTTACACATCCAAACACTTGATACGAAACTGAAACAGGGCCACCTATTTCCCTCTTTTCTTCTTCTTCTTTTTTTTTTTTTTATAGTTTTTTCTTCCTCTTTCTTTCTTAATATCATTTTGCTGGGAATACTGAAATAGCACAAAGACAGCATGTTTCACCCACAGACCTCAACCCCAATGTGATTATATATGTCCAACAGCATGCATATGTGTATTTTCCAACACTTTCTCTTGGGAAAGGGTATGTACACAACACTTCTCATGATAAAACTCTGTTTTTCCTAAATCTGCAAAAATTGCTTGCGTGCCATAGGAAAACCTTGAAAGGATGGGGAGAGCAGATGTGCAATTAGACCGAGAGCCCGTACTGCCACGTCCTGGGGGCTGAAACACGCTTGAGAGCGGATGAGAGTTATGTGGCAGCCCAGCACGTCGGTGTGACAGGGCCGCTGAGCACGGGCCCAGACACAGGTGACAGAGCTGGGACACGCAGCACAAGCCACTGACGTGGCAAGAGTACTGTGGCTTGCCACGTGCCACTGAGTAGCTGGTTGTGAAAGAGACTGTTTAAACAAACTGCTGTGTATATTTCCATGCCAGTACCTGTCTGCCTGGATTCTTATTTTCAAACCGCAGCTCTTAAGCATATTTGAATGAGTCATTATTTTTGGCCAGCATTGACAGCAACTGGAAAATCTAAACATTATTGCCCTGTACATCTCCTGCGCTCCATAGATTTCACAGAAGAGCTCTGTATGTGTTGCATCCTATTTCTGTTCTGTTTACATCCTCTATTCTCTATTTTCATGTGAAAGCATTCTTGTTCTGCCAAGAAGGGCTCTCTGATTCCTGCTAGATGCATACATTTCTCCCCTCAATGCAAAAGCACCTCCAAATATTTGCTTGTTGAGCATATGGTGACTGCAGAATATTGGAGGAATGTTACAGACACCCTTGAGCAGAAACTGCCTCGTTTTGAGCCCAGTCAACCAGAGAGCAGTGGTTGGAGCCTCTAGGTAGCATGTCCAGCACTTCCAACGCCACTTGGAACTGATCGCCTCTCAGAAAACAAGTTGATAAAATCTTCCAGCATTGCGAAGATCTCAGCTCTTCTAAGTGTTTGATTAAGTCTGTGAAAGAGTAGGGCAGCAGGATGAGAGAGAGGGGAATCATGGTGGCTGTGGTGAGGGAAAAGGAAAGGGACATTGAACCCCTCAAGGGAGGAAAGGTTTGCCCAGATACAATGACACGCAAGAAGCTGTGGAGTGAGGCAAGACTTGGAGATGATGAATAGAGATGGGAAGGGAGAGCACAGTCATCCTGTGGGGAAGAGGGAGGCAGGAATGCAGAAGTATCTGGGTTGTGCCAGGACTTTGACCTTGAGGTACCACAAGGTGTACAGCCTGGTGTTTCCTAGCTTTGGCTTGGGAAGAATAAAAGCCGTGTAGCTGTCAGCTGTCTTGATATCACTGAACTAAACCAACTCTCCCTTCTTTGGAAATGACCTCTGCCACTCCTCTTGCTCAACCAGCTCTCTGTAAGCCAGCTCCTGAAACAATCTTTCCCCTCCAACAATTAACCACTCCTCATATTTCCAGTTTTCAATGTAAAGAGAAGCATGAAGTCTGCAGCTTATTCAGACTGCGGAGCATGGGCTTCGGCAGGTCCCAGCAGCTCCAGTGTGACGTGCAATGAGAAATCACCTTTCAAATAAGCAGCAATCAAGCAACAATCAAATAATCATCTTTCAAATAAGCAGCAGTTTCCACTGACGGAATGGAAATAGGGCTGCAATTACATGACAGCTGATAACAGCTTTATTGTTACATTTCCCTCCATTTCAAGAACAAATTTATGATTAAGAAATGACGCCTTTCGACATTCACTATTTGGGCAGCCTGGCAAATATATAAGCAACAAGTGGGTGACGAATCAACACAAAATGCGGATTTCTGACAGGAATTTCTTGTTCTTGGGAACAAGCTGCCTAATGTTGCCACTAATGACCAGGATACCAGAAACAAGGGGGTGTTAATTAAATTTAAAATTGCTATGTAAAGTGGGAGGTGATGTCTTTATAAAGGAGGTTTTAAATATTGCCTGGGAAGAACTGACCATGAGGTCTAAGCTGACAGAAATAAAGAAAAATTTAATAACCCACAGCAAAAGATCATGGACTTCGGGACTAACATGAATTTCAAGTCTAAACTAGGGAGCTAATGAACTGTAAATCATGGGGAGGAAGGAGATGTAGTACAGAATTAAGTAAACAAACTATTTCAGACAGGGTATTTCCAATTGACAGAGAAGCAGGAAAGCTATCGATGCTAGTGATGAGACTTCATCTGGAATACTGGGCACTTATGCTCAAAAAAGATGAATTCCCATGGGAACCACTGTAGAGGAAGACTTCAGGACTGGTCAGGAGATAAAAACCAATGGCATTAACGCCCCAATTTATGCTGCCCCACTTCAGGTACTTCACAAAGATGTATAAATTAGGAACACAGTCACCAGAGACTCCTGTAGTCAATGGAAAGACATGGGCATCTCCAGTCATTCAGCCTACCTGAGTTCTGACTTGGCTCCTAAATTAGATGTTTTGTTTGAATACTTCAAGCTACACAGGAAGAATATTGCCCTAGGGAATTTGCATGGTGCCCTGAAAAACAAAGCCTGAGAAAGGAACCAGCTGCTCCCAGAGTGTAAACACCACAGAAGAGGTGAAGGTCAGGTTCATCAGCAGGACAAACTGACAAACACTGGGCACAAATAAATTGTTCTGACAAACAGAAGGGCGATCTTTGGAAACAGCCTTCCATATGTAGATAGGGGAATAAGAAACTTGACTAGAATTAAATTGCAGCTGAATGAGTTAATTTAAGAGGCTATATGACGAACATAACTAGAATAGCAAATATTTGGACTGGCGAATATAAAAAGATCCCTTCTGTTCTTTTGTGCTACACTGTTTTATTTGGATTTTTGTTACCGAATACAAATGGGACTAATCCTTTATATCAGCATCAAAAGGTATGCCTTGCAAAATGATGTGTGTTTTGGCAAATAATTATTGGAAGGTGCTGCTGCCTTGTGGTTGTCCATCTGCATCAAGGGAAAGGATGGCAAAAATCTATTTCCTGGGACCAGAATTGCACAAGAGGAAAACAACCAAGAACAGCTCCAGCACTGAGCATCTGAGATACCCCCGTGTTACAGCATATCCCAGCAAACTGAGTGAAATGCTTGTGCTTCCCAAGTTGAGGGAGGCCCCTCTCTGAGAGATGGATAGATGCATGGCCAGGTGCTACTCAGCAGGAACACAAATGCTACGAACATGCTTCCAGTTGCCACTGGCACACATGGTGTGTGCCACAGTGTACACAACTGGTGGCAAGGTGGGCCAGTTTACTGTCCTTCCCCTTCATGACTGCTGCTGTAAGGGAAGACCATCACCCATGGGCCAGCCCCACGTGCAAGCCTGAAGTGCTTGGGACATGCAGTTAAAAATGTCCTAGCAAATACAAACATGGACTATCGATGGCAGCTGTGTATTGCCAAATGAGGTGGCAGAGCACAGCCAAGTGTCTGGCACACAGCTAGAAAAGGACACGGAAATTTGAGCGTGGAGGGGTTTTGGCTAACGCATTGGCAGAAATGAGATTTGGAGTATCATCTCCTGCTATTTAATCCTTCCTAATTTTCAGTGGAATGAGCCTTTATACACATTGCCCAAAAATAACGGGACAGAAAGAGAAATATCTGATTCTCCTACCACTGACACTGAATATTGGCTAACCAGTTGGGTCAACAGTGTTATAATTCAATATAAACATGTTTGCTAAGGGGAACGAGATGTGTACTCCTGATTATTGTATCACATGCTAGGGGAAAGGCTGTGCCATAGTCCTCTACTTCCATCTAACCCTGATATTTTGAAATTAATTGAGGGGGATAGAAGTCATTTAGAATTTTAGGTTTAAACTTGAGCCTGGGTCTAAAAAAAGGCACAAAACAAATATATTTTAAAAAACCACTTCATTTCAGAATAGCAGAAAATTGCTGATTTTCCTTGGTAATACTTCGTATTAACTTAGTGGTTGATATTAGGAAACACAAAATTTTGCGAAACAGGCAGAGAACCAAGTGAAGCAAGACGCAAAGTGACAACATGCAAGGCCTTAAGAGGCACGAAATACTTACTTTTACAACACAGTTTTACAACAGCACTGACATTCATTACTCAATAGAGACAATAAACTAGAGACAAATCTAGAGTCCCATACATTTTTCTTAACAAATTTTTTCACCCTTATCCCAGCAAAATCTTATTAGCTATTGTAAAATGTTTCAAGGGCTTGAGGTTTGACAAAGAGTCTTACCTTTCTTTTTCCATGGGTGCATGGTTGCTCTGCAATGCTGTTATTGTTAGGAATAATGTTTGTGGTCAGTTGCTATTGACAGTGACAGTCAAAGTTCAGGCAGTCAAATTTAGACATGAAATTAATAATGGCATATGTACCAGAGAGCTTAAGTGTGCGTTGTTTCTTCATGACTTGCCAGGAAAAATTCTTGCAAAGGTCCAAGAAAGTTTGGCATGAATAAGTCATAAACATGGAGTGAAGGATCTGCCTCAAGAAAAAGAGGTAAATACCAGCAGAATATGGATAAAATCAGCCGAAATATCTGGACTAGGAAAGCATCTGAACCCCACAGCTGTGGAAAGTCAGTGTAGTGTGTAACTGAGGATGTACTCAGCTGCATAAAATATAAGGTGTTTGATAAAGTCCACATATATTGTACTGAATAAATGTTTAAAGAGGATTGTAAATTCGAAACAGCATGAGCCATCTTTCTTTTTATGTAAAGAGGGCAATATATGCCTCTAGCACTGTATATATTATACAATATAAACACCATCGGGGCTGTGAGAGACTGGTATCTGTGACCATTAACCGTTTAGCTGATTTGCATGGTCGTGTCTCTGTCTCAGTAGCCATGCTTGCTAAATCCATCTGCTCACCATAAATAATTGAACTTCTTTCCTGATTGCTTTCTTTTCCCTTCAAAATGTCATCTACATGTCCATACACACAGGGCTGCTGAAATTAGGGAAAAGAGTATGGGCTGCTTTTGCATCACTTTACAGCTCTGGACTTACAGCTGTACACATCAGGAGCTTCCATCAGAGTCTGAAGTTACTCCTTCAGCTAAGGAAAAAAATCCCTCAGGCTCTAATAATAGTGACTCCAATAGTGAGCCTGCTGTCATGTTTAATTTTATTCTGGACGTGGGGTCCTTGGACATGCTTGGATCACAGCTGGTCAGGCTTCCAAAATACAAATACGAAGACAGGAGGTAAATGATGCAGGAAAACTGAAAGGACCTCCAACCTGGATGCTGTACAACTTTTGCTGCAATGTAATACCCTTGAAATATTACAGTGGGAACTGTTGAGCTCTTCAATATGTGTTCCAGCATTCAAAGGGAAAAAAGCTGCAGCTCTTGGCTTTCCCTCTCTGTGTTTTTATTTGAAGTTTTTATCTTATTGTTGTCTGTTTAAAAGTCACATCATTTGCAATTGCTATCTCAGAAATGTCATTAATCACTCTGTAAGAACTGATCAGATACATCTTGCATGCAGGCCTGGAAGTACATGTCCATCCAAGCATCTTCCCAGTGAAGACCTGACATGAGCTTTCCCCTCCAAGTCCTACTTTTTCTCCCCAGATACAAACCAGGTGCCCCACTTGTGAAAGAAACAAAGAGGTGCCTTTGCCTACAGACTCATGTCTCAACCAAGTGCATCACTGTAGAAAATGCAGCCGAAACCGAGAGGCGCTGTGGCTGTAATTTGTTATGGGCGGATTTGTTTTGGACAGTGGGGCTACACATCAACGCTGACAGCATTTGGTGTGTTAAATGTTCCAGAGTGAGGAGCGTGGCACTGCACACTCCGAAGGCCTGTCAGTCTCGGCAGGTCACTGGAAACACAGGCATTATGGAGTAATCATCCAGGGATTGCCTTAGCGTGGCCCATCCTCCAGCTTTGGACTCTTTTCTTGGTTCTGAGATCTTTTATGATTCTGAGAAAGTCAATCGTGCAATGCAAGGCAGCCAGCATGAGGCTGGGATTCTGTGTCTGAAGAGAGTTGTATTCTAAGGAACAGCAGAAAGAAAGAAAAGAAAACCCAAAGGATTTTGCCTGCAGAAGCAGAACAGCAGAAGCATTGTGTCAAAAGAGGAGGAAAACATACACATAGGAATCAAGGATCTATGTGATTCCCTCATTTCTGACTTCTTTACAGCATTTAATGGTGTAAAGACAAAACCAGGCAGTGATGCGCAACCCCTGTTCTGTGATCCCACTGAACAGTTGGTCAGATAACCAGGGAATCTCAGTAGCCTGGAGAAGGCACATTGCAGAAGCCCTAGTAATATTCCAAGTAGTCGTAAGTTGGTTTTGTCACCTTTTCTAATTTATTTTGCGTGTCCGAGTCTGGCAACACCTCTGTGTACCTTAGCAGTTGCTTTTCCCACCTCAGCTGCAACATTCTCTCCTCTCCCTCTCCAGGGCTTTACCTCCACCCGTCCTGGTGAGACCCTCTTCAAACATACAAGGGCTATGACACTTCTTTTCATTCTTCCAAATCCATGAGGCACTACTGCTGTCACGCCTGCCCACCACAGGACATCTGGACTACCCTGTGTACACACACAGTCCTGCATGTTGTCCAGACTCCATCACACCTGCAAGGAGTTGAGGATTAAACCTAATCCTCGCCGGCAGCCTCAGACGGCATTGCTGTGAGATGGGGCTATCAGCATGAAGGTGACCATTTCAGTGAAGTCTAGGCCAGCCAGGCTGCACCTCCCAGACTAATTTATATATTAAGAGGGCCAGCACACAGGAAATTGTTAGGACACAGCTGACCTCACTAAAAAGGTATCGGCATCTTGCATCTCAAATACTCCCACTGTACAAGCTCGCTTGGCTGCCATGAGGTGTTGTAGCTTATCCAGCATGGATCCCGTGCTCTGAGTCTCATATAGCCAAGGGCACAGTTATGCTTTCTGTATTTAATCACAACTCCTTCGCCTACTTACTTGAAAAGCTGTCCTCTGCTCTTAACATTTCATCCTGAAAAAATGGTGCCTCTGAGACACTCGTGTGTTGTCCTGTGTACATTCGACATGTACTGACTTTTATCTCTTTGCTGCTCTTCTTAAATAGGATGCTAAAAGAGTTGGCTAGAACTTTTCTGAAATTTGGCTCTCCCACGACCAATGAACTCTTCACCAGGAGGCTCACGCTGCACAGCAGTGCAAAACATTGGGCTCTACCAGCACCCACAGGTATCACAACTGACAGCTACCCTTTCCTAGAAATAGACACTACTAGCATTTCCTTACTCAACGTGCACACAGGAGTCAATAAACCCCATTTCCTTTGTTTGGTTGGTTGGTTATGTAGAATTGTTATTAAAGTTTACCTTTCTGGTAGTCAGTGTAAACACATTTTGTATGCAAAGGAATTCAAACAGTGTAATCATTGCTATGTCTTACGTAACTTTTCAGCATGTTCTGCAAAATTGTCTTCCCTCCCTCAAATATGGCATAACTGTTACAGCCCATCAGTGAGATTTCACAAACATCCACGTTTCAGAAACATTGCAATCCAATCTCTTTTTGGTGCGTAGAAATGCTATACTACTTCATTTGAAGTTCAGCAGAAAACAGAAAAAAAATTGATTAAAAATAAAAACATACAGGCTTAAAATACAAAAATGTGACAACAAAACCCATTCTTGTGCGCAAATCTGTTTTGAAGAAGTAAACTATGCGTCCTGTACCGGCTCGTTTTTAAATGAGGCGCACGATGGAACCCTTCTGGCGCCCGTACACCGACACCACTGCACAGGGCACAACCACGCCAACATCTGCCACCTCCAGCGAACAACGCGACCCAGGGCCCGGTTTTAAGCAGCACCACGTGGAGCTCCGCAGGGCCACAGCCCCCGTGCCGGGCCCGGGCTCCTCCCCGCCCGCCACGGCCTCAGATGCCCCCGCACCGCCCGGCGGCGGCGCGGTGTTTCCAGGCGCCCCGAGGAGACCCCGCCGGTGAGGAGCGGCACCGCACACGGTGCGGGCTCCGGGGGCCCCTGCCAGCCCCCTGGTCAGGTCAGGGCAGGTCAGGCCGGGTCGCTGCCGCCGCCGCCGCCTCCCCCGCCCGCGGGCTGCCGGCCAAACCCGCCGCTCCCAGCGTGCACCGCGGCGTGGCGCGCGAAGCGCCGATGACGTCCAGCGCCACCGCTGGATCGCAGCGCGGCGGCGTCACGGGCTCACGCGACTGAGTCACCCGCTCGCTATCGCAATGCCCGGCCATTGGTCGCCGCGACGGCGCGTCGCTAAGCCCCGCCCCCGCAGCCCGGCGGGCTATAAAAGCGGCGCCGGCGCCCCCTCCGCGCCTTTAGTCCCAGGTGTCTGAGAGGAGAAAGATGCATCGACTCCGCTCACGGGCCTCCACGGGGATTTCTGCCTTCGCCGCCGGTTCGTCCTCCGCCTGCTTTCGTCAATCACCTCCGCTGCCCCGGACCGGGAAATCGGCCTCGCAGAGGCGTTGGAGTAAAAAGCGGTCCTGCTCTTCCATCGGCTGATTGTCGCTGATTCCCGGGCGGGGGGGAGCAGAGAGACCGAGACCCGGAGAGGGGCCGCGGGAGCCGAGCCGAGCGCCGCTGCGACCATGCCCAAGCCTAAGAAGCGAGGGAGCAACCACCAGCGCGGAGCCGGTGAGCGCGGGCGGGGGCTCGGAGCGGGCGGCCTCGCTGGGCACGAAGGGCGCCCGACGTTTCCCGTGGCCGCTTGAGCTGCCCGAGGCGGGGGCGGCCTTTCGCCGGCGAGAGAGGCCGCGACCGGGCGGGCCAGCCCTGGGTGGCTGCGCCCAGGCTCTCCGCGGGGCTGGTGGGAAAGCGGCAGGACGGACAGGGGCGGCCGCGGGGCCGGGCAGCCGGAGCTGGAGCCGGGCACGGGCCGGGCGGCGCCGCCGGGCTGGCAGGAGCCGGCCCCGAAACCGCCACCTCACGCCGTTTCCGCGCATGCGCCCGGCGGCGCGGGTGGCCCCGGGAAGGCGGCGGCCGTGCCTGGCGCCGCCGGCGGCGACGAGCAGCGCCCTGAGGGCAGCGGCCGGCGCCGGCCCCGCGGGGGGCGTCCTGGCCGCCGCGCTGCTGGGTGCCGCCGGGCCCGCGGGGTGCCGGGAGCGGCGAAAGGCGCGTCCCCAGCACGCACAGCCCCGAGTGTCCCCGCTGTGCCCGCCGCCAGCCTGGGCCCTTCCGGGGCGGGGGGACGGCTACTGCTGGCACTCCGGTGCCTCCGGCCGGTGGAGCTGTGTGTGTCAGCGCGTTGTGCTGCGAAAGGCTGCGGTCTCTTTAAAAAGGCTTTCTTAGCCTAAAAGAGGATGCTACGAAATAACCTTAATGTAGATCCAGACTGTGTGTGGCTGAGGTGCTGATGCCAGGGCAGAAGGGAGGTTTTGTGGGGTCGTGAGAAATTCCATTTCAGGCTCCCATAGCAGTGAGCAGAGTCTGTCTCTTTAGTATCGAATGTTCAGGAAGTGAGCAATTCCCTGGGGCTTTCTGTAGCTGCTTTTATTTCAGTTTGTGAAGGGCTGGCAGTCATTCTCGCCACTTCTCCCATTGAACTTCCCTGCTTGACATCACTGGAAGCCAGAAGGTGACCATGCCGGAGCTCTGAGCCTCCAGGTTTCTTGGTCTATGCATTGGCTGATGTTTGTCCTTTGTAACTATAGGAGACACCAAGGTTTATGGCCAGTGATGCAAATAAATGGTTTACAGCTAAGAGTTGCAAAACCTCTGAAGTGTGAGTTTGACTTTATTGGAAGGCACTTGGACAGTGATCAACTCAAGGTTGATTCTGCCTAGATACAAATGCTTTTTGGGGATTTTGGTAGCCAGGAAGCCTGTCTGAAGCTGCCAAACACTGTGCACAGCCTTCTTCAATAATGTAGAATAAATTGTACCACAAAAAATATGTGGAAGAGCAGAATTCAAGGTTCTGTAAATGACATTTGGGAGCTGTTGGAGAAATAACAGTGAAAATATTGTTTTGTTAATCGACTTTAGTAGACACAAATTAAGGGCTAGAGTAGGAGAGCAGTAGAAATTACAGTATTATCAGATCAAACTCCACCAACTCAATACTGTAACAATAAGATACAGGTATGAAAACTTTGTAAAGGTGAGCATTGGTGAAAATTATACTGCTTTCTTCAAAAAGACTGGAGTTACTGAACTGAGGCCTTCTTGATGCTGAGAGGTTAAAACTATTTTCCCCTGTTTAAGCATTTGACATTTTGGCTTGTATTTGTAATTCAGTATTAAAATAGGGTTGGACATTGCTGATACTGCACATACTACACTTAATCCTGTAAACCCTGCATTGAACTGGGTAATGTATGTTTGCCTAAATGTATAACCTATCCTGGCTTGAAGTCCCTCAAAATTGAAAAATAAAGTTTGTATTGCAATTCTTTTTGGCAGCTTGTCTTAACAGTTAAATTAATATAAAGCTATTTTTAAAGCACATTCAGAGGAAATTGCATTCACTCGAAGTGGATTGTAGAAAGATCCTAAAGCTAGAGCTAGGAATTCTACCAACACTTTGAAAACTAGGAGGGTTCTTCCCCACCATTCACAAACGATCTTCCAGAACAGAGCCAACTAAGTCTTCAGAACAGGTGGGAGTAAAAGAACCAACCAGCAAGGGAAGGAAATGTATTTGTGTCTGGATCAGGGAGACTGAATTTGTTGGGAGGGTTGAATTCTGCTTTTGGTGTTCAGATCTTCCTTTTCCTTGTGAAAAATGACCAAACTATTGTATTCATCTTTCCTTAAGGTGGTCAGCCCAGAAACGTGCAGCCTTTTAGTGATGAAGATGCTTCAATTGAAACTATGAGCCACTGCAGTGGCTTCAGTGATCCTGCTAGCTTCACTGAGGATGGTATGTTGTTTCATTTTTACCTGTTAATCATTTAAAAATGTAAAACCTGAGTTAACTTAGGAGTCTAAGTACTACACTGTAAGTGGCAGTAGCAAAATAGTGACATTCTGTTAAGCACTATGTGATTATTAATCTAGTTGTTATCGTTTTTGTTTGGTAAGAAATGCTCCAGGTTTCATGAGCTTCTCATTAAACTATTAGGTTTTTTTTCTTTTAGAATTATAAAATGTGAAATTTTGGGGACAATAAGATTTTTAAGATGCATTATAAGATGTGGAGTTTCATAACACATAGTTGAGGTGGTAGGAACTGCAGAAGAGTTTGAAGTGGAAGGAGTCACATTTGCCAGTTTTGAACTAGATTTCTGCTTTGTCTCCTCTGCCCTCTGCTCTAATGTCATTTTGTTGGGAGGAAGGGTCCTGAAAGCCTGCTACGGGGAGGGATAAGGCAGGGAGACTTCCCTGTGAATACCTGCAACTCTTAACTGAGCTGCTGTTGCAGAGGCATCTGAAGTGCTGCCAGGTAGGACAGGCTGCTTGGACTGTGAACACTCCACTGTGCTCCAGGGATAGATGTAGTGGGTTGGATGAAAATATATTGCGGACAGGTTTGGTTGATGGATCTCACTTATAGCAAATTTGCGTAAGACCTGATGAGCTCCCTCATTCTTGGCATGTGTAAGAAGCAGGTATAGAAACAGCACAGATGTATCGATACATCAATTTTTATCGAAGTATTTTGAGGGGCAGTTTGATATATGCTTAACACCATTCCATTGCTGTAGTACTGAACAATTCTGTAGCTATGGTCTCTGTTAAACTGCTTTCTTCTTGGTATTAAAAACATTAAGTGTTGGATACTACTGTGTCTGCTAATAAAATGTATATCAGTAGGACTAAATTGTTTCCTCTGGATTAGGGCCTGAAGTTGATGAAGAAGCCACTCAAGAAGACTTAGAATACAAACTGAAGGGATTTATTGATCTTACATTGGACAAGAGGTATAGTAAGCTTTGAAGAAATGCATTCATATGTTTTCTCTCTTCCTCTGATACAATAAGGGAAGTGCGCATCCAAATTCTTATGTGCTTACTGAAATTACAATTATTTCCTGCTGGGGAAGACTTGCTTTCCTTCTGGATCTGAAAAGACCTTTCTCCCTCCACCATGTTTTTGGATAAGTTGAGAGTTGGGCCTTCCTTTCCTAATAGCTTGAGGTAAAGCAACTTTATTTCTAGTCTGGTGTATTATTGTGAACTCAATCTCCGACTAAGTTTTTCTGTCCTTGAGGAAGGAGGCAATTCATAGCATTTCATACTTCATGGTATGTCTGTGGGTTACTCTTCTGTTGGATGCAGACAAATATAAACTACCATGAAAGCAAAGGCTGAGCTTTAACTGATGTGTGTGGATTTCAGGAGGTCTTCCTTCTCTCTTCTAACAGTGCAAAGACAAGACAAGCAGCTCTTGAAAGTCTGAAAAGTGCTTTTTCTTCTAAAATACTATATGAATTTGTCATGGAAAGGAGAATGACACTAACTGATAGCATTGAACGCTGCATAAAGAAAGGTAATTAACATGCTTGCTGATAGAAAGCAGTAATCCCTATGAAATAGCTCATTGTATAAATGGAATTAAGACTGAGACTTCTCTAGTGCTTAATAGGGTGTTTAATAATTTAGTTATGTTAACAACATCCCTTTTTTTAATTTAAATGTCATATTTTAACTGACTTAGCAAATCAACTAAAATTGTCTTCTGTCTATTGGTTTCTGAATTTCCACTCAAAAGTTTTCAGACCACTATCTTTGAAGGAGGGAAGCAATGCACAAAGTGATTATTCATCATAATATGTTAACCTCTAGGTAAGAGTGATGAACAGTGTGCAGCTGCCGGACTGGCATGTCTTCTGTGTGTGCAGATGGGGTCTGGAATTGAAAGTGAAGAGATTTTTAAGACCCTTGGTCCAGTTCTGAAGAAGATTGTCTGTGATGGAACAGCCAGTATCCAAGCCAGGCAGGCTGTAAGTATAAAATGTTTATTTCCCAGGCAGGGACAGAGGGCAGTTTTTGACCAGCTCATGACTGTGTAATCCAGAACTAAAGGTTACTACACTAAAGGTTACTACTATACCTTACAAGGTGACGTAAGCTCTGAATGATGCATAGCAATTTTCACTGGCTTAAAAAGTTCCACATAAAGGCTAAACATTGTTCTCTTCTTCAACCTGGGAACTTCCTTAAAGAGCTGTCACACCTAGTACTTTGTCAAGTGTCTTAACTCACTATGTTGCAGTCTACTTAGTGTAGTTCTGAGGGCTCATGTTGAAGTCCTATAGAAAAAAAAAGTATCATTCCTGTATTAATTTTAACTTCTTTAACAACAGAGGAATGTTGCTCATACAAATATATATGATAAAATCATATATAGCAGATTTAGAACTACATACTTAATACATTCATACAACCAAAAGTATTCTAAGTTTTTCACCCATTGATCTCATCTACACATCAGTGGTATACTTGAACTATTGACTGAAGACAGTCTAAAGCTCTCGCAAGATTTTTTTAAATTTCAAAGTTTTAACTAATATACTGCAGCTTGCTGTTATCGTTACAGAGCTGGCTACTTCTGTTGTACTCAAGCTGTATTACAATAGATACTCTCAGTTGGAAGAGGAGGTGGTATTAGTTCAATAACAGTTGTTTCTACAAACAAATAAAAGCTATTAAAACTTGTCCAGTTTAACTGTAGTTTTCAGTCCTGTGTGATTAGTGCCAACATCACTTTCGGACCTTTTTTTTCTTGCTCTTTGTGAGACTGAGTACAATATGGGGGATAGAGAAGAGATCTGCAGGACCTTGCAGTAAAAGTTGGAGAAAGGCTATGGAAGTCCAGTGTTTTAATGTTTTTTAATTGTAATAGTGGGCAGAGAGGGGAAAATACAAGATTTATTCACAGCTGTGGGAAATATGTCCATTACTGTTTATCAACATGATTTCTGCTAGTGAATCCTAGTGGGATTGAAAGTAATTGGGTGAAAGGAGTTCTATGTGTAGCTTTTTGGAAGGGCTTTGTAAGCTATATTAAATAATACAGCATGAAAAGTGAATGCTTGAGACTGGCATGTGTTGTAGAATCAACCTGAGAGTAGATGGGAACTGAGAGCTAACTATTAGAAAGGAGCTGAATTAAACAGTGTTGGAAACTTCTCCTCTGCTGAGGTCTTAGTCTGAAGTTCCCATTACTTCAGCTGTTAGATTTCAAAGGTCAAAGTTTGAAGGTTTTGTCAACAGTAACATTACTGTCAAAGACTGACACCTTTTTCTTTTCTATCTAGTGTGCAACCTGCTTAGGGATTTGCTGTTTTATTGTCACTGATGACATTACGGTGAGGATAAAGAATACTTTTTTTTCAAAAAATAAATTGGCAGTATGAAAATGTATGAAACTTAAGCACTTGAATGATCTTTTTTGCCCTGTTCAGGAACTGTACTCTACTATGGAATGCCTGGAAACCATCTTTACAAAGGCCTATCCGCGAGATAGAGACACTAATGGTGTGTCGAGTACCCATAATACTGTGCTTCACATCAGTGCTCTCTTAGCATGGACACTGTTGTTGACCATTTGTCCAGTGAATGAAGTGAAGAAGAAAATTGAAATGTGAGTATTTTTCTTGGACAACAAAATTTGTAATGACTCTTTTTATAAGCAATGAAGCAGGGTCAACAAAATTTACAACTTAAAGAAATGTGACTTACTCCATAGGCACTTGCATAAACTTCCAAGTCTGCTGTCTTGTGATGATCTCAACATGAGAATAGCTGCTGGAGAAACATTAGCCCTTCTGTTTGAACTGGCACGCGAAACAGATGCTGTAAGTAGATGTCAGCAGCTAAATTTTCTTGCACTGGCATGATGACAAGACAAATTATTTAACCTGTGTAGCATAGCACTCTGGATCTCAACAAGCAGCACATAATTCACTGGGTTATGTTCTTTGTAGTGAGTCTGCCCCGGTCTAATTGGTTGTAGCAATGATTCACAGCAGTTGAGCTATCATTTTTACACTATTTTCCATGTTGCAAAACAGGACCAGTATAACAAAACACATCAAACAGTAATTAAGAGTAACTAGAAATGTAGTATGCAAGCTTTGGAGAGATCCATTTTCCTATTTGCAGGGAAAGATGTTAAGGCCAGAAACTAAAAAAAAAAAAAAATTCTTTTTTTGGACTAGGATTTCTTTTATGAAGATATGGAACTTCTAACAGAGAAGCTAAGAGCTCTGGCTACAGATGGAAACAAGCACCGAGCCAAAGTAGATAAAAGAAAGCAGCGATCTGTCTTCAGAGATGTTTTACGAGCTGTTGAGGTAATTCTTTTGTCTTACTTTGGATGTCTGGATTGAAACTATGTAGTGTACAATTCTATGAAAATGGTACTATTATTAAATAGAATTACTTTTTCAGTGAAAACAACAGGAAAAAAACTACTTCAGTGAGATTTCAAATTCTGATCATTTATGCAAAATATAACTGCTTTTTTAGGAATAGAGAACAAAGAAAGTCAAACTTTGCTTATTTTGCTCCATACTTCCATATTGAAGAGTGTTTTTTTTCTTTATAAAGGCTAAACCTTGCATTGTAAATACTGAATTATTTTTATTTTATACAATGAGCAGGTGTTTTTTAATAAAAAACTTTGTAGGACATCCAAGTTAGTGTACTGAATTCTGTGAAAAGGTTTCTTATAAAATCTCTTATTGAACTGCTGTGTATAGCAAACAGAAAGCAACCTAGTAGTAACGTACATTTCCAAATGGCACCTTTGTCAGGGGCTGAAGAAGTGTTTGTGTGTGGGGGGGTTGCTTTCCTAATTGTGCTCTGTTTTCCATATCCAGATTAAGAGAACAGAACACAAATCAGGACTCTAAAGATACTTGGTTAGTGACATAACTTCTGAGTAAAGCATCTAAGACAAATGTCAAACTTCTATCACTTTAATTGATTGTTACTTTATACCTCTCAAACTAGATATTTTACTTCTCAGGTAATTACTTTTTACATTACTGTATGGGTAAAACTAACTATATATTAGTTGACATTCAGAACAGTTGAAATCTTTGAAGCAAAGGAGAAGGTTTTGAAGTGATTTGGAGTCACCTTTGAGATTCTGCCCATAGAAGAACCTGAGTCACTTATTAGCACTTGTTGCATTCCATTGTCACAAATGTAACTCAGTGCACTTGAAAGATGGGGACTAAATAAGGTTACAAACTGGCTGAAAGGTGTCTCCTGCACTCAGAACTGTTTTT
Organism: Caloenas nicobarica; assembly: GCF_036013445.1. NCBI lineage: Eukaryota > Metazoa > Chordata > Aves > Columbiformes > Columbidae > Caloenas > Caloenas nicobarica. The sequence continues at coordinate 29,595,551 of NC_088245.1, read as the reverse complement.
TTCTGGAGATAAGTCCAGTTCTTAGTCATTTTAAAGATGAAAGTTGTGTTCCTTTTCTGAAATGCTTTCTGACTTGAAGAATGTAAGCTTCAAGTCTTACATGAGATTTAACTTTACGTGTTTATGAACAAATACGGTCTTTAATATACACATACTATATTCTTTGGAAGGTTTTCATGTACCAAATTTATTAATGAAAATAAAGTTCATTGAGATACATACAATTCCTAATACAAAAGACTGTTTAAATTAAAGTTATATATGTTGTTTCCTTTAACTTTGTATAGGAGCGTGACTTTCCTACAGAGATGGTTAAGTTTGGACCTGAGCGCATGTATATTGACTGCTGGGTTAAAAAACAAACTTACGATACCTTCAAGGAGATTCTGGGGTCGGGGATGCAATATCATTTGCAGGTGAGCTACTGTTTGATCCGTGCTCAGACTGTTGTTCCCTGCCTGGTTTCCTTGTAGTAGTTGAGTCTGAATCACAAGGTCTTGAGTAGAACTTGGCGTTAAAAGGCAGCACTTGCAACATGAACCACAGTGAGCTGGAACCGTCTGGGTGAGCTGCCTTCAAGTTGTAGCCTGGGTGTACCGGGTTAGCAGTTAGAAGACTTCTCCAAGAAATAAGAGGTCCAAGCTGAATAACATCTTAGCTTCAGAGTTTTTCCTGAAGCCATATGCTCTCTTCCAGCAGAGTGGTGTAGCCGTCTGACTGCTGTAAGGCTGTGTGCCTCCACCCCTCTTGCTCAAGCCTGTAAAAAGGAATGCAAAGTTTTAATTAAATGTAAAGAGCACGACTTGCAGCCCAATGATGACAGCATTGCAGGAGGCAAGGGTTAAGTCCTTATCTCAGTTCCAGGAACAGCTTGTGCACTAGTCATCTGTTTAGATACCTAGCAGAAGCAGGAACTCCAGCTATGGCGTATATGCTTCCAAATTGCTACAGTAATCATGGGGTTAAAATCCTCAGTGTTGGTTGTATTTCTGCGTGACTGCGGCACCCCAGGCATGTAGCAGCTTTTTCAGATTTTTCAAATACAGGGTGTTTCAAAAAGACTTATTCAATTTGAAATCACTTTGCTTTGAAATTGGGTCCATCCTTTTGAAACACCCTGTAGTGCTTTTACAGCCAAATATTTAAAAATTGGTGTGTTGTAAAGCCATATGGGTCTGTGTCCAGCTGTCTAATCTTCTGCAGAGGATGTAATAGAACAGTGTCTAACTTGCTGGGACAAAAATATCAATGCAGGGTGGGGTGGGGAGCTGTCTCTGTCTTCTCAAGAGGGCAGTTTTAGTTCTTAGCTTTATTCTGATTAAAGAAAGAAGTGTTCCCTGGCTTAATTGCAAAAGATACTAAAATTTCTGTCAAATTGCTGCTATATCTTACTGGAATACTTGATAATTAATAGTAGTCATCTACGGAGACTTGATAATTGGAGGAGAAACTGATAACTGTATGTGTTTCTTGTTTAGTCAAATGACTTTCTTCGGAATGTGTTTGAGCTTGGTCCACCAGTAATGCTAGATGCTGCAACTCTTAAAACAATGAAGATCTCCCGTTTTGAAAGGGTAGGTTACTGCACCTTAATGTATTTTCTTTACTTTATACGCTAATATATTTCTGCTGAATTAAATATTGTTCTAAATATGCACTTTAGAAGCTGTCATATTTCAACTTGTTACTTTAGAGCCCCATATTGTCCTGAATGAAACCAAACCTTCCTTGTGTGTGTGTCTTTGAGCTCCTATCTTAGATTTTCCACTGGGCACATTTCTGCTATTGCATTTCTTCTGGAGCATCTGTTTGCAGATTGGTACCAAATGAATTCTCCATAGGTGTGAAACTTGGGCTCTTAGGAGAGCCATAGGTTTTTGGGTAGGGACCCACAGGAAACCATAGAAGCAAAGTCTTTATAACAGCAGTATCCCAAACTCGCCAGTGTGAAATGGATACTGGGGACTTTGTTCTGCTGGTTGTGAATGTACTCATCCTGTGTATGAACGGTCTGTGCAGTGGTGCTATCAAGTTTAATCTGGGGGTGCAGCATTAATCTACATTGTGTCTGTATGATGCTCAAGACTGACTGGCTTCCAGAATTGCTCCTGGCTCAGCCTTTCTTAACACAGGCCAAGTTTCCTTTAAACGTATATATATTAAAACGAATCAGCCTTTCGTGCAAAGGTGTTATACTATAAATTTCAGAAGGCCTACTGATTTACTTCAAAGATTAATAAAAAGATATTTTCAGCTGTTTCTTAACAGAAAATAAAATCTCTAATAGACATAAACCTTTTGAACATCTGTGATTAATTTCTCCTTTTATTTTGTAGCACTTGTACAACTCTGCAGCATTCAAGGCTCGGACGAAGGCTAGGAGTAAATGTCGTGATAAAAGAGCAGATGTGGGGGAATTTTTCTAGATCTCCTTTTCCATGGGGTTCAATTTTAAGTATTTCATAATTAAAATAGATTTGTAACCTTTAAATTAATTTTTTTAAAATTTCTGTAGTCACAGTTGGCACTTGTGCATAGGGATTTTGTATAAAATCTGTAAATATCATGCATGTTGTTGCTTAGTTGCATATACACTGTATATAGATTGATGTAAGATTGGGTGCAGGGATACATTATAACACTTATTTTAGATGCAACTTGCTCCAAAGGCTAAATATATTGTAACTCAACTGTTAAGTGGGGTGGATAATTGTAGTCAAATGCCGTGTGTCAGACTGGATTCTTTATATGAAGGTAAATTAAATGAATTCACTGACCAAGTGTTTTGGTAACAATGTGCTAATATGAAAAGATGAACTTGTTTATGTGGAGTTATTTTAGTAACTTTTTAAACTCTTCAGTGGCAGGTGGACAAAGAAGTTTCTACATCCTAAAAGGGACTGTGAAGTTCAATTACCTTCACTTACAGTGAATTACAAAGACTTGCCTCAATGTAAAATAAAACCAAGATTCTTATGTTCTGAAATTGCATCTTTAATTTTTGGAATAAAGGTGTTTGTCACTGCTTGCTTTCTGTGTAAAAGTCATTACTATGTGAATGAAAAGGTGGAACATGAGCAAAATCTAAAGGCTGAAACACATGGGTTTGTTTATTGGGTTGGTCTCAATGTAGATGCTACATGTTGCTGTGTTTGGAAGGTATATCTTGTTTACATATGGTCTGCACAACAGCCTGTGGATTTGTCATAATTTCTGTAATGGTAGAATGTTTTCTAGATCTGGTACTGCAAAACACCGTGTCCCTTACCTCACAGGAGCCAGTCTTGCTGCCCTGTTTTCATCAGGTTGAAAACTGCTCTGCTCTCAGTTTCTGCCAGTAACTGAGAACTGTCTTTCTTAGGGATGGTGGAGTGTTTATGTCATAAAGACACTAAAACCTTAGATAGCTGGAGCTTCTCAAGCAGCAGACCTATAAATAAAAGGGCTTGTTTAGAATAAACGTTCTGAAAACTGGAGGTCAAGTTATCAGCCAAGGAAGTAAACCTTACACCCTAGAAAACTCCGCCCCATACCCTGAAAACTGCTGCTTGCTCTGATAAGGGAAAGCAGGTTTTTTGGTGTTGGTGGTTTTGGTTGTGGGTGTTTTGGGTTTGTGTGTGGTGGTATGGGTTTTGGTTGTTTTGTTTTGTTTGTGTGGGGTTTGTTTTGTTTTTTTAGTTTCAGATTGCAGCAGAACTTATTCCAGAAAACCCACACATGCTAACTGGTTGTAACTCTTAATTTTGTTTTACCTCAAATAATGCACTAAGCAAGGCCTTCAACTTAAATTTGTGCTACTACCGACATGGAAATTTGTGCTATTGCTGATGTGTGTTGTCAGTGATTGTCACACAAGTGGAAAAGAAACTTCTGATCCTTGAAGGAGATGGAGCTGCCCCCTTTGAGCAACATGTTCCCGCAAGCCCTGCTAGTGTCTCTGATGGCTTCTGGGTGGTCACCTTTGGCACACTTTGGTGTAAAATAGCACCTTCTGCAGCTTCCTGCCTGGCCAGTATTTTCCAGAATTGCTTTTTCCAGCAAGTGGCAGGTGGCCAAGCTCGTGGTTGCCCTTTCCCCTCTTACACTGTAGCTGCAAACCACAGAGACCAGGGTGGCTTCTGGGGCTATTTGAGGGCAGATGGGCTGTTTTGCTGCCCTGCAGAGGCCTGATGGGTTTGTAGACCTCTTCAAGCTTAGAGCTGGGGCAGCCTGGGTCCTCATCTTCCAATTAGGATGGTGGCAGGAATCTCCTGGGGATGGAGGTGAGGTTTTTTGGTGTGTTTTTTTTTTTTGGCTTGCACATTCTTGTTTGGGGGGAAGAGGAGGTGCCTGCAGAAAGGGAGTGAGCTTGTTACGTCTGCATTGCTGGCCCAGCAACTCAGACTGGGCAGTGGCAGAGCTCGTCAGCTTGGGCTGGGAAACTGTGAGTCAGAAGATGTATCCTCTCTGCTGTTTTCCGAGAGAAAAGCACACATATTGAGAGTTTGAAAAGGGGTTCAAAATTTCAGATGTATAGAATGGTTTCAGAAAGGATTTGTTGTTTTGAGCCATGGTCCCTTCTTGTGTCAGCTGCCTGTCATTGTGGTGTGCTGTACCATGACATTCTGCAGTGTCGGCAACAAAAAACAGAGAACCGTCTGCAAAGGAGCAACTACCAATACCAACATTTCATCAGAATTAATTTTTTAAACAATGAAGAATGCCAGACAAATTAGTCCATCCCATAATACTGTCCCACTTTAATTTGTAAGGTGTGTGGGAGAAGGAAAAAAATACCTTTTTTTCTGGTCTATGCCTTTAAAGTACTCATGGCTGCAACACTGTTGATATGACTCTTCTGCATAGCAAACTGGTTACTCATAGCTGCAGTGTCGTAGACAAGACTCTTCTGCTTAGCAGATGAGTTTTAAAAAGGCATCATTAATGAAAAGGTTAGTGAAATACTGATCATCAGTAACAAACCTCTTTCTCCATGATAGGATATTATCATCGTGATTCCCATATAATAAAGAAGAACTGTGTGTGTGCTGGTTTCTTTTTAAGCAGACTGATACTGTGGAAGGCAGTATACATAGCCAAGATGAACTCTAAATATAGATGGGAAGGGACAGTGTGTTTCATAGCTGCCTTCATGGGTCCTGTAGGAGCTGACAGGTTCCTATGGCTCTAAAAGTAGAGAGAGGAGTTTTCTTCTGGTGATTTTCACTGCCTGATTTCTTCTGTACTGGCATATTACCTCAGCGTGGGTATGTTGTAAGTAACATTTCATTCTCCTGATTTTTAGTTCCTTTTAGACTTGATTGTTTTCCTTTTTTTCTGTAAAGAATTTTCAGTGTGTTCTCACATTAAGTTCTGATTTTGCCACAACTTACAGAGAAATTTAAAAATCACATGGAGAAAAAAAAATCTTTAAGGTTAAAGTACAAGATAGAGTGACTCCAGAACCCCCGATGTTTAGGTTAGTTTGTTGGGAAAATAATCAATACTTCTGGCCAGTGACACTGATGTCTGTATCCTCTCTCTTTTGTTTTGCATGTCAATGGAATCAAACAGATGTAATATAGCCTTTGTTGAATTAATAATGGTTATCTTCACTATGGTTACATGCACAGTGAGGAAATCCATTTTTAATAAGTAGTAACTAATAATTAATAATATTGATGAATCAAAGGTACTCACATTTATTACAGCTCAAGTTGTTAAGAAGAGTCTGTCCTGAAGTTGCCTGGAGGTACTAATCAAAATACCCAAGACAATCAACTGCTTTTGGAAGATAAAAGCAACCAAAAGTCGCTGTGCATGAGGTGGCAACTTTTAGCACGCCGTGGCTGAAAGGCAGAGCTCAGCAGGGATTGCAGCTGCCGCGGCTCTGCTTGCAGGGAGGCGGCAGAGCCAGCGCTGGTGGCAAGAGGGCTCACAGACCCTCCTGCCCGGCACCACACGATGTTCTAGGGGAAGGAAAGTGGACACAGCAGCTGTCCCGAAATCACTGCTCCACACCTGACAATCATATGCTAAGTAACGGTCACCACTACCATGCCGGCTTTTCTGCCTTATCTTTCTATTTCGTAGCAACAATTTTGAACAGAGAAGAAATACGCTGTAATCTTTTCTTACACTCTTTAATAGCAATATAAAAGTACGCATGTAGCCCAGCCAATTCCCACTATCAGGAGAACGAGCCCTGTTGTGAGGAGCAATTCACTTAGTCTTCAGACTCATCGAGGCTCCGTGAATGTGGCTGTGTGCTCAGATTTGGGTGAATTATGACAATCTTTGCATTTGGTTCGATGAGGGAAAGAATGGGTCTTTTCTGTAAATGCTCAGACCTGTATGCCCCAAACTTGAGGTTTTTAATTTAAGTGCCACGTTAGGAGAGACATGTCTAGAGGGCAATTCATTCCATCTAGGATTCAGAAATCATTCTTAGGTGCTTAACACTCTTCATCAACAGGAGGTTTGCATCCCGTGAAGTGCTGAGTTATGTTTAGATGGTAAAACTGAAATTAAGAGCTTTGATAAAATGCTAAACGGTTAAGATCTATTCAACTCCAAGTCTAAACTCACCTTTGTGAGCTTCCCCCTTACATTCACTAGCCAGGGAAAGGCACCTTTAGATCGCAATTGTAAAGTCAAAAAGACTTATCTTAGAATAAGAGGAATGTTACTGGGAGGTATGTATTTTTCTTCAATAGTTACAGAGGGAGTTTTCAGCAGTCAGGGTAGTCTAAGATGCCTAATTAGAGCACCTGCATCTCCTTACTGCTAGAACTGTAGTTTCCTTCTAACAGATATTTTTGGAATTAGGGTAGCATAAATAAAACAAAAAGACTGTTAAAGAATGAAGTGCAATTCATAGAGCAACCTCCTTAGGTTTTGTTTCTTTTCTGTATATAACCTTCCTTCATAACTGTATTTATATAAACAATAATTCACGCGCCCAGATTCTGCAGAGAAGCTGGTTTTGCTGATTGGATACCATCCAGGCAAGGAGTATTAGTCTGAAGAGAAGACTTTTCTGTCAGGCTTTCATTTGCCACAAATTAGGATCTATGTGAGGTAGAACCACTTTAGAAAACCATTTTTTGCTCTATCTTTCACAAATAATAACTTCACTATGATAGGCCAAGGTGCATAAGCAGACCCATATTCTTGCTGCTTATCTCCTACATCTGTACCTGCTTTCTCTGTCTTATCTCAGAATGATTTGATGCTGGAAGCAGAGGACCTGAGTGACATCCTTCCTGGCAGTGGTAGTGAAGGTTTGGCTTTCACTGTGGTCGGGATATCACCCCGTCATCTCACCAAGTACCCACCATACCAAAAGGGTTGCACAACGAAATAACTAATGTTCAAATCAATGCTGGAGCCAGTCATATAGATTTTTCTCTTTCTCCACACACACATATATATGTAAATGTAAGCATAAGTGTGTGCACAAACACAATGTAGAAATTAAATCTTATACACATCAAAGATCCCCAAGAATAAACAAGTGCTATGTACTGAGTTACCCTTGCCCTCAGGATTTAGTAAGTATGCTGGTCCTTCAAATCTTTTTATTTTAAGGGTTAAGGTGGCTCAGCATTTCCTTAGAACAGGACACCAACCGTTACCAGTTATTTCATGTATCCGTGTTTTAATTTACCTTTTAAATTATTATTTATTTTAGAGACAATGGAGAGGCCTTCCTTGGAAATTAACCTGCCTGATACTCATGAAGAAGGAAAACTTTATGTAGTTGATTCCTTAAACAACCTAAACAAACTAAATGTTTGTCCAGCTGAATCCCAACATGCACTAGGTATGTATGATAGATGACACCATCAAAAAAGAGTTACGTATGACATTTGAAAAGACTGACCACATGTAATGTCAGCAGCCCAATAGTTTGTTATATATACAAGACATATAAGTATGTGTCAAACTCTGTACTGAAAAGTATAAGAAAAGGATTGAAAAGGCATAATTTAGGGAGATCGGATTAATGGTTTAACTGCTTCTGCTAAGTATTTCATTTATTAGGTTCTTGGAAATCTTTGCATTTGGCTGGGGATTCACTGTCAAGCCTGAACTTATCTTCCATTTCCATCGGGACCCATGAGGTGATGCCTTGCAGGATAATTTCTCTAGTCATGCTCAATATGCACCTGCTACATAAGTAGCATCATAACTCTTCACGAGCACTAAAACTCACACGTGGCAACAGAAGCACCTTCTTTCAAGACACATCTCCTGAGGACTCAAACCAGTTATCTGAAATATCCCCCGAGACTTTAAAGCATTTCAATTTGCAGACTCTCTTTCTGTCACCAAACCCAGGACTGTTTACTTACGGTTTCAGATATGGGCTCTCACACTTTTACTGGTTTTATACAGCTTTTATATTTTATTTGCTCACAGCAACAAGAATATTTTTACCCAGGGATGGCTACAATATATTTGAATTCTTTGTGACCTGAAAATGTCTTAAAACCTGAAGTTTTTCAGCAGCATTCCGCATGACAATATCTGAATCTGCTTTTATTTCCCTTACTATAATGGCAAATTTGACTGAAGAAAAACTACCAAACAACAGCTATGCTTAAGTGAATTTCAAATGGCCATAACTTAATCACGCTTCTAGTTACAGGACTTAAATGCCTTTCCATTACTTCTCCTTCTGAGTTCTCTAACTTTTCCTAACACAACTAACTAGAGTGGTGTCAGTTTCTAGATTTAACACGAAGATGTTAGACATAATCTACTTAATTTTCACGTGTATGTTATCTTGATAGTCACTTCTACAAGCACAAAATGAGACGGTGGGATAAATTGGTTTTAATGCCAAGGAAACTCTTTGCAGTGTGGCTGTCCTGCTGTCTTTTGTAATTTTTATTGGACAGTATTGTTTACTTTCCAGGTAAACATACAGGGTTCTGTGGAATCATGTACGGTTCTGTGGAATAATCACACGCATGCTCCTTCCTACATTTCAGCAGTAAATAAAGGTAGCCTAGTATGCATCAATTTGTAAAGTGCTTTGACTTCTTCTAGGATTATTTTTAAAATACATTTTCTTTATTTTTAAAAAAACCTCAGAGATTCTGTAGCTATCTTACTCCATTGGTTAGATACATAAGATGAATTTTTCACAGTCCTTAGCTTCCCTATTCAGCTGCATAAAATTCTGGTTCTCCTGCCAGAAAATTAGTGAGCTCTGTGGAATGTTTTTCAATTTCTGATAAATACTAAGTTCTCATGAATGATCTATTAATTGTATAGCAGACGCCCAATTTGATTTAAAAACTGATGTTTCAAGAGTGTTGCAGTACATAGCACTCCTTTTGTTCAGTAGCTTAATACGAGCTGGCTCATCAAACACACAGCAAACATGTTAAAAGTTATTTAAAGTTTATATACTTTTTGATTGCTTTGGTGGCAGCAATTTCTTCATGTTTCAGACGACAGAATGGTCCCACTGTTTGCAGTTTGGCAAGAACGCGTGTTCTCTGATTCCTCCCAGGGCTGCAGTCCGGCAGGCTCACCCAGCTGCAGTAGTAAACAGCATTCATTAGGCAGAGCAAGCACAGGCCACTTGTGAGCCACCATTGATAGCTTAGGGTGCTTGATTGACAGCAGTAGCACGCCCTCCCCATCCTTGTTACTCCGATTAGAAGGCAATATTGGTGCAGGCACTTAGTATATGATGCATTTGTTCTGAATGCTAAGGGAATAAAAATAAAACCCCTAAACCCCAAATATTAAAAGCTTTCAGCTTACCTGCGGGCAGAGGCGCGTTAAATGCAATAAAGCAAAACAGAGAGATTCTCAGAGATCTCCCACAAACTCAGTGAATTGCTCAGCCTCAGGTTGGTTCATTATTAAAGTGCTGTAACGGGATATGCAGCCTTCCCTCAGCTTTATCACTACAGGCTCAGTTGCAAAGACCTCAGAGATTTCTACCAGCTAAAACAAGAACATGATCTAGGAATATATTTTACAGAGATGCATACGCTACTCTCAGAATGGTAAGACAGCAATTACAGGAGAAGAAATTTCAGTCATTTGCGTATAATTTTAGCATGTGTAAGACCGACACCAAAATTAAATTACATTATCTCCCTATCCCTCCAAAACATAAAATACACTCAAACCTTAGTAAATAGTTAAAGTATGCAAGCTTGGGATTAAACTATTCTGTCTCAGTATGATTTTTTTTTATGTTCACATGAATTTCGTCATGGTGTTCACTTGACTTCATCAGTTATCTTTAGGACTTGCTGCCACCTTTCATTTGATCACAACTGTTTCTATGAGATAAACTACTGACTTTCCCTTTATGCAACGCAGTCTGTAAAAAAGCAAGAAACTAGCTTGCCATGCTGATTTGAGGGCAGCACAACAACTACGTGTCCTTTTTCCCCCTCATCTTCATATGCTTGAAGGACAACAAGTCCATGTGAGACTCTGTTCCATTTTTGACAATATATCATTTTTTTTTGTTGGAATGAAACAAACAAAACCTAAAGAAGAATATTTAAAACATTTGTTTAAAGATAAAAAGTCCAGACCTATATTCATCTTATCTAACACCAGGAGCTTAACTGAGATGCTTAATTTGGGAAGTTAATCATCCCAGAGACATTTCTATCATTAAACAGGAAAATATGTGAATCTAGAGGGTTAATGTGTAGGATGAGTCTGTAGCCAGGCTTTCAATATGAGATTTTATTTCTTCTGTTTTGAAAAGTTGAGTCCATTCTGGTCCTTAGAAAGCCTTCTGATGAAAACTTCATTGCAACCTCTGTACCTGTAAAACTGAGCTGTAAAACTCTGAACTCTAAAACAGATCATCTTCAACAAAACAGAAACAGTTTTGTTGAAAATGTTCCAACAGCTAAAACAGATGTATTAGTTTTTATACTTCCAAATTCCAGTTGAGCTCATAAAATTGATTTCTTCCCTTCTCACGCAATATCACAGGAAATAAAATCTGTTGACCAAAACTGTGATGTATTCTGCATCATTTCGTGGAGCCAGAAGCATTTTGTCATGTTTATCCTAACCAACCTTAACAAACTTTATGACCAAATGATTTGTCATCTCGTAACAGATGAGGAAGAGAACACTGTTGGTGCTGGAGAAAACACAGCAGGGAGCAACAGAAACCAGTGTTTGTTCTTTGTCACCTTTATTCTTACTCTGATCGTCAGTTTGGCACTTGTTTCATTCGTGATATTCTTAATAAGTAAGTAAACCAAACAGTGGTTCTTAAAAATGTAGGGTCAATTGGAAGAACTTTGTTGAAATGTGTCGTGCTACCCTGTAACAGGATACTGCTGTATTTGCATGGTCAAAGGCTTTGGCTGGTTATGGGCGGTGGGTCGTGGTCCTGGGTGCAAAAGCACAGGCCTCCACTCTGAGCTAGGAGGCACAATTTTGTTCTTAGTGCAAGGGGTTTGTGAGCTTCAACAGCTGTGAAGAATTTAGCTCAGCAGGGTTATGCTGTGTTGCTAAAAATGCTGACTGAAAATTAAATGAAATTTTAAAGATGACTGTATGGCAGTGAGATGCTCTGACAATGTGCCTTCCATTCCTTTTCAAATAAAACTCAGTATTGGTCTCATTCCACTGAAACTGGAATTACACCCAGACTAACACTTAAGTCAGGCTACCTGAAGAAAGACCTGAAGGCTGCCAGCTAAGTACTAACTGGAAACTTGTTGGGAACTAAGAAAATATCAAATATAAGACACAAAAAATCAGACAAGATATATCAAAATGGGCACGTAGCACTGAGTCTACAGATGTACCTACTGTTTCGCTTTGCCTGGACCGGTCAGGCTGGCTTAGCTAAACACACTGTGACCTTTGTTTATGGAACTCTTGCCATCTTTGGGTTTTCTGGGCTAATAGCATTGAAAAGAGTACAAGGTGCATTATTCTAACTTACAAGTCCATTATGAATGAATTGTAATCCATGTGAAATCAAGATTTCTTTTATCCTATAGTATGGAATTTGCTGGAGCAAAAATCCTCATTTTCCTTTTTGAACAGGAAATCCTAACCCTTGACTGAATTTGCTCATAAGCGCTCAAAGAACACAATATCAGACAAGTAAAGAGCACAAAGGAAATTTTACGTATCATGGTTGTAAAACCCTAATTAAAATATCTCATGCTTGAATTCCAGATGTATTTAACAGGGCATTGCTAAAAGTAAAGCCCTGGTATAGAAAAATGAGTAATGTGCCCCTCTAGTGGAAAAATGGTAAAGTAATAACAAAAAGACTACTTACAGGGATTAGAGGGGTTTGCTTGGGCTCGAGTTGCTGGAGGTCAGTATGTCCATAGACATAGATTCATTTAGCTTTGGCACTATTAGACTTAAGCTTCACAACCCATGTGTAAATTTTGTTAATGTCACAAGGCCAAAATAAAAATAGCTCCGGAAGTGTACAAGACACCTACTGCATATTGGTGGTCCAGAGGAAACTGGCCTCTTCATGGCAATATTTGCAATAATTCTCCTTTAATCTAAATGCTTTAGAAAATGAAGTGATTTGGATATAGTCTTTGGGGTGATCTAGTAATTATACTTTTAGAAAAATACAGGTGTATACTGCCCAGAAATAGCAACGCGGAGCCCCTAAATAAGACATTTTCCTGTGGACACTAATGGAATGGATACGCTCTTGAAGACTGCAAAATTTGTCTGAGATGTATTTGAGTTTATTATGCTGCACTGCACTGAATAAAACAGCAAATAAGCAGTTAAAGAATCTAGTGAGCAGGTAACTCCACCAGATGTGTAACTTCTTACCTGCAGTTATTTTCCTCTTTAATATTTTTATTCATCATAATACGCTACAAACTCCCACAGGAATGCTAGAGAGGGTAGTGGTGCTCTTGACTTTATGTTGCCAATTTAATGTGGTACATTTTCCTTTTCAAGTTCAAACTAGAAATGAGATGGACCAAATATCAAGCAGACTAGTATTGGAAAAGAAGAACATAGAAGAGCTTAAGAAAATGAACAATATGATATTAAAGCATCTAAATCTATCAGGATTTAAGGAAAATGGGCGATACCTCTTCACGCAGTCTCCTGATCTCCATGATTACCTCTTTACCCATGCTGAGCTGAAAGTCCCTGGAGAATAGATCTTTTCTGGAATGAAATTCAGCGTATTCATGTACACAGATGTTTTCATATACGGCACACAGATTACTTAAACATTCTATATGGTCACAGGAGTATTGGAAAAGCCACCTGAATTAAAAATACTAGAAAATAATATCCTGTTTTATGTGAACATAGATTTTGAAATCTAAACCCATATGATTTACAATAAACAATGGATTGTCAACAATTTTGGGCAAGGGTTCCAGATTCTCTGTGCACTGTAAATTGCAGGGTTAAGGGCTTACCTTTACTTTAAATATAAGTCGAATGATCACAGAAAATAGTGATTGCTATTCACGTGATTCCAGCATGACCTTGTTCACTTAGTCATTCTCCTGTTTCTTTGGAACAAGTTTTGTGTTTGCTTCTGTATTATTTGTATTTAAGGATAACTTCTGATTCCATAACTTAAAAATAAACTCAGTTCTACCACACTGTTTGGTGGTTTGCCTTTCTGTGCATCTAAATAGATGGACTTACTACTCCTTTTGCGAAAAAAACCCCAAGCTTAAATAAAACCAAATCCTTTTATAATATGCCGTATTCAGCCCAAATTAGTATTGTCCGAAAGTGGGTGTCATTGTCTTCCCCGGGAAATGGGTTTAGAGGACTCAGTGTGGTAATACTCATCTCACAGCAATGCTAGTACATTGTACTCAGGATTTGCTGGTGCTTTCTGGAGGAAGGCCAAGTGTTTTTATAAGGTGTTGTGGGTAAAATGCTACATGTTCTTGTACTTTTCCCTATACTTGCTGTTGGCCACTACTGGAGAAGGGCCACAGAGCAGGTAGAAATCTGGACTGAGCCTTCATGTTTTTAAAACGGAGCAGGACCTCAGGGGGTAAAAGCAGGAGCTGATGCTTTCTCACTCTGACTTTACAGAGTTGTGGAGACCAACACCCAGAAGTGTGTTCACATAAGGGACTGCTGGGCAGCTTTGTCATTTTAGCATTCAGATCCTTCTACTAGGACGTACATTAAGCAGCCACCTCCATTACCGATGAACAAATCGGTTACTCCCATCACAGAGGTGCAATGGCAGCTGACACTAGGGAGTAGGTCCGACATCATCTCTTTTACTTCAAGTTGTCTTTTTCATCCAATGCTTTCCTATCTCTTATGGACAAAAAAAAAAAAAAAAAAAAGTCAGCAAAGTAGATAACTTGCACTGCAGTCTCCTTTTCCAGAATGAATGATAGTTCTTTCTACAGTGACTACTTCATTGTCTACAACAGAATGAAGAACTAAGTCCAGGAATCTTTCTTGCTATGACTCTATTTGGATGTGCCCACCAATTCACAGAATTTCTATTCCTGCTACTAGGAGTGCTTTGCTTTACATCACCACCTTTCTACTTCTTGAGCACCCTTTTTTCTTTTCCTGCTGTATTATTGTCAAGTCATTTGCACAAAACTTGTGAGGTTTGGTCTTAAGAGTTTATTATTTCTGTTGTTGATTCCCAGCTGGAGTCAAAATTATCTGCTCTGGACATCACAAGTAGTTGTTACAAAGATGACTTTAATATAGCTAATAGAGAATGATGAAAGTAAGCATAGAATAAGTTGTAAAGAAACCCTAAAAGCCCAAATAAATCATCTTTCTGTAAATACTGTTCAATGATAAAAGAAAAAGTATTGTACGACTGAAAACATGACACTCGTAGTGTTGTTTCTGTGTTCTTCTCTAAGCTGTCAGCTGCTTTTTAGTGAGAGTATTAAGTTCTCATCCCTCCCACTCATCTTGTAGCTACCATAACTGCTTTCAAGATATCCTGTCTTGCACTGACACACATCTGTACTCTTTAGCAAGGGAGAAACAACTCTAGTATTTGGCACTCAGTGCATCTCCAACACATGGATTTGTGACATCCCTTGTTGCAACTGCAGCTATCGGAGCACTCCGTGGTCCACTGCAAACTGATACCAATTGTTGAGAGATTTTTCTGGCAGGAGACTGTAAATAAAATCTGTGCTAAAGCAACAGTCTCCAAAGAAATGAAAGCTTCCTCATCTCCCTGGTCTTGTCATCAATTACTCTTAATCTAGTTATTTAGTCAGTACTCATAATAAATACACTTTCTGTCTCTATTATTGATTGGAAGTGTTTGGGTTTTTTTGTTGTTTTGTTTTGTTTTTCAGTCCATGGTTCGATCCTGCAAGTTGCTGAGTGCCCTCAACTGCCACAGACTTAGGACCAGCTAGGGCGTAAAAATGTGCAGGTGTGCTCAGTATTACACAGGACTGAGGACCTGCATCATCCCTTTCATATTTAATTGCTTCTTCACTAGCAGTGATCAGCAATTAAGATCAGTGACTGGAAAAGTACAAAGGTCCAAGGAACTCTTTAGTTAGGCCATCCTGTTAGCAATGTGAAACTCGTCTGTTGTTGGAGCCCCTTGTGTTCGAGGGAGACACGGGGCAGCACTGCATGTGGCTGCTTGTGGCCTCTCGGCTCAGTTACCAATATCCATTTCCAGCCAGGGCCACTTCCCTGTGAGACCAGAGCAAGGGCTGGAACAGCCGCCTTGTCAGCAGAGTGCCCCAGCCACCCCACCAGCACTTTTTGGAGTACCCCCCTAAACAGAAGCAAGTAGCGGCTTCTTGAGGGGAACATATCTGTCTTACCTACCGACAGTGAAATAGCCCCAAACAAACTCATACTTGACTCTTAAAATCTTCCACAAACTTGACCTTGAAGTGGACTTCAGCTCACTCCAGAGCTCCATAATCCTTACCCTGAACAAACAGCTAAGTGACGAGTGAACTCCAAGCCCCAACCACACGTGGCACAACCGCTGTGCTGTGTGCGGGGGCTGCAATGTCTCCTGCAGACATGGGTGAGATCTCTGTTCTCGAGTGGCTGTGCCTCTCAGGAGCCTTTGCAATACCTGGTATTATGACAAAGAACTCTCTGTACAGGAAGGTGATCTGACAGTAATAGCTTCATCTGACAGCAGTCACAGCCGATCTCATCAGTAGTACCGCTTCTTCCTTTTTTCTCTTCTTTGCAGGCTATGGAGGTATCTATCCGAAGTAATTTGCTTTGCAGCATTTGTCTGGGTAAATAAAAATTACACATGTTCTTTAGAGAGACCTGTCTGTGAACCAGCTGGAGGTTAGGTAAATCCATACAGTGGGCATCTTCAGTAGAAAACAGTGCACAGACAGCACAGGGGGATTTTGGGAGGCAATCAAATCCATGTTGTTGCCTGACAGCATCAGCAGATTTACTTAAACCTTTCCTGACAGATGTTTGTCCATTCACATTGCAAAATATTTAAATGATGGAGTTTCCACAAGTCTCCTCTTCTAGTGTTTAACTAACCACATGGTCAATTTTTCTGGAAGTTTAATGAAAATTTTTCCTGCTGAAATTTAAGCCCACCATTACCTGACCACTTGCTTCTAAATATGAAAAATAGTTGGTTACCTTCCAATTTTGCAGTTATTTTACGTTACACTAAATCTGCAAGGCAATTTTACTTTTAAGAATGTTTTTTTACCTGCTGAGATATTTGGAATTTTACTGCAGCATTTATTCTTAAACTCTAGTATGAGTTCAGTTCATGTGCGTCATTCGCTAGTAACAATACAAAGCTGAACACTGGTAAAAAACAATAATTATGTGCTCTGAATCTGGAAAAAAAAGAGAACAGAAAATTCCAGGAGTGGCAAATGGATTGTCACAAGTTTTGTTAAACCATATGCTCTCGAAGGTGATATGCTGTGTGTTGTACACAATCCAAACTGTTCAGGAACACTAAATGTGGTGTTCTTGCAAAATGAGCAGAGCGGAACAATGTTGAACAAAGCAGAAGTATTGTCAGAATTAGAATTATCTGAAGAACAAAATCCCATTTCATGTGGTTTTGAAGTCTTTGAAGATCAAATATTTATTTTCATTCTACCAAAGCATAATATTGTAAAGTTACACATTAAATTGCCTGCCCTGTCTGGTTGGAGTTTCTGCTCTGAGATTCAGAACCTACCCAGTTGGAAATGGCAGCAAAGCAATGTGCTCCATGAAAGCTTTAGAGTTTTGAAAATGCTTATTTTGACAAACAAAATTGCAGCCTGTTCTAATTAGAACTCTGATTAAGCGACACCTAGATAAAACAAATGCCAAATAGCAACTAAAAATTGGATTTATGTTTTGACTAGTAACTGAAAATTGTCTGTCCAAGAAGATGCTTAATTTGATCTTCTAATAGCTTGCTAGCATAACTTATCTCGGAAGATATTGGTGAATAATGGAAGTGGTATCAAAACCTTAGATCGCAGTCCAGTGCTACTGGGATTAAAGGAACTATTATTTTAAGAAAAAAAGCACATTCGGTCCACTACAAGTTACTGTTCTTATTTTCCTGACAAATTAACAAGAATACTGAGATTTAAAGCGAGGGACAGAGAGATGTACTGTCGTTTCCTCTGGGATACATAAAAATTGTAACACTATGGCCAAAGAGGTTAGTCTTATTTGAGAACCCGATCAATCTCAGAATTCAAGAAAAGGATTTTATAGACTGTTTCATATCCTTTCTCTGGTTTCTGTGCCACACTTCAGCAATCGAAATGCTGCCCACGATTCCCTGATGAGCCAGCAAAACCCCTGAATGGTAATGAGAACCTTCCAGTGGAAACAGTCACAGCACAGTGCTGCTGCTAATTTATCACTGCGAGGCAAACCGCATTACACACAAGGGTGAAAGGACAACTTAAAAATCGATTGCCTGCCAATTTAAAAATCTGTTAATAATTATGGGTTTGCTTTTCAAGTTCTGCACTGCTCATTTAATCTTAATGTCTTCTTCACCACATAACTGACTTTGGAAAACAGTGCTTATCTTGAAGGTGACACGAAATTTTGAAACTCACAGACACTCTTTGCTCCTCAGCAAAAGCTCATGGCTAATTCATTAAGTTCTAACAAAGCATTACTTTTTCTGAAAGGAACACTCAAGCATTTTCTGAAGATGTCTCCCTGAGTACTCAAAATCGTATGGGTAGATGCATAGGTGGTAAAAACAGTATTTTTATTGATTTTTGAGCAGAAGGTGTGACATGAATTCTAGTTCTTCTTGTGCATCACCAGGGATTGACTGACTTTGCATCCCGGAGCAAGCTAAAATAACTAGATAACAGAGGAAAAGTTTGCTACCTGTAAACCAATAATAACAAACACAGAATTTAATGACGTTATTTTAAATAGAATATTAAGTGTATTAAAAACTAAGAAACAAAAAACCCAAACGATGTCAACCAGCCTATTGCGTAGTGGAGGGAAAGTTTTCTTAGAATTGCTTCTTGTAGATGCTCACCTGTAGGATTTTTGTTCCAACTGGTGTGCCCGAGCTGCTACTTCGATCTGAAGCAGCTCTTGATTTGCACTTCTTGCTTGACATGGATACAAGCGAATGACTTTAAAAGAGAGCTCTCTGAGGTCCTAACCTTTTGGGGCTGTCTTGAACTACATTCAGCGTCATAGAAAAGCCAGCAGCCAGAGGATCCCCAGCTATGGACATCCAGTGAGTCGGCTGGCAGAGGGAGTGAATGAAATCCAGTGAACTGACTCAGCACCTATAAATAAAAACTGACTGATGCATGTAGGTCTCTTCCTCGAGGAACGGCAGTCATAACGAGAAAGATGAGATAAACTGGTAAAAGAGGGAAGAGTCATGAGTTTGAAAGCTCTTCCTCGATGCTCTTTGTGTTTTTGTGTCTCCCCCAACAAGAGATGTCCTGTCTGAGCCGATGCTACCAGGTCTTTGCTGGAGCATCTGGGCTGAGGGAAGCAGACAGTCAATGTCAGATCAGACATCTCCTGGCAGGCCCCCTGAAAACATGTCACGTCCCTGTTTCTGTGTTCGCAGAGCCCAGATAGGCCCGGGGAACAGCAGGTATTTTTTGTCATTAATACTAGAAAGGTCTTCCATTTATTAAAACTCCCTAGTAACGCGAAGTCTGCCGCCAGAGAAAAACAGCCCGAAGCAAAACACAACGCGGCTGTTCTTATAAACTGCAGCTTCATCTCCAGACCGCGCGGGTCAGGAGCTTGGCAGCGCCTGTTTTTGGGGTGTAACCCCCACCTGCTGACACCCCCGCAGCCTCGGGTGGCCCAGGGGCTCCGCGGCGGCCGAGGGAGACCCCTGGCGGCCCCGGCGGGAGGCGGGCGGGCCGCA
Source organism: Caloenas nicobarica (assembly GCF_036013445.1). Taxonomy (NCBI): domain Eukaryota; kingdom Metazoa; phylum Chordata; class Aves; order Columbiformes; family Columbidae; genus Caloenas; species Caloenas nicobarica. The sequence goes on along the minus strand of NC_088245.1, from coordinate 29,576,206 downwards.
GGGCCGGGGGGCACAGGGAGGGGAAGGGGCGCTGGGGCCACATCCCTTGGGCAGGAGCATCCCCCGGGCACCACGTCGGCAAGGGCGGTGCGACCCGAGAGGGCTGGGAGGGGGAGCGGGGGCCGGGCGCGTTTGCAGCGGAGCCACCCGAACGGAGACCGGGGCGCTGGCCGGGCGGCAGCGCACAAGTGTCGGGGGCGGAGATAAATGAGGCGCCTCCGTGCGCTCAAGCCGAACAGGCACCGAGTCCGCTGTCAGAAATGCCTGATTTTCTTCAATGGCTTTCTTTTTTCCTTATTTTTCTTTCCCCCAAGGGGAGCAGTAATGCCCTTTTAATGAGTTTTTAGATGCCTGTTGCTATTTTGATGGAAATTGCGAAGTCGTGTACTTGCCAGGCTTACATATGGAGAAAGAGCAGGCAGGTTTGGCAAAAGTGCAGCTGATCAAAAACATTAGCTTAAAAAAAAAGAGAGAGAGATATGAATGTATGAATGTAAATTTTCCTGTTAGTATTTGCAATCCAGTCACTGCTGACTCCATTATCCCAAGTCTCTGAAGCTACTCTGCCGTGCACAACGATAGTACACCCAGGGGCTTGTGATCAAACCAAGTCTAAATAGGAATTAACAAAAGTGTCTCTTGAAAAGGTCCCTCAGCTTTTCAGCATTCCCCTTCACTGTAAACACGGCAGCCCTTCAGGAGACCGGGGAAGATCAACTGCCAAGGTGAAGTCTCTACTCCTCTACTAGCCTGGGGAGGGAGGGAAGGGAAAGGAAAGGAGAAAGGAAAGGAGAAAAAGGAAGGGAGAAAAAGGAAAGGAGAAAGAGGAAAGGGGAAAGGGGAAAGGCAAGGCAAGGCAAGGCAAGGCAGGGAAAGGCAAGGCAGGGAAGGGAAAGGCAGGGAAAGGCAAGGAAAGGCAGGGAAGGGAAGGGAAGGGAAGGGAAGGGAAGGGAAGGGAAGGGAAGGGAAGGGAAGGGAAGGGAAGGGAAGGGAAGGGAAGGGAAGGGAAGGAAAGGAAAGGAAAGGAAAGGAAAGGAAAGGAAAGGAAAGGAAAGGAAAGGAAAGGAAAGGAAAGGAAAGGAAAGGAAAGGAAAGGAAAGGAAAGGAAAGGAAAGGAAAGGAAAGGAAAGGAAAGGAAAGGAAGAAGCATCAAGCAAGACCTGCACTGGAGGATGAAGATGAATGGGGTGGTGGTGACTGATGAGTCAGCCCCAGGAAATGTGAACTCCTCAAGTATCTGCTTTGCTGTGTATGGGGTACAGCTGGGGTAGGGACTGTGACAGGAGGAACCTCAGCCCATCTTGGAGATGGGGAACGGGCATTTTGGGGCCTGTGGAACCTGTTGGGTGCCTGTCGTGTTCCTGGGAAAGGGTCTGTGGTGGCCCCTGAGGAGATGCAAGAGGCAGCCCTGCCTTGGGGCAGGAGAGGCAGGAGCCCTGGAGCCCGGTGGTCAGCACACAGGATTTGCCAGGCCTGGGAGCTGGCAGAGTGTTTTCTGAGAGATGGTTAACTTGGATCTCACTAGTCTGTTCAGCATCAGAGAGATGGTTAACTTGGATCTCACTAGTCTGTTCAGCATCATTTTTCCTTCATTCAGGTCTATGATAAAATGACATTTTGCCAGTGACTAGAATGACCATTCACATGCTGATGGAGAATGTGCTGCTAAGCCTATTAGACAGTCATTGACATGGAGACACACACTCAAGTCATTACTTTAACAAGAGTTAGGCATATGCATTGATTTGGGGAAGATGTAGGCCCTCTTGGAAATTATTATAATGCAAATGGCAATTTTGTATCTGTGATCTATTCACTCATTTTGAGATGGAAAATTTCTTATGCCACTTGAAGAACCCTTCCCAATACTCTGCAAGGCTATCAAAGATGAAGTCATTTCTTTCAATAAGTGCCCTCTATTACGCTTTATAGACCAACATTTCACTTTCTGTAAGAATCTAGGATTTGTAGTTTGAATTTCTATCATCCTACTGAAGTAGCTACACTAGCTGTCCCAATATGATGTTATTATGAAATACCCACCATCCCAAAGTAGCCAGCGAAATGCATCTTTCTGCTCTTTCTAGGAGCAGTTAAATATTCAAGATTGAGCTGGATCTACTAAAAAATGGGTCGGACCTCTCATCACTGCGACACTGTCACTTCCTCTGTATTCAGATTTCCTTCTGGAGGACCTCTGGTCCGGGCTCAGGCCTCACAGGATAGCTGCCACCTGACTGATTTCTCTGTTCTGCGTGATCATAACCTTTTGCAGTTTAAGACATTTCAAGACAAACTCTGTCTTGTCTCCTGAAAGCTGTTGATCTGGTATATACGGAATTTTGACTAGTATTCATAGTCAATTTAGCTATTCCACTTGGAAGAAAGTGACGTGTCTTATGTGTAACAGATGTCCTCATGATTCTGTGCCTCTTGGGACGGAGGTCTGTTTCCATTTGGACCACATGGCTTCACATTTTTGCAACCACAAAAATATAACACAGACTAACTGGAAGGGAAACACAGCCTTCCCAAACAGTTCATCTATCCTTTACTTAGGAATAGCAAGCAACAATATCATTACTTGGTATGCAATAAACTACTTGGAAAACTTTCCATCCAGGTTCTCCTTGCCAGCTCCAGGTGTCCTTGATGAGTAAAAAGGCTTTATGGTAGTTTCCAACAATTTGTGTTGTATAGCTTAGTTCTGGTTCTTTGTTAGATATCTAAAAAAGCAATGGGGTTTCTCCCTTCTAATTAAGTTGCCTCTTTGGGGGATTCTTTTATGAATACCACAGACGATACTTCTCACCTGCTGCTGTTAATTTCTTGCCAGCTACTCATGCACTGTATTTTCTTGTTCATCCTGCAAAAACATAAACTTCATGTCGAAGTCCTAACTACCGATAGCTTTACTTGAGGTTTTTTGTTTCTCAAATGTAATTTTTCCATGTAAATGGTAGAACTTTAACAAGTGTCAGTGAGAGCTACATTTAAACGCCCTGTAATTTAAGAGCTATAGCCCTCACCAGGGAAATAGGAATCAATAGCTGAAATCTCCTTAAGCCTGCCCACGACAGTTGAGCAGCCTCTGATTGAGCTGCCGGGGAAAGCCGGAGAGGGGACAGTAACACTACTGTTGTCCTTTTTATCCTAAGTAGACCATGATTCTCAGATGTACTCTAAAATACTGAGCAGCTTGGGCACTGTGGGAGAGAGACGTGTGCCAACAGCTCATTTCTGAATCCTGGCAGACCTTAGCTGTGAACTAGACGCTAACTGATCAACGTTGCCAGGAGAGGGTATTCAGATGCTCAGGGAAATTTTTTGCTGTAAAGATGCATGCTCATAATGTTACATGGCAAATTAGCTGGAGTTTCGAAGATCTCTATTTCGAGCACAGATGCATTAAGTGGCGGTTAGCTGGAAATAAGGTGCTGGAAAAAAGCTGTATCCTGGAACTCAGCCCAAAGGATTAGGAAGATAACCAGACAGGGGCAGGATCTCTCAGGAAGGATCTGTGGCACTCAAATCCCAGTAACTGCTAAACGTGTTACAAATCCTGTAACTCCTAGAGGTGACTGCCATGATGACACCTTAAACTCCCTGAGCTGTACATCTCCAGGTGTGAAGTGGGGGAGGTAGTAGCTTTTTCCTGATTCAAAGAGGCATTTGGAGGATACACTAAATACTGTGAGTCATCTAGCAATATGAACCAGATAATGGCTTTTTTTTTTTTTTTTTTTTTTTTTCCCCCAGGGAAAACAACAGGAAAAATCCTACTGGGTTCAACATACTTTTTTTCTTAGATTCATTATTCTACCTCGACGATGTGAAAGGAAGAGAGCTTCTCACCCTGTTGCTCTTACCTATGGCAATTCACATTCAAAGCTGGATCTGAAAAGTAGTTTCTTCTGAGGCCAAAGGAGGCATCTTGCTCACTTTGGAACAGGTGGGAAAGGAGAGGATGCTCCGTAGATGTGCAAGGGCTGTAGAGCCTTTCCTGGCAGCAATAGGAAGAGGCAATAATGGTACCATGTATATCTGCCTTCGTTTAACCACTTCCTCTCTGGAAGTTTTCCCCTGACTTGGTTTGGCCTTTCAGTCTGGGCACCCAAAGCGCAGAGTGTCCTGACACAGAAAATTACCTGACGGAGTATGGTGGGGTTTGGCATAGTTTGTGCTGGACTATGCACCTGAGTGGGGATCAGGGCTCCCTGCAAAGCAGATGAGCTGCAGGGCAGCAGGGATGTTCACTGACAGATCTTCCTCCGCTTTTTAAGCTTTCCACTTTTGCATTACAAATCGCTGAATTGAAAACACAGACATACTATTCCTATGTATTGAGACAAATGGTTTGTGGTATATGTAATGTCTGACACCTTCAAGGAGAGCTGTACACACCTGGGCACATTCACCAGTGCACGAAAAAGAGAAAACTACTTTGGCAGTAAGTGCTGGTGAAAGGGAGCTTGCAATGGGAAGGTTTAAAACAGGCACTACAGAGAAATCTCAACAAAGCTTTTTGGGAGACAATACAGACTTTTTCCACTAGGTGGTGGAAATCTGCCACCATCCCGAGCTTTTTTTTTAAAAAAAAAAAAACAAACCACAGGAAAAAACCCATATGATGAAGGGCAGGCTGAATTAAGATAGAAAATAGCTGTAATAACAGCTTACGATGTATCGATTAAAATGAGTTCTCTGCTTGTCGAAGAGACAATCATAGAAAATTATTCATAATGTTATCTCTGACACAAAGGCAGAAATGTCAGTTAGGGAGGTTTTCTGATGTTTTAGAAAATAAAACGAGAGGATAATTTAATCTAAATGGATTCTCTACAGAAGGGCTGTCCTCTGTAATTTCAGACCATAGGAACTCAGGAAACAAATCTCTCATGCATTTATTTATCTTCAACTGCCAAATATATTTTCTAAATTAGTAATTTTAATTAACATGCTTGAGAGATGTCCCACAGCCCAAGAATGGCTGCCATGTAAGCATTGTTTCTAAAGGTGTCCTCATGGTGGCAGCAAAACAATCAATTATTTAACAACAATTTGAAAATGACACGATTTTCTGTTGTTTCTGGCATAATTCGTGGCTGAAACAGCAGAGACAAAGCACATGCTCTGGTACGAACATCACAGAAAGAACAAGGATTTGCAAAGTCACTTGCTTCTTTCAATACAACATTTACAACTGCTGCTGACTTTATTCCACCCTTCTTCCTTCAAAGCTACTCCCAAGTCATACCTGACACATGATTCATTGATTCATGTTTTAAGATGAAAGCAACTATCATGGAGACAGTTTTCAAAGACACTGAGGACCTACTCTTGTCACTGAAATTCATGGCTGTTATCTCAGTAGCAACTCACGCATCCCATAGAACTGAGGCATGAACACACCATTTTAAAAAAGAAAAGTTATGGTGAGACACCTGATTTAGAGAAGCTGTCATTTAGATAGTGAACTTGCCCCTCATTTGTTGAACAGGATGCAAGAAATCATATTCTTGTTAATGTCATTCTGAGCATGCTGGGTTCACTTTCTGATCCATTTTATCAGACCCTATCTTGCAAGCATCCAATCTCATAAATTATAATCCTGTGTCCTGGAAAAGTGTCAGACCTGAACACAGCCCTAATGTGCTTCCACGCAGTGCTATCATTATGAATCTTGAGTTCTGCTCATCACACAGAAATCTTTCTTCATTTATGCATAGTCTGACCTCAGTCTTGCTGTTGAATTCCTTGATTTCTGCTTGACATCTATCACCAAAGTGGTTCATGGTGGGGTTAAAAGGCTGAACTCTTCAGGGGACTGGGATGAGCCTTCGGTTAACAAGTTGCAGCTCATCAGTGCTCTTCTGGTCCTGTCAAAGAGGGTCTCACCGACTGTACTCCTTCATGTCATCGCTAGGGAATATGATCTTGCCATCTGATCTCTCTTCTTGGCCTGCCTGTCTGATCCCTGAGCAGCATTCAGGTTGCATGGATACCCCACGACCTGCGCTATTGCTGCGATACTTGCTCTTTTTGCCAAAGAGATCTTGCATTCCTAAGTATGATCAGCAAAATTTCCCCTGCCATCTTCAGAAATACCTGTCTCTGCACCGTTCTCCTTCTTGTCCTCCTTTCCTCCGAGAGTCAGACAGTGATTTCTGACTGTGGTTATGCAGCGATGTTGTGAGCAGGGAGGCTGTGCAGAACCTTCATCCCTGGTAGCCTTGTAGCCAGAGAGTGCCAGCCCTGCCGTCCAATGGGAATTTTTACTTAAGTACTATTATTGGCTGGATTCTTGGACTTAGACATGGCAGCATTAATCTTATTTCTGCTGCTTCTCTTCTCCTACTTTGTCCAGTCAGGGACTAGATTCAGATCAATCTTAGGTCAAATATTTTGAGTAGTATACAGTAATTAGACCTTTTCTCTAAATTACAGTATCTGCTACATTTGTCATTTCCAGACCATCAAAGCATTTCTCTTCCTGCTCTCACAGTCTTCTATACCTGTATCACATTCAGTTAAAATTTACCTTTGACATTGCTGTTGATAGGATGAATGGTGACTGAAAATAGTCTAATGACAAGCTTGCCTCTGCATCCCTGTACTCAGGACAATGGAACGGGAATGCTCTTTGTGACCTGCTATACCGACAGGTGATTCTACCTCTGCCGTACCTCTGCCCTTAGAGATGCCTGCACAGGAAACAGCCACCGACAACTTGTGTCCTTCATCCCATAAACCTCATGCTCATGGTGTGCAGCACAGAGAGGTCTGTGAAGTTCCTAGCTGGCTAAATAATTTAAAATACACATAACAAATGTTAGAAATAGCAGGGTTTCTTTATGTATATATACATATATATAAACAGATTTTTCTATATGAAGCCCATTTTGCTGCCTTTACGATGCTTAGCAGATTACAAATTTAAGCCGTACTATGTAGTTAATGTGGCCAGGTACTATCAGGAGAATTTTGAAAGAGAAATTCACAGCCAAGTGGAAAAAAACAACAGCAAGGAAACAACGGTTTGGGTTGTTTGGGTTGTTTGGGTTTTTGTGGGGTTTTGTTTGTTTGTTTGTTTTGATAAATATTTGGTTGCTACTCGACTGAAATCTAGCCAAACAAGTATGCTCGCTACATATACATTACAATGGGAAATCCAGATCAGAACTGAAACGCAGTGCTATAGCAATGAGTATTCAGAAATTCTCAAGTTAGCTAGCAATACTTAGACAGATATAGCCATAACTAGATTAATTTTATCCTATTAATTAAAAGTTTTGTTCTTTTTCCTGTGTGTTTTTTATGGACCGTTGATAACCACAGCAAATAATATTGCAGTGGAAATGCTAATAAAGGAGGTGGTTATTCCCTTCTGATTTGATTTCTGGAGTGTCATTCAAAAAGTTAAGTTGCTCGAAGAACTGAAGACAGCCTCTTTTTTTTTTTGTCCTGCCTAAATATAAGGAGTAGAAGCTCTGCATTCCACAGATACTCTCTAATATTTTCCAGAAAGCCATTATTCATTAAATGTTACACCTAATTTTAGGTCTCTCATTTTGCAGTGTTATCCTTCATCCTCAAAAATGTAGTATCACTTACGTAAAGGTTATTTTAGAGACTTCTGTTACACAGAATCACATTAGCAATCCAGACCATTTCTTCTTTGTGCACAGACTTCCAGCCAGGACAATATTATTAAAATAGAGAAGTTACAGTACTTCTCTTCAACTTTATTTGCCTTTTAATGGTCTTGCTAAAGTACTGCTTCATTTGCAAACACTATCATGAAAATGGAATATATCAACACTAAATTGTCTTGACTCAGCTGGCTTGAGTACACTTGCAGCAACATCTATCTCAGATTGTAGTGCTCACCCAAGACAGTCAGTAGCACAGCGACAAGCCTGGGCTGAATGTTTGACTGCAACAGCTACATTTCTCTGAGGACTCACACCAGTTGTTTTTAAGTTAAGGTTCCCACAGCTTTATGAATTTGGCTGCAGGCATTTGGCTGCAGAAGAGACAAGTTTCAGAGTCCATGATACTAATTGCCACAATGCGATTAGAATCGCAGGGTTCAGGGCAAACTCAGTTCCAAGTAATGACATCATACCTACACAGCTTACAGTTTCTTTTGTAAATCAGTGAGCATATGTGAAAACATTTGCAATCTTTATTATGTAACTTCTCTGTAAAGTCTAATATAGGCTTACTCAGCACTTGTTAGACCACATCTGGACACTACATCCAGTGTCGGCCCCCTCCAATACAAGGACCCTGATAAAGTACCGCGAGTTCAGCAAAAAGCCACCAGGACAGTGGCTGGAGCACCTGCCCTGTGAGGAGAAGCTGAGAGAAGGGGGCTCCTCCGGTCTGGAGGGCACATGGCTTTGGGGGCACATAACAGCATCCTGCCCGGTATCTGTGGGAAAGGTATCAAGAAGACAGAGCCAGACTCTTCATAGCAGTGCTTGGGAGGAGGACGAGAGATGAGGAACATAAACTGAAACAAAAGAAGTTCTGAATGGATATAAGATACATTTTTTTTCCCATGAGGACAGTCAGGCACTGGAACAGGCTGCTTAGGAAGGTTGTGCTATCTCAATCTTGGAGCTTGTCAAGAATGGACTGGATAAATCCTTGAGCGACCTGAGCTCACAGGTAACCCTGCTTTGAGCAGAAGGTTGGACTATAAAACTCCTGAGGCCTCTTCCAGTCTGAGTTGTCTTACGATCTTGTTTGTTCAATTTGCTGAAATTATGAATTCCTACATGTATCACAAGACAGGTTTTCAGTGACGTGGTCTTTAGTTTGATCAACCACTGAGAGGCAACACCACTGCCCAATAACCCTGGTGGCCCAAGGTCAGTTTGCCAGGGTGGAAGATTCGCAGGGGACTGGATCACTGTCTCATCACTGAATGCATCATGGCATTAGATAGTTTATTGGAAAGTCTTCTTAGGGATTCCTCTAGCACACAGCACTAACATTGGAGCTACTTCCCTGAAGAGAGAGAAGCACAGCAACCTGAAGTAACTGGTTTTTATCCATTCTTGCTTGTCTGATGTGATTAGGTAACTCCCAATGTAAATTAGTTGCTCAAACAATTGACTCCCACGTGGGAGTCACTTTTCCTGTGTCTTTTATAGTGTAAGCTCTTTGAAGTAGGGGCTATTAGCTATCTTGTGTTTGCATTTTGTCTAGAACAAAACAAATTTGGGTGGTTTTAGGTGTCATAATAAACCCGACAAATGATATTCAAGTCAGGAGGATGTACAAAACACCTGTATATTAGTGGTAACAGGATGCTGTTGCAATTCCCTTAGTGCAAGAAGGAGAAAGAGATCAAGGTAAGCAAGATGCCTGGAGGACAGAGCACTTCGTATATTAGGGTGCTATAAAGCCAATCACCCTGGCTGGCTGCTTCAGACCTGCGATTTTTGTAATATATACCACTATGGCAAAAGAAGAATTTCACCTCTGAGCTATAAACTGGAGACACGATCGAAGGATAGGTAGAAAGTGAGGAGTAAACTTGATGGAGGAATAATTGTACTCTCCTAATTCCTATATTCTAAGTGTCTGTCCGTGTTTGAAACAGAAAATGCTAACACATATTCAAACAAGAGTATGAATGTGGAGTGGAAGATAAAAGTATGAAATTGGTCAATAATAATAATGATACAATTTTACAATTTTTGTGTGTGTATGTTTTCTGAGAGGCTTACAATTAAGAGCTGGCATATACATGAGTGGAATCACTAAATATGTGTATGTGTCTGTGTGGAGTACTGTCATGCTTTAGGAGCTGCAGAAATAGCACTTAGTGAAAAAAGATCTATTGTACTCATCCTTCTGGATAAGGGAGCCAATGATGATGCACTGGCAGCTTTCATTCTAGCATTTTCTAATTTCTGAATACCTGAAACTGCAACCTGAATGTTCTTTTGCCATAGGCTTTTTTATATTACACAGAGACATATGCATGCATATGGGCATACCCAAATGCACACATGCAAACTATATTAAATTCACACACATCTAAACACTTAAAATAATAAAATAATTTTTTAAAAGTTATTACTCCTCCAAAATGCCTTTGATCTTACAGATGCAGTTGCAAAACCAGATTAAAAAGTCCAGAAGTGGAGGTTAATATAGATGTAACATTTAATCTTAACATGAACTTTTTTAGGAAAAACGATCACATTTCATTTTTATTAAAAATGCCTCTATCCAGTGGGGGCAATTTTAGACTAGTCTGAAAGATTGCTTGGTAAGCATGAGAAAAATTCCAAGTGTTAACTGTTATGTCTGACATTGAATTTAATACACGATGGGAAATTGCAGACTGAACATGTTATAGGACCAATTTTCTTATATTTCAAGGTTCAGAATCCCATAAATCTCTTATCAGGCTTCCTAAATTAATGATTACAAGAAATGGTTTCACCTGCTCTTGTACTGAAAATAGCTCCTCTTCCAATTTTTATCAGTTTTCTCACTACTATGAAGCTAATTTGAATATTTTTTTTTCCCAATTTAATAGCCCTCTTGGTCTTAATCTCGCCATGCAAATGAAGAGAAATACCTGTACCCACAGACAACGAGGATGACTTTAATCTATTTACAGGTAAATAATTGGATTTTCTGGGTTGCTCTATCAATTCTCAACCAATACCAACAATAATTTGAAACATTTTTTTATAGATACCTATCATGTGTAAGATCACAGCCACCAATTGTCATGCAAAGCCAAACCAGACATGGCTACTGATATCAGTTGCTTAAATACTGAGTGCAAGATTGCATCAAGCCTTCTGTAGATTTACGTGGTGGTGAGAACTTTTTTCCTTACATCTGAGTTAGTAAAAACCTGTACTCACCTGAGCGCATTGCTTCCTTCAGGTAATGTTTTTCCCTAATGGATACAATGGGACTTTTGCCACTGAATGTAGAAATTTTCACTCAGTTACACCTAGAACTAGGTCCAGATGTATCCATGAAGGATCTGGGAAACTTGCCCAGTGACTGAAGCTGAATCTATTCTCCCTGTGGCTCCTGGGAATGTTTGTTCTGCCTGAAATACCGTATTCCCTAAATGACATAGAAAAATGCCAATTGAGGCAGTGTGCATAACAAGCCTTGATTAGGAGCACAGACTTAAAGCTGGACCTTCAAGGCCAGGTTGGATCGGGCTTGGAGCAACCTGATCTAGTGGAAGATGTCCCTGCCTATGGCAGGGGTTTGGAACTAGATGATCTTTGAGGTCCCTTCCAACCCAAAACATTCTATGATTCTATGAAATGTTCTACGATTCTATATCCTATTAACAATGCTCCAAGTTGCTTATTTTATGTGTTCTTCTCAGTCTTACGTCTTGAATCGGTATGAATAGTATTCTGGGTCACCATCCTTGGCCAACACTTACAGTTTCTTAAGATGCCCCTTGGCATGAGGGCTATAAAAAAAGAACAGTGTTAGATGGAAAGGGAGAAAGAAACTGGGTCTGAACAATATGACTGTATTACTGGGACAAGCATGTGAAACGGGAACAGAGCAATTGCAGTGCAGTCCGAATTGTTTTATGCACTGCCAGCTCTCATCTGGGATATCAGCATCATTGACTCTTCAGAAGAAAAGTGGTGTAAGAGAGACGTTTCATCACATTAACAGACTTAAAACAAACTTTGCAGTGCTTTCTCAGTGCACCCGCTCATCTATTGAAAGTATTTTGCAAAGGCTTCAAGTCCTGGAAGACCTCCAAGTCACTTTTTATGTGATTTTGGGGAAAGTTTGAATAATAAAAAATATTTTGATCGTATAAATAAAATCATTCTTCAGATCTGAAGTTTGAACCTTTGCCATTTCTCTGCTGTTTTGAAATCCAGAGGCTGTTAAAAATGTATTAAAATGTTCAGTGCTGTGGAGAATATTTTAGCATCCTGAATTCTCATTTGGGAGTGTAGTTTCAGGCTTTTGTTTTCTTAATATTTTGTCAGAAATTATTTCATAAAGATTTTTAAAGGTTTGGAATATCCAGCTTTATATATGAATGTGAATGAGTTGTACATTGAAAGTCCTGGAAATTATATGAAGTACCATTAGTCGAATTAAAAACAACAAAAAAAATAAGGCAGGCTGAGACTGATCATACTTTTTCAGATCTACTTTAAAAAATTGCTATTTTGGTATTATGGGATTTTTATCCAAAACTGCATTGTACTTTATTGGCCACAAATGATAAAGTGTATTTATATTAGTATAGGACATTGAGCCAGTCACAGTACATGAACTGTTACAAAAGAGAGAAAATGAGTACATTAAGGACAACTTAGCTGCAGGTTATTGCTTTACAATGTTTTTCCAACTATGCCTTTTTTATGTAGAAATAACTAAGGAGCTCAATCACTGTAAGCCTAGGACTGCCTTTTGAATTTTAAACAACAAACAAATGAAAACAGCTGATTTGGTTTTTATACTTTTATTATTTCTCCATGCCAACTGTTTCTAAACTGGCAGTTTGAAGGATCTGCAAATGTCTTGCATATCCAACGTCCTGAGGAATCTCAGTCTGGACGCAAATGGCAATTTAATGAAAACTCCACTTTTTGTATCACCTCCCGCTTCCTAACCCGTGTTGTAAGGAAAAGCTGTCTTTTAATAGCAAAGCTGCTTCCTTTTTGATGCATTCTCTGACTTAAGTGGCAATTAAATGGTAACTGTTGTTCTTCCTCACATACTTCCATTGCACGGAAGTGCAATTGCATGCATACTTCCAATCTGCACGGAGCAGCCATGGAGACGCCTGTTGAGTTCCCAAGGATATCGCTGGATACAGGATCTTACATCCATGGAAACTCCCACTTTGGGAAGACAAAACAGACACCAACTACCAGTTAAGTGTGATTCCCTAAAGAAGTGTGTCATCGCAGTGACACAATGCAACCAGAACGGCCTGCTGTGTTTTATCAAACGTAAAATAACGGGTCTATTTGCTTGACACCAGTAACATCCGGTGTAATTTGACTTTTATGGCCTGAATTACTGGAGTTGCACTGAAACAAAAGGAACGGGCATGAACTGGGCATCGTGCTTTTAGCATCTGTTCAAAGACTGGATTTGAACAGAGAGGCTACGCCCAGAAGAGATCGCTGCCTATTAATAAGCAATACTGTGTTTGTTTTCACTCTAGAAAATTTGGGAAGGGTTTAATTACGTGTAATATTAAATGAGGCTTATTCTTCACTGCCCTGTGTAAGCTGTAGTCACTTGGCCAGTACAAAATGAATTATGGTTGTTACCATTTAGAGTTGTCACCATTTTATGCTCACAGCATGTAGGTCACCTTGGGAAATGCTGAGGTGGTGGAGGTAAGGTAAGTAAAGTAAAATATGTATGAGCTAGGGAGAAGGGAAGGTCCTATAATAAAGGAAACATCTTTGTATTACAACATATATGTTTGAGGCTCAATTTTGCTGTTCTTTCCTCAGAAGGCAGTGATTCAATCCCACTTTTGTAAGCAAGGAGAATAGAGTACAGCCCTTCATATTGCTTTCTAGATTTTATTGGGCACTTAACCAGGAATCTTGGGAGCTGATCCCTCGTAATTTCCCAATGCCCTTTGTATTCCCCTATTCAAACAAAAAGAATATTCAGGAAAAAAAAAAAATAGAAATCTGATATTTTTCTGCTAGAGATCTGGAGTGTTTAATCACATTAGGAAATCCATTAGAATTCATGGCCATCTTAGCAGATGCGTAGATAACAGCTGCTGTCCCCCATACTTCTCAGATCCGTGCAAGAAAAATAGAAGTCTATTTAGTAGCAAGTAATGGTTGTTATGCTGACATTTTTTCTATTTGGAGTTGCATTCTGTTTCGATCAAAATCTTCCTGAGGCTGTGGAATTAGAAACTGTTTTTCCTACTTGTATGTAAATGTTTGTTTTCTGTGGTTATATTTATATGATATGTTAATTTTAATAATAGAATTGTAAGAATACTTGAGAAATCAGTGCTCTTTTAAACTTTTTTCTGTTACTTATTTTCATACATGAAAAATAGTTGTGGCTTCAAAGCATATCTATGAATCAAGTTAACATTCCTGTGTTTGTAATTCTAGAGAACAAAGCATAATCACTAGTTTATCTGTAATGAATAAATCTGCAGGGGGTTAGAAGGAAACAGTTTTCAATACCAAAAAAACATTTTAATGGAAAAAAAAGAGAGATATTTGTCAGTATAATGGGCTACTGGAGTTACACTTTACAGATATTTTAAACTCTGATTATAGTATTAAATTTGCATTCAACTATTTTTTTTCTTTTTCTCTCCTCTGAATGTCAGCCTACAAGAGTCAAGTAACACTTTGGAAACAATACAGATCTAAATATTAGGCAAGAATACAAGGACTACATGAATGAGCAAGTACTAGTTAGAGACAATCAGGATCAAGTGATGTCCAGGGCACATCCCCAAAAACAGTGGGTAAGTCAGATCCCCTCCTGTCCATGGCTTGTGAGGGTGGCGCTGAAGCAGCCCAGGCTCAACCTAATGCAGCCCTGAGCAGATGCAGCAGAGCACAGCTGGATTGCAGGGCACTGTAGCCTTCTTAGCCACAGCTGTAAGTTTATTTGTTCGATGACGTATAATATCTGGCACGTCGCTGGACACAGGAAAGCAGAAGCCATTGGCAACATTACATTAAAGCAGCACCTCAGTAATCTTTCCTCTTTTGCTCCGCCAGTTGTGCTACAAAAGAAGTACCTACCATGTTGGAAAGAATGCAGTCCAGTTGTCCCAACTCAGCTTCACCGGACGGTGTAATGAAGTAAAGCTGCATCCCTTCCTTGGCCAAATGCAACAGAGTTTCAGAAGTTCCTTCCTTTGCCAGGCCTTTTTGAATACTGACTCAAGGAGTTCACAAATATATTTTTAGTCTCTTGCTTAAGAGAAAATGTATATGTCTGTTTGTCCACTTGCACTGGCAGACTGTCCTTTAACCCAAGAATGTGTAGTACAGTCTTCTCCTAACTGAAACTCCTGTTGAGAGTTTGGCTTTGTCTGAGTTGCTTGTGTCCTTCTGGATACTGATAGGAGAAGGCAGAGGAGGACAACAATGACAGCTTATGGTTAGAGCTTTATTACAAAGTCTGAGGCAAAGCTGGATGCTTCTGATCCTCATCCAGAAGATGAGGATCTGTATTCACACGAGCAGTTCAGAAAGTAGAGTCAGAAAGCAGCATTTGTCTTCAAATATCAGGAAGAGGCTGTGGACACAAACTGCTATCAGAGGAGCCATCTAATATTGAAGGAAGGTTTGTAAGACCAGGTGCTCCAGCACTGAAAACCAATCAATACCAGAATGAAAAGCTTCAGGTTATCTTAGCTTTTCTGTCCTGTTTTGTACATGCTTGTTTTGGTTTATCTCCACAAAACAAAATTAGATTTCAATAGCAACAGCAATAGCAGCAGCTGCGGTTCCAGTCCCTGTAACTTTTCCTTTTTGCCCCTCAAATAGGACAACCACTGCCTTCTAAAAGGCAACTAAAGAGAAAGCATATAATTAATGCTTAATACTTTCAGTTGCTAGTGCTTTCATTTCCCCCCTTTGCTGTCTGTGCCTTTGATAAAGAGAACAAAAGATTTATAATGGTAGTCGACAGTAAGCAGGCTTCAGTACCAGAACTGACAGATTATATGCAACCATTGAATTTGATATTGTGACAGAGCTGTGTTAACAGTTTTAATTCTCAAAGTCTGTGCACTGCATCAAAATGAATCCAACAGCTCTATAGGACAAATATATTCCCTTGTAATATTGAAGGGAATTTTAGTCTGTGGACTTGAGTAATATTCTGGCTCTATCTATCTGACTATCGCCAAACTTTTGAAGTGCTTTGCCACCTAATAACCTCTGCAGTCTTGTGCTCCTGTGCTCCCCACACACCCCAGCACAACAGTAGTACTGCTACAGCCAGGAAGCCTAGGCATGTAAGGCAGGCAAGGCTTGCAGGGAAAGGTGACTTCTTTGACCAAAAGACTGGATACAGCTGGAATAGCTGAGAGTCCCACAACTGAATCTAGAAAAGTCTATGTGCTGATCTGAGGGAATTTCAACTGAGAGAGGCAACTTAACCTTTAAGAAAAACTGAACAGGCTTTAGAGTGATGCCCTCCTACACTTCTAATCTACACAGAGATTAGATCTACTTCATCGTGGAGCTTTGCGCTGAAGTTCTCTTCATGATATGGAGAAAAAGTTCAGGTAGGTATCCCACATCCCAAGAGTGTGTTCAGTCCGTTGAAATACTGTATCTTTAACCTTGTATTGGCTTGAGAGTTGTGGTCAAAATTGTTCACCAAGTCATCTGATGAACAGCATAGTAGAAATGCCTAGTCTCTGGGTCCCCAAAAAGGTGGGAGATTCAGGTGATTCTCAGCCCTGTCAAAATTAAGACACATCTCAGCCTGCCCAGAAATACACATTAAAGTATCCATGAGACATTATTGTAGAAAACCTTGGGCTTATAATCTTCTGCCTACTGTGGCAACTTTGCAGCAACATTTAGGAAAGAACTCATCACACATCCTTCTGATCTTGAACCTCAACCATAAAGCAGTTTTGCTGTTTTTAAATATCTCCTTGCAAAATATTGAAATAAATAGTTAGAGAACAGTATTGTTCAAAGATTAATTTGCTGCTGAGATTGTTTATGCAAACTATATCTTCTGTTGAGTACTTTAATGTTTTTGTGAGTCATATTGCAATTACATGTTTCCCCTTAGTTAGATGACAGTAATTAGCTATGCTACAGGAAATTGCCTTAATGGAAAATTTTATGTAGGCTTCCTACAAATTTATAGAATATATCAAGGAAATGTTTTTCCTATGCAGCTGAGAGATATAAGTTTTCTCCCTCACCCCAGTTTTACACTGTTTTAAATCTACTGACTTCAGGAGAGATATGCATGATTTACCCAAAAATGGCTTCTATCTCCAAATGAGGACAGAATCAGGTTCCTGATTCTGTATCAGAATCAGTAATGAGGCACCACATTGCTTTCTTTGCTCTTTCAAAAAGCGCTTACACAATCTTTTGTGACTCAGTAGAATAAAAGCATTAGCAAAAATAAAGTCTGATCTACCGTCTCTACCTGGGATCTTGGGATCTCATCTGTTTAGTCCATTGAGGATTATCTTGTGCATTTACTTGTCCTAGACTTTTAGATAAAGCTGTTGAAGTATTTTGCTTACATCTTCATTTTTATTTGTGGACACAAACATACAAATACACCTGTATACATTTCTGAACACACCCTTGAAAGGACAAAAGAAAACACAGTTCAATACCAATAGAGCTGAATAATTTATCCTTCTTTTGGAATGCACGAATATTTAAAAATCTTTAATAATGTAACACTTTAATTTAATTTTTCAACTAAGGTCTAGTCACAAGATTTGTGAATTCTAACTGTATACTCTGGGTCTTTGTTATAGTGTTTTAAATGCAGCACAAAAGCAGTCTCAATAGTTCCAGATTTAATTATATTTTAGTCAGGAAGCAACTGATGGATATATTTCTAAATCCTGAAAGCACTGAAAATGTGGTAAAAAAATAAGGGCTACAGGTGTGGTGAGTCAATGTTGCATCTTATTTGTTTTAAGAAAGGAAATGGTTGAACTTCTGTTTTGTGAAAAAGAAGCCCATTAAGGACAGTGACCAGTGCATACATAGCACAAACACTATCATGACCAGTATAATTGGTGGAGGCAGAAAGGCTAAAACACTCAATCTAACAGCTAATTAAAACTTCTGCAAAGGGAGTTAAAAATGGAGAGATGGCTACAGGAAGTATTGGGTAATGACTTGAGCATTAGGTCAAAACCAGAAGAAGTTGTGTCCTATTTTCGTGAATACTGCTGTGGACT
The DNA here is from genome assembly GCF_036013445.1 of Caloenas nicobarica. Classification (NCBI taxonomy): domain Eukaryota; kingdom Metazoa; phylum Chordata; class Aves; order Columbiformes; family Columbidae; genus Caloenas; species Caloenas nicobarica. Next base: position 29,558,259 of record NC_088245.1, on the reverse strand, counting down.
CTGGGGAGATCAGTGCAGAGAAAATAAAAATACAAATATGGGCTCTGTTTACCATTTAACTATGCTACTTCTTTCTTGTTCCTAATGCTTATCCACACTACATAACTGCAAGAGAGAAATTCCCGTTGTTCTCTTTCTAACCATTTTTTAGAATACCCCATGGAGAAACTACATTCTGAATCTCATCTGGGTATTAGCTGAGTGTTGCCTCCACTGCTGATCCAGCCCTGTGCTTGTATGCATTTAGTACATACATTTTAAAATTATTGCTTTTTATGTTTTATCTTAGGTCAAAATTCTTACATTCTTTTTAAAAAAAAAAAAAAAGTTAGAGTTTGAAGAACACAAACTTAAGCTAGTAGTAATCACATTTCAGCAACAGAAACTTTCCATCATCTGAATGATAAAAATCTTCCAAATGGTGAGAATAGTGAGGTTCAACTATACATGATCATTTCAAGACACTTCCTGGGATTTCATTTTCTTTAAAGCTAAATACTGTTGATCTTATTTTAATAAAGACCTTCTAATGTTGATGATCTTCTAATGCAAATTCTAAATTTGCCTCTACTAAAGTAGAAGACATTTTCGGTATGAGGTATCTGTCTCTCAGCAAGGATAGTGGTCCTCATAGCTTACTGTTTTCTCAGGAAGAAATGACAACATGTAGATTATGGAGTGCAGTATTTTAAGATTTTCAGCATTATCTTGTGCATACCACTGAAAATAATGCAAACAATAAAATTACCATTTTTATGATCTGCAGATGTGCTTTGAGCCTTGTTCAGTATATCTAACTTTACTAATTGCATTCCTTCCGCAGTGCTTGTTATCTAAATGTTTTTCTGTGTTCCCTACAAGGCCATAGGTTTTAAAAAAGCTAACCCAAGTGTGAGAGTACAATTTCTAATTAGTCTTTAGCACTGTGTCTTTTTACAGTGTCTTTTCACAGGTTACCATATAATTCATTAAAATGTTGATGTTTCTTGTTCTGAAATAATTAAACTTGTTCAGTGAGAGATAGCTCTAAATTCTGCCTGGATAGAGGCATAAGAAATAGCCAGACAGTCTTCATAAATATGTATACCAGACCCTATCTGCAAGGAGACACAGAGTCTACCTATCATTTTGATAATTTCTTACTGGGCCCCCTAAATGCATGTATTTACAGAAACCTTATTTCTACGTGCTGCTTAAAATTATTTTGTGGGTTACTTTTGTTTACACACAATGTTATCTGTGGATCTGCTTACATTTTAATAAATTTTTGAGAGTCTAACAATGTTAAATTTTGTGCATTTAAAAGCAGAGAGTCTAAAAGGAGAAAAGCAGCATTTTAAAAATGATAAAATAATGTTATTTGTAGACTACTCATGAAAGAGCATATAGAGCTCTGAATGTCTGCTTTGCTGGCTGCAAAGCGTCCATCTATTTTTGATATTGCAGCTTGGCAAGAGATTAAATGATTTATGAGAAGAAAATGATTCAATGAAAGCAGACCTATAAACATAACCCCACTGCTGAAAACAATAGTGATACTGATCAGTGAATTGCAGCAGAAACTGTGAGTACACTGAAAAGATAAAGTGCTTTTTTTCTCTTGGGAGAACAGATTTTTTAAAACAACAGTGACTATTCCAACAGGGGATATTGGGTGTTGCCTTGTTTAGAACTTAGCTAGGCCTAAGTGTTACCCATCTCATATCACATATTGTTTTCATAATGATGGGGAGAGATTACGTGAGAGAAAGAAAGAAAGAAAACTTTATGTGGATCTTTTTTTGTAGTAAGTGGCATCTGTTTGAACGAATAACTATTTTGGAATACTGTAATTAGCACTAATGGAAAGATACTGATGTGCCAAATTAAGTAGGGTTGGTAGCAGTGCCAGTGAATATAACTGTACGGTACTTTCAAGGTTAAGATCCAAACTTTGCTGTAGTTTTGCCAGATGTCAAATGCTGTGCTGAAATTTTCCTGCTGGCTGCCTGATTCATACAGGATTTTCCCTTCCCTGTTCCACCTAGTTTCCTTTAAAGTTTCATTTGTTTCTGAGAATGAGACAAAAGGAAAAGATGTTCTCTTAAATTAAAAATAATTTTGGCAAACTTTTCTTCTGATCAGGTATTGCATCCCTAAGTTTTGATTAGGGCTTGGAACTGGACAGTAAGCAGTACTTGTGGCCAGGATGGCCTTATGCAATGCAAGGCCGCTCCAGATTGATTGTACTTCTGAAAGTGCTCAGTTTGTACCTGCTCAGCAGATATTTGGAGAGACAAAAGATGTACGCGCAAATCCTGTCTCATCAGTGTCCTTAAGCGCTTAAATTTACCTATAAGTTTCTCTTGTTTCTGAATTTCTGCTACTGCACATTTTCTGCCTGAGAGAACTGGGAGCCAGCTCCTGCCTCAGACCACACGAGGTACACAGGCTGAGCATTATCAGGCCTAATTCCTACGGGAGACGTGGAGTTACGTGGTCCAGTCTCTGCCCCCAAACCTGTTCGCGTGTTTTTACAGACAGCTTGCAGCACGAGCATCCCCAGAACCCCGGTCTTCCCGCCGTGCTCCTGGACTGGCTACCCACCAGGAAAGCACTCTAGAAACTGGATGTAATGCCGCGTTACTGCTCTGTGTCCCACCAGTAATGACAGGCAGTGTGGGGGAGAACGAGAAGGTGACTGAGCTCTGTATTTTCCCTTCCTGCCCTGCTGCTCAGTCCCTGCGGCCTCCGTGCTGGGAGCTGGAGGAGGGAGTCAGCTCCACCAGACGAGAGCAGTCAAGCGGGTAAAGAGAGGTGCTGTTTTTAGTCCAGGGAAGTGTGGTTGTGGTGGACCAGGCAGGAACACAGAAAAGGAGAAGGCAAAAGTAGTGGTGACGCTTGCCAAGAAAGGGCTGGGAGCCCCAGAGCTATAGTATCACGCTCCTTCTGGTCCCATGGATTTTGAACAGCTTTTATGTGAGGTCAAACTTCATCAGAGCTGAAGCGAGCAGCGAGGCTGAGAGAGGCGGGTGAAAGAGCAAGAGGCTCCAGCATGTGTCTCAACTGTGCTGTTTCTTTTCAATCGAAGAGGCAGAAGAGCACTACGGAACTTTTGACAAACAATTTAATTGTGTCTGAATTCAGGGCGGTGCATGCTTTTCACGTCTGGGAGTGAGGAAGATACTTCTGAGAGTTGGGGGTACTTCCTGGAGCTAATTTCTCCTCTCATGGGAAGCAGCAGCTCTGGGGACAGATAGTAGGAGACAGAGGGCATGGGAGAGTTATCCTCTGAGCAAGAGCCCGAGCAGGTGAAGGAAGTGTGGTGGGAGACAGAAGAATAGCAAGAAGTGTACCAGGAGCTGTGCCAGCTGAACTCTGCCACAGCTAAAGGGGATGCGATAGTGCAGATAGACAAAGGGACTGAATGGTATGAACTGTCTGTTGCATCTTTTCCTGTGTTCAGTTCTCTGTCTCCTCTCTGTCCACTTTCATAGCAAGATACAGTTCTGAATGTAAGAAGCGAAGTTCATGCCATTTTTTCCAGCTTGGTTGTGTCTTCATGTTTTTGATGAAGTCTCATTTTTTTCCTTTCATTTATACATTCATTTGTTCATCTTCTCATTCAATTTCCACCGCAAAGATAGCTCCACCTGAAAAGTAAAGACATTTGGTGGTAATCTGTTTTTGTTATGATTTATAATTTTTATAATAGTTTATAAATTGTAAGCCCCCATCTTCATTGGCTTTTCTGTCCAATTCCTCCTGAGAGACTGATGATTCCTCTTTTCCTTGTTGCTTAAGGGGAAAACCACTTTTGTACTTTGTGATTTTGTAAAATTAACATTTTTGTGGATACAATTCTTTCAGATTTAACATATATTACAAAACTGTGGGTGATTTCTCACAGTTTTCCGATTCTGAAATTCTTGTAGAGGAGCAATGAGTGTGTGAGAGACAGCATGTATGAACTAGTCTTGCATGTAATGTGTGTGTAAATAGAATTATGTAGCCTTAACCATGACACTCTGGTTCCTTTAAGGAGGTATGCTGTGAAAGGTGGAAGCCCACAACTTGGGCTGCCCTGCAGTCCCCAGGGAAAACTCTTCACTCCACATGTACGTGTGTGACTTCAGTGGAGCTAAATGGCATTACAATAGGAAAAAATGGGCAAGCGTGAGAATGATTCAAGAATTATGATTACCACATGCCTCTTCATGAGGTAGGAATTTATGTGTAATTATAGACTGAATAATTCCACTATGGTTCATCTAACCATACTGGCAAAGCATTCACGAGAACAGTCCTTTGGAAGAATCATGCAAGCATTTCATGGTTAGTATTTCTGCAGTGCCCTCCCAACAAGCCCTCAGGTCATTTGCATTAACTACTGGAGGCTATCTTGGAGCTGCTCCAAATCAGAAGATTGCAAAGACAGGGATTAAACTGAGGTTTTCTGAGAAAAGTAGGGAAAAAAAAAGGAATTAGCATAGAGAATTTGGGATCACTCCTGTTCAACACTTAAACATTTAGAAAATGGGTTTATGCACAGCAAAGGACAATAATTATTTTTGTTAATGACAAAGACATGATGCCAGAAGTAATATAGTATTTGGTTTTCTGGTGGCTTATCTTAAATTGGAAGCCAGTGATAATAATTGGGACCATGCTAAAACAGACTGTTGATGAAAACAGTGGTTTAGATTGTAAATGCTCAAGAATTAGATATTAGAATGATGAGTAGTTATTCCTATTGCTGCTGATGGCTGAATGCTTATTTTTCTTTTTGTGTGCCAGAACAAAAAAAGAGAATTGTCTTCAAAGAATGCATCTTCTCCTGTGATTTATGCCTCTAGGGATTAAAACTTCATGAGACCACGGTTGCCAGGTGGAGACTGATCTTCTGTAGAAGCATATGATTGACTTTCTACCCTTTTCACAGCATTATCTCTGAAGATAAGACTTGTGCATTGATCTTTTTACTTACATAGGTCTTTTTCAAAATTTATGTATGCTATAAACAAGCAAAGGCATTCCATGTAGTATATTGGGATTGAAATGATTTTGCATCTTTATGCTTGTCAACAGTGAATTGAGAATTATTATTTGGCTAACTCACATATTTGTTTTGTAGTATTTCGTTTGTATCCACTCACCTTCTGAAGGAGAGGTTAGTCATCAGGAATGGAAGTCTCTCTACTTCAGAATTTTAATGGAACAGAAGGCAAGAGAGGAGAGGGGAGAAAAGGGGAGGAGAGGAAAAGGGGCAATTAGAGTTCTATAAGAAAATGGCTGTGTATCATCGCAGAATTTCCTCTCTGAGACTAAATGCTTCCTGAGAAAGTCTTTAAAATAATAAAGATAGTCTTCCTTAGGCAGACATTAAATCTTCAAGAATGTTTCTGACTACTTAAATTTTTGAGAGGCAACTTTCAGTTTGAGTCTTGTTAATCTAGGTGGCAATACACAGATGACCAAAAGTGACCAAGCAGGGGTTCTCACAATTTCAAGGTGAAGATCGATTTGAAGAGACACAATTTCATGATACAATGTCCTTGGGGAAATCACAGTAGAGAAGCGTCATGAAGGAAGAATGTTGTAAATGACTAAATATTTACCTGAAGATGGCAACTGGAAGAAAGGAAGAATCAGCATTTAGATTTGCTGAATGAGCTCATGAGCTCACAGCCAAGCAAAGTTCAAAATTTTTCTGTAGTGCATTGAGATGACTGTAGTCTGAAATGATAGATAACCAAGATCATAAAAAATAGAAAAGTGGATCATTACACTTGATCTGAACATGAGTATTTAATGCTTTGGAATCTAATCTAGAAGTAATCTAATCTAATCTACATCTAAATAGGTACCAATGCTTTGGGAAGATGAGAGCTTTTCACAATTTAACATTATGAAATTCTATCAATTTGAAATTTGGCAAGAAGAAAAACAATCTCCAATTCTAGAAACTGACCTGAAAAGAAAGAGGCATAGTATTAATGCAACAGAAGATAATGCTATCCTTATGTTTCTTAATGGCTTTTTGACTGGAATGCAATGCCAACATGTGATTCCTTTCTTACAAGGCAAGGGAACCCAGAACCTACAACAGTACCTCTTACATTCTCTAATTCTGAGTAAAGAAAGTACGTTCAGAGCAGCTGTGTGGAAGCACACGGTATCTGGACAGATGGCTTTTGCCTCTGGCAGCATTTCCAAGGTCTATGTGGATAATGACAGTCTAAAAACTTTTTAAAAAAAATTCTTCTTGTGTATTTTTTTTCCAAGGAAAATGAAGGAATTGCAAGTTTATTGTGTATTGTTGGATGAGAGCTGTGAGAGCATCTGCCCTGCTCTTGCAGTTATAATTCATACATAAAATAGGCAGGATATCATGTTCACCACACTCCAGACCAGACTTCTATAAATCAGGAATAAATCCTATTCAAACCTATTTTGAAAGCTGACAAGGAAGCATACCAAATCACATCATGTAGAGATGGAAGGTGTTTATATTTTTTTAAAGCAAAAGCATCTAATGCCTAATATTGGATTGTGCAGTTATCTCTCAAAATGATGTAGGTACTATTTTCCAATTTTTAAAATTAACTGTATACTCTCTGTACTATAAACTGTATTTTTAAAGTCCATTTTATATGAGAACCAGTATTCAGTTGATTAAAATTTGATAGGAGAACATGCTGATCCATAGAAAGGAATGCAAGGCCCTATTATGCAGTTTTTCAGGCAGAATATGAATTAGCTTTTTTTGGTTTTTTGTTTGTTTTCTGGTAGCTTCTATGTTCTCTGGATTCTGTGTCCAAGGCCTGATTATCTTAATTCTTCTGGGGGAAAAAGAAGGAGGATGCTGCACACAGCCAATCAGAGTGCTCAAATTTTAGCTGAACTATAGGATCAACTATAGGACTTGAAATATTTGATTCAGTAAGCAAAAGCATTCTACGATTTTTAGAACGGTTTTGTATTTTTTAAAAAGAACTGACATAATAACTCTTGGTTTCCTAAACTTACGCTTGTTTTTTTTTGTGGTAAAATTTTTTATGACCGTTTGTCTTTGTAGGACAAACTGCTAGATCAGAGAGAGGACTTAGGGGCTTGAGGTGAAACTTGGGAAGAATTAGGCACCTAAGCACAACACTATGTTTCTGGAAGAGGATGCCTGCACCTGGGACTGCTGCGTGCCCGCAGGGTGGTCAGAACTGCCCAGGTGTTGTAGCTCTGTGCAGGGCTCCAGCCTCAGCCCAACCAGAACCCAGAAATTAAGCTCTCTCCTGCCTCTGTTCCCAAGAGGGGCTGATTTCAGAAGCTTTGTAATAAAGCGCCTAATGCACACAAAGCTGAGAATTACTGTATTTTGAAGCACAGGTGGTGTGTGTTTAGCATCCCCATCTCCCTTCAAGATGAGTCATGGGAAATGTTAAAACTTTATCTTCCATCTTCAAAAAAGTGCAGTCGCCTGCAGTCTATTGTGCGTGGCTCTTTTCTCTGGTTCATTGAAACCTGCTGTCAACTAGAGAAGAATTCAAAACTCCCTGAGTGATCAAGCAAGTGAAACTGTAGGAAAGGCTCTCAAGTTAAGGGACCTTCTCCAGACAGATGATATCCCAAATTCTTTTTCTCTGCACCTAGGGTTCTTGGCTTATGTCTGATTATTATGTGATGTAAAATACATAAAAGCTTTAGCTGCAGTGAGCACAGACATGAGCTCTGCTTCCAAAATGGTTTTCCTAACCATCAGTTACAGAGTGATGATCACCCCATCTCCTCCAGTTCTGGTTTCAAGAATTTGCTGCACGTTTACACTGGTTCAAGAAGAACCATGAAAAGGTGAAAAGAGCACCTCTGCCACTTCCCTTGTGGCTTGCTGAGTACACAGGCTTTAGTGCCCATATCCTCTTTCTGGATTTACCTGAAATCTCACCAGAGAATTTTAATTAAAAATATATTTATAGATTCATCCACAGGCAGAGATTTAGAATTGGAACAATCAAAATTTTCTCCTCATTTAAATAAGGTAACTGATTCTTTTCCCTAAACTTCTGCTCTTGGGGAAAAAAAAAATATATATATATATAAAAATTATAAATATATACATATATATGTCATGTTCCTCCCCCTGACTTGGAAATGAGAGTTTTGAATACTCATTCCATTTAAGACATGTCTTTGCTTAAGTACTCGGAGCACTGATGGCAGAATGTTGTGAAAAACATTAAAAACATTGGGACTTGCCTGTTTCCTCTTTGTTCTTTGTGGGAACAATATGAATGGAAGATAATTCAAAGAACCTAGAAATAGGGTTTTTTATAGTTTAGGTCTCAGATACTCTGTTAACCATGCTATAACTTTTCTTTTCCTTTTTTTTCTTTTTTAAACTTAATCACCTCTTCAGTCACAGGGGCCTAAACTGGACTGTCATTACTAGCTACCATTTTTGCTCCAAGGCAAATTGCATCCATGTTTTACAGCAACCTGTTTATATGCTCTCAAGATCTACATTACAATTTGGGGGAAGGTGACTCTCCTGAAGATCCTGTCTTTGGTACAGGCAAAAGGATTTTAATCTTTAAATGTAGCTGCTGCACAAAACTGCTCACTTTTTGTTAACTCTATTTGAACTACCTCTTTTGTGGGTAATTCTAGTGCCTATGAACAGGAAAATTACAACTAAGATGAAGGTTATTTTTCATACAATGGCATTTTTTTCTGAGTTAGACTTTCATGTATTCTACAGTATGAGTTTGAAAGAACTCATGTTTTTCCATTTCTGTGGTATTATTCTGAACCTAGATGGGCTAATAGTCTTGAACTGGCTTGTGGTGTATTAATAGTTTCTAGTCTGGCCAACTGAAGAAAATGTGATTTTTCCTGTGCTCATGATTAGGGCCTGCAAGATTAGGCACTGTGAATCATAAGCTGTAGATGCTGGTCTCCTGCTCTGAATAGGGCCTGATGGAGAGGGTACTATTTTAGAAAATGAAAGATGTGGTCTGAACCTCTTCATGCTCAAAAAGGATTTCCATATTGGTCTCCCACATTCTGCAGCTCTGCTTTCACTATCTCCCACCGTGATTTAAAAAAAAAATGTAATAAGTCCTGCTCTGTTCTTGGTAATAGCGTTGGTAAGTGCCAGCTCTTAGAATACTTTAGCCTCTGCTTTCTATACAGATGGAAGCTAGTTCGGGAACATAAACTCTGCAGAGGCAATAGGATTCTGGATTTCCTAATCTGCATTTAGTCTTTGCTGTTAGTGTTAGATACACTGTTGTTTCCAGAGTGGTATTACACTACAGCTAAACTCAACCAGATGCTGCAAAAACTGGACAGCTCCGTTTTCCCACCCCTGCGCCCTCCTTTAATCCATGTGCTCCAGTTGTCTCTCTGGTGTTGGCACTGGTGCGTATCTGGTCCCGCGGGGAAATGGTTCCAATTTTCTGGCAAGCTGGCTCCATGAACTTTGTTTGTTTTGTTTGTTTTGCTTTCTTTAATGTGGCAGCTCTTTGTCATAGGAGTCTGCAGCTGCACCCAGGAAACCCACGGCAGCCTGATACTTAAGCAAGCAACAGGAGGATAAAATAAGTTAGAAAGACGAAAGAAAAAAAGGGGTTTTTTTATATCCTTCTAACCTCTTGGCATCCTCACTGTAGAGAAATGTTGAGCTTTTTGCTCCTTTCTAAAATAAAGAGAATGATTTTGAGGTATTTATGATTAAGCAAATGTAGTCCACTGTAACGATCTAAAATAAACTTTAAATATAGTCGATGTCCTTTAAATTATGCAGATGTTTAAATTACCTGTTGTCTTCATGCTAAGAAGTGCTCTTTATTTTTTTTTTAATTAAAGCCATATGCCAGGAACCGCAAAACTGCATGGCTAACATTGAACAACTATATTTTCCAAGGAATGGGACCATGCTCCCAAATCGATCTAACTTTTAAAACTGCTTTGGGAAGAAACTAAAATCCTGCTATGAAAAGACTGGGATAAAGGTCATATCTGTTCAATTTACAAGATCTGCCTGGTTTTCCATAGGGACGGTAACATGATCGACTAATCAACATGTGCACGACATTCTTTGTATGACAATTATTAGTCTTCTGCTGTTCTTTTACTTTTCTTAAGACAGGGCAGTGCCAGTCTGAAACAGGCACAGATCACAGCAATGCTTATGGCTATTCAGAAGGACAACCTTATTCAAGCCAAATTTCCAATCTAACAGGCAGCTCTGCAGGAGGAAAGAATTCCAATTTTCTCCAATATCAGTTGATACCAACCAACACCCAGTGGATGGGCCACAGGGAAATTAATTTGCTTCCACCTTCTGCTCGATGCTTCTTCTTGTGCCACCCCCATTTATCTCTTATCTTAGGTCTGGAGGAGAACTTCAGTCTGACTGATGAATGTCAATTCAGGGCCATAGGGCCAGCACCATTGGCAATGTTATTGTTCCCAAAGTTGATATAAATAGGGAGGACACCCTGCCTGTGTGCAAGAGAAAATTCTTACAAAAGGCCTGGCTTTAAATTTAAAAAGCATGAAGACTAATTTTCAAGATACTTCTCAGATTCCCCTCCAAGTCTTCACCTTTCTTCTTCCCACAACTTTTAAAAGGTGTTAATATCTGATTGCATTGCAATCAATAGCCAAGCTCCAGCTACTGGTCTTCCTGTTCATGAGGAATTATTTATTATTGATTATTATTTATTATTTTGTCTTTTGCTGTAAGTCTAAAGCATGGAACATCTAGAGCTCCTGCCTCTGCTGCAGTTCCCACCGGCACATTTTGCAATTGCTACTGTGTCTGTGCTTGCAGGGATTTTTTTTACTCCAGGACGAAATCTTCAGGTAACATGTCCTGCAGTATGCTATTTGGATTTTTCAGATTTCTTACTTCTGGAGTAGCTGCTTAAATGAAATACTTTGCGCTGAACAACTTGATATTTTCTAATTAAACTTTTTTTGGTAATACAATTTCTGACCAGCTGCACTCCTACTTGTTTCCCAGGTGCCAAAACTTAACCATGACAATAGCTCTGTTTACCTAAGCAGTTTAATTTGAAGCATACATGTGATCTGACGTTGGAATTCAAAATACTGATTTTTTTTTTTACAAGCCTGAAATAATTTTTTGTGGCTTAGTGACGTGGTAAGTTTGCAGCATTTAAAATCAATTTGTCAGATTTATGAAACATCTATTCTCTTATTAGAAGTACTGAAGACTTTGTAATGTGAAAAAATGATATAGTTCTTGCATCAGCAGCAAGTTTCATTATTCTAGTTAATGACTGAAGGGTTAGATCTTCAGCTGCTGTGAAGCAGCATATTTCTATTTCATCTTGTAGAACAGACTGCTTTACAGAAGCTGAGTCTGTCCTGAGATAGATGCTACTTGAGGATAGATGCCACCTCAGAGGAGACATCTGAAGTAGACAGGTGCTTGGATATAATGGCTGCACAGGAAAAAGTAAAAGTAGTTTTCATTAGGGTAAAGCAAACTTAAGTGAGACTAAAACTGCAAAAACTAGCTTGTGATTCTGATCATTTAGCTGTAGCCTCGCCAAAAAAAAAAAAAAAAAAAAAGGTGGAATCACCACAAAGAGGCTTTGGATGAACTCACTAAAGCAATAGAAGTTTCATCTTCCCATAAGGTCCATCTGCAGTGGGATTGATGATATGTATGTTGCATAACAGCCTGCTCTTCTGTATCCTGAGTATAGTGAGCTGCTACATTTTTGATTAGGGAATATATCAGAATAGGGGTTTTTAATATTTGTTGTCCTGTTTCAGCCTTGTTTTTTATTACACTAAATTTATCCTAAAGTGATTGACAGCTGCATCTTAGAATACAGCTACAGTACAGCCAAATTAGATCAGTGAATATAATAAACAATACTGCATTTAGAGGCTCAGATCAGACTGAGCTAGAAGTAATCCATCTACTGAACATATTAGGTTATCTTATGCTTTGCATTGCATTAAGCATATTAAAAATTGACTTGTGAGATTTTTAAAAATAAAATTAGGTATTTTAAAATAAAATGAGACAGTAGGTAATGGAAAAGAGAGGCTGAAGTTCCCTGTTTTTCTACCCACATAACCCTTATCATTAGATTTTATCCTTAATAGTCAGAGTTTCTGAAATCATGGGTTAGTTCTTGATCCTTGCAATGTACTTGAAATCTTTCAAATGATACAATAATGAAATTATGTCTGCCACTAATGTTAGGTTGATCTTACAAGTCTGAGAGCTCTTAAATATATTGTGTATTTATAGCATTTGGAGTGCTCACCACTTTCTGGGATTGAATCTTTGCAGTGAAATGATGCTTTTCCTACTTTTTGTGATCAGTCTACTAATGTTGGTTACACAATACTACATGTGTGGAAATTGATTCCTGCTTATGTTTTCATTTCCAGAATTCATCTGTGATGCATTTACAGTTATTGATTAAACATACTTAAAATGTTAGGTTTGCATTGGCTTTGCAGTTCTTCTGTAATCTTATTAACTTCTTTTTTCATTTTTTTCCCTTCCAACGGAGTAAATTGATTTATATGAGTATGCTGTTAATATTATAACTCCTTGTCTAGCCCCTTGGGTTCTAATGTTTTTTAAACACAGTACAATTATGGGAAACATTATATTGGAATGACAACATAAATCATCCCCATAGGAGTCTCAGCAGTCTGGGGAGTAATCGTATAGAGCCCTGCTGAGGTAAATAAGAACAGTAATTTGAAATAAATAAAAGACCAATGGTGCTAATGTGGATGTCTCAAGAATATCATTAAGTTTGTAATGACAGTGTTTACTTGGTGTAATGATATTGGATGTAGTGTAATGCTGCTGCTTAAATCATAACTTTATAGTTCGTGAACCCATCTCTTTTTCTTCAGAGAGTATGTCAGGTTGGCTGTGTTTCCAGGTCCGTCCTCCAAACACCAGCATTTTGTCGAAGAGCACGTGTACATGTGAAATGTGGTAAGATTCTCTAGAACTTTGGTTAAATTTAGTCAAAAAATATTGAAATTCCAGGTAGAAAAATTTGCTTATGGGGATGATTTTGTTCTTTGTTTCCTGTTTCTTACCATAGTCAGACTGTTAGAAAGAGCAAGAAAACTGGGTAATAAAAATACTTTCGTTTGACATTCATTCACATACAGCAGTGTTGTTGTCTGGGTCTGAAAGGGGTCTTAGACCACTTTGCACTTGAGGACAGTGTGACTTTAGCAGCCAGGCAGCCTAGTGGGCTGCTTCTCTTTTGCAGGAGCTTCTTCACCAGTACTTAATTCTCATTGATACTCCAAGCTACTGTTCCTCCCTTGACCTGCAGGGGAATTAAAGTATCAGTTTAAGGCACAAAATGAAAATTTGACGTTGCAGTGGCAAAGGGTCTATCAGTATTCATGCATCTGTGTTTCCTGCAGATGGTGGTCCATTTCAGAAAGGCATTATGTAACTTTTTGACTAAATTGTACAAATAATTACTTTAAAATGTCTGCCTTTTAGGTATTTCTTCCCTATTGTTTCATAACCAAATATATATGTTATAGGTGTGTTCGCTATGTATGATAACATATATTCGTATACCAGCTCTTATATTTTATCCTCTTCATTTTTTTCATAATTTGATGTTTGCTGACCATATTTGGCATGTCATTCTGATGTTTTTAATTAAATTAAAATTCTGTATAAATCCAGCTGTCTTTTTACAAAATGTATTTTTAAAATATAAAACTAGTAATAATGACAATAATACCTGGTAAAACCAGGCAAAGGACAAGATGAAAGATAGATTTGTTGTTTAGTTTGGCTTTATAAGTCTTTGCAGATGTGCAGAGAGTGCAATGGGGAGAGAGAATGGAGTACTCACCTTTTCAGAAAGATATCAGTAGCTATATAGGTGATCAGGGACAATGACACAGCAGTAAAAAAACTCCATTGCAACACCAGCTGTTCTTTACAAAGACTTGGAACTCGAGGCTTGTGAGTTCTGCAGTCAGCTCTGTTTCAGTTTATTTTGTGACCGTGGAGGCGTATCTGCATTGTTCTGGGTCTCTTATTTCCAGCTGTCTGCTTTTTGTATTTGAAGTCTAAGCTTTAGTGGTAAGAATGATGTGCATTTACACTGTGTGTTTTCCTGTATCTCTGCTGCGCTAGACCAAGTATTTATTTAGCCACATCAGTGGTTAAAGGTCACAAGTCTCTAAAAGAGTAGAAGTTATAAATTTGGCTCAAAGATGCCTGGTTTTTTTATTTCTGAATTTTACTTTGCAGTGAGCAAAACCACCATGGGCATTTTCTAGGAATTATTTTTTGAAATATTAATTCAGTAAAAATTTGCTGCAAGTGCATATAATGCCATCTTGTTGGAGACACAGTATGTCTGGTATGGGCGCCAATGAAAATTTTGCGTTTTCTGTTCTAGCATGCCCAAGTTCTGCTGTGGGTTGTTCTGTCAGTGTTGTACGTAAGCTGGTACCAGTATTGCAGAAGGCAGCACAACTAATTGTCACTTGTGGTTCCTTCCTTTTCTGTCTTCTTCCAATAGTACTTGTAGTTTGTTTCCAAAAGGAAAAGTGGCTCATGCAATTACACTCCAAATCCTTAATGTAGGAATTTAATCTTGTTGGCCTATTTCAGGCAAGAGTCAAAGTGTAAGAAACTCAGAGATACTCAGTTCCCACAAATTTTATGAAAATAGGCTGGTGGAATTAAAGGGATCCTGAGGTGGCAATGGAAGTGGAACCTTTGTTAGGCAGGAAAGAATTGGCATGACAGAAATACATGAGTATCCAGCTTCAACAGAAGTTACACCCAGGTTTTGGGTCTTGCACACCATAAAATCTGTCTTTCAGCCAAAACATCATTTCTGTGTGGATTTTCTGCTATCTAACATGGCACAAGCTATCGTTGCAGCATTCCCCACATTTATAATGTCACTTCTCAGTCTGGGACTTCATATTGTCTTATAAGGATTAAACTCACTTGGAAGACTTGGTGTGCTTCAGTTAAAAAGTCAGCCAGTTGCAAGCCGTGACTTAACTGGAGACCAGATATGGTGGTGGAAGGACGTGACAGGAATGGGACCTTGCTTCTTGGAGGCAGCAAGTTAAGTCATTTGGAATATTTTGTACAACTTCATGTTTGAGTGAGGAAATGCCATCTGAAGGGATTGTGTTAGCCACTAGCTGGGAGTGCCTTAGAGTAGGCACTAGAAGTGGGCAGATGCTTAGACGTAATGGCTGCACAAGAAAAAGAGGACAAGTAGTTTTCACTAGGGTAAAACAAACTAAAGACTTTTAGAAGAGGACTTCCAGGTACTACCAAGGAAATGTTGTAAAAAATACCAGTATTGCATATTCATACTGTATGTATTAAAAGCTCTGATTCCGTTGTGAAAAGCATCTAATCCTAAGAAAAATGTCCGCAATTTTATTTGTTCGTTTCTCTCACTTATCCTGCATTAGAGATAGAAAAGTGGAAAGAAGCAATAGGTGATGCTAACAAGGTTGTCCAGCTGGACCCTGCAAACCCTATAAGTAATCATGGTATGAACTGTATGTTCTAACATTTAATTTCTATTAGTGCTTGGATTTATTCATTTAGCTATTACTGATTTCCTAGGAATTATTAATCTAGTCTGCTGTGTTTGTTATAAAAGAGTACTACTTTGACAAGCTTTAAAATAGTGGCACTGTAATCAAAACAAGCCTAGTTATATTAATGTGAAAAATTTTATTATGTAAGATAATTTGAAGTGGGGAAAATTATGTTTTGATAGAGAATAGTTGCAGATTTAAATTCTTTTATCTCAACTTTTCCATAGAATAATTTTCTCTTACATATAACAACATGGATCTGTCAAAGCCACCTTCAAACTACTGAGTTTGGGTACTGGGAAAAATCCCACAAAAATCCAGGGTTTAACATAGGCTTGGAAGATGAGTATATTTTTGCATGACCTGCTAGATGGTGCTCTTTGAGGCTTCTGTCTGCTTCAGAGGCATCTTCAGTCTGCACACAAGAAAGGTAAGGTGTTGCTAAATTATCCTTACCTTCAGGATGGAGCAAACTGAGCCTGCTGTTAGGCTTTGTTTCACAGGATACATACTGTATCAGAGCTCTTGTGCAGAGTACTGTAAAGCAGAAAAAGAGAGACATGATTTAGACCAAAGCTTCAGGCTCAATCCTTCTCATGTCTGTGCTTTAATCATAAGGGAGGCTATCATACATAATCTTATGGCAAAAGGGAGCCTGCAGCCTTCAGAAACAAATTAAGAGAATGAAAATGTATAGAAATGGTAGTTTGTTCTGCTTCTTATGCTGTGCTGAAAAAAAAAAAGGACAATATGAGGTCAAATTGGGCTTTAGTTTAAGCACTCACATATCTTATCTAAGCCACTGTTTATGCTGAAACAGACCTCAAATGCTTTTGGCTCTTGAGTTTTGGTATCATCTAATCTCACATTGCGGAGTGTCTAGGTAAAAGCTTTGTTTCTGGGTCACCTTTCAGTTACAATTCCACATCCTTCCTGCAGTAACCAGTAGTGCTTGGGTAAAAAACCACAAGCTTTACCAAAGTAGAATGCTCCTCAGCACATACAGTTCTCCCTGGGGAGAAGATAAGGGAACAAACAACTTGTGGCAGTCCAAAAAGAACTGTCAGTCTGATACTGCCCTTCACGGTAACAACTAAAGCTGCAATTGTTTAGAGTTGACTGAAAGAATACTTGCAAATATAGAATGGAAAGAAATTGAGACTGACAAAGAACTGGGAGTCTGTTTTGTTTCAGGCAGCATGACTAAACACAATATTTTGTTTTAAGGAGAAAAAGGAATTACAGGAACATTATCATTAAGGTTAAAATTAAAACCATTAAGAAATATGAAGAGTTATGGTTACTGAGCAATGTGCTTGCATACATAATATTTATATAGCATCAGTGGAACAGTTCTGGACAATATTTCAGTATGCATAGTAGAATGCTTGATCAGTAAAGTAAACCTGGGTTAGTATGATCACCTGCTGACACATCTGGGAATCAGTAAAGAAAGCACATTTTGAAATAAATGAGAATCAATCTTTATTACATTTTTCCCCTCTTGTGTTTTTAGACCATAAGTCTTTGGACCCATAAGTCTTTTAATCTAAGTTTGTATTAGATGCAAATTACTTGGCATGGTACAATGTTATAACATCACAAAGATTTGTGCAGGTGAGAAATTCGAGTTGCATCAATATGAAGCACACTAAATGAAAATTTGGAAGGTCCCTCAGGAAAACTTCAAGCTAGTTTACTGAAGATTATATTTCTTTTACTGCATGAATAACTGATTTTTGAAATAGTTCTTACAAGCAGACCTTAGAAGACAAATCATGGCATTCCAAAAGCAAGATAAAACTTTTCTATCTGAATGTATTTTTATGAGGTTGTTATAATAATTTCTACACTGGGCAGAAAAAACATTGGATTCTGTGTTACCAACCTGGCCAATGATGATGAAGTATCTGAAATGTAATTAATCACTCTTTAAAGCTAAAGGAATTAAGTCATCTTGCTGGCTGGAAATTGAAGATATGATTTCCAAGAGTCTTGCCAAGCAAACTGGATGGTTAGACTTAAAGCTGTGAAGGAGCAACGCTGAAGAATATGCTTCATTTTAAGCACAAAAGGAATTTTATAGAATTCACTGTGACTTAAAATTAGTTATATGTTCCCTGGAACCAATGTTTCAGCTCTAACCTTTTGCAATTGGACACATACATCTGGAGTTCAAGTTGATTTGCTAGATAGCTTGCAATTTTCATATGCTGCTGATTACAGTATAGGATTGTGTTGCAAGTACTCTGGTAATTAATGTGCAATTAGTAAGTAAACACTTTACTTCTAATGCTCTACGAAAGCACAGAAAATTTGTACAAAATCCTCTGTTATTTCACAGAACACATGTAGCATAGTGAGTGTTCTGCCTTCCCAAAAATATCTTTCCAATATGCTTTGTCCTTGGTCTGGAGGCAAGAGATGTGGAAATATAAGGTCCACTTAGCAGTTATTTGGTGGAACTGCTGAGACTCAAAGTTCCAGTGCAGTATGAGAATCCCTTGATTAAGGCTGTAAGAGATGCTCAGGGAACTAGCTAGTTTTTACAGGTCAAGTGATTCTTCTGTTCCACTGAATCATGTGTATTCAAACTGGCCAGGTGGACACCTGTTTCTTGTTATTAATCCCTCAAGGAATCAGGAATGATAGTTTTTGGAATCTGGTATCTGTAGCTTCTCCACATGCTCAAGCTTACTCAATGAATCATCTCTATTATTATGATTTAATGCCACACTGCTGATAATCCAGTTAAAATGTCAGTTCTGTAGCCATTAATAGGCCTTTCAGCTGTTCAAGAAAAGGCAACTGTTTTTTGATGTGGAGAACTTCTCTAGTCTTAAAATGGCTTATTTCTATGATAAGTAGGAACTCACTTGATTGTACAGAATAGTAAAGAGCTTATCTGAAATGACTGGTCAGAACAAGCTTTGATTTATTATGGTTTGCTTTTTGGGAAGAAGAGCCCGTGATTACTCCATTTTTTTTTCCAGTGGCCATGGGATTGTCACATTAGAATCATCTACAGGATTTTTTTTTCCCCAAGGTATATAGATAACTCTTTCACAGACAGAACTATGTCACGTTACTTTTGTCCAATGCAGATCCTGCAGTGAATAATCAAGGGCTAAGAATATGCCTTTAAGGAGACAAAGAGATGCGACTTAGGTGCTACACACCATTCTCAAATGTTTTTGAAGAATATAATTTACCCTTTGCTTATACGGATCTTCTTTTATGATGGGAATTTCCCCTATAAAAAGTGCTAAGAGGCAAAATGAGGAAAAATGCTGGTGTGTTACTGGATTCAGGAGAAGGGATCATGCTAACTAAGCAGACCTCTAACAAAACCCAAAGAATATGCAGACTCATGTGCCATATTGCCTTTTTGATTAAACATTACCTCTTAAAAAAGAATGATCTGTATGGCAGCTCCCTTGTGATAGTGTCTTTTGAATTAGATGAGAGGAAGAAACTAATAAAATTGCACTGATAGAGCAATAATATTGGGCAAGTTGACACAGAGGAAGACTAACCTGAAATTTTAGTGAAACGAGTTATCTAAAATTTCTTCTTAGAGCAGGTAGATATCAATGATGAAGCAGTGAACTCAAGGAGTAGAAGCATAGCTCTATATGACTGCCACAACTCAAGTGGAAATGGACTTCTACCAATTGCTGCTGAGCCGACATGTAGTAACTTTTTAAAATTGCTTCTCTCCCTGAAAAAGATTAATGTCACTTCTGAAATTAGTAGTATCCTTTAACTAAATTTAGCTTTGTGTCAGTACATTTTTTCCAAAGCTTTTTGAAAAGTATCGGTCCCATAAAATCTGATTTGAATCCAAAGATGTGAAAATACATGCTGTAATCAGGAACTAAATTTTAAAAAACCTGTATGATGTCATTGTGAAAACTGTTGGTTTTAATTATAATAGCCCTCATTTGAACTTACCACCTGTGAGATGATGGGATGAACTTTTCAAACATAAATGTGGTTAGATTGAGATGTGCATTGGCTTGATCTTTGAGTTTGTTTCTTAAGGAATTTGACCCATCACATATGTGCATTATGATTAGAAATGCACAGAAAAAGGTTGCTGGTCTGCTCACAGCCTGCTGCTTTTTCAATGTGGCTGCATGCTGTATTTCAGTAATCCCAGCCAGACCATTAGATAAACAAGTGTCGTGAATGGTGAAATAAGGCTGTGAGCATCTTCAGTTCTTGTAGCAGGTCAGAACCTGGTCTTTCAGTTTTTGAGATACTGAGGCTTGATTCAGAAAGAAGTTTTTGCATAGCTAGTTAGCTGTGTAAAATGCATTATTTCTTTGGAACAAGCACACTCTTTGACTAAAAGCTGCTTAATTGCTACCTTTAAATGCAAGTTCATCAAGAGAATGATTATTAATACTCCTGTAACTTCTTTGTCATGTTAAAACACCATAAATGAAGCTGCAAAATGGAACAATGAATAATTCTGATCTCCCATAGGAACAGTGTTATGAAAAAAAGCCAGGCCAGGCTTTTACACCAGCAAGGGTTTAAGAATCAATTAGTCTTTTGCTTATGCCGAAGTGTGGTAAAAAGTCATTTTGTAAAGGTAGGTAAAAATACTTTCCTTTTGTGCCATGAGATCAGGCTTGGAAACTGTTCTGTTTAAGCTGACTGTTCTTTTCATGCTTCCCACAACTGAGAAATCCTATTCAGAAAACTGAATATTTACAATAAAACTGCATCTACCACTATGCTGGCTTTAAATGTAGTCATATCTCACTGCTATTGAAATTGTAGCATGTGTTTATTGAGAACAGAATTAGGCAAACCAGTTTTGTTCTGCGTGGGTTTTAAATTTTTT
The DNA here is from genome assembly GCF_036013445.1 of Caloenas nicobarica. NCBI lineage: Eukaryota > Metazoa > Chordata > Aves > Columbiformes > Columbidae > Caloenas > Caloenas nicobarica. Next base: position 29,537,804 of record NC_088245.1, on the reverse strand, counting down.
TTAATATGTAGCCACACTGAGGTTGAAGTAGTATGTCTTATTTTATGTATTTTTGATAGTGCTTTTACCTATGTAAAATTGCTTCTTAGTAAAATGGTCACTTGGTGGAGACAGATGCTGTTTTGTCCTGAAGGGAAGCTCTGTACCTCAGCAGTTACCCTTTATTGTTCAGAGTTGCTCTCAGGTCTGAATTTTGATCATCAGAGTAACATTTTGCACAGTTCCTTATACATAAAACATAATCTGCTGAAGTAATGTATATGAATTTAGCTTCTCAATATGACAAAATTGATGCATGAATATTCATCAGTTGTTTTCTCTTAGCTCTATCCTAAAATTTTTGTGTATAGTGGATAGATTTGATACTGATTTCTATCTGGTACCTGATAGGTAGTTGCTATGGCTACCATGTTATCTAGACACTATGGCAAGATTGTGAACAATTAAAATAAAGCTAAATTAGGAATAAGTATTCTGTGGTTTTAATGTTGATCCAAATAACTACATTTGTTTTTCTCCTGGTATTTGAGGAGAGCTTATAAGTAATGCTCTTCTGAAAAAAACAGAAACACAAGTATCACCTTTGGGGGAAATAAAACCATCATTAAAATACAGTTCACACAGTATTTTGCAAAACATCTTACAGTAAATATCAAAACCTGAAATACTCCTCTTTCACAATTTAGCTATACCAACATGTGAACCATCTCTATGACTTAGGTATTGATCTTGTGGTTTACCATTAGATTCTTTCAATAGTTATGGCACAAATATATTTTGTTCCATTAATAAGATATATTCTGGAACCAGGAAATAAAAGCTCTAGACTACAGGTCATTGTTCTTGGCTGGCGTGGTCATTATTTCTTGTCATTGTACCTCAGAGAGTTCTGTCCTTTTCTGGAATCTGAACTCACAGATAACACATCTTTACTTGGTGATGTCTCCAGTGAAGGCTGCATCTTTACACACTTAGAGAAGAATCTCCTAGTCCCTTTGAATTCAAGGCTTGGAGGCACATTCAGATTGCCCGAATACCTTTTCATTCGTACTTGTATCTTACTGTTGGAAGGTCAAGTCTCAGACAGGTTGATTGCTGTTCTCTGGCATTGCCTAGCTGTGGACGCAAATGAAATAAAGTATTTTCATTCCTCTGCGCGGGTTTACAAAGTTTCAGTGCCTCGAGATGGCAATGGGAAGCATTTACATAGGTGCTCTGCAAGATCTATTATAATTTAGTAATGAGCAGCAAAGCAACTGAATTCAGTCTAAATGGCTAATTCGATCTAAACCCATCAGTCCGCTCAGACCACTTCTTGCTTAGCGTGTGTTGACATCAGTGCAAACTTCATCAGTCCTGATGGCTTTCAAAAGGAAACTGAATTCTGTGACCTTGAGCTAAGGTTACTCATACTGAGACTGAGTATCTTAAAGGTGTTTTCCCCATGTTTTCTAAAGAGGACACTCATGAACTTTTCCATTTAATAGCCACGGGAATCAAAGACCCAGCCCTGAGATTCTCACTTCTTTTTCAGCTATAACAAAAATTAATTTACTCATTGGCCTCAACTACTTGATTTCTACAAGTACGGGATTAAGATAGACACAACAGGCAGAAATATGCAGTGCCACATTAAACAAATGGCACATCAAAGGCATTTTCATCAACGTTCAACTTCAGGGCCAATGCACATTGTCAGACAAGACAAATTCTTCATAATCTTCATGGTATCACTTTAGTGGTTATGCTGTAGCTACTTCAGTTGCATTTTTAGTTGCAGCTGGAGAAATACACAGAACAGGCCATTCAGAATGATTTAGTTATTGAATTAAGTGTGGAAACATGTCTACAGGGTTCTTGTGGTCTGTTTCCACACTGAATTTGAACCAGTTTATAATGTTTTATGTTTACATTTTTGACATACTGTAGATTTTATATTGAAAAGGTCTAATTGTTACCAGCCATGGGTGAAGATTTGGCAGGTTAGCTTGGAACAGTTTTTACCTCCTGGATAGGTGGGAGTAAGCAATTGTGATTGTGCTGCTAAACTTTGGCACTAATTATATAGTTGTTAAATGTTATCAGCAGTGAAACAGTTAAAATATTGGTATCGAAATTATCATCTCTGGATCGTAATGCTGTCATTTAAGGCATTTGAAAATTTACAGCGATACTATTTTGTGGATCCACAGCATGTTCATACGTGGCTCATGCATGCTACAGATATTCTTTTATTTCTAATGAAGGAAATGCAATCACATGTCAACTCCATGGCAGATTCCGTGCCCATGGAACAAGGCTCTGTCTATACAGCAAGCAGTTTTCATACAATTCAGATTAAATACTTGATACTGCCAATTAGGAAGTTATGGTACTTGCATGAAAGCCTACTTTGGTGGTACTTTCAGAGTCGGTATAGGGAAGATATGTTGTGAAGTCAGCTACACAAGCAGTGCTAACACATTTTTAATATCCCTCTCAGACTGTAAAAGCATTGTGTCTTCCAATTTACGTTTCTACAGTCATTATCTTCTTTATGAAAAATTGTTAAACAAGATCGTGCTCTTGTAAAATTTGCTGTTCTGTTGCAGTAACTTTCCAATAAATAGCCCTTAAAGAAAGAATCCCTGATCCAAAATTTACAGTCACTTTCAAGAAATTAAAAGAAAGTGAGATAGGCAGGCAGTGCCTGAAAGCAATGTAAAAATGTATGGGTTACTGCTATTTGTGCATGTCCATACTTTCAACTTGTTGGATGTCTAATTAGGACCTTAAATTTGAATTCTCTGACTTTGTGTTTATTCATTTATTAATTTATTTAATCAATCAATCAATTAATTAATTAAATCTATGAATTAAGAAGAATTAATGACATCTTCTGTTTATTCAACTTAACCTTTGTAGAAAAATCATATATAAACATTTCCTTTTTGAGGATCTTGTAAGCAGAGAGATTAATTAAAGCGAAAGTTCAGGACAAAGAATTGTAACATTTGACATAAACAGATAGAATTCATCCAAACACAGAAACTTCTAAGGTCCGTACTTTGTATCTTTATTGTGTTTTACATTGAATAAGTTAATTTATCAATTAAGTTTTAGGCAAATACTGTTTCATTTTAAAAGACTTGTGAACATCTGTGATGTGCAAGAACTGCTTCTTAAAAAGTCACTAAAATATTGTAACACTGACATACTTTGCAGCACTAGCTCAAAGATTGCCTACAGGGAAGTTAATCTGATATACAGTACATGCAGGTATATTTTAGAAACTTATATCATAGAGCTATGGCTTATCAGGCAGAGAGCTCCTGAGAAAACATAAGTGTATTATCCTAGCAACCTAATATAGAAGGCAAGAGAGGCAGAATACTGGCGTCTTTTTTCATTTGGTACTTATTAATACCTTTTTAAAAGTAAAAAGGAAATGCAAAGAGAATAAACCTATGCTCTCAAAGACTTATCCGTGAATGAATATAAAATTAAAATATTTGTTAATACCAAATAAGATTAATCTTCATTTTCTCACAGCAGCACTTTTTCAAAGAAGAAAAACTAAATTATTTTTAAATAATGGATTGGGCTGTAGTGAAAAGACTCATTCTGTTTAGGAAAACTTGTCTGAAGAATGGCAAGGATCTGAATCTTCATAATACCATGAAATGTTTCCTATGGCTTTTCCTTTTCTCAGGCACCCAACGTTGCCAACTGTAGCTCATGCAATTATGGAAATCAGATTCTTGGCTGGACACCCAACAGCTTGTTGGCTGGACAGTCATTTATTGCTGTTTATCGGTGCATGGACAGTCATTCCACAGTCATCACTCTTTTGGATGAATTATTAAAGTGTTTATTTTAGTGCACTATCTTCTGTATTTTGCCTTTGTCTGCCTCAAGTAAATGAATTGTTTAGAACACTACGAAACCTTGTATATTTTTGGACAACTCATATCTACTAATTTCCTCACCCCAAAGTATTTCCAAAAATATGGAGTGCAGTTTCATTCCACGTTTACAGCAGATTATAATCCTGGATTATATGTTCCGTTAAGATTATAAAATGTGTAGCAACAAAAAGAAAGAAAACAAGGTGGAAACATTTGTCTTGTCCCCTGCCTTCCCAAAATAAATATCTAAGGGGTGTCCCAAAAATGGTGAAAATATCTGGTCGCTGAAAGTTGACCTGCATTCCAGTTCAGTCAGAATTTAGGTGATCTGCGTATATGTCTAATTTAAAGTACCCCTCAAATGTTATATTGCTGCTTAAGATACATAATTCACCTGGTATTTAGCAGATGCTTCAACCCCACAAGGAAACCTTTATTACTGCAAGTGTTTATTTTAGAGAATAAGACAACTTTGTTGAATAGAGTACTTGCTTGCTATGATAATGTCCACTAAACTTGTGATTTTATTTTTAGTTAATGTAGTTGGTAACTGTTACAAATTGTAGTGTGAATGTAGTTATGTTACGAAGGTGTATTACCAGTATGGTTTATTGACATTCCTTCTGGCAATCAAGATTATCACGTTATGTGAATTTTCTTTACTTATGCTGTAGTGGGGATTTAGTAATTTAACAATTTAGTTGTAGTGATACTTTTTTTGTTGTTGTTTAGATAAGATCTTCAACAGGAACTATGTTTTTAGTGGCGATATTTCTTATAATATAGATCATTATGGTCAATAGTGCAATAAAATTATTTCGTCCCAGATAAACTATGTATTTAGGGAGAGTTACAACTTCTTATCCCTATGAAGAAACCTACCTTGCTATTGCCTTCATTGAAATTTAGAAATACTGAAGGTTATTAATTTCTAAAGCTCTACAACCTGCTCTGGGGAAACGTGATACATTTCTTACACCGTGCTCAGCATGTTGTCTCTCTGTAACTCCTGTCCTGTGTTAGTCCACACCACAGGGCTATGTCTGTATTACTAAATAAAATACACCTGAACCTGTTCTCTAACTCTTAAAGCGTGTCACATTATGACTTCCACTCATATGACCAATGTTTCTTTTCTTTACCTACTTTGAACATTGTGGCCATATAATTCTGTCTATTGGGAGTAAGAGCCTGGCCTGTGCTGTCCTAGCAATGTGGCAAAACTTGGGCGAGCAGTAGATGACACAGCAAAGCCACAGTAAAAGAGCATGCTAAGAGTTAAATATGTTAAACAGTATGAAGAACTGCAAGACTGTGCTTGAGACTGTCCTGGCCCTGTTTAATTATCTAATACAGACTCAGTTTTTGAGACTTTCTATTTGTCAGAGGATGCTGCCTGGGAATTAAGTTTACACCTGTGCTCAGACTTCGCCATAAGATAGTGATTCAGAACAGCATAAATATGGACTTGATCAGGCCCTTTTTCCCTAATTCTTTTGCTGTTATTATCACTTAAATAATGAAAGGTTCCTCACTGATTAATAACTTTGACTTTAATAAATCATTTAGTCATTTCCTTTTCTTCTATTGAGGCAGCAGAGCTAGTTCCCACGTCCCCTATCCTAGGCATTAGAATGCGTGGCTTACAAATAAAAATTCAGAACCTAAGTATTCCTTTCAAAAAAACCCATGATTGATAGTCCTTTCCTGACTTGCCTGTTCCTTTTTAGCTCCTTCTTGTGTAGATAAACTTCAAGCCAAAACCAGAAATTTGTATGCATGCCTTACAATACTTAACACCTGAAAGCTTACAATTTAGAGGAGCAAGTCTGAGTGATTTTGCAAAGCTTAGGTTTTTTGTTTGTTTGACTATGAAACAGAACCAGATATTAATAAAAATATGAACTTAAGACTGGAAGGTGACCTCTTGGGTCATTCAGTCGGGATCCTTGCAACTGCAAGTACCCATTTTGTATAAACTTTTGGTTTGTTTAACATATTCTGCAGGCCTCAAAATATAGATTTGTTTATCATTATTTTAAAGAAGAATAGCTTCCTTTCTTTGACAGTAAAGCTCCATTTTTCCTCCAGAAAACAGCTCCTCACTATTTTAAATTCTGATATTTCTACTGCGTATAGCCAGACCTCTTTATTTCTCTTGCGTCTTGGTTGCGCACTCTACATGTAGGGCCTTTATTGTGTAAGTTACCTTCCTCTGTGATTGCAGAGGAGTCACTTTGTTCAGGCACCTTCTACCATCCGCTAAGAGCACTCTGCGTACAGAACATATCCAAGTCAAATGCAGAAATAAGTTTCTTATTGGCTAAAACACGCAAAAGATCACTGGGATTAATGAGCTACTCAGCTAAGCATTAGTATGCTCCCCACCCCACCAAGACACCTGGAGAACATTTGCTGGCCAGACAACTATCAGTCAAGTGGGGGAAGGTTGACTTCTGTTCCTCCTTGGAGCAGATCCTTGATGGTACTGATGTGTCCTCCTCTGATCCCCTGTTTTTTCCTGAAAGTTTTTATACCGTTACAGGTTGTATTTCTTTTCTTCTTAAACCACTAAGGATCGCTATGTCAGAAATCCTCTATTTGCAATGTTTCCTTTCTTATCTTGCCTGTCTTTGCAGATCCTCCTGTTGCTCTTCCTCACCTTGCAATTTGCGTAGCCCCCAGAGCTGAGGTTACACAATGGCTGTATCAGAGCTGGGCCTTGGATCTTCGGTCACAGGCAGCTCTGGTGGAGGGTCAGGCTGTCAGAGTGGTTAGAGGGAGGCAGACTTACAACTACGCCAATAAAAAATACCATTCTATTTAGAGTAATTCACATTTCCCACACATATCAGTGTGTTTATATTCTCGACTCTATCATTGACGTTTTTTTGTGTGCAAACCATTGTAATGAATGCATTAAAGATTTTATAACATACTTATTCAAGAAACACGTTTCTGACCCATAAAATTTTCTCTACTAAAATGCTGAAATTGTTTCATTTTTTGAGAAATCCTGTTTTCTTTCAGGTCAGCATTAAGAAAAGAGAGTGCAAATGAATCATTTCCACAATAAAAAGTGCAACCTTTTAGGTGTGGTACTCTAACTAGATATCCAGACAACACTGCCTTCTTAAGGAGGATATCAGATGTGGAGACAACGAAGGAATTGGATGCAACATCAGAAGGTAACAATACATCTGTTCTTATGGACTGAAAAACTATCCCAAAGGCCTATTTCTCTTCTCTAGAATGTTCTGTTTTCTTATTTTTACTGAGAAGCATTTCTATGGAAATAGAGAAGTATGTAGTACTTTCATGGAACATAAAGCAGAATTCCATTTAGTCCCTACCCAAAGTGTGGGCTGTTGGTTTTTTTTAATTTGCAATATGGAAAGAATGGACAGATAAGGAATTAAAAGCTTAGAGTAGTGGAGTTTGAAGACAAGCAGGTAGGTCACATTTACTGATTAAACATAATACATTAAAATCTCTGCAAATAAACCAACTGCACGCAAATGACCAAGTTACGAGTGTTTAATCTAGGCATAGATTTTTATTTTCTTGATAGAAACACAAAATTAATGCTTGCCAGCAATAATGAGTCACTGATTGGAAGTGGTAGAGGTTCTTCTTGTTAAGTTGAATTGCTGAGATATTTTTTTTTTTGCCTTGAACATGTCAAATTGATTAAACTGAATAAAAAGTTAAAGAATAGTAACGTTTTTTAGCTAGAGGCACAAGGAAGAAGTATTATACTCACAGGGGACATTCAAAACAGATTTTTATTTTAAAAAAATACAGAGTATATTTGCACATGTAGGTCAAACAGTGAAACAACACACGGAAAAATTTTAAAACTAATTGAAGTGCAAATGTAAACTCATTTCTGGTTGTTGTTTCTCTGTAATTTGTTTTGGTTTGCTGGTTTATCTAAGCACTAATGCAGAGGTAAGATGAGATTTTTGTTTTCATGAGGCTAAAATAGCCTCAAGAAAACTTTCTGTTCCAAAGGGGGAAATAGCAGTGTTCACACAATCAATTTTACATTATTCTTTTCCTAGTGCTTCTTCCAAATTTCACCATCATGAAATACAAAAGCGAAGCTTTGTGTCATTCTAATCCATGCCAGTCTTTTCAGACCATGAGACAGCTCTGTAGATATTAGGGACCGTTGCCGGGAAACCAGACAACGTTCAGGGTGGTCTCACTGTACCTGTGCTGGCATTGATGCTGTGCTGTCAGGCCATACCAAGGCTTGTGGTAAAGCCAAGAGACCTTCAGAGCTGTTGATGCAATTCTAACATGCCCAGTGTCACTGTACTTAGTGATCAACAAGACCAAGAGTATAAAACTAAACACAAACAAGGTTTACTTAACAGAAAAGTATGTTGTGGGAAAATCTAGAATAAGAAACATCCCAATTTAGTGCAACACTGGGAAAAAATGCACTACAAAAATTAAAATTGAATTTCATTCCTAAACTGTTGTGCAGGTACACAGATGTTCAAACATAAAGTAACTTGGACATATTTTCTTCAGAATTTGAGTTTTCAGGGAAGATTCTGTGAATCACCAAGACTGCTTCGGAGTGGCCAGTAGACAAGGAACTCCTGAGCTCCATGAACTAAAAAACAAAGATTGTGACAGCAGAAGTGCCATCACAGAAAGAAAGTATCAGTTATCCTGCATGGCAAATGTTACTTCCAGGTCTGCCAAATAAATGAGGATTAGTTAAACTGTTGTGGTCAGTATACATACATGCACATACATACACGTGAAGGGACAAAACGGTGTTGCTTCATCACTAAGGAAAAAGCCCCAGCCCAGTAGAATGAACATTTTAGAATTCATAAGCCAGACAAATAATGGAAAAACATTAGTTCAGTGTCGCAGTTAGCAGTGACAGATTTGTTTGTCACCAATAACTGTGATCTGTGTGCTTTTTAAAAATACTTTTAACACCAGAAATTCAAAAAGGCTTCTTGTTTTTAAGCTTATTATTCGTCTTTCATACCTCTTCCAGACACAGTATACACTTGAAGGAAAGGAAACCAAGCCAGGATGGTCTTGCAACTTTTTAACACTAGCAAAAAAGCTGACAGCTAATTAGACTATTCTTTGTATGAAATATATCCCGCAAATCTTTACTGTGTAGCATATTCCAATTTATGATTTTTTGTATTTACAAAATAGCTAAAAGTAAAACCACATCCTCCCTTATCAACCCATCTTTTTCAGGAGAGGTACTGCAGAGTTCAGAAGCTGCACTGGCACGTACTGCCTGCTTGTTGCGGTCCTTAGGTTTACCAGTCATTGTTAAGGGCACAGGTGCTTAACACACAGCAGGGAAAATGAAGCACCTTAGAAGTGACTTCAAACAAGCTGCAAAGATGAGTGGAGAAATGCAGAGGAGAGAAACAAGGTCTGAATTTCATTTCTCAAAGACGCTTGTCTCTGGTTGGGATTCTTAGATCTCAGCTTTCTCCCTGCTGAAGTAACTTCATTTTAGTGTAGCTGAAGAAAAAAATGTAGCTCTGAAGATGGCACTTTTTAAATTACAATATGCTGTGTAATGCAAACTGCAGTCCACTTTCTCTAGTTTAAACAAAATAAAAACCCCTTGTATTTCTCCAAGGATAAGCATGTTTAAGTCTACATGCTGGTTTTCAGTTCCTCACATGGAATCATAGAAATATTGGTTGGAATGGATCTTTGTAAGTCATCTAGTCCAACCTCCCACTTCTAGCAAGACTGTTGCTGGATCTGAGTCATGTCAGCTGTGACTTCATCTATCTGAGTCCTGAAAATCTCCAGGGATGGAGTTTCCATGACCCTTTTGGGTAACCTGTTCAAAGGTTCAGTATCTTCCTGGTGAATAAGTTTATCCTAACGTCCCGTGTGAACTTCAATTTGAGGCCATTGTCTGAAAAGTTTGACACCATCATTTTTGTAACTCCCCTTCAGTTAGTTCTTGTAGGCTGCAGTTAGTTCCTCTCAGTCTTCATCTCCTCGTTGTCAAACTAAACAAGACTTTTTCCCTCACCCTCTCCTTGTAGGCCACATGTCCTCTGCCACAAGAGCCCTCTCCTGTACTTTTTCCAGTTATCTTAATTTTCTGCTCAAACTAGGTGGCACAAAGCTAGATACACTATTCCAAGTGTGCCTTGCCAATGCCACGTAGAAAGAGATGTAACCACTTCCTGCAGTTTCCTGCCCATGATCCTCCTAATATGTGTGTTGTTTGGTTTGTATGAGGGCACTCTATTGGCTTATATACAACTTGAGATCCACCATGATGACCCCAGAAGCTTTTCAGCAGGGTTGCTCTTCAGCCAGTGGGTTCCCAGTCTGTCGCAATGCATCGGAGTTTTCTGCCTCGGGTGCTGAACTCTGTACTTCTCATGGAACTTCATGAAATTTCTGTCGGCTTGATGCCCAATATCTCTTCAAACTGAAAGTGATGCTTTTCAGAACTGAGCTTTTCTTTCAAAGTCTGTAGAATTAATCCGATTTGGTACTTGAAAAGTCTGAAGTACTTTAGTGACAAATAACTTCGTAATAAATGTTTCCAAACAAAATCTTTGGCCAGAATTTGCCACTTTGTAGTAATTGTTTTATTGCTGCAGAAGTCAGTCAGGTTTCATTTGCAGAAATGGTCTAATGTAGGAACAAACAAGACTTATGCCTTAACTGTAACCTTGTTTTCTCTTAGGTTGAAGCCACTAGGCCTGAATTAGCCTGTGGTCTAATTTTATAGCAAAACCAATGGATCCTAAAAGAAATTTTGAGGGGAACTGAATTGACTCAAGGTGTCCTAGGGTGAGACCTGGAATTATTAATAATGCAGATGTTTGCAGATCTCTGAAGAGATTCTATATAAATCAAAAACATCTACATTCAGATTTGCAAATTAAAACTATTCATTTCATGTGGGTGTGAGTACTTGAGGAGGAGAAGAAGAATATTAACCTTCTCCCTTTTTTAGAAATGTACCCATGTTGATTGAATTATACCTTTATTGCCATGAAATGCTGTTTACCAACTGGTAGGATAGTATGCCTAAGACTTTGCCTATTGCTCTTTCACAGCATGGTTACAACTTTATAACACAATCACAAACTCATTTAGACAAAACCACAGCTGTCTAAGTCTGTAAAATAAGAGGTTTACAAGAAAAAGCATAATCAGTAGTATCAAGTATTTTGTCAATTACATTAGCAACAGAAAAATAGAAAATGATGCCTGTTTGACAAGAGACTGTTTTAAAAATGTTGTATTTGCATAATGCTTGTCTTTTTGTGCTATAGAAAGCAGCAAGACATCGTAAAAAAGATATATCCATTATTCATGAATTTAAATAATCTCACTTGCATGTGGAAAATAAGACTGAACTAGATTTTATATTGTTATAGTTTGCTGCTTTTTTTAAAACAAAATTACAGGCAATTATTGCTTGTTGTTTTTTAACTAATCCTGTTTCTTCAGAGACTGATTCATTTTATGATCCCGCACTTAGCAAATTAAATATTTTCTTATTAACTTCAGTATAATTGACACTTTACATGACTCAGAGTGCTGAGAGTAAAAAACTCAGGCAGAATCATCCTGTCACATCTGTGGGGCTGATTAGACGTAAATATCAGTCACAATAATTTAGGTTTGCCGTAGTGCACGTGGCTTCTCCATATGCCCCTGTACTGTAAGCATGGAAGTTGACTGAGTGCTTAGCAGATCTATGCTGGATTCAAAAGACAAAAGTAATTTGGAAAGAGAGTAACATTTTTCTGTCCCTCCATCTTGGTTTTTAGGCAAGAACTCTATATCTTGGCACAGAATTAGTGACCAGATGTAATCGTCAATGGAAGGGGCATAAAGTAGACTAGTCCATACCTGTTTACCCAAATAATATCTGGAACAACCATGCTACAAAAAAATAATACCTGAAATTGGGTTAGCTCAAAGTGCTTGGATCTTTATGTTTTTCCAGCTCTCCTGAATATGTTCCAGGTACTCTTTCTGTGGCCTTCTTACCCATTTCCTCAACATAAACTCTTCTCTCTTTCCAGTGAAAAATCGTAATGAAGCAACTCTTGTTGTTCAGTGCAACAGCTCTGCAGCTGTGGTGTGCAGCTCTGAAATGCACAAGAGATTTTGTTGCATCAGTTCTAAAGCTCCATCATCTCCCTCCCACAGGCACCGCAGTGAGAGGTCAGAACGTCTCTCACTCTCCATGTTCGGGCTTTTCCTCTCCAACTCTTAAAGCATAGTCTCAACTTGACCAAGCGCCCTTTGTGTTTCTGACTCTACAACTTTATATTCTCTAAAGTTAATGGTGTATTTTGCAGACAGTGAGTTATCTAGTAATAGCATTGCTGTATCTGTGGTAGCCTGAGGATGTGAGAAAATGAAGGTTTATAAACAGAGGTAACATCTTTTAATTATTTTAGTAGTTGAAACATTCTATAGAGCAATGCAGACTTCTCTAAGATTGGTCTGCGGCAAAATGAGGGCTGCTGATACAAGATTTCATTAATATATAGTTAAAGGAGGAAAATACAATGATAATTAATTTAAGTTTATGGAAAACAATGACATTGTTGCAAAACAGGTTCTTCTTCCCCAATTTGATATTTTTTTTGTATCTTACCAAAGATATTCTTTAATCATCACTGTAACCATTGATTAATTTTCTTATTTTTCTTTGACCAAGATCAATTTTAAATAGGAAAACACTGAGTTACTAACCAGTGATGTGATCAGGAATTTTTAAGACAACTGGGCAGGACAGAGCCTGTCAGACCTCACTTTGCTTTTGTGGCCTCTTACAAATGGATTAAAGCTCAAGATTTTTATATTTAACAGTGCTCAAATGTATATCTTAGTGTGGTAGATACTGTTATGAGACAACTAACTGATCTAATTACATGGACTAGAGCCCATTCCATTATAACTCTGACTGCTTCTATAGATTCACAAATAGAAGCAGAATTTTTGATTTTTTTTTTCTGCCAATGTCTAACCAATTTTATAGCTGCTGTCTGCTGATCTTGCAATCCATGACGGAACTCACTTGAAAGAGAAAGAAAGTTTGCATGTTTTGTTTGAATTACGAAAAAATTGTTTCTTTAATGTTAAAGAAGGAGTTGCTTGAACTCATTTAAATTGATCAGGTTTTGGTGGCTTTCCAAGCTACTTTTCAAAGTACTTGTTTAAAGGTTAATAGACCTAACTCTTAGGAATTATCATCCTCTAACAGTAAGTCTTTCTTATCTCACCACATAATATGATTCCTGCAGCTCAGGGTTAGGTAATACTCCATTAATCTCATCAAGTGTATGTTTTCATTTAGATCCATTTGGTTACACAGACAAAGATGAGAATCTGCTGGCATGTGTGGTACAGCGCCAGCAGTCAGCTGAAGTAAGATGATCATGTAGCCTTCTTGGAGAACCAATTCCTGGATTATTGGCATGGATTATCTGGTGAAGATTTTTTAATATTGTGGAACTGTAGAATTATAACTAATTACACTTTACTGTTCAGTCTAGTCATTACTGGGAAAATAAGTTTCCTGCAGGAATATGTATCAGTTTTAGTTCTGGACTGAGATTTTTTTATGCTTAGTCACACATCAGTTTGAAATGCAGTTTAATGAGCCTAATTCCTTCCAAATTTGAGGATATAACTTCTGACACATTCAGCCTCTTGCAAAAGTAATGGTCTCTATTTTGTGGCCTGTAGTTACAAGTAAGACTGCAGTGATGTGGAGTGTAGATCAAAAGTTCCTCTGAAGTCTCTTGGTGCCAAGCAGAATTGGAATTGCAAGCGTGTGCCCCTGCATTGAGGGACCAGGCTTCCTGACTTAAGATGAAGTTACTTATCAAATAATTGAAGAAAGATTGCCGTCTTTGGTGGAACCTTGTGCCTTGTTTTTGTTGAGTTTAGCAGAGCACTGGCTGGCTGGTGTTGCTATTTAGGACAATTTTGCATCCATGTAAAAGTTCAGACCGTTGTGCTTTCCAGAGCAGTTGGCAGCAGACTTGCCATGGGGAAGCAGCATTGCATACTGGGGATGGAAAGAGTCTAAGAGCTGGCACAGTGTTCATGAAGCATTTTATATTTATGTCCCTGGTGCTCATTTTTTGGCATTCGCACAAGTTATTCTTGCTAAAGATTACCTTAGAACTATGTCGCAGCTCTGGGTGTCAAGGCTTGTCTAATCACCAGAGCATCGGTGCCAGTATTTGTTCATTGTTGAGGAAGCCAAAACCACTTGAGTAAAAATTCATTATCACAGTAAGTTTCTCTAAATACAGTACTTTTTTTTCCACTAAGGTATCAAAAAAGATCGCGTTCGTCTCAAGTCACTTGGAAATATTTGACAACAGGCTTTGTGTAATGGATTTTCAAAATAATATTGTCCTATGCTGCTTGCATACTTTTATCCTAAATATAAGTAGAATGGAGGGACATGATTTTGCATTATTTTTCTTTGTTTCACATTTAAGGCATTGATGTCTTAATTACCTATCTTATTTGTGATCTAATACAATGTGTTTGATTAAGGAGCATATTAAAACACTTCTTTTTTGAAAACATGCTCTGATTCTGGGTTAACTACTTTGTTGTTGTTGTTCTCTGCATATAACCTTTGTATCAATGACATTCCCTGTGTTTATTCAGGAAACACTTTTGTTCAGGGACTTGGAATCTGTTCCTCCCTTTAATTTTGTAGGACTGGAAATCTACTCTTAGATTCTCACTTATAAAAAAGGAAAGCCTAAAAATTGCATCAAGGTGCTTTTATTTTCTCTGTGGCAATGATGGCTCTGGAGACAACAGAAACCACACCTTGCTGCTACTGAAGCCAGAAAAGTCTTTCTCTTTTAAGCTCAATGGAGAGTGAATCAGATTTCATGAGAATGGATGACAACTTTTAGATCAAAGGTACCAATATGTTGCTGTGGGATGAAGACATATCTCAGAACTCTGTTCTGTCCATTCCTTCAGTGGAGAACACTGTTGTAATGTCTTCCGCTCCAATACTGCAGCCTCAGTCTGCAGAGTCAATATGGCTACAATTAAGCAGCCTAATCAAAACTGAGAATTTCTGAGAATGCTGAGATTTCAATGAGTTTGTGTTCCCACTAAATATAAAATCTATGTTTCTATTTTAAATTTGTTTTTAAATATTTTCCATTTAGAAACTGAAACTCTCTGCTTTCCCATTCCTGATTGCAGACTGAACTGAATGCCCCAGCTGATTTTCTGCAGCCTTAAGGTCTTGCTCCTGGCACAGGAAGATCCCTGTTTCACCAGAACTTCATTCACTAGCTGTGACTGAACCCAAACTATTCTATGATTCTACGTTACTTGTGTGAGGGCTTCAGCTGAGGGCTTCCTGTGTAGCATTCGCAAGATACTTCACGTCTTAACTCACACCTGTATCAACATTTGCATCCCTAAAATGAGACCGGTGGCTGGGAGCAAAGCCAGTTTGGGGTGCTCCAGGGCTGACACAGCATCCTCTGGGAGGTGCTGGTGCTTTACGGTTCCCAGCTGGTACCTTCTGGGGCACATCTGCCTACAGAGGCACCGAATGCTGCTTAGTGAACTTGGGGAAGCTGAGGAGGAGCAGTCTTGGAAAGCTGGTCTCTTAAAAGCATTATAATAATTACATTCAAAATATTATATTTACTCATTTTAGATAAGCTCTCTGTGTGGCACTGTTATTTAGAATTACTGGTAATTTAAAACACGAACAATCAACAACAGCAACCAAAACAAATGACAAGAGAATCTTTGAAAATTTCCCCTTTCTGTAGAGAATGAAAGATTTTAACCAGAAAAACGTAATACATTATTTCTGCATTTAACAGTCCCTGTGACAGCAAGTCCATCTATGATGAGACTAAACAAAAAAAACCTCAGTCATTTATTTTTGTCCAAGCCTAGTTGCGCATACCTTATTTTAACTGACGTGATTATGACAATAATGCAGCAAAATCTGGAGGTGATCCTCTGTTCCTTCAGGAGACAAATAATGTAAAGAAAGCAGATTTACCAAGGCCATATAAATAAAGTAAGTTTCTTCATATTTTTCTTGTCAACCTTGCACATGCTTAGTGGTTATTCAAGCTTGCTAAAAAGAGCCATTATTGTAGCAGCAGAGTGTTTGACTTTCATTTTCTCTGTGTAAATAATTCAGATAACTACTGTGGCTGCCTCGGTACCTGCTTCGGATCCCGCAGGGACAGTTGCTCTTGGCAGGTCTTGAGGACCAGCGACCTCTCTCTGTGCCCTCCCTGCTCTGGAGAGCTCTCTTACTGCCTGTGCTCCAGCTGGAACATTAACAGCTTCTGCAGCTATGCCTGCATGTCTCTCAGCTCTGCACTTTTGTTTATGTGGTGGCCCTATAATTAAGAAAAAATATAGAGAAAAAGAAAAAAAAGTTAAAATTGTATTTTGGTGTATTTCTCTTTTTCATGCTTTTGTGAATGCTTCAAAAAAAATAGCAGACCTATTGTATCACCTCAAGCCATTTCACGTAAAGCAGCAGTAAAACTTTATAAAAAAATGACTTTATCTTAGCCTTATTTTCAAGTTTCAGGCTTTAATCTAACTTGTAGCACTATAATATTGTATTTTAAAAACATTTGCAAAAGGGATTTTAATTTACGTTGAAGTTCATTTTGTCTTTTCATGGTATGATATATTTATGCTGAGGTTTTGTTTTTTTTTTTTTTTAACTATGGTTATCTAAAGAAAAGCTACTGAATATATGACCTGATTCTCAACATTGCTTAATAGCGGTAGTGCCCAGAAACCCCAGGATTGCGGAGTTTGGTCCACAGCCTAAATTTAGCAGATCTATCAGCCTAGGAAGTTTCCGAAGCTCTTGAGGTGAAGCTAAGCTCATTTTTGTGAAAACAAAGCACACGCCAACTAGTGTCTGCACGCCAGCTTTCAGTCTGGGAATATGTAAATAGCAGCAGAAGTAGGAAGAAGCATTTGACCAGTTGCGTAGCGCCGTGCAATTGCATAACAGCACGTTACTGAACTTTTTTGGCAAAGCTGATACAGGAAAGCTCTGCATTTAAAAGGTTGTGGGGGAATGTTACTGATAGGGGAAAAAAAGTGCACACAGAAGGGGACAGCAAAATCCTATTTAGTCCAACATGGCAGGGAGAAATTAAAAGACTCCTTGTGACTAATGAGTCCAGGAACAGCTTTGACTCAGTTCAGTTACTAAAAACTCATTTTAATCTGAGATATTGAAGACTTAATAGCAGTGCAGTTTACCTTATCAGCTTTAATAAGTAGTGGTGCATACTCAAAAAAAGTCGGTGACTGTTATTTACTTCACTGTAGTGATTTCTTGTAGCTTTAAACAAAAACAAAATGCAGACTATGATGAGGTCAAGCAGAATTGCTCGCAATGCATTGTGACAGCTTTACAAGACCTCTTTGAAATGCATGTATCCCTTTGGTCAATGTAATCCAGTTTATCCTTGTAACACAGAGGAATTGTCATGCCCCTTGTTTTCTGGCCTGCTTTGTCCATTTTTATTGCAGTCTTAGCTGTCTGTGACACAGAAACTAAACTATTACATTTTATGGGTAATCTTTGTAATCTTTTGGACATTTTAGCAGCTGTTGCATGAAGAGCAGCGGCACACCTGAAGCCGGCATAGGGTTTTCCAAGAGGATGAGGTCACCACAACAGAAATTCCTAGGTGATCTCTGTGCATTCATGAATTACAGCATTCAGCTTCATCGGGGGATCATACTGCAGTGCTGACTTTGCTAGAGTGAACTTGGCATGGCCTTCAAATATGAAGATTGGCTCATTTGGATGTCTAAACTGCACACATATACTGAAGATTACCTTGAAATCTGGCATGTCCTGTGCTGACGTGGTATACCATTTGAGACTCAAATACAGGCAAAAGTCTTCAAATTCATTTTCCATTTCATAAAACAGAGCTTTTTTAGTGCTAGCAAGTGAAAGTCACAACTTCCGGGAAGATGTGACCTTTAAATCGCTAATCTATTTATATCTCAAGTGTTCTTAGTTTCTCAACACTTATCCTAGCCAGGGCAAAGCACCTTGTGCACCTCTGAGGGACCTGTATGGGGAGCTTAATTCTCTCTTTAGGGAGGGGGGTCTCCTGTGCCAATAAAATGCATCCTTGTGTAGTTGCCATTTGAGAGTGACTCTGGTAGGGACATACTGTGGCCACTGACCTGCAGCACCATCCAGTCTGTGTAAAGGTCTTGCTTGTCATTGACAGAAATCAGCGTTGATCTTAGAAATGACTGTTGGAGGAAACTGTGTTTCTCTTCTTTTTACTTAAAGGAGATATCTTCTGAAATTATATGCTTTACATGGGTTTCAGTCCAGCTAGTTCAGAAAAGAAATGATGTACGAATGTTTGTCAGGGGCAGAGACTACAGGATGAAAAGCTGAAGAGGAAAAAACTTGGGGTCGCAATGAAGAGAAAGGCAAATTATGGGAAAAACTGAAGTGTTGGGGCAACCCTGGGGAGAACGGCCAGGAGGACTGAAACTGGAAGAGCAGGAGGAACTGGGTTTATAGGGGACAGAGGTCTGTTGCATCTTACTGTGTATTAGGATCTTGAAGGAACTCATCTGTCATGAACCTGGGGTCCTTCTGCAAGACCTGACATTAGGCTTCTTTCCTTAAAGGCTAAGAGAGCCATGGACCCTCTAATCATCTCGGTTTTCTTGTCCCAGACTCCCTCTTGAGCAAGCCGAGGAGGGCATTAGGCACCACAAAGAAACCTTCAACTTTGACCAGCTGCTTTTTGTTGTGTCAGTGAAGAATAATGCTGGCAGCTCCGGCTTCCTGCTTCCTCTGCAGGTGCTCAGTGCAAAGGCGGACAGCCGGGCAGGGGACAGAGGACAGGGACCACTGATGAGTGATGGGGGCTGTTCTGGACTCTCTGGAGCTTGGCCAGTGATACAGCATTACCCACTCTGCCAAAATTCCCCACCTGAGGGTACCCGTTTTGTTTTGACCGAGTTGTTTCGCTGGATCCCATTAGCTGCCTCATAAATGTATCTTGAAGATTACTTTACAAAACAGTTCAGGAAAGTGGTATAGAGAATTAATGTTTAAAAATAGCTGTTTTCCTGTGACACTGCAGCACTTTGGATGAGATGACAAATCCAAAACTAAAGATGTGTCTTCACAGGGGTATTTATTTCACATTAAGCTTAGCTACTCATGAAAGTAGCTGCAGCTACCAACTAACAATGCGAAATAATTAGAGTGCACTGACTGCCAAGACAGTTTTTGTTCCTCAGTTTGTTTGGAAGGTGCTTTAGGTTCACTGCTTATTGATGTAGTACAGACAAAGCCACGCTTTTAGTGTATGGCAGTCCTTCTGTTGTGTTTCGCGCCAAGATGAAGTAGTCCTTTTGCCTTCAGGCCTTATCTGGCTATGGAGAAAATAGTGGGCAGTAGAATATGGCTGTGGTACTCCAGCGTTGTGTCAGCCATTGAGGGACAGATGTCCATGACTTTGGTGAAGAAGGAAAGGTTCATGGTGGGCTTGAGAAGTATCCCCTAAAGGGGTACCTGAACCAGGAGCCATCTGGGCTAGTCTGTTTTATTAACACAGTGAGGTAAAAGCAAACTGTAGAAGACTCAAAGAAGAAATATCAGGTTTCATGAGTAGCAAAAAGCAAAGGAAATTAATTACCTGTGGATTTGAATCTCCTAGCTGGACTCTGGTGTTTCATGACACTAGCTGTGATTTATGCCCCAGCAATAAGGACATTAATGATCTATTCACTCTGTATGCATTAACTAGCACCTGAAGTGGGTTCAGCCTTTCATTCAAAAGGGACAATTATGAGAGGATCCTCTCCATCTCCTCTGTGTCCTTTCACGAAACTTGTAGGAACCTAACATTTTTAACATCTCTAGCCTGACATGAAATGAGACTTATATTGATCACTACATTTAAAAGTTACTGGAAACATATGCATGCACACACAGGGTTATTATGTGTTGTCTCCACAGGAAGCTGGGCAAACCCCAGACCTCCAGTGGTTTTTTTTTTAATTGTATTCTTGTTCTGACAAGCTGGATGGCATTTCATCAGAGAGCAGCCGGCAGCGGGCCTCTCACAGCTGCTGACTAAGGCAGGCCCTCAGAGATGAGGACAGCTTCTGGCTCACAGGGCTAATGAGAGAGAAGTCCACGAGGATTCTGGCGTCAGCAAGCACCCTGTCTACCCTGGTGGTGGTTTTAGTGTGCCACATTTAGGGCAACAAAACCTTACCGTGAAATAAGTTTCTAGAGCAGTCTAGAAGCGAGCCGTCATTTAAAGCAGTTTGATTCAGTTTTGTCATTGCATTGTTGAGATGGCATTTATGACAGATGACTCATAGAATTATGTCATGGTGATAGAGCATTTAATCGCCTAACAAGGCAATTTTACAAGGAAATCCTGCAGGGGTTATTATAACCACTGAATGAACTTTGTATGTATCTGCAGGAGACACTGAAGGTACAGCTGCAGCCCTGCCAGGCAGCACTCCCTGCTCATCTGCTCCACTACATCAAGCTACACCCTCACACGCCAGCAGCATTTTGTGAGGGAATCAATCTGCCTGTGTCTTGCTGAGTTTCCATTTACCTTCCTAAACAAGTACATCTGTGCTTTTTAATACTAGATGGAGTCTGTCAGTGAAAACCACTGTACAATTCTTAGCTTACTTCCTGCAGGCATTCAAAGCATGAAATTTACTCTACGGCTTTCCCAAGTATTTATCTGCTGAAAGCCCTTCTTCCCTTTCCCACTGCAATGATGGGAACCACTGCTGCTTGCAGTCAGCTCTTCTCGATTAGTGATCTGCAGCAAAATATCACCCGCCTACACCCACTGGCCACACGTCACGTGATTTGGATTTAGGATAAGAATAGCGTTGATGATACAGGGATGTTTTTGTTACTGCTGAGTAGAGCTTACACAGAGTCAAGGCCTTTTCTGCTACTCACTCCACCCTACCAGTGGGTGGGCTGGGGATGCACAAGAAGGTTGGAGAGGCCCAGCTGACCAAAGGGATGTTCCACACCATATGACACCATGCTCAGCATATGAAGCTGGGGGAAAGCTGGCCAGGGGGCTGCTGCTCGAGGACAGGCTGAGTGTTAGTCACAAATTGCAGTGTACATCATTTGTTTTGTATATTCTTTTATCATCATTATTGTTATTATTTTCCCCTTCTTTTCTGTCCTATTAAACTGTCTTTATCTCAATCCACAAGTTCTCTCTTTTTTTCCCAATTTTCTCCCCCATCCTACTGCAGGGGGGAGTGAACGAAGGGCTGTGTGGTGTTTAGCTCCCTGTTGGGTTAAAGCACAACAATGAGCCATTGGTTCTGTCAAGGACAATTTCCTCCTTCCTTGCACTTCTGAACAAGAAGCAGAAAAGTATGAAAGGAGGAAGTGCTTGAACAACATCTAGGAGTTTAAGAAGGTTGAAAGCAATTTTTTTCAGGACTGTTTTCAGGATCTCTCGAGTCTGGAAAGAGAAAGATGAGAGGTTAGCCATGTCATAACTGAAGAAGATCTCACCATAAGCAATGAGACTTGGGAAAATAGGGATGAATGAGTATCACTCCTGCAGACAAAGAACAGGCAAATGGCTTCACTGGAAAGCAGACTGAAACAAGGTACCATTTTTTTTCTTCCCATCACAGCTTGTATTTTGCACAGGTCATAGCCCAGGGCATTAAGAACTGAAAGTTTGTTTTGGCTGCCAAACCAAACAGCACATCCAGCTGAGGGCTCTCTCCCGTGCAAGATCCTGGTCCTCATGATACCTGAAACAAAGTGGGCAGCTAATTCTGTAAAGCTGGAAACTTATGATTTCCTGTACTTTAACAAATTCATGCAGTATCTTCTGTAAGCACCAAAATTGAATGACTTGCTCTTTTTACAGTTGCAAGCTTTCCTCTTTGGTGTAATTTATTACAGCAAATTTTTTTTTTTTAATAGAGAAGTATTTTACTGCTGCATAATTGAAAAAAGTTATAGAAAAGCATAACTTTCAGTCAAGTGAGTTCTGCTCTCATATTCAGCAATTTTAATGAAATATCTAAAATTTTCTAAAAAGACTCCCTGAGGCTTTCATGAAATATAGAAGCCAGTGTATAAAGAAAATTATTAAGATCTCAGTGAAATATCTCGTAAGGTAGGAGACTCCAAGACAATACATGCCCAGTTTTCATGGAATTGCATGTTGCATTTCATGAATTGTTCAGACCCCGTATATTACAATATTCATTAAATTTCATGGCAATATTCATAACATTTAATAGCAATGTTCATACAATATTTTAAAAAGCATTAAAAAAAATCACAGCCACAAGCATAATAAAGCACAGGAGTATAAACTTCATTCCAAGTTGTAAGAGAACAGTAATCTTGTTTCATTTTTCTTATATTTCATTAAAGAAAGACAAGCAATGTTTCATGGTAGATTCACAAAACACGTCTTAAAATTCTTACCAGCCATTCATAGACTAGCCATTCAAAATTATACAAAGCAAGAAGACAGCACAGCCACAGCTTCACTGGAATTTATTTTAAATTATTAATAATAAAAAATAGCCCCTCCTGTCACAGCAGGAATGCAGCACTGACAGCTTTCATCAGAAGCTACAGAATGGTCTTCTGGTGAAAGCAGCTTTCCAGTTGCTCTTAATTTCTACCTCTGAGTCTCGAAGTATATAATCTTAACATTAAAAGGCTGCTAAGTGGAAGTCTCTAGCCTTGCAACTTGCCTTTCAGTTTTCCAAATTCATGCTTCATCCTTCCCTTACAGCTAATTAAGTAATAGTTCAACAGCCATTCAGAAAAAAGCTTTGTTGATCGGGGAAGCAAAGGATGAGGTGGATCTCCAAGGAGAAGACCATCAATTCTAGCAGTCACGGTAGCTGTGGGAAGAATGGTGCACTTACAGCATGGTGCATTAGTGCTGACAAACATATCGCTGTGCTAAACCAAACTTTGGAGCAAGTGGCTCCACTAACAAAGACAGACACATAATGCAACAGCAAGGAAGAACAGATAAGGTTCTTTAATCACATTCACCCTGTTGAAAATGTATCAGGTCCTACCTGTACCAGCTGTACTTTCTTTACCTCAGCAGAGCACAATCCTGTCATCAGCCAACAAATAGCCTGCTCAGGCTTAGCCGATGGCTGATGAGCAGAGGCAGCAGGTTTCTGGGCAGTGCTGGTGACCGGCTTTTGCAGAGATTAGGTGTGTGGTATTGGCATGCTGCTTCCCCAGCTTTGCTGGTTGTTTGTCGTATCTCTAGAGACGTGATCTGTCTCATGATAACGTTCCTCATTCAGGTCAGGTCATGCCACAACAGAGGAACCAATTTCTCCCTCCTTGAGCTCTGAAACATTGCATCAAGGGCATCTAGGAAAACTTGTTATTGGACAATTGATCCATAGCTCCTTGTCTATGATCTGCTGGAACTGTTGGCAAAGCTGCTTCTTGTCGACTAGCAGAGTGGGGGCTGTGAGGAGCAAGCTGTCAAAGGCATCTCTGCAAGGCTGTGTGGGTGTTAGCAGGGCTGTGGAGTGGGTCGCGATGTCTGACACGCACACTGGTATTGACCTGGAGATGACTGACTACCTCAGGAGGAGAGAGGTCATGGAGATGTGTTAACAAGTTTTGAAAACCACAGCTTGGTGCCAGCTAGACCTTCCAGTCAGTAAGCTCCCAAGTAAGAAGGTAAGTATTCTCTTCTGGTTTATTTCTCCTCTTTTTTTTTTTTTTTTTTTTTTTGTGAGCAGGCTGCCCAAGGGAAGTGGTCGAATCACCATCCGCGAAGGTTTTCAACAGACAAGTAGATGAGGTTCTTAGGGGCATGGTTTAGGGACAGTATTAAGTCAATCGTTGGAATCAATGATCTTGAGGGTCTTTTCCAACGAAATTATTCTATGATTCTGTACTCAGCTATCAGTGCCCGTGGATGGTAACACAGTACAAAACTTAATGTGTGTAACTACTCCTGAGTAACAAACGCTCTACCTGCAATGTTAAAGCATTCGGGCAGTACGTTTGGCTACTGCACGGATGTATCGTGTGTGCTGGGCAATGGGGAGAGACACTGGGATTTCTTCTGGAGTTTATTCAGTTACTTCTTAGGGAAAGCTTCCTCTAATGGGAGTTTGTAAGAAAACAGCTTGTAATTTGGCTCACAATGATTAAATTAATAGAGAGAAGCCAGTACTTTGATCTAATTTTTTGGTTCCTCCTAACAGGAATAACAATAACAATAAATGCTTATTTTTCAAGAGAGGCCTTAAAATATTCTCATATCCACAGCTCCCACTAGGCCAGAAAGCAAAACCTTCAGCTTTTCCACAGGCAAAGAGCCAAGTCTTCAAGGTAATTCATGTAAGCGCTTGAAGAAATTGAAGCCCACATAAAGTTTTTCTCTTGTCTGTGTATGAATGAGAGGTCTGTTGACATTTGTGATTCAGATTCCAACACTAACCGCTTTCTCTATCTGTGACAGAACTGCTTCACTATATAAATATTTAATAGTAATGTTCAGTATTTCCAGACATGACAGAGCTGAAGTACAATATACTGAAGTGACCTGATTTTTTTAATGTGTGTGGTGGTTGAGAGAGGAAACTCTCGTGCTTACTACTTGGAGAAGGGTAGAACAAACTGACAACTACATGGTTAAAAAAAAAAAGGAGTCATCATAAGCTACCAGTAATGCCTGGAAAGCACTGCTGACAGTAGGATGTTCCTGTGAAGCCATTTGGTGTCAACACATTAGAGGTCTTTGGTAAGGATATTTGGCATAAAATAGATTTTATTTAGAATTAGGGACTCTGCTGCCTTGCTCTTGGCAGGGAATGAACTCGCAAATTAAGCTGTCTTGTAATATAATGACATTACCTTGTATTATGAATCATTTCAGAATTAGAAACATTGATCTGAATAAGAAGTGAAGACATCTTGAGAAGTGGAGAAACATGTGCAGCTGACATTCAGAGCCTGTGTGCATATGCATGTGAAGAATGTGCTACACGCTCTCCCAGAGCTGCAGCCGCGCGCCGCTTCTCAGCCTGTGCTCAACATCTGGCTCCTTTTTTGCTGAGGTTTTTAGTTGCTCCAGTGGGTGCTTCAGTGGTTAATCTTTTTCTCAGGTTCCATTTCTTCAAAAAATTTCTTCCTCACTGGATGTCTCAAGTGGCTTAATATTAAAATTTTACACTTGCCAGGGGCTTACTTTTCAATTAGGACAAGTTTGAAAAGTCTAGGTTAGGTGAAAGGAACTTTTAAATACAGGGAGATGGTGGCTGGGCATGTGATGCCTCTCTAAATGTTTGATGAAGCACAGGGCTCTGTTCTGGCTGCCTGTACTCTGCATGGGGCAAAAAAGCCCACCGGGTGGCTTATGCATTTTTGGAGCAACTCGCTAAGTATAAGTTTGGCTTGTTTCCTAAAGTAAATTCAATACTTAGAAAACAAAACTGAGAAAAAAAACCAAACCACCCTAAACCAGTCTTCAGTGTTGGTGTCCTCCTTATAAGAAATTGATAGATTCTCACCACAATCAGCTCACTTCCCTCAAACTTGCAAAATTACCAGTGGAGAGAGCTTCCTTGGTATTTCATTGCAAATATTTCTCTCTCAGATCAAAGACACCATCCAGTCCTCTGAAGAAAGCAAAGTTACGGAGCACTACAGCTGTTTTCCTCTAGCCTGAGCGTACAGGAAAACAATATGCTTTCTTTCATGCGTTGTGCTTCAGCATTCACGAGTAATCCTTATGTAGGCAAGTTTTGAGTCACATGCTGTGTCACACTACAGGGAAGAAGAGTATCAATTATATAGCATGCTTAATCAAGAGCGGAAATGGATTTGACTAGCTGAATATGCAAATGCCAATTCAAAATGAAATTAGGAGCTCTTCCTGATGTGCAAAATGCCACCGGTAAAAAACATTTTAATGTATTAGTGCTTGACTTCAGGAGAGTGTGGTTTATGAAGGGAAAAAAGAAAAAACATAGGTAATTTAATTTCTTCTTGTATTATTCTTGAACCTGTTAGATTTTTTTCTAGCTGAGGGAAATCATAGTCCACATGAAGCTTTCATAGCATATTTTGACATTTAATATGCAGCTTCCTGTGCTTGTGTTCACGCATGGTTTCCTGAGATGAAGGATGGTAAGAAAATACCCACTGCTGGCTTTGCTGCGAACACCACGGGGCTGTGCAGGATGGGGTTTGTTGTACGCAAGGACAAGCTGCTTCTGGAACCTTACACCCCCTTGCCCTAATAAATCAATAGGCGTTTGGCAAGGAGACTGGAATTTTCTTATTTACCCCAAACTCGGTATTTACAGCTATTCCCCCATGGTGTGGCTGCTCACAGTTCACTTCCCGTGGCTGCTCGGCGAGAACAGCACCTGCCACCCGCTGTTGTAGTCGTCTCTGGTGGAGCGTCTCTTCCAGGCCTCGTCGCAGCAGCGTTTCACTGCGTGTGGTGTGGTGGGCTGGCTCGGACAAAGGCGATGTGCTGTGCTCCAGGGGCGCCACGCTCTCCTGAGTGGGGAAACCAAATCCCAGGCAGCTTTAAATACTGTTTAAAGTAGCTGGAGTGTTGGTGATTTGTAGCTGGAGCGCTGGCCACACTCAAGCTGGAGTGTTGGATGTTATTGGCAGTTCATCAACCACATCCTCCCTTGCTGGTGGCTTGGATGGCCTGCTTGCATCCCTGCCTTCTTCATGTATCTGCGGCTTGAATTCCTCAATGTGGGGAGGCACCGCACCTTCACACCGCTGGCAGCGGGTGGAGGCTGTGGGGCTGGCCCCCCTTCCTCATGAAGGAAGAGCATTGGCCAAAAGGGTTTCTCAGGAGGGTGGCTCTTCTCTAGCATTGTGCATGCCCAGACACACAGGCTGCTGTGCAATGTGTGTGAGGCTGGTAAAAAGCTCAGGTGAGGGAAGACAGTGGAAACCCTACCAGAAGGCTAGAAGCTGGGTTGAGTTTGCGTAGGTGACAGGATGGTGTTTGGTAGGAAAGTGCTAGCTGGGTCCTACTATGTAGCCCCTAAAATCCCAAGGTTTTAAAGTATGTTACATCTGCCCTTTGACTTTCCAGTAAATGAACTAAAGTTGAGGAGACTGCAGGACAGATGGAGTGGCAGAAGCAGCAGCGTGCGTGTCCGGAGCGGTGCAGATACAGGATGAACACGTGCTCCCCCGTGAGCGCTGGGATGCTTCGCTTTCACTCCGCTGCCTGTGAGCTCGGTGGTTATTCCCCAGCCCACAGTGGTACCGTTCTCATCACAGCTTCATCTGAGTGGGGCTTGGGGTAAATCTGATGGATTGAATGAGGCTATATCGGAGCTATGGCACTCAAACTGGGGATTTCTGCTGTGGGAAAGACAACCCATAAATAAATGAAAAGTGAAGGATGGATGAGTTGGAATGAGCTGTGAACTGACAGCTTTGTCACTAGTTTTGACTTATTTCCTTTTTGCAGTCTAAAGCTGAGTGCTTCATAAATTCTGAAGACATCAGAACTGTAACCAACACAACCGAAACCATCCTAGGATCACTGGAAATATAAAGAGCAGCAACTAGCCAGAGGAGATGAGACAGTGAACAGGGAATGAGTTCTCTTCTCTAAGTGGTATTTTTGGGTATTTAATTCAGTTTCGACATTTCGGGTTGAATCAGCACCCTGATACAATTGTGGGCTTTTGGGGTCACACCATGACCATCCCATGATCTATTATGCACCTAGAGATGAAAATAGCTTCATAGTTTATGGTTCTGGGGTATTTTAGTGACTGATCTTAAAGATCCTGGGATCTTCAAGCAGACACCTACAGACCCTCTCATGCTCTCTCAGCCACGAGGTGACACATGGTAGACACAACTTGGCACCCACTGAGCAGCGTGCTGGTCTTGGGGGACGTTTTGCACTTTGTTCACTGGGTAGACAGGAGAGCTGCAGGCTTTTTGGGGGAGGACAACATAAAATGAGAGCAGACGCATCGGGTCTGGTCAGAACCCCATCCAGTACTGCAGCATTTTTTCTTAGAGTGGCCAAAAATGGAGTGAACCATAAGAATGGGTCAAACAGTTTACAGATGAGAGGAGTCCTGAACTTGGGTTACCAGCTTTGTGTCTCAGAACCCACAGTGCAGCTGCGTCCCATGAGCCTGTCCTAGATCTCGCTAATCCATAAAAGCATCTGCAACACCCTCTGGCAGGACTCGCAGCTTAATTCTCTGTTCAGTGAAGAGCTGCAAATGAACTACAGTAACAGTATGCCGGCTGCAACTTGATACCGAGTGTCACGCAATGACCAACAAACCCTCTCCAGGGCACACGTAAGTGAGAGCTGCTAACTTGTCAGTGCTAACAGTTCACGGTGCAATTCTGCAAAGCACCCGCCCAGTCGCCATCAATTCCTCTTGTTTTTTCCTCAGAAGAGCCACAGGGCAGCTGATGCTCAGCAATGAATTCCAGTAAAGTACTAGCTTTTCAGACGGTTGGGTTCTGGGTTTTAACTCCTTCACAGAAATTATCTCTAAATAATACAATTTCGTAGTATGCGTTAGACGCTTTGGAGTAGATTCCCAGGAGACTCAGGCTTGCTAAGCTTAAGTCTGGCATCCCCAGCAGGACAAATTGCCTACCCAGAACTGGAGATGCCTGAAGACTTTGTACATCTATTACTCACCTCCAACAGCTAATTCTGATGTTTATGTACACATTTTTGTTCATCAAGAGCAGGCTGGTACACAAGCTTATTTCCTCTTGTCTGTGGGTGGAACCAGTCTGTTCTGGCTTGTTCAGACGGGCAAACTCCTGAGTGCTGACCCGTTACGCACTTTCAGTATTAGTAGAGGAGGTAGGCTGTGGCTCAGTCATCTGAATAACTACCTTCCTGGTAGTTATCTTAGTTTTACTATTTTTATACATCTATGCCAAACAAGCAGGAATTACGAAATATTTGACTTCCTGCCCTAAATTGAACAGCCTTGTGGTGTGTCCGGGTGCAAGACAAGCAGGATGTGGTTCCTCTGTAGGGATTCCTGCTCTCTTTCCAGCCCCGCTTTCCATCCTTCTGTAGTTCACGTACCTCAGCTGTGTATACCAGCACTGCATTCTGACTGCAGTCATCAAATCTCCCCTCAGAACACCCTCGATCTTTCAACAATTTATTTCGCTGACTAATTTTAGATATTAGAAACCTATTTCAAATTAATCTGGGAAGGTGCGACTTTTTATCATCCAGAGAAGCATCTGGAGACTCACCTGAGAGTAAAAATGAAACAGAGGCGGAGACCTGGCTGAAGTGTTCTGAGCCATCTTCCTCCCCAGTGACAGCAGAAGACATGGAACCTATTCCAGTGCTGCAGCAGGTGTTTCGTGCACAGACGCTGCTGTGGGAACATGCCCGAGGGTGTGTAACATCCTCTGTTGCCTTCGCACTGCAAAAGCCCCGCTACTCGGCCTGCTGCAGCTGTACAGCATTATCTGGCTTCAGGCACTATATTAAAAATATAATAACCTTAACTCTTTAGAAGCCATCTTTGTAACAGTAAATTAAATGGTGCCGGGACATAGCACAGAATGGAAACTTGCCCATCTGTCCTGTGGGTTTGTTAGGATGGGCCCCAGCGCGCTGCTGGCTGGGCTGACGGCTTTCCTCGGCAGGGCACGGGAGCTGGCGTGGGACTCCTCCAGTGGGCAGGTTGGATGACTCTGCCCTGGTCTGGAAGGGAAGACAGGCTGATAGCACACACAGGCCACCTCTGTAACAAACAAAACTGATGAGTTCTGAAGCTTCTCTCTAGGTTTGGGTCTTCAAATGCTGTTCTCCTGGCCACAGCACTGAATCTGACCCATCTGATAGTATTACTTTTCCTCTTGGCTTCTTTTTTTCCTTCCTTCTGCCCTTTCCCGTGAAAATAAGTAACCTTTCTCTAAGGGTAAAAATCTTTATATTCTTTTGTAAGGCAGAAGAAATCTTTAGGGCTTTCAGCTATATAAACCTAATTCGTCTGTTTTTTTCCCCCTCCCCATCTCTCTTAATGGATCTCTAATGCATTTATAATGCACTCAGTACCATGGTATCTAGGGACCTTATACACAATTTATAAAGCAAACATTTTTTTTTGCAAAAAGTTTCTACTTCTGGCTATTGCCAGTCTCTGAATCAGGCTGTTCTCTTTGATTTGCAAAGGAAGCCACGTTGTCTGTTTTATACTCCTGACACAGACTGTCCTGCAGTATCCTGGCTTTGCATTTGTGGGATGGCAAAGTCAGGTTCACGGTGATTTATTTTAGCAGCTATTAATTATAGAAGTGTCTGTAATCAACAGAGCTGGCTGCATGTCTCCATCAGCTTCAGCACTGGCATGAGTCAGCACCAGCAGCACCCAGCTCCTTGCAGAGTGGTACCTGAGGTGAGAGCCCAGAATGTTTCACTGCACCTTGAAGCCTCTATGTAATTACTACATAGAGAAAATCACTTAGTGCTGATGAGGAGTGAAATTTTAAATTTCCATGTCACTAGCTGTAAGCAGTAAGATGCTGCAGGCACTGGTTGGGAAAAGCTTCCTGCCCAGCATCCTGAAGAATCCGACTGCTGCCTTGCAGGGTGACCAACCCTTCTCAAATGCCCAAAGCATGCGCCTGCTTGTGCAAGGATGTTGTACGTGTTCTGGGCCTGAATTGCAGGCCTTTATTTGATCCAGTTTTTCTGTCTCCAGTATAATACCGCAGTAATAGCATATCTGTATTTTACTCCACGGTGGTAGCGGACAATGTATTCAGGAGCCGAGGGAGACCAGCCAAGTGCAGTGCTGGTGCAGCAGGTAACACTGATCAAAGCCTTTATGCGCTACTTGCTCCAAATCAACGTGCTTGAATTTTTCTGCTACACTTGTTTTCCAACAATAATATATATAATACCACCTAAGAAACATTATTGAACATTCATATGGCTATTTACACTGATTATTTCCTAGGTCACCAAAAAAGCTGACCAAAACCTATTCCAAAAACTCCAAACCGTAACATACCTTGGGTTGCCTGACTCCATTCAAAGAGATTTAGCATGGCTGCAGGGCAGCACCGAGGGTGAGCTGTGCTGCTCTCCAGGGTAATTCTGAATTAGAGACTGAACACAGAGGATCTAACAGTAATGGATTCAGTCATGGATTAGAAGGACGAGTCAAAATTAAATTCATCCTGTTTAAAAGAAAACAAACAAGAAAACCCAACAAAAAAAACCCCCAAAAACAAAACAAAGAAGAAAGCGCCACTAAATGTTCATTGCACTCAGCTAGTCAATGTGTTAAAAACACTGCTAATGGTGCAGTGCCCTTCTCTGCTGCTCTCGACACTGCATTACCACTGACATGCCTGTCACCTCTTGTCACAGTTAACGCTCTGCTTCTCCTCCATTTCCCACCGCAGTCTTCGCTGAACAAGCCCCGGCTTGTTAAGAGTAACGCTGGGACTGTTTCATGAGGAGGGAGTGCAGGAACCCCCTCAGAAGTTGCTGAGAGGAGCAGTTGTGCAGATCTGTCCTCCTCACCATTCTGCAAGGTCACAGTTTCCTCCTGCTGCATCTCCAGGCTTGACCTCAGATGTGAACCCTCCATTAACCTGATCTTACTGGAGGTGACAAGTTTGACTAAATACAAATAGTCACGTAAATTAAGTCTTAGAGTAAGTCTCTATAAAATATTGTCCCCAACTATAAACAACATTTTACTAGCTTGTTGACTAAGTGGTGAAAAAATAACAAGGTGAAAGGTATTAATAATTTAAGCTAATAATTTTCATTTCTATGAAACTACGAATAATCCTTCGAATATTTTCAGTAAGCTCTGTTGCAATTTCTAGCTAAACAACCCCTCTGAAACAAGCTGTACAGAAAAAAAAATCGATGTAATTCAAGAGGAAGCACAGAAATATGGAAAGTGATCAAGGCATAAACAAAAACATGAAATGGAAATGAGCATCCAAACCAGCAAAATATATTTAAGTAATGTCACAAACACACAGACAAAAAAAAATCTATTTACAGATCTAAAATTGGTATGCCCAGTAAAAATTGTCCCACAGAAAGGTATTTATAAACAAGAATATTCACCCAGTCACATTGTCTACCGCTGGCAACAGAGATGCTTTACAGCTAGCATAGCATTAATTAGGCCCTTGCAAAATAAAGGGAAAACTTAATGAAGGTGAAGAAATTATTTCTGGGAA
Organism: Caloenas nicobarica; assembly: GCF_036013445.1. NCBI lineage: Eukaryota > Metazoa > Chordata > Aves > Columbiformes > Columbidae > Caloenas > Caloenas nicobarica. The sequence continues at coordinate 29,505,593 of NC_088245.1, read as the reverse complement.
AAACTTGAACTGAAGGCTGGACAACAACAATCACGAGACATACAAAGCAGAAGCAACTGCAAATAGGTAACTCTGGCAGTGCAAAAATGAATGGCTTTTTTCCCCAATACTTGTTCAGAGAAAAACACTGTGAATTTGCAGTTTGAATTCCTTTTAGAGACTTACATTTGTAGGACTTAGTGCACTTGCATGTTTCAGCAAGGCTGATACTATACAGGAGGTAAATGAAACAAAGTCAATATAAAATTACTGTTGTGATATAAATTTATAATAAACTTTGTAACAAAATGCCTGAATATACAGTACAGAGATAAACCTCTAAAAAAAGGGTTTGATTTTCTCCACCAGACAATTAATTCCTAAGCATGTTACTGCTAAAGAAAACCAACTTGTACACAACTGATAGCATATGTAACATTCTTTGGAATGAGACCTAAATTTCTCTTTCAGGTATTGCCCACACAGGGAAGAGCCGACGGGAACTCCTTGCTCCTCACTGCCCTTAGGAGCTTCTGGTGTGTCGTCCCCCAGGTAGGTACCTGGGGCTGGGCAGAGACCGCAGAGGTGCCTGAGCACCAGGAGCCAGGGAAAAACTCCACCTGGGAACACGGGTGATGGTAGGACACCTTGGTATTCATCGGTGTAGAAGCAGGGAATTAATACTGTTGAACTCCTCTGGCTCATCATTCCCACACCCTGGGTTTTACCGTGTTCTGAAACACACAAGACAGTCTATCCAAAAAGGCCTCAGAGGTTTGAATGGCTGTAAACGTTTCTTTTTAGTTTAAATCAGCATTTTTACCATGCCCTTGCTGTTTCAAAAAAAAATAAGAAAATCAAAAGTGGGAATATGTTAGCTCTTGTTAAAACTATTTCGGATTCAGAAAACTAGAATTCTTTAATTGAGAAAACAGAAAAAAAATCTGCAAACACGTGATTAGTTTTGCATGTAATCTTTTTGCTGTATTTTTAGCTGACTCTCTATCTAACTTTCAGCAAACTTCTGAAGATCACCCAGTCTATCCTAGAGAAAATCTAACAGTATTATAAGTAAGCTTGAAACCATATAATAAACAAGAGGCAAAAGATGAGCACCAACTGTTGTGTTTGTTCTGCTCGCCGCTGCCATGCAGAGCAGATGCTCCACTTGAGGCTGCTCACAGTCCCAGGACAGGGTGGGAGACCCACTTTTCCTGTTCCCCTTGATGTACAAAAAGAAAGATACAGGTGATGTCTATAAAAATGTAACAGTAGCAGGGACAGACTAAGATTTACCCATTATAATTAATGGGAAGTGTTATGGTTGATAGTGAAAGTTTTTCCAAACCAGAATGGACTGACTTCTTGACTTTCCAATGTTCACAGGGTGACTATCAGGTATTACAGTATTGCTTTATGGGGACTTTGTTAAAAATTTCTAGTGCTCATGTTGGAACAGTTTATGATGTCATCAAAGGAACTTTTCCTGAAATAGCAGTCAAAATAATGGTGATTTTACAAACCAAATGATAGCCTTTCTGCAATCTTTCTTCTTTCTACTCAAGCGTTGTTAGCCAGAAACGGCTGAAAATCACTTCTGCAGAGGAGGCAGAGCTGCTTTTCTGCAACTTGACAGATGCTTGTTCAGCCTGACTTCAAGTATCCAATTTATGTGCTTGAACAAGGAGCTTATGCACCCAGCCCAGGCTCCAGAGGATGACTTAGAACAGAAGTGCTTTAAGATCATTCAACAGACACAAGGGATTTGTCTGCTTCGCCTTTAGCATATGAAAGCAAAAGCAAATCTAAGAGGCACAATCACAGGAAAATTCATTCTAAAACAGAGATCGAGTCTGCCTTTGGAAATATTTATTCATCTTTGTTAATGAGAAGTGGAGCACTTCAAGTCACTAGCTTTCAGACATCTGAATTTAAATGAGAGGACTCCTACCTCAGGCTCCCAGGTTATGAACTTAAGTTGGATACCTGAAGTTAGATGGTGCGATTACTCCGTCCATACTGGAAACAGCCACCTCTCGAATCTCTGACTGAGCTGCAATCACAGCACTTATCTAGAGAAGACCCAATACAACTGAGTTGTGGTTGGACGTCTCACCTCATCATCTCATCTCCTATTTCTTTATCCCCTTTTCACTTTATGGAAGGGGATGAAGAAAAGCAAAGCGGGATGGGGGTGGTGTCCGGCTAAACAAAGTTCTGTAATACACACTAATGAAGAAACTTGGTGGCTGCCACTTGTAAATCCTACAAAATCACCATTTTGAAGTTGGTGGGTGCAAATTACTCTGGCTATTGCAGATCTCATAATTTAATCACACATTTTATTTTCAGAAGTTACTAATGGGTTTAGTGTTAGCAGATTCTCTAACTTAGCTGGCTAAAAAGTTCAAATGGAATTAGAAAAAACCTTGATGGCAAAGACTTGAAGAGTCTTTTCAGTTATTTAAATACAAAAATTAATAAGTTATCAGCTAATGTCTAATATTTTTATTAAAATACTGATGGAAACAGGAAAAAGTAAAAATCTAGATCTACTGGACTGCACACATAAATGCAAAAAATCCACCACAAATTGTACTGTCTTAGCCACTTAGTTGTTTCACTCCTTATTTTCTGCACTTGAGAAAATGAGATCAGAAAGCTATACAGCTGCTCTGGCTGAAGGTGAAAGACCGGGGCAGGATTTCCGGAGACCCATCCAGCTCTGTAAGTGGAAGGATTAAGATCAGGAGAGAACAGAGTTGTGGCTGGGAGAACAGAGTTGAAGAATACTCAGGATTCACTCCTGTCCTAAGGGAACAATTTATTCTTTCTGAGTAACTTCACTTGTGGGTTTAATAGATAATGTACTCATTGGTCCAATCCTGTACTCAGCATTTTACAGAATCAAGGTCTTAGGTACAGCAACGACCAGAAAAACATGGAAGCAAGGCAACACTTGTATTTCCGTTTTTTATCTGCGGATTATTTTCTTTGTTAAATTCCTTGGGGGTTTTTTTGGGTTTTATGGAGTTTTTTTTCCTCAGGGTAGGTTTTCAAAATACAAACTAGGAAGAACCTGGAATAGACAGAAGTACTCTAACAGGTGAGGGAAAAACTCTCAGTGCACTTTTTATTCCATATATGCATTAACTACTGGGAATATTTAGAGAAAAAAAAAGGATCACCAGCAAGATATTGAATTTTGAAAATAACACTGAAAGTTTTTAAAACTGTACTCCAGAAAATGTTGTCTGAACAGCATCAGAACATTAGAAGGTTGTCTGATTTCCTTGTTTTCTGTGGCAAATTTCCACTGATGGCAGTAGAGACCTGAGGCGGGGGCTGAAGTTGTAAAAGCAAATAAAGGTTCTTAGCAGCTACTTACCCACAATGGCTATTCATTCTCTCTCTTTTTCTTTTTTTTGGCTCAGTACTGTTTTATAATACCCTTGATCTCACCATATGATTTCAAGGACATATATATTAATTTGAATATTAGCTTGGTTCCTTTCCTGCATTTGAACTTTATAGTGGACATACGGCAAATACACATGCTATAACAGAAGCTGTTGTCAATCAAACTGGTGACTCTGAATGAAGGCTGCTTTAAGTAGTGCGTATAAACATGTGATCTGTTTCCAAAATGCATGGTCATATTAAATAAGTCTCTTACATATATACATACAGACCTGTAATAAACCTCAAATTTTATAGTCCTACCCTCTCCTGCTCAAGATTGCAGTTTCTAACTGTTGCATATACTGTAGCTGCCCAAAGAGCTGAATAAAGTGAGCATAGCAGATTTTTTTCAGAGAAAAATAGTCATATAAAAAGTTGTAAGTACAGTAAAGTGAGAAAGTTCCCAGAGCTCTCACTTAATTTCCTCTTTGGTTCGTAATTAGGATTTGACGAGTTTGAAACCCTGCCCTGTGTCCAGCACTGTGGGAAGAAACCAACTCATTTTGAATCTTCTCAAGCACCTAAAGCACGCTTTACAGACCCAGAACAGATTGAGACCACAAAACCAGTTTGCCAAATGTACTAATGGGTAGGTGACACGTGGGAAATACATCATCCAGTGTTTGGCAACATCGCTTCCCGTTGGCAAATGCAAAGTGTAGTCGCTCCAGCGCTTTGACACACCGTACACCGCTTTCACCGTGCGGCCCTTTTCAGACCAGCTGATGTTGTTGTCGGGGTTACAGTTGTACTCAACCCATTGCCTGGTGAAGTCACCGAGCTGTGGAGGGTCTGCTTCCTCTATGTCCACAACCCTGGCCATTTCTGCCCCTTGCACAGCAACATACTGGTCATTTACTTTTCTTACTTCTTTAACCCAAGGCTGAGAGTTCTCACAGTCCAAAACGATGATGAGTCGAGAACAAACAGTGCCGTTCTTTTCTCTCCACCACTCCAGAAGTGTGTCAAGTCGTAAAGCATCACCTCCTGCCACAAGGGAAAAATATTTACGATTAGCAGAAAGAAACAGAAACCTCTGTGGAACTTTGACTGCAGGTTCCAGGAACCCCTTGTTTTAAGAACCTGGACAGAGATTACAGACATTTTCAACTGGTCCTCCCTGCTTGTAGATGTTGCAGATCTCCAGAGGGAAATTAACTGATTCCACTTGACTTGCTGTGGCAGATGATGCTGTCAACTCACCCTCGATTAAAAACCAAAGAAACAAAAAAGTAATTCCCTCACAGGGTGAGAGAAATTACAGCCTGTTGAAGAAATCTGGAAATAGCTAAACAAGGGAAGAAAATCTGAAATACAGTTTATTTTGTATTACATTCTTAATAATCTTAAGGGAGAAAAGGACTCTTTTAAATATGTTTTTATTAATATTAAAAAGGACTCCTCTTTTAAAGAAAGGAGAGGACTTTTGAACACAGAATTGCAGAATCACAGAATGGTTGGGGTTGGAAGGGACCTCTGGAGATCATCTAGTCCAACCCACCTGCTAAAGCAGGTTCACCTAGAGTAGATCTCACAGGAATGCGTTCAGGCGGGTTTTGAATGTCTCCAGAGAAGGAGACTCCACAACCTCTCTGGGCAGCCTGTCCCAGTGCACCCTCAAAGTAAAGAAGTCTCTCCTCCTATTCAGATGGAACCTCCTGTGCTTCAGCCTGTGCCCATTGCCCCTCATCCTATCTTTGGGCACCACTGAAAGGAGTCTGGTCCCATCCTCTTGACATCCACCCTTGAGATATTTATAAGCACTGATGAGATCCCCTCTCAGCCTTCTCTTCTCCAGGCTGAACAGACCAGCTCTCCCAGTCTCTCTTCATAAGAAAGGTGCTCCAGACCCCTAATCACCTTCGTAGGCCACCGCTACTCCAACATACAATACATACGAACAGTTTCTAAGCACAATGAGGAAGCCACCTACAGGCACAAGCATTGCTTTGGCTTGAAAAATTCGTGTAACCAGAAATGTAGAGGTTCACTCTATAGACACAGTTGTTTCAGAGCTTCAAGAAAATTAAAAATAGTTACGGATTTGCAGCTCATTGAAACAAAAATTTCATACAAATTTTTCTACAAAATTTATTTCGGTTTAGAAAACACTTGAAACTAGTGTCCAGCTTCTATGTTCCATCTCAACTCTTGCTCCAACAACACTCTAAAAGAGCAGATTGTAATTAAAGTTACTTACAGTGGGGAGTCCTGCTTAAGTGTAATGGATACTGCAGGATCTAGGTAGCTTTGAAAAGCAGGCCACTGCCTAAGGAAACATCTTACAAACAAGCGAATAAATCTCCATTGGCTGCACAGTGACAATGTGAAGAACTGATACATCTAGGTGTTGGCAGGTTAGAGCTATGATACAGACTCACAACAAAAACACTCTAGTTGGAAAATGTCAACTTAAAAGAAGAAGATTTGTAGATGAAAAGTAGAAAAATGTGATTTAAAATAACTGCATTTTAATTCCACAGTGATTTTCATTGTGGAATGTAAGTACAATAAGCAGTGTTAGTAGGAATTTAACTGCACAGATGAATCTCAAACAAAATAGCTGCATATTTCAGCACTCACGTTTCTACCTAAAACGGATGACAAAGAGTGCTTCAAATTAATAGTTCACAGTTAAAGCTTTGAGTAAGCTATCACATTTACAGTAAATGCAAAATTACTGGGCTACAACTTTCTCAAAAAAGTACAAACCTGGAAAATTTTTAAAAAGTATCAAAGAAAATCTTAAGAATATACAAACCTACAGTAATTGTCTTGGTACATTCTCCCCAAATTGCCATAGTTCGATGTATTTACAGCAGAGACTTGCACAGAAGCAGTTCCCCTTTTCTATGTAAGCCTTCTGTGTCAATAAGCATTAAAAATTTCTTTATTTGTTCACATTTTAAGGGCTTATAAATAAATTTTGCTTTAGTGTTAACTATGCAGGGGTACAGGTGATTTCAAAACAGTGCTGGATAGAACTGTCCAAAGAAAACGCCCTCATCCTTCGTACGCACACACAAACACGTGCTCAGCTTCTCAAACACACACATTGGCCAGCACAAGATTTAGGCCCCAGGACATGTAAGAAATCTGTCTCTGGCCACATCTGCCTCTTTGGCAGGTTTCGCAGGCCGTTCAGCTGACAGTTTCGGCAACAGAGACAATGCTTCATTAGCCCAGCACTTGCCTTTGCCTTCACTCAGAGACCACAACCTCCCCGCTCATCTGACTGCTCATACTTTATGCATGACTTGTTAACAGCTTGTTTTACACACCACTGTGTTACATCTCAGCTTCCAACAACAGAGAAACATCATTAGTGAACTAACAAATCCAGTAAGCTTCCTTTAAAAGGTGTCATTAGAGAGCAAAGACTACACTGTTACTGCTGTGCCGTATCACAGCGTAAGCCCACAGTGAGACACGGCTTTTCCTATTAGATCCTGATGTTATATTTCATTGTAGCCATCTCTCTCCATCTCCTCCAGAGGTCGGAGGACAGTACACATTACTGATGACCAAATGTTCCATATCTCATGAAATGCCACTATCCAATACATGCGGTAGAAGCTCACAATCAAACAGCCTTCATCGTTTCAGTTTATACTCCAAGTTACGTTCAGGAGCAGCGCTATCTCGAAGGAGTATCAGGTTACGTTCCATGATTTATCTAAAATTAATCACAAAAAAGGATGCAAGACATGTGACAGCTGCCTGTTCCTCTCGCTTATGTGACTAACCATATCTCCAAGTAGAAGCTGAAGATGTGCTTGGAAAGAGAACTAAAAGGAGCTTTGAGAGAAAGCTGACCACAGCTGCGTTTACACAATGTACCTTTTAGCACAGAAACTTTTTTTTTTTTTTTAATGGTTACCTTGGCTCTTATCCTAAAAGTGAAGACATAGTTTAATTTAGGCTACAGCTACCTGAATGGGTACACAGAGACCTGAGCTCCCCTGTCACACTTCAGGCTGGCCAGATACAAGCCAGGACTGGGCTGAAGCTGCCCAATTTTTGCAGGGATATTTGGCTCTATATATGCTGGTAGGCTAACTGTGCCTTGGCTGCTCACTGGCACATTAAACTGGCCCTTTATCTAGCAGTTTGTAGTCTTGAGGATACACTGTGCCCACAGTCACTCCCGAACTCTAGGATGTCAGCAAACCATAGCTGTTTTCAGGAGACAAGGTTTGCTAAAAGTTTGAAGACCTGCTTTTCTAACGTGCATTGTACACCTGCCTCCTATTTCTTTCATTGATTTTATCTTTTACAAAAGAGCACATCTTAAGGCCAGGAATGCAGTCCTTCCTGACAGCCTAACTGATGCAGTGGCACAGAACACTGTATAATTCACTCTGCCACATCCAGGGAAAAAGAAGATATTATGCTTGTTCATTACAGTGAACAAATAATTCTCAAAACACATGGGAAATCTGCCTTTAGAGCAGTAGCGGGTCATTTCCACTTGACTTTTCTGGATTAAAAAAGTGATCTTTAAATTTAACTCATTGAATTGTAAGGGGAATATGAAATCATGTTTAAACTTGTAAGCATACATTTGAGGTCAACAATATTTACAGAATTGTGAGAACAAGTGTAACATTAGTTAGTTGCGCAAGGGTTTTTATCAAAGTGACTAAACACTAAAATGACACAGAAGCTCATGAAGTAACATAGCTGACTGTCATACAGAGCAAGGTAAGGAAAGAGCTGCTTCTTTACAACAAGTTAACTGCATACAAAAGGGGCTTCTGCATTTCTCCATTCTCTCCATGAGCAGTGGTAGTCAGCCTGCAACCCTGCCTATTTTGATGATTCCTTTAGCCCCTGAATCTCTGAAGAGCCATGTTCTGTATATCACCCTTTCCTTTCTTCCTTCCCTGTCAGCAGCTTGTATGAACCTATTATCCAAAGATTGGTGGTTCTGCACCATTCTGGACTAGCAGATAATAAATGTGATGAAAACTTCCAAGTTTTGCAGTGCAGTATGATTTTTAAAGAAAGAATTAATTGACTTGGAAAGTGTATCAATACCAAAACTGTTAATAAAAAAAACCCCCGAACCAGTTACCTGCCAGTGCCCATTCGCCAGTGCCATGTGAGTGACCACTGTAATATAATATGTAGGTGTCATGTCTGGGTCCATCTGCTGTCCGAAGTTCAAGAAAAGACTTGATCTTGGAGTGAAGGGTATCAAAGGTCAGTCCGCTTGTAGAGTAGTCGCAACCATATGTCTCAATCATGTGATATGCAAAAAATCTTTGGATAGCATTAAGCATGCCAGTAGATCTCAGATTTAACTCTTGTACATGCTCAGGTGGAAGAAGAGTTGGTTGGCCATCAGGACTAAAGAGAAGAAAAAGAGCTATGATTATGATTTATGATTATTTCATGCTTAGTGGACTTCTAGTAATTGGCGATTTTTTTTTCCCTGTGCACATTTTCTCTGCTATGAAGTAGCACTGTTCTAAATTCAAATTGATTTGAAATGTATAGTTTATAAACAATTTGAAATACTGTGTTTGCGTGAGGGACCACTATCTCCCTCTCCCTTCTATCACACTTCACTTCAAAGTGTAGTCCTTACACAACCCCATGCTATTGCGGCTGCTGCAAGACAAAGGGAGCATGAGAGGCGAGCTGGGATGTGAACATGCTGGATGGGATTCAACCATTTCATTAAACCCAATGAGAGAGCGCTGCCGTCAGACACACAACTGGAAGGAAGCGCAGAGAGAATGAGTGTTAGGCTGCACAAACCATCATGCAGACTCCTTTCCAACAACAGAGAAATCTAAGTACACATTTTGCTCAGATATTTTGAATTAATTTCTCTCTGTTCCAAACAAGCCATTATTCAACACGCTACTCAGGCAAATACAGTAGTTCGTACTTGTGTGTGCTGTTCAGCTGCTGATCTTTCAGCATAAGAAATACGTTTCAGATGATGGTATTCACCACTTAGAAAATGAAAGTTCTAAGAAAATGGCAAACTAGACCTGGAACAAACCACATATATATAGATGTGCATGTGTGCGTATAGATACATGTCTGTGTGTGTCTATATATTGATATGAATATGCATATATAATAAGAGTCCCTGGGTTCCCAGAGTAATGGACAAATTTTGTGGATGAAAACACAGAGATGGTCTTACTCTACTAATACAAAATACTCTACTAATACAGAAATACACATTATAAAGTCATATTTTGTATCTATGTATGTATTTTTCGTGTATTTTGCTTGCAAGGCAGTGTGTAAAGCTACCTGCTTTCTTTTTCGGTCTAATTAAATTTTAGACCTCCTCGCCTGCCTAGTGCCTTCATGAAGGCTAATGTTCTGCTACTACAGTTACACTGAATAGACCAGCATTAGTGTTTGTTTTAGCAAGTGAAGAGTGGGCCCATTCCTGAAACAGTCAAGCTTTGTTAATAAGGAAGTTTAGTTCTGTCAGGTCCTAAACAGTCACTCAAGAGTATGTAATTCACTCAGAAATTAGAGGGACCTGCCGCAGCCAGAATAATATAATACAATGAAAGAATTAACTTATTGCCATGGAAACAAAAATAATTTCTATTGTAATGTAAATTTTGAAAATTCTTTTTTTTAATCCCTAACAATAATTGACCACATAGATTTTTTTTAAAGAGTGTACAGCTGAAGACCGTAGATCGAAGTTCAGAAAATTTGTTTTTACAGTATTTTACACTATTTAAAATACAGTGATTTGCCCGTTATTTTTTTTCCCTCTTTACTGAATCCATTACATATATTGCAAGTTGGGCAGTTTTCACAAATTGGGCAGTCGTATTTTTAAGCCTCTCATTTCAACTTACCATTCTGTTTCTATTGTAACTCAAACAGATAACTTACATAGTTCTTGTTTATCATGTACAAAAAAAATGCATACACAAGTTTAATTATATGGCTAAAGTAGTATTCGCAAGTTTAAGGCTTATAAGAAGATGGGCAAATACTAATAGTACAATCCCTCCACCCCCAAGCATTTCTCATATGCTAACATTCATATTGGAACAGAAAACACTCGTAAATTCACAATACCGATAACTGACATGTAGCCCAGTTCCAAATCTAATTGCAATGTCCTTCAAATGTAGACATGAGCTCATTTAATATAATTCAAAATTGGTTTAAACTGTTCTGTTTGGTTTATTAAATCTGCTGTAAAATATCTGCACTCAGCCAAATGCCTCAATGCTCCTTTGCACAAGGTACGGACTATTGAATCTGCCTATGCATGACTGGTGTGTAAAGCATTCACTGGCTTTCTAAAAGCAAATTAAATGCATATAAAAAGGTGGAGTTGGAGTTACTAATTCTTTTTGGAAGGTAAGGAAAAGGATAAATACAAAATCTATCTATTATTGAAATTTGTATTTAATTATTGAAAACTACAAGCAACAGCACTGCGTTGTCTCTATAAGCCAACAGTAAACTTACACTTACTGTGAAGCTGAAATACGTGGTAACTATACCTGCAAAAGTTTGTGGGAATCACAACAGCATACCCAACACATGTTCCTCCCAAGCAATTTCCCAGCTCATGGAAAAGCCCATGAGCCATGGACTCCAGAGGTAAAACGATGAGAAATGCACTCATGAAGATCCCATTGGTTGGCTGCAAAGAAAACAGAGAGATTTAAGTATTGCATGAAAAATCCTTCCTGTCTGTTGGTTATGGTTTTATGACTAATTCCCTGTGTCTGATCAAACATTACCAGGTCCTGAAACATGCAAGTTATTACATGTAATGTATGCTTATTTTTCCACATATTACACAGTGAAGTACTCTACAGACAAATAAAAGGCTTGGGGAGAAGGTAGCTGGTGAGCAGCTATGACTCTTCTGAAAGGCTGCATTTGAAAATACTAACAGCACAGGACTTAGGTTTAAAAGCTCTGATCATAGCTTAGATTTACCTATTTAAGCAGGAAAATCTGTAAAGTACAACACAGCATAATGGGTACTTAGCATCAGATAATAGTGTACTATACTTCATCATTAAAAATACAGATTTAATTCTTCTTGCTTTTTAACACAGAGAGTTTTTAAAATATTCTTTGTGGAATACTATGTATCACACGAAAGATGACTTTTGGGAATATTTATGAACATTACTGCAATTAAAGAAGGGACATCCACTACAGGACTTGGTAGCATTCACACAGCTAATATCCTACACTGAGCTTTCCTGTTTCATGAGTGAAAAGCAGTTTTGGAAAAGATTACACTCACTGATACATAGATGATGTCTGTAAAAAAAGAAGTTTCAAAAGTTAAGTCTCAACTGCCAGTACTACTAAAATAAAAATGGACTTCTGAAATGCCATATGTCAGTGAGAGGCAGAACAGATACAGATAAATTTTAATTATTTTAATATGACCTGAATGGGTTTAATGAGGTATTACATGCTTTAGGAAAGGTAGAAACAGTACTATAATGTATAATTAACCAAGAACTTTTTTATCCATGGTGCAGTTATTAATGTTTGTTATATAGCAAAGGAAATAAATTCATAGCTACAAATTTCTGTCTTGAGAAGAGTCCTGTGGCTTCTGACTACATCTAGGTTTTATTCGACCTCTTTGCATAAGTCTACAATATATATGTATATTTTTAAAAATCTGGATATTGTTTTATTGTTTAACACTCAGTGATTTGATGCGAAATGGTAGTTCAGCTTAACCCACGGACAACGCTATTAATAATTTAGAAAGTAAATTATACTGAAAATATTACACCTAAACCAACTCAGTTCTTTTTGGCACATGGCACTAACTTAACTGTATTCAATTTTTAAACACAAAAACATTATGTGACTTAGTCTGAAAGAACAATTTTACCCCTCAGATGTGCTTCCTGCCCTAAGGAAGAACAGTGTTTGCTACCTGTCCCTGTTTTAAAGTGTCCCATTATAGTTCTGATAGAAGATTTTCACCTGTGTGTCCTCGAAATAGTGACAGCGATACTTCTAACCACAAATAAACACCAGAATCTGATATTAACTGATAACTAACCGATAGCATTATCAACCAATAGCCCTGTTCTCAAATAACTGGTAACTGCTAACTGATACCATTATTCTCAAATTCCAACACCTGAAACCACTATAAAACTAAATCCAGCTCCTCCTATGCTTTGCATAATTCATGACAAATGAACAGTTTGTTTATTTAGCTTCTAGCTCTCAAGGACATGAGGACACGACATTGAGCAGACATTAAATCACTACAGAACAACCACGAAGAGCTTCCCGTATCGCAGAAGTGCAACTAATATGCTCATCGACTTGCTAACATTCAAGCTACAAAACTGGTTGGGATGTACCACGTCCATCAACAGTTGATAAAGCCAGTGTTCATACTGCAAGCCGATTTCACGTGCTGTAATGTAGTTTGACGTTTTGCTGCTAACAATTTGAAGTTACAGGGAGCAATGTATACCTGTGAAGCACACATACATCAGGGGAGGTTGACAATCACTTTTATGTACATCATTTTCTTCCCCCATCTCAGGAGGTACTTTGCATCATTGCAGACAGACACTTTTCCTGCCCCAGTTTTGCCTGTACCCAAAGGCTCAGGATCTATGAGAACACAGAATGTATTTAGGATGAGTACAGAGAGGCATTCACATAGTTTCCGATTCTCGAGTTATTTTCAGAATAATCTTTTTTTTCAGAATAATCTTCCCCAAATCCGTACAACTACCTGAAATCACCAGAGGACAGGAAAGCTTAAAAATTGTAACAATTATGCTGCAACCTCAACTTGTTTTCTGGTCAATAAGGAGAAAAAAAATCCTGTAACTAAGACAATATAATTTCTGATTCAAATGCATCAGCAGAAACTACATATTTTTGTTGCTCAGTTCCCCAAATGCATTCTGAAAATGAAAAGCACTCAGAGCAGCAGCAATAAGAATTTACAAAGGTTTTGTTAGTTTTTGTTCAATAGAAACCTTGTAAAATATAAGACATTGATGAAATAGTGGAACTCTCTAGTTAAATTAGTTGCAAGATTTGGAGACTTACTTTTGCAACTGTAGACACCAGAAAGATAACTTGATTTGAAAACAAACCAAACCAAACAAAACCAAACAACGACAACCAAACCAAACCAAACAGGAAGACTTGGATCCTGCAGAAACTGAAGGGCTTGTCTGGAAAAGCTTCCTATTCATGATCAGTTTAGTTTGAGGATTTTATAAATCTTGGAAAGACGGAACACATGGACTGGGAAGTATTATAATGCATTTTTATGATTAATTCAGGTTTTTAATCATATATAAATATGACATACATAAACATGACTTTTCTTAGATCTTGTTAGAGCAAACTGTTCTTACATTGCATTACTGTTTTGATCACAGTGAACATATTACAAAACAAAAAACGCACTTGCCCATAAAAACTACAGCTATCATAATATCCTAAAGAATACTACATTATTACTTTAAATGAAATTTATTGTAGAAGTGTTCTTACAACATACGATTTTGCTCTAAACATTCCCTGTATTTCTCCAACCCCCTAAAAAACCAAGTTATTAAGCCTATAGAGCGTTCTGCAACCACAGAACTTGATGAAGATGGATGGTTTTCATGAAATTTCTGATCTAGTCTAACTTCTAAAAAAAACCCACCACACCTACATTTAATTGTAAAAAGACTCCTACTAATATCAAGATACTGACAAGAAAGTTCACGAGTACTTGTGAGATCCTACATAGGATCCTACATAGAAACTGTAAGGATCACCTCGGTGATCCATCTTGCTCTGCATCCTACCAAATACCAAAGAGGAATGGGAAATATGCTCTATAATGTTATCAATCAACTCAGCTCCATCTGAAGTTTCAACTTCGTCTTCATATAATGGTCACCTTATGCTACAGAGTAGGAAAGTATTGTTAGCACGGACAGTTTATGTGTATACACATCTATCTTATGTAAAGACTTGCTGTCAGCACTTTTTCAACAGTTTTGGAAGATATATATCAGTAAAAAATACAAGAACGTTTCATGATGCTTAGAGCAGCCTTATAGTAAGGTAACAAAATATTTTTAATTCAGCTCTGCAAAAAAAAAAGGCTGGTGGCATTTTATAATACCTAAACTACAGGAACTGGAAATAACAAAATATAATGTGTAAATTAGTTGGCAATTTCTGTAAATCAGAAGATAGGTCCCTCTTTTAAGCTAACAGCCAGGTGGAGAGTGTCAGTGCTTTACTAAACCCTAAAGATTTGACGACTGGTCCTTAATGGAGCAGATGGCCACAGATGCACAGGCAGAGGCAGAAAAGGATTTTGTTCTTTCATCTGTTCAACCCATTTTCATTCTGTTTTCAAGTGCACTGGCCACCTCAGCCTGCAGCACATCCCTGCACTCTAAGTGTCCATTGATGCTAGACAGACTGCTCTAAAGGCACATGGAATCCAGGGACCATCTTGGCAACCCCACTGAAAACATGAAAAGCCATTTTTTCTCTTAATCTTTGGGGTTTTTTCACCTTTGCCCATCTTCTTTATAAATGAATATTTAGGAAATATACAGCGTGTCCTCATCTCAAATAACAGAAATGACAGACAATAAAGGCGGGTGAGGTTCGCTAGTAGTATTATCTTTCCACTTTTTTTAGCTTTTCAAGCAATGTTTATTGTTAGACGTAACTGTTAAAAAACCAGAAGAATTTATAGGTGTTTTACAGCCAAGATATATCATTTTATGTCCATGGATAGGACAGCTCCAGTTCCAAGGAGTAAACCACTGTTGGAAGTGGAATGATTCTGGAACTGTATTTAACAATGGAGCATTACTGATGTGACTGATGAAAATAATGAGGAAGCAAAGAAATCAGAATCATTAGTTTAAATTGGAAGCCAGTTACAAAGACCTATATAAAAGCCACTCTGATTAAAACAGAAATAAATTCCTCAACGGATGTCAACTAAGATGGTCATAGAATTGCCAAACGGTGCAGGCGGGAAGGGGCCTCTGGGGGTCATCTGGTCCAACCCGCTGCTCAAGCAGGGTCAGCTACACCAGGATGCCTGGATTATATGTGACAAACCAACAGCTGAGGAGGCTTACAAAGATGTCTTTGCATATTTCTAAGCAAAAATTCTGCCCTGCTTTCCATTATCCAAGCTGAATAATATTTACCTATTTTTATGTAACCATGTACACACACACGTGAGTAAATATAAAATAAACAGTTCTGCTCAGCTCCTCTGCAGTGATTTTGCAAAAACAAAGTATACACTCAATGACTGAGAAGGCTCAGGAGAAAAAGGATAACGTGGCAACTAATCTACAAATATTTGATGGACACCTTATTCCAAATGAAAACAAGATATGTGCATTACAGGTAAAAAGAAGCCTAAAGACAAAATTTGTAAAGTTACAATGCAGACCAACTACAGAGGAAACAGTCTTACAACAAATTATTGAATAAGAGTCTCTGGAGAACAATAAATAATCCATTACTTCTAAATATTAAAACGGCACTGGGAAATGTACAAAACAGTTTGCAGAAAACAGTCATCACATTCACTGGCCCAGGATAGTGGGCGAGTTTGAGAAGAAATGACAAGCGGTGAGCAAGTGGGATTTAGGATCCAGCTTAAGAGATGACAAAACAGTAGGGAAAGAGGGAATAAAGGTATTGCAAAAGAAACTGAACAGAGAAGTCTATAGATAGTGAGACAAAGATATACCTGTAAAGTTGTCAAGGAGGGGAAAAACTGACAGGGAGGAAAAGAAAGGAGTGAACTAAAAATGATCAGAAAGATATGAGAGAAAAATAAAAACAAACCAGGAGTGGCACAGCTATTTGAGAAAATATGGAGAGGCCAGAGGGTGCAGCACGTTCTCTGAGGAAAACAAAACACCACCACAAAAAACACCTCAACAAACTAAACTGGACAATCAAAGCCTGAGGACTGAATTAAAGATAGAAGTCAGGAAGAAAAGAGGGGGAAAATGAAGGAGGAAGACTGGATACGATTTGCACTCAAAAAAGTTTTTTAAGCTGTGATGTTAACAAAAGTACGTGCAGGTAAATATAGATGTTACTTAGGAAACTTCTTACTTTTCAAAAAATAATCATGGTTTTAGAGAAGTTCAAAAAAGCCACCATATTCAATTTTATTGAGGCATTGTGAATTGAGCTTTCAAGAAACACCAGCCAATCACGCCTCAATAAAGACTGCAAAATCACTAACTCTCCCCAAAACAAGAAAATACTCATACATACAATAAACTAACATTTCTTCCATGAGTAATTCAAGTTCAATAGTACTGTCCATTTAAGAACTCAAGCATATCGTCATACTATTATTTTACTAACGCATAAAATTCACTAAAACCAAGAATAATGTACTGAAAGTACTTCATTCTGTTACTCTACCTGTCTCTGACATAGTTCATTTTTCTCTTGGTAATATTAAATACAGGTCTTCCAGGGATAATAATTCTCTTTGGCTCATAATTCAGAAAACCTGTAGTTACCTTGGCACAGAGCACTTCACAAATATCTGATTTCAAGTTTCTGAGAAAAAGAGTCCTCCAAGCATTTCTAAGATCTTTGCTTGCAAATTTCAAGACCTTCATCAGAAATTTTTCATCATTTTATTGGCTTCTGAAAGAAGTAATGCCTGAGTCATTTGCATCACTTCTGCTGGATCTTGTCCCACCCAAGGGCCTAATTATGGACAGGCACGTGAGTCATTGCTGAAATGAGTAAGTTGGAGTTAAAGAGTCTATTGATCTGACTGAAATTACTCACACAACATAAAGGCAGGCGCAGAACACTTCCTGCAGATTTCGCAAGGAAAGTGTGAATGCATTTCTACTGACAAGGCAAGGTGTTTTTCCAGCTAAAGCAGGGATTATTCTCAGCAGCAGACCATGGCCAAACCGAAGCATGCCCCACTGAAAAGCTGTTACTCCATTTTTCAATGTAACCAGCTTTAACAAACTACTTTTACACCTCTCGTGCTTCCTGAGCTCAACCTCCAGGTTCAGACAGACCTGATGACTCTGCTTTTCACATTTAAAGCTTGATCTGTTGGGGAGAGATTCTGCTTTCAGGAGCCACAGTTCTTCTCAAGCACATACTGAAGTACCAGGAACAGAGACTTTCAACCCTCGGCTTATTACAAGGGCTAAGATCCCCTTAAAAAAAGGTCCTTGGCTAACAGGACCTCCAGCCTCAACAGTTCTGCAGGAGTCAGAAAACCACTGTGCATACAACAGCAAGTTGTCTGACCTCGCTTTAAAAGTCTTTCCACAAAAGGAGATTTGAAATTCTTCTGGCAACTGTAATCAAGTAGGATACTTCTAGCTACCAATTAGCAGACAACTGTCTCTTTAGGTCTTGACCTTTCATACACTTGAGATTTATATGATGCACAGATATTACAGTTATTAAAAACGTTAAAAGGGCATATATAATGTGCCTGTAACAAAGTTTTCCATGACACAGCACCACCTCCCCTCCATTACCCCATTTCTGTCTCTAACCTAACACACTCAGCTGAGCTAGACCTTTTATATGCCAGGGATAATTATTTACAGCTGACTGTTAGGAAGCATCTTTCCAAGGCTCAGGTTTTTAGCCAATTCTATTCATTATATAGGAGGTCAAATCATAGACCATGAAGTGATTTCAAGCCACCTCTCTTATCAAACGCAATATCATTAAATAAGCTTTCAGCACATCTCCGGAGTGAGGAAAGGTAGGAAAAAAATATGCTTCACCATCCAGGTGACACTTCACAGATTTCAAATATAATTAGCACTTACTAAAATGACTACAAAAATCCCAAACTGAAGCTGCAAAGACTGAAAATTGTTGATCTTACACATGCAAAAAATGTTTTACACGATTTTTAAAAGAGCAAACACATTTTCAGGAGCTGCTGACTGAGCAATACTTGGCATTCCTAAGAAGGAAAAAAATACATTGAAAATTTCAGTTAAAAAAATGCAATAACATAAGATGTAAGAGTGGCTGTATTAGGCTGCACCAAAGTCCATCTAGAAGAACGCACCGTCTCCAAAGAGGCCAAATGGATGCTTAGGAAAGACTGTAAGGACAGACCAAGCGCATGGTTCCTGAGTACTGCAACCACTGTTGGCTCAAGGACCTCCTGAAACAGACATGGTTTTCATACAGTAGGTAAACCTCAGTGAATTTCCTCCCATGAACTTGTCCAGCTTTCTCCTGAGCCTCTGCCACTGCTGGGCACTCCCCAATACCCAGCCCCAGGGCTGACCCAGCGCTGCGCGAGGAGCTATTCCCACCTGTCTGGTTCCAGCCTGCTTCTTGCCAACTTGATTCCCCTCAACTTTTGCACTGGAACTGATCATTTATCAGCTCTTACTGTTTATGTTCTCCGCATCACACATAATATTTTATATGTCCATCATATTTGCACTTAGTTTTCTCTTTTCCAGACTGAAGCATCCTTGTTTATTCATTCCCTTCATGTAAACTGTTTCATGTCTATAATGAATTTCATTGCCCTTCTCTGAACCTTCGCTTCTTTTCTCATCTGTAGGATGGCAAGTAAGAGTTGCACAGTTACTCAAAATACAGAAGTTATGAATTTATACAATGCCATAATGATACCTCCAGTCCTTTGCTAATAATTCCCAATATTTAATTTGCCTTTTTTGACGACCACTAAACATTAAGCTGATGTTCTGATGGAAAGGCATCTAACACATCCCTTTCTATCACACACTGATGTCGCCAGATCTTTTCTGTAGCAAAGTTTGCTTAAAACAAAACCAAACAAAACCCTGAAACCCCAATCCAGTAAGTATTTAGCGATAACTATTACATTTTAAAGAGGAAAGACAGAAAGCATTTTGATTGTCTCTTTAACTGTTACAAAACATATAAATCACCATAAGGAAAACACATATTCACTGGCAAAGCTTGTTTTCTGCATTACTGTTGAGCTTGTTAGGTTTCCTGAAACAGCAGACTCAAAAATCCAGCAAAAGCTTCTGAAGTAGAGTCTTGATGCCTTGAATTCTCTCTACAAAGAGAAGACATTAGGTTCCTTAAATCTCTCTAAAAAAAGGACAAATGCCCTGTAAGAGGGTAACTTGTGTGCTCATGCATCATCGCTTTCTTACTTCTAATTATTTTGAAACTTGACACTATCCAGAAAAATACAGAAAAGGCCACAGTTTTCTGCAATCACCGTAATAAATGATACGCCCATTTACTAAATTATGTTCTGGCCAGGTCTGATAAAATATTTCATTTTCTGACAACAGATGAAATAGGCACAGTGATCTGCAAGGCAAACATCACATCATCTTCTGAAGTAGAAGTTATTTTAGCTGGAGACAACTGCCTTCATCATCTCACTGATTACTATAAATAAATTATGAAAGAAACATAAATATAGTAAAAGAAATGTAAATGTAATTATCTACTTAAACTAAATTATTATAATGAAAACCTGAATTTCCTGACAAGTAAAAAGTATTTGGTCTGATGCCTTTCACTTTTGCCACTACAATTACTCCTTTTCCCACAGAATAGGCAAATACACAACCCATCAGACAGAGGTTATGAGCAACAGCTTATCTTATCTACACACAGGATGCTAGAAACTGAAATTAGTCAATAACAAATATTATGATTTTAGACACATTTCCAGTTTGCTTCTTGTGAACAGCCCTGCAGAAGTCATTCCACAGCACAACCACACTTCTTCAGATTTACAGAGGACTGAAAATGAACAGGCATGCAGCAAGTGGAGTTCTTTTGGGGCAGAGGACAGAGACAGAAAAAAATTACAATGAATTATCAATGCGATGAGAAAAAAGAAGATGGGCGAGAATCCAATCCTCCTTCTCACACAGCCAGCCTGCAGTAAGGAAGCAGCGTGATTTTAAGAACTGGTCTTCCAGAGGACATAGCATGTGGTGCATAACCAGATTTTAAAATAAGACACTTAGAGCACATGCTATACCAATAATTCACCAGTTAATCCGCTGATCTCTAACTCTACATTAATGGTTAAATGCAAAACAAAGTTAGTGAAAAATACATTCTTAAAACATGAATTTGATTTGATTCAATTAAAACAGTCAATAAGAAAAGCCCTCAATATAGCATGCATTATTAGCGTTTAACACTATGATTTACTTTCAAAACAAATTTTATGGCACAATTAATTCAAAAGCAAAATAATTTCATAAGGAAGTAAACTTAAAATACTTGGCACACTCTTGCCCTGGAAGTATTAACTCTTCCCATTCAACATAAGGAAGCTGGTGACTTCCAGCTGCCTTAACAGGCCACAGCCAAGGCAGCACAAAGTGTTAAATTTGAAGAGCACGCTGGTGAAACCAAAGGTTCCAACACTGAATTGCTGAGCCACAGCACACCATCAAGTGTCATAGGAATTTTCAAGTGCCAATAATTCTCAGGAGCATTCTCAAGAGAGAGATGAAGATTAAAAAATTATTATTTACCTGCCAAGAAACGGCTCCCAAAACAGCAGTCGCAACAAGGCTGAAAAATACTAGCCGTTCCGAAATTAAGCAGAAGTGACGCATTCCTTTAGATGCCATAACTCTGTCAAGGCTGCTGTTTTCTGCACGGTGGGTATAGTATACCTTGTGACAGTCATTCAGTTTTGTGTGAAACCCCCAAAGAGTTATAAAAAAAATCACATGACAGATCATCCAGAAAATTCCAAAAATAGAAAACCCAGGTATCACAAAATACCAGAGATCCAAATCACGGAGTTTAAAGGCTGCAAGAATGAAGAAGATTAGTTCAATGACTCCAACTGAGATGACAGAAAGCCTTCTGCAAATTTTACCACGGTACAAGTAGGGCTTCCATCGTTCAGTTACTGAAAGTCCACTGAAGTAAACATCAAGAAGGGGATCTGAAATCAAGCAGCTGAAGAAACACGCCAATGCAAATGGGTTCGTGGGGATTTGCAATGATGGAAAAAAGAGTAAGGATGCAATGGCTCCAAAAATTGCCAAATTTGGAATTGCCAAAAATGACTTCATACGTAAGTCAATAATCAACATGGCCAAAGCGATGACCAACAGAATAATACTCATAGTTCTTTCTACCACCATAGTTGTGCTCGCAATTGCAAATCCAACTAGCTCCAAAAATTCAACTGTTGTCAGCAGAGTTGGTCGATGATGGACACAACCACAAATCCGCTCAATCAGTGCACATAATATCCTTAAAACAATGGCAGAGAGGAGCAAATATTTAGTAGCTTCTTCTTTCACATCTGTTTTGAAGGCAGAATTGTTTAGAAAACAGAGAAGGCCAAGCAAAAAACCAAACCAAAGATTGGAGAGACTCAAACTTGCCGTTTCCATTGAAAAATAGTAGTACAGGATGCTGGCAATTCCAAGAACAAAAAGCCCCAGAATAAATATTACCAAAATCAGTGCATCTGCCGTTTTTTCCCATCTGACATAAAGGCCCATGCAAATGGCAACCAGCAAGTTGATTCTGGCAAGATAACCAAGGTATCTGACTGATGAGTGCATGTTCACTTCTCTGTTTGCTTCTTCCAGCTTTGTCATTGCTGCATAGAGACAATGACTAACACAGTAACGCAGTGACCTACACATGTAAACTGCAGTTAGGGGGTTTTACCCACTTGACTGAAAGTAAATATTTGGGTATCATCCAATAAATGCAATGCGACCACCGCCTTTTGTAATATCATTTCAGTAACAGTAGTCCAGAATCACTGAAGTCCTGGAAGAAGAATTTAAAAAGTTTTAGTGGCAAATAATTCCTTTTAATCATACACAGCATAAAACATGACACGTCCTTTCTCATCAAGGAGTTTAGCATCTAAATTAAAAAACCACATAATAAAGACCAAGTAAGTGTGTTGTTAAAGGTCATTCAAACTGAGGTCATTATTAAACCAATATAAAATGGGTTCTGCATAAAGCTTATTTCATAATTTGGATACAAGGAAAAGGTAAACCAAACCTGGCCTGTGCAGTTTTTCCACAAAATCCGTCCAATATGTATCTGTATTAGACATCTACGGTACCCAAAATATTGCTATGATACCCATTATCTTCTAAAATAGTTTAATACTGGTTTAAAACATTGTTTTACCTCACCATTACATTTGGTAAGTTCTCACTTTATACCGAACCTTTTCAATATGCTTTGAAAGACTTCTTTTTAGTAGTCAAATAGCTACAGGATTTACAAAAAGAACTTCTTAACCAGTTAACGGGCTTAACCCGCAGTAGTTAATGAAAAAGGGTATTATCATTACCTCAGTTTCACAGGAGTGGACACGAAGATGTATCAACTGATCTAGCAACATTTTCAGAGACTTTTCTTGATGTAAAATAAAAGCCTTCATTTTCACCCCTCCAAACCACTTCCCCCCCCCACAAAAAAAAAAAAAAAAAAAAGCAAGAAAAAGAAACAAACTGATCAGGACAAATCTTATATTTAGGACATAAGTGGCTCCTACTCTGATCCTTTTAACCACTCTGCTTTTCTTAGTAAGACAGTTCAGGAATAGATAGCAGTATTTTTAGGAGAATTTTGTAAGTAAAGGTGGCCAGGCGGATTTCACTGGAGATCGACAGTGTTTTATGGGACAAGCTTCTTCCTGGTCTTGAAACACAAGGGCCACTGTAATCCTATTGGTGTTTCACCTTACAGAGTTTACACATAAACAATACTACTAATTGCTATAATTAGGACAAAAACGTTCTTAAGGAAATTCTGTTTCCATGAAAATCTCAATTTCACTGTATTTATGTACTTTTCTACTTATCACAAAGTTGTCAGGGGCAGAGTTCAGAGCTCTCTAGTTAAAGGCAAAAGAGATTGATCTTTTGAAGTCACAACCTTGCTTTGTATGCAAAATGTGTTACAAGTGACAAACTGATAAGAATTACTCAGAGAACAAGCTTTCTGTGAAACTACATATAAAGAGAGCCACACGTACTTCTGATTTTTGATCTTTCTGTGCCTAGAAACTCTAAACCCAGAGTCACTGAATTAATAAAACAGAGCCTATGCCTCCAGAGAAGATAAAGCAGAAACCAACAGGTAGATCACAAGAAAGTACAGAAACAAGAAAATCAGCATCGATATTTTTTCATCTCTGATTTTCTTAAGAAGTGCCACAAATTATGAAGAGACCCAGAACAACCAGTTGTCCAAATTCCCTTAGTTAAAACTTACTGAAATCCTGTATACTATTTATATTTATGTATAACTTTTGCTTTTAAAGTTACTAATGAAAAGTTTATTTAAGACTATGATTACACAGATTATGGGCAGAGTCCCCAACGCACATACTCTCTGATAATTTTTTAAGTAATTACCTAACTGCCCATCTTACAGAGACTTTTGAAGAGTTACTGGTACGAGCGAGCAGCCAATGTATCAAGAAAACTCTGAGCTAGACTATGGTTTACTGCTTTTATTCATAATGCTCAGGGAAGTATGAAAGGACACCTCGACTGAAACTAAAAGCTGAGACTTTATACTCTCTTGATTTTTAAATTCTCATTTTTTAAACCAGTAAACAACGAAAGAAAAAGTGAATTGACTGATTTGCCTATAAGCTTTGGCTGATTTGAGGACCAACACCCAGTGTAAAACCAGCTTGAATAACTGGTGTCAAGAGAAATTAAGCCTAAGAAATCCTGGTTTTAAAATTGCGTAAGTTTGGTAACATGTATTTTCAAATTACGTTAAATACCTAACAATGCTGCAGATAATACTTGGAAGAACTCATGCTAAAAATCTGTTTAAATGAAATAGAATACATACCATATACTTAAAGCAAATGGTTATTATGCCATTGCAAGTTAAAGTTATTTGGATTTCAACTGTGCATTTTCATAGTACTCATTATTATTAATGTTTTATACATATAAACTTAATTCTGAGTTGCCTGGATGCTTAAGATCTTTTAATATTTCTCCCCTCACTTGTTAACAGACTTCTTTAGCTTACTGAATTATTTGGTGTACTACTTCTTATGGAACTTGCTTAGCAACTGCCTTTACCAAATTTGCTTAGCGTAAGTTTGTTTAGCATAACTTCTGCAAGCTGTGAACCTTAGAACTTTCTGCTTCAATAAGTAAAAAAACCCTCAGAGTCTCCACGCTAGAAGATAAGGGGAGCTGCGTCCCTGGAGATAAATGAAGGGACAGAACAGCATCTAAAAGAAAACAAAACAGAAGAATGTTTCGGTTTGGCAGGAACTTATTTTTCTCCAGCTGCAGGTGCAAAATAGAAACTGAAGGTCAGAACTCTGACTGACAGCCTGCCTGATGAAAACGAAGAGAACCAATAATAATGGGAAGACCCCGGATTCTAATTTTGCAATTGGCCCAGAGTGGGGCCCACATGTGGCAGGTGGGAGCTTGGATTGTGGGGGCATCATTGTCCAAGTTTTGGCTGGGGGTCCCTCTTCAGGAGGCACCCAGCTCAAGCTGCTCTACGCTGTACCTTGCAAATAAATTATTTCAGAAGAATTTCTGGAATCCACGCCTGAGTCTCCGTGGCGGGAAACCTGGGGAAAAGAAGCTTCCTCAACAGCGGGCAAGCAGCCACTCTGACAGAAAACTACTCTGACTGGTTCAACTCACGCCAAGTGGAGTTTTGCTGCTATCGCGGTGTGAGAACCACAGAAGAGAAGGTCCTGCCGCTGCTGCCCCACGTGCTGTGCTGGGTGCCGGGGTGGGGAACGCGCAAAACACAAAGTCTGCTCGAGTACCAGGCATTCGCAAAATGGGAGCACCGGTTGTGAATGTAACTTTCTCTTCCTGATCTTCTAGGCAATTAGCAAAAAGGTGCACTACTAAACTGCACTGTTAATCGGTAGTATTTTTCTAACCAAAACACAGGGTCAACTTTTGGGTGACGAGAGGAAAAGGTGGCATTTTCATGATTAACGTATCCCTTTATGCAGCTATTACCAAATAAATGTAACACAGCAATTACGACAATTTTAACAGGAAATGTTGGTATCTGATTTATTCTTTAAAACATTGCTATTTGTTACTAATTTCTGTAAAGACTTTGCCTGTTCAAAGACTGTTAAAGTCGGAGAGTGGGGGGGTGTTGTATTTGTTTGTTTTTTACACTAATAGTGTTTCAGTTAGCAACATCCAAGTTACATATTTGAGCAAATCACATTTAGATCCAAACCAAACAGGATGAAAGAAACATTCGTCAAGTTTTTCGAACACAATTTTAAGCAAAACTTGGCGTCTAACTATAGATTTAGAGAGTTTTTCTCCAAGAGTTTTTCTATACCTAAAGGAACAGTGTTGCCCAAGTAGTTTTTACCGCAATTTGTGTAAGAAAGTAGAAAAAGAACCAAAACCTGAAGATGGTTCAGTAGTTTAACCGCAGCTGATTAAACACCTCTGTGAGGCCTATCTAAAGCACTAGACCCTCCTTCTGTTTCACCCCTCCAGTTTAGTGCATTTTGTTTTTTTAAAGATGCAACTCCATGAGACTTTGAAAACAAAGAGTCTCATTTCGCCAACGCGTTAATACAGGGGGTTTAAAGCTCCGACGAACCACTCTGTCGGTTTTCAGGTGCTCCCAGAGGCGATGCCGGTGAGCGGTGCCAGACAGCCGGCGGGCGGCCGCCCGAGGCACCGGCCCGCCCGGGGAAGTTTAATGACGGCGCTCGGCTCCGCGGCGCGGGCGCTGCAGCCGCGGCTCTGCCGGGACAACGCCGCTCACCGCGGGCTGCCGGCCCGGGCAGCTGCTCCGCGCAGAGGCCGCGGCCCGCCCGGGGCTGCCCGCCAGGCCCCCGGCTCCATTCGTCCCCGCCTCGCCGCGGGGACGGGGCAAGTCCAGCCCAAGCCCCGAGGGGCCCCCGTCGTGCCCCCCGCCCGCGGGAGGTGGCCCCGGCCCCGGCCCGCACTCACCTCAACAGGCGTCCCGGAAACCTCCCGCCCCCCGGCGCAGCGCCGCCGCCATGTTGAGGCCGAGCGAGGCGCCGCGGCTACGGGCCGCGCCGAGGCTCAAACGCCGCCCGGGCGGCGGGGCCCGGGGCGCTGCCGGAGCGCAGCTCGCCGCGGCGGCCGGGCCGGGCCGGGCCGGGCCGGGCCGGAGCCGCTGACGGGGCGTTCGGCGGGACGGTGCCTGCGCCCAGGGGCCGCCCGTCAGAATGGGGACAGCTGCCCCCCGCCCGGGCTCCGGTAACCTCTGCCGAAAGGATGCAAAACCTCCGCGCGTTTAGCGGGAATACGAGATTTTGTAACAGAAACCGTGTTTGTATTTCAAAATACAAACCGGCAGCGGCTGGATCCTCGGACATCTCAACTCTGACAGTCTCTCCTGCCTACTTTTTTCAGACAAGTGACTCACAAGAACCCTGGTCATCTCCAAAATTCATACCCCTCTTCAAATTTTAAATAAAAGCGGCCAACAGGCCTAAAAGTTACATGAGGGAAAAAAAAAAGGCACTAAGGGGTTCTCCTTTAACAAGCAGATCGGAGCAGAAATCTGAGTTGCTTAATAAATGTCACCTGCTCCAGGTGCTTTACCAGCATCAGGGACAACACTTGGTGCTGCATCTGTCCAGCTGTGATTTAGGAATGCTCTTCAAGCAACTATTTGTTGAATTTCTTGGAGAATATTTTACTTTAAAAAGTAAACGAAACGAAAAAACCCCACCCAAGTTTCTGTGCAAGTTTGAGAAATGCAACCCCTCTAAAAACAAACAAACAAACCAAAACACCACAAGCAAACCAACCAACACACTTCCTGCTATTCTACAAGTAAAAAACAATGAATCGAGTAAATGAGGAAAAATGAGCAGAAAACCTGAAGATGTACATATCCCAAATGCAAGGAATCAAAAAATATGCTGCTGATTCCTGGAGATACAATTAAAGAGCCTTAGAAGGATCACTTTTACAGCGAGTCAGACAGCCTCCCTGATGTAGGAAAAGACAGAAAGATTCTGCAGGAACCAATACTGCGAATAGCTGTGAAATCAGGTTTTCTGGTGTTCACTGTCCAGTAAGAGGCGAGAAGACAGCAGCTAGGCGCTGCAGTGCCACGGACACACCTCCGTGCTGCTCAGATCTGCCTTGTTCCTTGGGCTTCCTCTTCCCATTGCCATCCTTTGCCAGCCACTCCAGTACCCAAAATCACCATGTAGAAAAACACCGCAATGACCTCAAATGGCAAATATTCAACAGGTGCTGCAATGGTTTTCAGGGAGATAGAGAAGAAATTAATAACATCTAGAGATAAAAGAGAGGAACTGTGTTAGAAAGCGGCTGCATCCTAAATGGGCAAAGAAACATGATACAGGATCAACTGGAAGAATTCCAAAAATCCTTCCGTAAAGCAAAGTCCCCAACTGAGATGTATAAGTTGAAACCCAAGTTCCAAATTTAACATCTTTACTATAATTCAGTTGTTTATAAAACAAACTGAACACAACTATTTTCTTGACAACAAGGAATATAACTATGCATTGGTTTCACTGGTGTTCAGCATAAACCAATTGCACAGGAAGAAAAAAGGACATCATCTCCAAACTCAAAGAAACCATTTTTAAAAAGGTTTTCAGTTCCGTTTTTAATAAATGTGCTTTGTTCACAAAAAGTAGTGACATAAAGACAACAGAAATGCGAATACACATTTTCTTCCACTTTCTCTCCAGCACCTTAAGAACGAGAGATCTCTTGCACAGTCATAATTTTCAAATATAACCTAGAAACATTCTTCTTGCACCAAAACCAAATATCAAACAACTCCTGATATCACCACTTTATTGTTCAGGGAGGTATAAGTATTTCTGTAAATCCCATTTTCCTCCTCCACAACAGTCTACTGTCCCTTGTAAAAAAAAAAAAAAAAACAAAACACAACAAAAAAAACAAAAGCAACAACAAAAAGCCCCCCCAAAACACAAACAAAACACTTCCGGTATTTAGAAAGAGCAGCAAGAAAACCAAGCTGTTATGAATCTCGGGTCTCTAAACCACAAATATAACAGTGTCACCAGCCTGCCAAAGAGGCTTACATTTTAAGTTTTGGGGAGATAAATCTTGGTCTGAATTGATTTTTTTGTATGAATCACAAATCAATTTACATTAACCAATGCCAACATACGTTAGCTAGCATATAACTTTTTAAAAAAAGGAGTATAAGTTAAAATGTTTGGTACACTTTGAAGTATGCACAGATTAAGTTTCCATAAACAGCTGAATTTATAGCACCAATATTTTACCTTTAACTTGAGCACTGCTGCAGTCAGTGGTTAACTGGGAAGAAGAAAGGCTTTGACTGACAAACATTTTAGTGAAAGCAAAGCGGTAAAGCATTAGGTACAAATACGGACTTACAGACTTTTTTTTTTTAAACACATCAGAATATAATTTTTTTGTTTGTATATAGTTATATCATTCAGATTGAATAACAAATTTGAATCGGGTATTAGGGTAAGCTTTAAATTTGAGAGACACAAAAAGCTTATGTTAAAAAATAAAGCGTGGCAGCCCAGATCATGTTTGAGTGTAAGCAGGACCGATGTGGAATGAGACTGTAGGAAACAATATGAAAGAAAAACAAAAACAGGTAAGTCAAACTGACACAGTGCAAAACTTCAATGGAAGGGGTAAGTTTCATTTTTGTAGCAAGTGCTGTAAAATCCATGCTACAACTTCAGTTTATCTGGTAGCTTCTGTATTATAAATACAACATGGTAGGTTAATATGGTGTAAGTTATATTTCATCATAACCATCTGCAAAACTATATATTAGTATTTTTCTACCATGTTGCTGAAGTCAGTCTTCAAACCATGATGTGGCACCTCATTCAAATCATTTATTATTAGGCACTTACATACAGATTTAACAGCCTAACATTCAAATCTGAAAATTCTGGCCATTATTTTTAAATGGAAGGAAATCTAAGCTAAACTAATGCTGAATCCTCTATTTTTACCACTGAACAGAATTGGTTCTTTCCTGCAAAACACTCAGAAATTTATTACACAAGTTAAAAAACTTAAGAGATACAAAACACTTCTGTTCCATCTCCTTACAGTGCAGACCAGCTTTCAGACAGCTGTGGAGTTTTTATTTAGCCAGAAAATGTTTCGGTCCAAAAAAGCAAACAAACAGTGTAAGTTGGCTTCACTTGTGAGGTGTGAATACACAGCTTTGTGCAAATATGTTATCCTTGAAAAACTTTTTACAAAATCGGTCTGTAGTGACCGTGTAACTTGGGAGGTCTAAAAGTAAGGACAATTAAAGAAGTTGTTTGTTTTTAAAAGGCATAAATAATTTACTTTAAAACATGACAAAACCCACCCTGTCCCCCAAAAAACACAATTTGAAGACAATACAGACAACCATCATTGGGAAAATACTGATATCTGTTAGTGCTTGTACACTCGTAAAACGGCAAAACTATGTTCCAGCTTTGAAGTGAAACACAATTGTCTAGACGTACCCATCCTCTGAGCGGGGAGATAACCTCCTTCGAAATCTCAAGTCTAACTACTACTTATCCATACTGTGTAATTCCATTGCGTAACTATGGATGAAAATATTCCAGTATTTTGGTGTTATTTCGATTTGATGTTATCTCAAGAGGGCTGCAATGAACATAAAATCAAATGTGCAAGCATTATAGTTCCTCCAGCCCAAGCTTAACCAGAGCGAAACAAATTTTGGAAGAAAAAGTTTTGTTCCATAATTAAGAAGAGACATGTGTAACCAAGTGTCTTAACCTATCTGCACGTTTAATTAAAGTGCAAATTATTTCTTCCTACATATACTTCTCAGAATCCCACCAACTCCAGTGCCTTAAGCTCAACCACATTGAGTTAAAATATTGAAACAACATTTAGCAAATTAAATAGAATTCACACTTCACAGCACTAAAGAAAAGAATGGTACCTTTCTGGAAAAAAATTAGTGATACAAATCTAAAGAAAGTAACAGCAATTTATGCTATGACATGAGTCATTTGCATAAAACTTGTATTTCTTCACTTTCATACAAGAATAAATTTTAAAATTCAAAAGTAGAAAAAAATAGCAAACTCTGTAAACCTTTGCATTTTCTTTATGCAAACCATTTTTGTGTGTTGAGCCCATGTTAGTATAGCAAAATTAGTTTAAGCAAGAGGTTTGACTGAAAGGGCGCTTCAATGACTACATTAACTTAGAAGCAATATAGGATCTTCTAGCTCATAGAAAGGAATTGAACTAGACTGGCTTTCTCCAGAGTCCGAGTCATAAGGAGCATCAGGTAGCTCCATAAAACCGTAAGCGAGCTGTTCATCTTCTGTATCCGAACGAATGTAGCAGGAAGTGTTGGAATACTCCTCATCCTCTATACTGTTGAAATCCTGTGGGATATACAACATTCCTGGGTAGTTCCTGCTAACTAAGTCACTTGTTGTTTGCAGGGACGTTTTCCTAAATGCCATCAGGTGCATGTGAGAAAACTTGGAATACTTGAAGCGCTTAAAACCCAAGGACTCTATGGCAATTTTCCAGCTTTTCATCATCATAGCCCGGCGATTCTGATGAGATGAATCAGGAGTTATTACAAGCAATAAGCCATTTAATACGAGAAGTTCGTGTGCCTTCTTGCAGCATATCCATCGCTGATAAGGCGACGGAAAGTAAGAAAGGAGGAGTGAGAAAACAACAACGTGGAACAGTTCTCCAGGCAGAGAATCAATGGGATTTTTGAGTTGCTTAAGAAAGGCATCAATAGCATCTTGTGCCAGTTGGAGAGGTTGCTGAATCTGAAGATTTAAGAAGTCACATTTGTATACACTCTGGTGGAATAAGAAAAACAGAAAACCAAACAAACATCAAGGTTAGTTGAAAGAGCAAATACAAGCCAAATCCATAGAAAAAAAATCAATGACAACCTCTCAATTCCCTTGAGGAAATGTCAAGCCTGCTGAACATTCCTCTTGCTATTAAATCAAGCAATCCAAAATAACAATAACACATATTGCTATAATAGCTTTCACAGTTGCAAAGCAAAATTTTAGATGTGCAGTAATTTACTAGAGATTGATAGTCTAGAACTGCTAATTTAAAAAAAAAAAAAAAAGAAAATGGAAATGGAAATTAGGCCAAGTAGAACAAAGTATCAAATCAACTATCTCATAAATGATTTAAGAAGAACACATATAAGCCTACATTGCTTTTGTTTCTCCAGATGCTGGAAACCTTTTACAGGTTTTTAAAAACCTGAAATTAGTAATTAGAAACTAAATTGGATACCTCAGTATTTCCACTAGTTCTTCAAAAAGAATCGAAGAAACTTAGCTTGGTCATTTGAGAAAAAAAGTGTCATTCTTTACTGGTACAGAAACAAAGCAGCTATGTCAAGGCAATATGCACTAGAAAATTACCATACACTAACTGCTTTGCAGCAGGGGTGCAGGTCCATGCTTTAACCTTGCTGTAGATGTGAAATGTAGTGGTACACATTTGTACAATTATCAAAGTAATGTAAGGCCTATAAATTAATCTGTTGATCATTTGTGCGCTCAAGCTGTCTATGACAGGAAATGACACCACAATACAACGTACAGAATAAAATTCTTCACATCCCTAATCACAGAGCCTTCAAAAAATAAGAATAATAGTATGCTATTCACTACATTTAAGTTTTGACACTTTATCAAAACCTAAGACTGACTTCATTAAAAAAAGGTATTGAGATACAAGGTTTTGACATGACAGCAACAAAAATTGTTACTAATGCCTAGAGAATGTGCAGTGAATGACGGACACTCTAAACAGGTAAGTGAGCAGACACAAAATATTCTGCAGAACACATGTGAAACATGGAGTTAAATCTCCTGCATTGTCATACAATGAAAATATGTATAGTGTGTTTTATGAAAGAAGATCCAAAGTTCACTAGAACACTATCGTAAAGGTATTCATAAAACAACTGATATGCACAATTGTTTCCAACTAGAAAAGAATGTTATTTCTGTTTATTTTAAAATCTCTGAGAGTATGCAGTAAATTAGAAAAAGTAATCAATGTTCAAAAAAAACTGTGATTCATTTTTTTCAGTAGCTTTAATCTTGGCCTCCAACATACAAAAATGAAGAAAGAGACTTGCATTACGTGTCTATAATAAAAAAAAAAAAAAATTGCAATCATTAAACCCGCAGGGCTATTTTCTGCTTCCTTGTAATACAGAACAGGAAATTAACAGTAGTAATTTCATGATATCTTCTAGTAAGTTTTTAAAGAAAGAAGTGCTTTGAAGAATAATTATTCAGAATAACATACTAACTTTACTTAGAAGCAAGACTCAGAAGTTATGCATATACAGTTGAAAAAACGACTCAGACTGCAAGTATTTGTGCGTAGTGGAAAAATACTCATAAAACAGTTATGTAGAAATAATGTTAAAGACAATTTCAGAACTAAAGTGGAATGTTTCAAGTGGAATCTGAACTTTGCAGGCAGTTTTAGGACAAAACTGGAGACTGCTACTAAACTGTAGATATACAAGTCTTGAACTGATGTTACAGTCCTCCTAGACACTGAAACAGCGCTCGTATCTCTGTGCATCCACTGACATTTAAGAACACAATCCTATATGTATATTCTAATTTTTAATTCCAGTACCCATGTAGCCTCTTTATTTGTCTCAGTCTGTATTTACTCCAATACTACATCTGCTGCATATTCAGCATGTTTCACAGCAGTATGAAATTGTATTTGGATTTTCCAAAGTGGAGATTCTCCCTTCATCCCAATTTTTGCCTTTTGGTTTTTTTTAATGCAGACAAATTAAACTAGTCTAAGAAAATAACCATTGCTAATTGTACTCTGGAATATCTGTTATAAGTAGAACATTCGAAGGAACAGCCAACAAAAACACTGCGCCAAGAAACCTGCTCTGCTTACTCCAGTCTCAGTTTCTCTTGTCCTAGTTGCTAATAGTGCGTGTTTCCCTCTGTGTACCTTACACCAACACACTGAAAACAAGTGAACAACACCCATCTAAAGAGAATACTAATCTTTTCTTTGTGCAGTTCCCCTGCCCCATAAAAGACAAAACCTTTCAAAGGAAATAT
Organism: Caloenas nicobarica; assembly: GCF_036013445.1. Taxonomy (NCBI): domain Eukaryota; kingdom Metazoa; phylum Chordata; class Aves; order Columbiformes; family Columbidae; genus Caloenas; species Caloenas nicobarica. The sequence continues at coordinate 29,471,998 of NC_088245.1, read as the reverse complement.
ATTTCTATAATCATATCTCTACTGTTTATATTCCCAGTATATGAAACAGGGATTCTAAACATTTTCAGGACATTAATTTTTTTATTATATAATTAACATTTCAGTTCGTCTCCTAGTTTTTCTACAACTACATCCTTCTTATTCCTCAAATTAGATGAAGCATTTTACTCAGCTAATTAATCTATATCCAAAGCATTTCTAGATGCAGAATATGGATTAATCCATTTTTATTAAATAAGAAATGATTTAACCCTCTATTCAACATTATTGAAGAAACCAGCTTCCTAAGAAGCCCTATGCTTCGATGCGTTTCAATAAGTATTTTGGTATCTTACCTAAAAAGATCTGCTAAATCAGAAGATTTTACCAGTTCATCTGTTTTCCAGTTATCAGATCCACTTTTCAAGCCAGAAGACGACATTCACTACCCTAAGAGCCCTCTGGCTGTTATTCTGAAATATTAAATCAGCCCAGGCCAACTGCTGGCCTAAAGATAAATTTAGTCAGGAGGTTATGGTGCTGATACAGCTCAAAAGTAGAGTAATCTTGAATACCTCAGGGCTTATTAATTCCGTTTTTGGAGGTGGGCCTAAGCTTATTCTAGCAGATGTTTTTGAGTGCACAAACCGCATTTCATGTCACCCCAAGAACACTTGCTAGTAGGGTTTCAAGGTGCCCTGAATACACCAAGGTATCCAAGCCAAGAGGATGGAAGTAAGAGAAGCTGGTGAGCCCGAGACACACCTTACAGTAACTACGTTGGTCTGTACTGTAGCACACCGGGGAGTTCCCATCATCAAGCCAGGGTACTAACGATGTCAGGTGACAAGAAACCAATTATCTTATCATTCCCTTGTACTGGGAGAGAGCCTGAAAAACTGGTTAGCACACAGAGATTGCAGCTACCTGGCTGCTCCCTCTCCTGTTGTCTGGCCTGGATTACTCATATTCCTCCATTACATCCATACAAGTAACTTTTCTGGGACTCTTCCAATAATGGTTTTGGTCACTGTACATTTAAATTGATTTTCATGAGAACAAAAGTAGTTTTCCTTATGAAAACAGCATGACAGACTAGATAGCAAAATATTAACTATGTATACCCAAAAAATTACTGGTTAGATTCAGCTCATGTAATTTCAGGTGCCTGGGCTCCCATTAGTCACTGGATAAGCAGCCAGTACAGCCCACGGCGTCAGAACAGAATTCACCTCAGCGTGGAACAGCAGGTGTTAAGGTTTCATTGACTGTTTTTAACACATCTCCACTGACTGTAACTAGAACTTAGAACCCCAGATGCAAACACCCACGATCTATGTATCCTAGCCAGAAATTTACTTGCCAGATATTACAATGCCATAGGCTGCCACTTCGGTGGCATGTGTCTTCTTTACACCCCGTGTCACATCCAACAGCCCTGTGCAGGTGTCCTACAGCCTCCTAAGTGGTGGAAGGCAATCACGTTTGGACAACTGATACCTATTCTTCAATTCAGGCAAGATGGAGTCCACTCAAGGTTTCTTTGTGTTTTAGATGAAACCAACATTGAATTGCTTCAGAAAGCAATTTGTCAGACTCATTTTTTTTTTCCCCTCAAGAATATCTTTCATTATCTCTAAGCACATACACAAAAGTAGAAATTAGGTGTTAGTGGACTCAACCTGGTAACCACAGCAAAATAGCATGCAAACCACACTGCAGCAAATAAGAGCATTACTTTCAAGTTGACTGTATTATTGTACTCGTACACTTCTTCTCATCTCTCCACTTCTACAGAGGGTTACCTTAGGCCACTGATTTTAATAGAGCCTAATTTTAAACTGTAAGTGGTCAAGATGTGTATGGTCAAAGGTTTTTCTGTTTTCTGTCAGAAATGTATTCCTTTCTGTATGTTTTCATTTTCATTCCACTTTGTCATTTTTCTTGGTCGATAAAATGCTATTAGGACTGACAAAAGTTGGGTCAAGAGCAAGAGACAGAAAGAACATATGATTGCAGCAGAATTAATGCGTTTGAGAACCTTACTACCTAGAGAAAATAAAGTAATTTACCCAAAAAGTGCTGATAAATTTGTCCTCAGGATTGTGGAAGTTCAGTAATATTTCTAGCAATAAACAGAAAAGCCCCCTTACAGCACACTTCTGCTTACTAAAACTCCCCCGAAAATCTCACCAAGTACAGTCACTGGTCATTTCCTTGTGTCAACAAATGTGAGTTTGGAGAGGTTCACGCCTAAATGTAAGCCTACTCAGTTTTTATTTATGCCTTTTAAAGATACAAGGACTCAACTGAAATGCCATTAAAAGATGGTTACTAAAATTTTCCCATTTTAAGATTCACAACTGCATTATAAAGCCATAACTCTTAAAAAAAATTTAAAAAACACATGCAGGCTAGAGATTGTTCATGGGAAAGGATGTTGTAGGAGGGCCACAGCTCCTATTAAAGCACAGATACTTAGGATACACACTTAAGCATTAAACATACTTTTTTTTTAACAGTCATTTGAAGCATTCTAAAATATCCAAGAATCAAATTTATATTCAGTTCAGCAGACATTACATACCTCAACAGCTGGAACAATATCTATGCCGACTGTCAGAAATTCTTCAAACTTTAGAAATGGATTAAAGCAGCTACCAACATCAAGTAATCTGATCTTCCCCAAGGAGTGGAGCAATCTGAGAAACAGCAAGAATTCAGTTTTATCAAATGTTATTTTTGAAGCTATATTCTGAATTACAATTTCAGATAACTCATGCAAAAAAATTTCTCATAGAACACCACAGGAGTGACTAACAGAAGTGAATGCCTTACTTTAACTGCTGATACACCTAAAGAACAAAGCTCTATCACTAAAGCAGATGGTCCTCAAGCAGAATAATTATGTTCTACTATGAACTTGTATATTTGTAGCAAGAAACTAAAATGGCAACTTATGTGTTCACTAGACAGGCTCTCTCTATTGCTTTGTGTTTCCCACTTACCTTCTTGTGGTATTTATTGGTGTTGAGGTCACACAAGTCAGAGTTAAAATTTCAGGAGTTTAAAAGAGAAATTGGCAACACTCTATGATCTATCTACTTGTAAGTCACATTTTAAAGGGCATCTGAAGTTCCATAATTGGTTTAATAAAGAGAACACATAATGGTCCTCCAAGGTAAATAAACAAACAAATCTAAAAATAAAAACTTTTAGTTATTCCCTACAAAAAATTTAAAATATTTTATTTGCTTTATGTTAGCTAATATTTTTTTGAAAATGGATGACTGCTGGAGGTTCACTCGAATTCTATTTTCAATGAATGCTGTGAAAGAGTTACACCAGTCCAGCCACAAACTTAAAAACTAGCTCCTCAGGTTGTAGGGAAGTTATTCTAAACATCTAAATGAACAGAAGTATTCCCTCAAAACTACTGGGGGAAAAACAAACAAACAAAAAACCAACCAAACAAAAAAACAAAACAAAAAACCAAACTCCAGTCCATGCCATGCAATTAGTTTTCTTTTGGAGTATCCAAAAGCTATTTAATGAGAAACAGTCAAAAATAGCCATCTGGTTTAGGAAAGAGTCCTAATCAGAGTACTTCTGAAGCACTCAAAAATTAAGATCTATCTCATAAGAATTCTGGAGAACACTTTAGTGAGCCAAAAATCTATCTCCTTATCTGCCACTGTGTGATGACCCTACTATTCAAGGTGAAATTACAGATAAGAAGGCCAATGGCTGTCATGCTAAATACTTAACTACGCTACTGAACAATAAAAGGTGAATGATAAAAAAAAGGGGGAGGGATTAACTTTAGAAATCACAATTTACTGCTTGGACTGATAGGGGTTGACAGATTGCTGAGGACACTTTAATATTTTAGTTCCAGAATGCTGCAGAGATGGATATATACCCTGCCAAAATGTCACTGAAAATGAAAAAACCTCACACTGAATAACTGGCCCATCACCTTTTCAACCACAGTCCAAAACCTCCTGGGGTAAAAAAACCAACTTTGCACGAGTGGGAGATCAGAAAGGAAACAGCAGACTAAAGAAACAACAAGAGGACATTCTTGTACTGTCTGGCAAAGTTCCCTTTATAGCACAGCAAAAGATATGTTAGAGGCTGGCAGATGAGATTTGCCTTTTCTTGGGAAGTTCTGACATCATCTGTGACCAACTGCCAAACCAGTCTGAAATGCCTTTGTGAAGATCAAGGTATAATTGTTCTTTTAAGTTAAATATATAGTTTAAAAAAAAAGATAAGATAAAAAGATGCCTGACGACCTTTGAGGATAGTGACTGCTGCCTTGCCTCTGAACATTTGTGGTCTTCGAGTCTGCAACCATGGGCATTTTCTTCATGACTAAGGTAGTTACCAGTATACATAATGTAGCACCACATAAGATAAGCCACCTGTAGAGAAGTACTAGCAGTCAGCTATCATGTCATCATTTAAAGATTTTGCCTCATCCTGGCACTTAGTTTGTCTAACCTGATATGCTGACCCTCTTAACTGAGTGCAACATTCAAATTGTAATTATTTTATCACTAATATCAAGGAATTTGCTGTTGAATACATCCTACAACCAAAGTCACACTTCTTTAGTTTTTTATTTTCCGTTCAGTCTGAATTTGGAGGCCTCTACTGTTTTTTCTTTCTTTGTAATTGCAACAAACCAGTAAATGCTGGAGTTAAACAATTCTGTTTAAGTCCACTAGTACAGACTTTACATCCACCTGTTCTTTAAAACACAACTTTGAGTGCATCCACGTATCAAAAAAAAAACAACCACCAAAAAAACCAAACCAAACAAACCTCCCCCAAACCAACCAACCAAAAAAACAAACAAAAAAACCCCCACACATACAAAAAAAAAAAACCACCACCAAAAAACCAAACCAAACCACCACAAAAAAGCCCCCACAAAACAAAACCAAACCACAAAAACCCCAGCAGTCAGCAATAACGCCTTAGACTGCTAGCACTCAAGAGTTCAAGCTCTTTCTATTGGATCCTTTACAGGACCGCGTCTCAAAATTTCCAGCAAGATTTTTAAGATATTAGAATACCCAGAATCCATTAATAGAGGCAAACAAACGCGAACTCACAGCTTTCACAGGGAATTCACAGGAGAGAGACCGATAAATTTTCAGTGAGCAAATGTTGCTTTTTGCTTCAAGTTTCTGTAGCCAATTCAAATTAGCATTTCCAAAATATCATTTGTCATCTTTCTGAGAAAGATTCAGCCCTAGAGAGACAACTGCAAAAACTTTCAGGAACAGATCTGCAGGGCTATGGAGTCCAACAAAACCAGACACAATATAGCAACAACAAAGCAGTATGGAATACTGCAGAAAAAAATAAGCAGCAATAAAGAGATCTGGGCTCTCTGTGCTCCTCCTAAACTCCCAGCGTTCTACCAAGGAGAGGATGTTGGAGAAGCAAGAAAAGATTTCTTGTTGCATTTGGCAGAATAATAATGCCAAGTTTAAGGATTTTGCTTCTACACAGGATGGAAGATATCCAGGGGATACTTCTGTCAGCATCACCAAGACAAATAATGCAACAATTTAAGTTAAAACTGCACCCATTACCAGGCTACCCTGTGAGTCAGTTAGCACTGAGTGAGATTTCAGAATGATGATGATAGCAACAATTTTTTCCCAGCTTGGATGCCAATCTCAATGTAAACTGTACATAGGAATTTGAATACTGCAGTGGGACCACTGACATCCTGGTGGCCACAAACCACAGATATGGGCTGAAGTCAGGTAGTGTCTTTTTCCACGTAAGGCTTGTATGAGATTTCTCAGACTAGCATGTCTCCTTGTCTAGCAAATGGAGACACTAATGGCAGATTCTTTCTTATTTGAATACAAAAATGTATGTACACTTGCATTCTACGTAAGAGTCCAATGGTAACAGCAAAAGAATAGAAGACACATGGGACCACAGAAAGCACAAGAGGGAATGTGACTCTATAGTGCAGAGAAAACTTCCCATAAAGAAGAGTGACAGCCCTTAGAGATCTTAACATGTTCCATTTTAAGTGTTTGATGAAATACTTGTACAGATTGAAATTCAGCAGCACAACCCAGAACCCTCTAATCTCCAGAAGAGCCCACTTCACCAACAGTAGAGTGAAAAAAAAAAAAATTCACTGTGATGTATTCTGTCTTCCTCTCTTATAAAACCTGCGCTCTTAGCTGAAGCATTTTTGATTGGGTTAAGTGAGACACAACTTCAGACTACTACAGTGTTGGGGCACACTTCTGGAAAGCTACAACTCTGGATTCCAAGCTGAGCAGAAGCTAGAGACTCCTTCTACACTGATGGTCAACAGATCTAAGGCATTCAATTCAGGGCAAATTCACTCTGATAGGTGTGTCTCATCCAAAGAGCCTTGTAGTCCAAGTTCAATGCAAATGTACTCTGAAACCTTAGAAGTAGCAGAGATTCAGATGCTCACTTGTGTCTTGATTTCCTGTTGCTTGTCAGGTTTCGCTGCCTCTCAGAACACAGGCGCAATGGATCGTCTAGTAACAATTCTCAGGCTACCAGTTACCAGTAGGAACAGCATCCTAGTTAAGTGCTTGAAATAATTTGGAAGCATTTTAGATTCAGTCACTGAACATATACAGAGGGCACAGACCACCAATTCAGATACCTATTTTTTCAGCACTGTGACTCAAGTCAAGATTTCGCAGTGAGAATGTAACTGTAATCCAGGTGACAGCCACTGATCCAGCGACTTTGTTAGAAATGTAGTCTTGCTGAATTCACCCTTCAGCCCCCAGTTTCTTGGTCATTTTTAGTCGAGACAACATTAAAACCAAGGGAAGTACTTTGCCACTGTAGGTAATTGCCAGACACATATTGAATTCACTGTTCTCCAATGCATTAGTGTACAGGTAGGAAAATGAAATGTGAAGTTAAACATCAGGAACCGGTAAAATGTACATAACCTAGGAAATCAGTGCAATTTAAATTATATCCCACACTTGTTTATTTCAGGAGCTTTATTAGATGGACTATAGCTCTTGATTATTAGCCCCCTTAAAAATGCGCCTATTATTCAACTAGGTGCTGTACAGGTTAAGTGACATTTTCTCCTGGAAGTAGATAGAGTAGCTATACGACTGTAAGGAAGGTCACTTTACCTCTAAAATTAATCACTTCAGGTGCTGATCTATTAGTTTACAGTTTTCAATTACTCTATTATTTATTGAGGATACAAGGGGAAAAAAATTCAGAAGCCTTATGCTGCTGTCAGAAGAACAGAACAAAGCTATACATCTGGTTCCCAGCGGGAACACTGGTATGCCTCAAATCTTACAAAACATCTACGCATAAAGATACTCAATGGGAAGTTCTAGCTTGCTGAAACACATATGAAAGAACGAATGACAGGTTGTACCTTAAGAGATAGTCAAACCATTCTGAGAAGAATCTATATCAAAAAGGTTATGATTTTTACCATTAAGGATAAAAAGTAAGACTCTTTTAATCTGATGGAAAAAGATAAACAATAGTCAAAAAGAGAACAAAGCAGGGACCGATTTATTGAAGGGAGGAGCTGTTAAACAGCAGATAACAGCTGCTTTTATCTTGCAAGTCTGAGCCACTTTGATGTCCACCTTCACAAGGTACAGTTGTAATGTTAGAGTTGTAATGTTAGAGACATAAGAACTCATTCTAGGAGGAAGGAAGTGTGGTGAACAATGTTACATTTCACCGAGATGAAAGTAAAAAAGGATTATTCACACTACTTATTTCTGTGAGGCTCACCAATTTTAATCTGGCAAAGCGGTGAGCAACATGAGGAACTAGAAATGGGTTCAAAGTAGCTAAGTGACTTTCTGAATTGCAGTAAATTTGCACTTCTGGTTTCCATGATGTTTCCTACCATCACCTTTCAGTGCTGGCTGAGTGCTTTCTACTTCTCTCCACATCTCCCACCATCTTTTTCACCACCTGTGCAACCTTTTATTCCTGAGCTAGCTTTCCTCCTTACCAGGCAACGTACAGTATCTCTACAATGGCTTGCCAGTAAAGGTAAGCTCAGAAAGAGCTCCTACATAAGGAACATGCTTTTAATCCTACTTGAGAGAGGATTATGTACGGGAAGAACAAAATTACTGTCTTTACCAGAGTAGAACAAAAAGTCACAGGCTTAGTCATACATACGGACAACTACACGACTCTTATCTGTAGCATTACATTACCAGAATGGAGTGACAGTATTTGAACAAGAGTGTGTGTGGGAGGAGGTCTTGTACCAAGACCTCCCCAAGATTCAAAGCCTTCACTAACTGGTCAGTGTAGACATGGTAGAAAAGCATTTCAGGAGAAAGGTACGCTTTGTGTAATATGCAATCCATCTTCACTCTGAAAAACTCTGTCAGCTCTTCTATAAGGCATAAAGGAAGAATCTGAATCTTGATTTCTCTGGGCAGCAATTTGGAAGAGCGATGCCTTGTTGCTTTATGGTCTGTACAAGTACTAAAAAAACCTTACTACCATTCGTTGCTTACTCATGTAAATATTACGAATCTTGTCTTTGCAGGTATGTCTTCATGGATGTATGTATTTTTAAAGTTTTGAGAATGAAGATAAAAATCATTATCACTCACTATATTAACAAATACTTTTAAAGTTATTTAATAAAAACTCCACTATTAACTACTTTCTCTACACACTAGTCAGAACAAAAGATAAGGCTACAGACTACTGTTAACAAGAGAAAACTCAAGTGAAGTGAGCTCCACAACAGCCATTATAAACTCTGTACAAAGTATGTAGAGCACATGCAAAGAGGGCACTAATGCTTTATCACAACAAGGCCTCCCACTGGAAGACAAATCAACTTTAAGTAGTGTGTGATCATGAAACCTATTATATTTAAAAAAAAACCAAAACCAAACAACCAAGAACCAACAAATTGCTATTTATAGTAATGGTAAAATTATGTGTTAACAAATGCCAGCATTATTCGGATGATGTAAGGTATTTGTACGTGAAAGTGCCTGGCTGTTCTCATTAAAAACGGATATTCATTTTGAGGCTGACTTGGCAAAATGAGCACTAAAAAGAGGAGTTGGTAGGGGAAGTCAGCTTATGAGAAGCCACTACCTTCATTTTGGAAGCATCTGTTTTGTCATAATAGGACAACAATGGGGAAAGTGTTTTCATTTTGCAGGTAACTATTCAACTATATACGCATTTGGGATCTTTATGCCTTTTGCAAATTACTCTACAAACATGAGAAACCACAAAAGATGCCAGCTCATTGAGACAGACATCTGCTAATAACATTAGTAACATGCTCATTCCTTTCCTAATACTATATGTAACTTAAAGTAAGTGGTGATCACAGAAGACATGCTACGCAATAATGAGAAAAATCTCTTCACAGAACAGAAAAAACACTATTGCAGACAGTTGTAGGAACTGGTCTATAAAGAATATGAAGCAAGTCATAAGTGTAACATTTAATGATAATATGCTTATGCATTCATTATTCCATTATACTTGCAAAATATCGAATTTTTTCCATTGCACATGGAATAGCCACAAACATGACCCATGTTATTTAGGGAAAAAAGGAGAGTGGGACTGTAACTGAAATAATAAAGCTACTCTTGAATGCCAAAAAGAAAATTCTTATTTGAGTGAAGGTCAAAACCAAAATTAAAACTGTTGTTAGAAAAACATCTCAAGAATACTACAACTTCTGCGGAGCCAGTCATCAGAAAGCTAGCACATTTAAAATTAAGGGTTATAATTCAAAATTGCTTTTGAAGTGTATAATTGGAATCAAGAGTTTCTCTGCAATTATTTATGAAGAGAAAGTTTTAAGTACTCTGATATTTACATTTGGCACTTAGTACTTACATAAGCAATTGACTTTTCAACAATGCTCAACAGCCATTAGATTCTAACTTAATTAATGTCTCCCTTATTTCACCTCAAGGTTTAATATAAATTGCATTGCACACCAATGACATACAAAAGTGAAATTGCTCTAACACTTAAATGAAGATGACTAAGTTGTCATTCTCAAGCAATTTTTTTTTTATGGTGTCCACCAAAATATACTACAATATAAATACTTCTTGAAACATGTATATACGTCCACATGAAAATGCCCTTCCTGAACTATTAAAAAGACATCAGATTGTTATGGAGAGAAAACATCCAGGTAAGTCTTATCACACATAGAAGGGAAAAAAAAAAGTCTGGAAAACAAGTAAAACTTACTCTTCTGTTATAGCTTCATGATTTGTCAAGCCAAAGTTTGGCAAGGGATCTTCAACCTTGGGAGCCTGGGGAACATTTAAAGCTGGAGTGGTCTTGGAAGCAAGAAGTGCTCTTTTTTCATCTTTTTCAAGTGCTTTTCTTTTCCCACCGTTCTGAAAATATTCTCGGCATACACTGAAAAGATAAAAAGAAAAATTCCCCAGAAAAACAGAATGCTATTTTTAGTTATTACTATAAAAAAGACACAAGACAGAGGTTTAAGAGATACAAGTACAGTCAGCTTTTAAACAGATCTGGGTTTTACTACAACTTTGTTATATCAGTTTTAGGAAACTGCACTACACCCAAAGACATAATTAAAGTTGAGCAGTGTTTCATTTCCAAAAGCTAGGCCATAAATCACAGCTGAGTGAACAGATTCAAAATAGTTTTATCTGGATAAACTTTTAGAGCAAGACAACAGAAGTCTTGTCAGAACACCACTAGACGGTAAACGTCGGCTGTCACCCAAGCAGCACAGTTCTTCACTAAGGTGCAAAACAGTTATTAACTAGCTTTCCATAAATGCAAAGGCCTTTGAAACATTTGCCTTGCAAGGCACGTAATGTGTGGGAAAAGAAACATAATCCAGGCTTATGGGCTAATTTACATACGCCAGTTTTTAATTTTAATTGAGTTTGCCTGGGGTGGTTTTTGTTTTTAAGTAACAGATATCTGCAGTAGCTGTATTATTGTGGAAGACTTAGTCTGGCTTTTAATTTTTCCCATACTTAATTATTTTGCTAATAGGAACCAGAACAAAATAATCTGCTCCTACTTGAACAGAAATGTTAACCAGTTTAAAAGGAATGCATGTTATAAAAAAGTTAAATTGCACCTGCATACTTCAACAAGTAGTCAGCATTAGCGTATGAGAAGCAAGAATCATGTTTAAGAATAACTGAATTTTATCCACAAAACAGAACTAGAATTGGAAACAATTTGTTGCAGTGAAATTAAAAAGCCTGACTCACCCTGCACAAAGCAGCATTTTTAATTAGATGTGCCAGCCAAGTATCTGCACAGAAAGTTTAATAGAAATAGTACTTGTTTGAATGTTGTTTTCATAACAATCCATTTTTATGATGCTTTCTTGAAACTCACTCAGTTTTCCTCTAACAGAAGTGCAGAGGTTTGAAGGAAACACTCCAGAAAACATAAGTTCAAGTGTAGTTTAATAACACCTTATACAAAGCAGGACCAAGATAACACCATATTTCACATCACAGATTCAGGGAAGGACATGTTGGTATAATGCTGTATTTAAACAAAAAATAGAGACAAGGACTTTGAATACACAGGCCTTAGATAAGGGTTGGCAATATCATAAGCACCGAACATATCTAGCTTCTCCATCATATAAGATGTGAAGGAAAGAAGAGTCATTGGAGGTGAGCTCCTTAAAGGGAAACATATGCAATCAAATAGGTACAGACAGAAGTTGCTTTACTCCAAGCTGGTAGGAAATAACAACTTTGAATCAGTAAGTGTATAATTACAGTAGCACATTATGTCCAGGTTACTAATTCTTGCTGTGAGGGAAAAAAAAATAAGTTATCCTGGAGACATTTCTGTGCTGACACACTCATAGGACCTCAAGATCAAAACTGACCTGTGTCTAACAAACTCAAAACACAACCAAGTTTCACTTTCTCATGCAGACCATTGGCATTCTTGCACTAAACATAAAAAGTCTATAATATAGACAATAACCTTAGAGCAGGAAAGACAGCCATACGAAAAAAGCTCAGTAAATGTTTTATTTTTAATCAAAAAGTTACAAATTCTCAGTAATCAGAGCTATTTTCAGACCAGAGAGAAGTTACGTGGAATAAAGAAATAAAATCCACATCTTAACAGTACGGAGCAAAATCACATGCAGAGGCATGAATAGCAGTCCAGGCTGCAAAACTCCCAGATATACAAACTGTGAAACCATACCAACTCTACCTATTAGACATTGCAAGTATGGAAAGACAGCAATTATAAAATTAACAAAGTTAAAGCAGAAGGAGCCAGTCATTTAACTTACCAGGGAAGAGATTAAAAACATCAGTAAACAAAAAAGAACCCTAGAAAAACACCTGAATTATTGCTGGTCTGATAATAAAATTTGTATTTCACATCTGTATTATTTGTTTATAAGCATATGATCAATTTGGAACTATTTATTTCTGTGCATCATTTTGTGAAAGAAAGGAAACTCAGGAAGGAAAAAAAAAAAAAACAAACTTTTTCCTCACCATTTATCAGCTACTTTACTACTTTGTTAGAATCTTGCAGTCTCGTTATTTTTATTCGCAGACTTGTTTTCTCATTATATCTCTTAAAACATCCAGAATCAATGGCGGTTTAAATAGTGTTGCACTGCCACAACCTTGGGAGAAAGTTATTTTTTTCTCTCCTCAACTATTGATGTTATCAACCTTTTCAGTCACTAGAAGCTGGTATGTTACCCAGCTTAACACTTAATGATCTGTTGCACAGGAAAACCATGTACTTGCCAAGTGTGGTATAAGCTCCTCTTGTCACTGAGAAGCCATTTCTTCCTCATTCCTGGTACTGGTGCAAATCAGTATTTTTTTCCATCCTTCTACCCCTGTCTATCATGTCAACCGAGCTCTCCTAATTGTATATTCTTCTTAACTGACCTTCCTTGTGTGCACATAAGACACTACCAAAGTCAACCATGAGGAGAAGCATCTCCTAGTCCTGGGGTTCTCTGCTGGTGGACAGAGGGGCCAGTACCACAAGAATGTCCAAAACTCGGTAAAATTGTTCACATTCAGATCCTAGTCTGCATCCCTGTGCACTACCATGGGGAAGAAAAAAAAAACACTCCACCCATCCAAACAAAAAACCTCAGGCAACACTGGACTTTAAAACCACTGAGGATTAACTCAATTTCACACCTTTATGAAGGTACAGTAATTTGGACAGAATTACTACCTGTTGCCCTTTCGGCTCCTGTGGCCTCAGAGGAGCTGTCTATGAAACCCTCCAGCTTCGACACCTCCATGGGGCACAGCAGCTCACCAGAGGTACCACGCTCGGGAGCTCATCCCATGGTCACTTGTTGATGTAGCCACATTTAACTTCATGGCCAGTAAAAGCCATCATTGATCACACTGTGATTTTGAGCATGCAGCTATACGAACATGACTACATTTAACAACTGTCTCAAGTAACAAACAGAACATCCCTGAATTACCCACAAAGAGAAATACAATTAAGGAATCTATCTTATAATTCTGAGAACTGACATGGCTCCATTTTAATTGACATTTAAGCTTTCAGACTTTGATGATCCGATATTAGCTCCACAGTTAACATACTTGTTTGTGCAGAATTATGCAATATAAATGCTACCTGAGCTAACACTACAATTTACATAAACTGAGAAATAAACATTTCAGGTCTAAACTGTTAAAGTTTGCTGGCAGAGAGACAAGTGAGCTACCCAGTTGATGTCTTTGCTTAAAAAAAAAAAAAAAAACAACAAAAAATTAGGTATTTCCTCAGTGAAGCTTGTTTTCCATACTCTGAATTTCAAATGGTAAACAATCCGCTCAAATTGACCCACCTGCTCTGCGATTTGGGCTGGACACATACAGGAAGTTTCAGTAAAAGCCAATATGAATACATATTCAGTAGTTAATATTCTCCAGCAATGAAAGAGAAGTTTCGTTTCTGAATACAGTGACCAAAACCTAGGGTTTCAATAGAATGTATAATAAAAAAAAAAAAAGGGAGAATTGCTAAAGAAACACCATATGAAATTTAAAAGCCATTAAAGATTCAGTAGTTAGTTCTTCTTGTTAAGTAATAATGAACAAGTACATGAAAGCTGGCATGGTCAGCTTTTACCATGGCAAAAAGCAGTTTCTAATAGCCATTATCAACACTCAAGCGTTTCAAGCAGCCAGTTTTACTGACTGCTTGAAGTCAGTAAAGAAGAACTGACACAGTCCATCTCTTTCCTTCTGCTTCATAATGAGGAAAGGTAAGGTTGACTTATGTTCCTTACAATATTTACTAACCAAAAACTAATACTGAAGATGAAGTGCACTGAGGGTACAGAGAAATAACATACTTCCCTTCAGAGCTGAAGGAAAGCCTGGACTTATCATCATGGTTTCTGTCTGCAAAATACTTCTCCCCTCTTCCCACACAGTGAGGAATAAGTTTATTAATGTCAACCGACAGAACTGCTGACCTGAAAAAAAAAAAAAGTGTAAACTCTTCTACAGGTTTAATCCACCCACCTCCCAACCTCCAAAGAAAAAAATCAAAGAGGGGAAAATTCACAATTTCCTTTGTACACATTAATCATATCTAGAAGAGCAGAAAAGTTTCCTCTGGACTGGAAAATATTTTGCTATTGTCATGAGCACCCAGCTATAGGTTAAGGAAATCCTGTATGCAGCCTAAGTGAGAGCACTAGGTTTCTCAGTCTAAAGTATTGTAACTTTTTCTCATCATAACATTAAACTTCAAGTTGAGAAACTTGTATACAATACATTTTTCCATTTTTGTACTTGTTCAGTTCTAGGATTTTGAGATATTTTCCTTTTGAGAAACACAATTAGGTCTGTAATCAGATGTTTCTCTGGTGTGGTGTCCACCCCTCCACCCTAAGCCAGCTTCTGGAAGCAATATCCTTAATTACCAGAGGATTCCAAGAACTTCAAAATAGCCAGCAGTTATCATATGACCACTGCTCTAATTAGTTGCAGTGTTCAACAAACAGATATAGTTTTGTCAGAATGAAGTATTATTTAAAAGCAAAAATGAAGACTGTCATACAAACATGAACAATGAACATTAAGTCTTTTTTTGTATTTTAAATGGTTTCCCTCCTCCTGTTTACATCACTTCCTTCTTAATTCCATTCTCCTGAAAGTGAATTGCTCAGCTCAGTGCATTCATCAAGAAAAGCTGCAAAACAGTGTTGAAAGGACTTCAAACATTCATTCATTCAGTCTTCCAGACCAAAACAGGATCAGCTTTCCAGTTCTAGCAGAGACCTGTTATTCTCAAAGATCCTGTAAGAGATCACTCAGCCTTCTCGTCTTTAGACGAGACAGCTCCAGCCAGTTTCTAGAAAGAATGAGAAAATTTTTGATAATTTCTTTATCTTTCTTGGAGTTAAGCTGCTGTTTGTTATTTTTTAAATGCAGTGGCCAAGGTGATGTTTTGGCTGAGAGCAATGCCAAAGAAAGTCAGAGGAGTACTTTACATATCTGTGGACAATCTGATTAACACACTCGAGTAGGATATTTGCCTTTATTGCAAAAGCATCCCATGACTGTTTTCATATTCAGCTTGTGGCCTGCTATAGAATCCAAATGCTTCCCTAAAGGGACTGACACCAATTACTCCCTGGCCTGTATTTGTATAGTTGATAATATTTGGTATAGTTAACAACACTGTCAAATTTATTCCTGATCTCAGAGTGACAATTCTTTTCTGTTTTATCTCGTTTGCAAATTTAATAAATAAGACTTTATTTTAGCAGACTGCTGAAGAAAATATTGATTAGTAACAGATGCAGAGACAGACACTGACAGAGTCCCCAGTAAATCACATTTTTAATGATAGGCTTCTAGCATCTATTCCCTGCAAGTTTTTCCAAACAGTTCTGCACTCACCTGACAGTAACTTCATCAGTCTGTATTTGTTGAGTTTGCTCATGAAACAGTCAAAAGACTTTTTTAAAAAACTGCAGGTCTAAATAGTGCTTTGTCATGACAGCTGTTTTTATAGTTAGAAGTGCAGATTTTGGTTTTTGTTGTTTAAAAAAATAGCCAAGTCAACACAAGTCTTAACACTGATGCAAAAGCAACAGAAAGAAGCAAACCTGCTGGTCTAGCTTATTTTGTTCTAACAAGAACCAGAACAGGCTGGCATTCATTGTCTATACAAAGGTTCACCAGCCTACCTATGCCAGCAAAAATTAAGAGTTAGGACAATTATTCAGGGTAAACATCATCTTATACCAGTTTGATTTTTGTGTTGTAATATAAATGAAACGAAATAGAAATGTTTGTTTCCAAATACCATTTGCTACTGTATTCGGTTTTCTAAAGATATATAAAGAACATAAGGGAAGGACAGTTGAGTGTTGCAGGTTTTTTACACCACCACTCAGGGGGATCATTAACCTGTATGTGGAAGTGACAAAGTTTTAATCCCTCTTTCCCTCCCTGCTCTTCCTCCTCACTAATTATTATATATGATGTTGCAGTGAACAATAAAACTAGCCCTTTACAACGCAGCATGTGGTCATCAGCATAGGCTATCATGTACTGCTTTTACAGTTTCTCAAATCTGGCTATGTGCTTGTTTAAATCAATAACTAATGAAGAAGTAAAATAATAAGTTTTATCTCATCTGGTTTGAGCATTGATGACAGAACAAGGATTCTTCCAGTGGCTTCAACTAAATAGCTAGAAAGACTTTCAAAATGGGAATGCTGCAAGAAAATATTTATTCTTGGTCCTGAGGCATACGCATGGCTTCTCTAGTGGTTATTCTGCATTCTCTGATTTACTTTATCAGGTGCTTGTTTGTAAGAGAATACAAGAAAAATGAAGAAAAGATTAAAAAGAAAACATCTTTTTTTTTGGTAACTGTTGGAAAAAACATTTCTCAGGTTCAGATCTCAGAAAAGATATATCTTCAATGAAAACCAAAAAAGCCCAGACTATGCTTTCTTCAGCAGGAATACACTAGTGATTCCCAAGTATTTTCAGCATTTCATTCCCAAATTAAACTTCATCTAATAAATCAGCTACCTTCCTGCTGTCATGGTGACAGTCAAAGCACTGAGCAAAAGCTTTCAGTGAAGTCCATGCAAGTCAAGGTCTCTTCCATGCAATCATGCACCCAGACACAAGGAGGAGCAGCAACAAAGGGAGCTGCCATCTGTATGGCACCTCTTGGAGCTTTGAGAAGGAACGAAACATTGCAGAACATAAAGTCAACCTGAAATGTTCTGGTATCCAGGCATCCAGGCCTCGGTTTAATCCAATACACACAGAACTGAAATGTATCCCGCTTTTTCTACTGATATAAAGCTCCTGACCCCTTGGCTTTGCAAACTGAAAAGGTACATTCTATTATAATTGAAGCTTTCTACTGAGACAGAGCATTTTACTGTCTCTTACCGGGTAGATTCTCTTAATATCAGTTCATGCAGCAAGGTCCAAACTGGACGCTTGCTTAAATGTTTATTGTGTAAATCTTGTAGGAACTACAAACAGAAAACAAGTGAGACACAAAGCCAAAAAACTTCAATACACAGGCTATCAACTGTTCCTCCCCTGTCCACAAGGAACATTATCCTGTCCTACAGGGTAATAGAGAACCTTGCCACAAGCTAAAGGGACACTGTTTACCTGAAATTAAAGCACACACAGCTCTACTGAAAAGTTTCACATATTAGTTGACAATCAAACTGTAAGAAAATATCAAGCAATGTTCCATGTGAATCTGCCCTGTGTCCAGTACAATTCATTTTTTTGTAGATAACCTGACCATAGTCAGTACTCCTCTTAACTGGCCTGCAATGCCAAGTTGGGGCAGGGGTGGGAGGAGATGCTGCAAGAAATCACAGTATTAGAATTCAATATGATTCCAGAGTGTAATTTAGTAAAGAGAAATACAAATACCAGCATTCCCACAGAAGTAATGAATAGCACAAATATAAGAAAACAACTAACAACTTAGGAAGCCTATAAAAAAAAGAAACGGGCAATTTGGGATCACAAATCAGCATAAACGAATCCCACATCAATTAAAAAAACAACCCAAACAAAAAACCACAGAAACCCCTCAAATAGGGTCAACAGCATAAACAAGATTTTACTACAACCTCAATAATATTTCTTTATTTTATTTATCCCTGACAAGGCCATTGGAACATTCTGTCCAGTTTTGGGCATAGCTCTTCACAACAGATTCAATTCTCTTGTAACTGGGATAAGGATATACAAAACACATCCAGAAAAAGGTCTATAAAGAAACACATAACTAGGTGTTTTAGTTTTGTTTTGGTTTTTTGAATGAAAGGATAAGAGATTGATATGTAAAGGAATGGGTTTCAAGTATTTAAGAGTCTATGGTAGAGAAAAAGGAAACTAGCTTGTTCTAACTCGCTCCATTTCCAGAAGCCACAGAACAGCTCAAGTTGCCACCAAGATATACTCTAGGTCAACTGTTTCACAGTCATTCCCCCCCCGCTTTTTTTTGTTTTATGGGTTTAAAAGACCCATGTAATGAATTTAAATTTAATGATACCACATCTGCTGTTCTTTGCTGCTTCTTGCTCTGCACTTTGTACTCACCTGCAGGACCTACAGACTGGCACACATTACTTTTCACTTGTCTAAAGTCATTCCCAAAGGCAGGACCACTGACAAATTCTCTTCCCAGTTAGACTTCAACAATATTTTGTTTTATTCTGCTGTACAGATTCCATAGTATACCTTAGATGCCAACTGTATGTAGGAATCCTGAGTGACCAACATTTTGCCTCTTTTAGTTTATTGTCCTCAAGGATTGAAATAGTTTAGCTGAACTCACTTCATGACTTTACAACTAGAATAACCCAAGAAAAATTAGATGTTTATGACTTACAGGAATTTTAAAATTTAAAATCAATTTAAAACAAGTTTCACAGAGGTTAAAATCTATTGCAGGAGATTAAGACTTGAAAATTAAGCACCAGAGATTTGCATTTAGAGATCAAAT
The DNA here is from genome assembly GCF_036013445.1 of Caloenas nicobarica. Taxonomy (NCBI): domain Eukaryota; kingdom Metazoa; phylum Chordata; class Aves; order Columbiformes; family Columbidae; genus Caloenas; species Caloenas nicobarica. Next base: position 29,452,951 of record NC_088245.1, on the reverse strand, counting down.
ACTATTATATGCGCAAATCAAACCAAAGTCCTGAAAATTAAACTTGAGCTACAGTCACTGCATTTGCTCGGTTTAGGTTCAAATGCACGGAAAACTACTTCATAGGCTTACTTGCAAACAGCTTCATTATTTGAGGGGGAAAAAAAAACGTTGCTTGTTGAAGATATTTTAAAAAAAAGGGGTCACCTTATAACAAAACACTTCATAAGCTTTATTTTTTTTAGTTAGTTGGAACAGTAAGACAGTATATGTTTTAGGAAGCAATAAATCATTAACACGTTATAGAACAAAACTTTAAAGACCAAAAGAAAAAAAAGCCTAAGCCTTGTATTATAAAGAATTGCAAATAGAAGCGTGCAACTGAGTCTTTCAAGTACATGAAGATTTACCTGCAACACCATTCAATTCGGCCTTCCCCTTCACAAGTTTTTGCCCAGTGATTATCTGCAAGGTTTTTCATCGCCACAGCATATTCACAGAGGGTTTCCTCATCCTCACAGTGCTCACGCCAGATCTTATCAAAGTCTCCCACTAAACAAAACAACAGGGAAAAAAACCTGCACATTAGATACAAAGTGTCTCGTTATCTCCATGGCAAAATCCCCATCTTCCAATTAAAAAGTTACGTAACACACCAAGAGATTACTTTACCTGCATATAACAAAAACAAAGTCCCCTTTCTCTAGTCAAAGACAAAATTCCAGGTTTTGGAGAAGGGGCTATTGGGTACTTGAGAAACTAGCAATATTCACAGTGTCCTTATTTCGTTCAGTTTGTTGTGTGAAATTCAAGTCCCTGGGAAGTTTTGCTTTGAGGTTTCTGTGCATGAGCATTAACATGACAAACGTTTTAGAAATGTATGACTGAAAGGTTTCCTAGTAGCATTCATGTCCATGGCAAATACATCCAAAAATGCCTAAAATGGCAGTTTAACCTAGATTATAGATTGCTTTGGATACATTGGAAAAGGAATTCAAGCCTTCATTGATGTCTGCCTAATCTAGACAGTCTGGATGAGTTAGCTTCTAGCGGACAGTACCGAAGAGTCAAACCAACTACAGTCAGAAAATCACACCTAAATTTGTCTGCTGATCTCCAGGGGCAGATTTATTTTCATGCTCTTCACCTTGCTAAAAAGTCTTGCAGGTTAAATTCTGGTACTTCCAAGTAATTAAACATCATGATTTTCCCTCTTTTGCTGCTAAGTATCCACTTCTCCTAGCTTGCTTTATATAATGTACTGCTAAACAAAAACAGGATAAAGGCTATCATGGCTAGCCACAATTCCTATTGTGGTTTCTACAGCATGCAAACGCTTGGTATACCTTACTAAAAGGACATTTCTGCCCTAATACATGCTCACTGGTATGATCTTCACTAATTCCTCCTGTGTTTCTTAATCACAAATGTGTGCGCACATCTAGTATAAATATATATAAATGTGTAGAATAAAAATTATCTACTGATTCTGCACCTACAAGCCAATACAGCTAAAAACAAGTTTTCAAGAGCAGAGCTACACTTTAAGCTTTGACTAGGGCAATCAACATGCATTTCACAACGTGGTTCTAGAATCAGTTTTTGCAGCACCTTCATCTTACAAAGAAATATTTTAAAAGTGTATGAAGCATAAGCCAGCTATTAATGTCTGCTAAAGCCTGAAAGTAGCTTAGAGTATGACCTGTCCTTCTCGCGTCAGTAAGAGATTCTTGTTTCTAACCGACTTAGGACAAGTTCTTCAATATACTTTGTTTTAATCAGCAGTATTAACAGATTTCTTCCAGTGGCAACCTTTTTCTCTTTTTCCCCTCATGTGCAAAGCAATAACAATCCCTTACCTCACCTGTCCTTCACTTAGAGCACGACTGGGTACGATGGACAAGTATAGATATTTGTATACTGAGAAGATTTAATCCAACCATCCAGGTTACTCCCTATTTAAGTTTGGTTTAGGGATGTCACAGCAATTTTCTCCTGAAAAATACTCATTTAGCACACTCGTACAATCATCAAAATGAGTCATGTTTAAGGTTAGGTGTTTATACTCCCTTGTGCGAGATGGCAGATCAGATGGGACTGGACATGATTTAGTTTTAACAACATAGTGAAGCTATGCAAGAAATCACGTATTCTGCTTACTATTAAACAAGTATATATGAGAAAGTTATTAGACTGGACAAAAATTACAGTATATTTGAGTGGTATCCCTCATTATTTCCCAAATAACTCAAGTTTAGAGACAGATGCTTTATAAGGAAAGGTGCTGGTGTTGTCACCAGGTGACCACTGGAGCAGAGAAACACCCAAGCCACAGCAGGCAGGTCCCGTAGGGGTTTCTGCTAAAACTTGCCAGTTTTCAGAGATTTCAAAAAGGTCTTATGTGGAAACAATCATACAGGACAGAACATACTCTATTGACAAAAGAGAGCAAGAAACGGTATAGACAGTGGCCTACCAGCAAAGGGGGCAAAACAAGCACAACTCTTACAAATCTTTATTTCTTGTGTCAACAAAGCACAGAGCCCATGTAGCACCAAGCCAGAAAGCACTAGTCAACTTCAAAGTGTATTCTCAAAGCCAATAAATTCTGCTGCAATTTAGATAAAGTTTCATAGTTTGTCTGCCACAATACTATGAATCTCACTGTGTGCTCCAGACAACTGTGAAATGCTCGAGTGACACGCAGATGCTAAAGTTTTGTTTGAAGAATACACAGCTAATTAGAAAGGAAAAAGTAAATAAGTGAACACTCACTGATCGAAAACATCATAAATACAAAATCCCAAGTTTAATACCATTCTTCTTTTAGTCCATTACTTCATTTGGTCTATTCTTAAGCAATTATTCTATTACCATATATCGCTTTTCCTTAAAACTTCAGAAATAAGGCAGATGGGGAAGAAGATGTTCTTAACTAGTCAGTCCTTTCTTAGAGCACTGTCAATACTGGGTTTGAGATGATGTCCATTTGTCTGTCCTTTCATTAATGGAAGTTCCAAACCAACTGCAGGTAAGGTGTTTTCTTAAGATGGGCACCATTGGGCAGGGGCTTCCAAAGACGCATCTGAGGTCCAGTTTCCCTTGGGCAAGTTATCATAGTAGTGAGGGTGTTTTTTTTTGTTTTGGGTATGCGTGGGTTTTGTCGCTGTTTGTATGTGTGGTGTGGGGTTTTTTGTGGTTTTGTTTGTTTGTTTGTTTGTTTGGGTTTTTTGGCCACCCCCCCATTCTTCTCCAGGGTGAGCTTTGAGAAGGCACAGACAGGTGCATTACATTTACAGGAACTTTAATTCCAGAATCACGCTCCAATACTGAGCAATTGAAAATGCAAATAATGCTTCCTATCTGCTGAGATTTTGAAGCATTGACTGCAACAGGTCTGGCAGCATCCACTTGCAAACCGATACCCAGAACACAGTAAAGCTATATATTAATTTTTTTCAAACAATACATTATAATCCACTGTGTATTAATTTTTCAAACAATACATTATAATCCATGTGTAAATACTGCATTAATTCTGGTGGAATTAAACATTTATTTATAAATCATTGCTTGTGTAACCAAAAAGGCAGTAAAATACGCAGGCAGGTTTCACCGTAAAACTAATGGCTACTAAATAAATAAGATAAATAAAATCTTCTGTTAAGCATTCAATAATGCTGTAAATTAAATATAAGTTTGTGCTAGGTGAATCTAAAGCAATAAAAAAAGCGTCTTGCATCTTTGATCGCATCTTAAAAGTGAATATTTGATTTTCTGCATTAAACTTTTCCTCTAATGTACTCATGACCATACCAGAATACAAAGTTTAAGGCTACTTGACACTTTTACTTAGAGATCACCTTTTTTAATCTGATTTAAAACCTGTTTTGAGCACTGACTCTTCAGAGATCTTCATACGTTGCAGGTGTCCATCAAGAAGCCAGTTTTGCCAATGTCCAGCTGAAAAGTGTGATTAGCAAGACTGGCTCATAACGGGAGTTTCACACATCTCTCAAATCACTACAGTGACGTTATTTTAAAATTATTTAACGTTTGCTCTCCTCTGTATCTAGAATTGCATAGAAAATAAATACCTTACTTACTTTTCACCTTAAAAATTGACTATTCCTTTAAAAACAAAAAAGTCCAGTGAAAAATGACTAACCAACTTATAGGTTCTTTGTAACAGTCTTTTTCTAATGCAATAACAAAAATCCAACGCTCTTCATCTAGAACAGATGAATCCCTCTAAATAGTTTCTGCCCACATTAACATTGCCAGCAGAATAGCCAAATCATACCCCCAAACTCAACCACAGAGTAATCAGCAGTTGCTGAATCCTGTCACAGAGAGAACAGGTCAGGCATGTAGAAGTTATTTTTAAATGATCCTAATTACAAGATGGTTTTAATTGTGGGTAATAGCACTAGACACATAACGTTAGCCGTAAGTTTCAACAACTGACAACATTTTAATAAAGAAGAAAGAATCACACAAGTTCAGTAAGAATCTCCCTCATTCCAACATCTGTTTACAAGATCTCAAAGGTCTCTGGCACAGTGTGAGAAGAGCAGGTTTGCCATTCTTGGTGGGACCATCCTACACCATAACTGTTCTCTCCAGGCAGTTTATTTTAAGAACAAAAATGGAACCATCCACCCTATTTTTAATTTGCCTATTTTAAAGACATTTCTTTACAGAGTGTTAAATGGAACTGTCATTTAAGGTACATTTATGAAATACATAGAAAAATTTATTAGCCAATTATTCTTCAACTTCTGACAGAACAAATAATATCAGTTGGTATTTTAAACAAAACACAACCCTCTGTATATAAAAGAAACAGAGCTCAGTTTTGCTAAAGGCAGTATTTTTCAATTTGGAATGGGATAAAACTCCCAACAACTAATTTGACTCATTCTGTTTTATCAAGCAATAAAGTAGTTAAGTCATACAGAGTTAAAAGTACTATCTGCACCCACAAGACAAGTTTTGTAATTACTATTTTCCTCAGTTCCATCATTGCTCTTCAGAAAAACAGTGCAGTCATCTCTGACAATCTCAAAAACAAGTACAAAATACTTCATCCATGACTTAACAAGATCCTGCAACCCAGAATTTAGCTGACACCATGCACTTCAGCTTCAGGTGGATTCAATAGGAGTTTAGGTCTTAATCAGCAACTCCCCCCAAAAGAAGCAGTTTTTTAACACTGGAGGAAAACTGGAATTAGAACAGCCATTATTTCCTTTTGGAAAACAACAATTTTCTGAATTCAAAGTAGCTGTAATTGAAAAAAAAAAAAAAACAAAACAAAATAAAACCCCTACAAACACAAACAAAACCAAAATGAAAACACAAACAAAAACCAACCAAACGAAGCCACACAAGAGTTTAAGACTTTGAAGTTTTAGCTATCTACATGCTAATATAAATTGGTAGTCTAAAAAACCAGATTCAATTCACTCCCTTTTCAATATTTCTATTTAACAGCACATTGCCTTACTATGTCTACCTTTGATGGCTCTGGTAGCAGAGAAAATAAGCTCAACACATCGACAAACAATGAAAGACAAGCAAAAGTGACATGTTCATATTTGCAGAATAGTTATTAATAAAGCTCTTTAAATTGCTCATCATAAAAAGCAAACCTATCCTTATAGTTAAAAAGTATCCATGACAATGCTGGATAACTTCAGATGACAGGCTGCTGGCCATAGAAATGCCTAGCAAGATCTTTGAGCTTTCTTTTTTGTTGTTGATGGCAATGCACTGTGGAATGACAAAAATCCAACTCATTTTCAGCCTCTTAAGGGGGCCTCTCACTTACTTGCTGGAAACAGTAAGCTGGTTTCTACAACAGCCTAACAGTAAGTGGGAAAAACAACCCTACACTGTCCACTAGGCCCAAGCTGAAATCAAATTCCTATGAATATCCAACTAAATCTCCTCATTAATGTGTCAGTTGAAATTTAGCTGTACTACTAAATGTCTGGATACTGCAGCAATGATTAATAAAATTAATTACATAAGGAATATCAGCTAATACTATGCTATTTACAACTTTCCATCTATACAAGATAAACTAGAAACTTACTGAACATCTGTCTTACTAAAACAGCATATCCTGTATTTTTTTGAAAAACATTACGTATTTTGGCCTCACTGTTTTCCAATTTTACATGTCTAAATACAGAACATGAACTTCAACTTGGACAAAGTTCAAGCAGTCAGAGCTAATATTTCTCTTCTCTTGTCTGACGTTTGCTTTACATTTCTTAGGATTTACCTGAAATATTTCACAATAAAATCTTTAAAAAAAAGTGCAAGAATTGATTTTCTCTATCTCAAAACCAATGTTCTTCCCTCCTACTCACATGGAAAGGATTCATTTGACCAAATGCAGATTTCTACATCTGACCTGTCAGGTACACTTAGTATCTATCTGTTTACGCTAAACAGACTCCCAGGGTACAATTCCTCTTCTATCTAAAGCATCTAGTAGGGGTCAGCTTCTATCACCCCAAGGAATGATCTGTGTCTCTGATCCACTATAAATCTCCAATGGCTGTCATGCAAACAGCATGGAGCCTATTTAAGCAGTTTAAGTCTAATATAACAGTTTAATATAACAGTTTGAGCAACTACTGCCTCCAGGTGTTGGTTATACCCTACTGGAAACCATCACCCTTCTCTTCCCCAAACCTGACTTTGTGGAATGGACTATGTGCTGCACCTTAAGGACACCAGTGCAGAGATGAACACATTACAGAAACTATTGATTCTGGTAGATTTGTGCAAACGCAGGAGCAAAAATTGGAAGCAGGTGAGGCACAGGTATAGATTTCATCATGCAGACCCTGCAATAAGAACATCTTCCATGCCAAGGCAATAAACAAGCAGGGAAGGAGGTTACATATAGATGTTTGTTCAGTGCATTCAAGTCTGTGCTGTAGCCAGTGGGTTTTCCAAATTTGTCGGCTAGCTAAATGATACCAATTATTAAATACCCCAAACTGTAAAATATTATGGGATTTCTAATGTAAGTTTCACTGCAAAACTGTGGTGTGAAAACTGTATGGGCAATCTTAATACTTACATCAAAAAATAGCTTCAATTTTAATTTTAATGAAATTGAATTTAGTTTCTATTGCTTGAAAAGGTAACGGTTAGTATTACAAAATGTCTCCCTCTTCCAAGAAATGAATGCAGGTGAGGAAAGACAAATGGAGATCTTGAAAACTTAGGTTTAGTTCTACAGTAAACCAGTTATATTTAACAAAAACGTGTAACAACCGTTAACTTATCATGTAGAGTTCAGTGACAAAGTTTTCCTGTCCTGTGAAAAATGCCACTATTTCAAAATGTTTCCTGTTTCACACCAGGAAGAACTTAAGCTCTCTCAAGGTTTTTAATGAAAAACATGAAAGAGGAAGAAACCATAAAGCAACTGACTTCAGAACAACACTCTCACATGAATGTCTAAACCACCCACCTATTCAGGCTACTTGTTATCATCAGGCAGGTCCTGTAAATTCTTCTGAATTTTCTGGATCTGAAAAACCTCTTAATAAAGTCATCATCCATTTCTTTGAAGTTTCAACAAATCTTTCTTTTAAGGAATCAAACTCCCATGTAGAAAGATTTCTATCAGCTTATGTCGTACAGTAACTAATACCAGGACAAATACCAGTTCTTTGTGATTCCAAGCTTGAACAGCCTTAAGAGGTATACTGAAGGAGAAATGAAATGCTTAATGAACACACAGCAAAATATTTCATAAAATACCTTTACAGACACCTCGGCATTTTTTTTCCATTTGGACTCAAAGCAGGATTTCTAGGCAGAAGTAGAGGGTCTTGTAAATAATCTTTCCAGACTACATACAAAACCACCTATAACGAAGGGTCATGCTGCACAGAAAATGTTTTCTTGATAAATACAGCTCTGCATGACTACAAAGGTAATAAACAACTCAGAGCAAAAAAAGGCCACCTCTCTCTCCGGGAATGGGATTTTTATCACGGTAAAAATTAAACCTACTTGGCTGCCACAAGCAACTAGAAACAAACAAACTAATGTCACATAGCAGCTGTTCAATAGATCATGTTTAGTTCCCTACGAACCACTAAATCTGCCTTTATGAGCTTGTCTGTCAGGCTTGACAGACATCAGCATCCATGCCACATACGCAACATACATGCACATACGCAACTGATACAACATGCTCCAGCCCACAGCTGCAGCTGCCTAATGCATAGAGGAAAATCCTGTAAAATTTGGGTCACCTGTGGTACCAAGCAACAGAACCAAGAGCAAGGGGCTAAACCAAAAATTGTTTTTTCCCCCATCTCCATGTTGTAACAGGCTAGTAGGAGAAATTCAAGCCTCATGAAAAACCCTAATTTCTATACTTTGTAAGTGCTTGTGTCAACCATGCAGAACCCTGAAGTTTCTCATGAGTGAATAACTGAGCACTTGAGAGCTGTTTCAGCTTTTGGATTTTACCCTGGTGTGTAAGATAACTAAGATTAAACTAATTCATTTTGGACAGGAACCAGGAGTAAAACTTCAGAAAAACACAAGTCTTATGCTAATGAGAGGCACTCCTAAGCAAACACATTACACCTCAGAGTGTTTTCTTCTCACTTAAGGAAGTCTTCTTCATGAAGACAAAGTTTAGAGGCTAACCTGAGGAATGATGTGTATTTTTAGAAACCACTAGACAGGCTTTGTCTGTTTCTATCACTGCCTTAAAGTAGTCTGAAACAACATATTAATGATTAGCTAATCTAGTTGACACATTCACTCAGTGTGTACAAGGACCAATCACCTTAGTTAAAAAAATACACTATTTTTCACACTGAAAAACCCACACTCATTTGTTAAACTTCATTAAACCATTCTAAAATATGTGGCATATACTACTACTGTAGTATTCAGAGTAGATAATTTTATCTCCCACAGGAGATTAAAACAAACAAACAAAAAAAATAGTATCAATCGCAAAATCTACCATGGCATTTGTGATTATACACTTCCCTTCTTTATTTACTAATTAACAGCAGATAGGATGTAAGGGGAAGGGAAGGAAATCGAAAAGGATGAAAAGGAGATGAAAAAGGAGAACAAATATAAATATTCCCACTAGAAGTCACACTAGATTAGTAATACCCTCAAAAATAGGAAAAGGTAAGTACTAGTCATACCATAAAAAAGTTTAAATTGTTAAAAAAAAAAATGCACTTCAATGCAACCTTAACAGAATTTAAGCTGCTACATTTCAAATACGGCAAGTGCTCATCATAAATACACCGGCATGCTCTGGGGCCATTATAGGACACGAGCCACAGTACAGAAGTACGTAAAAAATCCAACAACCATACTTACAAATAGAACTGGTTCAACAAATGCAGAATTTAAAAAAATAAGCCAAGATTCAGCTTTGATGAATCAAGAGTCATGGTTTTTCACATCAAACCCTTTAGATGACATGATGCTGACTAAGCTTTAGTAATCTCTTAGTAACCACAAATAAATTGTGATGCATTCCTAGTTAAGAAATATTGCTCTTGCACTTTGACAAATATGCAGCTTTTTCAGAAATGCGTTAGCTTGCAGTTTTGAAGCATATTGTCTCTCTTCCACTGGCTCATCTTCAAAAAAGGAGGGGAACCATCGTGAGAAATGAAACAAAATTATAACAATGGTGCCAGTTATAAGCAAGTCAGATAATACCCTGGCTTGCCTTTTCAATTGCTTCTTGAAACTCAAGGCTTGCTAACATCAGCAAGGCAAATGAATTCTCAAATAAATCAGCTTATTAAAATCAAGCCTGTATGATTTCTATCAACAAACATCTCGGTGTGTCAAGGACGTGTCTATTTCCCTTCAACACCTCTAACAGAAGGCAGTAACTTAATATCATATTACAATACCAAGGGCTTTCTTAGACTTATCCACCACATAGCTTTCAGAAGGATACTCAACATGCTTTTCCCTCTACCAAGAAAATTAATATGCAATTCTATTTAGTATCTACAGATAAAGCACCGAAGTCCACGCAACAGCAATTCTAATACTGTTTGCTTATTTAGACAAAATGGAAACTAACTTCACATAACTCTAATAACATAAGAAGAGGCAAAGAAACCCAACATCAAGAATAACAAAAAACCCAACAACAGAACAACAACAAGAAGCAAAAAAATAACAGTACAAGATTCTGCAATAAAAGAGATAGCTCTGTTCCCACTTCACATGGAGGTGGGTACACTGCACTGTGTAGTCAAGAGGCTTTCCCTGAATAATAAGCTGTAAGCATATAACCAAGAATGTATTTTTTTTTCTCTTTGCTTTTTAATACTCAAGTTATAATTCAAATCATACCGAGAAATTACAGATCATTTGTTGCTTTTTTACTTCTCTTTAGCAAACTGTCACCTCTGATTTTGTCCGGGTAACATACTTGTCAGTCATTGTTGCCAAGTATTAGAAAACAAAAATATCCAAGAAAAGATCCTTCAGAGGTCAATCATGTCCTAGTATTACAATTTCAGAATGACATTGAAAGCATTTAGGAAGGAGATTCTCTAGCTTGCTTTCAGAAGCATAGAGAAATGTAGGGAGAAAAGACTCCAAAGATAAAATTCTGAAGCTGAAGGAACCTAACGTATGAAGTACTACAACCACTAATCGCCAGTAACTTGTGAAGAGTACTTACTACTGGATGAGTAGGTAATGGGTGGAGCCCTCCCTGTTGCATAGATGTGATGCGATGAACTGTTTGTTTTTTAACTCTCTCCATGAAAATACATACCATGTTGCCAATTCAGAGCCGCTAAAAAAAAAAAATCACTGTAGAGTTTTCACTAACACACGATTTACAGGACATATGAAATAGAGTAGTACTGGCTCTTTTGCTTAGCCACTTAAACTGAAGATAAAACACAACTTACCCTTGCATACTAACTTGTTCTTTGCTGAGAAGTGGGCTTACATAGACTTCCATGTAATTTAGGCTCTCATCTAAAAAAAATCCAGTTGCTACAGAGATTGCTCGCATTTTTTTTTTTTTAAGTTAACAGTGCCAATGTTTGTCTGTCTTAATCTGCAGGGACTCTGAAATAACAGACAAAAATGAACTGCTAAAACCTGGACTCCTTTGCCAGGATTTGAACGTTTAATCATCCTGTGTTCCTTCACTCAAGCACTGGGAGAACAAGGGAGATCCTCCCTCCAGTGTTGGCTCACCAAGGCTAAAATAAACAGTGACTCTTGATCAGTGCCTCCCTTCTGAAGTCCAGAAAGTAGAACAACCTTGTTACTTTAACAGAGATGTCATACACAGACATAGAGGAGAAGCAAGAACTAGTGCCAACAAAAGGAAGAGTTCCCATTTCATGGGTATCCGTCTTGAGGTATGCAGCAGGTCAGTAAAGAGCTGGGGGCTCACTGAAAGAGTGAACGGATGATTTTTTTTGTAGCCTCTACTACAAAGGTTAGACAGATCATTATAATCAATTTGAGGAGACTACAGACTTCAGCAAACAAATCTCAACTCTGACACTCATCTGAAAGCATTTCTGGGAGGTTTTAAGCATTCCAATACCACTCATAAGAACCTTGCATAAGAGCATTAATATTGATGACAAGGTAGATTTTTTTAAGGACTTATAAGAATTTATTTTCGGTTAGTGCTCCAGCCTGAAGCATTCCTCCACGTCTGAAAGACAGAAGGCACAAATAGTTCACAAAGACCTGTGCCACTCCAGATTGCCATTCAATCTCTCGGCATTCGGGACCTGCTGTCCTCCCCACTCCTGCGGATTTCCAATCTGGAAAACACTGCCGCACAACTTGGAAGCTGCCTGTGGTGAAAGGCCTCGCTGCAGAGCAGCACACTGAGCAGTACCGTCGGGCCGCACGGACCCAAGTCCATCCCCAGGTGCAGCAAACCTCCAGCCAAGCGTATGCCTTCACCTCGCAGCATCGCCCGTGCCCACCAATCCTCTTCTCCTACATCCCACGGGCAAAGCTCCTAGAGATGCGCCGTGAGCCCTCCTGAGCCAAGGGGTCTCCCACTGCCAAGAGCCCACGGAAAGCGCCAAAACCTCGGCAGATCCGACCGGGGCTCCTCGGCGGCAACGGTGCCCCGGCCGCCCGGGGAGAGGCAGGAAGCGAGCCCGGAGCAGCTCCCCGCTGCCGCTCCCCCGACACACCCCCTCCGGCAGCGGTCCGAGGCCCAGCCGGCCCGCGGCGCCCCGGTAGCGGCTGGGGGGCACCGGGCCGCTCCGCCTGCGGGGGGACACCCCGATCCGCGCCGAGACCCCGCGGAGGCGGCTCCCCTCCTCCCGCCGCGGCACGCCGGCTCCCTCCGGGCCGCCCCCCGCTGCCGGCCCGGCTCCCGCCGTGAGGGGAGCGGGGCGGCCCGGCCTGGGCGGCGCGGAGGGGGCGGCCCCCTCCCCCGCGGTTACCTTCCCGGTACTTCTTGCGCAGCCGCCGGTGGACGCTCTTCACCACCCCCGACAGCTTCTCCTGCTCCAGCTTCCGCTCCTGCTCCGGGGGCGGCGGCGGCGGCAGGGGGGCGGCGGCCCCGCCGGGCCGGGGCTGTGGAGCGGCCTCCATGGTGTTACCGCTGCTCCGCCGCGCGCAGCCCGGCTGAGGGAGGCGGGAGCGCCGCGCGCTGCGGCAGCGCGAGCATGCGCGCCCGCCCCGCCCCGCCGCGCAGGGCATGCCGGGACATGGAGTCCAGCGTGCCTCCTTGTCTCCAAATGGAGACACTAGTGGCAGATTCTTTCTTGTTTGAATACAAAAATGTATGTACACTTGCGTTCTACATAAGAGCCCAGTGGTAACAGCAAAAGAATAGAAGACACATGGGACCACAGAAAGCACAAGAGGGAATGTGACTCTATAGTGCAGAGAAAACTTCCCATGAAGAAGAGTGACAGCCCTTAGAGATCTTAACATGTTCCATTTTAAGTGTTTGATGAAATACTTGTACAGATTGAAGTTCAGCAGCACAACCCAGAACCCTCTAATCTCCAGAAGAGCCCACTTCACCAACAGTAGAGTGAAAAAAAATCACTGTGATGTATTCTGTCTTCCTCTCTTATAAAACCTGCACTCCCGCTGCAGCGTTTTTGATTGTGTTAAGTGTGACACAATTTCAGACTGGGGCGCACTTCTGGAAAGCTACAACTCTGGATTCCAAGCTGAGCAGAAGCCTCTGGGGTGCCTGGCGTCTGGTGGCCCCTGTCGGCCTCGCGGGCACGGCGGTGGCCGCACCGCGGAGGTGTGGGTTTAGCTGTTTCCAGCAGAAGTTCCACACTCCACATCTGGAGTAGGTCACACTGCGGTGCTCAATCAACTACTGGGAGAAACCGGGTGAAAAACACATTAAGAAGAGAATACAGGGGCAGCGCATCACCCAGGGCACCGCTGCGGTGGGGGCTCCTCTCTGCTCCTGGCGTTTCCCCAGTTCACACACGACCCCACGGACACCTGTGAAAGATCCGGGTGTGGATCCCCCTGAAGCAGGGTGACAAAACCCGTTCCCCACCTACAAAAGACCTTGCAGAAACAAACCGGATTCAAAATAAGGTAAAATGAACTTTGGTAAATTGGTGTCCATGGTCTGGACAGGTGCATTTGAGGAGCACAGTTTTGTACAGGCTTTTTTCTGTCTTCATGGAGCTGCTGGGCCTGTTTCTCAATGGAATACTGTTTCTGACATTATTTGGCTGGAAATACCCCTCCAGAGCAGGAGCAACACCCGCAGCCGACAAAACTGCCCTGTAGAGGGCAAGACCGTCTGCAGCTCTCCCCGCCTGGCTTCAAGCTTTCACCAAACCCAAAGTACTTCGGTTCTCTCTTTCAGTCCATGTTGGAATTAGGACAGACAAAACCACTCCTCACGAGATCATGGCAGGGAAATCTGCCATGGAGTTCCTTGCTTGTTTGACTTGGCCAGAAACAGCTAATTGTGTTCTCTGAAGATGTTCAAGAACATTAAGGAGGTAATTGCGGGTACAATTAAATGGGTGACAAATCTGACTTGGGTAGGGTCAAGATTTCATCCTAATGAGAAGCCAGTGACACATGCAGCTTTATGCAGTGAGGTGTATAACAGGTCCTGATCAGCACTGTGTCCATCCTGCCAAAAAGATTTTAAGAGCTAATCACAGAGCACGGTGGTGTTCTGCTTTTCTGATAAATTTTTTGAAGGTGCAATTATCAAGACAAAACAGCAACGTCCGAACAAAAGCTTTTTATCGTTATTGACTGCAAAGACATCCCTTTTTCACTTCACTCGGAGCTATGCAGGCAAATACTGTATCACACATTTCCCTGGAAGTAGATTGTGCATTATGACTAAAGGTCCAGCTTTTTCAGTACTATCCTTTTTCAGTAAGTGCTCAAAAAACTTGAGTGTAGTTTGGGTCTTCCATCACTATATTTACATGCCATTATGTATTTTATTGTCAAAATATTTCAGGTTTGGGGTTTGTTTTTCTCAAAACACAGGATAGAAGGAGAATTTACATTTTTGCTACTGACATCAGTACTAAGAAAGGAAAGTATAGTGACCTAGTTATTCTTTTAGTTATGTTTTTCTTTTAATTTTGAAATGGAAAAAAATGAGCATGTGTTAACTAAAAAAAACACCAGTGTATACTAATTTGACTTGGAAAACATCCAAAAATCAGCTTCTCTTATGGGTTATTGTATTTTATATTCACTGAACTGATCCATGAAGTTAAATCTGAATTAGAAAGAAGACTTGGTGCTGGGGTTAATGACAGCTTTCTGAAATATTTCTAGTTTTATATGCAAGTCCACATAGGAAGAATTAAGACAGTGTAAAAAGACATTACATTGGTAACCTTTTGGTTAAGGAGCAATCTAGACGATTGTTAATGTTCCTTTCACTTTTGCATTGTGTAGGATTTGGGGAAGCACAGAATGAAAAGGAAAAGCATGAGTCAATCTTCTGTGTGCGTCATGAGACTAGGAGAGCACTGAGGGAGCCTGATCAGAAGAGCAGGAGTATCAGAGTGACAGAAAAGAGGTGGAGGAATTTGGGGGTTGCCTAACAGATACTGCTGAGGCATCAACCCCTCCCACTCATGAGCCTTCTCTCTCGGAAGTGTGGGGTACACAGTCAAAGTGTATCTGTAGTTTGGAAAATTGGAAATTTAATGGTAGAATTGGAAGACTGGGGGGAAATTGCACTTATGTGAAATACGCTCTCTCAGAATAATAATTGAAAGTTACTATTTTAATGATGTTTTCATTGTTATTTTTCAGTTCTCAGGGATTCTTTCTAAAACTAACAAAGAGGTTTTAAATATGAAGTGGTTTTAATTTATCATGATTATTTCAAAACTTACAGTATTAATCTTATGCATACTTTGTTACCATGACTTCACACTGTACAGTTTTTACATGACTTTTATTTAATAAAAGTTAATGATGCTGATGCTTTATATTTTCCATATTTCAATTACTTTCTGATATTTTAAGAAATATGACAACAAGAGAAAAAATCCAACTCAGTACTTTAGTGTACAGACTGCTTTCATATCTAGGTGTATAAGCTACCATTAAAAACCAGTGAATAGAGGAGTATCAAATTTTTAACATAAGTGGTTCTATATGAAAATAGACAAAGATATAAAATACATTCTTCCTTCTTAAAGAAGTAACTTAGAAGTTTAGTTTCAATAAGCAAGTGAACAGCATTTACCAGATGTCAAGTTTTTCCAGGAACAAAAATGAAAGAGTACCCGAGGAAGAGGCTTTATGCTTTGAGGACACACAGATACTTACCTCAGAATATGCGGTGGGAGGTGGCTCCCAGTGACGGACTTCAAATGCAAAGCGGTGGAAAGAGGCGCTTCCCAGGGCGCTACACGGAGATACCGGGGGGTGGTAGAGCGGGCGGTTAAAGCAGGACCAGTTCTGGCAGGCCTGGAACTGATGACCCAGTGCTCTGTCGAGGCCAAGAAAAACACCTGTGCTCAATACATTTCTTGAACACAGCACAGGAGGAGCCAAGAAACAAATGAAGATGGACATAAATCTTGTGATTGTCCCTGAGGCGCAAGAGCAGAACGAGCGATAAGGTGTGTGCACTTACTCCAAGGGGATAAGACAATAAACTACCTGTGTCCTGATGGGGAAGATGGAGTTTGACCACCTGGGAAAGAATAGTTTTGAGCAGTTAGGCTTACTGTCTTAAGTGTAGAAAATGGCCAAACAATCCTCTATGTATTAATCATTTTCTTAAACAACAACAACAAAAGCCCACAAAACCCCAAAAAACTACAACAAACCCAAACAAACAAAACTATTTAGGGCCAACTAGAGCAGTTTCTTTTGACATTTCTGCAATATTTCAGAGCCTGTCACTTTTCATTAGTAGCTTTCAAAACAAAAGCTTGAATTCACAGGCCAGGAGGAGGAATAACCCCAGCCCTTTCCAGTAGTCAGGTGGCTGGAATATTCACTGAGATTCTGGGAAAACCAGTTCACATCCCCGCTCTGCCCAAGGGGATCCGTACCCACATCTTCACTACGAGATTATACAAAGTGGAAGTGATCTTCCTTCCTGAGGGAAGAGTGACAGCAACCTATATTTTCAGTCTTTCTCCTCAGGGACGCTGTGGAAGAAAAGTAACATAAAAACTTTATGGGCTGCGCAAATCAGCAGTGCTCCACTCCCATCTCTCTTTCAGTGGTACTTCTCACAGCCAAGTCTTCTGAGCCTCTTCATCCCTTGTGTCTTATAGATGCTGGTTGTTTGAAAAGGAACCGAAAAAATGGCACAGCATCAAAGAGAAGAAGCCTTTCTAGACAACACATTCTCTCCAGTGTGGTGACATCATCATAAGTCTCTAATGTAATCTGCAAAAATATTACCAAAAGCATGTAATTATTTTAATGGAATACCGAAACACTGTGGTAATTTAAAATAAATAAAGGGTTCTTTTGTCAGATACAGAACTGTTTTTGCTACGTGCATCCAAAGGGAAAGCAAACAGGCAGCAATAGCATATTTGGGTTGAGTTTAAGATTTTTCTTCTTCTCCTCATTGTAGAGTCCTATAAGCCACAAAAATAAGATAATTTGATTGAAAAAGTGGGATTCGCATTCCTGAATTTGCAATAAGGCAATTATTAAGAGCTGGTCCATTATTACACATTTCTCCAGACTACACACTTTAGTAATTTAGTAATTAAAACTACATGGTAATTAAAACTACTACCCCATAACAATAATTTTATAACTACAGATCCTGGATTGCATTCCTGGAGGTGGACACCTCTAAAAATAAGTTAACATCAGCAGTTCCATTACTCAATCCCCTGTGTATTTTCGTGGAAACATAGCCTTGATATTGGTTTCAGTTTATGTCTGAAGTCCCAATATTTACAGAAATGAGCATTTTGCTTCTGGAAAACAGAGGTTTCTTCTACTGAAGGACCAGTAAAAGTTGGTCCTCAAGTAGGCAGAGACACCCAACTTGGAGAAAGTGGCTGAGAAATCCTTCACACATGGGGGCGTATTGTGGATTCTAATTATGTATCCTCAAGACCACGAGAATTAGATACCAATAGGAGATGTTATTTATTGAAACTGTGTCTTTTGCTTGATAGCTTGTGTTGCAATAAGGTAGGAATAATTTTAACCGTAGCCATCATTTCTGATAAACAACACATTAATCGCTTCCATTGTGGCCAGCAGATACCAACTGTGTCTGTCTGTGGAAAGGAGATGGTTCTTTTGACACAGCAGGGAAAAGTTAAGACTTTGTTAATCCCTTCAGTCTGTCACTTGTTTAATAGTAAAGTGGGAATTAAATTCCATGGAACTAATGAAACGCTTACTGAAAACCAGCAAAGTTTATACTTGAGTTATTCTGAATCTTATGTGTATGTCTAGAAAGTAAAACGATCCTTTAGTGCTGAGAACAGATAAGGCATTTTTCTAATAAATGCTGTACTTCATTGTACAACTTCTTTGCAACATAAGCATCACAAACATACTTAATACTCTATTAATGAAGATCACTAAAGGTAAACATAACTTATTGAAAAGTAATTCCAAATTCCCTTAAAAATCTGTTTTTTTAATTGATTTTAATCCAAGCACTGAACACGTTCCTCTGTTATTTGCCATGTGTGAATTACTAAATGAAGAGAGTCAATATAATTATTGCTTTAAGAAAAACTACTAGGTACTATTTCTAGATTGAGTTTCATCTTAGCTGACTTCTTGCTGCCATAAAAGATTAACTCATAAAATCACTTTGATTTAGCAAGAGATGTCAAAACATCCAGCAGGTCTAACTGGTTTTATTCCAATGTCAGTCAAAATAGTATGTGGTTTGAGCACTGATTCATGTTTCTGTCAGCTGCTATGCTTAAACTTGCTGAGTAATCAATTCAGACGCAGTAACTTCAAGAAAAATCAGTACTAGTAGGAAAGCTTTTATGTTTGATTATTTATGAGTCTGTGGAACCTGATAGCCTTAAAGATGTTCTCAATTCTTGGAATTCAAGTTCCAGTCTTGCTGTATGGGTCAAATATGTATGATTCCAGTTCAGCTCAATAGCAATGTAGCTGTACATTAGGTCATTTTCATCTTGGGAAATCCTGCAGTATCTCTGTAATCTTGCATTGCAGGTATGATAGCCTGATTCATAAACTAAGATGACCTCACAGTCTGATTGGAGTTGTGGGTGCAAAAAAGCACCGAGGGAAAGAATAAACTGCATGTGAATTTCTGAGACAGGAAAAAAAAAAAAAAAGTATGGAAAATACTCTATTCCCGTGATGCCATGGATAGATCAGGGTATGCTGCGTCATTTCACTTTTGTCTTTTTTTCCCTTCCTGAGTCCTGAGAGGGTGTGGGAGAAGATATTTTGGGTATCATTAGATATGACCTATAAAGGAATACATCTCTAGTATGCATAAACTATTCTTGTCTATTCCAAAGATTACCCAACTCCTTTTAATCTCTCCTGCCTCTTGAATACTGTCATGTGGTTTATTTGGGACTCTACTGAAGTTCAAGTCAAGTTTTCAGTTAAGAAGATGAGAGAACAACAACAAAGTCTATTCATACGACATCAAACGGAGCTCTATCTTTGGGACAACATATTGCGGGCGGTATAATATGCTTCAGGAAGAGCAAGGAATGCCAAAGCTCTTACCCTGCATACACAATATTCAGTGCACAGTTCATGTTTAAGGTTTGAGTAAGTCTGGCCTCAGTGATGCTAATGCCTAAGATATTATCAATAAAATTAAAAGGTTTCATACTCTCTTCATTGGTTTGAAGGATCAGGACTTAGGAACCTAAAGAATGGTTTTAGGACAAATGAAACTACGAATATGAATGCTGTTTCAGAATTTTTGACAGTAGGCACACAAAGGTGTACAATAGTTTTCCCATACGAGCACCACAGATAAAGATTATCTACTGTTAGAAGAATGGTTTCTTTTCTCCCAAACATCTAATAAAACAACTGTGACACAAATACCATGAAGTGAGAATTCTCCACACTAGATTTTTAAAATTTTTTTTCTCCTACTACTATGGATTAAGAATGATCTGATAGCAGCTGCCCTGAGGTATGAATGAGACTACAGTCTGCAGAAGAAGAGAGCTATTCTGAAATGCTTATTTAAAGATAGGTAGACTTGTGATAAAATCAAATAACCATTTCAATTTGTTGAGGATACAGTGATAAAGTGTTATGTTCAAAGACTAGGAAATAGAACAGAAAGGTACTGTAACAGTTAATGGAGATATACATTTCATACTGACATTCAGATTTTAGTTAAGACTTGAGGTCTTTCAGATTTCTGGCTAATAAATATGTCTATAACCTTTCTCTATGTGTAAGAGTGTTCTTGGACATTAACCGTTTTGTTAACTCCTAGGAAAACTTTAGACTAATAAGCTTCCATTATTGAGTGCTATAATTATGGTTGAGATCTTAAGCCTTGTTAAAATAATGAATTCTCACACACTGAAAACATTTCAATAATAATTTAAAATATGTGTGTTTGAGCTACATGTAACAGAAATCATTACATTACATGCAGGTGAAAAAAATAAAAATGTCAATCAGCAAGGAAATACACATCTACCTTCAAACACGCTTCTTTCAATTCCCGTTGGAGGTTTCACGCGCGGGGGCCGCAGCAGCCCCTCTGCCCCAGCCCACGCGGGACCGGGAGCTGCCATGCAGGGTTTTTTGCTGCTCTGCCGTGTTTCCCCTCCGTGGCAGGTCCTGTGTGGCTCCCACCGTCTTCTCCACCTGAGATTCGCCCCCTGACAGCAATGCTGTGCCAGCCATCCTCCTCAGGCCTCATCCCCTCAGATCCCTCCAAGCTCCAAGTCTGACTTCTGCCACCCATTCCTGTCACATTTTCCTGCTGTCCTGTAGGATTTCCACAACTCGCATCGCTTTGTCACTGGGCACAGCTTCAGCCTCACTAAAAGCAGTAAAGGGCAGTACCTGTGCTGAAGCCTGAAGAAACATGGAGGTGAAATAGCTGCTATAAACCAATCTGTCCAAAATAGAAGGTGGCAGCCAAGTTGAGGAAGGAGGAGACACATGAGGAAGAGCTGCCATCTGCCTTGTGGCAAGGCTCAAATGTCTGCTGTCAGAAGAGATGGCAGCGCTGAAAACCAGAACGGCTCATTTACCCAGGGAGGATGGGGTGATGTGGAAATGCAGGCTGAGGGACACATCCAGCAAACCGTGGAGGAGACGCACACGTGCAGACACACACAAAGTTAGGGTAGCCACCAGAAGCCATGAAACTCTGCAGTGTGAGACCTACAGCAGTTCTGTGCTTTCTCCCCGGGCAGCTCCAAAACGTTCCAAAGGACGACTGTGATCTCACTGGCATCCTAACAGGAGGGGGAAGAAGCATCTCCAAGCCACATGGCAGCCTGCACCTTCACCTGGCTTTGGCAGAATCCCAGCTATACAATCTGAATGGCTCCATAATTACAGCCACAACATATTTTTCAGTCCCTACAGGTGTCATGTCTTTTTCACTAATTAAAAAAGGGGGAAAGAGCTAACTGCAAATACTTAATTTCTTCAGAGTTGTGGTTGTCAAATGGAACCTATGTCTTTACAGAAAACATAGTTCTGCTTTGCAAAAGCAGCAAAATTTTGCTGGGGATCCAGTACTGAAGTGCTCATATTTGCCATTTCTGCTTGCTCCTTGAAACACATTGCATGCAGATACTCTTTGTCAGAAAAGTTTTCAGACCGATGCAAATGCTCCTTATAAATGTTGATGGCGTCATACAGAAAAATGACATTAAAACGTTTTTATAATAAAAATGTCTGTTTAGGCTACTCACTTTTCTGCACTGGTCACCAAGGAAAAGACATAATTGTGGAAGTCGTAGTGACAACATACGGCAAAATGGGGACAATAATTTGCCAGCACACTGTAACATAAGGAGGACATAAGAGCCAGAGGCAGAGCTCCTGTTTGCTGGAATGTGAAAGGTGGATTTTTGCTGAATGACTCCTTTGAATCCAGGTGAAATGGCTGTCAGCTCCCAGGTCATATGCTCAGCAAGAACGTAATTTCGTATTATAAAGTGATAATATTTGCCTCTTTTTGGAGCCTGACGTAATCAGCAAAATGCAGCATGAGGCTTATCACACAGCCTAACAGGTACTTGAAGCATTACTGTCCTTGCCTTTTCAGAAGCTAGAATGGTCTCCTGGAGGCTTTTCTACATAAATAGAAACAGCCTTTTCTTAGAAGACATAGAAATAATTCTGAAGCATCAAAAAAAGTAATCGTGGCCAATTTTCTTATATAACGCATGACCTTTCAAGCTCTGTTTGTACTCATAAGGGTAAATTTTATCCATCATTACTTAAAGGTCCCTGAACCAGAACTAAAAGCATGACCAAAAATATATTTAAAAAATATTTTTGAAGCCTGCCTTTTAATTATATTTTTTATATTTGTTTGTTTGTTTGTTTGTTTGTTTTTGCTCGTCATTGTTGGTTTTGTTCGTTTGGCTGGGTTTGGTTTTGGTTTTGTCTTTGTCTTTTTCCTGAACAATATTAAAATCTGTGTGAAAAGTTGGAAGAGATTTTTGGTTTTAAATTATTGCAGGTTGTACTTCCCCTTGGTAAAAGGCTACCTCAATTTTTTTACCATTCAGGCTGAAGTCTAAAGACCCATAGATAAATAGAAAGATCTAGCTGACCTTACAGTCATTGGTGCGTTGTCCGTATGTGTAGTTATTTTTACACAATTTGCTATATCAAAAGAAGTTGCCTGTAAACCCAGCTGGGTGGGACAAACAGAATTCTGTCGCTCTGTGAAGGCTCTTTTAGAAGAGGAGCAGCTCAGATTAGATGGTAGAAAGACACTAGTTTGGGTATGGGTATTTGAATCACTTTTGGTGAGGACTCCTGGGGGCACTTGGAATTTCACCCTGTTCCCTGATCCAGCATGAGGCATCGTAAGAATGCTTGTTGACAGTTTTATTCAGGCTACCTACAAATCTCATTTATTTTATGTCCTTGATGTTGTTTAGGATGCCTAGGATTACCTAGGACGAGGTTGCATTCTTGGTCATGTTTTATACCTGATGATTTTCCTTAATTTTAGTCTGTAATTTGTGGCAGCCCAGCAGCTGCTTCATGAACTAGCCTTATAGTGGAGGCGGAAACCCCTGAGCAAGAGGCGAACATCCAGCTGTCAATAGCAGCTTCTGTAGCCACCCCAGTGAAAACTGGTGGAGCCAGACCGCTAAGAGAAACAAGACAAATGGCTATTGTACTTTAAATTCACACCTGACTTGATTGCTTTGCAATAGCTTCTTCATGCAGATGAACACAAATGGGACCCTGGCCAATTTTCTTTTTCTGGAGGCATCTTTTGCTCCCAGGGATTGAATGGATCTGCCTACATTAGTGGTTAAGAGCACTACATAAATATTTCTATGATGTGAATTGCCCTTGCCTGTGAATCTCCTACGCCTGATGTTCTTTAAGTCACTAAAGGCCATTGGAAGACAGGAACTGGATTTCTTCCTGAAGAAGCTTAGCTGGAAATTGCACACCAGGGATTTTTCTAATATACCCCAGAGGTAATGGGAACATGTAATCTTTGGGTTGTTGACAAAGAATACAGAGGTTGATCCTATTATTATTTTGAATTGTAGTCCAGCATCATTTGTTCTTTTATCCTGGACAAGAGAAATACGAACAGAAAGGTGAGCTTTTAAAGCTTTCCATTGCTGAGACTTTTATAGAAGTGCTAGAGTTTCCTTTTTGCAATCTGAGCAATGCGTTGAGATTTTTGAAACTGTAAGGAGAGGAGCTTTCCAAAACGCCTGTGTTATTGGTATGGTGTAAGAGACTTCCAAAAGAGTTACCTAATCCTCAGTGAGTCACATTTTTAATGGAATTTTGGTTTAA
This sequence comes from Caloenas nicobarica, assembly GCF_036013445.1. Lineage (NCBI taxonomy): Eukaryota > Metazoa > Chordata > Aves > Columbiformes > Columbidae > Caloenas > Caloenas nicobarica. Next base: position 29,429,479 of record NC_088245.1, on the reverse strand, counting down.
ATAAATTATCTTCCACATTCTCTCCACTCTTGGGTATATAGTCAGTGACTATAATACTTACTGTTCTGATATTTCAAGTTACCAGGTCATCTGTGAATGTTTCTGAGACTCTTCTTCCTATAGAACCTGACACCCAAACGAAGGTGACAAGCAAATGGCTGTAGTCTGGAGTCTTCTTTTGCTACTGGGGGTTGCTGAATTCACATGTGCTTGCTGGGTCTCAGAGATGACTGACTACTTCTGACAGCAGTTGCTTATCAGGTCTAAATTTGAACCTCTTAAACATAGTGGCAAGGCTTGGGTCAATATGCTTCCATCACATTTTATAACTCGAGTCATGTATTTCATGTCAAGTCACACATTTTGTGTAGTCACTTGTGCACTGTTTAAATACTAAGAAAAAAAGTGACCCTTTGCATTATATAGGATGTTAGACCTGCTGTCTCAGAGGACCATTTATTTAAGTCCTCTGGTTTCTCTTGCCAGCTGGTTTCAATGTGGAGGTGAGGCAAAGACACTGATCCTTCAGCTGTTTTGGCACAGGGCAGCCCCTGCTAGAGTGCCACAGAGATCCTGTAATTCCCAGGACACCCTCTAAAACTAACCAAGGGGTCAAACCTGCATTGCAAGTTTTGAGCCAGCCCTTGTTATCTTTGAAACTTGAGAAAGAAGCTGCTGCCTGCTGATAGACCCTTAAGGCAGAGCAAGGTAATGAAGAACTGAGCCATAAGTACAGTTTTTGTTCTTGATACTGTATAGTTCCTGGCTCCCAGTTCGATATTTTAGTTGCAAAATAATACTTCATAATTGAAGAGTGCATTCTTTGAAATGGTAACGTTAGCCAAATATTGATTACCTTTTAAAAATTTACAAGCTTCATTGTACGTGATAGGAGGTGACCTACTGGATCACAGAAGAAAAATAAAAATTAAAACTTATAATAAATACCTGTCTTTTTAGATTTCACCAGATGCCGATAGGCTTAGTGAAGATAATATCTATGAGATTTCAGTTTCTCAAAGATTGACTTATTCTAGTGAAGCTGAATTGTAGTACTTGCAGATTTCCTGTAAGCAAAAAGTGTAGTTTTGTTACAGGAACCAATTACCAGTAAATGGGAAATGACCAAATAAATACAGCACTTAAGAGACAGAGAACATAACAGAGCATATATAACATTCTTCTAAAGCTCACAATGTGCTTAAAATAACAATAGATATTAAAAGTGCGATCTGCAATCAGAAAAAGGATTGTAAACTGATTTTTAATATGCTCTAAAAATTTAAGAAATAGAATCTATCAGGAGGAAAGGGCACATACCAGGAATACATTTTAATCCAATCAGCCAGTTAGGTTACCAATTAGACAACATAACAAGGGCAAACAGATCAATGGTTCTGTCTTCAAAAGACAACAAATGTGTTTACTTACCATCATTTGCATCTTTAAGATAAGCATAAGCTCCTTTCACGTCAGTTAAAATTCCAAGTCTTGTCGATGTTGCCTCTTTTTTCCCTAAATAATTACTTTTGCATTCACTTGTTTTGCCCTTACCTGACCTTGAGAAGAGACTGGCTGTCAGAAAGGAGTCAACTGTTGCAATCATGCAGCTCTCCTCAACATCCTACAGCAGAAGATTCACTCACAGAACTCTTTCTCCTTCAGCCTGAAGTCACAGATTAAGATCTAGCCTAATTGGAATTAAATACAATTAATTTCTCATGACTGCTTTTCAGTAGCTTGTTATCTGTCAGGGACAGTTCCTGATGGACAAATGCCTGTATGGCAGCAACATCACCAACAGCATCTGTGGATTGTTTTAGGAGTGGTAGAAGGAGCCACCGCCTTCACCAGGATTAATCCATCACAGTCACAGGAGATCCTGTGATACGTGTGTACTTCACAAGCATCCCCAAATCATCCTATTTCACGTGCAACTGTGAGTTTGCTGCACTTAAAACTGAACTGAATTAGACTTGAAGTAGGAGGTCAGAAAGCATAAGGGAGGAAGAGACTTGCAGTATCTAATGACTTTATTCTCTAAAATAAAGGAGTAAGACCTCAAGAAAGGGGAAAGTGCACTGCCACTTCCTGAGCCATTTCCAGAACGTGGTCAAGAAGAATCCGTTCCCAGGGGATGAACCTAAAAGCTTCCATCAGCCCTACATGTAATATAAACCGTCGCTTTGGTCCTTCTGCTGGTGAATTCAACAGGAAACTCTTCCAGTCATAAAGCCTGTGCAATGTGGAGGTGGTTCTTTTTAGCCTCGAGCTGTGCAAAGCAGGCATAAGATGCTCTTGTTCTGCCTGGTGTACGAGTAAGCAGTAACACGTTGTATATAGTAAAGACAAGAAAAAACAGGTTTGTCATTCTGGAGCCTGAGAAATCTGGGGAATGCTTGTTAAACCATACTTCTTGTGAAACAACTTCTTCCAAAACAAAAAGTGATATGATTAGTGACTATGATGATATTGTCTACAATGAATTAAACTCCCCTCAGAATCTAAGTGCTGTGCTGTTCGTTTACTCCAGGGAAGAAAACCAGCTGGAGCCATGGCTGCACTGGCAGCAGATGTCACAGCCATAACGCTCATTGTCTTTAGGTGTAAGATATAAGGAAAAACCTATTTGCATGGAGAAGCAAGAAATTAGTATAGTGCTGTCTGAGCTATGGAGACTAAAAGCTAGTATCCATAGCTGAAGGTCAAATGAAATACAGTTCAACTTTCTGGGTCTAATAAATATAATATTAAGTTTTGCTGATATACAAAACCATTGGCTCTGCAAAACACAAGTGGAAGTTTGAAAACAAACCTTTACTGCAAGACTTTGTCTTCCCGTTACTCTGGAAGAGCATGAACGGCCTTTTCTGGGTATATAAGCATTGTGAAAATGCGTGGCATTCTAAGTGAAATATGCCATCAGTACCTTGGTGCTTATGTGCAATTACAATATATAGTAACTGGACAAAAATAAGTTAATTGCAAAATCATCCTCAAATTCTGTTTCTGCTCCCCACATGAAAAAATTGCCTTTGTTTAATCTTTATGCTTGGTTTGTAAGTTAGAAGCCACAAGGAAAACTACAATTTTTGGTGGAGTACTTAGCTGAATGAGAAGTACAAGAACACGTTTCATACATTTTCTGGCTAGCAGTAGGTAGGTGTAAAGGTTAATGGGATCCAAAGACACTCTGAGTTCTGGGAAGAAAAGTCTTGGGAGAGATTCAGCTTGCTGCGATTCAGAGCAGCTGTGGCATGTGAGAGTGCTGAGATTTTCTCAACCTGCTTTCCCGCCACTTGGTTTTTAGCTGCTTTGCAAAGTCTGACTTTCAGTGATTGCTGTCCTCAGCATTATGTCTTATTGACAAAACTGCTAGGAAGAAGCCAGGTTCCCTCTTTCTGTCCACAGTCGCCTGGCCCAGGTCAGGGCTCAGAAGGCGAATTCACTCAGCGCTGACAGGAGCAGTGTGCAGAGAGTTCATTACTTGCTGTGAGTCACCCACCCAAGCTGCCAGAGAGAAAAACATCTTTTGTTTTTTTTCTGTCTGCTCCTGGCTCTTGTTGCTGTTGTGAGACAGGAAAAACAAGGCATCCTTTGACTCCGTTTTTATTTTTAGATGCATTTTCTCCTCTTCCCTTATTCAGTATTTGACATCGAAAAAGCACTGAGATACAACTGACTTTCCTGCTGCTTTCACAGACCAGATTCCCAGAAATGTTTGGAAGGAACCTGTGGACGTTATCTACCCGATCTCCTGCTTGAAGCAGAACTAAACCAGATCAGCCATGGCTTTGTCTAGCTGAATCTGGAAAACTTCCAGGGATGAAGGTCCCTTAGCCGCTGCCACTATGTGCAGTGTAATGTCAATAGAACCAGAAGCTGACTGTAGGCTTTCCTTTTTCACAAATTTGCTGCTTGGTAGGAATGCAATCAGCAGAAGAGAGACCAAGGAATGTGTCTTTCAAATTAGGAAGTTGATTTTGCAACGATGAGCCTTATTGATGCAAAAGAAATCATGCTGTAATGTAGTCCTTTTTTTTTCTCTTTTTGTTATTTTGGTGATTTTCATGAAGCATCAACTTTTATAATCATATCAATTAAGAATCTCATCTTCCTCTGCTTTATGTGGGAGTTTATAGTGATATTGATTGCAGAAATAGAATGTAAAATGTAACTTCAGCATACTCCCATATTAAATAGCTTAGAGCCCCTTAGCCATGCAGAAGAAAATGCCCACTTGCCACCAAGCAGGAGTTTTCCAGCTGTGTGGGGCTTTGAGGGAAGCCAGAGAAGGTAGAGAAATGCTTTAGAGAGGTGGAAAGACGCTGGAGCAGAGATGATTATAACGAAGCAGCAATTCTTATTTCCACCCTCAGGCTGAAAGAGTGGTAGGTTCACACCAGGTGCTGGAAGGAACACTTACCTTCCCCTAACAGGACTGGAGCCTCTGGCACAGTTTTTTATTTTCTTCTCCATTTCTTCTCAGTCCATAGCAAAGGTTTTCTGAGAAGTAATTGTAATAGGATTAGTGTGTGGTGTGAGTAAATGTGCTTATTTGCAGTGTGACTAGGGAAGATGGAGTTAGGAGACTAGAAGAATATTTGGTTGGATTATCTGAATTCTCAAAATTCTGGGTAAGGGCTCATTGAGTTGGTTATTTTTACTTAAGGCCAGTTCTCTAATCATAAGTTTTAAAATGCAGCAATGCAGAGGAGGACCTGAGGGTGATGGAGAGCAAATGAGACAGGAGTGCACAGTATGATGAAGTTGCAAAAAATGGCTACTGTACAAGATATAATAAAACATGACTTTTAAGGACAGGAAAATAATTCTGATTCGTGCAGCTTTGCTTACCCTTGTGAATACTGTGTCCAGTTTTAAAAAGATTTTGGAAATTTGATGGTATCCTAGACAGCCAACAGTAATCCTAAGGTTTAGAGGACTCCTGTGGATATAACAAGGGAATTTAAGTCTAGAAAGAAAAAGCTGAGGCTATGAGCCATTCTTCAGTCTGGAATAACCCATATTATTTCAGTTATGTGAGATAATTGCTGCTATAAAACAAAGGGAATGTCCTGAAATAAAAATGACTGCCCCACTATTTAATTCTAAATGAGCTTTCAGTGATTTACCCAGTTTCTAGAGTGGCCTTATGTACCAGTATAGGCCAGTGAGATATTTCCTGCATCACAGGAAATTGTCAGATGCATCAAAACCACGATGGTGGTAGGCACTAGACTCCCCCATATCAGCTTATCTGCCAGCATGTCTTTAACAAAAAAAAAAAAAAAAAGGTCTTTCTGTCTTTTCCAGAATTTTACAGCATATGAGTTACTACTTCCGAGCATACATAAATGAAGAATACATGTTTCTTTCCATGTATAGCCATGCACAGAGATACCAGTATATCAATCATGAAATGTGCTTAGAAACAGGTTTTAGTAGACTGGTAGGTTACTATGGACCCATACGTTAGCTAGCTCAAGGTATCTGGTCATTTCCTCAGCAAAGTAAGAAGTGAACATTGTGGATTAGAGAGGCAAACAACTGATGATGTAATTAGGAGTTGTCAGAGTGGATGCATCTGCTAGCTCCAAACAGCCTCAAAGTTTTCACATGTTGCTTGTTCACAGTGGTTTTAGTATATACTGCATAAAAATACTGGGTTTATCTGTAACATGTCAGCCCCCAGAAAAAGCAGCTTTACTTTTTGTGTACAAACTGTCTAATCTTTATGTTTGTCCAACTACTTTACAACTAGTTTGGGAAAAGCAGACCCCTACCTAGTCTGATTTCTGTCCTTGGGTGTTGCTCCTCTAGCTTATTTTCTGTAGATTGCAACCTCATCGATGTCAAAGAGCAACAGGATGTCAGGTACATCTTGATGCTGCTTTAATGTATGAGTAGAGGCTGGGTGGCTAATGCCAAGAAAAATATACAGTGTTTAAATTGCATGATATCGTAACCCAGTTTTGCTCCAAACCAGGTGGACTAAAAGGAGTTGATAACTGAAAGTAAAACTTTTTGCTTCTAGGTGTAAGTAGTTAGCAAATAATTATTATGTCTTATTAAATATCTATTACAAGGATTAAAAGACACTATTTTTATGGGTCTCTACATGAGAAAAGCAGCATGTTTCAACAAAGTTGAAACAAAGTTGAAAACCTGAACTAAGTTTCAATTACTGACTGCTCCTGTTGAGGTGGATGTTTTTTTTTTTCCCTAGGAAACAAATATTTATGAACATAATCAGACATAAGCTTTCTTTTATGTTATTCGTAGAGAGAAGCAACATTAAGTTAGGTTAGATGCATTCGAGCTCTACTGCCATCCTTTTCCTGGCGCTTCATCTGTTACACAGAAGCTGCAAGAAAGCTGGGGATAATGTCGTGAAAGATCTGTTTCCAGCGATGCGAGTGGGAGTGTTGCTGCTCTTCAGTGTTTTGTGCCCTCGAGGTGCCTTTCCATCCCTGCCGAAGGCTGAATCCCAGACAGGGGGTGCCTTTTATAATGCACATTGTGTTGTTCTCCTGACTTCTTCAGTGCTGTCACAAATGCATCTCATCTAGTACAGAAATTTCCATGAGCACGTGACCTGTCCTGCCTTCACAGTCTCAGCTCTCTCTGCAAAATAAACACATTATGTTCAAGATCACCTTCCTCTTCTCTAACCCCCTTAAAGACATTTTATGGTATGCATTTGGGTGAAGACAGCAGCTGTCAGCTCAGGTACAGTGAATCTGACTATGATAACAGAAACGTCAGGGGATGAGGCAGCACTTTCCTAGAGACAGATTCAGGATCACTTCAGATTTCATTACTCTCCATGCCAGGTAGAAGAGGAACTCGAGACCTGCCTTTGTGTATAAAAGCTCATAGACTTGATTATGAATGAACGCATACGCAACTTTTATCAGGAAAAATAGGATGGACTCTGTACATGACAGATACTGTGGAGTTTTTTGGTTGGTTGGTTGGAGTTTTTTTCTTGTTATGTTTGTTTTTTGTTTTTTGTTTTGTTTTGTTTTGTTTTGTTTTTTATTGCTGTGTTATGATTTGAAAGCGTGGCATGAAAAATGGCATGGAAACCTGAATGCTCCTTCATGGCCAGGGCTATGGTTAGTGCAAATAATCTTTTTCCAAAGGCCTCGTCCAAGGCAGAATTAAGGGGTTTATACATGCATATATATGTATAAACATCTTCTATGTATGTGGATGTATCTTTCCCCCCCCCGCAGTGTTCATTTTTAGGAGGGAGAAGACTTTGTGAGCCTTGTGGTCTGGAACCCAGTTCAGATCAGTACTGCCAGGTTCTGTTTCTTTGGTTTTGTACCTTTTCATATGGATTTTTTTCTGAACATAAGCCACATAGTAATTTATTGTCCTTTGTCACAAATGGTTTCCCAATATTTGGAGGCTCTTCTGGCTTCTCTCTTTCAATAACAGAATTTGATCATTCTTGGTATTTATCTGTTGCAACTTCATTTGCATAATTGTCCTAAGAGAGTATACAAAGAGAATTTAATGACCAACTTTTTAGCTTATGGTAGCCAAGTCTGACTTTCCAACTGGCCCTGTACAACACTAACCCCTGCATTTGTTTCTGACGAGTACAATTTGTGCTGTTCGCTGGGTTGCTTTTAGCCCTATGTTTGCCGTCAGCACATAATAACACAAGGCTAAAAAACATCTATGCCTCAACCCATTGCCTCGAAATCAACTGAGAAATCAGAGAAACCTATTGACCAAACTGGCTTAACTGCTTACCATACAGGCTTCAACCTTGGGCAGGAGTTTCTGTTTCAGGTGTCGTCACACATGGGAATATTTAATTACGCCTTCCTTTAGTCTGAATGAAAGGTACTTACCAGACCTATGTGAGTAATAGATTTTGTTGTGGGGCAAGCATAAAAATCAGATGTAAAATTGTTTGGATTTACTCTGTGTTAAATGTATCATTCTGACTGGAAATGAAATTGTAATTTTGAATGAAACTTGTTTTAATTTAAAAAGCATTAAAATTATTCACTTAATTCAACCCAATAGTAATTCTTTCCGGATTCGTCTTTCCTCAGCATAATTTCTGATCTCTGAAAACACCTCTAGTGTTCAGTATATCTGTTTACTTTAACTGTGCCTGATAAATTAGTGGCAGCCTTTTTTATGAATACTGAAAATAGGATTTGGGGGATCATAGCTTGAAAGTGTCTTTTCGCATCTGATGTTAATTTTCAAAACCATTTGTATTTTGGGGGTTTATTTTCCAGTTCTTCCTTTCACTGATTGCTCTCCCCAAATACTGAGCAGTGCAGAAAGCTGTCTATGCTCTTTCCCAGTGCTTCATCCAAATGTGAAGGTCCTCATGTTTTTCTTTACTTGCATTTATCTGCTTACCTTAGTGGCTCATCTTCTCTTACCATATGCTTGGACTTCCAGACTGTGTTCAATATCATAATAATTTTTGAATCATTGTTAATTTCTGCCCCAGTCCTATACCTACTTTTTCACATATGTACTTGGTAAAGCTCTTCATAATCCTCTTACCCATTTGCCCAGTATTACTGGCACAGATTTTTTTTTTTTTAATGTTCTTACTCTTTCTGAAATCCTTGAAATTTGCTTCTTGGAATATAGCTGCTTACATTCTGAAAAAGATCTTTTCATGTTATGCCAAGAAAACGGTGATAATTCGGATTAGATCTTCAGAAAGGTGGATTCTCTTGTGCTTGAAATCTTTGATTTCAGGATCATAAAATTGTAGCCTGTGTAATTTAGTCTTCTAAAAGCTTTACATTGGCTTTGACTCATGACCAGAAAAAAACATGCAGTTGGAGAGCCCACACTTAAATCCAACTTTCACAAATTCCCAGGGAAAGATGTGGGTTTTGCATATTTTAATATACTAGACTAGATAGTACTGACTCATGCGCTTAAGGCCTATGATGATATAGTTATGTTTACTGGTTTCTGTTGATGATTAGTCAGTGGAGCCATGGAGCCCTCCTGATATATAGGAGAACTCCTTGTATTTTCCTTTTGGAAGCTTTACATTGTTTCTCTTTTTGTAAATGGTATAGCTGTATTCTCTGCAGATGTAATCTGGCACCTTTATTACGCACTCAGCAAGACAGGCTTTGGGTCACTTTGCATGCTAAATTTTGTATAATCTTAATGTACTCTATAAACAACTCATAATCTAAAAAGAATTGAGATGTATAACGTTGATGTATAATTCATGCATTCATTTATAGAGGGTGCAATATGCACATGCTAGCAGTTTCCTCTGGGGCCTGCAAACTGAACTAAAAATTGTTTTGACTTATGTTCAGTGTAGTGTATAGAACAGTAATTCTCTAAGATATATCTTAATTGTCAGAGGAAGAAGTGAATTACTATCCAAAGTAGAAAGTAGGACAAGAAAATCTGTCATGTCACAGTCATTAGTCCAGTCAGAATAAGAACAAAGAGGAGGGACAATGAAAGTGCTAACCTTGTCAATCATAAAGGAGAACAACCTCAAAATTGAGATTAATCTCATAGCGATTATTTAAAAGTTATTAATATCTTCTTTTATCAAGGGTTGTCAACTCTTAAGAGTGGTGTCTTACAAAATATATTACAGATTCTAATGGATAATTGGTTGGGAATTAGAAATAATAAAATCATTACATATTGAAATAATATTAATTTATTCTTCAAATCCATGGGGCTAGAGGGAAAAGCAGATACCAGTCCATTCTAGACCTTATATGATATTTTTCCTGGACTTTTTAGCAAGAAGGATATCCATACTATACTCAGATTTGATTAATCAGTTCTTGTGATCTTAAAACTAATGTGCACGAAGTGTTAAAAGGAAGAATCAAGAGTAATGTGGGAAAGACCTCTTACAAATGTTTGGGGAGGTTTTGTTAATTTTTAAAAAATTATTTTATACTTTTTTCTTTTTGAAATTGTTTGAGTGTGTTGATTTTCTTCAACCTGTTTGTTTGTTTATTTTTTTTTATTCGTTATTTCCCCTCTAGAAAGGCTTCCTTCTCTTGGCTTTTTTTTTCCTTTCTCAGTTAACTGTTCGTACTTTTTTTTCTTCTCCCTTTCGTGGTTTTGTCTTTCCACTGTAGCTACATTACCTTGAAATGCCCTTGTCTCTGTAGCATTACCTCCTTGAGGTCAGGCATAATCTTTCTTTTCACTGCTCAGTATTTGTAACAACTTAGAAATACTTAACTAATTTCCACTATGATTCACACCTCATCCATTGATGCTGAAGTCGGCGATTAGGGTATGACAAGGGTTTACACTGGTCCACCGTGCTGTAAGTATCACATCAGCCCGATGCGGGCAGGTACCTGTTTTGTAGCTGAGGGTCCTGAGAAAGGAATTTAATTCCTTCAGTCAATGGCAGAGTCCAGTCAGATCTGGGCTTGGTGTGCAGTGCTCCCTCACCAGAGTATTAGTCTTTATTCCTTTAGACTGGGCCACGTCTTACCCTCTCCTGGTCACAACAGAGGTCATGTACAATCGCGAGCGGCTCCTGGCAGCTTTAGCAGGGAGCATGTGGTGGCAATAACAGCCCTGGAAATTTTAAAGTTACTGTCAAGCTGCCTCCAAGAAGCAGAGAAACTGTGGCCATAAACTGCCCTTCCTGCCTTGTCTGGCTATGTGGAAAAAACACTTAAATGAATTTTCCAGACATCTCTTTGTCTATTAAGTACAGAATATTATGAGAAGACATGTGAATGTGCTCAGAGTGAATTTCAACATTTCTAGCAACTCCAAAGCAGGAGAACAACTGGATCCCAAAGGTCAGCTCTGAAACGAGCGGTCTGGCTTGGGGAAGCTTTGGGACACCAACCTCCTCTTGTGTGTGCTCAGGTGAACTGGCACAAATGCCTCAGGCATCAGCCAGGTTTCCTACACTGCAACGGAATGTAAAAGAATAAATCTCAGTGCTTTGGAGCCGTATCTCTGGGGAAATTTTGTCCTAGTTCTGCTTCTGTTGTCGTTATGGGGCATCTGACTGCAACCACTACAATAAGCAAGGTGATGACGTTTAAGAAATAAGATCCCCTTTGTAAACTTTTCTATAGGGTTTCTTTTGACCATAGGCTTTCTTCTTCCTGCTCATGACAGCATGGGCAGCATGACGCTACCAGTATTAGATAAATATGTTAGTATAATGGATTAATTTTAGTGGGATGGTGAATTTAGGGCAGCATATGACTACCATAATTCGGGCGCGTTTGGAGATCTGAACCTCTTTGTTGGAGCCCTGTCTCAGACTGTCACTGTGCCCATGTTAGTCAAGGGCATCCAGACTAATGCCAGAGCTGTGCTGGCTCATGTCCAGCTGTGTCGGCTTTTCCTACTCTCTATCCTATGTGCTTCTGTCGCTGGGCTAAGCATGAGGGGAGTGAATGCAGATCTCCCTGTACCTCTCCAAGCAGGCACAGTCTAGGTGAACTCTTGGTTGTGCTAACTGTCCATTCAAACATACCCCGAGATAGGTCCACAAACCCTGTTCTCCAAGGGGAAGCATCTGAGTACGCTCCCTTTGCATAAGGAGTGGTGGATGGTAAAAACAAGGTATTTCATAGCTGTAGATCCCTTAAATCTGTATGATTCAAACAATATAAATTCAGTCTCTGTCCCATAAAGTAAACAGCTCCTGTGTAAGATGAGGCACAGCACAGAAATAAAATAAAAAGGAGCAGGGAGCACAAGCTGACAATGAGAAAATACTAGTTAGCATGATGGACAATGGTGTGACTGCCAGCCAAACCGGCTGCCTGACCGGGTCCTGCAGGCATCGCTGTGGAGAAGTGTTAGGAGCTTTTAGAAGACTTTGCAGACTTTTATACTGACGTGTACTTCACTGAGGAAGAGAATTTTCAGAGGATTTTTAAAGACTGGGCAGACTTTTATACTGAAATCTACTTGCGCATGAAGGAGGTAGGAAAAAAACCAAAACGAAACAAAACCTACACTAACCTGAGACAGAGCTGCACAAAAACTGCTTACAAAGTGAAGAAAGGTGGGGAAGTAAACCCCAGGCGCAGTGGTAGAGCAGAGCGGTTCAAGAATTTAGCGCAAAAAGAATGTTAAACAGGGGAAGAGCTGGTTTTAAATCATCACTTGTTGTCTGCCTCTGTCATAAGGAGGGCAGCAGGCTGCCAGCCCTTGGTGGCCAGAGCTGCCCCGCAGGTGTGCTGGGGACCGCTTTGTGCCCTATGTCAGAGCAGCAGAGGAGCGGGCAGGTGGCGAAGGGCTGCGTTTCTTCCCTCTCCTTCTCCTCTGTGCTCTCCACAGCAAGGGCTCAAGCACCTCTAGATTCTGCTCCCACCTCGACTCTGCTTTTTCCACCCTACAAAGCCAGTATGACAGGGCCACCACCTGGGAAGGCTTTGGCAAGGTATTTTTTTCACTGTTTGCAGCTCTGCCTCCAACAGCAGTTGTCAGATGCTCTCTTGCTCCTTTCGTGATCCTGCGTACATCCCTGCAGCGTGGTGCGAAATACTGTCAAGCAGAGTAGCACTTTATACCCGCTTTACCCAGATGTAGTGACTGTGCAGAAGTCACTAAAGTCCACAGAAGCAGAGAACAAGTACACAGTGTTCTGAAAAGCAATTAGTCACTGTATGCGAAATATCAGCAAAGCCTTTAAGGGAGAAATTGCTAAATGAATCAGTCTTGAAAAAGTACACCCATTTAATCAAGTGGATTTAAAAATCAATCTGGTTCATCTGGTGCAAATCTCTAATGTAGATTTCCGTTAATCCTTTTAACCCTTGTGTATATCAATTTTGCTTGTGTCAGTAAGTTACTGATGGACAGCAGATATAATAAAAGGCTTAGTACCCATCAATTAAGTGCTCCAGTGCCCGAATTCTAAGTGCTTGGAGTAAAGTGCAATCATACAATAAAGCATACAGGCTCCCTGTACAGACAACGTGAAGAAAAAAGTGCCTGAGAAGGGGTTTGGACCAGCCCTTGTGCAACAGCAATCTCCTCTAAGTGGTGGGGGCTGCTGAGCACAGGAATATATCTGAACATTTGCCCCTTTTTGGAGTTTTAGTGCCTAGCCTGAAAAAAGGGATGAGAACCTGAGTCAAGAACTCCAACCCATTCCTGGATGTCTGCAAACATGCATCATTTTAGAAGCCTTACCTTCCGTCTGGATGTTCCTCCCACCTTCTGCGTACCAGCCGATCAGATGGAGTAGGTGCCTGGGGCAGGGGAGCAAGCCCAGGCTGTCAGCTTTTCCTGGAAAACTGCCTCTGGTAACTGCCCATTGCACCAGGTGAGGTGGATGTAGAGTACCAGAGAGCAAGGACCACAGTCATCACACCTCTGTAGAGCAGATAGGTGACAGCCTGGGGTAGTGGCTTAGGAGTGAGGTGTTTCCACAGAGCAGAAAAATTCTTGTTCCATAGCAAAGTCATAAGGTTTTAGCCAGTCAGTGTAAAACAGCCTGCCACACATCAAGTTTTCAGGGAAAAGGGTGACTGGGTGATGCTTTGGAGACACCTGCCTCTCTCCATGTACTGCACTGATGCTTCTGTGCCTTATCCTGGGCTCTCTTTAGAGGCAAGAAGATAAAGATTTGTTTTAACATAGCCCCAGGTTTATTTGGATTGAGGTCTGAAACCTTGTCTGTGCAGATTTTTGGAGCTGCCCTTTTTGTACACCTCCTCCATGTTCATTTTGTGGTTTTATATGTGAAATAAAGCCCTGATTCTGCTTCCAAACAGCAGAGAGGGAGTGTGCAGAAGATGAAACACAGGGCAGATTGCTGGAACACAGCTCAGGATTGCTGCTGCCTGATCTCTTGAGCTTCATATATGTGTCTGAAGAGCAATGTCTGGGAAAAAAAAACAGGACTGAAGGGAAACAAGGCAAGAACAAGGTCAACTTCATACTACAGCAAGCAAATGAGCAGAATTTCTGGGTCGGAATGGATGAGATGTCCAATTGCTGAGCTGAGAGGTCTGTAGGATAAACAACAAGGCAGCATTTGGCCTTCAAGGAGAAAGTTTAACTTTTGATTATTGTAGGCCTATGCTATCTGATGTCAAAAAAGCAATCCTAATGCTATTTTCATCAAGCTCATGGAGAGTTTTGCTTAGAGACCCACTTGGAGTGTGCTGTGTTAGGCTGATGTCTAATTGTGTTACCTGAGTCTAATTCTGTTGTCATAATTGCCTGGGGGAAGCAGAAGGGCTGGTTACCAATTAAGATTTTAATGTTATTAATTTAAGAGAGTTTGAAGGGTATATGTAGTCTAAGGAATCTACCTAATTGACAGGAAAACAAGTTAAATATCCTCCTGCCTCAAATTCTAGCTGTGTTCTCTGTCCAGGGAATTCAGTTTTCTATTTTTACATCAGAAAGGTCAGGTCTTTGCAGCCTGCGGGAGGGCTGGCATAGCCGTGTCATGAGAAGCTGAAATCCTAGCTGCAGCTCTGCCTCCCCACAATGGGGGGCCAAGTGATGAATGGGGAGACACCCTCTTCTGCAGACAAACAGCTGTAACTCATGTTGCAGGCTGGTGTGACATCAGCATTTGGGTCTTCCAAAGATCTATAATAGCTGCTGTCTTCTAGCACAAAGAGTGACAGAAGAAAACAACCTGTCAGAAAGGAACAGTAAGGACTGAAAGACTGCTTTTTGCTTTGTATCTCCTTATTGAGCAGAGATGAACTCTCTTCTAGCAATCATACGAGAAATATTATGCAAAATTCTTGCTCCAAGACCCCATCCAGTTCTTCTTTGTGAACTTCAGCCCACGACTGACCTGAAATATGAATACTACATAGTTACAAGGAGCGCTGCTAAAATTCGGGAAACTTCCTGTGGCAGATGAAGATTGTCAAGTCTGCAGGATGAAACGGTTGCTCTAGATGTTTGTGATAATTAAAAAAAAGTAATTAAATATTAACCAAGCTCCTATTTTTTTTTTTCCTTTTTTTTTCTCCTAAATTTTTAAAATAACAGACAGGAAACATTTCATTTTGAATAACTGACAGAACATGTTAACAGTTCTATATAAAGTGCAGCCAAAAATTAATCCTGCAGTAGGTTTTCTGTTTGTTTCTGCCAGCTCTGTAAAAAGGTCCTGTGTGGTCAGTGTATTCACTGAGCCTAGTAAGTCTTTTCCTGTCTGAGATGGCTTTTCGGATGCTGAGGCTTGTTTCAGTAAGGTAGCAGTGACTTTCTAAGGAGCAAAATGAAAGTTTATAATAGAAACTGCAGAGCTCAGTTTCCCAGAGCTTGACATATGGCAGATCTGTCTTCGCAATCTAGAGGGACTCCACTCGTATGACCTGGAGGGCAGATCATGCTCCTCAAGAATGAGGCAGTGGTATCAAAGCAGAGCTCCGTGTACTTAACGGGCTCTTTGAAGCTGCAGTAGCAGAGGAGGCAAAGTACTGCAGCTCCCTCCCTCTTTCTGAAGAAAAGCCAGCACAGCACGGCTCTCTAGAAGTTACCTGAGTAGAGGTAGAGAAACTCAATACAATTTTATGGAATATGCTGCTCTTGGCGAGTTCTTGTTTCTGTTGAGTTACCTTATTTGTCACTGAAGCTTTAATTGGAAAGCTTCACTCTGCTTTTTGATAATGCTTCCCTAGTCTGCAAGTGGAGAAACCTTCCGTTGCCTTCTCTACTGCTGCAGTCCCCACGTAGTAACTTGTACAAACAGAGCGATACCTCCATTGGTACCTCCATGATATTCATGTAAATGAATACACAATGTGGAAAAAAAAATTACTCTACAGTGAATAAAGACTGGGTGAGGCTTTAGCTACCCTGTTTGTTAAGAAGCATATTTAGCCTATTTCTATGCTGCCTGGGCAGTCGCATTCTGCAAGGGTAGCAAGTAAGATAGCTAGTAGGAGTGATTGTCAAAATGGAGATTAACTGAATATTGCAAAGTATTTGTTAAACATAGTACTGAATTCTTGTCTTCACATAGGCAAATTTGTTGTCTGATTTACATCAGTGCAATCAAGGTTTGTTTTTTTTTTAAAAAAGCCCAACAAAGCAACATGACTAATCTATTGAAACAGTTAATTTTTAATAGTGACTACTGGTGGCAAGCTACTTACTAATGAGGTTCAGGGTATGAATTATTGTTGAAATGTGTTGAAATGAATCCTTGAATAGTTTTGTATAATGTGTTGAAGAAAATCACAGTCTGTTTGCAACATATTTCAAAGCAGAAAGAGATTACATTAGTTTCACGTTCTATTCCTTGTGAATAAGCCCCTGGCCCTAATAAGGATTTCCTACTGGCCTTTTTTTTTATGACAAGGGAAGACCTACCTAAAATAGAAATAGAATAAGCAACTATAGTGAATATTCTACTAAGTATGCAATCATAATCAGCCAGTGACAATCCTGTCACCAATTCACCATTTTTTGTGGTTTTTCGGTATCACTTTTACTCATTGACGGTAATTTATTACCTGGTAGTTAAATTGTTAGATATTATTTTCAGAACTGTGAAGGAAAAAAAAGACTATTCGGTTTTCTCTCTGGTCACGTTTCAGCCTGGTACAACTTCCTGATTTAATATAAAAATGCATTGCAAGTTCAAAAGAGCCCTTCAAGTTGTATTTATGCCTGCAGACTTTATGCTGGATGAGATAACATTTGCCTGTGCTCTGTAAGTCTGGAGAACAGCTCCCAGCTTGACTTGCAACCAGACTTGTAAAGTTATCCCTTCAATTAACGGCCAAGGAGCCAAAGTGCCTTTGGGAATTTCACTGCCTGCCCAATGGCATCACCAAGCACTCAAAGTTTACTTCAAATATTGTGAAATGTGTGTGCCAACGAAATATATAATATTGCTGTACTTTTTGTAGCTTTGTAAGGGAGGAATCTGATTCATTAGGATACTGTATTTCAGACTGGAGCTGCTAATGTTAATAGTGATGGGGCACACAGATTTATAAATCACTGAACTGCTCTGACGGTGGGAGCTGTGGCAGGTAAGTGCCTTGGAGTTGGTTGCTTCCTAGAAGTCACCTTCATTTAAGTGTCCATGTTTCTTGCACACAGGTGCTTTGCCTCAGAAAAGATATACAAGCCCAGTGCACAGGAGTGTGGACGTGCCTAAATCTTCCTGTTAAAAATTCATAATTTTTTGCTTTCGTCTTTGGCTCAGAGAAATTCATATCAGTTATTTCTCTTCGTATCAGTTATTTCTCTCATGGCAAGACAGCTCCTGTATCTCCAAGCTGAGTGGCAGGGGCAAAAGAAGCTTTGGCCTGCTCGGCCAGCATGAGCTTGGCTCAGTGATGACTTTGGCTTATTCCTTGCCTTCATCTGTCATTACTCAAGCAGCTGCAGGTGCCATCTGTGCCACCCCAACAGGGTGGTGCGCTCTGGGTAAGGACTTCTGCCTGGCCGCTGTGCCCCTCAGCTTCTCTCGGGGTGATACCAGTGATGGGCTGAGGTGACCAGGCTCTGGCAGGACCCCACTAGCTCTTGCTGGTGGGAACAGGCCCATTCAAATGCTCCTTGTTGGAGGACCCCGATGTGGCAACTGTCCAAAGAAAAGGTAAAAGGAGATGTCTGGAGTTAATGTTTAAGGGAAGATGAAGAAATCCAGCATCCCTGATCCCAGAGTGAGGACGGGGCATGGGGAAGCACAGCAGGATGTGCACACACCTACTTGGGCAGGAGGGCTGCTGCCACAAACCCTGTGAGATCTTCGGGCTGGTGTGTTGTATTTAGGCTGTCTCTCTTATTTGGGTCATTTAATGCATTTTGATTTGGCACTAGAAATCCTTAAGCCAGCTTGATCAGTGAACTGCAGCCTGACTTTGCCCACCTGTAGAGCATCTGGGCACCAACTGCAGGGCCACTGACAGAGCAAGAAGCCCAGCTCATGACCCAGCATCCAAAAAGGAGGTGTTGTATTATCTGTCTTTCTGTTTACCCAGTACCCCAGAGCTCTAGGTTTCCCCTGTTTAAAAAAAGCCAGCTGGTTTTGTGCAAAAACATATTCAAATATCTAATACATTTTCTGTCCTTCATTATTGAAGACTGAATGTGAAGTAACCCCACTCTCATTATTTCGTAATGTAATATCTTTTAAAAAAAATTAATACTTCTAATTGTGCACTGAAAACAAAACTTACTTGTAATTTTTTCTGGCTTTTGTAATTTGTTATTGACTCTTATAGATTATTCAGTAAACTCAATTTACTTTTTCTCTTAATTGGGTCTTGTCTACATTTTGCTGTGGCGAATTTTCAGCCTATCATCCAAATTGCTTTGTGCCCAAGTGAGATTGATGAGTTGATACAAGGTAGTACAACATTTATTTTATACCTCATATTCCCCTCAGCTTGTGTAGAAAAAATAATTTTAGAATTAAAATATTTTGCAGTTGGTTCTAGCAGTCACCAATTTTCCAGAATACCTCCCTCACTAAAAATAAAAGGGAGAAGACTGTTTAGTCAGGCTTTTCCTTCAAATATTTTTTTTTTTCAGCCATCACCCATCTCATTGTAAACTTTTCTGAAATTAGCTTTTGGTATTTTAATATGTTTCTCAAGCTTGAACTGAATTTGTCCAGTTTACAGACTGGGTGGGTTTTGTTGGCATAGAAATCAGAGGTTGCTGGAGTTTAATGATTCTGTTTATACAACAGTTAAAAAACAAGTGTTCAAATACGTCTCCAGCTAAGACCTCTCCTACTCCTGGTTTTGTGTTGCTTGTTTTTAATGGAGTTAAGTAACCTCATATATTTTATCCAAATTAAATGTTACGTCATGGGTAGTAGGCACTTTGGACAATCCTTTTTCAATGATAATAAATCTGCTGATCCTTGTTTCTAACTTCTTCCAGTTCATATGACACAGTAATGTGAAACACAAAAGTAATACGTCAAACTTTTGGTATATGGATATTACTGGTTCCATTTAACTTCCATAAAAATGATACAGAGAGAATTTGTGTGTGTGACACATAAAAGTTAAGGTATTAGAATAGTAAAATTATTGTTTCTTTGTTCTCAGTCATCCTGGAAATCTTGTGAAAAGTGTTTTGTTTTTCAAATGAAATAAAACTATAAGTTTACCTCACAAACGAATGTTAAAAATTAAATATTTATGGGAACAGAGGGAGTGTGAGGTGTGTTACACCTTATTTGCTCTGGAGAGGTGGCTTGGCTGCTCTGCTTGGCCACCTCCAGCCCAGCTGGGTCATCTCCATAAGTGCTATGAGTGTGAAGGGCCAGTTTTAGATAGCCAGGTGAGAGGTTTCAGGGCCCTCTGGCACTGGCCAGCTGCAGTGCAGAACAGATTAAGCCATACTGATACCTCCTTGACAAGGGGAAAAACCTGCTACCCAGACACCCTCCGGTTCTGTGTGTGAAGAGCCCCGTGCAGCAGCGTCTCGTGTCCTCCACATCCAGCTGTGCTGCACAAACCAGCAACCGGCTCTGCAGAGTCAGCGCGCTGACGATGTGTGAGGCACACGGGGGTTTTGGGGATCATACGGAGGTTTTCTGTTGTTTCTTGCTTAGCAGCGATTCTGCTCCAATGGGGAAGATAATCAATATCGCGTGTGGTTTCTACCTCCTGACAGTTCCCGTTAGTCGGGACCAAGCTGAGCCTTTACTGGGTCTTTCAGTTCAATAGAAACCTACGTGTGAAATCTCTATTTGCCAGCCATGATTACACGGTAATGATCTCATATCTTTCCTTACATTACTTTCCCTTACTTGTAGGTGTCAGATTCTCTTTTTTCACCTTTGTTTCTGCTATTAAACTGTCAGAAAAAGCTAGTGCTTTCTTACAGTGATGAAGCTGCATTTGTGGTTTTGTGTGAATGTATTTGTTTTATTTTTTTTTAAGTGTTAAAAATTGCAACGTGTAGTTTTTTATTTCCATTGAGTTTTTTATTTCCCTTGCAGTAGCTTTTACTACAAGTGAATAAATGGTTGCATGACTGCATTATTCCACAAGCTTATTAGGAAACATAAAAAAATGAAAATTTTACAGTAATTGCTTGTTCATGAAAAGTAAGTTCTAATAGAAGAGTAAGAAACATATATATAATTTACTTAGAAGTACTATCAGCACAGTATATTAATAACTAAGAATAGATACATCCTTAAATTGGTGTGCACAATGTACTTAGGTACATTTTTTCCTATTTATATATCCCTACAGTAGCAAAATGAAAAGCAGAAAGTGTCATTATTAATGACTTGTAAGCAAGTATAAAGGTTATATTTGTATGGCCCAGAAACAGGATTTAAAAGGAGACCTAATTTTATAGTGCTGATGCAGAAGAAACTCATATCTATTTTTCTTTGGCAGCGTACTATCTCTATGTAGGTTCATTATGAAGTTATTAAAACAACACTGTTATCGAATAACCTTAAAAATAAGGATATAACTCGGCTTTATTATTACTACCAGACACTAATAGAATATAAATTTCATATAGGATGTCATAACTGTACAAGAAGCCAGCCATTCTATAAACCAGTGTAACACATCAGGGTGTTACATCTGTGTATTTGAAAGGAATTTTCATATGCAAGCTTAAATTAATATAACTTGTCTTTCTATCATTCGTATATCAAAATATGTGAGAAACTAAAGTGCAAATCTAAGAGTAGAATTTTAAATATTATTTTAAATTTCTGTCACTATTCTGAGAAAAATTATTTAATGTAAATGTTCCTTTCCAGTCCTGCCCCCCCCACCTTTTCCATTTTTCCTCCTAGACCTGGGAGGAGCAGCTATTTTGAATTAGTATCTTGCTTTATTGTGGATTTTGTGCAAATATGGATTCTTCTTCCACACTATAGGAAATTTGCACTAGTGTAATAAGGAGAATTTTGAACATCATAAGCTTTTTCTGCTGGTGTCTTCCTCACCCTTTTATGCAAGTACTAGGCAAATACATTATAAATTTAATGCCCTGAGCTGGCCGAAGCATTGATTAGATGATGAGAAACTATAGGCCATATTTTTCCTCCCAGTTCAAACTAATTATAAAACTTCATATTAGAACACACTGATAAAGTGGTCCTGCCTATGAGGGAGGAGAGATTAGATGTGCTGTTGAATAGGTTGTTATGTGACCTCAATATTACAAGAAGCTTCAGAATCCATGGAGAAAAGGTGGTTCTACCCCCGTCTGCATGGAAGCTGTGGAGGGAATATTTCCTAGCCTGTCCTTCTAAATTCCTTTCTCAGACAGTTGTATTTAGGAGTTAAAGTTGGTGTTGTTATGCAGAACCTTCCTGTGGAGAATAAGATACATAATGGTGACGCATCTGAAGATGAAACTGTTTGAACAGCTTAGGTTTCAGCTATTTCTCACCATTCGGAGTTTGTGGGGAAGCCAGTGACTTTGACCAGACCTGTATTTCTGCTCAGTGTGTTAGAAAGGTCCCCCCCAGACCGAGTCTTCTCCTATTTCTACTTTCCATCTTTAGCTCATGCACTTACAACGCCTTGTTTCGTATCTCAGACATGAAATGTGGCAGCATGTAACTATCTGGTATTTTAAGCCCAGCTTTGGCTGTGCTGAGCTTAGCATAGCCACTGGGACCCATAGAGCAATTGGTGCAGCTCATCCTGCCTCATCCTCTTGGCCCCCAGGGACCAGCCTGCACCTGCTTTGGGTTTGCAGGGCTCCTGCTGATTTGCAGGTTTTGCCAGTGTGTCTGTGTCTCTGTTTTGCTTGTCCAGCTTCCCTTGGCTGCTGTTGGCCCTGTGCTCTTTAAGGAAGACTATTTCTGGGCTATTTACTTAGTTGTTGATCACTAACAGCAAGAGAATTTCCTTCTAACAGGGATATAAACTGATGTTTGTTTGACTAATTTTTATCTCTTAGTCAATGTTCTATACTTTTCCAGTGTGAAACTAGGTGTTTTGTGTGTTGTTTTATTGAGAAAATCACCTTTTTTTTTTTTTTTAAGAAAAAAAGAAAAGCCCAGAAAGCAGAAGTCATTAATGTGAGTAAAGTAACATCTGTTGGTGGTTTACAGTGGGATTTACTGTTCCCCTGCCCCCTCTTAGCAAATTTCAGCTCTGTCACCCACTTTTCTCAAGCGTATAATGCTCAGTACAAAATCAGTGTGGCTTTACTACTGAAGCAATGAAAAAAAATCTGCCCTATTTAATAGCTGTTCTGTGGTTATTAATTTTTCTGTACACTGAATGAAGAGGTATTCCCTTGCTGCTTATTCACATCATTCTTTATTTCTGATTGAATTGCTCCTGTCCACTGAGCCTCATAAAGGATTGAACAAAATTTAAATATCAATTGCATCTAAAGTGTGTAAGGGTATTTGAATAAAAGAAAAAGTACAGAAATAAACACTGCAGGATCTACAAGGTTACTGGAGGGAATTTTTGTAAAGGATCTATTTTTCTATTGAAGATTACTGTACAATTGTAGCTAATTATCCTCAGACATCTTTATTTTCTCCTCTTTAATGACAATAAGTGTGGTTGTGTGTGATGGTGTTAATTCTCCCTTTTTTTCCCCTGTGAATCTCAACCCCACAGACTTTCTTTGGCTTTCATCCATTTTTTGGTATTCTGTAACTTCTTCAGCGCAGGTTCTCAAATGAAAGGTTCTTCTTTGGCCCCTGAGGACTACAACACAATATTGGAGGTGGAGGCAGCGGAGACCCGACAGATCTTGTTCTTTGATCTGCTGGAACTGGTACTGACTTCTCATCCTTTCC
Organism: Caloenas nicobarica; assembly: GCF_036013445.1. Taxonomy (NCBI): domain Eukaryota; kingdom Metazoa; phylum Chordata; class Aves; order Columbiformes; family Columbidae; genus Caloenas; species Caloenas nicobarica. The sequence goes on along the minus strand of NC_088245.1, from coordinate 29,406,750 downwards.
CTGCCTGACAAACTACTGGGGGTAGAGAAGAACCACTGAAACAGAGGTGTGAAAGAAAGTATTTATAGTGCTCTAAATTCGGATGTGCAGAAGCACAAGGATACACCTTTTGTTAAAGGTAGCGATTGTACTAAATAATAAAAAGAGATCTTTCAGCAAAATAAAAGGAGAGACTAAATAATTGATCAAGAGGATAACCTGTTAAACTGCTGGTGTACTCAGCCTCCATTGCTCCAAACAATAGAGGTCTTTGAAAGCAGCTACGGGACTGCTCGCTTGTCTTGCTTGAGGTCTTGTGCTCGTACACCTTGTTGTGGCATGTGAACTCCAATAAAATTGTTTTGTTCAATTGATTTTTTTTACATTGTTATGTCTTGCTTTGCAAATAAATTAAACAGAAAATAGCTTGGATTTTAAGAGTTGCACATCTCTCTGCAAGCAACTAGAGCAGAAAATCTTTGTAGTTATTGACCTGCTGAGACTAATTCAAATATTCAGTGGCTCTAATGTCTTCTGCCTTACTTCACCAAAAGCTGAATACAACAGTCTTCAGATGTAACTACAGGCACCGCTCATTTTTCCAGGCATTTTTTCGGGGGGTAAAGGTAGGGAGACAGGAAGGAGAGAGGCAAGAAAATACATTGTACTTGAGCAGATTTCAGTCCGAGAACCATTGTCAAGCTTGCTTTCATTATGATGCTTTGGGGCAAATCCAGTTTGTGTTTGAGAGCTGCTACTCCATTTGTTTCACTTCAACTTCCTTCATAAGAGGAAAAACCACGCTGGAACACTTTAGGATGGCATGCTGCTGGCACCTGCTGTACCTACTTTTATGACTTTTTACAAATTTTGACTAGAACATGTTTTTTAAAACTGTTTCTAGAAGCCTAAACTTGGTTTTATTTTTCTCCATGGCCAACTTTTCTTTTTAAGGAAATTACAATGGAAACATATTCATTGTCACCTCCCTGGCTGATGGTTAAAAAGTCCACTGGGACATTTCTCAGAGCCTGTGTTTAGGAGCTTTCCTCCCCTAGAAGTGCAGTGAAGCATAGGAAAAGCACAGCTGATGAGACCTGCTGGTGTGGTTTAACCCGAGCTAGCAGTACAACCACGATAGCTGCTCACTCATTCCTTCCCCCCACCTGGCCCCTCAAATAGGGGAGAGAATTGAAAGGGAAGGGAGAAACTTGGATTGAGATAAACACAGTTTAATGAAATAACAAAATATTAATACACTGCTAGTAAATATATATATATAATAGAATATAAAATAAAAGGTACTCAATGCAATTCCTCATGAATTCCATCCACACTGAGCAGCCAGTCCCAGGAAGCAGCACCTGGTCCTGAACAGCTGATCCCAGAGGAAGAAAAAATGAAAAAGGCAGAAAGGCCCAGAGACCTCTGCAAAACAGCAGGATGGCAAAAGGCCAAACTAACAGAAGTTCCAAACAGAACTCCTCCAGCTCTAACAAAGAGAGTGAAGAAGAATGTGCAAAAGAGCAGAAGATCCCAACTCTCCTTAAATATGAAGCATGATGCTAATGGGATGGAATGCTCTCATTGATCAGTCTGCATGTCAGTCAAGCTCTGCCCCATCCATGCCCCCCTTCCTCACTGCCTCACACCTGTGGGCAGAGCTCAGAATGTCCTTGGCTCTCAGACCAGAGCAACTAAACAACGTGAACTCTGTTGGGGTGTTATCTCTTGTTCTCAAACTAAGTCCAAATAATGACTGTGCTAGCTATGAAAAAGCAAGGTTTCTAACTGCATGAAGAAGAGTGTGCTGGTTTGACTGAAAATGAATTAATTTTAAATCCTGCTTGCCTCTGGCCCCTTCTGCCTTTTTCCTCCTTTTGAGATCAGCTATTGGGACCAGGTGCTGCTTGCTGGGACTGGCTGTGTGTGGATGGATTTCATGAGGAATTGCCTTGAGTATCTTTTATTTTATATTCTATTTCTATTTTATATGTATATTTAGTAGTAGCGTATTAGTATTTTGTTATTCTGTTAAACAGGGTTTATCTTAATCCAAGTTTCTCACTTTGCTTTCGATTCTCTCCCCTATTTGGGGTGTGGAGAGTGAGTAGCTATCATGGTTGTATTGCTAGCTCAGGTTAAACAATGACAAAGAGTCAGCTGATTTTGCACTGACTCAACTGTATTTGTAATCAATTTTTCTTTACTACATGTAATTTTATTACTTTTGTTTCTGTATTTTTATCTCTCTGTTTACCTCGGGTCCTCTCGACCAGGTTTTGATCCATTGGACCATCATTAGCCGCAGCTGGCAATGCAGTTGGTTTAATGCTGTTTAAGGGTGTTGAGTTCCTACGAGGTGCCATGATACACCACCTGCTGCTCATGAAGACTTCTCCTCCCTGGGATGAGCAGAGCAGTTCTTGGCTCTTGCAGACATGCAGGGGCAGAAGATCCTCAGTCTGTTGGTACCCACTCACGCCCCCAGCGTCCCACATCATATCAAAGTGCAATGAGTGAGAGATATAAGAAGTAACAGAAAGAAGGTAAGGCTAATGCAATTCCATTATGAGACAAAAAAAACCCCCCAAAATAAAAGAGAGCCATTCATTCTGCTGCTCATAAATGGTTTCTTTTCATTTTGCCTTTTAAGAAGATCTCACTTCATTTTTTATTGTCTTCCCTGGCTCCATGTGAAATCCACACACACAATAATCATTCCTCGTTTCTTCCTGTCAAACAGAAGTTGACATACCGAACAATTAAGGTTTTTTTGTTCATAAGAAGCTACAATGTCTAAAAGAAGAGAAAAAGACTCAATTTTAAAATAGTCTGGAAAATGAGAGGACAGTCTGCTGTCTCATAGAAACCAGGTCTTAATTCATTGTATAGTAGAAGTCTTTTCTTCTTAAGGACTATGAAACAATTTTTACCACTCACCCTTTTTGATTTTCAGCATTAACACTTGCTGTGGGAGTTAATCTACTTTCCATTGTTGCTATCTGAGGTGATTAGTAGTGTATCATTAGCTAAGACATTTTTTTTGCTGTTAGAAATCCTCTCCTCAATGAATACAACCCTTTCTCAACGAAGCCAGTCTCTGCAGTGCCCCAATCCAGTCTGCCTGCGCTGTGTGTCACTCCAAAACCAATTACAAAGCTGTCATTGGGAGACAGGCTGGAAAGAAAACCGACATGTGTACAGGTAAATCTCTGCATCTCGGAATACTTTGTAGGGCTGGCTGCTTCAAAAACACCCCACATATAACTCAAAAGGTCAATTTTACTTACTGTTCACTTACTTGAAGTCTTAAACAGCTGAACACAGTGGCAACAGTTTAAATGAAGCTATAACGTATGATATATAGGAAATAATATTCCAGTGAACAGATTAGTCCTCATTTTGTTTTTCAGCTCAGTTATGAACATTTGGAGACACGTCTCCCTCTCAATTTGAGCATGAAAAGGGGAAAAAAAATCACTAAACTTGAAGTAACCTTGTATGAATGGCAGATGAGATGCAAGTGAAACATGTTGCAATAAATAAGTATAGAGTTTGGGTTCTATAATTTTCCATTGCATTAATTTGTCTGCATATATTTAGATCAGTAATTTAGACTGGAAATTAAGGCTGTTTATGACAACTGCTGTATGTTGATGGAAATATCTTTTGATGTGCTATATTTTAAACCCATGTCATTGACTTTTGGAAACTCCTTCAAAGTTAAATGCACAAAATTACTTTAACAAAATAATGTTTTACTGTACAATTAAAACATAAAAGATGAAAAGTTAAGGTCTTGCATATTTTATGCACAAGATTTAATTTTTCTAAGAGCAGGTTAACTGACCTGGAATTACTTTTATAGAAAGACACTGTCTGATGTAGTCAGAATATCTTAGCCAAATCTTGCTTTCTCACAATTCTGTCTTTAGTTTTTAATTCTGCATTTATTAATATATGCGCTAACTTAGTGTTTGGTGTTTTGATTTTTCAGAGCCTAGCTGAACCTTCCTATGGTTACAGAATAAAAACAGAGGTCTCAGGAAACTCTCCAGGAGCCCTGAATTAATGTTCCCTTCCTAGGGGATCATACTGAAATTACAGATTTTCCTTTGTAGTGTCCCTGGACCACTTTTGAACGAGAGCATCCTTTGCCTGTGCACCTACATTTTCATGATTTTTGTTCTCCTGAATGGCTGCCTATTTCATGGTGAGTGACCCGAAAGCCTTCACAAAATCTTTACTTCTTGGAGCTGCCAGTGTTTGTTCCAGTTTTGTCCACGTCAAGGGTGGATAGCCTTACATGAGTCAAGCTTTGGCCATGTCCTGGGTGTCCAGAGCAATCAATGGGAACAAATGATCACTTCCTACCAGGATATCCCACCTCAAGCACTGTTGTTCAGTCTCAGGAGAAGACAGATGTGTTTTGCCTGCTCCTAGAGATGAGTAGCAGTGGGGAGGGAGGGGACGGCAGTAACAGGGATGCTCGTTCCTGCAGTTCGAGCTGCTGGAAACCAACAGGCTCCAAATGTTGCCCATGGTGGCAAAGGGGTGATTCTGGAAGGGAGGCTGGGATTGTCTCCAAAGGGAAGAGCAAATGGGTGGGTATCTGAGGGTAAAGAAACTTAGCACAAGTAGTGGGGGAAGAAAGCCAATAATAGGAATAATAAAACAGTCAGAATGAAACTTTGACAGCTGTAAAATTGAATACTGTTTTTAAAGTAAGAAGTGAGGCTTTGACACACTCAAAGATTTCATTTCACTGGGAAAGAAGAGTAGAATGGAGAAAGTAAATTTTCATTAAATACAGAGAGCCCTCATCCTGTATTTTCAATTGTTGCCTCTGAAGGGGCGCTCAGAAGAAAATGAAAACCTGAATAACTATGTGAGTGCTTCCAGAATCCACATCTCTTCCTTCTAATTGAAAATCATGCCTGGCAAAGCCCCTGCTGACAGGCAACACTTGGAGAAGTAGCCACTGATTTTGAGTGTCTCTGCTGTTGATTGTCTCTTCCGATGTGCCTCACATTGTGAAATAAAAGTAAATACATAAATAGGTAGGACTGTTAACTGGCATGTAGATCCACAAGATGCAGTTACATGGCCTTTGCACTGTTTGCAAAGACACTATTTGTAATTGTTATCCATTATAATGAGCACTACAGTATTTACGAAGAGGAAAAAGCAGAGATTGCTGTAGGCAATTAACAAATATGCCATTTTCAATGCTTCCATCCAATTCAAGTTTAATAGAGACATTATTTCTCATCCTACAGATTTGCTTTTTTTTTAAACTGTGAGAAGTAATCTATTTTTCTGCTCTTTTTACACCCAAAAGCACTTAAAATTACTTGAACTTGCTTGAAATGTGGTTTGAACTTACATTAGTGCTTTGAAAATCCTTAGGAATGAAACATTGCTTTCTAACAGATTAAACCATCAGATTCTGCTCCCTACACTTAAAAGCAGCTATATTATACACTTCCTTCCATAAACTGCATTTTAAAAGCTTTTGGAGCTCCCTTAAACCATGATATTCCAGTCAAAAGGTTGTTCCAAAAGTTCAGTGTTGTTTTGATCTTTCTTTTAATACTTGGATCTGTGTTTAGATCATCTTCCTTCTAATTTCTAGGATGTGAGCAGTTAATACTCACTTGTTTTTGTGTCAGTTTGTTTTGTGACTTGGTAGTTCTTTTCCCTTCCTGTTGTTAATCACTGAGTCACATCCTCCCTAAGCCTTCGGTCTAATTAATTACCAAACCAATTGTTTTCTTGTATGATAAGCTGGACTTCCCTACCCATCCAAGCAGTCTCCTCTGCATCCGTCTGGTTTGAAACTGGTGGTGCTGAGGAGCCAGTGCCCGCACATTTAGGAGGTTTCTCTTTTGGACTTCATCTAATTTCTGTCTATGAGCTGAGGGCCCATTCGCAGGCAATGCCCTTTCAATGTGCCTGTGGAGTCTGTCTTCCAGTTTAGTTTCTCCTGAACGAATCTGGTGCATGTGCCCTGTGACCCCGCTGTAGTGTGAACCAAGGTGTCGTCAGCAGTGATTCACCTAAAAACCACCCTCCTGGCCCAGATGCTGCTGTAGGCAATCACCAGTTGCAGGCAATCAGGGCACTTCTCTGAGAAACTGGGATTTATTGCAGCGTCCTTTTCCAAAACTCTTTCTTCTCATTCTCTACACTGAGGATCACACGTGATAATCAGTTGTCACCCTCCACTGCCATCCATTATAATGAGCACTATGGGTTTTTTATGGAAAGGAAAATGCAGAGATCACTGTAGGCAATTAACAAATATGCCAATTGTTTCTAACCCAAATATCTTGATATTAACTTCTTCTCATAGGATAAGTCAATTAAAAGAAAATCCATTTTTAATAGGAAATAATTTTAAAATGCAAGTATTAAAAGGAGTGATCATTTATATACTTTCAACAAATCTGCTTCTGAGTTTTTATTTTAACAGTTTCTTTGTATTTTTTGGCTATTCCAAAATGGTGTGATTTGACTAGCATCTAAATGTGTTGAAAGGCACATTAACCAAGAAAGGGGAAAAAAGGGAGCTATATATAGTTTTACTGTCCCTTTAGGGAACCATTGCTTGAGCTTCATTAATATGCATTTTAGTACAATCTAATTTACTCATATGGCTGGCCCCAGGTGTTTGCAAAGGCAAACGGGAAAATCAGATCATACTAAAATTAGAGACAAGAAATATTGAATGCCTTCCCTTTTAGGTCCTTGAAAGGCACATAGTAATTGTAACTGGATGAATTTATGAAACTAATACTATGAGCAGTTCCAATAGTGATTATTTTTGAAAAATGATCTCTACCAATAAATGCATTCTGATCAAAGTGCACAGAAAATGTTCTGTTAAAGAAAATATGTAGATACCGTCCCCTCAAAACATTAAATATTTAGTGCAGTGCCTCCATGACACCCTTTTGATGTGTTTTTATTTACTGAAAACCACAATACAAAGGTTAATTTCTGGTGTGCTGTCTCTTGAATGGCTTCAAACAGGGCAGAGTATTAGAGTTTGATGGATTTGCCCCGTCCTGCTAAGGAGACTGCATCTCTGCTAGGTTACAAGAAGCCAAAGCCAGTAACACCAAGGAGGGAAAAGGGACAAGATGTGGAGAAAAAGATTTAAAAACCTGTCTGTATGGTTCGATTAAGCTCTCTGTGCTTTCATGAAGTCAATAGGAGGCTTTGGCAAGCAAGTGTTCGCAGCTGCTCTCTGAACTGCTAATGGGATGTAGTGGTGCAATAAAGGGCTTTATACATTAATTTCCTAAGTGTCGCCTTGATTTGCAGCGGGAAGCGTAAGCAAAACAATGTCAAACGCCTCAGCCCTGAAGGTGCTTCTGGAGCAGCACTCGGTGACCTGTCTGCCCTTGCCTGGCTGCTCTGACCTCTTCAACTGGGGAGGTGCTTGCCTGGGGAAGAGACTATTTCAGAATAAGACTTCAGGGCTGAAACAGCCCAAATTATAGCGATAGCAGGCTATTGAGGGATGCATATGTTATGGAAACATTTAGTCATCTCTGGTGAGATTCTCATCTGAAATATCTGACCTTCCTATAAATCAAAAATAGCGAGACGCCAGCAGAGAGGAGGGTGACCACAGGAGGAGTAGCACCCGTGCTTGGCGAAGCAGCACTGACTACCATGGTTGCTCCATCCGGTCCTTCCCACCCAGGAGCTGGTCTAGGAGGCTTCAGAGGAGCTCAGCTCTCTCCAGGCTCCATGAAGACTGCGAAGGAACCGGGAGGGTGTCTCTCCATAGGGTTCCCTGCAGAGTTGCAATCCTCTTACTAGAAATTTGGTGAGAGATCCTGTTATCTCAGCTTGGAGCCAAGTTTGCTTATTCATAAAGAAGCAAAGTTAGTTCTGTTTCAGATAGGGTGTGATTTCAGGAGAAATTGCTCGCATGCAAATTATCAGGTGTTTGTCAGATATCCTGTTCATTACAACTCAGTGAAACACTATGGGCAGAAGTTACTTGGATGTGATAAGCAGGGTGACATTTAAGGCGAATACTGGAGTGCGCTATTAAGATGGAGTTTAAAATGTATTTATAGAAAGGAATAGAGTCTCCACAGAGGGTGCCATTTAAGAATAGTCTACCTAAAGAACATTCTCCTAAAGCAAAACATCAAAAAGGGGATAGGAAATATGTTTTAGGCCAGGATTCTGGAAAGAAATCAAAGACATACGAATTTCATTAAATCGCCAAGGAGTTTAAGAAGAAATAGATTCAAAATGTACGTGGAAAATATTGCAGTCAGTGAAAAGGGAAAATAAAATATCCAGAGACTGGAGAAAAACAGAGAAAAGACGATGAGGAAAAAGGACTATATTAGAGAAACAAGTTATGCTGGTAGATGGAAAAACATACACATGGAAAGCAGATTTTGCTCCTATCTGACCACAAAAAACGAGCAGACTGTTCCCAGAACCAGCCTGTACATAAATATGATCCTGCAAATTTGATAAACTAATGATGGGACCTTTTATAAAGAAAAAAAAAGATGGTTGAAGCCTTCTCCACTCTGTACTCATTGTTTCTCTTAGACAGATCCAACAAGCAAGTTTACAGGACAGAAAACATTATCTATAATCATTTAAATACCTGTTAGCAAAAGTACATGCTTTTGCAATATATCAATAAGTCACCCTCTGCCGAGTGTCTCGATAACGTTGCTACATTAGAAGGAATGCGAAGTTCGCCCTGCCCTGGCTCTCCAGCAGCCACCCACTCACGTCTGCGCCCCACGGCTCTGTGTGCAGGACGAGCAGCAGCTCGTGGAGTTAAAAACCCGGCAGCGAAGAGGAGCCTGGGGAGGGCAGCCAGCGTCCCGGTGCCAGCCTGCAGTGTGCCGGGGGACCAGGCTGTCGGCAACATGGACTGGACAAAGCCAGAGCCCTGACAAGTCCCCCGTGCCCCCGCCTGCAAACCCACCGCCAGACCCTTCCCCTTGGCCGGCTGTGCTCGCGCTCTGCGCACTTTCCCGGCCGGGCCACAGCTCGTGCCTGAGGGAACAGCAAGGAAAGAGAAGGAGAAGGGATGTGGGGGTGAGGAGAAATGGGCTGGGGGATAGAAGTAGCTGCTGGGGTGTAATGTGACAAGGTTAGTGCTTCATTCCCAGGGAGAAATAAGCATTTTTCAACATACGGGCTTCCAGCACACAGTAAGTGTAACAGCTGCAGTATAACACTGACTCTGTCTTATTTCCTGCTCAGTTCATCCCTTTCTCATTTCTCTATATCACAGGTTTGAATGCTTTTTTGTGTGTTCTTGGAGCCCGTACTTTGTTTCGCCTCAGTTGAAAGCATGGGGTATTTTGTACTGCATGTGCTCCAGCCAGTGCTGCTGCAAGGCTCCTTGGGGGCGGCAGCAGGACCTCTCGCAGGGAGAGGAGATGGGCTCTCCTCCCTCCTGGCTGTGCTGTGCTGTTGGATTCCGCAGGGCTTCTTTAGTGCCTCTTGGTTCCACACTAATAAAATGCTGTGAATGCCGTAAGAAAATACATGAGCAATATTAATTATATCTATTCCACATCACTTTTTGATGATTAAAATCACTGAAGAACAAGGGTATCACCCAAATGATATTCTACGTGTCTTCATTACAGTTATATGTTTCTGTACAAAAACTGAGATTCGCTAATAAGTACTTTTACCCAACAGTGTGTTGACAGCTAATGGCTCAGCGAGTTGTGTACATAAAACCCCAGATGAATCAGGATGACTAGGTAAGTGTATGTAATCCTGAATACTGCAGTGAGGATGCACCACCAGTGTATATTGTATTTAAAAATAGGGGTATTTAAGGAGGTCATGAAATGAACAGTAAACAGTTATGTTTTCTGTTCGTTCAGACAGTTGAACTCAGGGAGAGTTTCAGAGAGGAGCTGCCTGTGAAACATTCATGGTAAATGCTGAACCGGTTACTAGAGAAGCAGATCAGGAAGAAAAGGTGGAACAGATTTGCTGTGGATAATTTGTATTACTCAGCTACGGAAAAAAGTTTGTGCTTGAGTTATACCATATTTAAACCTGAGTTGTACACATTTACTGCTTGAGTAAGACATTATCTTTCTAGAGTTAACTGTGTATCTTGCAATACATAACTGCATGATTTTGCAGCAAAACTGGGAAAATTAGTTGGGTTTTTGACCTCATTGGCCCTGAGGAACCTCTGAAAATTTACATCCATAAATAAACTATGCAATTGTTATTACTAGATAGTTCTGCTCCACTGAAGTCTATAAATTCCCTGTTGGTCACATACCAATATGCTATGAATGGATATTACTGTGCTCGTCTGTAAACTTTGTGTCCAATACATCTTTGCAGAGAGCACCTCTGCCTTTGCCTTATCCTGGAGGTGTTTGCAAGGTCAGTCTGAAAGTGCCTCAGGCACCTAAATACAAGCAACGACTTCACTTGGGCATGTGCAGGACCTGTTTCCCGATGAACATCTATGGCAGTCCAGAGTTTGGATGCCTTTCCACCTCAGAGGTTTACTCCTTACATGTGCTCTGAGAATCCTGACACCTGGAAAAATCACGGCATCACAGAATGGTTGGGTTTGGAAGGGACCTCTGGAGATCATCTAGTCCACTGCAAAAGTAGCACTGAAAGTGAGAGCTGAAGGTCTTCTAACCCTCTGCCCCATCTAGATGAGTTTGTATCTGCATCTGACCTGTTGCTCAGGACTTCTGGTGATGAACACTCTGCTGTCCTCCCAGGTGAGCTGTTCTAGCACTGTTGTGGTTTAACGCGAGCTAGCAATACAACCACGATAGCTGTTCACTAACCCCTTCCCCCTGTTCCCCTAAGAGGGGAGAGAATTGAGAGGGAAGGGAGAAACTTGGACTGAGATAAACACAGTTTAATAAAATAACAAAATACTAATACACTACTAGTATATATATTTATATATATATAAAATAGTAATAAAAGTTACTCAAGGCAATTCCTCACAAACTCTGTCCACAACCGAGCAGACAGTCCCAGCAAGCAACACTTGGTCCTAAAGCTGATCTCTCTCGGAAGAGCAGGACCAACCGGAAGGCCCTGACTCCTTAAATATGAAGCATGACGCTAATGGGATGAAATACTCTTATTGATCAGTCAGGATGTCAGTCAAGCTCTGCCCCATCCATGCCCCCCTTCCTCGCTGCCTCACACCTGTGGGCAGAGCGCTCAGAATGTCCTTGGCTCTCAGACCAGAGCAATTAAAAACATGAACTCTGTGCTGGGGTGTTATTTGCTTGTTCTCAAACTAAGTCCAAATAATGAGCATGCTAGCTATGAAAAAGAAAGGTTTCTGACTGCATGAAGAAAATTAACCCATTTTCAGTCAAACCAGCAGAAGTACATAATTACCTTGTTGCAGGAAAATGTGTCGTATCATCCAGCCTAACTATCCTTTCTTTGATTAAAGGCTACTTTTTATTGTCTTACCACCGCAGACATGGATAACAAATCCTTCTTACTTAGCAGCAGTCAGTCATTGAGGTACCCAGGTTTCTAATCATGACCTCCACCAACATCCCGAACTCTTCCATAACCTTCCTTGTAAGTTACAGATTTGCATCGTTCTAATTGTTATTCTGTTTTCTGTTTGGTTCATGTCATTCACAAAGTGCAGCATCAATAACTCAACACTGAACAGAGCAGTTCAGTTTAGTGCACCCCAATATTGAATTCCTGAGACAAAACCCAGAGGTTTTGCAGGCAATATTGCTGTTTAATTCATTAGCTGACATGGTCCTACTTAGACCTGATATTTGGGAGCATTTACCCAGGACACTGATTTCTACCCTTTCCAGAGCCCCTAGGTGTCTGAATCCACACTGTCCCCATAGCAGGAGAACGCTCTGGTTTTCAGCTGATTTAGGTAGCTCTGCCATGAGCTGTAGTTGATCCACTCTGTGGCTAGAAAAAGAAGATTCACTTGGGCAAAGAAAAAAAATCTCTAGAGGGGGAAATGCAGCCAAATTGTTATGACATTGGGATGAGAACGGCCTCTGGTGTTAATGAATTTTTATGGTGGGCAGGCCTCATTCTTTTGTATTATCATTGTCAGTCTACTCTAAGAAGCTATAATACAGGGCAAACCTAAACAGGGCAAAAAGTGTTGCAAGGGTTTACTCTTCTCTCTCAGACAGGGACAGGACTGGTGTGCTTCTATTTGTACCCTTATTCTGATTCCACATCACCGGGGCAGACGTGCCTCCTTTTCATGGGAGCTGCAATAGGTATGATTCAGCTAGAAAAATAAAATTCAAGCATGAAAAGCCCATGCATAGGTACTTACAGGATAAAGACCAGAGTCTTAGTCATAAGGAATTCACTAGGATCACGTAGCCAAAACTACCTTTCTTCAGAAGAACAGCCTTGGAATAAGAAACCACTGGACAAAAATTTCCATTCGAGGCAATGGAAAATTTTGTCACATATATTGTGTACGTATATATAGGCAGGGAGGTGTATGTGTCTGAAAGAGAGACCTCAATTCTAACTTGAATTAAGATGTTAAAAATAGTAGGACCCTGTTTAGCAGAGGTGACATAAGAGGTCTCCTTAGTCTCCCGGTATCCCAGTAGTGCACACAGAATTCTTTAGTGGCAGGCTACTCTATTTTGATCACCAGCACATCATCATGCATTACAGTGCTTCATATCTCGTTCTCCTTTCATTCCTCAGACATATCACAGTATCCTTCTGCCTTTTGGACCAGTCATGCTGCTTTTGCACATCATCCTTATGTACTCAGCTAAGATGATTCATTCATGACAAGGGAAGGAGTTACATGTTTGGTGTGGGTATGGAGTGTGACTTATCAACACAGTGAGTGCCCTTGTGAAAACCCCTGGTACTGATCTTTGTAAGTAACAAACAAAACACAGTTGATTTGACAGCAGGATAAACAGAAATATTTTTGTCTTTCTTTCAGCTAGTGAGTTTGATGATAATCACTTTTGCTTCAAAATCTGTAATTTCTCTTGCTTGATATTTTTTGCTACAATTGTATTACTTAGTGAAAGCGAGGTCAAATATGCACAAGGAAGGACAAGTTGTAAGTGAAAAAACTGCAATGCAATGTTTATAAAGGAGTTTAGCAGCCATTAAAGTGCCTTAATTATGTAAGATCATTTTGGTACCGATCAGTTTTCGTGAAGTCAGATGATTGGACCACAATGGGTATCCTGTCATTGAATTCCTGCCACATTTGGATTTTGGTCACACAGGGGCTGTCAGGCTTCACTGCTATGTGTCTGGGCAGCGGGTAGTGGGGTCTGGCAGCGATGGCAGTGGACGGCAATTCTGTCTCCAATGGTGGGAAAAGAAAACCCTTGGAAGAAAAAGTGAGTTAGTACACATTGAGGTTGTACCTTTATATAATCGGGTGGTGTAAATTGTCTCAGGCAAGAAGAAAATCCAGGTCTAATTTTCCCAACATGTCACTGACTTCGCATGTAAAACTGGGCAAATCGCTTGTCTCCTTTAGGCCACAGCTCCCTATTTTCGGATTTGTGATGCTGCTCTTTGCTTCAGCAGCCTGCCCTGGTGCAAATCAGGAGCGTTTGTGAGGTGTTTGTACAGCGGTGGGCTACACGAAAGGAGAGTACATAAACCAGAAATATTATTTCTTTTACAAAATATTTATTTAAATTAACTTTTTTTTTTTTCTGTGGTCTTTTAATTATGGAGACTTAACAGTAGCTTGTTTATTCAGTTGAATTGCTAGATATATAGCAAAAAGTAAGAAAAAGAGATCTTATAACTCCAGCAGAAACTTTAATTGCATTTCCAGTGCCTGGATGAGCTGAGACTCCACCAACGTGCCACTAACCCATGCGTAGCATCAGTAAAAGAGAGGGAAGATGCCATTTGGCATCTGGGATGGAGAAGTTGCCACCAGAGGGAGTCGTGGGAATACAGTACAAGTGGGTGCATTGGCACAGGAAAGGTCATTAGATATTTTAGAGCTAAGGCTCAATGATCACAGTTTTCCCTTTGGCCACAGACAATTCTATAACAATTCAACATGTAATTAAAATCAGCTAAAAAGTCTGGCTTTTGGCTAAACGTGCCTGGCTGCAAAATTTACTTGGTACTAATGCTACCTTGATGCTTCATACTCAACCTTCATAATTTGTGCAAAGTATGCACTTGCTCAATAAACGAAAATTGTTAAGTAAGCCACCCAGATTTTATGTTTGAAAATACAACTCTGAGACTGAAAATCAAGATATGTTTTGAATACCATGGACGCCTTCGCTCAAAATCGCAGCAATATGAAATTTTCCTGGCAACAGCTTTGCTGGTGATAAAGCAGATTACATCTGACTGCTGTAATGGCTCTGCATTGCTGATAGCAGAACGAGCTGGAGAGCATCACACAACAAATACTTTGGCTCTGGCGATGAGTAGAGGGTGGAAGAAATACAACGCTGTTGTTATAGAAATATTCTTTTGGCTAGATCCAATATTTAAAGAGGTATGGGATCTCTTCCAAATAATACTGAAGTCCTTTATCCTGCCAATATGGTCTAAAAGTGCTTTACACTAAGCAAGAACAGAAGCTGGTATGATCTGATGCTTCAGCAAGAAAAAATAAGTCCTTTAGAGAAGCCTGTCTATTCAATGCCTACTTCGGTCTTGCTACACTTCAACTCACAGCACTTCTGATATGTCCTTTAATATGGAAATACATATACACTTCTCCCTGAAAGTAATAAACCTATTGAAACTTTAGGAACCTATCCATCAGTCATTAGAAAACAGGTTCCCAAAGCTGCACAGGGTTAGACACTCTATGTCAGAAATATGAAGAAACAGCAAACTCAATAAGAACTCAAACAGCTGCAAAATAGCAATTTCAAGCCCCGGGGATGCCCACAGATTCTCCACAATGCTATGTGGCAGGTAAGGGGTAGGATTATATTATTTAATTTAATATATATTATATAAGAAATATTTTATATATATACATAAATATATTTTGCCTTCACTTTCCCTGCCTGCTGCCTATTCCCCTTTCCTACTAACCCACTCACTGCTGATCCTCTGTAGCAGTTTCACAATTTTTCTGCAGCTCTCTGTCCAAAATAAAGTTCATTTTAAGGCTAGATTATGTCACAGAAGAGGTGCTGCTGAGTCTTCACATATTCTTCTTTTTCAGTGTGGGTGAATTCTGTATAAACTTACAGGTTTCCTGCCTTTCAGCAATTGTGACATTTTTCATTCTACAAACCCAACATCCTTATGACCTTTTCAATTTCCATCAGTGTTTTCCTAAATTTCCTAAATTTGAGGTATAGAACTTGCAAAATCCAAACCCAAAGCATGAGGATCTTGCTTTCTACCTTCCTTTTCATAACTAGCAGAATGGAGCTGCTCTGGCAACAACCTAGTAACTCTTTAAATTATCCCACATGTAAAATACCACCTGTCCATAAACACAATTATAACAAGTAAAAATATTTATAACATTTTTATTTTTACAGTCTTCTCACTTGCGGGAAAATTTTAAAAGTAATTAGAAAAATACTTAATTTTAAAATGAAAAATTAAAGTGAACTATATAATTTGGATCAACTAGGTTATTAATATTTGAGACTATTGATACCCTCCTCGTTCATTTTTTGGGGGGGGTGTGAACGTGGAATTTCTCATAAAGGTCTACAGAGGAAGTTTCATCACAGTTTGCAGGACTAGTAGTGAATCTATTTTGCCACTGATCCACTACTATAACTCAACCAACCTTTGTAGGTGTTGCTTTTCTAGCACTTCATACTGGAGAACAGCAGAACCTACAACAATTCTATGATCCTACAGTACATTCTTCTGTATCCTGCTTCTTGTGTTTCACCCCAACAAACTCTCACAGGATGTACTTATAGACCACAGCTCCTGTGCTTGGTGTTTGTGGGGGCTTTTATAGGACAGATGTAATGGAGCTACAGTGTTGTGTCTTCTGGAGCTCTGGAAGGCAGATCTGCTTGTGGAGGGAAGGAAAATAACTTCACTTTTCTTTAAAATCAGTTAACATCAGTTCAACACATTCAACAGTGCTTACACGGCTCCCTAAAGCAACATTGGGTATAATTATTGCCCTTAGCTGCTGCCCCTTTGGAAATGGAAAGGGATAGTCTTACCATTTTAAATTGTCCACATAAAAAATTGTGGCCTATTTCAATCCACATGTTCAAAATATACCGTGAAACTTGCAGCTGAGCAGTTATTTTGATGATTATTTTACTTTTACATTGATCAGAAATTTTTTTTATTAAACACCTTCTGGCTATAGTCTTATTAATTTTTAAGTGTTAGTAAAACATGTTTCTCCATTTTTAACAGATAATTTATTTAAATGGGTTAAATTTAATTAAGTACAAGTGGAGAAAAATGTCTCATTTTTATGAGATAAAATCCTTTGTTCAACTGTAATTTTGATTCGATCTAGGCATTAATGCTAGAGTATGTTTGAATATGATATTTTTCATATACAGTACTGTGTAATGTCCTTATGTAAAACATTGTGTTCCAATATTAAAAAATCATAGTACTTCAGAATAAATACAACCTGATTTTATGTTTTTATCCCCATTTGGAATGAAACACTGTGAAATATTACATTTTCCACAGAAATTAAAATTCTGGTTTCTTACAAGTTGTATTTCATTTGTTTGAAAAATGCCACTAAAACCAGTTCAAGCCTGAAAATGTTCCATATCATGAACAAGAAGTTAATAATGATACAGTTGGTACCTTGTTAGCTTGACGATAATGAATCAGATTCTGTAAAACCGTTTGTTTTATAAGAAGTCCTTAAAAACATGACTAGGCCAAATTCTTTATTTTTAGTAATATTTTAGGCAGCAGAAGAATCTCAGCAATTAAGATGATGTTCCCAAAGCTAGTTATTTCCCCAATTCAAAGGAGAAACATACAGATTAAGGGTTGGGTTTTAAATGCATTTCCTTCTAATTTAGCAAGCAAAACAATGTGGAAGATGAGGCCATATTCAGAGCTGATTAAAGAAACCTCAGATGTCAGGGAATACACATCTCTTTTAAGAAAAGAAGAATATGAAATAGCCTTTGAGCAGCACTGCAATGTGACATTTTTACAAGGAACTCATTTGGAAGAAAGTAAAGAGCAGATACTCAGAAGAGATGGGAGAATAGTGCAGCTGCTTTGCTTCCCTATAGTCTATAGAAAAGGTGATGACTTGTTATTCATATCCACAAGAAATTATCCGTCAGCAGAGCCAAATCCCAGTAAAATAGATATTGTTTGCTACGCCTGTCTTCTTAATTCACCCCCTTTATATTCAGCAGCATTTATCATTGTTAAGGCCTTGCTTCTAATCTCCTCAGAAAATTAACCAAGTTGTTAACAGCTGAGAAAAGACAAGAATGCTCAGGGGAGGAGATAGGAACATGGTCATAGATCCACTCACAAACAGCTCTTGGATGCTACGGAGCAATTCCCACAGGCAATGAGGTGAATACCAGTATGTTGAACATTTTATGCAAGAAAAGCCTCTGCAGTATTTCAGAGGTATTTCTACCCAAAAAACTGATTGAAAATAAAAAATCTCCACAAAGGTGTTTTTAAGGCACTCATTGTTGGCGTTTCCTATGAGAGATGGATTTTGTCCGGCTCTGAGGATCCACAGGAGCCACCTCCAATTCCAGCAGGTCTGTTGGGGCACGCTGACACCCACGGAGAGCTGGTGACTTACCCCAGACCCTGAGCTGCTGCACAGAAATGCTGCTGTCGCCCCTTAGAGAGGTTCATCTGGATCCTGTCTCCTATGAGAAGGACCTAGAGAAGGGCAGGCTGGACCTGCACAGGCATTCCTGTGTAATCCCCAGCCTGGCAGGGGAGCAGGAGATGGGCTTGTATCCACCGTACAAGTCATGTCACTCACAAGCACCACCCATCATAATACCTTCTCTTACACTGACCGAAGTCATGTGGAGGTATAACACATATAGGGCAGCTGCATAGGGTGCCTTGAAAAAGCACACCCGTTTTCATCACTGCTGAAAGGCAGATCAGCTTAATTGGATTCATTACTGCTGTGTGAAACAGAGGGGTTTGATTCTCGTTCAGGGTGCTCTAAGGGGAAATCCCACTGGAATTCATCTGAAAACTGGGTAAATGCGAGAAGAATCAGTCTCATTTTATGCAGTTATTTCCTGAATGTAGATAAATGCAGATCACCTCATGCTCTTTATGAACTGCATTATTAAGCTGATGTATAACTCCCTCGTGGAAAGCTGCAGCCTGCTCAAGTGAACCGTGATACAGTCTCAGCTGGTTTAATTTGCCTTGCATCTATTTACTCACAAACATATTAAAGGACAAAGTTCTACAAACCTGAACATATTCTTGATAGCTTACGGAAGAAAACAGTCCCTGGGTCTATTTGCCTAACTGAAGTGGCAACATCTTCTGTCTGCACACAGAGGGCTTTATATCAGGGAAATTGCCATCCCTACTGGAGTGCAAACCCTTTTCTGGTTAGGTACCACCAGAGTTACTGATGGCAACACCTTCTTCCCTTTGTTTGCCTGTTTTGTGTCCTCTCCATGATGCGCTGTCTGAGCAACGAGCTGTGAAACTGCATTCTTTTTTCACAAAATGAAACTAAAGCGTTTTGGTCCCAGTGTAGCAGAGATTCAGACATTTGCCTTTACCTGTAAAAGAAGCTTTGTCCCAGGAGTTACAAAGTGAGATAAAAATAAATGGCAAACAAATAGCAGGTGCCAAATATCTGGAATCCCAGTTTGGTCTACAGTAGGGCTTTGTAAAGCTTTTTTGTTCCAAAAAAACCAAACAAAAATAGAGAAGGTAGTCCCTGAATTTTGTGGTGCATGACCAAGAGCAAACAACAAAACCCTTTCCATAGATATTATCATATAGCAACAGCTGGAAATCCAGAAACAGCTTGCTGTCCACATTAGGAAAAAAGAATATGACAGAACCCCAGTTAACAGGGCCTGGGATCAGAATTGGTTAATATTGCCTTTGAGGTGAGCACAGCAACACATCAGAAGGCTCCTAGCCTTGGTGTAATGCAGGCCAATAAGCCACAGACAGTTAACTCTCTAAGAAGCCAGCCAAGGGACGCATTAAATACCAAGATTTGAAAACGAATCTCCCAGCGTCTTTATAAGACGACTGTTCTTGCAGCCTCGCTTTCCAACCCAGCAGTTTCCAGGGATTCCTTTTGTAGGGGCTTCTCTCAGTGCCCTGGGAAGCTCCCTGCTTTCCCCCACCCGGAGGCCGACATCGTTTCTGCGCCCTCCTCCTTTCAAGCACCTCCTGGATTGCGCTGACTCCCTCCCACCTGCCCCATCCTGCAAACCCAAAGCTTCCTCCAACTGAGCAAGAACAGCCGCCTTTAGGGAAAGTGCAGTTTGGTTCCATCTTTCTCTCCCTTCTTCTGGTCCCACCTCACCATCCGCAGTACTTTCCCCTCTGCCACACAGCCACTAGATTATTTCATATAAAACATACAGTATATGGTACTATTTACTGTAAACAAACACAGATCAGACATCACAGAGGGCAGAAAGCAGGACAGGGGAGTCCTATTCATCGTTGTGAACAGCCAAGTATCCTGCTCTATGGAGGGAGAATGGAGGTAGTGAAAATGAAACAGCATTTGAAGGAAAAACTTCTTTAGTCCTCCCGCAGAGTTCGCCATTGCCCAGCCACAATCCTCAGCTGGATGCACCAACTATTTTAGCCTGAGGGAGACAAAAAAAATAAAAAAGGAGAAAGATTATGGAGACACCATGCTGATGGAATATAAAGATTAAGACTAAAATAGCTTTCTAATCCAAATATTTAGTCCTTTTAATTTCCTGAGAAAAAAATGTATTTTAGCCTGAGTATGTCTCAGGGCAAGCCAAATGAGTTTGTTGTTTGATCTATAAAGGCAAAGGCTAAGCCATGTAAAAGCCTCTTGTTCCCTCCAAGATACCCACCAAATGCTGTGCTCTTCCAGGATCGCCAAGCACAGACGTGCGGTGGTTGTGGCACTCTGATGTAGATGAGCAACTCCCACACACGGTGCTCCTGCATCATTCTTGCTTGGAGAGTAGGTAGGTGTTTGGGATTACATTCCCCTGCAAAAGAATCCTTCCAGGAACGGAACAACTTGGTTGATGGCAGAACTGTGTCTTCACGTCACGCTAGGTGGAAACCTGCCCTTCACATGCACTTTATGAATGAAGAGAGGCACAAGGCTATATTTGCAAAGTTAGATGTCAAAAAACCAGGACCCAAGTAAAATTATGCAAATGACCCAGTTTTCCTAATCATTAGGAACCTACATCTCTGATTGCTCTGGTGTATTATCTAGGAAACAATCCATGGTGAAAGCACTTGACCGGCGCCTTAATTAGACATGTTGTATTTAGGTGAGTTTTGGCAAGCATTCAGCTGGAATAATTTTTTTGCAAACTTCTAAGCTTGCCGAGGTGGCATTTAGTTAGGAACATTTCATCTGCTCTAACACTTTTTAAACTCTCAGCGAAGTTTCTCCCTTATTTTGTTGAAAGCTGCCTTGGGTAGTGTGGAACAGAGGATAAAATGTTAGCGTGGTTGGCTTCAGACCCAGGAGAACCAAGTTCAATTTTCAGCTCCACCATAATCTTCACGTATGACAGCTCATTGTTTCTGCTTCAGTTCATCATTTTTATTACTTTTGAAACAGAGCTGAATAACTTTCTCAATTTCTTTTCAGACCATGAGTTGTTCAACTTAGTCTAAGAGTCACTAAATGAAACCGAATGGGCTGAAAACATGGGAGGCCACAATGAGAAGGTTTTGTGTCTCTGGGAAACAAGGGTGATGCTATTTCCTTACTTAGAGCTGTAAAACCTATTGAGATATCAGTAGCTTGGCCATTAAAGTACAATAGCTAAAAATAGAGTATTTGCTTAAACATCTGGCACAACAACAACAACAAATTCTTTTAAAATGTAAATGTTTAGTATTTGCTATGGAAGGGAGAAAGTGTCATTTTTTTTTCAATTTTTGAAGATACTGTGTCAATGGCAATAGAATGCATAAGGCATACGAGTACATAATTATATAAAAATACAAAGACTGATTAATTGCAGAAGCTTGGTCCAAATTTGTTTTTAAGAAAACTCTCATTTTTAACATGCTTTTGTGGACTTAATATTAATTTTCCAGCACAACCAGGTAACTAAGAAAACAGCTACTCATGATGCAAAGAAAATAAAAAATATTAATAATCTCAGTGAATCAATGACAAATCATATGTTGGCTCAGTGGGGCCAGAATTTCACTGACAACATTTTAATTCTTCTCTGGTCTCTGAAGTTGTAAGTGAGAATGGAAGTGTAGCAGACACGGATAATGCATTGGACAGGTTTTCATTTACTCATATCAGTGACCATAAAAAATTGACTTAGAGTCTGATGTTACAGTTTCTGGGTTTTTTGGAAGGGTATAAAATGTTTCAAAGCCTTTAACACATCTAACATTCACAGGGTTAGTAGGTTCTTAGATGAATTTCACAATCCATTTCACACTTTATTTTCCCTTACGTTAGAGAAGTGATACCAGCACGTTTAAAAAATATTAAAAGTTATGTCAAAAACATGATTACTCAAAAAAGAAATCAATGACAATTTATCTTACTAAGGCCTGAGAATGGGCTACAAAACTGAGTTTATTACAGCACAATTCACAACAAATAGATTGCTTTGGATTAGAACTGAGATCCCATTCTAACATTGTTCTTGGAAGAATACTTAACATGAAGGTGCTCATCACCCATCAGTTGGAGAGAAATGTATTTCTTAGTTTTGAGATGAGACAAAATATGCACATTAGGTGCCTTGTATTTCCTAGGGCAAATCTACAATAACAGTCTCTTTGCCTGTTGGTAATAAGTGAATGGATAAAGGTGCACCAGTCAGGCTCCTTCCTCCCTCTACTGTCCCTTGGCCAGTACTGTTGTTCAAACTCTTGTTTGGAGACCTTTCGATGATGCCAAGTGAGTGGCACTGCTGTCTCCATGTCACTGAAAGGGACCTGTCATTTGCAGAGCAACTTCCAGAAAGGATTGGATCTTTTCAAGGATCACCCCTCAAGTGTATAGCTGACACCAGATATTTTACATGGTACAACTTTGACATTTTTGGAAAAAGGATTTGTAGATTGGTTTGTACATCTGTCATCCATCCATCCATCCATCCATCTATCCATCCATCTCCCAGTTTAAAAATAAGATTGACATTTCATATGGAAAAATTACGGACCACCAATGAATCTTAAATGTGACATATTTGTGTAGTAAAATGGAGGTCTAAAGGCATTGTGAGACATAGCCTTTGGTTGTTCACATCATTTTAATGACTTTACACGAATCTATGCATTTTTATATGAGTTTAACACAAACAACAATTCTGTAGCAAGTTTTAACTGTTTGCAGTTTGGGAATTAATTAATCTGTGAATTAATCAGCAGTTTTGACCTGTCCAATTATAATGTAATGGAGGAGCATTATGTAATCATAAATTAAAACAGAAACCAAATTCTGGGACTAGTCTGACTTTTCCCTGTTTTGAGCATGACTGAAGTTTTCTGTCTTACCTTTCATCATCAACAACGTAACTCTTCCAGGAGCCATCTCAGGAGGAAATTGAGTTAAAGTTCTTCATCAACACCTCTTCCACCTTATGAAGGATGGAGTGAAAACCCATTCCATCCTTTTTTGGGCTTAGATGACTTCTGAAAAGACTCTGTACTCCCTATTCACCTGCACAGGTGTCCTTCTGAGCCACCTCTCACAAGTTAATTTCTCACTGGGGAGTGAAAATAAATATTTCTTATCTAAGTTCCAATATTTCTGCTTGTGTCCTAGGAACCAGTCAACAATGACCTGGAACACTAAGGAAAACCAAACCAAACCAAACCAACCTAAACCAAACCAAACCAAACCAACCATACAACATGATTTGGTTAAACAAATTTGACTCGTTAAAACATGAGGTACTTACTTGAAGCTGGAGAAAATTCTTAGAGCAAGTTTCATAGGTGTAACTCTATCCAGAAAATAGGTTAACATTAGATACAATCATGTAGACAAGTGATACAGAAAAAAATACCTACTCTGCTGAGTCAAAATAACAAGGCTATCTTGCTTCTCTCAATATTTTTTTGATTAGTAGATAGAAGTTAAATGATTCAACAGACACAACAAGCTCCGCACCTAACAGCAAAGTTCTACAGAATTTAATTTGGAGCATATTTACAGACCTTTTTTTAACCAAATATATGGAGTTTTGAATGATTTATCATAGTCCATTACATTCCAAAAGTTTTTAGAATCACTTCAGTTGGAGCATGTTGTTTATCAGTGGTTCCTTTGGTCTCCAATTATACAGTTTTACAGGACTTGCCAGCTCTTATTGATGACAAAAAACCAGCCTCACTGACACTGAAAATGGGACAGTCTTTATGAAATGTCATTAATGTTTGCTCCAGAATAGTATCCACATGCTGCCTTGACTTTCATTTAGAGTGAAATGAAGAAACATAATATGATACAAAGATGAACAGTAAAATTCATCCTCTCTTCGGCAAAATCGTGATTTTACTCACAGCTTTCATGACAATGTACTTAGAATTAAACATGAGCTTACTAACTTACGTCCAAGCTTTTGAAGAGTCCCACCAAGCACAGGTATTATGACTCTACATGGGTATTTCTACAGCAAGTAGCAGTACAAGGTGTAAGACAAAATAATGCAATAGATCTAACAAACAAAATTATGTAATTGTCCTTAAACTCTTAAATAACAGTTTTTCTTAAATTCTTAAAAAAAAAATAAAAAGCTGCATAAATCCATCTCTTTTTAGGTCAACACTTAGACATGTGCTTTAATTTCAGCTTGTGTTTGAATCCTGTTGAGTCCAATAGAATTCATGACACTGATGCTTTCCTGGGCAGCAGCTTGCAAGAAGCGTGTGAGGGAAGACATGAGCCAAGCTACAGGAAAGTGCTGAGATCAGAGTTTAAGTTTAATTTTCATAGCAAAATATTATCAAGCAAATAAAACAAGCAGAAAGCTGTAATTCCTATTGTCTACCTGGCATAGCCAATACCATGTATTATTTCTCTCTTTCTGTCCAAACAAACAAACAAAAAGAATATTGTTGATAGAAGCAGCAATGCATACACACAGAAATTTTCACCTTCAAAACAGTTTCATGAACATGAATTACACCAAAAAGAAATGTGCTCTTTGAAAATCTAATGAGACATGGCCTTTACCTTTTTTTTGACATATTTTATGACTTTATACTGTCGCATCTTGTGGAGTTGGGTAAATTGTTCACATTAGCATCTTGATGAAGTACTTGTCTATAGAAATTTAATTTACCTTGGAATAGGAAAAAAGAGAACTGGATTTTCCTGAGATTCTGCAAGGTGTATCCTACGCTATGATACAGGAGTTTTGCATCTGAAAATTTTAGTGAAAAAATGGTACAGTGAGTACCAACATACATTTATTTTGCCACTGTAGTTGTAATTTCTGGAGATCATGCTAGTATTTTTCTCCATGATCTCTAAGGTAGCTTGACTTTCAGCCACCCAGGCAATTTTAAGGTTGGGACCTCCAAGTATATGAGGCCATGCTTTCCATTTTATACGTGGGAGAAAACGCACAGACGGAGGACTCGAAACATGGAGAGAGGCTCAGGGAACAAACCAGCCTTCAAGTGTCTAAGCTGGGCAACCAGAACATGACACACTTAGAACTAGAGGCTTTTTCTGAAAATGTTGACTCATTTTCAAAAGTGTGTATTTTCCTTCTGTATACAGAGCACACTGTAAGATGATTCTATTTCTAGACAAACAGATGCCAGTAACTTGATTTATTCTTCTTAGATTTCACATCTTATACAGTGTGTGTGAAAGTTATGCCCGGTTCTCTGTGCTGTTTTTGCTACTGCTGTAGATACTCTAAAAATAACATATGTGAGGGTGATATTTTTAGTGTTCGTTTTAAATTACCTTGTCATTGGTTGCAATCACATTAATCATGTTTAATGTTTTTGGGTGCTCAAGTAAATATATATACCTCCATAGGAGCACTGTTATGATTTAATACCAAAAACCTGTAAATGCAGGCTTTAGTTTTACTGAGAGAAATGTAAGATATCAGTTGTGTATGAGACTGAGGTGAGTTTTTGGAAGAGATCAACTGCTATTGTTTTTCTCAAATGAGGACGACAGAATAAAGAATAACATGAAAGAGAAGCAGTCTAGAGAAACATGAGGAAAGGTTAAAGTCTGGAGACCAGATCTGTGCACGAAATCACTGATGGGACTTACAAATCTTGGATGCCAAGACTGCTGCCTGTATTTCCTACCTTCCTCTCTACTGGGTCCTCACTATTTTAGGAGGGACAGAGGCTGGGATATGTTCAGAGTTATTGGCAGGGCTCCTACGAAACCTGGATGAAATACAGCTTTCCCCCCCCGTGGCAGCCCACAGAGGACAGTGTCACAGCTGCTGCAGTGGCTGGGAGCAGCAGCCCCCACCACGGAGAGCTGCTCACCTGGGGATGCCCTTCACCTCTCCGCACTGCTCCCCGGGGTGAACCGCCCTTATGTAAAATAAACCTTAACAGAGGTCCCCCTTGCATCATTCTCCTACATGGCACAATGTGTGTTAAGAAAATCTCTCTGTCTGTAGCCCAGTGCTTTGCTATGTTGCCATAAGCCTCTAGTTTAATTGAGGATTCTCGAGTTAACAGCATTTTCTCATTTAAGGAAAAGGTGGACATTTCCTGTCTTGAAAATGTCTTGCACTAAATTCCTCTCCCATCAGTTAATAGATACTTTTTGGCATCTTTAAGCCACTGATATGATAATTCCTGACAGCATCAGTGTGCTTGAGCCACGGCATCCTGGAATGCTACTTCTAAAAATATAAGAGAAAATGGCCATGATTTTTAAAAGTACATTGGAGGTAAATGAGCATGTATATTTATTTCAAAGGCATTTTAAGAGTTTAGAAAACGTTGATTGTACTTCAGCATCCTTTGTTGTGAGAAAGTGAGCTGTTGTTTCTGTCACTTGCTGAGAACCACTGTCTTAATGATACAAACCTATGCTTTGTGACAGTCCTGAGCCTCACGAAGATCAGGCTGGGAACATTCACATCCTTTTTGGAATGTGGGAAACCTGACTGTCTCAAAATTATGGTAAATTCTGCTATTAAAAAATACTATAGCAAAGAGTTTGCATGCTGCTCTGCTGGCTGTATTTAATGCAATATTAAGGCTGTCCTTATAAATGCTTTGCAAAAGCTTGCACAGGGACAGGATTTTTTCTTTTATTTGCCAATATCTTGACTAAATAGGAGCCCACCAACCAGATTTTTTGTTGTTTTACATAGGATTTTTTTTCACTGTTTGTGACTCATTTAATTAACTCCTTTTTAATGAGCAAAGATATCAAATAAGTAAACCTGGCTAATGAAATCTAGTCTGACAACACTCTTATCAAAGAAACAAAGATCTGTGCGTCGAAGAAATTTTAGGCATTTACTAGGAGCTGGTGATCACCATGCCTCCTTGCTCATAGGAGCTTTATGAATATGTGATCTACCAATATAAAATCACAAATCAAATATTTCGTTGCTCTGTGTCACAGTGCACAATCCCTTGTATAAACGCTGAGTAAAGAGCTCCATTTACTTGCTGTACTGCCTTAGACATTCAAAAAGGCTTTAGTTCACTACAGCATTCCTATAAAATATGATATAGGGGATCACCTTACTCTTTGAAATCCACTGCATTTCGGAGCAGTGATGATTTTTTTTTTTCTTATTATTCATCTTGTACAACACACTCCTCCATCCCAGTCTCTGTAATATATCTTTTAAATCAAATCACAGTTTGCAAAGACTCTTGAAAAATTTCTTCCAGGAGTGAAAACCGAATTTTACCAGATTTCCTCAGCACAGCACTGCCTGTAATTCTACAAGTCTAAATAATTAAACGAACAGTTGAAATAAAATTGTAGCCTGTTTATTGTGGCAATCTGAAAGTCTGAGCGCTAAAAGGTGCTTCCTGCTACGAACTGATCACAAAAATTATTGGCAATTAAACTGCTTTACTCATGAGCTCTACAACAATGTTCAAGGGGAAACTGTGACTTTAATGCCTGTGCTGACATTATCGTACCTCCACTGCTGCAGTTGATGAGTGTGGCGTGCAGGACATCTGAAGTGAAGGACTCCAACTCAGCAGCACACGAGGTGTTTTTATACATGCAATAAAAGAGAAGGTTTGTCCCAGACGCTTTCTCTCTGTAAAACCCTCTGGACAGGGCTCCAGTTATCCCCCTGTCTCCCAACAGTCGACATGTTTCTGATCCTCCTAATCTCCATTTACTATTTTGGGAAGGTTAGCCAAGGATGAGGATTAGAAATATTGTTGGTTATTTTCTATGCCTTTTAAAATGAAAGGTACCTATTTTTTTTCCTTTTTTTTCAGCTCTCCAAAATAAGTAGTTTTAACAGAACATGTAGGCATTTCTCTTGTATGGTTCCAGTTAATCTAGAATCCACCACTGTACCTTTGCATTACAGACTATTCAGTGGAAAATGCCTTGTCCAGAGCCAATAGTCAAAACCCACAGTAAAACTAGTAAATAAGTAAATATAATCAATCTTTATTTTATCCATAAACAAAATAATTATAATACATTTAAGAGGTATGATCTTGTTTATATGTGGGTTTGGGGGCAAGGAGGGGAGCAGAGACGTGTGGGTGTTTTGTTTTTTTTTATGATAGAGCTGTGTTGTCATTACCATAGTGAGGTTATTTTTGTTTTGGTTTTAATTGTTTCTTCCATTTAGAATGACCTTGAATTGGATTAAGTCTTATTGATCTGTAATTCTTTAATTTACCCTTTGAGTTTCTTCTTAAAAGAGCCCTAAAACACTTGCTCCACTTTAACCCTCCAGTAAAGATTTAAGCAACAGATTATATACCTCTGCTTACATCTCTTCTTCTTAAACATTCACCTTGATTTTTATCAATAAAATCGGATCTCAAAAGTACTTAAGAAGTGAGACAATTATTTTTATCGGAACTTTGGACCTGGGGAAATAGAAGCAAGGGGTGGTGAAGTGACTGTCTCAAACTCAGCCTGGAGATCAGTGCAGGGGCTGAGAACTCGGATGTTCGTGTCTTGGTGCAGAAGATCATCTCTCTACCTTAACTTCCTTTTGAGCTTCACTGCAAATACCTTCTGGACTGTAAGACTAGCTTCCCCTAAATTTATTAATTTATTTTAGTTCTGTTTTGGACACATGACTTTAACACTGCCCACTCTATCAGAACAAGTAGGGTCTGTATTCTCCCTGATGAGCCGCAATTTAAAAGAGTTCAGCTTCTCAGCAACGTCCGTATACTTGTCAATGGTTTTCTTTAAAACTCTTTGATAGTTTAGCTCAGTCCTCCCCAGAGTATGACCCACCAGATGGATCCAGCCCGCCTCACAGTGTTCCCAGCTCACAGCCTGTTCCTGCAGCCTCTTTTCCAGGTGCCCGCAGGCAGGAGCAGGAGTGGGGTGCTGGCCGAATTCACGCTTTTGCCAGCCTGTGATGTGTTCCCTGCCTCCTTTGTTCCCTCTCTCCCCAGCCCCTTCATCGACACACGACTAGACAGATGTGTGTTCGTCACATGGCAAAAATGATAGCATCTCCCGTTAAATTAGCGGTGTGTTTCTGGTCCTAGGAGTACACTGGCAAATGTGGGTAGATGCTGCTTTTGTGCTATGGCATCCGATCAGTTGATATCTTTCTTCGTTGTTCGATGCCTTGAAGTCCTTCTGTGATACTGGTGTCTGCTGCTGTTAGCTGGTACGGTGCCTCCTTTGCCTCTTAGATAAAGGGCACAGTGCTTATTGCTCCACTGTTGGCAAGGTGCCTCACATAAGAAATGTGTCTTACCATATCTGCAAGGTAAATCTGATATGAAAATGTTTGTTTGCCTGCTTCATAGAAAATAATAAAGTATTAAGTAAGATCTCTCATCTAAATTAACATTCCTGCCTGGTTCAGAGCACATGGCTTGTCCTTGTGTTCTTCTAGCAAAGTCCTACTGTCTGCAAAACCATTCCCTGCCTGTATCGGGCTTTGGTTCTGCCGCTCTTTTTAGGCAGTACCTCAATTAGGCACACTCTTAAAGTTTAAAACTTGGTAAATGTTTTCCTTTTGATGTGTTTACTTCAGTCTGAAAGTAGGAAAATGCAGATTTTTATTAGATGGCCTACTTTAAAAGGTGGCTTATTTTAAAATAAGCCATGACGCATTTTTCAGATAATCCTTATTCCCTTCCTAAATCTTCCTGTTTCTTGGAAAGATTCTCATTCCCTTCGTTCTGCTTACCTCTTTACTTGTGAGTTTTTGGAACCAAGGAGAACTGTGTATTGAACTGGGAAACCCAAAAGACTCACTTTTGTATTGCTGTGAACAAGGATGGGTTCTGACGGGCATTGAAGTACTTTCCTGAATTTCATTTCACTGAGAATTTTGTTTCAAAAGAGACTATAAGATCTTTACTGTTTCTTTGCTTCCCTTAGAAGTTAAATATGCCAACTTTTGTTGTAATTTACTATAGCTGTTCCCATTCCATCAATAAAAGTCAAATAATAATTTTAAGGTTAAAACAGAATTGAGATTCAGGATATCTAGATCTTTTTCTCATTGTAACAAGGATTTTCTCTGGGACTTTGCTATAAATCACTTGTCAAGTATGTCTGTATCCAAGACCACAGGCAACTATTGCCAGGAGTAAGAAATACCTTAGTAAATGGCAGAATTTTTTCTTACGGCCTCATTTGACCCACATGTTAAAGGGAAGTAAGATACTTTCTGGAATACTGATGTGTTTAATTTGCCACTCTTTGGGGAGAACTTTCGGAGCCTTCAGAAAATATTATAGAAATTATATCAAAATGTGGAATTATTATTTTTCAGAAGAATCATCCTAGTTTACAAAAATTGCATGGAATTTAGCAGATTTGAAGTGACAAATGTTCCACATAAATTGTGTATTAGACAACATATTTTAGAACTTAGAAGGGCTTAATGAAATAGTGTTGCTATTGTACATTTTGTAGTGTTTTCAAAGCAAAATTATAGTTGATCTGTTCACTGGAATGGCTGAGCAAGCTTAAGGAACAATCACAACTTTCTCTTAAATTCTGTATCACTTTTCCTATGAGAATGATGGAACCATGCTGAGATTTTTGAGCCCATAAGGCCTTTTGGGAACAATTCTGATGGAGATTTCTCATAGAAAAATACACAGATGGAAAGGTTTGTTATGATCACAGTTGGATGAAAACTGTCCTAGGGATTTGCAAATGGCAGTTGGCAGAAAATATGCAAATTATTATTCTGATGCAGTATATCTAGAAATAAATTTGTTATGAGTTATTAATTTTTTATACAGGCTTCTTCCTTACTCTTTATTTGTTTTGAGGTGATTTTTTGGAAATCATAAAATGACAAAAGAACCTTGCTATAGGATCTGAAATTACTGTCATCTTGAATGGAGATGGGAAGTTGTACTTTCTCTTATATCTCTGAACTAACGGAAAAGGAAAATGGAAGTAGAAATATACCTTTATGGAACTAACTACATCTTTAATTGTATAGACATGGAATAATGTCAAAGATTGTTTAATGATGACTTATCACTTCAGACACTTGAAATCAGTAGGAAACATTGGCAAGCTACATTGAAATCTGCTCTATTGAGATATTCTTACAAACTATGAAAAATATTTTTTTTTCTTTCTGTCCCTAAAACATAACAAAATATATGCAATATTTGATGAGGAGAGATCCCAAGCCTGAAAACAGCCTCACTAGAATATAAGATGACAGTGAGGTTACGTCTATAAGAGGGAGCATTTAGGATCAGAACTTCAAGATGTGACCATCTGTTAAGTACACAAAATGTGATGAAAACAAGAAAACTGACATTTCTAACAACTGACATGATTAAAGAAACACACATCATGGCACAGAAAGCTAATGAATCAATGTCTATAATCCTCAAATGTTTATCACAGTTCTATAAATAAATGACACACAAGTAAAAATTTTTACTTGGCCTGTTGGCTGAGGTCTGTACAGGTATGGACAGTGTAGGCTTTACAAGAAGGCAGGACGCCGAGTCTGAGCTTCCCATTGCTTCTGAGACTGCCTCAGAGTGGCCAGTAAGAAGTGCAACACTGCCAGCATCACAGTCACTAGGTAAAATACTTAGTCTTCGCAGGAGTCATCACAACTCCGTCCTCTTGACTATCTCTGACCATAATAATAGAGTTCTGGTTCACAGAATCACAGAACCACAGAATGGTTGAGGTTGGAAGTGACCTCTGGAGAACATCTTGTGCAACCTCTCTGCTCAAGCAGGGCCATGTACAGCAGGTTGCACAGGACCGTGTCCAGATGCCTTTTGAATATAGAGACTCCACAGCCTCCCTGGGCAACCTGTGCTGGGCTTCAGTCACCTTCACATCAGGAGATGTTCAGCCTGCAGCTCTTGTGTTTCACTTTGTGCCCATTGACTCTGGTTCTGTCACTGGGCATCACTAAAAAGAGCCTGGCTCTGTCTTCTTTACATCCTCCCTTCAGATATTTATATACATTTATGAGATCCCCCTGAGCCATGCCTTTCCTAGGCTAAACAGGCTTTCCTCATAGGAGACGTGCTTCAATTCCTTAATCATCCTCCTGGCCCTTCGTTGGACTGTCTCCAGTATGTCCATGTTTCTCTTACACTGAGAAACCCAGGACTGGACACACCTACCAGTGCTGAGTAGAGGGGAAGGATCATCTCCCTCAACCTGTTGGCAACATTCTTCCTAATACAGCCCAGGATGCCATTAGCCTTTTCCACAATGACGTGTTGTTGGCTCACGGTCAACTTGGTGTCCACCAGGATCCACAGATCCTTTTCTGCTTTCCAGTTAATTAGCCCCCAGCATGTGCTGGTGCATAGGGTTGTTCCTCCCCAGGTGCAGGACTTTGTACTTCCCCTTGCTGAACTTCAGGAGGTTCCTATCAGCCCATTTCTCCAACCTGTCAAGGTCCCTCTGGATGGCAACACAACACTCTGGTGTGTCAGTCACTCCTCGCAGTTTTGTATCATCAGCAAACTTGCTGAGGGTGCGCTCTGTCCCATCATCCAGATCAGACTGAACGGGACTGTACATGGTATTAGCCCCTGAGGTACACTGGTAGCTACTGGCCTCCAACAAGGCTTCGTAGAATGAATCTCTACCTTCTGGGCCTAGCTGTACAGACAGTTTTAAATCCATCTGACTGTCTGCTCATCCAGCCAGTCACCTTCTCTGTGAAGATATCATGGGAGAGAGCCTTACTGGAGTCCAGGTAGACAATATTGACTGCTCTCCCCTCATCTACCAAGCTCATCATTTCATCATAGAAGGATATCATGTTGGTCAAGCATGACCTTCCCTTTGCGAAGCCATGCTTGGTTTTGCCTATGCGCTTTCCCTTTGGTCCCACCACTCTTGCAGTCCTTTCTGCACTGTTGGCAGGGAATTTTAATAGTTCCTTTACTGTAAGAATGCTTATGGCCAGTAGCTCAGGCATTTTCCTAAGAGACATGCTATAGCCTGAAGAGAATCAAAGAATTACTAAACGAGCTTGACATTTACTATTAACATTACTGTAATTAGACAGATTTTAGGATATTAATAAACATTAATATTTTAATAAACATTAAGATATTAACTAAAAATCCATCCATATATAGAAATACCCCACAACATCCTTCTCTCTAAATTGGAGAGATATGGATTTGATGGTTGGACTGTTTGGTGGATGAGGAACTGACAGGATGGTTGCACCCAGAGAGCAGTGGTCAATGGCACAACGTCTGGATGGACACTGGTGACAAGTGGTATCCCTCAGGGGTCTGTACTGGGAGCAGTACTGTTTAATATCTTCAGCAATGACATAGACATTGGGATCAAGTGCTCCCTCAGCAAGTTTGCAGATGACACCAAGCTGCATGGTGCAGTTGACACACCTGAGGGATGAGGTGCCATACAGAGGCACCTGGACAAGCTCCAGAAGTGGGCCCATGTGAACCTCATGAGGTTCAACAAGGCCAAGTGCGAGGTCCTGCACCTGGTTTGAGGCAACCCACAGTATCAATAGAGGTCGGGAGATGAAGGGATATAGAGCGGTCCTGCAGAGAAGGATATGGGGGTACTGGTGGATGAAAGACTGGACATGAGCTGGCAATGTGCGCTTGCAGCCTAGAAAGCCAATTGTATCTTGGGCTGCATCAAAAGGAGCGTGGCCAGCAGGTCAAGCGAGATGATTCTGCCCCTCTGCTACACTCTGGTGAGACCCCACCTGCAGTACTGCGTCCAGCTCTGGAGCCCTCAGTACAGGAAAGACATGAACCTGTTGGAGAAGGTCCAGAGGAGGCCACCAAGATGACCAGAGAGGTTGAACACATCTCCTATGAGGACAGGCTGAGAGAGTTGGGGTTGTTCAGCCTGAATAAGAGAAGGCTCAGGGGAGACCTTATTGCTGCCTTTCAGTACTTAAAATGGACCTATAAGAAAAATGGGGACAAACTTTTTAGAAGGGCCTGTTACAACAGGACAAGGGGTAATGGTTTTGAACTGGAAGAGGGGAGACTCGGACTAGACATGAGGAAGAAATTTTTTACAATGAGGGTGGTAAAATACTGGCCCAGGTTGCCCAGAGAGGTGGTAGATGCCCCATCCCTAGAAACATTCAAGGCCAGGCTGGATGGGGATCTGAGCAACCTGATCTAGTTGAAGATGTCCCTGCTCATTGCAGGGGGGTTGGACTAGGTGACCTTTGAAGGTCCCTTCTAACCCAAACTATTCTATGATTCTATACTGTATGTTATGTTTAATTCAATATGCTCTTTTTACATATAATTTTTTTGTTAATGCTATGTAACTTGAATTTCCAGGAACCCTGAGAAGTCTGGTAACCCTGAAGGAAGAATGCCTACAAAGCTATCTCAAAACACATGTGGAAAACTATACAAGTCATTTAAAGTAATCTTTCAACTTTTCATTTAATAGTGTGCTTTAAGCATCAGCTGAAACCCCCTGTTTCCAAATAAAACTGAATGTTCTGATAAAAATGGTGACTTTCGGGCTGATGTTTGAAGGACTTGCAGTCAATTTGCCTGTTCAATCTATTCAATCTCCAAGCTAAACCCTTCATTAGAATATTCAGAGTGAGTTAATGTGATGGTTTATATTACTTTCAGAAAGGACAGTATGATATTTTTAGGACTGTGAATTGAGATTATGGGATGCCAGTCTTTCAGATTTCATTTACACAGACTGTGCTATCTTCCATATAATCATTGTTTGAGAACCTAAAATTCTTTTGCCATAGAATCTGCTGTCATTTCTCCACTGAAAAGATCTCAGTATGAATGACTGTATCATGTGCAGTATAATATATTATTAGAATTAACATATTATTAGTGTTGGGTACTGTGAGCTATAATGAATGTGTGCTAATTCGTTCAGGTCAGTGCCAGACCACATGTGGAGGATACTAGTGATTCCTGTTCAGGTAACTCTCACCTATAAACCCTGCTAGGTGGACTTCAGGATTTGCAGTTGTTTTGCATGAAACAATGATAACTTGAGGGTGGGTACGAAACAAAAAGAAGATATTATGTTATTCATCAGCAACATGGGCATTGTCTATATGCTTCTTGGAAAATGAACCAAGAATCTGTAGCGTTTTGCTGGAGAAAAATGTGAACTCTATGTAGGCTAAACAGGATTATCTTCTTAATGACAGCAATTTGCATTACTTTTAATAGGATTTATTCTTAGTGGCTTGTAGCAGAGAATGAAAGAAACATCCCAGCTCTCTCAACAAGATGTTCCCTAAATGAGTTCACAGGGTTATGTGTAATACTGGTATTGTATAGGCACCACTGCAAAACAAGGCTAAATTCAATGGCACAGCCAAGAAGAATCATGGAAGAATTGTTCTAGTCCTTTTGAACATAAGCAAACGTTTTGTTCATGAAAAGAAATCCTTATACAATTTTTGCCCGAGACAAGGCAAAGATAAATCCAGGCTATTAAATGTGTTCTCTTGTGAGGAGTGACATCTCTGGTGGATATGGTGAGGAATGGTTCTGTCCCAACGGCAGCATCAGGCTGGCAGCCTCCTGCTGCTGCAATTTCCTTCTCCACAGAGACAAAACCCGCGACTGGGGAAAACAAGTTAAGACACACAAATTTTACTCTGATTAAATTAATGATACCTAAGACTTGCCCTCTGAATACCAGGTAAGACTGCCATTCTACAGAGCTTTCTGGATAATCGGTCTGGTGGAAAGGCACATGAGCAGGAGACATCACAAGAGCCACGCACCACTGCCTAGCTTCTTTGAAGCTGCACTGTTAACCCATGCAGTGAAGGTGGTGATGCCTCCACTATTAAAACACAAAGTGCAATATAGAAAATATGCAGCTTAATAGTAACAGTTTTTCAGATGTCATTTCATGCTTGCTATGTTCCAACACATAGGCTGGAGTCTTTGCATAACTTAGGCCAACATCTTTAAGTTGTGTCAAAAAGCAGATGCTACTTATGAGATTTGCACTGAGGATGTGTAGGCTGCATAGTGAAACAGCTAACTAGATAGCCTTAACTACAAAACCTTGCTGATTTGTGAACTATCATCCCCTTTTACCCTTTTCTTATGTTTTATATGCTTTGTGCTTATGCATTTGTAAAGATAAAGGAGATCAAGCCCGACAGTTAACACAGTATCATATGGTGTAATGTTATTACTAGCTAAAATAAATTGAAATTATGTCACTGAAGAAACCACACCAGAGAACTAAAGCTATCGAAGGCGTTTTGGTATAAGCTCCTCCAGCTGTCTCTATAATATGACCACAAAATACTGCAAATATTGAACCACGTTAATTTGAACAGAATTATGATCTGCATTATGCTTACTTTTCAACAATTGAATAACTGACAAGTATTCATTTTGAATGGATACATTTAATGGAAAGAGACACCAATATGAAATATAAGCCTTTAAGAGGAACTAACTCTACGACTTAAGTCACTGTAAGACGTGACTGGCAGCTGATTGACTCTGAATTCCCCAGAGGAAGTTTTACTTCTGAAGCAATCTTAACAACTGTATCACTGAAGGGTAGCAATAATAAAGAATGATGTTTTCATAGATTATCTCCTGTTGTTTGATAACCAGGCAAACTGTCAAATGATTTCCTGCCTTAATAAGGAGCTACTGAAGAAGTACAGGACTATCAAGAAATATTCAGTGATGTTACATAAATACACTTTAGTCTCTGACTATCCTGTTGTCTGTTTTATTCACTGTAAAAAATGCTTAAGGAGATAGTCTTGAGTTACTTTCCTAAAAAGTAAAAGAAAATAACATGGGAGTGCAGGCTACTGATCAGAGCAAACCTGTCAGATGTCAGGATATGGTCCAGAATGTTGTAGACTCTGATGGCACCAGATGTTTTGCACAAATAAACAAATTTTTCAAACTCACAGAAAGAAATAATGTCAACAATTCTTTTTCTTATAGAATGATAAAGGAGGACACAACTTGTTGACTGCAGTGGGAAAATTATTGCTTGGGTTAGTGAAAGTGCCCCTTACTTATTTAAAATGAAAGTCCTGTTGATAAACAAGGCCCTTCGGCACTGTCTTTTAACTTATAACAGGGCAGAACTATGAAAGAGAACAGGAACATTGTTATAGGAATGTGGAAGACTTGCCTGATTGAACTTTGGCAAACTAATCAGTGTGACTCTGAAAATGAACTGGAAACCTCTACCTTCACATCAGTTCTAGCTGGTAAGCTAAAAAATTATTATACTAGTCATATTAGACTATTGAAGATAAATTAATTACACCAGGAAACTATGCTCCTGTACAGTAGATATTAACGTAAAGGAGCCTGAGTAGACTAAAGCCATGAATCACTTGAACTTCACAGTGAAGGGCATGAACAGTCTCTTAGAATGAGTAAGACTCTTTGAATTGGCCTGAAAGCTAAAAATATTACCTGTATCTCCATCTCTGGGTAGAGTGCCAAAAGACCTCAGAGTACTGACTGACTTTCAAGGAAAGGGCATTTTCTTTAAAATGATCAACAGAATGTTTAAGTTTTTATGTATGATAGTCTTGCATATATAAGTGAAAAAATTTTGCTGCAAGAACTATCAGCTGCTACTTGGCAGAGGTGGAGGCTCTCTCCCTGTGGTAGGGAAGTGTTACAAAGCAATAAAGCCAGCCCCACCACACGGCACAGAGCACATGCCACCATGTAAGGGACATATGCTGGGGTTGAACCCCACTTAGTAGATAAGGTCACTTTGAACTGATCTGATACCTTTTAAGGAATAAAAATCTTGAATGCTTTCCTAATATACTCACAACAGCAGAGACAAACCAGTAATTCCACTGGCACAGAAGCTTAACTGGCATGAAGTAAAGACCTGCGTCAAAAAATATGATTCCGTTTTAGTAGCAAAATACTTTGCATGGAGTCAGCAGAAACATAGATGAAAGTTTGAGTTTACAAAAGAATTGTGATAAGACTCAGCTGAGTCATTACCTCTTGAAAATATTAATGCCAAGCTCTAAGTCAGTCTTCAGTTCACTTTAACTTCTTGTCCGATTCAAGAACTATTTTAGCTAATGCAGTTCTCCACTGTGTGCTTTAGCTAAAACAGAGATCCCAAGAAGGATGAGAAAACTCAGAGAGGTAAGTGGTCAGCCAAATGCCCTGAAGGACAGGGTTTAGAACTGCTGCGCCTCTTGGATGCCAATCGTACTCGCACCGTCTCCCCAATATTGCTGTTGCATGTGTACCCATAGTACAGCCCACCTGCATTGGGAATCCTCTCTAATCACAGGTTTTGCCTTTTTGGACAGCTGAGGAAAGAATCTTTTGGTTTGACCAGACTTCTCGTCCTTGAGTTTTTTCTCCAGATTGTTTGTTACTCCTTGAAACTTTTTTCCCTGGTTCAAACACAGGCAGCCACGTAAGAGTGAAACAACAGCAGAGCCCCTGACAGCAACACAAAATACGCTCAGTACAGCCTCCGTGGGCTGTTTGATACGAGGCTGAACAGAGCGCTCACGGACTCTGTCCTCGGGCAGGATCGAGCAGCAGCGTCAATCCAGTGTCATCAAGTGTCAGTAGTGCTGTCCTATAACACAGAATAGGAGAAGCAGCGGTGAAACCTGGGAGCTCCTTTGGTTTACACTGCGGGAGCAAGTTGAGACTGAATACAGCACAAAAAGAAGAATCTAAAGGAAAGGCATGATAAGGTCTAATGCCATTTAGCGTGACAGCAGCATAAAAAATGTAGGACAGATGACATCTGTGATGTCTCTTTGTGTGTATATTACTGAGGATACCTCTCAAAAGCTTCCCAGTAAACAGATATTCATGTTTTCCAGAGTTGTAAGGATGACTGTAAAAAAATTACCTGTTTCATCTTATATGTGGAAATGGTTCATTTTTAATGGTAATATTTTAAATAATGAATCGCTTTCAGAGCTGGGAATAAGCAAAGGCATTTTCCTTTTGGTTATTCATTCTCTTTATTTACAGAGGCAATGTAGGAATTCAAATTAAATTAATCTAAAGTGGCTGTCTTTTAAGATAGAAAAATGTCAACAACACATATAAAACCATTCTCCTTATGGATTAAGAAGACATATTCCACATCAGAATACTACTAATTCTGTATTTCTGCAGTTATCTGACTTTTTCCCTTCAGATATTAGCCTGAGAAAAAAATCAGATTTGTTTTCCCAGTATGATTTGAAATTAAATACTAAGTATCTGATTTATCAGGAAATTTAAGGTGTTGTTTCCAAACAATCTCCTTTTGTTTGAAACGATTTTTTTACACGAACAGAAAAATACATCAGTCATCAAAAGCTGTTTATAGATGAGTTTAAAATGCTATGGACTACATGATTCTCGTCATGTAGACCAAATTCCAGAACAATAATGCAGAGGAGAATTAGTGGAGGATGGATTAAATAGCCGGAGGTAACTGAAAATGAGGAAAAGTAATAATTTGCATTTGTCTTACAATATAAATCCAAGATAAAGTTTTATATTTTCTTACTTGATGTGATCCAAAGCTTACTTCTGATATTGAGGCCAAATTTTTTTAAATGACTGCTCATTGTAGATATATATTTCATGGGAGCCAAGTCAGATCCTGAATACGTCACATTTTTAAACTTGGAAATGATCCTGACCTCAATTGTTATTGTATGAGTGCATCTCCCAGTGTGAAGTGAGAAAGCTGATTGTTGTGGTTTTTTGTTGGTTTTTTTTAATGGGTAAGACATGAAAGCTCTGTCTGGGCTGACGGTGGATGTCCTCCGCACTGGAACTCAAGGTTCCTCTCCCTCAGTCCTTCACCTTGAGGGATCTGCTGGGCTCCTCAGCAGTTTCCTTCCAGCCTCTACCCCTTTGGCACAGATTGCCAAGAGTCCTTTACTGAGGCTTAACACCCACCAACGTTCTTCTAAAGGTGAAGCAAGTCTCATGGTTTCCTTTTAGACCAGCCGCTGTCTTCTGTAAAACCAGTCCTACAGTTACCACGCCTACTCAGGAAGAAGGAAGCTTAAGTTTTAGGCTCTTTTCAGCCTCAATGATACTAGTCCCTACACTGACCAAAGGCAACCCTGGAGGAAGCTCTTCATTCTTCTTGCTCTTTATCAATTCCAAACTCAGCCAGGACTGGATGGAAAGCAACACACTCTTGCCCCCTCGCCCATCTCTGACAGCCACTGTCAAGACCAGGAATCAGAACCAGCATTCTTTCTGCTGCAGATGTAATATTGTGTTTAGTACTGCACTAAACTCTGCTGCCACTCTGTGGTAAGCTTGACCTAAACGTACCTGATGGAGTGGGCCTGAAAAGGACAAAAGGGCAGTTTGTGTGTAAGTCTTGACTGGGTAAGGGCATGAGATAAACATTAAATTTTCAGTCTGGCCAGCATGGTTGAAGCTGGAACATGGATATGCACAATATTAGAATCACTGATTTTTTGTTTCTAATCATCATCAGAAACAAGAAAATGTAGATATTGGTAGATTTACTGTTGCCTAAGGAGCCAGGCGTAGCTTTGAGGTCTGCATCATTGAGATGCAGCGCTTCAATTCTACTGAATTCCCATGTCAGGTGCTCATGTGCTTTGTGGACTAACACCTTCCCAAGGGTCCCATGGGACTCCGGTGCAAGTTTTGCGGGTGTGAGTTCAGCAGGCAGTTAAACCTGCCTCTATCACCTAGGCTAACACCCCTCCAAAGGCACATCCTCCACCTTTAATTCTGTGTTCAGCAGTCTCTTTGTTAAAACATCAGGATTCCTAGATTTTGGCAACTATGTTTTGTACTAAGCAAAAAGCTACACTACCTGTACAGTACTGCTGTAAATTTATAGCTTGCAGAGCTTGTTGAAAACCTTTGGGATAAAAGGTCCTCTGTAAATGCAGGTATTTTATTAGTACGCAAGGGAAAATATATTGAAGTACTAAGTAAATATCTGTAGGGTGCTGAGCAAAGGTTAACTGTCACTGCCAGTCAAACCAGGACAGTGACAAATGGCCTGAAAGAGATAGTCTAAGGGCAACAGCAGATGCTTTAAAGCTGGATGAAGCATTGAAAACAGACACTTGAACTTTCTTTTATAGAGTCTTTCTTACATAGGGAAGTGAAGCCACCAAGAGGGCGATATGCTTGTTCATCCGTCTGAATCCTCATGGCAAAAGAGCATCAAACATTTAGAACAAAATAGTTTGTACTAGTGGCAGGGGAAGAGGAGCTGCAGGTCTATATGCAAAAGAGAACCCACTAAAAGATTTTTGGAATTATGGAAGTGTTTGCCAGCAGAGATAAAACTGAGAACTGGGAGAGTTTTGTAGACTGTAAGTTATAAATTGTCCTTTGTGGCTTTACTGTCTAATGTCTCTATTCAAAAATGTATTGGCTGTAAGTAAATTAGATAAGGATACAGCATCTAATATTGCGACAACATTGTCTTGTGGAGGCCAAACCTCTCTCATCAACTAAAGGCTTTGCCAGAATTGCTATTATATTTAATGAACCAGAAAATAATATACAGCCAGGTTAATATTCTTCCAAAAACTTCTGTTATAGGCCACAACTAAGGGAATGGACACTGTATTAGTGACATGTGGCAGGAGGTCAATTACTGTGCAAAATCATTTCACCAGGTAATATTTAGTGTTCAAAACTTCATCTGGCTTGCGCTGATTGGAAAGCAGCCTGCATGTGAAATGCCCCAGAAAATGCAGGGTTGTTTGCAGTGAGTTACTGCATTGCAAATGTTATCTTTTGCATTTTTACCATTTCCAAGCTAACAAATGGTGATGGCTTTGCCCTTTTAGTTATAACGTGTTGTCCAAACTTGAACAACGCCCTCCCTAGGGATTAAGTTATTTTAATGGAGAAATTTAATTAAAATTTTCCCCCATCCTCATTTTTGCAAGCTGGTGCACTTCTAGACTTAGTGCTGAAATATTATGGAAGAATACAGCTTCCCCAGGAATGGTGGCTTGACTAGACATGTGGAATATTGAATGGTTTAGGACATTTTGTTCTAATGATATTAGGAAATAATTCTGCTTAAACAAATGATTAAAGTAGGGTATGATAAACATATGGCTCAGATAAGCACAAAGAATCTGAGATTACTATCTAATCTGACCTTCTGTTTCTTTTTTTCACCTGGCACTGCACAGCAGCGATAGCCCAACTCATTAGGGGCCAAGTCATGGAATCTTTTCTTTAATTTCGACTGTCCTTACAAGCCTTTGCTGCTGCAGGACCACTCACTCCAACAGGGCCTCAGCATGAAGACACAACATTCCTAAACCTTCCTGTAAACACAGCAGCCCACCAAGGGATTTTGGTGGAGGTACTGTTTCATCAGCCCTTCTGCTGACCTATACCATGCTGACCTTTCAGCTAAATAAATCCTTTTTTTTCACCTGGATGGGATTAAGCAATAGCCTCAAATAAAAGAGTTCCTCTAGCCTTTCAGGCTTAATAGTCTTTTCACTAATTTCCTTTAAGTGCTGCTTTGGGCTTCTCTAAATCTTCATCAATTTTTCAGCACTTACCCGGCCAGAAATTGGTCACAGTATTCTGGTGGCAGTCACATCCGTACCAAATGTGCAAGTGAGACCGTCTCTTTACTCCTCTTCCACATGTCTCTGTTCTCATACAGAAGGATTTCATTTGGCCATATCAGTCACATTTGTGCACTGGGAACCGATACCTGACTGATGACCAGGACAGTAAGTCATCATCAGAGTGATCGCTCACTAGTACAGAACTCCTCATCTTTAAGTATGAGGCAATAAACTGAACAGAAATGCAGATTGTTTGCTTGTGCCTACTCAAAACCATAATCTAATTGGATCAGTGATCTGCAAGCCTCATTGTTTACTGCTCCCTCAATCCCTGTAAACTTTCTCAACCAAGATATTTTTTTCTTCCAGGTCACTGATAAAAAAATGAAACCATCTGAGGCCAACAACGAATCTGTGAAGGCTGCAGTAAATTTTTTTCTATTCGATGAGGATTCAGAGTCTACAATTTTATGCTGTCATTTACTTAGATTTCAATAGCTTTAATCAGTTATTTTTGTATCCTGTTTCTCAAGCAGAAAGTTGTACAAGTCTCGGTCAAAGGACGTAAGTATATTACATCTCCAATATTGCTTTTAATCATGACGTTTGCAATTTAGCCAGAAATATTGCAATTAAAACTTTTCTTCATTGGGATTAATCATTCATTAATCCTATCACGAATACTTTCATTGAGACTAATCATTGCCCAGGTTTTTCTAGCTGTTCCTTTACCTATCCTGACACTGATAATCAGTTTGTAAATGGAGTAAACCTTTAGAAGGATTCACCCAGCATAAACTCTTTTTGCAGACAGTGGTCCAAGATTATCGTCAACGATTTTGGAGCTTATCAGGTAGTTTATAACCCAGGACACACACGTCTTAGCAAAGAGCTATAATCACTAAGATATAATGCCAAATTCCTCCATGGTTGCTTTCCTGCCAGTTTCATCAGTCTCACAGTGCTGTTTACACAATGACTCCACTTAAACAATTTATTCCATGGTCTCATCTTGGGGCACGGGATGAAGGAATGGAAGGTTTGAGTTCACTCGGACTGAGAATGGATTCAATTTTCAGGTCTCTAATCATCCCCAGAGCCCCATTTTAAAAGAATCAGACTTCCTCCGGAGAGGATTTTGTACTTTGGATCTTGACAGGACAGAAGAGCCTCCTGGGACAGAGGTCAGAAGAGTGTTTCTGTGCCCATCTTCACCAGCGAGCTCTTCCTCCCTTTGCTCAGTTTGTTGGCCTTCTTGGTTGCCCTCTGGGTAGGCGCCTTCTGCCTGTTAATTTGATATGATGTCTAAGGATATGCTGCCACTCCTCTGAATCAACAAGTACAAAATAGTTTCCTTATCTTCAGGCATTTCGGTGCCTAAATTATGGTCATCTTGATAGTCATTTTGGTTCTCTACTTGATATTATTGAAGCCAAGGGTAAAGAGTCATTCACTTTGTTGGCAGTATGCCTAGATGATAGTCCGCATCTTCAACTGTATATTGACTTCACTAATATCAGAAGACCTATGACAAATAATGGCTTGTTCTTAGTCTACATTGGGTAAATATTCAAATAATTGTTGGTTGGTTTTTTCAAAATAAATAATGCCATTTTATTTCTAAATAAAACTTGTAAATTGTTCTAAATTGAGTTGAGATATTATTAATCTTTCATCTCTTGTGTCACTAAAGTGTTGCATGCCCATATTTCCTAGTAAAAGGAAAGTATAATTTAATAACTATATTTAAAATTGAACTTAATTTTGATGTGTTGGGGATCTCAAGATTAAATTCAGTGGGGCCAATTCAATTAGATATACTGTAGACCTCGGTGAAGATGCCAGCTTCTGGAGAACATAGTTATTAATCACTATGAACCACATCATGTCCTCTGAGTTGGCTAAATACATACACAGAGCTGGACTTAAACTGATATCCTTGCGGACAAGACCCTCCGCTCCTTTAATGATTAGACAATGATAACAATGCTATCAGTGAGAAAGCTTGACTTAAGGCAAATTCGAATATCCCAATCTAGAATGGAACACTTTAAAGATTTAGTATCTGAAGGTATTTAAACTGAAATAATCCTAAAGATCTGAAGTAAAAAAGCTGGCATCCACCAAAACATGGCTGGATGATAGAGATAATTGTATAAACAGTGTGAAGAAACAAAGTAAGTCCTGCAGTGATTTCTGATCACTGGTTTCTACTTTAGCAATCTTATCTGGAGGGACACTCAGAAATAAGTTTAAACTTTTTGCAGTGTTTCTATACATTGAATTTAAAATGCTGTGCATAGTGAGGATGGGAGGTGAAGAGCTCTTCACCTTGGACAGAGAAGAGCTCACATCTACAGTTTTAAGATTAATTATTAATGAAAGAGTGAAATAAGTAAACATTTGAATGCTGTATAGGAAATTTAGATTTTCTAATAAAACATTGAAGCAAAACCAAACACCTCAGATATTGCTGATCTATTTCTATTTCAGGACAGGAATGAAGGGATCAATCTGCTTTGTAAGTTATCTTCCA
This sequence comes from Caloenas nicobarica, assembly GCF_036013445.1. Classification (NCBI taxonomy): domain Eukaryota; kingdom Metazoa; phylum Chordata; class Aves; order Columbiformes; family Columbidae; genus Caloenas; species Caloenas nicobarica. The sequence goes on along the minus strand of NC_088245.1, from coordinate 29,361,867 downwards.
AAAGCATCCCTAATCCATGGTCCTAAATTCAGATCCTATCTCTAACCAGGACATGTGCTCCACAAAATTTGTATTCCAACTTTATTCCAACTTGTATTCTGTGAAGAGAAAAAGGTATTTGCATTCCAGCTTCTGTGTCATAAATTTGGCAAAATAAAATATTGGGGAAATTCACAGTCTGTTAAGGGAAAAGCAGCTTTTAAGAGTCTTTGATACACACATACACAGATCAGCCAAGCTGACCCATGCTATCCATTTGGATCTGAAGTGAAATTAAAACATGCTATTAAACTTGTTCATCTGCACTATGGATGAAACCTGCTAATTATTATTAGCTCTATTACATAATGCAATGTTGGCATCAGTATTTCATAACTAGCCTCACAGGGTGAAATGTATAATCATTTCTCTTTCCTCACTACTTGCACAGCAGTCAACTGCCTAAGACACTGACATGAATTTAAATCTTGTAGTGCCAAGCTAGTTTTTCTTCCCTGAGCAATGGAGAGAGGACAGTAGAATTTTTGTATTATTATTTGCTTTGGATATCCTTTCCGATACATGTATTGGTCCTGCAAACATTTATGTACATAATTAATTGTTTGCAGCTAAGCAATTGTTTAACTCACGGAGCCTAAGACTACTGATGCTCTTACTTGACATTTTTACATTTTTAGTACTCTAAATTCAGCTTATGAAATCTCTTCAGAATTTCCCATTATTTCTAGAAGCTTACTTTGCTACATGCTTATTGCTAGCAGGATAGAAAAAAAAAATGTTATGCAACATTTCTTCCTTTCTTCATGATACATTTTGGCTTCTTTCAGTGCCCCCAAAACCACGGGGAAGCTCTCACTGGCTTAAACAGGTACTAGATCAAGCCCTGAGTGAATCATTCAGGAGTTCTGTTTCTATGATCAGATATTCACTCGCCAGAGACCACTGCTTCCCTTTTCTTGCCACTTCTGTTTGTTGCAATCCATTCCCCTTAGTCCAATGGTATTCAGATAACCTTTCTTTCAACTACAGTAACACAAGCCCTTTATTCCCAAGTCATTATTTCAGTTATTTTCGAAAATCGGCAGCTACTATCCTGATAATGTCGAATTGCACTATGAACTCCTCTCCGGAGGAAGAGCCCCAGGCACTGGCACAGGCTGGGACTGACTGGCTGGAAAGCTGCTCTGCAGAAAAGGCCCTTGAGATCCTGGTCGACCCGAAACTGAACATGGGCCAGCAATAAGCCCCTGTGGCAAAGCAGGCCAGCAGCATCCAGGACTGCTGTAGGAGAAGCATTGGCAGCAGGCTGAGGGAAGTGATCCTTCCCTTCTACTCAGCACCAGTGAGATACATCTGGAGTGCCAGGCCCAGTGCTGGGCCCCCCAGCACAAGAGAGACATGGACATACTGGAGGGAGCCCAACAAAGGGCCACACAGACAACGAAGGGCTCGAATCACCTGGCGTGTCAGGAGAGGCTGACAGAGCTGGGACTGTTTAAGGAGGGATCTTATCCCTGTGTGTAAGTGCCTGATGGGGGAATAAAGAGGACAGAGTCAGACTCTTCTCAGTGACAGGATGAGAGGCAACGGGCACAAAGCGAAAATCAGGAAGCACCACTTAAAAATAAGAAAAAACTTCTTTATTGCGAGGGTGTTCAAACACTGGAACAAGTTGCTCCAACAGGTTGTGGACCCTCCATCCTCGGAAGCACTCAAAACCTGACTGGATGTGGCTCTGAACGACCGCCTCTAGCTGACCTTCCTTAGCACTAGATGATTTCCAGAGGTCACTTCTAACCTCAGTTTTTCCATCATTCACTTTAATATAAAAATACTGGGTGAAGAAGGTGTTGAAATGTGGTTCTTAACATCCTTGAACCCAATTCTGTGTATGAGTACTGCTGAGAATAATATCTGCTATCAAAATATCAGCAATGGTGAGTTGTTACTGGTTATAGGTTGTATTTGCAAGATTAGGCCCTTCATAAATTCAAGAAATTCACTTCTAACAAACTCATGCTTTCAATTAAGGGTTGTGGGTTGTTCTTTAGCAGAGCTTAGTAGAACTGCATTCGATATACACTTCACTGGTTAGACAGGTTTGATGGAAGGAGGGAATCAATAATTTAAGTTCTTTTAAAAATATGCATAAGTACATCACAGAGAATATCAAAACTTCAGGGGAAAGGTGATATTATTATTTAATGCCTTGTTGATGAGGTTTATTTTGGTAAGCTCTTGACAGCACAAGGTAACATATCATCTTTGCGTTGACACAAACACTATTAAAATATGAAAGGATGCACAGCAGAAAGAGATCTGCATCTAAAATAGATTTTTGAGATAGCAAATTACTTTTTTCCTTTCCAATAGCTTGTTGATTTTTCTTTGTTAGAATGCTGCCAACACCTTTAAGCAAAATTAAAAAACATTTTTGTTATTGTACGTCATTCTCTCCAGGTCTGCTTAAAATTCTCAATTTCTTTCTGCGTTCCATTCAATAGTGAAATATATTTGTTGGCATTTGTGATGGGGATGAATGTCTTTATATTTCCATCGCTTTTGCAGTATAGCTGCTTTCATTACTCATTGCACTGTGTGCACTGTGCTATTCATTTTTACATTGGAGACCAAGGCCTTTTCCTTTTTTTTTTTTTTTTTTTTTTTGTCCTTTGTTTGGTTTGAGATGAGTGATTCAGAAAGCTCCAGAGGGCACTGTTGTGCTGAAAGCTTCTGTGCTCTGGGCTCTGCCTGGACACTTTGTGGGCACCTGGAGGCTGAATGTTATTTACTCACATGCAGGCTTGCTTAAATGGCTTAACTCTTAATTCCACAATGGCCTTGGATATACTTATTTTATGACTGGGGTCCTTGCAACAAACAAATTAACTGTGCTTGTGCACATAATATGATCTTCAGGGTTTTTCAAATACTGAGTTAGATGGAATCAGTTAGAACAAAAATTTCAAAATCTCAATCATCTTAAATAATGCTGCACCAGATTCACCAAGCAGGTTGGAATATTAATTTCCCTGCTTGTGTCACATGGGGGAAAAGAAGGAAAGAAATCATCTCAACGAGGGCGCAAGACAATGCCGTTCCCCTCGTCCCTCAGGAGTTCTGTGAAAGAGCAGCAGTTTTCAGTTCCAATTATGGCCTCGCAGGAGCACACTGAGAGAGGCTGCAGGGGAAGCATCAAACCACACACCTCCTTCTCGTATGGCATCCTGTACCTTCCCTCTGCCTTGTCCTGCCCTTGATGGGGTGTGCCCCAGAATTGCCAGCTGTCCTGGAAAAAACAGTATCACCAGGTCCAATTGCCACTGACCCCCATACTCCTTGAGAACTTTCTGGATGCAATTATCTCGTTTTTAAAGCACATTTCTGCCTAAACCAAAAACACCTTGGCTGTGTCAAAATTGACCTCCCAACGCACAAGATGGATACTAATGAATGGTGATATTCCAGCAGCCTTTCAAACCACCACACTCTCCCACCCAGACCCTCATGCCTACCTGCCCATGCGTTTCTTCTGCCCCTTGGCCCAAGAGCCCTATGTCTCTTCTAGTGTGTCCACATCACCTCTGTTTCCCGAGCATCCACACTGCTCCCAGGTACCCTGCCTCCCTACACTGTAATTCCTGTCATCTCTATGTCCTCCTCTTTCACACTGAAATCCAAGAGTCCACCTCCTTCCTCCCACTGCATTTCCTCCCTTTGTCCACCGTTTATTCTTTCCTTGCTCCTCAGGGACAACTCTTGCTTCTCAGTGTGCTGCTTGGGTTAGAGGCATGAGCAATGACAACAAGGGTCTGAGTATCCTGACTAGTCAACCTGTTGGCTAAGGACATGCCCATACCACCACAGCACCTGAGTACAGAAGCACTTGCTCACCCCCTCGGGCTACAGAAATCACCCTGTGAGCTGTATGCGGCTTACAGCCATAGCTTGAACTGTTTGGATGCAAGCCTGCATTCAGGAGGAGGCTTTCAAGAGCTGGCGTGTCACCTCTTTTAAACATGCCCTTCAAACAGTAGCAGTGGGACAGGCATAAACATAGCATGTCTTGAACCCACCAGAAGTATCTCAGAATACCAGTCCGTTTGGATTCTTTGCTAGATGATATGTGTAGGAAGGTACTATGGGATGGTCATTATGAGCTGAAGCAAGGATCTGTGATGGATAGAACAAGGGTCATGGAGCATTTTGTACTTTAGGTTGCTCTTGAGCCTCTATACCACTGAACAACAAAGACAGACCAAAGACAAGATGCTGCAAATGTTTACAGATTTAAGCAGTCCTGACAGGGTAAACTCAAGTTTTCACCTGGCAATGAATTCTGCCCTCCTACAATGAGATGCCTGGAAGCAAGCATGGGGGCATCAAATGGAGCTAGTTCAGGACATGAATTTGTATTTGCTGAATTTTTGTTGAATAGGGACAAATATGGTTGATCCTGCAGTTGTTGCTGTGCAAGAACAAAATGTCTTAAGGCTGTAGCAACTGGAAAAGAAGAAAGCAAAACACTGACAAAAAAGAGAGGTAGTACCTGTGCAGAAGAAGTGGTGACAAGCTGTAGAAACACCTAATACCGATACCTCTGGTATCAAAACATTATAAGTCTGCATTTACATTCTTCATATGAGTGCTGGCAGAAGTCTCTGCCCTATGGAACTACTAAATTCCATGTAGATTTTGAGGATTACCAGAAGCCAGGGCCACTTGAACCCACACTGGTGACATGGCTGTCCCATGGGTATCCACAAGAGCCTCACTGGCAGGAACAGCTATTGACAGGCTGTTCTGAAGTGCCCACAAGTGAAGCAGGTTTTCAACATGCTCATGAGACTGAGAGAAATTCAGCACTCTTTAAACTGCTCATACAGCAGAGGGAGGTTTTGCTATTAGGTCTCTTGATAAACATATCCCCAGATTCGTGACTTGAAGACGTTGATGTGCACCATGCTGAGAAAAGAGAGTGGAAAAGAAAATATTGCCATCTGCTTGTGTAGAAGTTTAAATTCATGTACCAGCTCTCCTGCACATATAAAGAATGAGTCTTTCCTTTTTGTTACATTCAGGCTTGAGAGTGAGGCAGTGTTCTCACGGAGAGACCTGAAGAAACACTGAAAGGTTGCTCACCACCACACCTCACGCTCTGATTTGGATGCCTACATTGAAAGCCTCCAAAAGTCAGAGAATCTCTCTGCAACCCTATGAACGGAATCATCAGTCCGTTTGCTGAAGCTCTGCTGACAGTCATGGGAACCTCGGTTGCTTATACACACCCCAAAGGACACACCTGGCCTCCACAGTGCTACTATTGCCATAGGGTCATGACTTGTCACCCAGGTTTTGCAGGTTTGGATTCTAACACTGCATTGGCATGATTTGGTTTCAAATATTAAGGTGTTGAAATAACATTGCTAAAATCCACCTAGCTGAATACAGCACTGCTGCCTGATAGAAGCATTCTTTTTAAAAAAATCAGGTATCAATACTTGTTTTTATTTATAATATTTTGTGGTGACCTCGATATGGAATTACCCAGACAACTGTGACTTAATCATGTGTAACTGCCAGCTTGCATTTTTGCAGGCACATCTACCCTGACAAAGGCTTTTAATATTTAAAATCATGCAGATTATCTATTCAGCCCTCAGAAAACTCATTGTGATGAATTCAGTATCTCAGTTTCAGACACTTCAACTGCTGACACCTTTCTTCAGGCTACAGAGAGACTTTATTAATTGTACTAAAAATCCTGTGCAAACATTTTAAAAATATTATTTAGTACTCAGTAAAATATTTTTTTATTTGAGCATGTTACCATCTATCAATGTTGTCATGAGTCTCTAGATCTCAGAAGTGGGGGTTTTTTAACTCTCCTTTTAAAATGCATTTTTATTCTAAGAGCCTCTGTTTATGTAAATTTATCAGTCATGTCTACTCAGAAATGCTTATATCATATCTGAGGTCAGGAATTCAGCTGTATTTAAATTACACGCCAGATGGATGGGCAATGCATACATTTCAGTTCTTTGACAACTTAATGAACATATCTCTTGGCAAGATGAGGTTATCTGAACATCCCAAATCATCTGTCACAGTTGTCTCCAAACTTTTGGGCTGCAGCCTCCTGTCAGCAATGAAAGCTGACCACCACACCGTCTCATCAATTTTTAACTGAACTGAAAAAACAGTTATTTGCTTGTCTAGGGTGGCTGTGAGCATCTTACCATGGCCTTGTCAATCACAGGTGGTAAATCCTTATTTATAATGAGTTTCAGAAATCTAGAAATGTTACATAATTGTCTCATCCTTCAAGTAAGTTTTATTATTAGCCATTCTATTCAACCGGCAAACTATGCAGAAAAAAAGTTTCCAAACCATATTTTCAAGCTGACCACTAATCTGGTTACCTTATTTTTGAATGATCATCTGGAAACACTATTGGCCCTAAAGAGTGGTCAGGAAATAAAACTTTTCTCCATAAAATATTTTCAATTTCTCAGGAAGGAAAAGTCCAAGAAGTTGAAATTTCCTGCTGAAGGCCAAGACTTGAAAAGCAAGTTAAATAGAACATTTTTTATCCGTTTTACCACTTATACACCTAACACATTAACATAATCTATACTTATGGATGCTCTATCCCCTTGGAAATTGATTCACTAGTGTCTTAAACTGGGAACCCAAAATGTCCTTGAATTGCTAAAAATCAGTGGATAGCTGAAAAGTTGGCCTACACCAATCACCGAAGGTCACCCCTGCAATGATGTTAGTGGCAAAGCTGCAATGAGAACCTGGAAGTTACTGGCTTTCATCCTAATGGTCACTTCACCAGACCAAGATACCACCATTATGGGAGATAATGATAATAAAACACTGCAGTGCTCTCAAATTGCACAGAAACTGCACTTTCACTGTTCTGAAAAGCTGTCATTCAGTCTGAAAGTTATCAAAATTGCTGGGCCAACATACTCTAAATATAATACAGTGTCACTTGTGAAAAACATGTAGTTTTTCTTAGTAGAGTAACATTATGAAAAGAGCAGGAAAAAGAATATGGAGGAAGAACAGAAAATCCTGTTAGAAAGGAAAGAATGGTAACTAATGGATACTATCAGTTTTCAAGCTCCTACTAAACTCCTATGTAATATTGGCTACAAGACACTGAGAGCACTGAGATCGTGGTTGCCCAGACCTCACTGATGTTGGCAACCCTTGGCATCGCTTCCTTTTGTCACGGGTTAGCACAATGTCGTTGATAAGCAGAAACTCTACTAGACAACAGCAACCTGCTCCTGTCCGGGCAGCCCCCACTGTTGGCTCTTGCCATCCTCCTGCAACACAGCTGCTGTTCGCTTCTTTGTCTCTCCCTTTCTCTGTCTCATGCCATTCCCTTTTCTTGTTGTCATCCACCACAACTTTCCCAGAGTCCTCCGTCTCCTGGAATCTCAAATCCACATCTCCCCACTTTACTCCAAGGGCATTAATGCAAAATTTGGTCTTTCTGCCAGCCTTGCCTTCAGCTGTCCTTACCTCCCACCATCTTTTCCAATATCCAGTCCTGTCCCTCAACCACTCCTTTCCTGGTTTCATCACCTTCTTCCGTCCTCTGACTCCTCCCATAACAATTCAGGCATCATGCAGTCTCTTCTTTAATTTAAAAAAAAAAAAAGGCACAGGGGGCAGGCTGTATCCCCCTTATTTTGGCAACTATTCTGCCATCTTATTCTACCTCCTCTTTTTAATCTCACTGACTGCAATCACTACCTGGAGTCAATCTCCTTGTCTTTCACCAGTTGTTTTTGTTGAACCTCACTTTCACCATGCCCTCTAATGACCCCTTTCTACCTAATGCTGTGAATCAGTAGTTATTTTCTGTTACTCCTCCAGCTTCGATGCGACTTCATTCTGCTCTTCTTGGCCTACAATCACTCCTTCTTTATCAAGAGGTTCCAATCTGTTCATGTTGACAGGCTATCACTGGCAATTATCACTGACAATTAGATTTTCGGGAAACAGCCTTTGTACTTTCTCCCAAGCTGCTCTTCTCTTCTTAGAACCCATCCCCATGTTATTTTTCAATTCTTTTAAAACTTCCCTTTTCAATCATCTTCCTCCCCTCAAAAGAAAAAAAAAAAAAGCCTGAATATGTGGGATCTCCTTGCCCATCATGCTTACCAACTATGTCTCATAATTTCCTTGGAATCTCACTTGTCTGTACCCATCTTGTGTTATCTTTTAATTGTTTGCTTTTAGACAGAGGCTGCTTTTTCACAGAACCTAATACAAAGGGGTACTTATCTATAAAGAGGCTATTAAGCAACATGGTTATATAAATGCACATTACAACTGGAGTTAAGATTTCCTTGCTGTAAGAATAATATGAAGACCTTGACATAAAGAAAACAGAAATAAAAGCTTAAGAATGTGACCTGGGCCTTAAAAACTCATTTCTTAGACATGCTGGGCATACATGAGTGTAATGCATACATCTATTGTATGGCATACACCCATTGTCTTTAGAAATTAAGGCTGATACATAGAATCCTGCCGTCACTGAAAGCAACAGGCATTTTATTACTGATTTCAGTATGGTCAAGGACTTTCCGTCTGAGTCTTATCATATGCAATTTTTCAATATTTGCAAAGAAGCAGTCAAGTAGAATATAACATTTCATCGTTATATTCAGTGACTAGAAATTACCTCAACAGCTTGGTTTCTAATTCTGTATTAGGTCTGAATGCTAAGTCTGACAATACCCAGGTACCAAAGCCAATGTTTAATGGATCACATACATGACTTAAGAAAACATTGCTTGTTTTTTTGTGGTAGCTAGTTTTACACAGCCTCTTCTGAACTTTAAATGAATAAATTATTTAGCAACCAGCACTTGTCCTTAGATGGCATAACTTAGATGTCAATATCACCCAAAGCGCCCACATTTGCCAAACCTGTCTTGCATGAAATGGAATGAAGATATTTGCATAAGTAAAATGTCAAAGCAAGAAATTAACCCTTCAGGGGTTTCATACAATCAAATATTGCAATAATTTTTATTGTATCAGCATTTATTTAACTGAGGCCAAAGGACCCTAATGTTCCCGCTGATATTGTGTTTACCAGTTAGACTGGTGGTCTTCCTGGTTTGGAGGGGGCCACGGGCTTTTCTGTGATACTGCCTCTAAGTTAGTACACTAAGAAGCAAATTTAACATGGAATTTTAATACAAAAGAAACAAAATCAAACTGTTTCCTCCAATACAAAAAGATACAACAAATCTTGGCTTTTGTGACAATGTGCCTCTTAGAGGAAGGTCATCTATATAGAAGACTCTCCACGAACAACGGTGTCTGTCTTTCTGGAGATTTATATTGGAAAGAAAGACTGAAAGCTGACTGGGCAGACCACTGGAGCCCCTTGTGTGCATAAATGCTAACTACGCTGAAATACAAGAGTGTCTGAGAGAGACAGTAAAACCGTGAGGGGCTTCCACCCCTATCTCTATCCTTAGGAAATTCCTCACACCAAGTTTGAGCGAAAAGGATTTGTTCAACGCATTCATGCCCTTTACATGCACTTCTTTCCACCTACTGAGAGCAGAGGCTACTCACAGAAAACACTCAAAGAAAAACAAGTTTCAAAAATTTGACTGTGACCAAATAATCCATCTGGAGTAAATCCTTAGGCTGCTGAGTTTAGTGAATATTACTATGATGCAAGGTGCCTGGGACAGGAACCAGCCTATAGTGTGCACTGCTTCCAGCCTGCCCCTGTGTAAAGAAGTGGGGATAAGGACTCAGCTGCATCACTACGCCACACCTTACTGCAGATGCTCTTACCACCACTTAGGAACTTACAAGGAAATTTTAGAAATTACTCCAAAAGCATTATTTGCAAATATTAGCACAAGAAGCTATTACTAAATGTCCCTTCCCTTCCTTGCATCTGATTTTTTACTCATCATACTCCAGTGTGATATTTTGTGTCCTCCACAAGGGCTGGAGCTGTCCCAACTTGTTATCAACTACGCTACAGCATTTTGGAGAGTCTGAGAAAGTATATACACACACATATATATGCCTATGCAATCCCTCTAGAAACTGATCAAAAGACTGCTTTTGCATATAGACTGGCAGAGATTAAAGTCCTGCTATGCCATGCTCTCATGGAGAACAAGTCAAGTGAAAAACATGAACACTTACATAAATTATCAAGATCTTACAGTCTTTATTGAGACAAGCTTCCACAAAAGAGAGTAGGGATTGCAGGAATCGAGCCAAAGTTACAAGGATTACATATCAAATGGTATGCTACTTTCTCTTTTTTGTTTGCTTTATGGCCATCTTGCTATAGCTATGACTGAATATGTTAATCAAAATCCTATAGAACTGTAGCCATTGGTGTGTGTTTATTTCCATTTACATAATCATCTCACAAAAGAAGCATTTCTCTTTTGTGCTAGATGTCTTACGATATAATTTAAAGTTGCAGTTACTGAAATATCCTATTCTAGCAGTCCCACCACTATTGCCCAGTCATTACCATAACTTATTATACAGGAGCTAAATATACATTTCCAGTCTTTGCGATGTCCAAACAGTCCTGCAGTCAGAGAAATAAAACATTCCCCGTGGTGTGCCCTAATAATCTGCATTGAGTGTTTCGGATCAAATAAGAGAAATTTCCAAAGCTTAAGGGCCTCCACAGAGAATTCAGGAAACACATGATTGTAGGGTGCCTTAATTTCAAAAACAGGATTTGTGTGTCTGTGACACAGGAAATGGTTATGGAAATGAGCAAGCACATACACTGATGTGTATTTCCACGATCAGTGCAAAGCTACAAATATGTTTTACTGTTAAATATGTATTTTTAAAATATACCAACTTGATTAAGCATAAAATCAAATGCTCAACTGGTAACGAGTGGGATGGAATGGAGTAGCTGAGATGGCATGCATTTTCCAGAGGAAAAAAAAAAAGAAAAAGAATAAAACAGATCTTCTCAGTCACTTCTGAGGGGCCAACAGGGCACGAAACACCAACCAACTCACAAAAAATCTTTACCTCTGGGCCTCTGCTTCTTCTCTTAGTCCTTCTGTTTTGAGAAGACAAGCACATATGCCCTGTCTGTAGCCTACGAATATTGTCTAGGCATTTTTTATCTCTGCTCACTGCTGCATTTCACCTGTTAGTAGTTAGGGTATGCACAACCAAAGTCCTACTTAAGCTCAACACAAAGTGGGTCACAAGCTTGTGGTGGGCTGGTTCCATGGGAGGTGGTTCCACTATGGGACAATAGGAAGATTTTAACTGGCTCATAAACAGGGTTGAAAACTTTGTTATGTCCTCCAGTCTGCTGCCTAGAGTAGTCATCAGGTATCTATGTCACCCCCTTATACTATCTCAAGGACCTGATCTGCCAAGATTATTACAGTGCAAAACTTTCTATCTTTAGTAATTTCTTCAATTTGCATAAGGATCTTAGCATGCCTGAGCTTGATGGCTACAGAATGAAAATAAAAGAGCTCAAGAAATGCTGTAGTTAATGGTGACATGAGAATTGTATCTATACTGCATATACACACTCACAAAAAGTAGGCAAGCCAATAGATTATAACCCTGCAGAAAAGGCAATGCATATATGATAACCACATTAATTGTGAAGATAACCTTAACAGATGTATTTCTGGCCAGTCTTTCTTTCTTCTCCAACATACTTGTTTGTCAGAGTTTGCCTTTGCATTCCTAAAATCGAAACTCTAACATTCCACAGAAATAAGAGAAAGAATGAACTGGAAGTGATTAGTTTGTTTTGGTTTGCTTGTTTGTTTGTCTGTTTTTCATCATAAGGGATTATTTACACTCTTCGACCATAAACTTTGTGGGTTTATTTAGAATGTGACCACAACAATGTCACAGATAGGTAGCATAGATGAAATTCAAATTAATCATTTCATACTTAATTCCACATTACAGCAGAACTTGTCTTAGTCAACCAATGAAGGGATGAAAAAATATATGCCTTTAACTAGATGGCTCTTTAAAGAAGGTGACGTAGACTTTTTGTGAATTATAAAGGGATCATTTTGAATGATCTCTAGAGACAGAAATTTGCCTAATATTTGCAGGTTTCATCACAGCTAATGCAGAGTTTGTTGAAGATTGTATCAGATGAATTCTGCTTTTATATCTCTTGTGTTTATTAAATACAAAACACAGTACAAAACCTGTGATGTGAAGAGCAAGTCTCTCACTGGGCTGCATCAGCCAACTCACAGTCTAAAGACATTGTTAAATTTTTCAGGTACATAAAATCACTAAGTACTGAAAATGGCAATAATTGTTTTGTTATCTAAATTTTATGAAGCATATGGATGACTGCAATTATTTTATTTCATATGGCTGAAGATTGTTGTCACTTATTTGTTTTTTAGACTACTAAAAAATTTAACTTACTTACTGTGGCATCCCTTTGATCATCATATACTTATGTAATTACACAGTTCAGCCTATCAAAAAAACCAACAAAAATCTTCACTATTTATAATGATCAATCTTTAAAATTCACCCTTCTTTTTCCACACTGGCTTCATCATACTTTTTTCTAAATTTAAAGCATGAGCTATTTTAAGGCCTCTCAAGGAAAGTCGTGGTGTGTAGTATCAAACTCTTTGATTTGTTGCTGGCTTCTGCATTACAAAATGTCATCTTGTCCTGTTGTTAATGGTCATGGCCACAGAATGCTGATGATCGTCACTGATTTAGATCACTGATTTCTTCACATTCAGAATCACTTTAATAAACAAAAGCAGAGAACATATTGAATTTTAGTTTTGAAGAACAGCATTTCAGACTAAGCCTTCTCTTTTTTCTGAAAAGTCAATCAGATTAGTAGTGTGTACTTATACAGCTCTCAATGAATATAAACCAGAAGGAAGTTGTCCCTGTGGTATGCAGAATTGTACAGTCAACTCTCAGTTGTCTGTGGGTGTGTAACCCAGGCTGCAGATTAGCAGTGCTATGCTAAAACAAAGCAGAAAAAAAGGAAAAACACCCACTGTTTTTCTTCGAATTTCTGATCTCACTTTTTACTTCAGTTTAACTTCATTCCTCGATGAATGTAATAAACACAGAAAGCTCTTATCTAACGTGCAGATGCTTTGCATTACTTATGTTATAGCTTTACAGGGGTTAGTTTGCTCCATTTCTATTTTCAATAATTGAGAGCTGACTGTGTAAATACGAAAGAGCCGAGCAACCCACAGTTTTATTCGACATTTGCTAAAAACCAATTGTTTGTCAAAATACCTCTCTAATGAACCTCAAAAATCATCAGAGTTCCTTTTTACTTTATTTTTTAAACCCATGAGTAATAACAGCTTGCTGAAATACTGGACTCCTATTAATATAAGTAAAATGTTCACATGCTTGAAAGGCAAAGCAAAGACAATACAAGTGAACAAATTCAATGCGCTTAAAAGGAGATAGATACAGTGGACTACTCTGCCTCCAAGGGCTAGAGACTGATGGAAAGCCATTTTGTAATAATATTTTGTTGCTGTACCAAAACCAGCATTAATAAGCCAATTAATTAGCGTTAAGTGGCTAGCTGTACATTTTATTCATTTAGAGGGACATTAGCACCGAACATACTTTAAAAAAGCCATGTTCTTGGGCAATGCAACAATAACACTGGTTTCTTTATGAAGGGGTTGGGAGGTTGTTTCCTGCTGCCCCCTCCCCATTCTCAATTTCTCTGCATAACCTAGATGGCACCTTCTTCATGACCAACGCCAAAAGCCAGAGATACCTCTCGGTAAGCGTCATGGGATGATGACTCCATGGACTACAAAGGCAGCTGGAAGGAACTGGCGCTCGCTCGCTGTTTTCAGGCAGGGAAGCCAGACACTGACAAACCTTGGGAAGCTGCTGCAGGAGCTTATCTACTGGGGAGGAGGGATGGCTGAGACACTTCTTAAGGAGCAGCAGAAATACAAGACTCAGCATATGAAACATTTAATATTGAAGAAGGACTGATGGAGAGGCTGCCAAAGGGCCAGCGGGGCAATAGAGCTGGAAAGCAAGAGAGACAGCCAGCCTTTGCTCCATGGAACCTGTTCTTACTCTTTTTCTGCCACCAGGAAAACGAGAACAACTAACTTCACATTACCCATGAGCATTAAAGATCACTGCAGATATAAAATAGCGTGATATTCTTTGCTATTCTGAAACGAAGAGTAACCTACCAGCCCTGTATTCCACCTTTGGCAACAGCTTAGCTCCTGTACTAAAATGAAAGCAAAAGGCTTTCCATACTGTGACATAACAGCACACTCAATTGGAATAAACCTGCTTGCTTCTTTGAATTTATACCCTAATACATTAGGTTCGATATGCTGACTAGGATCAAAATGACACCGATGACAAAAGCACTGCTGTAATTCATGTGTACATATAATTCTTGTAGGAAGCTCTCCAAACTACTTGACATCCTGTGCCAGTGAGTTCCACTGAGTAATAACTTTGCATAAAACGTTACTTCACGTGTTGCCTTTTAATTTCACTGAACATCCCCTTGTTCTTTTAATATTGGAGAAAATAAAAGGAAATACTGTAGTCGCAAGACTTCTTACTGGAACAATTATAAAAACTCACTTTGAAAAAGTACCTCTCCTTTGTCAGGTAGTAATAGAGTTGCGTATTTTTTCAGTTAGCCAAAAGCATTAGATCCATATCAAAAGAAAAACATTTAGCAAAATATTTGCTTGCAGACTTGTTTACTGTTTATTATTTTAATTCACATCAGTTACTGCTTGCAAAACTTCCAGGGATTTTTTTTTTTCCCACTGCATAGTAAGTACAGCCTTCTTAGTGTTTCAGAAGCACAGTACGATAGAAATGTTAGGGCCTGCTTCTGCTCGAAATGAAGTTAATGGGAAAACACCAACTGACTTTATTAGGAGTTAGGTCAGGCCCCAGATTTGCAGCTTTTGAAATTTCATCGTTGAAAATTTTCTGGCTAATGTTCAGAACTGACTACTTCTGCAACTAGAACACTATTTACAACTTTATTTATATGTACTTCTTTATTACAATATGTAATATCAATGTTCCTTGTAAAGGTTACTATTTTATAGAAATTAGACTGAAGTTATTGCCAATCAACCTTTTAATAAACTTAAGTAGGATAACTTTCAGAATTTTTCTCAACATACGATCCAGTTTTTATTCACTCTTGCTATCTTTCACAATTGCTTAACTACCTTAATTTCAAAGCCTTTTTCAGTGTAATAAAAAAGTCCTTTTGGTAGAAGTTTATTGGTCCCGTTTCAAATTACGTTCTAAAACATCCTTGTACTAATGAGGACTCATTATTTCAGCAATTTTTCTGTTTCAACACAGTATATAAAGCCATGCCTCTCAACCAATCAACCTCAGTATAAAAGTGTAAGTGAGGTCAAACAGATCACTCACTAAATCTTTGATCAAGTTGTCTGATCACATATAGACACAACTCTCTGAATTGTTGCATATGCTGTATAATGTTATCATACAAATTTAAGCATTTCCATTATTGACTGCTGCTTGTGTATGTATATATTAATTTGCTAGTCATAGAACTACAACAAAGGACGATATATACCAATACTGAATTAGGACCTCTGGTCTTGTCTCTCCAAAAATTAAGAAAAATTCTTGTTCTTTGTGATTGACCAACTCATGATGTTGTGCTTCAAATATACACATTTTCCAAAATTAAACTGTGAAGGTAATGTCAAATACTGTGTTGTAACTTTAAATATAAGTGACATATTAAAACAGATAGATGGGTAATTATGATAAACTACACAATAGTGCTACTGTAGTTAATATCATTTATCAATCCTGTGGTACCCATCATTCATGCATTTACAGTTTGGGAATACAGTGACTGCAAAGGATAATAATTCATAATGGCTACATTCTCAGTACTTCATGCTAGCTCACTAGACAAAATAAAAAAGGTTAATTGTATAACTGGAAAAATGTAAAATTTTATTCCAAGAAAATTAACAAGCTACACAGGTAAATTTTGGCAAATGCAACTTTATATTGAAATCCACACATCTGTATCTTAAAGAAGGAAAGACTCACAGACTCTAATGTATTTCTAAAATACTAAGAAATCATATTATATGCTTTCACAAGTTAAAACTTAAATAATTTAAAACAACCAATACACCAAAATGTGCAGAAAATATAAACAAGACTGTGCCTTCAGTAGAATAAATGCTTCACAAATTGTGCAAGATATCATACTAAGGCTGCGGTCTCCCCAATGACAACTGTCTTAAAATATAAACATACATCAACTGCCTGTGTTTCTCAGAACAAACTAGAAAGGGCGGCACACCTAGAAAAAAATCATATCATCCCAGTGATGTGCATACTGATTTTGGGAACCATTGGAGTAAAAAGGAAAAAAGAGGACTAAGTGATCTTTCATGCACTCCCAAATGACTGACCAGAGTTATTAATTTTTTCTTGCTTATTCGCTTCAATGCTAAACAAAATGGAAGATACTAGATAACCCTTTAAGGCAACATGTGTTTATTCTGTATAACCGTTCAATTATGACTGGATATTATCATTAACGTTGCCTAACAGACTGATATCTAGCTTTTTAAAAAATATAAATAAGAGTCTATTAAACTTTATACCAAATCAGCAAAAACCACAGAATACAGTTAAAAGTTAGTAATTTCACTGTTAAGGGAAATGGTACTTAGAAAGAATAATGTATTTGGAAAAGAAAAAATAAAAACAAAACCAAACCAAAACCAAAAAAGTGAAGTCTAAATCTGAACAAAAATACTGCTTTGGAATGCTCCCCAAAACTTACTCACAAGGCAAACAGATTTGTAAGTGTGATAATCCAATAATGCATGGCACATCTTTAATCAGTTACAGTACTTGAGTCCCCAGTTTTCAGTCTTTGCAAAACAATAATTGTATGAAATGTTTTAAAGGTCTTCAGATGTCTAAAATTAGTTTATCAACACATTAACCTCATATCAACTTAATTTATTAAGATGTCCAATGCTAATCATTTTGATGGTCTTACTTTATGTAGTGATATACACAGCATTTAGCACTGATACTTAGCACCTGCTACTTTCATAATCTAGATTTCAACCACATAAAGGAATTCAGGGCAGTAGTTCAGTCCTTTGTTCTTAATTACAAACCTTCAGCAGTGGTCAGCAGGAACATGTTTAGGTTTAAAATAGGATTAGAGGTGAGCTATTGCAAAGACTGCAGAATGTTGCCCAAATCCTTACAGCTGCTGACATCCCATTCTTGATTTTCTTCTCAAGACATGGCTACAGGCCACAATTGCTTAGCAGAGAATGGTAGTGTTTCACAAGGCTAAAGATTTACAGATGCTCCCTCATATAACACAGTAAGGTTCCCTTGGTAACCTGGATTTTCTGCAGTAAAGAAGGGTTGTGCTGAAACAGCGCCTCAGCTCCCTGTTGGAGAAAATGCAGACAAAAGGATTGATTCCAGCTTGGGCAAAACTCATCCAGACAGCGGCCGTTAGAAATCCCCCTGGTACTACTGGCCCTCTTGCAAAAACTCTCCAGTAACAGGCTACCAAATAGGGACCCCACAAGGTCAGAAAGAGGAATGTCATGATGTAGAACATTCTGCTGATTCTCTTCTCCATTTTGAACTCATCTAAAACCAGTAGCCTTCTCCTGCCTGTGGTGTTCGCGTTTTGCCTGATTCCCAGCAAGGTTGGAGGTGTGGGACCCCTTCCAAATCCAGCCAGCCAATTAGCAGCTGCTTGACCGCTCGCTCCGGGACCATGAAAAGTCCAGTTCTGGCTCACTGCTGCAACAAACTGGACTGGCTTCATTTTCCTGCGATCGTGAACAAAAAATATCAGCTTGAGGTAGACAAGCTGTGTGGCTAGGAGGATAAGGGCAAGAAGAAGCATAAATCCCAAGGAATCATTAGCCCTGAAGGAACGATGCTGGAAAGTGCATTGGTCTTCCTCCCTAATGAATGAGTAGGTGCCCACGTCTAAAACTGGGGGGAAAGCCATGGCTACAGAGAGGGTCCACACCATACAGATCACGGCCAAACAAGTCCAGAAGGTCAGTCTTTTCGTATAAAAACGGTGGTGAGCAATAGCTAGGTACCTGGTGACGCTTATGCAGAATAACATGAAAGCAGTGTGAAAGCAGGACAAAACCCCCAAAAAGGCAATCACTTTGCAAGTAAGAGTCCCATACGTCCAGGTAGAGCCATTTTTTACAGAGGTGAAAACAAACGGGAAACAAATTGCAGATCTGAGGATATCTGAGCAGCAAAGATCCAACAGGAAGTAGTAAGGAGCTCTATGCAAGGTCTTATCTTTGACTAGCAAAATGGAGATCAGAAGGTTACCCACCACACTGACTCCTATTATGAAACCCAGTGAAGTCAGTTTCAGAAAAGCTGTTAAAGGAGAAAGATTTTGTAAAATGTTGTCAGCTGCATGGCTGTAGTTCGCCATAGATGGATGGATGATATGTATATTGCCTCAGTCAAGTCTCATGATCTATATATAAGAACAAGGAAAAAATAGATCCATACATCTTACTGAAAGTGTAATCCACAAACAGAACTGATCTTGTGTCTAGTCATACAGTACATCCTCTTCTTTCTGATTTGTCATGCCATCAAAATATCTGAAAAAAAACGAGCTATCAGTTCTTAAGTTAACAAGAAATGATGTCAGAAAGTGCTAACAAAGATGTTAATTTATGGAGAACCAAATGAAGTTGTAAATTTGAGTACTATTGTTTGTTTTTAAAAATCATGAGGCTTGTTTTTTTTTTTTTTTTTTTGTACTTACTGTTCAGTATGATTGATTATTGCCATTTCAAAGATTTGGCTTGTTACAGTTTCAGAACTGACCGGTGCCCCTTATATTTGGTAGCAGATATAATTTTACAGTTAAAGCCTCAGAGATTTTATGAATCAAAAGATTCCCAGTTTGCAAGCCCAAGAGCTAATCACTGACATCTTTTTAAAAAATCCCCAAAGACTGCTGATATTTTGACATTACCTACATTCATTTTAGGGCTACAGTATTTGTCAATGTTTTAGAGGCAGCTGCTGTGTTGATACGGATCACACCCAAAGAAACCCTGCAGAATTTATGTTTTTTAACCCAAGTCACCAAAGCACATTAATCACACTGTGTTAGTTCATGCACACTGTAAGAGAAACAGTATTCATTATCCCCCTCCCTTCCTCCTATAAACCATAATTTTATCATTTAGGCTTTCAAATAAACAGATATGCTAGACAGTCGACAGCACTATGCTTAAGGGTCCATGTCATCATCCCCCCCGTTTTAATGCAAATCTTTAAAGCCTGAACATAATTCAAAATAAGCAACGGCCAGTGTAAATACTGAGCAAAAATAGGCAACACACCCAAGACATAATGCCAATCCTTCTGGGAGGGCTGGTTTTGGTTATGCTTAAATAAATATATAATAAATTGATTTTTTTAGCTAATTAGGGCTCCATGATTCCCACTAATCCTCCCATTGAATTGCACCGGAACACATTTCATGCAATAAAACAAAATAAATTAAAGAACAGTCTGGTGCTGCTGGGGTTTTTTTTTTTGGTTGGTTGTTGGTGTGTTTTTTTTTTTTTTTCCCTTCCAGAGCTGGGGACAGGAGCCACAGCAGGCATGATCAGGCTCCTTCGTTATTCACACGAAGTGTTTCCTATGCCACCTCGGGTGTACAAAGGATATTCCCACTGAATCCCAGCAAAATCTTTCCATTCTTACCGTCCACAAAAGAGCCTGATTGCTGCTGTGTAAACAGAGGCTGATCAGATCATGGCATCGTTTTAAAACCATGAAAGCAGGCTCCCCCTCCCCCCCGCGCCAGCCCCGCCGCTTCCCCCGCTCCCCGGTGGAGCTGTCCCCGCCGCGCGCCGGCCCTGCCTGCGCACACACACACGGACACACGCACTCACACTCACAGACACCCGCTCCCCCCACGCACGGCCATGCAGGGCTGGACTGCGCCGCGCTGCAAGGGAGCCCGGGTGCCGCTGCCTGGCAGCCGCATCTGCCGGAGCCATGCGAGAGCCTCCCGCGGCGGGGAGCTCGGGAGAGCGGAAGAGGCATTGTCTGCCAACACTTCCATCATGCCGCTTCTTTAGAAATCGCCCCCCCCAGACCCGCTCCCTGAGGGGGGGAGCCCTCCCCGCACGCACCTGCGGCTGCGGCAGCCTCGGCACCCCCCGGCGCCCCCAGCCCCTCTCTTCCTACCTGTTGGTGCGGAGATCCCCACATGCCAGCGCTGCTCCTTCCCGCCGACCCAGGGCTGCTTAACGCCGGTCGTCTCCTTTAGAACCCTTTTATTTTCCTCTGCCGTCTTTCATTCTTTCTCTCAATCCTTTCCTTTTTCTTTCTTTCTTTTTTTTTTTTTTTTCTTTTTTGTTTTTCCTCGGTACCTTGACTGGGAATCCAGTCAGCGGCTCGGGCGGCGCATGCTCACTGCGCCTCCTCCCTGCGCGCCGAGCCCCGTCCTCCCCTGTCGCAGCGGCACAATCTCCCCCAGTAACGCGGCGGCGGCGGCGGCCTCAGTGAGGGCAAGGCAGCCTCGGTGGCGGCGGCAGCTCCCGGTGCCTCGCTGCGGGCAAGGCGACCCCCGCGGCACCGGCGTCCTCCTCAGCGGCGGGCAGGCAGCCTCCGCGGCGGCGCGCTCCCATCGCGATGCATAGCCGAGCTGGGTGTATTGGCGAGCCTGAGCGAGCCAGCTTGAGGAAAGGGAGGGGGAGGAATTAGGTCCTGCGCCCCTTGTTTATGCCTTTGAACTCCCCCTCCCGCCCCTTTCGCTTAAAATGGGGGCTCAGAAGCGGCCGCCGTGCCGCACGCCGCAGCCTGGCAGGAGGGGGACCGGGCGGTTTCTTCAGCTGCCGCTGCTCGGGTCCTCCCGCTGGCGGCTCGTTTTCTTTCCTCCCGGTTGCCACCCGGTGAAATCCTTCTTCCCAACCCCCGAGCCAGCAAGGGCTCCTTAAAAGCACCGCGGTTCGCGGAGGGCGTATTTTCCGTGGGGCCGTTCGGACCCCGCACCTTCCCCCCGGCTCCGCTGCCTCCCCCTCGCAGCCCGTAAAGCGGCTCCTCAACATTCAGCCGAAAGCCGGCGCAGAACCGTCAGCGCGCTGCATGGCGACAGTGATGAATTTTAATGTCAACCTGTTCCGTCCGTAGCAGGGCCAGCATCTCCCCGCGGCGCGCAGGCCGGAGCGGCGGCGGTGGCCGCGCAGGACCGCCCGCGCCGCTGCCCGGCGGGGAGCGACGCCGGGCCGGCCCGATGATGTCATGCGGGCCGGGGGGCCGGGGCGGCGGCGCCGGGAGGCGGCCTGTGGCCTGGGCCGCCGCCGGGGGCCTGTCGCCGGCCGCCCCGCCCGCCGGCCCCGGCCCTTGCTGGGTGCCACCGCGGTGAAACCGGCAGGGAACGGGAAGGGTTTGGATAGAGCTTGAAAAAGCGCGTCCCGCCGCTTCGGGTTTTGTGGAAGTTTACCCAGGAGGAGCGGGAACGTAAAGAAAGGCTTGCCCCGAAAGTAACTCGCTTTGACTGCAAGGAACAGCTTATTTTGGGTTGAAAGGTTTGGATTCTGAGGAACTTCTTCACTGGGAGCTTCTGCTCGAGTCAGAATAAATCCTTCTGGATGATAGATTTATGGGTTTGATTCATAACGTGTGTCACATCTTTGAGACCGCTAGTAGACTACGGGCATTTTTTAAGGCTGTCGTTAAAGTTTGGGTTCTTTTTTTGGCACTTCCTAAAAGTTATGGGAATTGATGGCCAAACCACAAAATTAGCTTCAGTAACAGCCTGATCAAGCCCAAAGGTCTGCAGCCACTGGAAAATACAGTTATTTAAAAACAAAATCGCACTGTTTCAAGCATGTGACTTCCTTCAGGTAACATTTATTCTCAAGCAGAAAACTTACACAGAGCTCAAGTACCACATATTTTTTTTCCCTTTTTCTGTGGATGTAATTACGATGACTTCGTGTTGGTGCTCATCTTTGGGGTTAGTTTCACTCTTAAAAATTGGAATTTGGGGTGGTTATTAAAGCTACTGCTTCAAGATGAACTTTTCATGTCACAATCAGCCAAGCTAAGCAGACCTCTCCAGCTATTTCTTTTCTGTTGTTAAATATGTGTACCCACAATGACATAAACAATGACTTTTAAAGTCATTCTTGATGTTAGAATGTGAAAGACAAGGAAGTGGCTACTAAACCAGCAAGAGCAGGCACTTTAAAGGTCTAATACAGCAAAGAATTCTCCCAATGCCATGGAAATTAAACACTTACAGTGCTGGATAAGGAAGGAGTTTTATAATATGTGGTACAGGATAGCTATAGTATGTTCACTTTCAGGGCCAATTCTAGTACTCTGACTTATGATTTCTTGTTAAGAGTAAACAGTATGACGCCATCATCATTGTCATAAAAAGATCCAGAGCAGTAGTTTTTAGCCTTTTCTGTCTATGCTTTCTCTTAAAGATGTAGCAGAAGTGTATTACTCTGTAACATTTGAGAACTTTTCTTTTAGATCTGTCAGACTGCATAGAAGTAATCTGTGGACTTCAGAATTCATTCCGTGTTCAACCACTGGTTCAGCGTAAATCCATTTGGCATCGTATGTGTAATCTGAGAACCAGCGCTCTAATTTTGTTCAACAAAATGTAGACATCTAGACTGAAGCAACATATAACTAAGCTAGTTTCCGATCATCGTCAATGGTGAGAAAAAGATGCTTTAGGGAGCAGATCATCTCATTATGAATCACAAGTCTAAAACACATCAGGTGGATTGCATTCTATTGTCTTTATGATAAGGGTAGAGTTAGGCAACAGAAACCCTTTTTATGAAGGGAGAGATTTCTGGTGGAGTGTGACACAACACTGTGTTAAGCTGTCCTACCGGGAACAGGTCACATCTACCACGGAGGCGAAGTTAATCCAGGAGTCATGGGACTGGTAATCTGGGGGGGGTGAAGGTAGAGGTCAGTTAGAGGTGGCTCCAGGAGCACAAACTGGGAAACAAATGTTCAATTGGAAGGGGAGGAGCTATGAAAGAACAGGTGAAGAGATCCATGCTAACTAGTTATTCAGAACAGCTGGGCTGGAGATATGAAAGGTTCAGAAAAAAAAGTGTGACAAAGCCTTTGTTGCAAGACAAGCAATCTAGCAGTAGCCAAGCGGAATTTCTTGGGGATTTGCAACAAGGAAGGATCCTTAACTCTGAGTAAATTGCCCGCTACACAATGTAAGGGGGGCAACACTAAGGGCAACAGGAAGGTGTTCAAAAAACCCAGAGGACTGGCGTGATATATAAGCATCTCGGCGGAAAGAAGTGATTACTCCCAGGGAAGTAAATCCATTTCCCTGCCTTTTTTTTTTTTGTTTTTTCTTTTTTCTTTTTCTTAAACTTAAATATCTAAGTCTGCTTTCCCCCAAGAAGGAAGAGTGAAGGTAGAGAACGTAAGTGAAGTGTAAAGCGTAAGAGCATTCATGTACCCCATTAGAGCTAGCAGCAATTTCTCCTGTTGGAGTTATTTAATAATCATGGTCTAGAAAGTAACTGGTGAAGTATTCAGCTTTGTTGTTGGTCACTGAGGATCCTGTATTCCAATTGTAATATTTTCCATTTATGTACCGTTTGAGAATGATGAAGAGACTGGGTCCAGTGAATTGGACCCACTAGGACCATTCCCAGATCAGGATCACCTTATTGGAGAATTCTACTTGGACATTCTTGGTCTTTGGCATCATCTGCAGATCTGGGCAGCTCATTCCTATGATGTGGTTGGTGATGTTTGGGTGCACGCGGCCAAGTGCCAGGAACTCGGGCACTGGAGTGGGGGACAGTTGAATGCTGTTGTAGAGAACTTTGTTGGTGCATAACTAGCATTTTGGGTAACTGGCACCTAATTTCTTTTGAGCATATGTGCCCTGGAATCCTGTACTGCAGTTGTGAGCCAGCTGACGGTGCTGGGTAGGTGATTCTCATTGTTTCGAGCTTTTTCCTCAGAATAGGAGAGGTTTTTGAGAAAAGTCTGACACTGAGAAATCTCACTAATGGAGTCTGAGGTAGAGATTGGGCTAGAAGAGAGGCCAGTGATGACAAGCAACTATCAGTTGAGAAGATGGGGTGAGATATTGGCCTCACCAAGGTCGGTAACAACTCTTAACAGTTTCAGTGGAATGACGATTTCAGCTTAGGACAAGAAGTTGTGAACAGCTAAAATGTAAAATACTCATGTCCCTATTCTCTTGATCAGCAATTAATGTGTTCACTGGCTGTCTTGAAATTTGTATACATGAAATGTCTACCCAGTCTGCATAACGGAAACTCCGAAGCACTGTAAGAATTTGCAACATTTCTACGAAACAGGAGAGATGCTCTGCAAGGTGTGCAGAGGCCAGCATAAGATTTATGTATTGCTTAAGAGATTGTGATAGTTGCTATCAAAGTACATCCTTTTCAAAGGGCTCAAGGAATTCTTCCAAGGGAAGTTTCTTGTCTGTGCAGTAGATTTGTGCAACTTTAAAATAGTATTTAAGTAGGACTTATGTAATACAGAGACCTGTGTAAGACCCCTGTCCAATGGAGAATTTCACCTGCAATATATTTGGTTCCTGTGCTTTGTAAAGTGTTTGCAGAGTAAAGACATTCGTTGGTAGTGTCTGGCTCTTGGGTTGGCTCTCAGTACAGACATAAATTTCACCCCACACTGAAAATCTCTCTTGTGGTCTCTGCCTCAGTGATGTGTGTTTACACCTATAACAAAATTGCATTCATGTGACTAAACTCCTCTGGAGAATAATTGAATAATTGCCCTTTTGTTGTTGTTGTTGTTGTCGTCGTTGTTGTTGGCACTGATCTTTAGCCAGATCCTCAGATATTTTATAAACATTTTTCAAAAGCATTTAATTAGGTATTTTAAAAAATTACTGTCCTTTGAAACTGAATTTTTTTCTTAAAAGTTGATCTATGTTGCATGTTTACACAGGGGTAACTGAAGGTTTAAGGGCAAATACATGTAAGTTTATCTGCTGAGCATATGAAAAAAGCTCTGTCCTGTAGAGGAAAACCTCTGCTGTATGTGACTGTAATGGGAGTGAGGCACCAATATCCTTCTGAAAATCCCGCTAGATACTTACCTGTATCCTCAGGCTTCTAAACACCTTTTACCAGTTTGTTCATTAGGGCTACGTTTGAAAGACTGGACAGGTCTTTTGCATCTAGATTTCACAGATACACTGTTGAATCAATGTTGCAGTGTTAAGTTCAGTTATTTTTTGTGCTATTTAAGCAGTGTGGACAAGTAATTACTTGACTTGACTTGAATATCAGGTAGTTAGAAATGCAAATGAACTTAGCTGTGGCCATGAATAATTACCAATGTTAAATCGCACTGCTAATTACTTGTGCCTGAAAAAAGATAAGCTATATTTTTAAATTGCTGGACTTCACAAATGGCCTTTTTATATGTATGATTTAGAGAGAGAAGAGTTAGAGAGTCAAATGAAGTTTCATATGCAGTCTTTGTTGTTTGTGTGCCATATGTATGTTGTCCTGTACTGAAGAATTATCAAATTACTTGTTTTCACAGCCAAGGTGGAGTGATAATGAGTGACTTAAAAAAGATAGTCAGTCACATCCACAGTGATGCAGATTGATGACTGAGCTTCACAGAAGGGAAAAAAAAAAAAGAACTTCATAATATCCGAAGTAATTCCAAATAGATGCCTTTTTTGAGATCACATTTTTGAATGGTTGGGAATATTTCTCTAATATCATCATCTTTAATTCCTCAGAAATGGTATATATAAATAATATAATACCCAAGATTTAATGTATGAGTACTTTGTTTAGCTCATTTTTTTTTAATAACAGAGGGTAAATACTATCTTGTATGTCTGCATAAAAAATCTTTTAATGTGAATAATTCTGAACTTGCAGTCTTGTTAGTGGAAAGTATTGAAATTCTCATTCCATCAACAGTTTTTAGTTAATGTGGGCACCACTCTTTAAAAATGCCTCAGTAACAGGGTCTACAGTGAGATCCTGGGCTACTGACCTTGGAAGGACACTTGCTGGTATTCCCAGCGCTCCTGGGGGAGAAAGAACCTCTTGTCAGAAAATCAAGAGAATGTGGAGCAAGCTTACTGAAGTTGCTGCTATATCCAGTTTCTCTGCTCTCTTTCTTTTGCAGAAAATCTGTTGGTGTTTTGGTAACTGAATGTGGAATGGGAGGAAAAAGACTTTCTTCTTTCTCCATTGCAAAAACTAAAATACCCTTCCTTACAAATCTCGTAGATGGGATTTGTTGAAGCATGTGCACAGGCACTGGGAATAGTCTTACAGAAGCAGTGATTCATTTATTTAATGTATTTTCATCTTCAGTTTAATTAATCCAATTAATTGTACATAGTATAAGCTACATTGCAAGATGTCTTTCAACCACTGTAAATACATGCCATTCACTGAATTGTTTTTCTGTGCGTGAGATATGGTAATGTGAATACATCATAGTGGTACAATTCAGCAGCCAAACTAGTTGAAAGGAATGATGCTGAGCACAATTAGGAATTTGTGACTAAATGACTATGGGTGAAAGGCATGATTTTTGAATGAGGCTGATCTAACCAATCATATGAAAACAGTCTGGTGAGAAACAGGTAAGAGAGGCTTTCAGAATTTAGAAGCTGAACTGGAAGCACTGACCCAGCACCATGCTGATGATTTTCTGACCCCGACACATGGCTAAACAGTCTTGGCCTCTTCGCTGACTGTTGTTCTAATGTCTAACCTTCTGACACTCTACCAACTGCATTTGGGTAAAAGTGGAGCATCCCCACACAAGAGATTTCCAGCCAATGCAAGTCAGCAACTCAGGACCACTAACATAGAAAACTATTTTAATTTACTCCAGCAGGAGAATCTGTTATGGTGATTTTAGAAGTGTTGCCTATTAGCTTTAGAAATCCATGATAGGCAAAAAATTGTACATTTTCTTTTTTAAACAAAGGAAGCATTTGGTTTGTATTGTTTGTGCACCTCGCCCCTTCTCAGATATTACATTTGACAGTCCTTTTGTCTCTGCTATTTTAACATTTGAGTTTTCAATAAAATGCTTTCTCAGAGACTATGTAATGCTCCTGGTTTACCTTACTAAATGGAAATGCAGGACTTGAAATCAGCTAACCACTGCTGAAGCACACAGCAGCTCTGCAGTGTCATGGTCATTAACAGTGCCAATCACACCATTCGAGAACACTTTTTTCCTATCACCATTGCAGACGCCAGTGGAACACTGTGGAGCAAAATGAATGGGGTTAGTGACATTACAGAACAGAAAGCTTGCCTTGAGAGACGAACCTGAAAATGCCTGAGAGACAAGGGGAGGGTGACTTCTTCCAGCTGACCTGCGTCTAATGTTTTTATGCACCCGGTATTAAGTGCAGACAGCCTCATGTCTGAGATGCACATAACTATACAACTTATATAAACCTAGTCTGTCCCAGGCTCTTCCATAGTTTTCCAGCACATATGGATATGTGGGGAATGCTGCTTTGTCTGGCTGGGGGGACTGCCAGGCTGGCAGCTATTGCTCCCATCTCTTTTTGTGCCGTTGACTCACTGGAGATTATTAGGACATGGTCAGGGCCTAATGAAAGGAATGATTATGGTTCATTATTTTTCATACACTTTCTGTCATGAAGCTATATAATGACTAAGTGAATTTATGCACATTTCCTCCCCTTCGCTGTCTTTTAAATCTGGAGGCTGATTTTAGTGAAGTCAGATACATGAGCAGAGAGGTCTCAGAGGCAGGTGAGGTTCCTATAAGTTTTGTGAATGTAGGTGTTGGCTGCTTGTCCCAACCTTTTTCCCTGGCTGTTCTTTCAGGCTGGTCACCATGTTCAGTCTGGCCAGCACTCCCTAGGAACACTCGTCCCTACCTGATGCTTCAGCATACAGCGATTCATCTGCTGGTCAAAACTGGCCATGACTTGAAGTCTTAATCCCTTCCCAATCCACACTCTTTGTGACCAAGCCTGGCAGTGCTCAGCTGTGCAGCCGAACAGGACACTGGCTGTGTCCCCGTGGTACCTGTGGCACGTGGCCACCACGGCACTGTGTTGGACCCAGAGACCGTGCTGGTTCTGTGACAGAATACACACGTCCTACCCACAGGTCGGTATCAAAGGGATCAACAGTCGCACTGCTGAGCTCCTCCTTGCTTCTATTGCTCCATTTCTTCCAGTGCTCATAGAACTATTTGCATGAGTATTATTAGTGTGGAGGGATATATGTCAAATCAATCACTTTTTTAGAGCTGAGATATACAAATACTTCCATTTTCTGCCATCTTTAAGGTTAGGTTAGAGGTGAACCGTGAATGGACAGTATGTTGTAGGATTAAAGAGACTATTTGGAAATAGCATTTTCTATTTCTAGCAATATACTGAGAGGGGGATTTAAAAATAATAGGATAAAATAGGATAACTGTCACTGACAGCTTTCAGAGGCCTTTTAGGCTGTGCTTAGGGACAAAAATGAACACTGTCA
Source organism: Caloenas nicobarica (assembly GCF_036013445.1). NCBI lineage: Eukaryota > Metazoa > Chordata > Aves > Columbiformes > Columbidae > Caloenas > Caloenas nicobarica. Next base: position 29,333,197 of record NC_088245.1, on the reverse strand, counting down.
ATGTCAGAAATATTTATTTTTGGTGATATGTCTGTTTCACATCTAGGTATTAGACTTCCTACTAATTCATTGTTTAAATTTTAATTTAAGATAATACAGATGTACAGTATAATGACTCTGGACTGATTTAAAGCTCTGCAAAGAAAATATCACTTGGTTTAAAAAAATATACTCCTGAAAGATAATTGCTTTGAATGCCTAAGACTGAGACAATGGAGAGTCATGTCTATAGTGTCTGAGATGAAGAGTGAACATGGGCTTTGCAAGCAGCTAGCATGAATACATGTTCTACTAGTGAGTTTTAGGTCTTGTGATCTAGAAAGTGGAAATACTCTTGGATATTCCTGTGTCAACTCAGCTGTTAACTGTTCACTACAACTAATTTGGTATCTAGAACCTGATGCCATGGTCCCTTTTTGTCAGTTTGTTGGATGTTAATATGAAAAGTTCTCATTCATATGTAGAACAAGCAGAAGCAATTTTAAGTTTTATACTTGCAAGGATGCAGAGAGCAGTCTATCTCTGGATAAAGGTAGGTCATCTGTTAAGAAACAGGACAGCTTGAATTCTGCAGATACTATCAGAACGGCACTGTGATGGCACAGTAGGAGGAACTGCATGAATGCAGCTCTACGATGCAGCTGTAAATATAAATTTATTACTGCATTGCCTATTTCATGGAGGTATGAAAGAATTAACGTTTTATTGAAATGTCACCTACAAAACTAGTCAAGCCTAATGTTAGCAAATGGTAATACCTTTGCTTAATTGGGCTAGTATTTGCATACAGTTAGGCAATGTTTGAGTTTGGTATTTAAAGAAAAGGGTAAAAAACTGAGCAGGAACAGGGTGTTGTACTGTACTAGATAAGACATGCAGCTGGCAAGAGAAACACGTGGGATCTGGTCCCTGCTACCTAGATGGTTTAGTGCTGGTTTTGCTTTGTTTTCTGATTGACTACATAAAGGTCCAGCCATGGATCTGGGACCAGGACCTAAATCTTTACATGAGTGGCAGATATCCTAAGTAGCAGACAGGAGAGTCAGTCTCTCTTGTCCACGTCATCACCACTAGCCCCCAACCTGCCCACCATTGCTCTCGCATTTTTACACACAGAGGGTCCAGGATAAACAGGAGAGCATGCTTTCCAGGATTGTACCTCCTGGTACTCCAGGAAACTTTTTTTGGAGGTTGAAGACTTGAGCTTGAATTCCAGTTCTTCTGTTTCATGTGATATAACTACTGGGTGGTTATGGGAAAGGTGGGCTTGCTGCAGCATTTGTGTGTTCTCTGGGCTCAGCAGTGCTGCTGGTGTGCCTTTCCTGAACACACCAGTCAGATCAGACTCTTCCAGGGACATTGTTGGGAGCGAGACACTTGGGTTAGGCACTGTCTCACATGTGGATCACAGAGATCCTGCACGGCACACTCTTGGGCAGTTCTGCACACGAGTGGAAAGCTTGCAGCCTCAGGTCCAAAGTGTAAATGCCAACTGAAAAGTGATTAAATCTTGCTGTTGCTGCAGTGAGGATTTCTGGGTTCCTTTTTGGAGGGTTTATGTCCTAACTTCCGTTCAAGTCATGTTTTGGATATTTAAATCACCTCTTAAACTCTTGCAGTTCCTCACTACATAATTTTATTAAGATTCAGTGAACTTATTCACTCTCCATATTAAAATAAAATGTGGAAGTAATAGGGCTAAATACTAGTAATCTGTTTTTCCTAATATAGGGTATGTATCCAGACATGAAAGTGCTCTTTTGATGAGTGAACACACTAGTTCCTCACAGTATAAGACCAGCAGTAGCCAAGTAAAATGTACCTGTTGTGTAATTCTGTGCTGCATTGTAAATTTGGTATTAATGTAATACTTCAAAAGCTAACAGAACATTTAGTTGATATACTGTATCTCTCTATTATGTATAATATCTCCTCGTAAATATGCATGTGTAACAAAACTGTGGCAATTTGAGGAATTTATGTAAAACTTATGAATTCTCTTTGATATCATGGGTCCTCAAGATATATCTTTTGCAACCTGCACGCTCTATATTGAAAAGAGAACAGTTTTTTCTTCTTTTTTCCTAACCTTTTTAGTGGATTGAATTTTCAAAGGACATCGCCACAAGGCCAACCATGGAACATAATGAAATGCCAACAACCTGAAATCAAATGGAAGACCTTCGGACAAAATGAGCTGGCAACTGCTCAGAATGATTTATTTGCCCAAGTAGGTTAGTTACCAAAACACAGATCACATCTTTGGAAAACTTGGTGAAGCTGAAAGAGAAGTAAAAGTTAAAAAAATAAGGGTAACTTAACAGTAATTCTGGAGTAACACAGAAGAAATCAAAAGAAAAAAAATGTTGCAGGGATGTAAGAAGCTATTTTCTGCTGTCACAGGCAGCCAGAGGCAATTGAGAATATAAAACTAGTGGAATTGCAAGGCTAGATTTAAATGCACTTTTGACCAATCTAGGCAAACCCAGTTAGACAACGGAGCTGGGATAGCCTTTGGTAGATTCAGTGAGAAGTTGGAGAGAACCAAAATTGTAGTCTTAATTGTGAAACCTTCGGACTTCCGCTTCACTTGGTAGTCCTGGAATAGAGTTATGAACCTACTTAAACCAAAATTATTTTAAGTTGAGGTAGGTTTTCAACCCTTACATGCTTTAAACTTCACTTAAAAATCTGCTAAATTGGGGATATGGATGTTCAAATATGGCTCCTAATGAATAGATACAGCGAGATACCTTTCAAAACAGAAAACAACGCTAAGTGCTTCTTTCTAATGTAGAAAACCTACGTGTTAAATCATTCCTGGAGGTTTCTGAAATAAAAAAAATATAAGAAAGAGTAAAAGGATTAATAATTACCAATACTAAGACTATGTTGAGATCTCAGCACTGGGCTTCCAAGTGCTAAAATGAAGGGATACAAGTGTAGTAGACTTTGACTCAGCATTATGGTTTAAGGCTTAGGTGTGCTGTAATATGAATAAAACCACATTACAGAGGCATTTTAAGAAAGGATTTTTGAAGTGCCTGTACCAGGGAATCGTGAAATATTCTTTCTGGTGTGTTCAGTGCAAGCATTCCAGAAGGAATTTTTTGAACTAGTGGAGTTTACGGGCTTTTATTATTTCTCTGGTAAGTGTACAGAAACATAGGTACTTATAAAACTCTTTACAAATGTCCCAGTTCCATACAAGCTGCACATTTCTCAGTCTTCTAATAAGATTAGAGTTACTGTAAGCTGGTTCAAAACTGAAAAAACAGTCTTTCACTCATGAAGTTTACTTCCTTAGCATTTTTTTTCTTGAGAAACCAGAGTGCAGCTGTTGCAGACACGGGACAAAAGGAAAGTGGGTTTTCAACATCAGATAATGAAAAACCAAAAGCCCAGTCCTATAAGAGGACATGGAGTTCTTAAGAGCAAATGGCTTGGCTACTACTGCATGAAAGAGAGTGTATTTAAGTATGTCTGTCAGAGCCTCTTCACCCTGTTTCTATGACATTTGCTTCCCAAGGCCTGTATTTTGCACTAAATAAGGCAATTTTCATTGTCCCAAGTTAAGAAATTGGCATTATGATATATTAAGGCAGCAGTCTGACAACTATTATGTACAGCCAATTTCAGATTATTTTGGTAGTGTGCATGACGTGATCACATGCTCTGCATTTGCAATTGGAAGGTCGGTATTGCTTTGGAAGTAGAAGGGAATTTAATTCTTAATTCCTATTAAATCTATTGGGAGTTAAGCAGAGAAACCTCTGGCAAAACTCATGAAAGTTCAGATTTCGAGTGCTTTACATTTCTATCTGCAGCTATAATAATTTAGTTGCTGGTCCTTCTGAAATTGAGAGCATATAATCCTTTTTACTGGGATTTCATTGTTACTTCTGGATAGGAAAAGAAAATTTATGAAGTGCTTCTCATTTAATACAGAGATCCTCATGTAGACTAGGCGAAGTTTGATGTAGACACAAACCAGATTGCTCTTATTCCTGAAATGATAGGTACAACAAGGCAGAAAGGTAAGCTGATCTACATGAGCTCACATACATTAAGAGTGCACACATACATTAAGAGTGTATGAAGAGGCACTTTATATTAGTACGGTGTCCTTGAGAGTGGGCTGTCTTGTGATTTCCCTTTGCCTTTGTTGATAAATCTTGCGGTGGGGTGGGGGGAAGAAACAATGGAGTCTAAGTTGAATATACAAGTTCTGAAGTGTTTGTGGAATAAGAATGGGAAGAATAGTTTTTCCTAATATTTATCAATATGTAGGTCAAATAATTTACTGGTAGCAAGCTGAGAGGAAAAAAAAAGACAGCATCTATTTTAAGAACCAATTTAGATTTTCACATAAATGGAAATCAAGAATAATTCTACTGCATTACACAGAAGTGTAAGGGCTGGTGCAAGGTCAGAATGAAGCCTCTTGTGATTTCTGTTCAAAATGAATTTAAATCAGGATGACTGCACTGATTTCAGCAACTTCAGGCTGTTTTCTAAACAGATGAAAATTTGGCATTCTGTTATTATAGTAAATAATTCAGCTAATATTTTCCTAAGGAAAGAGACAGGGATGAAGCCTAATGCGGCTGCAGATCCCCGTGAGCACCATCTGGTGCAAGGTGCACTACTGGTCAAATGACAGGGACCCCTCCATCCTATCGACGTAACTGCTGCATCCAAACCTGTATTTTGTCTTTGACCTTGTCCTAAGCTCCCACTGATGCCAATGGCAACTCCACGTGCAATTCAGTCTTTTATTCAGCCTGTCAATTCTTAGTATTTTCAAAACATTGACTTGGTCAGGAGTTGAGATAATTTGCATTTGGGGCTTTGCACTGAAGCACTTGAATTCCATTTGGAGCACAGTACTAGCTCCATAAACCCATCTCTAAAATCCCACTCTGAAAAGAGGATTACTGTACATATGCTATATTTGCTCCCTTTTTTCCATAACCTTTTAATGCCTCAGGGATTGAGTTTCACTAGACGCAGTGGGAGAATCCTGGTACATCTGGTTTCCCTGTGGTCTTACATGATGACTGAACAGCCTCACAGCTTTTGTGGTCAGGTTCCCTGTGGGCTCACACTGTGATTAGATTTGTTCACCACAAATATATCCTTGTTTGCCATAAAGATACGAGTGAATTGAGCTGCTTTTTATGCATCCCATTTACAGCTAGGATTTCATAGAATCATACAGTAAATTAGGTTGGAAAGGACCTCTGGAGGTCACCTCATCCATTTCCTGGCTCAGGCTCTTCCCGAAGATGATTTCTTTTTTCCCCTTCTGTGGATGGACAATTTAGAAATACCCTTTCAGCCGACAGAGTGACCTCTGCTTTCCTGCTTCCTTCAAATGCAAGCACACAACCCAGCCCGTGCACATTCCATATTTTAAAAGATTATACATAGGGTTTTTAAAAATAAAGCACAACATACAATACTAAATTTCAAAACCTGAAATGTGGCATGGAAGAAGGTTAAAGCCACACAGCTATTGCTGAATGTCTAAACAAACACCTGATCGCACATCTGGCTTTTGTCACAGCAGGAGATGGCTCCACGGAGCGAGGGTAGCAGTGGCCTGGGTGTGCATTTGGCACCGGGGCAGGCCCAGCTGTCCGGCACTTCCCAGGAGGATTTGAGGTTTTCCAGCCATAACCCTGGCATGGGAGGTGGTTGTGGTGAAGTGGTGTGGGGTTCAAAAGACACAGTTTGGTCACTCCTTTAGGAGAGCTTGATTTAATTTTAGGACACTAAAATTTCTTGAGCTGACTTCACCAAGATTTTCACCAGGGCCATAATTATTACTAGGTAACACTGACTTGTTCTTGGAGAAGCACTTTTTGCCTATTTTAAATGTATAATAGTTTCTGGGATTTACGTTTTCTTTCTGGAAATACAATAGAATGAAAAACATGGCTGTGTGACATTTATTGCTGAATACTCGTTTCTTATTGGCAACTGCTCCAGATATATGACCAACATCTTTAATTTTATGAAGAGATGAAAAGTGACTTAGGTAAGGCCCATTGCAATATTACATTTTATGAAAAAGGACTTTTTTTCTTCTTTTTAGTCAATATAGACTGTAGTCTATAGATTATATGCACTCTCTAAATCTCAGATAGACTTTTGGAAGGTGACCCCACATGGCCTTTCTGAAAAGATCAAACTTTAAAAAGGCATAATTGTTCCTTTCTATTCATGCAGACACTGAAATACATATGTGCTTTCAAGAAAAAATGAATCAAAACGGCTTCTGCTAATCCTCCAGATCATTCGAATAGATTCAAATAAAGTTTAAAACTGCTACCATGTGACTTACGAACAATGATGTTGGGTTAAATCTGAGAAATAAGTGCAGATATTGACCACGTAATTTCCATAGCCATCTGAATTCAGAAAAAGGTTGGCAAAAAATATCCCTGAACGGTTCTGGAATTAATTAAAGACATTCTGGTTTCACAGGTAATTCATGAAGTGGAAAGTGAAACATATTTTGATAAAAGTGACAATTTTCTTCACTTCAATTGTGCCAGAATGAAAATTTGTCATGTTTTAGGATTGCTGCTTTTCTGTGAGAGCATAGGGAAGGGACATGCTGTTATATTATTTTTATTTTTATCACCTCAATGTGTGCAAAGAGCTGCACCAACAGAAGAACATGAAGACAGACCCTTCTCTAGTAAGTTTAACATAACTATGTTGCTCTGCAGCATTTTGACTCCATTCAGGAAGAAAAGTTAATTTTCATGCTCTTATACTTGCAAAGCGGAGAGTAACAGTACGAAGATGTGCACAGGCATTTCAGTGCCTTGTATGAATGGCAGCTGGGAAAGCTGCTGGTCGTGTCGGTTCAAGTTAGAACTTCCAAGACAAGGACTAGTGAGGAGGAATGCAGCCAACACTGTATGGCTCAAGCAGAACACAAACTTTAATCCAACCCAGCAGCACGCTTTCATTTGCTACAATAGCGTGTCTGGGGATACGATTCTTTCTTCCCTGCCTGGTGGTTGCAGCTCCCGTATCTGCTGGAGGCCGCTCCGCTTTCAGGCCTTCACATCCACCGAGAGCTTGTACGGGTCTCTTTGCTTAGCACTCTGCAGGGCTGTCTTGTTTTGCTCATGAAAGTCTCTGTTCTGCTCTGATCAGATGAATGATCCAGAAACAAAAGGCTGTGCTGAATGCCCACTGTGCCTGCACCTTGGTGCGATAGAGCCTCCCACATATTTTCAAATTTCGTTATGGAGAAACTGAGTTGAGGAGACCAGTACCTCTGGAAATGTTTTGAATAGCTATATAATTTTGTTGCTCATTTATTCTTAGTTCAGAATAGATGTGCTTTTATGGTGTTTACTGTACCATAGCTGGTATGTAACATTCCAGCTTGCTTACTGGAAAGCTTGCTTTCTGAATATTGGAAATGTAATATTTAGGTGCTGTTGCGTATTCACATAAACTGAAATTCCTTATGATTTCAAAGCTGGTTACATTCTTTAATAATTTAACACTTAGTGATGTGGTTTTGTCAGTCAGTATCTGGTATAGTAAAAGCTTGTCCCTTAAAAGTTTTCAAGATTGATTTCAGTGGGAATGAAATATTTTGGGTCCTGTGCATCTTTAGTCACATCAAATGTCACCTGCTATGTTTTCCTGCATTTGGTTCTGAATTAGTGGTCTTATTTTTCTAATCTAGTGAACAACCCACACTTTCTGTTGACTTCTGATCATATACTAACAATTTGTTCAAGTGTAAACAGGGAGGACAACCAGATCCAAGCCCTCCTTTCCACCACTTCTAACACTCTCTTGTCATTATATCAGCTTAGATCTGCCAAACCTTTCATTAGATATAAAAATGAACAGCAAGGTTACTTTTGTAGTATAATAATTAGAGCATTTACCATGGTAACAGACCTATTATGGTTCATCCATTTAGTCATGTTTTGTTATCAATGGTGAACTCAACTCGCTACTCCCTTCTCACAGAACTTATGTAAACAGTTGTGTGCAGAGAGGAACCAGGACTTGGCCTACGGCTAGTCAGTACACAGAGATTCTGAGCCAGTCCGGGGACAGCTGCAATGGCAGGGGCGCGGTGGCTGAGAATCACAAGTACAACCCACTCTAGATATCTCCGTGAGCATCCTGGAGATAGCACGTACTTCCTGTGACACCGCCACAAGACGTGTAGATGAGGTTCTGGGGACATGGTTTAGAGGTGGACTTGGTAGTGCCAGGTTAACGGTTGGATTTGGTGATCTTAAAGGTCTTTTCCAACCCAAATGATTCTATGATTATGTATAAGGGTTCTAGATGGAAGATGTCATAGAATTGCCAAGCCTTAGAATAGTATTACAGCAGCATCCCCATCGGCAGCAGGATTTATCTGGGTGGAAGAAAGGGTTGATAACAGTGGTTTATCAGTTTTAATGTACCCAGAGAGGCAAGTACGTTAGTAACTGGGTGAAGTGTTTGCATTCCAGCCCCAGGTACTGCTGGACCCAACAGAAGCTGGTGAGCAGCACCTGAAGGTAACGCCATGAGAAGCGAAGGACTTCTGCCCATTCACACAGGGACTGTACGCTGTTAAATGTTTGCAGGATAGCTGAGTTTGAGCTGTGCTATTGTTAAAGCAGATGGAAATCACAGCACTCAAAAGCTACTCGTTCCTGACTCGCAGCTTTCCTGCATTGATTAGAGGGTAGGTTGTGTTTGTTAAGAGATGGGCACTGTCAGGCTGGTTTTGATTTCTGCTCTGAAGACACCCACTAATGGCATTAGTTTGGTGCACAAAGCAAATTGTTTTGTGCACCAGCTGAAGTCCCAAAAGAGCCAGAACCCTGTTTTCCTAAAATGCTGGTATAAAACAAGCTCTTTTGAAATCTAAAAAAAAAGTATCATTCAAATAACTATAAAACACTAGAACATAATTTTTCTTTAGAAAAAAAGAAAATGATCCTTTATATCCTTGTGTCTCCAGCTGGAAAACTGCCATAAATGGCTTTTCTGGTAAAAAGACATAATAACAATGCTGAAAATTCATAGTCAAAAGGAAAAATAAATGTTTCAAGTTTCTGTTATGCCAGAGAAATGGGTTTCTTGACAACTGCAAGCTACCAAAGAGGACCAGCCCCCTTGAAGTGCTCTAAAGTAACTGATACTGAAATGAAATAATTTTTACATATAGAAGTAATAGGACTAAGACAAGTACACTCGCTGTACAAAAGTTCAACTGAAAACATACCTTACGCCACATAAGTTTGTAAAGTCACCTAACGCAAGCAAAAGTATATCATATTTAATATAAGGAATTCCAGCAGTTTCAGTCATTTGTCAGCCCTATTTTCCTTTTCATAAGAATGACTTCATCAAATTTACGACAAGTCTTATGTGAAAGTTTATTAAGACAGAAGAAAAATAGGGGTACCCGATTTTACACTTAAGTCATTGAGAAATGCAAGTCTTTAACAACAGATCTTCTGTCAGAACCCAAGAACCAACAGCATTAGGCTGTGCAAATAACCTTTCAACAAAGTACATACAGCTCCAGGCAAAGAACACAGTTCTTCATATCCCTATTGCCTGATGCTAATCACTCTGCTAAAATTTTGTTCATCTGCAGTAAAATTGTTGCACAATTCTGTGATACTATTGCCAGGGATCTTTTCCAAAGTGAAGACACGGGAGTCTGTAAAAAGCTGCTTGCGGTAAAATTTATTCTATGGAAAGAGCAATGTTTAATAGTCTACCAAAAAACTGACAAACTACTTGAATTTTGGGAAATACAAAGTTAACTGAGTTGGGTGGTTTTAGTTTTTGTTTTGTTTAGCTGGGTTTTTTAAGGGTAATGGTTTCACCAAGCTGGAACATGTAGGATGACACTTGATGTATGCTTGCATCCACCCAGTTGAATAATCACATACAGGCTCATCTACTGCTGCTGGGCAGCCTTCAAAGGTGACACTACTACTTGAAGCTCCTCCTTGGGATGTAAATTTCATTTATAAGTCATATTTGTCCCTTTCTGATTTTTGGAAGCTTGCAAAAAGGGTTCGAGAACAGCTTCCTCGCAAGACTTGCATCTCATCACTTTGTGACCGTTATTATTCCTGTAACTTGAGAGCAGATACCTACATTCTTGTGGCTTTCTGGGTTGAGTCCTACAGTTTCAACCCCACGCAATTTTGGAAGCTTTCATTTTACCTTCCTCCCACTATCAACCGTGAGAAAAGGACATAAATTGCAAGACTGAAATTACCAGGGCTTCTGTCTCCTCGGAGGCTGGAGAAAGAAGTCAAACCAGCTACAAATGGCATACAGAATATAGAGATTCTGGAATTTGGAAAACATGATCTGCCCACCCAATTACTTATATAAGACCTGTCTGACAACTCTTCCAGCCATTGCTTTGTGCTCTACTGAACAGAGACACTCACAGAGGAACGGAGGGAATAGTATCAAAATATATAGCTCTGCATCACATTTAACCTTTTTCTCTAGCTCTGAAAGATAAAAGCCAAGATTTCTAGCAAGAGCAGCAGTGTCCACAGCATAAGATCAGAAGGGAATTCTGTGAACTGTGGAGAACTCACCTCCTATGCTCCTAATTCTGCTGCTGTTACAGACTGTGCTCCTTGTCTCAAGTGGACAGCTCAGAACACCCGAACAAGCCAGAGGGACTTGTGGCAGACATTCCTGGCTGTGCCATTTCACCTTTGGTACTTAAAGAAAGAAACAGGTCCTGGATATGCTACTGAGTCTTTCAACCATATACCACACAATCTGACCTAGCATGAATAGAATAAGACTATTTACATCTCACATTTTGCATCAGGAGTTTTTACTTTGGTTTTGGTCCCAATCTTCCATGGAACTCGCATCCATCAGGTAAGAAGCCTAAATATTTAGCTAGCAATACAAGTTTGTCATGAGTAAGACACTTGAGAACAATGGACCTGCTGACTAAAACCAGGATTTTAACAAAACATGTTCTTTCCATATTGCAAAAGAAACATGCACAACCGTCTTGTTACAATTCTAATAACCCCCTAATGCAGAAATACTACACATAATTCCTAATTAAAATAGGCAAATCTTCAGTTTTGGGGAAAAATACAAATATCAAATGAAATAAGCATTGAACATGGTGTGCCTCAAGGAAAGCTGAATAAAAATTTTTAAAAAGAGACGAAAGCCATATCCCTAATCTTATTTATGTAGCCTTACAAATAATTTCTGTGAAATACATGTTAAAAGTAAAATAGTGGTCCCATTCTTAAGTGTATCTACTTGGTAACAAGAACACAGGCTACAGAAGCAGCACAATCTAACATGAAAATACAAAAGCAAAAAAAAATTTCTCTGTTTTCTTAGTTCTCATCCCTGTGACAGCAGAAGTGAGCTGTTAGGTGTTAACTGTCATTATAAAGAATGTGAGCACATGCACACAAGTCAAAGCAGTCTGCTCGCTAGCTATCTAGTTAGGAGTACTTCCAAAGCTCTGTCATCCTGACTGGAAGATTAATAGCTGCTTCCTCCTGATTAACCCTTGAAAACAAAATTGTAGAACTTGTTGTTGGTCTGCCTAACATGTTCCATTTATTAAAATTTACTGTGAACCACTCTACGGGTTTCTTTCCCCATTCAAAAAGGTTTTCCCTTTCTCTAAGGCAATAATTAATCACAGCGATATAAAGTCATCTTAACGTCATGAGGACAGACCCTACAAATCCCTTTTACTGCATACAGTTTTGATTCTGCTCTATTGCACAGCAGCATTATCTCCTACATGGTTTTTGAAAGTTATCCAGAACTGAAGCTTGGTTTTACACAGGAAACCTCAACCCCAAGCCATGTTTGGAAAATCACTTCATCTGATCATCTTCTTGAAAATCATTGCTGTCCATTCCTTTTCCTTGCATACAAGCCAAGGCAGGCACAGAATCCAACGACACTGACAGCGAGGCCCAGTAGGAAGGCGATGGTATCTCCTGCATCCATGGCTTCGACTCCTGGCAGCACCAGCAGCAATGTAACAAGGACCAGGAAAAGTTTTGAGGTGTTCTCGGTAGAAGACATGCTGCTGACCGGCTGACCCCAAGGGGAAGTTAAACAAGGAAAGTACTGGAAAACAGGTACTTCAGCGGTATCTACAATGAAAACAAAAGGAACATAACAAATGTCCCCGTCTTCCACCCTGGAATTACCTCGCCAAAAGCCAAACCTCTGTGGGGCTCAGGAAATTTAGGTTTTATCTTCACGATTACGAAAGTAAATGACTTACTATCATGAGGCAGCCACGGTGGGCTTGCTATCTTGTTTTGCAACTCTGTGGAAACTGATCTTTTGGAGTCTTACCATGAGGTGAATTCAGAACAGGCTCTCCTGCCTCGGCCACTCGTGCCTGCTGACTTCAGGCTGGGCAGTGTCTAGGACTGGGCAGCTCCTGCACACGCCTTCTAGCAGGGAGCATCCCCGGGATCCCCGTGCACAGGACGGGACACCATTGCCCACACATCGCAAGGGTGTGCATTTAGCTGCCAGCCCTGCCCGCGGGACAAATGTCCTTCCAGCTTCCTCCAGCTGGGGGAGCGTCCCTCGGCGGCGGAGGCCGGGCCCAGCCCGGAGGGGCCGCTCCGCCCCGGGGCACACCCGGCACACCGCGCCGACAGCCGCCCAGAGCAAGCCGGCTCTCCGTCGGTTTCCCCGGCGCGGCCAGTGACGCGGCTCCGGCCCGCACCCAGCCAGAGCCCGCCTCTCCCGGAGCGGGCGCGAAGCGGGGCCCGCGCCCCGTCCCGTCCCCCCCCCGGTGGCCTGGCTGCGGGACAGCCGCTCCCCGGGGCAGCCTCCGCGCAGGCCCTGCCCCACGGCGCCCCTCTGTCACCTCCTGCCGCCGGCCCCGGGCTGGGGGGCGTCCCCGCACCGCGCCGCGCCGCCCGGCCCTCAGCTCCTGGAGGCGCCGGCCCACGCCGCCCCGCCGCGCTCCCGCAGCCCGGCAGCGGCCATGACAGGAAGGGGCGGTGGCGCGGCCGGGGGCGGGCGTGACCCGGCCGGGCCGCCTCCCGGCACGCAGCGGCGCCCAGCAGCTCCCGCTGTCTCCCCTTTAGCGGCTCGGGCGCTGCTAGCGGCGGGGGCAGTACTAGGCCCTTGCGGGGGCCGCGGGCGGCCGGGAGCGGTGCCTGGCGGGCTGGTCTCTGCCCGGGAGGATGGAGCCGCCAGCGGGCGGCGGGGCCGGACGCCACCGCGGAGCCCCGGCCGGGGGGCACCAGGCTCCCCCCAGAGCGGCCGCGGCAGGGCCGAGCCGGTGCCCGTGCGGCGGTGCCATGAGCCCCAACCGAGAGAGCGGAGGCCGCATGTGCGCACTGCGGCTTTAGTGAAGTAAAAATTTGAAAAGGTAACCGACTTGGGCTGATTGTTTGCTCTTTTCTCTAAAAATAAAAAAATAGCACAAGTTTCCTTTAGTTTGACTACAGGCAGTGTGCGCTTCATTTCGGATGTAGGTTCTCCTGCAACTGCGATGATGAGTACTAATGAGTACTAATGAGTACCAGTTCCTGCTCTGGGTGTTGAAACGGTTTTATAGGGTGCAGAGCAGCATGGTGCCAAAAAACTGAGAGCAGTGTTACAAGCCGATTACCTGAGATCACCCCCAAAACCTAAGTCAAACTTGCCCCTATTTTTATCTTATTTCTGCTTTGGAAAAAGCTGCTTGAAGAAACACTGTGTTGCACTGTTCTGTTATGTAGAACAAGGTTAAAATGTCTTGTCTTTTGTAAATGCTGCAGGGGTTTACTAGCAAGTCAGAGTGCAGTTTTTATTTTTCAGAGGAAAATACCGTGCTTAAATTTGGATAAAAGACATGTAAGCAGTTACTATACATTCAAAATATGTGTCTTTGTGCACCCCCCCCCGGGGGGGACACGGCAGAAATAACCAGAAGAAACTGTGCTAATCTAATGGCAAAATTAACCTAGAATTTGTAACCCATGACTTCAAGTATTAATTCAGGATAACTGATGTTCTCACAATGTTTCCCTAGATGCGCAAGAAAACAGCTTCTGTAAACATTTCTCTTTACAGAAACAAGTTCCCATGAGCTGCTTAAAGAGCAGTGGAAATCCAGATGGATTGTTCAACATACAGATTGCTTTGCCTCTGCCTTATGTAATTTCACTGTCATTGCCCTTGAGCAACCATTATTATGCTTATAGGAACTTTGTAAGTCTGAAGTGGGATGTTATTGTTGTGCTGATCATCATTCCTTTATTACTGTCCTTTTTCTCCCCCCCCAACTGTCAATCATTTTTCCTAGACTATAAACTTCCAGGGATGAGGAACAGTCTTTTTGCTGCCTCTTTATACTAAGAAGCATGAAAGCATCTTCTTTAAGAGCAGCACTGCCTAGACTGTGATAATGCAAGTAATAATAAATATCAGTATAACTTATAAGCATTTCTTTTATTCATTGCCAGTTTTTCTGATCTGAAATGCTTGGTGCCTTATGTTCAGTTCTGAAGGCATTTCCTGAAGAAACCAATGCCAGATAAACTTCACCAGAGAAAAATCCTGAAATTTCTGAGGAAGTTGCCATGGCATGGAGGAGAGTAATGCTGTGATGTCTGGCCCATTCCTTAATGAATCACAGATAAATTAAGCCCTACAGAACCTGAAGAGGAGGGAGGTATCTTCTTAATCACTGCTGTCATCTCAAGAGAGTGGGACTTGGAGTCCTGACCCTCTCAGTTCCCTGCTTGGCCTACTTAGTGCGTCCTGCACTCTTGAGAGGCAAATGTTACGCTGTTCTGCAATGTCAAAAAGTGTTTAAATCACCCCTGTAAATTTCAGTACTGTAATTTTCAATAGTTTTCTCTAAGTCCCACAAAACAGATGCAAAGGGATTGAACAATGACTTTCAAGTCTATCTTTTATAACTAGAAATATCAGTACCGAAGAGCTATGGCATCTCTGGACTTGCATATTTTGAAGGTGAGGAATGTAAAATCAAGGGGAAGACTGGACTCAACATACTCATCTTGCTATATCTCCCCTCTTCTCAACAACTGTGCTAATTTACAGGCAGTTGAAATGACATGGAGAAGTACAGTAGGGATGTAGAAAATATTGATCTTAGGATAAATAATTTGTTAGTAATATTATGGAAGTGCCATTGAGAGCTAGAAATCAGTGCCATTTGGGGATATTTCTTTGGCTTACCGGCTCTTTCAATGCTATTGCATTTTGTAGCTTTGGCTTCAGAAACAGTACTGCTTTGAAAAAAAACCAACAAATTCTAAACAGTGAAGGAGGCTCTAGTGGTTTTTGTGCTGTCTGAATAGCAGAGAAATGTGTATTCAGCTTCAAGCTCTGCCATCAACTTCCTGCATCACCTCAGGCAAATCTTCCTTTTGACCTATCACTGCTTTGATTGCTTAGCTCAAGCGATTATGTAAGTAATATTCAGAGGAAAGACACAGAATTCCCAGAGCTGACAAGCTAAAGCTTTGTAAATTTTGAGCACAAGGCTAAGGAGGTATAAATGAGACTGGAAATGGAAAATAAAGTGCACTTTTTGGAGAGCAAAAAGTTAGGAGATAATCAGCAGAGCAAGGCTACACCCTGAAGGGGTATTCAGGTTTCTTTTGCTCCTGCTTTGCATGACCACACTGATCTGTGAAGCTTTCTGATCAGTTCTTGGACTTCAGTTGTACTGCCTTAATGGGAAATGCTAACTCTGATTACAGATAAGACATTGACTACGGGGCAATGATTATCACTTCTACATCAACATGTTCACCCTGGAGCTACTTTTCCCTGGTGATACTTAATCTGACATTTTAGCTGTCTGTCATTGTTTCCTCATCTCTTCACTCACAGATCTGCATCTGTTTTTTCTTCTACAAGAACCGTGACTTGCTTTATTTGGTCTTCTTTGAGTATTTTTCTTTGAGCTTCCCATCAGAAAGTAGACTCTACCACAACTCATTTGCCTTTGCAGAAAAAAAACAGAATTAAAATACAGCATTAATTACTTCTGTCATTAATCTTTTCCAAATTTGCTTCTTAGTCAGCTGTCACAGAAATGTTGACTTCATTTTTCTCTTCCTACATTCCTTCCTCACTCATTATCCCTTCCCTTCCTATCATGTGTGTCTGCTTTATCCTACCATCTTTTTTCCCATCTAGTTCTCCACGTCCTTAAATTTCCTCTCAAATAAATGTAGGTAGTCACAGACCTTCTCTGTCATGAAAACACCAGTTGGATTTCCTTCCTGTACTATCGCTTTGTCTCTTTCATTCCTGTCATCTCTAACCTCTCCAAACATGCTATCCAAAACTGCTCTAATTACATCCTACATCTCCTTCACTGTGGCTTGTTCCTTCCTCCATCAGCTGGAGCTGCTCATGTTGGTATCTGTACTTATGATCTCAAACATGAAGGCCTGTATTTCATCGTTGCATCTTGACTGATGGACTGCTTTTGAAACTCTCATTCCCCTTCCCAAACCCAGTAAACACAAAACCCCCCTTCCTTTAAAGAGCCTTTTCATTTCCTGATTCTTCACTTCTACTTCTTGAATCTTCAGTGCTGAGTCCTCCTTTTCTGGTGCTGAGAGTGTGCTAGGTTTCCATCTGTGTTTGTGCCTCTTGACTCTACATATTGTCCCTGGCTGCCCCTATCAACAAATACGACTTTGGATGCCATCTTTCAACTCATGTTTTCTTTGTCTTCCTTCTCTTTTTATTCTCACTTGATGGTGTTGAAGTTTTACCACACGTAGCACAGGAGCTCCTGAGCCTAACTGTTCTCTTCTGACCGTGTGTCCACAAGTCATGTCCTGACAATTATGCTTGTCTGCCACTGTGACCCCTGCAGCGTTGTTTATTCAAAATGCTGCTGGGAAGGGGCCTCTCGGATTTGTCATTTTTACTGTGTTTCCTCACTTCTTAATCCTCTGGTGTTACATTTCCTCTTTTGCTGAACCAAAGACAATTTTCTTCTCAGCCCTAGAAGGTCTTTGCAGTATAATCTTCCTTCATACTGGCTTATCCTATTGCCATGTCAGGAGGTTAACTTCTACCTTTCTTTTGTCACCCCTGGCAGACTCCTTTTGATCCCTCTGAGAAGCAAAAGTTACTTCTTTCTGAGAGCACTGAAAGGCTTACAGAAAGAATTGTGCCACTTTTTTGATGGAAAATTCTTTCCTTTGGTACCGCATGCTTCCTGCTGTCCTTTATACAGACATGAAAATAAAGGATTAAATCACCCAGTGATTCCTTTTCCCTCAGTACTTTGCTCCTTTAGCCTGGCAGGGGATCTCCTTTGCCTGCTGGAATCTCTTTTGAGTTCTCTTGCCAGCACTTCAGAGATGTCTCTGTGCAGGGCTGGCTGGAGCAGGGAGGCATGGAGGCAGCTGCCAGCCCTGCAGAAAAAAGCTCTGGAGTTGGTGCTGGCAGGAGGCAGGAGCAGCGAAACTGCGGGAGTGAGCGCAGAGGACGCCAGCCAGAGTTAAACACCCATTGATTGACTTCCCCGCTGAACTCTGCAGGGAATGTGAGAGCTGACCATCAATAACGGCAAATCCGGGGATTCCCTGAGATTACTGTGAGTGCTGTGATGCTTTTTCTGGATTATGAGGAGCAGAGTCCTGAGGGTTTTGTAGAAGAATAATAAAGTAGAGGTAGATACGAACTGAAGCAATGCATCCAAACTCTCTCCAGCTTTGAGGAAGTAAATTCTGAATGCAGTCTTCTTGATTTCAGTCTTTATACTAATGTAAGCTATTGAGATGTTCTCACATTATTCATCAGTGTTTCTACAGGTGGGTTAAAAATTGTGTATTGTTTGTCTGGGTCTTTTTGAGAAAAATAAATTATTTTACAGTATTAGCAAGGAAGTTATATACAGCATCAGCAGTTCAGCTTCAGAGGGCCTGGCTATGCCATCTTCATCCATCTTGAATGGTAAGCAAAAGAAGATACTATTCAACACGAGAATGACAGAAAGAGATTTAAAGGGGGAGTAGCAGCTGTCATCCACACAATGTTTTGTATAGTACTTCCTTTTTTTTTTCCAAACTATGCGGTCAGATGTTTTCTTTACCTCTGTGTGTATGGTTGTAATAAGTAGGAGAAGTTTTATGAAAATAAAAATTGATTTAAACATAATAAACTTGTATAATCATATGTTTCAAGTCTAGATCTAATCCATATTTGGATACCTGTTTATCTATAGGAACCTGTCAATAGCCTTTTTTTTCTTCCAGCTTTAGGCATTATTAGAAATAAAGCTTGGCTACTTATGGAGTTCTAGCCATCTAAATCTGAGTCTATTAGTCACAAATGAGAAAACTGGTATTATAAAAATTGTCCCTTACATTTGCATGCCTAAATTATACATTTTTCCAAGATTGGTCCCCAAAAAAGAAGGTTGCTGAAATGAGAAGATAATTTGGGAAAATAAGAGGTTAGTGTGAGGCTCAAGGTGGTGTATCTTTGGCAGAAGCGGCAGAACTCAGAAGGAGGAGCTGCGCTACATGTCAAAACTCAACTGCCTAGGGGAGGAGAATCAAAGAATTGCTGAGGCTGGAAGGCACCTCTGGAGATCACCTAGTCCAGCCACCTGTCCAAAGCAGGGTCAGCTGGAGCAGGTTGCTCTCAGCTGTGTCAGTCAGGTTTTGAATGGCTCCAGGGATGGAGACCCCATGACCTCTCTGGGCAACCTGTGCCAGTGTTCAATCACCTTCATGGTAAAAAAGTTTTTTTACATGTTAAAATGGAGTTTTCTTTATTTCAGCTTGAACCCACTGCCTCTTGTCCTGTCACTGTGTGTCAGTGAAAAGAACCTGGTTCTGCCTTCTTTAACGCCCCATCAGGTATGTATGTGCATTGCTAGAACGTGCCTGAGCCTTCTCCAAGCTAATCTATCCCAGTTCTGTCAGTCTCTTCTCACGTGCCAGATGCTGCAGACCCTAAATCACCTTTGTGACCCTTTGCTGGACTCGCTCCAGTATATCCATGTCACTGTTGTATTGGGGAGCAAAGGACTGGACCCAGCACTCCAGACGTGTCTCACCAGTGCTGAGCTGAGGGGAAAGATCACCTCCCTCACCCTGCTGGCAATGCTTTTCCTAATGCAGCTGTGGATGCTGTTGCCAAACGGTATGGCCTACAGTGCTGCTATTCCCTCCAAATTCTACACTGATCTGAGGAGTAGAGGAGTTTTAGAGTAATTTATACACCCCTCAACAGCTGTTCAAGTTATCACTGTCATTAAATACTCTGTGGTTCTGGG
The DNA here is from genome assembly GCF_036013445.1 of Caloenas nicobarica. Lineage (NCBI taxonomy): Eukaryota > Metazoa > Chordata > Aves > Columbiformes > Columbidae > Caloenas > Caloenas nicobarica. Next base: position 29,313,879 of record NC_088245.1, on the reverse strand, counting down.
GCCCTAAATAGAACATGCTTTTATGTAGTTTTTGTGACGGGGACTCTTCATCAGCTTAGTGCCTGATCTAGAGGAACTGCTTGGACTGAGTCACATCTTTCAGAACCCTTTTGTCGTGGTCCAGCGTCAATCTCCTGGGCAGGCACCAGGCTGTTCAGCTGTTGTGCATGAAGAGCAAACAGTCTGCCAAACACACAAAAAAGAGGTTTTGATCACTATAGATTTTTATGGAAGTATATCTGAGACAAGAGGCAATTAAATTTATACACAATTAAACATTAACAAAGACTGGAGAAGGAAAACAGGGAAAAGTAAGATCTGAGCCACATAGAGTGAAATTGAGGATGAGACTTGTTGAAGACAGAGAAGAGGATAAAACTAGGGAAAGGAAAAAGAAGAGTCAGTTGCAGATGACTCTATTGAGAACTAATTAAAATATTTCAATTCATCTTTGATGTTTGTATTTAGTGTTTCTGAGCTTGAATTCCATATCTCCAGTATTGTCTCCTTGACGTGTTGGAATTTTCCCATTGCCTTCAGCTAGGCCATGATTCAACCTGTATCTGGGAAATAAAGGCAATCATTCTTCCCAATATCACCAAAATTTTATGAATTTTCTGATGCATGTGCAGCAGTCCAATGATATTGGTAAGCCCACAGAAAATCCTATAAATAATTACACTGAAAGTCACATATCCTAAAAGCTACTTGCATTTCTTTGATAAATGCTGGAGTCTTGCTGTTGCAAGCTAACAAATTGTGTTTTATTTGTGGAATATATTTCCTGTATCTTATCTTATCTTGATCATAGGAGGTCTAAAAATACTTTGTAGAATACAAAGTAAATCTGGATTATTTCAGTGCCAGTCTAGAGGAAAAGGACATCATTCATGAGGGGCACTTTTAATGAGCCAACTGTCCGCTTTCAATAGCCTGCAATTCATTCTAGCACTTGGTTATTTGGCTCCTTTTTCATTAGCAAAACAGTTTGAGTTTCACTGTTGAACTAAATACACAGCTGTTGTTACAAAAGACACCGTGATTCAGAAAAATATAACTGCTTAATGCCTTTGTGTTTCGCAGATTACACAAACTTTTAAAGGAAAATGCATTTAGCTTCTGTTACCAGTCTGAAAATTCATGCAGTGAGAAATATCACTCATCGTGTAAACTGGGAAATATATTTGTAAATACATGTAATTAAAACCGACATATCTCACCTTAATGGCTCCAGTGACCGTGATGATACAAATCTGAGACATACGAAATACGGAAGCTATATGTATTTATGTGTGCATGTTTAGTAATCATATAAATAGTAATAACAATAGCTGGATTAGAATTAGAGCATTCAATACAAACTCACCCACCAAAGTTACTGGAAAATTTTTCATAGATTTAGTGGGTTTTGGGTGATGTTTAAATACTAGTTTGCATGCATGGATTTCATGGCATATTATGGACAGCAGGGATGGGCATCCCCATCTTACAGCTGGAATAATCAAGACATGGAAAGGTGAAATGAATTCCTGAAATTCTTGCAGAAGATCAACAGCACAGTCAAGAAAGGATCCTGCATCTTCTTATTCTTTCTACCTCTGCTCCCATTGTAGCTGGTGGTAACTTCCACAGATTTCTGTGGAAACAAAAAAGGAAAATCCTTTTGTGAACATGCGCTGTCTCTGTCAAGATGTATGGAATTTCCTGCCAAAACCATAAAGCCCATGAATGTCTTAGGAGATATATTTTGCAATGAAAATGTTCCACCTTTTCCATGCTGACTGGCCTTATGTTCCAGCTGAGATACAAAGATGACTGTGATGGAAGCTGTAAAGATGTGTACAATGAAGATATGTACTTATGTCACTATTTTCAAAATTTATTGATAGCACCTTAATTCACAAAACATTTTGTTTTACCAGTGCTCAGATTCAAATGGGATAGAGGCTGTTTAACTCAGGTGGCTATTTGCTGTTTTGTGTAATCACTCTAGAGAATCAGTCCTTTCTCCAGAGCAGTAGTAGGGAAAATTACACATTTTATGCATTAGGGAAGTATTACTTCTCTTCAGAAGTGTCTCTAAATGTGGTCTGCAATCATTACATCTATGGCTGTGAACTCATCAGTATCAGAACAGGGCAAGGCTCAAACTTTGTCACTTCTTAGATAAAATAGCAAGTGTCCATGGTAATATAAATGTATAAAACACACATGCATACACTCAAACGTGTTTATATGTATGCAAAAGTTTGTATATATGTATATAAACATGCATAAGCACATATACACTCTTGACTGTTGACTGAACCATAAATACATTGTCTATCTGTTCCCATTGTGGAATATCTTGAAAGTTTTTAACCGGTGGTGCTAATTGCTCATGTTCATAGTCTCTGGGGACTGCTTTTGCCAGTATTTGTCATTTTATGGAAGTGTCAAGAACTGAGGGATTCAAAATTTATTCTGACTCTTTCATGACTCGCAGTCCAAATAGAGATAATAAGTCACACTTTCTCTTCAACAGCCTGTGGTAATATAGCCTCTTATTTATCCATGATTGCAGGCAATTAGAAAGCATATATTGTTTAGGCTGTGTGTTTTGGAACAAAATAGCTATATGCAGATTGCTTTAGACATTGCCTTCCTTATGAACATTGTCCTTCTGTTCCATGCCTTTTTATTATTTTCGATGCATCAGAAAAGATTTATACGGGTCATGGGGAGGCCATAAAGGAGAAGGTTATGTGGGTCGAAGAGCGAGATGACAAGAGTGTGGACTGGTATTTTAACAGTAGGTACAGAGTGAAAAGGTCGGACTTTGATTTAAAGAGAAAGCTATATCAAGGTCTACTGACATTTAGGTGCCTGATGGAAAGTATGGGTAGAAGCAGCCAGGGATCAGGCTAGGAAAGCTAAAGTCCTGATACAATTGTATCTGGCCAGGGACATCAAGGGCAACAAGAAAAGCTTCTAGTGGTGCGTTGGTGATAAAAGGAAGACTAGGGAAAATGTGAGCCGTCTGCAGCATGAAACAGGAGACCTGGTTACCTGGGATATGGAGAAAGCTGAGACCCTCAATGATGTTTTTTGCCTCAGTCTTCACTGGCAAATGCTCCAACCACATCACCCAAGTCACAGAAGGCAAAGGCAGGGACTGGGATAATGAAGAACTGCCCACTTTAGGAGGTTTGAGACCATCTAAGGAACCTGAAGTTGCACAAGTCCATGAGACTCGATGAGATTCATCTACAGGTACTGAGGGAACTGGCAAATGAAGTTGCTAAGCCACTATCCATCATATTTGAGAAGTTGTGGCAGTCCGGTGAAGTTCCTGCTGACTGGAAAAGGGGACACACAATGCCCATTTTTAAAAAAGGGAAAAAAGTAAGACCCAGGGAACTACAGGCCAGTGAGTCTCACCTCTGTGCCTGGCAAGACCATGCAGCAGATCCTCCTGGAAACTATGCTAAGGCACATGGAAAGTAAGGAGATGATTGGTGACAGCCAACATGGTTTCACTAAGGACTGACAAATCATGACTAAATCATGGCTGACAAATTTGGTGGCCTTCTACAATGGGATTACATTGTTGGTGGATAAGGGAAGAGCAACTGACATCATCTACCTGGACTTGTGCAAAGCATTTGACACTGTCCCACACGACATCCTTCCCTCTAAATTGGAGAGACATGGATTTGATGGATGGACCACTCACTGGATAGGGAATTGGCTGAATGGTTGCACTCAATGAGTTGCAGTCAGTGGCTCAATGTTGAAAAGGAGACCAATGACGAGTTGTGTTCCTCTTTGATCAGTATCGGGACTGACACGGTTTGACATCTTTGTTGGTGACATGGACAGTGGGACTGAGTGCACTCTCAGCAAGTTTACCAACAACACCAAGCTGTGTGGTGCGGTCAACACAGTGGAGGGAAGGGATGCCATCCAGAGGGACCTTGACAGGCTTGAGAGGTGGGCCCGTGTGAATCTCATGAGGTTTAACAAGGCCAGGTGGAAGGTCCTGCACATGGTGTGGGTCAATCCAAAGCACAAATACAAGCTGGGTGGAGAATGGATTAAGAGCAGCCCTGAGGAGAAGGGCTTGGGCGTGTTGGTTGATGAAAAACTCGACATGACAGGGCAATGTGTGCTTGCAGCCCAGAAAGCCAAACATTTCCTGGGCTGCATCAAAAGGAGCGTGGCCAGCAGGTCAAGAGAGGTGATTCTCCCCCTCTACTCCGCTCTGGTGAGACCCCACCTGGAGTACTATGTTCAGCTCTGGGTCCCCCAGCATAAGAACTACATGGACTTGTTGGAGCAAGTCCAGAGGAGGGCTACAAAGATTATGAGTGGGCTGGAGCACCTCTCCTATGAAGAAAGGCTGAGAGAGTTGGGATTGTTCAGGCTGGAGAAGAGGAGGCTCTGGGGAGACCTCATAGCAGCCTTTCAATACCAAAAGGGGACCTACAAGAAAGCTGCAGAGGAATTTTTTACAAGGACATGTAGTGATAAGACAAAGGGTAATGGCTTTAAACTGAAAGAGGGTAGATTTAGATTAGATATAACAAAGAAATTTTTCACCATGAGGGTGCTGAGGCACTGGAATAGGCTGCCCAGAGAGGTTGTGGATGCCCCATCCCTAGAAGTGTCCAAGGCCAAGTTGGATGGGGCTTTGAGCAACCTGGTCTAGTGGAAGGTGTCCCTGCGTATGGCAGGGTGGCTGGACTAGACGAATTTTAAAGGTCTTTTCCAACCCAACCCATTCTATGATTCTATGAAGATTACATTGCAAGCTGCAGATGGTGGTAATATTCCTCATACTATGGGAAAGAAAAGAGAAGTTTGGTTTTTGATGAGTTTTAAGATGTGAAGCCAGATGGAGACCATCTAAACATACTGCTATAAAGCAATAATTTCTGATCAGTTCCGTAACTTCTGTTGCTACTGGACCAGCTGCCTTGTGCTATGATTCTGAGGCTGTCTTAGGAAGTCCCACAGAACCTGGATTACACTGGATAAGATAAAAGAATGGTAAGAGTTAACATTTTTTTCCCAAACTCAAGCTGATGGCAATCGTTTAACTTTAGCAGGGTAGTTGTCAGCTGACTGTGGCTGAAAGAAGAATGCTGGTCTAGGCAGCATTTGAATTAGTACACAGATGAAAGGCTGCATAACCCCTCAAAAGCCACTGATAAATCCTTGTTCCTGGTTTCACTGCTCTAACAGTTCTATAGTGAAAGGTCAGCAACTATTACTGAAAGTTCTTTACACTGTAGTCCTTTGTTTTGCACAGGATCACTTTTTTCTTTGTGTTGTGTTTAGGCTGCAAATCTCAACAGCAAGTCATTGTGACAGCAATATATTTGTGGAAAGTTATAGTGTGCAAAAACTGCTCTTAGAAGGATGAGGAAAGTTACCTGGACTATTTAATAAAGCTGTGGTGTCTGGCTTTATTCATAATGTCTCTGTGGAGTGTCAATTGTCCTGCTGTCTTTGTGAAGGATGAGTGATAAGCCCTTGATTTCAGATTGAGGTAGGAAAAATGTTACTATCTGTTAGCATTACAAACCCTAGTGAATGACTAATACAGAGATCAATGCTTTGGGCTGTATCTGGAGTTTGTGTGTTGACGAAATTCAGTACTAAGTCTTTTCACCCACTTAGCTGATGCCAGAACCATAACTTATTCCTGGAAGCGGAACGTATTTATTATTAATTTTCTTTCTAACATTTTTCTTTGTATCTGCTCTAAGTTTAGGATGATCCTGGAAGTAGAATAAACATATTGACTTGTTTGATTCACTTCCTCCAATTGACATTTCCAAGCTGATAAGATGCAGCAGTCATACTTCCCTGAAGATCTCTGTGTTGCAGAAAACATATTACTTAGCCTTTAGATGCAGTTGACCTTATGATGAGATGAGTAATGAGAGAATTAATGTTCTTTTATCCTCCCCGTGATCATCTAAGGAAATTTGGCGTAGCACCTTCTTTTTGCTTTATGCTTGCTCTTTCTATAAATTACTGAACTGAGTGTTGTTTTCAGTTTTTCAATTGTGAAATCTGATTATGAGTAACTGAATCTGAATTATTGATGGCTTTATCAATAACAATGGCAATTGATTGATGTAAAAGCACTAGAAAATTCAAAATTTTATTCAAGATTTTATGATCTTGAAAGCACTGCAGCCATAACCTTGGTAAATATAGGTCAAATTCATCAAGCAGACTTAGGTCCCGTGTGTATCTCCACGTAATACCACTGTCATCGGTGCTGCCTGGCTGCCTCTTAATCTATAAATGTCCATAGTTTTGCCAGCAGCCATGTACAGAAACATCTCTGAATTGACACTGCTCTGCAGTTAACTAGCTGTCCACTAAATGTTCAAGAGAAACTTTAACTGACAGCTCCAGAAATGGGACCCTCAGCACAGCTGGAGGAGTCTCCACCATGTCAACATACCCTTAGACTTGGGCTGAGCTCCAGGGCTACTTCAGCTGGATGTACGTTCTGCTGCAGCCCAGGGACCAGGTGTGTAAATGCCAATGTACATACAGAATAGCATACTGTGTGGAGCAACACCTCGTACCCCAAAAATTCAGCTTCAAATCTTTACTTGGGCCTGATTTAGAGCAGGGACTTGAACTTGCATTTTCTACATGAGATGGGAGTGTCCTGGCTGCCAAGCTGCTCTTAGGATGGAAGTGTGTCCTTAGATACGCAAAGATGTACAGGTTGATATTCCAGGCAGAAAAAGAAGGGTGTCCCTGGAGATGTCAGCTGTTTAGCTCAAGCCCAAACCCTTTTCCTGTGCAATCAAATCTTTCATGGCTTCTGAGGATCTCGTAGAGTGAGTCTCTGGCCTCCCCTTACCCTGCGCAGTGAAGCAGCAAGGAGAGGCTGTGGACTGTGCTGTGTCAGGGTGGAACTGTGCTCCGCCGTGACCCGGCACTGGTGGCAGAGGCATTAGATATCTGGTAGTCAGCTTCCAGGCATGAACAAGAATGTCCCAGAGCTAAGCACTGACTAAGAAACGTAATCCTCCGTTTGGGGCTGTGCAGTGCTCTGGTTCCTGCCAGGAGTCAGGCTTAGTCCATCTTTGGCTCCAGTCAGCAGGATGAAGCTGCAAGGGCTCTCCTGTGCCACACTTGGACCTTCTGCCTGGGAAGCTCAGTCTTTCAAAGCATTATTGGCCAGTGTCATCTTTTAATTTTCCTGCTGACAATTAATAATAATATTAAAAGTATTATAAATGCATTAAGAAACAGCCAAATAATTACCTGTGCTAACTGTGTACATTTAATCTTTGCATTGTTCTTGGGTGGATGCAAGTCCCTGGTCCCTTAGCGTAACTGCTTTTGGGGGTGGCAGGTTCAGATACCTGTTTGTCCCATGGCCAATTTGCTGTGCTTGGTCCCTGTCCATTACCTTCTCAGGCTCATTTCCCAGTCCTTCCTCCCCACCAATCTCCTAAACACCTTTGTCCACCTCTCATATGTGTCTGTCTTGCATAAGCTATGGGGCAACCTCTCAAGAAACAGTCGTTGGTGACTGTAGTTTCTCATTGCAGAGATGAACAGTGTCATTTTCAGGAAGTGGTGGCAGCTCACAGAATACCGATAGGCCTTTTTTTTAAACCAAATTTGTCTCTTTATCATCCCGCAGTTCTTCAGTGACTCTGACTTTGTTTTCTGACTGTGCAGGTGTTTTGTTTTTGTTTAGCAAAGTGTCAGGAGCTGTCAGCACATGATTCATTGATATAATTTTGTGATTATATTATCTGTGCAAGGAATTATAAAGAGCAATGAAGACTGATAGGAGCAGAGAGTGAATGGAATGGCAGAAGCACCAGAAGGAACAACAGAAAAATGGCATGTGTTGATGACACTTATATCAGCAGGTCTTCAGGATCTCTGTGCATCTATGTACAGCGTCTCAGGACACTCAAATCAGAAGTCAAGGAGGGAGTATATCATAATAGCTAACAGAGGACTCACAGGAATTACACTCCCTCCCTGAAGAATACAGAAAAGCACGTCCAGAACCAGTGTGTCATCACCAGCCGAAGAAGAACCCGGGAAGATGTGATGAGGACTCAGTAGCTGGCATCCCTCATCTTCTGTATCACCCAAGACAGACAGACCAACAACCTGGGTATTAGTTCATTGTTTTAACATTTTTTATTCTGGATTGGGAGTTAGTATGGACTCACTATCATTTATATAGTTACATATATAATTTTAAATTCCCAAAATTCATGCCCTCCAAACTATAAGCCCATTGTCAGACACTGCTGTCAGATATAGCATGTCTGGCAAAAGAAGATTTGGCAGGAAAAATTTCTCACTTAACTGTAGCTGTAACTATCTTGGGGAAATGTCGTAGGAATACCTCATTTTTGCCAATCAGTGTAAAAATTCTAAAAATCTAAACTAGGTAGATATCATGGCATTAACGTTGGTCCTTCATTTTGATCACTTTGTCATAACAGGTCTTCGGTACTCCTGGATATATTAATGGAATATTTAATTCTATATTTATCGTCATCGTACTTCAGGACTGATTAGTCTTTTACCTAACTTGTTGTGTAACTTGTTAAACTTTTTATTAATACCACTATGTTGTATCCATTGTGGATCTTCCTGTAGTTGTACTTTCAGCTTGTCAATACAAAGCAACATTGATGGCTCTTACAAGAAATCTTTGTGATTCTCCCGTCTGTTGAAGCAGGCACAATGGTAAAGCCTCAGATTACTATGAAATACCCTTGCATTCTGTATTTTTCACTTCTCTCATTCCAAAACACAGAATGGAAATTATACGTTGCTTTTGTTTAGCAGTTTAAACTGTTTTTGCATTTTTGCTCAGATGAAAATGTCCTTTATGCAGGCCTCATCGTAAAACATACATTATATTTTCTGGCAAAAAGCCTTGGGTGCCAAGCTCCAGCTCAGCTTCTTCCCAAGATGTTTAACACTTCTGCGACAAGATTTGATATTTTAAGGGCATTTGCCAGATTCTTGGAAATGTAAATGCCTTAGAGAAAATGTTTGATTATGAACCCTTTTCCTTGATATTATAACCTACAGGTAGTGGTGATGCCAGATTCTGTCGCCTGATTTTATCACAGCTGGTAGTCAGGAGGTTCATGCTGATATGCACTTCTTGAGCAAAAAGTAACCAGAGCACTCAGTGATTGCTTGCTCACTCCTTATCTCTCAATATGGCTATAGTAGGAGTGAAGTGCTTGGGTGTTTCCTTTGTTTCAAACCACTTTTTCAGCATAGTCCCCAAGCCTGGCAAGCACAGCTTTACTACAGACATTATAGCCTTTCATCATGTGTACCTGAGATAATGCTTAAGTCAGTGATTAATGTGTAGCCTTCACGCTCCTAGTCAGGCATGAAAAAGCGAAGCTACCATGACCACTAAGAGAGAGAATAATCAGTCATGCATGTGAAGGCCCCTGGACTGTGTAAATGTCTGGTAGAACAGTGAGAAAACTGACCACCCAGGTCCCACCTGGGCAGCATCTGGCTGGTGACTTGTTCTGCCACAGCTGATCAAGGAAGCAGCTGTATTAAGCACCAGCTGTGAAGTATCACACTGCTAAAAGCTTGCCATGTTTCCTATATCATGTTAACTCTATGGCTGCACTTTGGTCCCTAAGTACAATGGGCTGTAACCAAAAGAAAAAAAGCTTTGAATATCACATCAAAGCTCCCATGCTAAGAACTCAGGCCTTAAAAAGACACAATCCCAGCCCCAGAACTTGCAGTAGATCTCTCTTTGTTCTTGGAAAGAAACAACTTTTTCTTTTCTAAAAATTCTTGATATGTTAGGACTTTGACGTCTCGGATGATTGACCCTGAGCTGTACCTGGTAATGGGCAGGGAACTGCACTCCATTCCAGTCTCTATGAGGTGATTATGTCAGTGCGGGGAGAGATGGAGAGAGTCTTTTCCTAGGAATGTGGGAATGGGGATCCAGGATTTGTCAAAGAATAGCAAAGGCTATACAACCTATGCACCCAGATGAACCCAGAGGTCCTGCACCTGAGTCCTGGGCTCCAAGTCCCAGTTCTCATACAGCCCTGCTGCATAGCCTTGGCTCATACTGCTGAGACAGAGCTGTGAGAAATTCTGCAGAAAGGTCAGAAAGGTAGACTTCTAGATAGAAGTAGGGTTGTTAGCAGCTGAAGCATTCAAGAGGAACACACAGCATGGAAAGGTGTAAAACCTTAGAGGAAAAACATGAGGAGGTTGGTCAAGGGTTAGTCAGCAATCATAGGGTCATTGTGTTCATTGTTATTGGTGTTGATGGAGCTGGTGGGAGTTGGAAACTCAGCAACACTTAGGATCCCTTCCATGCAGCTGTGGAAGGTGAGTCCTCCCAGCTTGCAAAGACCTTTCTGGGCTGGTGAGCACACTAATGCCTAGTAGGCTGCTTTTTACTTTTTAAGCATGTATATCCTGCTTGTAAAGAGTGCCCAACTGAAGATGTCCAGATGAGCTGACACCCAAACCAGACCGTAACAGCCAAGAGTACAGAAACTGGAGGGCAGGTAACTGATTGTGGAAAAATGGTGACATACTGCTGTAAATTTGCTAGGCATCAGGCTATGGAGAAGCAGGAAGACATAGTGAGAGGTTTAGCTTGGAAAGCTGAAGGGAGGAGGCACCAGGAGTCACAGAATCACAGAATGTTAGGGATTGGAAGGGACCTCAAAAGATCATTAGTGTTTCACTGTAGTCAGGAAAGGAGGTAGTGAGGAGTCAAACCACAAGTTCCTCTGTATTAGAACGGTGTGTTCAGCCTGGTGGACTCCTGGCATGCTCAAACTCTGCACTTCAAAGATCCCTCTCTGCTCTCCCAATTTCATGGTATCTCTTTCTGCCAAGATCATATTTCTCCTGAACTTTAATAATCCACAGTAAGATCCTTTTTGCTTGGTTGCAAAGCAGAAAAAAACACAGGAAGGTGCTTCTGAGAGACCCTGACCTGTTCTGCCTCAGGCTACACGGTGGTAGCTGCAGCTAAAAGCTACAGAAAAGATAGATATTTAAACAGTTTTCAAAGCCCTAGCAGAGAGAAATTCGTATTAATAGAAAATATGCATCATGTCTTAAGTCAGTGTAGTTCTCACCAATCAAGGCTGACAGATCTTGCTGTATTTGCTACAGATGTTTTCCCTGAGGCTTTCCACACTTTCTTATTAAATCTTTTTCTTAATCATACTTTCTTACTGACCCCAAAATTCATTCCAATGCTGATTTAGTTGCTTCTTGTAAAGGTTAATGTCTTACATCCGGACATACATAGCTGTCTTGAAATCGGTTCTTCTTGGTGGTTATGAGAATTAAACAGTACCTGAGAGACAAAAATTAAATTCTCATGTCTTAATATTCCTCCTCACCTGATAGCTGCTAATGACTAATGTTGCTAGGCATTTAAGATGCTTGCATTGATATTCTGGGTTATTGATTATTAGATAAACTTCTCCAAGTTATTCTTGTCAGTTTACAAGAACAAATTTGTTTTTATCTTCATTGATCTTAAGCCTCGTTATTTTTTCCACTTCTTTGAAGTCTCCTGTCATTATCTAAGAGTTAAAAAGGAGTTGTTAAGTCACCTTTTTGGTTTTTTGTGGTGAATACAAAGCTGTTTCTTTACTTTAGTCTTGTTTTCTTTTTTATGCTTTTTCGCTTTTGAAAATCTTAAGTACTTATGTCTGCTGTTTTAAAATCAGATATTCAATTTCATTCATTTATATTGTCCTTCATTTTCAGATTTCCAAGAACTGCTATTCTCATGTATTACCCACGCATCTGTTACATACAATTCCTTGAAATTTCATGAGAAGTTTCAACCAGTGTTTCAACCACAGCTGGAAAAGGACTCATCTGAAAGAAAACATTTACCATTTGCTCATGACAAATTTGAAGAAGAGAACTGGAAACTTTTTTTTAAAAAATTTCTTTATTGTTTCAGGCCATGTGACCCATGTTTCCATAATTTATGATCTTTGAGGATAACTATGTTTTCCTTGTTCGCAAGATCTAACATCTTTTGCAACTGCCGTGGACTTGCACCATACTATTCCATTTTCTTTCTGAATACTGATAGATTTATAATTCCTTTATTTTCATTATTGAGTGCATAATTAGAAAAAGACCTTGACTATGGCACTGTAATAATATCACTGCATTATTAATATGGAAGTCATTTACTTGCTTTCTGGGGATAATGGAGATCTTATTTGATTTTTAAATTATTAAAGCTTACCTACAGTGTGGTTACACAGCTAACAGACTTCGTTATTAGTTTTCAAGATAATATAAACTTTTAACTATTACAAGACTCTGCTGAGGCTGGTAGTTAATTGCTTCTTGTCAACAAGAAGATTTTTTGATGTATATCCACAAAAGTACATTTCAGACCAATAACGAATGAATTTATTATGACCTTCCTAAACTCAGATTCTGGATTAGATGATACAGTATAGTGCCAGGAAGGGACTTCTCTTTTTAAACTAAATTCAAGAAGAGAAACTTATTTTTAAGGAAAAACCATGCACTAGAGCTGGGGAGGATGCCAGATATGGTATGTGATACACCCTTATGCTTACTAAGATTCAAACCAAAGATTCCTTTAGATCCTTCCACAAGAATCATGGTTTATCTGACCAACGTGAAATGATAAGCAAGCACATTTATACTGTGTTGTATTACCTTAAAATCAGGGAATGCATTTGTTTTAGTGTGAACTCCTCAATATGAGTTTGTTAATACAATAACTAGAACTAGTTTAGTAGTTAATCCCTCGTTTATGAGAACAGGGTTTCATGTTCTTAGAATCCAGTGGAAGATACTGTGGACAAGAGAATGAATATACTTTATTAGTAGCAAACATTCCTTGAATACAAGGTGTGATATTACCAGCACAGTACAGGGGCAGGACAGGTATAGAGATTTACCAGGGCAGGAAAATGGACTGTAGCATCTCCCCCAGTATCACCCAAAGGATCTGTGTTTCTCTGTCTCATGGTGTGATTCACAGATCCTCAATTCACACTGCTTCTAATCTGAACTTGAATTCATAGATAGTTAAGTACAGTTACTGGTAGTTTGTAAAATGCTTGGGCTTCTTTAGATAAACTTTGTGAAGTACAAAGTATTTTCTAAAGGTGGTTAAAATATCAGGTGCATTTGGTTGCACTCCACCAGTATCACAGAAATAATCTTCATATCAGCTCCAGTCATTAAATTATCTTTTTTTTCAGGTCAATGAACTGATGTTCAGAGGAGGGCCTGAAAAATGATCAGTAGGATGGAACACCTCTCCTTTGAGGAAAGGCTGAGGGAATTGGGGTTGTTCATCCTGAAGAAGAGAAGGTTCTGGGGAGACCTTATTGCAGCCTTTCAGTTCTTAAAGGTGTCTTATAAGAAAGATGGGAACAGACTTTTTAAGAGGCCTATAGTGATAGGACGAGAGGGTAGATTCAGACTAGATATAAGGAAGAATTTTTTTTACAATGAGGGTGGTGAGACACTGGCCCAGGTTGCCCAGAGAGGTGGTAGATGCCCCATCCCTGGAAACATTCAAGCTTAGGTTGGACAGGACTCTGAGCAACCTGATCTAGTTGAAGATGTCCCAGCTCATTGCAGGGGGGTTGGACTAAATGAGAATGATAAACTCCCAATCAACCCCAAATTTGTGTGGGATTTGCTGCTCCAGCTAGATCCCTATAAGTCAATGGGGCCTGATGGGATTCATCTGAGGGTACTTAAAGAGTTGACTGATGTCATAGTGAGACCTCTCTGCATGATTTTTCAATGCTTCTGCGAATCTGGAGAGGTCCCAGTTGACTGGAAGCTGGCAAACATTGTCCCAATCTACAACAGGGATGACCCTGGCAACTACAGTCTGTCAGCCTCACTTCTGTTCCTGGCAAAATCATGGAGAAGATTGTTCTGGGAGTTACTGAAAAACATCTGAATGACAACACAGTCATTGGTCCCAGCCAGCATGGGTTAATGAGGGGAAGGTCTTGCTTAGCAGACCTAATTTCTTTCTATGACAAGTTTATCCACCTAGTTGGCCAAGGGAAGCGTGTCAATGTGGTATTTTTGGATTTCAGTAAAGCCTTTGATACCATCTCTCACAGTATCCTCCTGGAAAAGATGTCCAGCATACAGCTGGGTAAACATGCAATGCAGCGGGTGAGCAATTGGCTGCCAGGCCGGGCTTCTCGTAAATGGAGTAATGTTGGGCTGGTGACCAGGCACTATCAGAGTTCCACAGGGATTCATCTTAGGGCCAGCATGCTTTCGTGTCTTCATAAGTGATTTAGACTCAGGACCTGATGGAATGCCAAATAATTTCTCTGATGACACAAAATTGAAAGGAGCTGTTGACACTTTTGAGGGCAGAGAGGCCCTGCGGAGGGATCTGGGTAATCACCAACCACATGAAGTCCAGCAAGGGCAAGTGCCGGATTTTGCACCTGGGACACAGCAACCCTGGCTGTACATACAGACTGGGGGATGAGATGCTGGAAAGCAGCTCCTCAGAGAGCGATCTGGGGGTTCTGGTCGATGGCAAGTTGAACATGAGCCAGCAGTGTCCCTGGCAGCCAAGAGGGCAACCGTGTCCTGGGTGCATCCAGCCCAGCATCGCCAGCCGGGCAGGGAGGGGATTGTCCCGCTCTGCTCCGCACTGCTGCGGCCTCACCTGGAGCCCTGTGTGCAGGTCTGGGCACCACAGGATAAAAAGGATATAAAGCTACTGGAGAGTGTCCAGAGGAGGGCTACAAGTTGGTGAAGGGTTTAGAGGGGAAACTATATTGAAGAGCGACTAAAGTCACTCGGTTTGTTCAGCCTGGAGAAGAGGAGACTGAGGGGAGACCTCATTGCGGTCTACAGCTTCCTCACAAGGGGAGAAGGAGTGGCAGGTGCTGATCTCTTCTCTCTGGTGACCAATATTAGAATCCAAGGGAATGGCAGGAAGATGTGCCAGGGGAGGTTCAGGTTGGACATGAGGAAAAGGTTCTTCACCCAAAGGGTGCTGGACACTGGAACAGGCTCCCCAGGGAGGTGTCACGGCCCCAGGCCTGACAATGTTCAAGAAGAGACTGGACAACACCCTCAGACACATGGTGTGAACCTTGGGCTTGTCCTGTGCAGGGACAGGAGTTGGACTCGATGACCCTTGTGAGTTCCTTCCAACTCAGGACATTCTATGATTCTGTGAATTTTAAACGTGCCTTGCAACCCAACCCATTCTCTGATTCTATAACTCTATACATACATATACATACACATATTTGAAAGCAGTATTTGAAAGAGTATAATCATATTTATAAAATGTTACTGTCATAAACAGCTGTTTGGTGTTTTTCTTTGTTTCTCAGTATAAAAATGTTATGCACTGAGAAAACGTCAATTTATGTACGTGTATCTCATTCTGTATTAAAAGAAGACATGACCAAAAAACACGAAATATAACATATTCTACATATTTAGCAGAAATGTGTCCCTCTTTGGTTTAAGAGACAAGGACTTGCAGAATTCAGATTTCTTAACATCTATGCTTTTATAAAACATTTCAGAGGTCTGGTGCTCCGCCTTTCTTTTTTCTGTGCCTCATTGTACCAAAATGGGGTATCATGTGCAACTGCAGTCTTCACAGCGGTTCACATCACAGTAGTATATGTCAATGTTTAATACTGTCTATAGCTTTAAATGATGACAATAATCAATGTAGAAGTAGATTTTAGGGCACTGAAGATGGACGAAGGATTCATATTCTTCAGGGAGCTGATTAATTTTAAACTTTTTCTTTCCTTGTGTCTAAATTTAGTATAAGAACAAATCATTTTCATATAATTTTCTGTTCTGGTTACAATCTTAAGGGTGTCAAGGGAATGGATAAATGGATAAATGTTCTGCTATTTTCTCTTTATTATTATAATTTTTCTCACAAGATGGAGAGAAAAAAGGGAGAATATAATGAGAATAAAAATGCACAGTATTGAAGCATTACAATTTGGTGATAATTCATTCCTGTGGCAGAATACAGCAAGTACAGAATGCAGTGTAAGATATATTCATTCTCCTGACAAAACCTGTAGAAGGAGTAGGAAATCGTATAAAAGTAATTTACTCTTATGACAACTGTCCTAAGGCAGTAGTCTCCTGTCCTCTTAGAAATGTCCCCTGTGCCAACATAGCTGCAGATATTTTATTTAAAAGTACTCATCAGTTCAGATTTATTCGTAATGTATGGAAACAATACTGAGATTTGTGCATAGGTCATTAATTCTACTTTAAGAATATGAATATCAGTTTTTCTGTCAGACCGTTTAAAAGGAAAAAATGTCTTCATTCTGAATTTCTAGATGTTGATATTGATGTAGGAGTTTTTTATGATCTGATCTAGCAAAACGAAAAACAATCAGGTTTTGACTTTTCCCTGTGTGGGTTTAGTTCTGAAGTACTGTATTATTTACATCAGAGAGAATAGTAATGGTTCAATTTGGAACTCTGCTCCTTGATTTAATCGCACCGTAGCTACCAAGATGTGGCATAATAGGGGACTTTTTTCCTAGCAATACTGGAATGAGATTTGTGGGCTTGAAATATGTCACTTGAAATTACATGTCCACACAAAGTTTAGCAATAGTGAACATTCAAATAAAAAACCTATTAGAGCACAGAGCATTATCTGTTTCCCTAAATTGTTTCAATTGAGTTTAATGTAGTTATATTGAGAAATTGTCCCAAGAACTTTACTGTTTGGTGATTAACCAATAAATAGCATGCAGTAGATTTTAATTTTAGACAGTATTTTCCCTGTGTTATAAATCTTCAAGTGCTCTGCCAGAAAGGTTTAGAAACTAGAAATGCTGTAATTGTCTGGGTGGATGATGTTATTGCTGTATGCTCACCAATAGTTTCCACACTGTTGGCGATTAGAAGTGGTTTTGGTTGACAGACAGAGGCTTACACAGACCCTGGACTAAGAACAAGGGAGTAGCTGAGCTTTCATTTGGGCAGGGTATCAAGGAGGTGAAATAAAAGTGGTTTCAGTGTGTACAGAACAGCCAAAGCCTATCTCAAAGTTGCAGAGAAACAGAGATTGTATTATCTCACAAATAGTTGTCATGAGACTTAACTTTGAAGAAATCTAAATCTAGTCATCTGTCACCCTGAAGGATCCATGTAGTAAGGTATTTAAAGTTGCTAAGATTAGAGTAGCTTCATTTGCAATTTAAATTTGCTACAGACAATTTTTTGAAAGCGTATACGAGAGTGCTAGGACGTAAAGTGTAGTTCAGTGGGGGATTGTGTTTGAATGGTATTGAGATAGTATTTCTCAAACTATCTTTTGCCCATATCTAGCCTTTCCCCACATCTAGTTTTTAAGAGAAGGCTGAAGCGTGTGTACACAACCACAACCCCTCACCAGGGTCCCGTTTCTGCCTATGTAGTTCTGGCTCAGCACTGCTCTGGGATGGTGGGCTGCCTTCACAGATCTCCACCAGCTTCTGCAGGCAAGGCTTGCTCTGAAGTGGATCTAGAGCCGGCAACCATACAAGAAAATGTTTCTGTATTACACCTGGGTTAAACAAATTAAACACAGGCCATGTGGAAAGATGCAGGACTGCAGATCTCTATAGTGTGGGGAAGCACTTCCCTCTGGCACAGAAATGCTTAAGTCGTGGGCAGGAGCAGGGGCTGAACTGTACCTGTCCGCAGATGTTTCTGGAGGGCTGGCACTAGGTTAGTCCTTCCTGAGCCAGCTTCCCACAAAGAGCCCTGTCCTTGGGCTGTAGGTCTCCCTGCTCACTGAAGAGAAGGCCTAGGGGATTGATTCAGCAGTTTGGCTTACAAATCGTTAAAAAATGCTGCAGTGCTCTGGGTTGCAGAACTTAAAGACTCTTTGGGTTTTTTTGGATCTGACTCCAAAATTCTGTTGGTTCCCATGAACATTCCAGGAAATGTTTGCAAGCTAAGAAACTGCAATTTAGAATAACAAATAATTAATTTCCCTTCACTATTTTGTCAGGATGACTTGAAGGTTTATGATAGTGCAGCGCCCAAACAGAGATTAATAAGAGTTTTATTTTCTGGTTAGCAAACCCACATACTTTCACCTCTGTCCTACCACAGGTTCTTCTGCTCTCATTCTGGGGCATGGCAAACCTGTCCTAGGTTCTTTAACTGGTGTGAAGTATACCAAGGCCTAGCTGCTCTAGCTGGCATATAATGTAGATGTAATGCCTCTCCTCAGTATGGGTGGTTCCAAAATTTGTACATAATCTTGCAAAAGTGTCACAGATTCAGTTCTGTCCTACTGGAATTATGAGTCTGCATGGTAGAAACAGCATCAAGTAGAAAACATTATTGATGGGAAAGATTCATCCACCATTATTTGAACAAATCGGGATTTTTTAGTGTAATGAAAAGCTATCTGGGTGCTACCAGCTTAACGGGTTTATTTCAATGAATACCATCTCACCTCACTACGTTGAGATCTTTGAGTGGTCCAATACTCCTCAGTCACTGCAAATATACACCTCATTCTTGCCTTGCAGGCTGCCTCTGAGGCAGTTCTGGTCCTGGCACCACCTCCAAGTTTTTAGACACGCTGAGGCAGATCCCTGTATCCCCAATGCTGTTCTTGCGTCTCCACTGTAAAGTGATGATAATTATGCCTAGCTACTATCCAAAATATTTGTCTGTAAGCTCTTTCAATTGCTTTAGATAATTAATTAGAAAAGTTTGTTCACCTTTTTTAGTGTGGTCCACATATTATTATTATTATTCTTTCTAACCAGTATGTTCTTTCAGCTACAACCACCAAGAAGCAAAGCGCAGGCAGTACAGTAAAGCATGGAGCGAATACTGTTAGAGATCACACCAAGGATAACTCAGGACAAACCATTGGCTCAGGAGCCAGAGAAAAACATAATGAAGAACAACAAAGTGAGAAAAGGGCACGCAGCAGGGCAGAATATTTATTCTCAAGTTATAGCAGCATGCTGTTTGGATTAGTAACTATAAAACCCATGCTGAACTAGGGTGCATTTCTTTTGCAAGAGAGAATATGTTTGTGTTAGCAATAAATGATCATTGTTTTTTAACAGTGCAGCAATTCTGATCAAGATGCTGGAATGAAGACAAAGGAGGTTGCATTTATTTAATGTCTGTCCGGTAAACACAGGGTCATATACAGCAACATGCTAGACTTCAAATTTCAGTAGTCAGTGTCTTCTGCAGAGATAGCAACAAAATCAAAAGTTCTTTCAGTCAGCTACTGGCATAGAGGAAGCAGCTAACGATTGTGAAAAAATGTTAGTCTTTGGGTCTTGTCCTTAGTTACTTGGTAAAGATTAGATATTAGTAAAACAATATTTTTAATCTCAAAGCTTCTCTAAAAACGTAATAAAAAGAACATGCTAAAAGAAAATCCATATCACGCTGATTATAGTGTCAATAATAATGAAAATGTTTCTGTTGGTCTTTGTGAAAGTGGGTTAGATATCACAGTGTCTCTGCATAGAAATTGCCAGCTAAGTGCATTTTTTTAATGGAGACCTGTCAAAACCTAACACGGCAGCATGTTCCTTCTGTGTGAGATGAAGCAGCTACACTGCCAGTAAGAATATGTCAACATGGTAAATTTTTGTCTCTCTAGAAGTGGGCAGCTTGATGATTGCAGCCTGATTGTGACACTAAGGAACATTACTGTCGACTCTGCTACCTCAGATCAGAGAGGAAACACAAAGGTATGTCAGTCTGGATAATCTTTTAAACGGTTTTAAAATGCAGATGGTGGTTTCTCCCTCTTGAAAAACAAATTGCATGTCAAAAGTAGCACTATGCACTAAATAGCCATGTGGTGGTGGGATGCTTTTACCTCTGTTCTAATTTGGTTCTGGTAAAACAAATGCACACACTGAATAATTTGGATTTGCACTTTCTGTATATTTCCTTGTTAGAAGATGTGCAGGTAGGTCTCTTGCACCAGCACCTCCAGAGGCATCTCTTGAAGCTAATCTGTCATGGCTATCTCCCTGCAAAGGCAACATCACTTCAAGTCTGTCACAGAGGGATGCTCTGAGCATGTTTTCATTGCTGCTATTCTTATTTTTAAGCTACCTTAAATAAGGTATTTTTCTAAGAAGTAAGTCCTCGTGGAGGATATTTTTCATGTTACTTTTCAAAGAATACAGTAATAACGATCTAATAATATTTTGTACTTCTGTAGAAGTTTGCATTTGCTATTTTCAAAGTGCCATAAAACCATTTTCTAATTTATGTCTTTAGACGAGTGAATAATCAGAAATCTAGGCCTGATTCTCCTCCCTCTTCTGCTGACTTTGCCCTTGCAAATATGTTAATTTGGCTTTATTTTTCTGCCAGGTGGAGGAGGGACTGACTTCCTCAGCCCCTGCCTGTGTCCATCCCGTCATGCCAGGGAGGGCTGGAGGAGGTGGTACAGGCAGTACGACCTGGGGATATCGGTGACAGAAGGTGACAGGGCATAAGCCCCCATGTGAGGGAAGGGGAGGTGTAAAGCTTTCCCCAGGATTTCCAGGCAGTATTAGTCTTCGTGTCAGTGCCTCGCTGAGCATGAATGAAGACGTATTGCAGAGAGCAAAGCCGTGCAGGCACCTTTTACTTTTGTCACAGTAAAATACTGTATGGTGGATGTATGGCCATCTGAAGACAGTCTTCATGATCCACAACATGAAGACAGTTGTATGTCAGTAGCCCTCATAAAACTCTGTGCTCTTGCTTTCCAAGAGCCTCTGGGAACAGTTATTATGGTTGTGGCTGTACCTAACTGTGGGGACAGGGATGGGGTGCAGAAGTATCGGGGATGTATTAGGAAAGTTTCTTGCTTTAAAAAAATTCAAAGACAAGGTTGTATCCCTCCTGATCTGACATGGTTTAAGATGTCATGCTCTCCTTTAGCTTCCTGAGTGATGCAGTAAGAGCATATAACACTGTTGTGGTAAGATGGATACTTTATTTCCTTCTGAAATGTCTTTTATGAGAGAGAAAACTTTTCCTCTTAGTTCACTGGGGAAGGTGAATCTTTGAGAAATTCTGACACAGTTGTTTTCAGCTGTATGCAACACTGTCTTTGCTAAGGAGTTTTGTACAAAATGGTATGGGTTCATATCGTATGTGACATAAGGATCACTGCATGTCAGAGAAGGTGCAGTTTGACTCAAATTTGATACTAGAAGAAGCAGTTACAGCAGCAAGGCACACCAAAGAGCATCTGTCAGGTGTGGACGTGCCTATAGGCATCCACATGTGGAATGCCCCACCAAAAAAGCCACAACCTGCAGATGTTTAGGAAAAACCAATATGTCTGCATGTGTCACTCAGGGTCTTACACACACACTTTAGCTTCAGATCATGAGAGTGACAGTCTGCTCCTAGAAATATGTTTTGGCAGCAGAAGTTGAGGCTTATCATGGCTAGGAGCCACCTCACCCAGCAATAGGAGTCATTGTGCTACTGAAAGGATCCCAAATCTTCCATACCAATTTTCTCAATGAAACAGCTTGATTTCCTCCCACTGTGCTTGTAATAGCTTAAGACTGAATATCAGAAATAGGTTTTATTTCAACAATCACAGCATTGCAGAGATCTTCTTTCATTCTTCATTGTTGCTGTTAAATTCAGAACACATGAAGATGCAAAAATAGGGCTATTTTTTCAGAGTAATTTACAGCTGCTGAAGGTGTGGGCCTCAGATGCGCAATTCTGACATAGATACCACAATTGGTGCGCTCTGTTAGAAGCTGAAAAAGTTTTAAAGTTTGTCTATTTTCTCCCATGGCCTTGAGACTTTGAGGGAACTATGTCCATTTCAAACAAGCTTGGGATACCTCTTGAGCTTGCTGGCATTTCCTTTCCTGTTCTTCTTCATTCTCTGCAATTTGTATATAGATGCTTTAGATTATTTATGTTTACCCATTTTTTTCCAGTATTTGTTTGATAACTTCTCCATTGTGCTCCTCATGTTACATATTGCCAAGTAAATTGAATAGAAACTACCTTGTTCTTGCTTAATTTAAGTTTTGCCTATTAAGCTCTGCAAGTTCTGAATACTAGGAAGCTGTCACTTCTCTGCATAACCTAGAAATCATCAACACATTTAAATGACGTCCTATAGAAGTCACATCAGCTTTTCTGAATTTCCTAGTGGTGGTTTATTAGCTGGCAATAAGACCACAAAAAAACTTCGCCTAGCCTATATTTATTTCTTGTATTTATTTTTTCCCCAGGATCATAGTTATTGATATACCAACATTAAATTGGTGGGGTTTATATATTTATGCATCATCAGGAAGAAATTCCCACTATTCATAACCCAATCTCATGTGCTTATCTTTCTCAAGAAACAATATGCACCGGCATTTTCTATCGAAAGATAAATGTCGTAGTCCAGGCTCCTTGCTATAGGATCTCTATTTGAAACTACATTCCTCAACATTCAACTCAGTGCTGTTTGTGCAATAATTAATTTGGAAGTCAGTGACTCCAGTTTTTGTAGCTTCTTCCTCAGCATTTTCTCTCTAAGCCAGATCTTTTACCTTTGTAAGTCCAAATCTCTATAGCCCTAGAAAGGTCATTGTTCAGCTGTCAACAATTCTTTTGTTGCCTGGAAAGCAGTTGCTGCTTTTCACCCTTGTTTTTACCTCCTCACTGTAAGGGAATTGGTTTCAAAGGCTTAATTGCCTGCTTACCACCTATTACACTTTAAAATATCTTTTTTTTTTCCTCAATGCAGAATTCAAACCAATGTTTTTACTATTATCATATTTACTGAGGGCATAACAGGAAAAGAATCATCCAGTTAGCTATGAAAACAGCATCTGCACCATTTTCCTCAAAAGTAATTCTATACTTTGTGGCAGATTTTGAATGTTTCTGTGGAACTTAAACTACTGTTGAGCAAGTGTTGATTGATTACTACAAGAACAGGACTTTTGGCAAGAATTAGGCTTAGCATTGGCAAGTTGCTTGATAGTTATTAGAATGTGAAAACCAACACAAATACATGCGTTATGCAGGGAGCTTAGTCTCAAGCCACATTTACAGTTACATGTTCCTCTTGGATGTGATCCTGGAAGCCCAAGTTACACCATGTAACATGAAAAATAAAATTAGAATTGGTAATATTTGCTGCTGAAATATCCAAAAGAGTTAAAATTCATTTCAAAATAAGGTAACCAATAGGTATAGGAGATCATCAGCTACATTTGTTGCTAAAATGCTTCATGTTCCTTTCCTTTCTCTTTAGTGATTCTGCTATGATATTGGTTGGAAGAGTTTCCTTTTGTGTTTTGTCTTCAGTGATTTAGTTGTAATTCTGTCCAGAAATTTCAGTGAAACCAACCATTTACAATTCGGTAAGAGTTTTTTATTATGAAAGATGAAATGCATTTACAAAGTAAAAGTGGATCCATTTTCATCTTGAAATGGAAGGAAAATTTTCTTGGTAAAATCCCAAGGAAAATGACATGAAAATAAAATGAAACAGTTTAAGTATAAACCTGTATCTGCTGTCGTGCTGGTACCTGGAAAAAAACAAGGGGTCATAACACTGGTATCCAAGAGAAGTTCTAATCTTGGAGCACTATTCTACAGAGAATGGTATCTGAACAAGGAAATTTGCTAGTTGAAATTGTTTCTTTCATGCAGGAGTTTCCAGATTTATTGTAGCTACATCTTACTTGACAACACTTCAGTTTACTCCAGCTGGGCATAACTTCTTACACAATGGCTGCTCCCACCTCTGGTTTCCTCCACCTTCCTCTGTCTTGTGTCTTCCTCTTCCTTCTGCTCCCACCCGTGCCGTAATCATGCATCAGCTTGACTCTGTCATCGGTTACTCAAGAGTGAGGAATTGAGCGTCTCTATAAATTATTTAACCTTTTCTAGTGTGGTATTTGTCTGCATTCTTCCTTGCTCTGACATTCTTGTCTAATGTCTTAAGGTCTAGAGATTCTCAAGGCAATCTAGGTCAGCATATGGGTTTTAGAGCACTTGGAAAATTTGATGATAAACAATAAGGTCATCTTGACAATGAATGTGATGGTGCTATGAACCAGTGCAAGCTTCTGTATTCATTCATGGAATGTATAGATTGGTGTTGTATTTTGAAAATTCAGTGAGTACTTCTACACTTGCACATGAGGATTTTGATTTGTATTTCCACCTTCATTTAGACTACGCAGGAGGTAATGTTCTCTTCAGAAATCCCTGTATTCTCTTCAGAAATCCCTGTATTCTCTTCAGAGAATGATGGCTCTCATTTGACCTTCTTTAAAAAGAGACAGGGTGGTTGTAGAAAAGTGTGTCAAATAGAAAAGCTGCTGTAAAAAAAAGAGAAAAGATTACATGAGACAGGCTGGTTTAGGATTATCCGGTTTTTCAAATAAGTGGAAGAACTGAAGTATTTCCATTAGGATCTGAGCATCAAAAATCATTAAAATTATGGAACCCTAGTTTATGTGGAGACAGGTGATTTTGCTAATCATGGATTCCCATCTGAATTGGGAGAGTTGAACAGTCAAATGTTGAATGACATAGAGAATAATATAGCTATGTATGTAACCATATCATACTTTCAGATACTACTGTACCACATGTATAGCTGAAAACCTTAAATGTTTCGAGGTAGGAAAGATGTTTCTGTGGATAGACTGAGGCACAAGACAATGGGTCCGAGACCTAAAAAAAAAAAAGCATTGTTGCATAGAATCTTGTGTTTTTCCATTGGATTTCCGTGGTCTACCATGGGCTACTACCTTCAGAACACAGCTCTCCACATGCAATGACAGTGTGCATTGCATGCATCTGCCACCTGTTCCCCAAGTACACAGTCATGATAGAATTATTATAGTAAGACCATATATTAAGACTTGCACAAGTCTCAGAATTTATCATGTTTTAATTTTCAGATCTTGCATAAGTTAATTTAACTAGACTGACCGTGTACTTCTAAAGAGTGGGTGATTTGACCTGCATGCAATGTAAAGGCACTGCTGATATGAGAAAAAAATTGTGTAGACATGGTTTATGAAAGTAATGTTCAAATTGAGACTGGTAACATAAACCAGACTTCTAGACTTGTATTTATAATTAAATCTGGGAGCCACTTCATAATCAGATGACAAAGTGCTGAAATGTGGATAGTTGCAAAAAATATAATAGTTCTTATATAAGTGGAAATTGCAAAAGGGTTAAGATCATCTGAATACTCTGCATTTGTCTAAACTAAAGAAAGAAAAATCACATACACTTAGAGATGTGTTCAGCTTTTGCATGTAGCATCCTGAAATCTGAAATTCTTTTGATTGAGAAGATATTGTGCCCAGTTTTATGAAATCTTGCAGAAACATATGTTTCCCATTATAGAACAAAAGCAGCGGATCAGCTAAGTGTGGTTAGAAAACTGCAAGCAAAACTGACAAAGGCACAATTCTCTTTCAGCTTTCAAGAGACACTCCTTCGACTTAATAGATTTGTCCCTATGTAATTGAGGGCAGGACTGGGGCAGAAGGGCATACTGTGAAAATCATTCTCCTGCCTTCAGAAATAAGGAGTTGGTTGTGACATAATGTGATTCTCACATAATAGATGATTGTCACATCTGTTGCAAAACCCACTATTGTGCCCTCCTCTATATAAGGCTAGAATTGAGCCCAGTGTTTCTATTTTAAACACTGAGATAGTCTAATTAGTGCTGTACTTTTGTGTCATTCCTACACTAGAGAAATAACTCTTACAGAAGGCTTGCACTCATGTAGCATATGTTTATTTAGCCTTTTGTAGATGTATTATCTAACTATTGTTTTTATGGTTCAGGCCATGGATTATTAATTGTAACAGTAAAATAAGCAATAATTTTTGGTTGCCATAGCAAAGCTGCCTGAAATATAGTTGCTGAGGAAACCATACTGAGAATATACACAATATATAGCCTAATAATGTTGATATACAGCTTTAAGACTATGAGGATATAAAATATACTTTTGGTCTTGTTGGGGGATTAAATATTGAATCTGATACATGCTAATTAATTTATTTTTTAAAAGCTTCCTGTTGCATGTAAAGATATAACATACTTAACTATCAGACATATTATCTGCATGACAATCTTTAGACTAAGTAACATTTTTTTTTTAAATTCTGCTTCATTAAAGGAAGAAATGGACTTTGGAAAAAGATCATAAAAGGACAAAAAGTGAATAAAAATCATAATGACAAGTGCTGCTTTTCTAATCCAAATAAAGAGCTACAACAATGAGAAAAAGAATAATTATTTTTTTTTCCCTGCAGCATTGTGGTACTCTATTTCTTATCATAGGAAAAGGCTAGAATGACCTGCCACTTCCAAGATGAGTTCTGTAACATATATTATCTTTTCTGATAGACGTATTTATATAAACTTTTCTTACATACTTCCAGTATGAAGGGTTTCAGAACATCCCCATGTAACCTGTTCAAGGGCTTTGCTCCTCCAGTGTTAGTAAGATTTTCCCAGTGTTTACCATGATTATTTATCAGTGCAACTCAAACAATTTACTTCTTTTCCTGTGCATCAAAACCAGAGAAAAGAGTATTTCCTTGCTTTCTGCAGCGTCTCTCAATGCACATGAAGACTGTTATCATGTTTCCAGATTAGCTGCATCTTTGATTAAATAACCACACTTTCCCATTTTTCTTGATACTTTATGTTTTATGCTTAGATTCCTACTACTTTCTTGAAATTCTGTGTCCAGAAATGGATCTCATATTTCATCTGAAGCCTAATCCATGCTAGACAGAGCAAGGGAACCATTTCACTTGTCTTCGCATATTCCTAATTATAAGTCCTAGCATGGCTGGTCATCTTTTTATTTGGAGTAGGACATTATTCACTCATGTTTAGTTTGTGATCCACTGTAATCCCTAAGATCGATTTTTGAAGAACTGCTACCTGAATCAGATGTTGTACATCCTGCATTTGTGCAGTCAATTATTGCTAAGAATAGAAACACGCGTTTATTCATGGTGAATTGTTTCCTGTTCTTCAGTAAATCATATATTTTTTGTTAAGAATATTTGAACTCTAATGATGCTAGCCAAGATATTTGCAACCCCTTTTAGTTTTGTCTTTCACAAATACAATAATTGTAATAATGCAATAAAAAGAGCATAAGAAGCTTTTCTATTTAATCTTCTGACTCTTAATGAAAAATATTGGTTAGTACTAAGGCCAGGACAGGCTACAGTAGAACTTCAACCATCTAATTTTGACAGCTATCTACTCTCAGCTGCTATCTAGCCTCTGGTTGTCCAACCAGTTTTGTATCATGCAGTGGGAGATCAAGCAACACCATATTTCCCTAACTTGTGTATGACAATTCTGTTCTGCTAGATTTCTTTCGCTAGACATTCCACAGTCTGAGATTCCCTGTTACCTAAAGGTCCTGTACTTTCATCTCCTGCAGATAAAAGCTCCTTTAGCATAATCTTCCATGTCTGTAATCGATTGATCCCCATGACTATACCTACACTCTTTTCTTAATCTTGAATAGAACTTCCTTCAACTGGCTCAACTTTCTCCATATTCTGGGTCTCCAAGTTGCTAACTTGGTGCTGTGTATACAGAGTAATATCTCTTTATTTGCCTGCTTTTAGTGAAAAAGCTATATCCTCTAATATTTACCAGTGAGTCATGTGAGATTTTCCACAAAATATATGCTGTGACTATTTAGTCATGTCCTTAATCATGTAGTAAGATTTCCAGCTCTTATTTAGCTTCACAATTCTGATGAAGATATGCAGACATCTAGGGTATGTAGCAAATCAACTCACCATCTTCTCTTTCTCTGCTACACCCTATTATGGATGGTATTAGTTTTGTCATCTGCATTTAGAACTTTCCCAAGGCTCTTGTATTTTGTCACAACCCCTTCACAACAGATTAGCACATGACATGAGGAAGATGCTGCATTTGCTCAGCATCACAGGGAAGATGACTGTGGAAGGAGTCATGTCCCTCCTGACAAAGCTCTCACCTAACACCAACCTTTCAGCCTTTCCCCAGGACCGTGCAAATATTCCTGATCTGGGTTCTGCCAGGACTGGGCAGGAGGATGCTCATGCGTGAGTGGGGCTGGGCTGGAGATGTGGTCAGGGAAGCCCAGGATCCTGTGGAGCTGTAGCCACAAGGCAGGTCTGAGGCCCCAGAAGGAAGCCCAGGAGACAAGTCAGCGTCAGGATCAAGACCATCAAGGCACAAGGCTGGACACAAGCACAGCTGCAACGTGCTTCCAGCAAGCACCAAAGGAGTGGGCCTGAGCTCAGTGCAGGTCTCACCTCAGGGGACACCCCACAAGAGGGTTTTCGTGGCCCTTTTTCACAACTTGGCTGTTTCCTGTGAAGTAGGATCCCAGGTTATGTGGCTGCACCAGATCAGTGCAGACCTTGAGCATGGGCAGTGAAACCCTGGAGGAAGACTACTGTCACAGTGCGTTTGGATCTCCCAGATTTGCAGGACAACGTTCTCTGTAAATTAAACTTTATTTTATGAGCTCATTAGGAGGGCAAACAAACACACTCAACAAACAAGGGCTCAAGCCCCTTTGTACAGACTAGTCTAACGTGAATTCGCTAATTCATCACTTAATTCATGAAGTTTCTAACTCACTCTAATTCATAACTTGCAACTTGTAACTCGTGCACCTATAAGCAAAATAGTTACATAGCCAATGGTGAGAGTGCTCGTCCTTTGAGCATGAAAGCCTTGGCAGTGCAGCTGCTGTTGGATCCACTTCAAAACCTTTTTGGGTAAACTGATGTATTTATACCTTCCAGCTTGGAAGTTCGGTCTGTCTCATTTCCGTGAGTTAGCAGATTCTCAAGAAAACTGTCAGTCAATCAATATACAAGGATTGTGGCTGCAGGAGGCAAAAAGCTGCAGGTGGTACTGGCTGCATAATGAACTTCAGCGCTTTCTGGCCACCATACCCAGCCTACAACACGTAGGCCTTGACCTAGTGGCACTACTGCCAGCGTACGAGTTGTTTATGGCAGTGTCCTTAGTGCTCCTGTGGACGGCAAATAAGGGACACAAAATCCTGGGACATCTTTCAGTTACTCCTGGAAGGTGACACAGGCCTCAGTCTCCAGGTGCCAGAGTGATGTACAGGGTTTACGTTGTGGCAGGCTTATGCTTTAAAACAACAAGTTACTTCACACAGAAAACTGGTTTTCCACAGATTCATCAATAATTTTAGCTGGAAACCTCAATAAGGATTTTTAGGAGGCTGAGCTCAGGAAATTGTACAGATTTATTGCCTTAATGCTCCCTAAGCAAAGCCTGAGTAGTCTGGAATGGTTCTGAATCGTGTCAATGAGTGATGGATTAAAGATTCCCCAGGTACTGTGTACAAAGCGACATCGCTGACCCAAATGGTTCCTTGAAAGCTATTCTGGTTTATTGTGTCAGTGATCCACAGATAATAGGTCTCTGGGGGACTTTTGAACCAGGTTTTTCAACTCATGAGGCAGTAAGGATGCTTTGACTTGCCAAGTCTAGGCAAACTTTGGCACATCTTGAAGCATATTTGAAGGGCTTGAAGCAATGTCTCACAGACTTTTATTGAACTTGTAACAGATTTAAAGGAGGAACAGTCAGGAAATGCAGTGATTCTGGACTGGGGAAAGGCATGAGTGGGAGGGAAATCATGCAATGCTCAGCCAAAACCTTAACTGTAGAAACAATTTTCAGGCACAGAGGTAAAGAAAATGATTTCATGTATTTTCAAGCCTTGCAATAGCTGCACAATATTGTGTCAAAGTTTCTGACTTGCTGCAGACTCCCAGTAGAAGATATTTACGTTCTTCTGCTAGAGTGAGAAGTAATCACACAGTAATTTCACAAGTAAACTTTAAAACATTAACAGTTCTAATTATTGAGTGATAGGTAGCATATTGATAGTTTTGTTTCATGTAATTAAAAAAACAGCAGAAGGAAAATTTCAAAATTAATTGCCACAGTTTCATGCAATGATGTGATAGGGAAGTAGGAAACTTAGCTTTGGAAGCTAAATAAAATCTGTCAGCAATGGAATTTGCTCCTGAAAAAGGCTAATCTCTGATAAAACATTTCTGCTTATTTAATCCAGTTATCATGTGCTCACAAAAACTGGTATTAAACTGGTATTATCACATATTCATGTCTTGTTTCATGTTTGCATGCTCACAAATTTAATTCTTACATTAAAAAACTGTTGTTAAATGCACTTGTTACATAGCACATTTTCATTTTTTTTTTTAAAGATAACTCTCTTATAAGTAAACTGTGGAATTATAAAGACTTTGTCCTTTAGAAAAAGGGAATTCAAAATGTAAACTCTAGTGGATCATTACATGTTTTTGATGAATTATGTATTTTCAGAAACCTAAATGGCAATTTAGAGATCTAGGTATGTTTTGTCAACTTGTGGATCAATAGTTAATTAATGCTGTTAGTGAATTGTTGTTATTCATTAATTCCTGTTATTCAAGTCTGGATCCTTGTTTATTCAACTGAAACAAGATTACTTCAGAATGTGGATTGAGCTCAATAGTGTTAGTTTGCATGGTATGTCTTTGTAAACAAATTCCTTATTTTTGAAGCATGCTTGTTTGTGGTGAATCATTATGAATCCCAATGTGCTGCTTAGGCTTTACTTACACATCATTAGAGTGCATCTTGAATATTTTAACAAGAAAAGTAATAACTATTGTGCCTTTAAATGACAAATGACAATTCAGCAGCATGCCCTTTCATAGTGATGTGTACCAACTATCAGAAGAGTGGATTGCTCTCTTCTGTCAAGCCAATGATGTGAATGACAAGTGTCACTCTTTCTTAGTATCCAAAGTGGCTGGTACATGATGCTCATGTCTAGTCACATGAGGTGTTTACTTAACAGGTGGTCTGCAATAACTAAAATAGATGTGTGGGAAAAGTTGCATTGAAATGCATGCTGCATACCTCCTTTTCTAATCCTTTCCCATTGCATGAGCACTTTCTGTTCTATTAAACTCTGGTTTTAATGAACATTGTGTCTTATTAGAATTACAGCAAGAGGAAATTATTCTCACTTACCACATTACAAAAATGAAAAGCTTCAAACAATAATGTCAAATTATTTTTCATGATCAGTTTCTTCATGTGAGGCTGCACTTACTGTTTTGAATTCATAGTTTTAAAGTTGTGCCTCCATTACATTACAAGTTGCAGGTGGCCTAATTAAAACCAAGACTTATTAGGAATCGAGTGGGAAGATCAAATCATAACGAAGGAAATATTATGAATAATATATAGTCATTTATATGCCACAGAAGCTAAAATAGGTGGGCAAATGTTGAATTAGTTATCTCAAATTTATAGAAAGCACATTCCCCATTCTCCCATTTGAACCTGCAGAAGACCCAGCCTGTCACACACCATTCATGCCTATTGCAGCCTCTATACCTCTTTCTTTCACCCGTAGTCCTGTTGTACTTCACTTTGGTATATCTCATTATCTAACTCTAATTAAAGGAGTCTATAGACTTTAAATAGTTCATACTCACACACATCCAAAACGCTCAAATGCTAGTGGAAGCTGTACACCTGTCTCAGGAAGGATGCTAAGATAAGATAGTTTGGCAAAAGTAGAGCGCATATGAAGAGTGACCTTGGGCAAAGCACAAAGCTGGCATATGCCACATGCATCTGTCAGTTGTGATGGTGATTGACATGGACCGAGAAAGAAATAAATTTCAAAATGGAAACTAAAATAAATGCTTCCATGACAAAAACCCAAACTGTGCAGAAGTTGTTTGTTTGTTGGCGTACCACACACCCTGCACATGTGTTGGAAATGTGTCTGTCTTGTGGCATTCCAAAAGGATTGGAACCAAAAGAGGGGCATCCTCGTTATTTGGCATGTTGCATCCTATATCAATGTTTGGGTGTGATGCCAGTTGTGTTAGAGCCTGTAGCAGTGATGGGAAATACAAAGTGGCCTTGATAAGCCTCTCTTTTCCTTTCCTTCTTAAAAAACACAAGAGATTAGGTAAATTGTTTAAAATATACAGAATAGGCAGATTGAACCATATCAAGAAAATTATCATGAGTCGCTATTCAGTGCAGTGTTTTAATGCTCCAATATGTTTTGCACTGAGCTTTTTTCTAGAGTTTTTCTCTCTTCAAGATTTGTTGGATACAGTCCTGCAAAGACACATTCAGGCAACCATTCATGTAAATCTAGTCTATGGTGGCAATATCTGTAAGCACAGGCATACATGGTTTCAGGATAGGATGAGCTTATACATACCTTAGAAAATACTAGTGCCACAAAAAACCCTACAGCTTTTTGCATCCTTTCTATTTTATTGGCTAAAATATGCAGATGTTAGCTTTTAAAATCAAATTAGAATTAATGCCACAAGACATTATGCATTCCATTAGTGTTACACATGATCTGAAGAGATTTGGGGTGGGGAGGGGGACAGAAACACAGTTAAGCCTGTTGGTAATTGTTTGTTCCCATACCTGATTTACAGTCATATCTTTCTTTGAAGAGATTTTCCTGAGGACTGAAATAATTGGAAACAATGCAAGTGGAGTCCATATGTGAAGGTTAAAAAGGATATCATAAAGATAAAAATCATACTTAACTTTCTCTGTGTGACAACCAAAGCTATGTGGTACCTAACAATATCTTGTGACATTAAAAGAATTTTTGCAAACTAAATTAACTTCTGTGCGTTCTTCATATTTTCTTCAGCTCCAACAATGAAGCCAACATGGTTCTTTCCGTTAGTTTAATGTTCTTATGCCTGATTCCAATGCTGATATGCTTGTTCCTAGCCCTTCGAGCTAGTTTGTCTTTAGGCACAGCCCTGAGCAAAACAAGCGTCACAGGCTGAAGCACCAAAAAAGCAGCCCTTGGAGGCATTGTGCACCAAGGACACTCCTCTTCTGCTCATATGTTGGTGGAGGAGGAGAAAATAGGAGGCAGGAAGAAAATTTCCAGCGTGTTGTCAAAAATAGTAGCTCACTGCCTTGCTCACAGTGGCCAGGTGTCCTGACTGCAGAGCACATGGGTGTGGATGGAGCACTTTTAGATGGAATTCACTTTTATGTGCATTTCATTTCACCTCTCTGAGGTTGTTTACTGGCCCAGGCCTGCTTTTGAGATCCCAGGAGACTTGCTCTCCTTTTCAACAATGAAATGAGATGCACAGGCTACCTCACAACCCAGTGATTGTTTAATGTGTGATAAAATCAGCCCTTCAGCCTCAATTCCCATTTCTAAACCCGGTGTAGGAACCATATAAATGACTTAGTGGGCATTAATTAAAGTCTGACACTTTCTCTGTTATCTCTCCTAATTAATTTAAGGTCCTACCAGCTGCCAAAGAAGTGGAGGAAATCTTTAATTCTGATGGGAGGAGTAAGTTGGAGCAATTAGAAAAAGTCTAACTCTGCTGGATGTCTTTGAGACATTAAAATCCCATGGGATTGGCAAGTTGGGTTTAGACTCCACTTTATGAATTCTGTGGCAGTTTGCAGGATCATTAAGACCAGTTCCTATTTTGTACTTTAGTGACATCTGTCAAGTCACCATAGAAAAGACATTGTCCTGCATTTTGACAAAAATTGTAGAAGGGATCTCACACTGTGGTATGAATTGTACACATTTCTGCCATAAGAAATGTTGGATTTCTAGCTTTTAACCAGCATCCTAGGAGGGCTATTTTTCCCTCTTCTGTTGACTGGGATTCTCAGGATACAGCTGTGGAGCATGAAGGATGCTTCATGGAGCCATCTGCACAAGCCTGGAGAGCAGAAATCTATAGCTATGCCACCCTGGTTCTCCTCCAGAGCGGACATATCCTGTCATTAGTGACCATGGAGAATATAGCATTGAGCCCATGCGCAATATGGTAAAAATCAATGTTTAATCATGTCTCCTGTATGTTAGCTAATTTATCTGTCTCTTCTCAGTGTTGAGTTCCGCCATGCAGATATTGCTAAAGAAATTTAGCACTGGCCTGAGGGAGCCTGGGCAGAGTGAGGATCTCAGAAGTCCAATTCACTACTGCCCTCACCAGTGGAAGAAGTTCCACTAATGTTTGCAGACAACATTTAATAGAAATGGAAAGTAAATAAAAATACAGTGTGTTCTTATTTGTAATCTTGCTTTTACATTTCAGAAGGAAGAAAGATACTTTCTTAGAGAAGACATGATGAGTTGTCTAAGGGGCATAGATAGCTTCTTGGCTCAAATGTGGAGGAGGAAGCACTATGATGACAGTTATGTATTTTAATAGATTCCCAAGGAAGCCTTAGTTGTTAGGTTATTATTTACTCACCCTAGCATAAAAGACTGTTACACTCATTTTAAAGTAACTTTCAAATTTGTTTTTTCAACATGGTTTGGATGCATGGTTCAGTTCTTTTTAAGAAAATGATTCCGCCAAGCTGACATAATATATACATAACAGCTATAGAAAATAATTTAAAAATAATATTACTCCCTTGCAGAGAGAGATCTTATGCCAGTAATTAAATGGAAAAGACTGCTGCCTCTTTCATCTTTAATAACTGAAGTGTGGCCCCTGGAGACTGAAGGTCACTGCATGTAATGTTTCATAACGTGATATGCAGTCCTAGCATATAGTGCTGCAGCCTGATCTCAGGGGCAGATGGCAGGAGTCACAGGTACAAATATACAAATTTACAATTTCATGCTGTTTAGATCAAGATGAAATGCTATGTGATGGCACCTGTAGTCTCTGAAGTCTTTGCAGATTTTTCTTCTGCATTAAAGATGAAAAGACTTGTAGCTCAATAGACTGTTAGCCTGCTTTCCTTTTTTGTGATCATTCTGTCTCTCTCTGTCAGTCATTTCCTCCACCACAAATACAATTTGAAGTCACTGGTCAATTTCCCCAAAATTTTACTGAAGTCTCAAAGACATTAAGCTCTTAAAAATGTCATAAAAAGCAGTGGTTGAGTAAAGGAAAGGCATCAGAATAGAAATCCACACTGGCAAACATCCATTTAAATGACTGCACTGGCTGATACGTGATCTGAAGAGTTATTTATTTGGTTTGGGCTCTGGATGGCCAGGGACCCTGTGCACAGGTCTGCCTGGCTGCAGAGCAGAATAGCTGGAGAAGTGTTAATCTGGGATAGAAAAAGGAGCTGGGGGCTGGAGGACAGGAGCAAAAGTGGGGCAAAGGAACCGAACGGGCTGTGAGTATGGTGCCTGGGGACCAGAGACAACTCCAGGGTACTACAGGGCCAGCAGCCTGCGTGGTGTGGGTAAAACAGAGTTTTGTGGTAGGTGGGACCATTAATATACATCAAACTGTGATTACAGCAGGGGAGACTGTAGAATGTGCATAAAAATAGTTCTACTACATCCAGCATGTTTTTAACGACTGCAAATAGGCACTATAATTTCATAGAATCATAGAATAATTTTGGTTGGAAGAGACCTTCAAGATCATTGAGTTCAACCGTTAACACTGTCAAGTCTACCTCTAAACTGTGTCCCTAAGAACCCAATCTACATGTCTTTTAAACACCTCCAGGGATGGTCACTCCACCACTTCCCTGGGCAGCCTGTTTCAATGCCTGACCACACTTTCTGTGAATTTTTTCCTAATATCCAATCTAAACCTCCCCTGGTGCAACTTGAGGCCATTTCCTCTCATCCTATCATTTGCTACTTGGGAGAAGAGACCAACACCCCCCATGCTACAACCTCCTTTCAGATAGCTGTAGACAACAATAAGGTCTCCCCTCAGCCTCCTTTTCTGAAGGCTAAACAGCCCCAGTTTCCTTAGCTGCTCCTCATAAGACTTGTGCTTCAGACCGTTCACCAGCTTCACTGCCCTTCTCTGAACTCTTTCCAGCACCTCAACGTCAAGTGAGGGGCCCAAAACTGAACAGAGTTTTTGAGGTGCAGCCTAACCAGTGCTGAGCACAGTGGGACAATCACTTCTCCAGTCCTGCTGGCCACACTATTTCTGATACAAGCCAGGATGCAGTTGGCCTTTTTGGCCACATGGACACACTGCTGGGTCATATTCAGCTGTCAGTCAACACCCTCACATCCTTTTCCACCCGGCAGCTTTCCAGCCACTCTTCCCAGAGCCTGTAGCGCTGCCTGGGGTTGTTGTGACCCAAGTGCAGGACCCGGCACCTGGCCTTGTTGAACCCAAAGGCCAGCTCTTAATCCTGTTTGCTTCAGCCTCACTCTTTACAAAATGGAGGTGATGATGCCTCCTTATTTCCTTAATATTGTAATGTTCCAGTCCTTAAATGGGAGAGGAGAAGAGTTTGCTAGTACAGTATGCATGGTACTGCTTTTACCAGGTGTCCTATCCACATGATCTCAGTCTCCTTTCAAACTGTGATTTAGATGTCAATCCCAGATTAACTCCTCATAAATGAAAGTCTGCATTCAGCTACTTAAACATGTTTATTTATATCCATTTAAGATACCTTTCATTTCCAAGACACCTGCAGGGGGCTTTTATACCAGACAGCCCTCGTGCCCTCCTGGAATGGCCATTGTGAAGCGCTGCACAAAAAACACATCTCTAATGGTGGTCAGGTCCTAAGTTCAGGCAACTGAATCTGCCCTGAGGCATTTGATGTCTTCCCTGCTACAAAAAGAAGGGAAAAGGTGACAACTCTACAGCCAACCTGCTACTGTGAGTACTTCATGTGCATTGCAAATTGACAATGAAAGCTTTAAAGTGTTTGAATCTTGATGCAACAGTGGTGTTTAAGTCTTAAAGGAAAACAAGATCTGGGGCATATCCTGCTTTTTGCATAGTACTGGCTGCAGAAGCTGCTTTGCACATCCCACATGTAAAGCAAGAAGATGTGATGACCTCTGTGGTGGATTTAAAATATGAGAATGTTTACACTGAAGAAAGGAGGGCAAGTGTTGCTGCACATGGTGAAACTGTCCATGTCTCAGTTGATGGAAGAAGAACTGGCTGTGCTGAGGAAGGGAGGGACGAGGGAGTCAGGGCCAGCATGGAGATGCAGGGGCTGTCCTGCCTTTGGTCCTGCCACTGCTCAGGCATTCACTTTGCTTTGTTTAATAATCTGACTAATAAACTTGGTTTGCTTTTTTGTTCTTGTTGTGCAGTGAATTACCAACAAGGATGGCTTGCTCATCCCTGAATCTGCCTATGCTTCGTCTGCAAAGCCTGGGTAAGCCTTCAATTATTTTTCATCTTTGGATGAAAGTCTTTGAAAATAAAAATTCAATATGAATGTCAAAAAGCTCTGCAGTGTGAGGTGTGTTGTTTATGCACCATTTTGGTAGAAGAGATCAGCATAAATTTTACACTCCTTTTCAAAGATGAATATGTTACAGGCCTCACATCACTGAAGAAGTTTTTTGGTTCTTAAAGTGATTATTATAAGTAAACACTATTAATTTCATTCAAGGGGGAAAACAAAAGGAAGACTACAGAACTTTCTGTAAGGCATCTTGTTGTTAATGAGAGCTATTCTATTATTGAAAATTTCTGTTGTTGGAAATAATTGCATTTCTTATCAGAAAACATTTACTACTTGCATAAGACTTGACACTACAGAAAGCTAAACCCTTTACCAGCCAAAGGAGTTGGTGATGGCAGACATAAAAGCATTAAGTCAAGACATTTCAAACACTTCACATCACATAAACAACAAATGTGACTGAAAGCAGTCTACGAAAAATTATAAAGTTTAAAAATATACAAAGCCTGCTCATCTTGCTACTGTGAACCTACCCGTTAACCTACACATCTCATTAGAAATTCCACAGAAAACATGAGGTGCAAACATGCAGAAAGGCTGGATGTTTTGTGAAGGTGTTCTCAGTCTAACCAAGAAACAAATGAAATTGCTCTGCCAGATGCTAGTGTTCTGAATGTGGATAGAAGCTGTGTGAAATACCTTGCAGGTGCAATACGGTGTATTGCTAATGTTTCTTCTACATCAGGAAACCAGCCTCAGGCTATTGGAATTAATGCTATATATACTGCATCAGCATTTTCTGTACTACCCCAATTTATTTACAATGCTTTAGAAGCTTGCTGCTTTCTGAGCCTAGAGGACATCTGTGTGAGGAACTGAATACCTGGGTTTGACTTTCTTTAGGTAAATATTAGTTTGATACATACTATTGCCTACTACATTCAGAACTATGCATAGCCATATTTGCACCTTGGGCAGAGGCTTCTGGATTGCACCACCTACTTCAGAAGTTAGTGGCCACTCAATGTCTTCAGCTTCCTCAGTGGGGGTTCCAGCATCTGCTGTAGTAAAAGGCACTACAGCCCCCTCCACCACAACTTTGCTTTGCAAAAGCATTTGTTTGCTAAAATAAAAGCCAATCAAATATGACATTTGGATGACAAACTCAACTACTTACTGCTCTCCATTAGAAATGGAGAGAGGTTTTACTGTGAGAGGTTTAAGCAGCCCAGTAAAGCTCCAGTGAAGAAACATCTTTTGATGAGGTCTCTTAGTGCTCCATGACAACTCTCCTCCAAAGCAGATGAAAAAAAAAAAGAACTAGGAGTCTTTATCTAGTTTTGTGGATATAGACCTAGGTTGACTGGGAATCACACATATGAAATAAATCCTTCTAGAGCACTGTGGAACAAATATGTTTGTTCATTTCACTTCTAAATTATAGCACGTGAATCATTCTGTTATTAGGACAGCAGACACCTGATAGTATCTGTTACACCAAACTGTTTGGTTTTATATGTGCTGGACAGATTTGTACCCCATGCACTTCAAAATGTCAGTAATTGTTTAGTTTGGATCCAGTTTTATCTTGGTGGTGAATAAGACCTTAAAAAGCTTACTGTAACACACAAAACACTGATAAACTATTCTGCATTAATCCTTTGTAACTTTGTTAAATGTCCTGCCAGGCAACCGTTTGTCTTTTTTTGTGACTCATAACTTCTGCAGACTGCATTGAAACCTTACTGTTCAATGTCTTGCTGTTACAAGAGCACCACTGAGAGTCAAGCATTATTTTTTTGTCTTCAGTCTTTCATCACAGGATGCAGAGTTGACTCACAATTACGCATCAGTCACTTAACATTTTACAAATCATTGATTTGTAAAATTTCAGGCTA
Source organism: Caloenas nicobarica (assembly GCF_036013445.1). NCBI lineage: Eukaryota > Metazoa > Chordata > Aves > Columbiformes > Columbidae > Caloenas > Caloenas nicobarica. Next base: position 29,274,642 of record NC_088245.1, on the reverse strand, counting down.
GTCCTGGACTGCTGTTGTGGAAACTCCATTGAAATAATAACACCCAGTCAGTAACAAGTTTAGTACTGTTTGTTTTAGTAGCACCCCTAGTTGAGACAAGTTACTTCTCTGATTATGGACTTCTTGTCCAGTAGTGGCAGAACCATTACAATTCATTAAAAAAAAAAAGAGTGAAGAGAAAATAGAAAATGTGATGTCCCCAGGCTTACAGACCAATGGCATGGAGGGAACTTTACATTCATTACAAGTATATATATAGCAGTACGATTTAGATTTGTTTGACATACTGATTTAAGAGAAACTACAGAAATGCCCGACAATTCAATGGCTAAATGGTCTCCAATGTCTTGACTGATCGATCATCAGTACAGTTCTTTACAGTAAGCAACAAGTTTCCCTTACAAGATAGATGTGAGATATCAGATATTCTTTGACTTCCTGGCTTATAAATGCCATGGGCAAAATGTGTAGTTGTGTTGTTGGTCTGGACTGGATATTGAAGTTAAAGCCACTCTAAAATTTTGGTGCGTGAAGGTCATATTATGGGGCAGTAGTCATGTGTAGCACTGTTATTCCAATTTGTCCTTTTCTCTAATGTATTGTAAGAAGAACTGGTGAGTGATACCAAAGTGCCGTTTGACCTTTCAGGTCATGTCTCTGATAAATTGCTTCAGGAAGGGATCAGACGTGGTGCTTATGCTACCGCTCACTTTCAGCAACCGTAAGCGAATTGTCCTTTAGGTGTCCTGTGGAGCAGGAAGAGTTAGCATCTGACACCAAACTGCAATATACATCCTCAGGATTTGAAGCTTTACTCAGAGAGAAATATTGTATTGTAGGAGATTGACAGTATGCTTTTTTTAAGATGGTGGAGGAATTGAATACTTCAGTGTAAGTTTGGAAGAGGTTTTACTGAAGCTAATCTAGGAGGGCCTTGAAAACCTTTGCTGCTGCTCTCTTGTGAGTGAGGGGATTCAAAAAGGAGGATGAAAACTTCAACACTCTGCACTCTAGATCATGCCAGTTTTTTCACCTGATTGTCAGCTGGACAGCTTTTTCTGGGAGTAGGGATCAGTACCACTCATTCCTACCCTCTCCTAAATGGGTGTCCTAATCACAATGTCACAGTGCTGGCATCTTCCTCATTTGCTCAATTTTTGATCCCATAACTCTTGCTGCCTTGGTTTTATACTGACTCTGCTTTGGCAGGAGGGGTGAACAGCAACTTTAGTCTGTTGTTGTGTTTGTCTCCTGGGGAAGTTTGAAACCTGTCTGCTGGAAGAGAGCCTAAAATGCATTTTCCGCTTTCTAGGTGAATGACCTGACCACAGTGCTATTCTGAGGAATGTAGAGAGCAGCACGAATGACATTATCTCTTCTCCAGTCCTGGTTTCAAAAGTAGATGTGATCAATTAAGCAGCCACTGCTAGAGGAGGACAGAGGCTCCATAGAGGGGTGGGAGAATTAAGTAAGCTGCTTCCTGGTGCTTTGTTTTGGCAGTACCTGGGCAGGATCTTACATTGTAATTAGTGTTTGAGGTGTCAGACTCCTGTAGTTTCCACTCCACTCTGCACAGTACAGGAGGCCTAAGGTTTCAAGGTACATAAAAGTTATGGAATAGATTAGAAATGAAAGTTTTTAATTATGCTGGACATTCCCTAGCCTATTGCCATCAGTGGTAGTGAAGTGACAGCAATATGCATGGGAATGCCAAATGTAATTAAAAATGTTCGTTGCAAGTAGAATCTGTGATTTTTCTGACACTTGTAATGTCACAGTCTTTAAATGGATCTCATCCCATTTGAAGGCTGACAACCTACCTGAGCCCCAGGAGGAGAGAATCAACTGAGATAAAATGAGAACTGTGCCAAATCTTTGCTCTTTGCAATTTTCACTGTGCCTTCTCTGAAGTCTGTTCCATTCACATGTTGTACAACTGGCAGTAAGCTGGGACTGTCTGTTTTGCCATGGCACACAACTAGTGCTGGTTGGCCATGGCATAGGCAAGAAAAAAAACCTGAAGCAGTCCTTGCTCTCTGAATGGAAATGCAACACAAAAACGTTATGCAAATCCACCTCTCTAATTCTCCATTAACAGAGGTGTCAGGTTTTTTAATTGACGCAGTGGCATCCCAGGTATGTTCCATGGACACCAGGATGGGATTCATCACACCTGATTTTAGAGATCAGTAATGTAGACAAGTATGTCTGAGGTAGCCAGCCTTGACTCCCATGATAGTCAGTAGAGAGAAATTGATGCACTTGCAAGGCTTAAGTTGTCTGATCTATTTTGTATGCATACTTTAGGATGGGCAGAATCACATGCAGAAGAAACTATTTCCCCTCTATTAACCATAAAATTTTCAAGTCCAACACAATTGCAGATGTCTACATCATAAACATTTACAGCGGTGAATCAGACAGATCTAACCCCATGTCTATGTAAGTGTGGTATCTTCAACCAAACTGGTGGTGGTTCATCTGAAATCTCTGTGTTCAGACTGTGTTAATCTACAATAAAATCACTGTATATGCTTCAAATTCTTTTGTATCTCATATAATCACTTGCACTTTGTCAAAACAACCCCCCAGAATAGCTCGGGATGATTTTTTTCTTCTTCATTTATTTTAAGAAATGTTAAGACTTGGTTAACATGTTGCCAAGCTGGCATTTGATGGACTGGGAAGGAGTGAAAGGAGTGAAGAATGAGGGGACCCATGATGGCATAATTTAATTGTCCAGACTTATGAGTGGTCAAGTTAGGATGGAATTAATGCAGCTGCCCTTGCAGCTTGAACACTGTCAGGGAAGAGACCTTATTCCTCTTGGTGACTTGTATGCTCGTGTAGGAAGACTAACTGCATCTTTTCAAAGTTTCAACCCTGCAAAGTGTTTCTCGGAGGCTGCTCTAGAACAATGAAACCTTACAAAGACATTATACCACCTCCCACAGCAAAAGTCGCATTTATGCTGGTACTGTAGACACTTCAATGGAACTAATTGGTTCCTGTTTAATGTTCTTCAAAATCAGACTAAATTTTATGTATTTTTCAGTATTTCCGGGTTTATAGGCACATTTCAACCATTAAAATATCACTGCAGGAACTTGATTTGAATTATCAGACAACTGTTTACACAGTAACCAGATTTTTTTTTTTTTTCTGGGGGTAAAATAAGCTCTTTGGCTGTTACTTGAATTGCATAACTTCTGCACCATCTGACTTGCTAATGAGCTTGTCACCTACATACATTAATGCCAAGTATCTAATGTCAAGGACACGTATCATGTTGGTACAGACTGTGTAGTCCAGAAGCTGATATGCTCACTCTCTGGGGCAGGCATCTGTCTAGCCAGTGTAAGCAGCATGCCCTGCTGTCATTCCAGAGGGGAAAAATGCTAAGTGACAGCTTAACAAGAATTGAAACAGTGTGTGAGGCATAACAGAGAACAGTGGAAGAGAGAAAAAGTAAAATATGGTTCTCTCAGAAACCTCTCATTATTTCATGAGAACCCAAATTTAAATGAATATATTTTGTCCTGCCTTCTTGCCAAAGAAAATTTAACTAATGCATCAGAAAACAAGTTTGTTTTACAGAGTAAACAGTGTTATTATTAATTCATTTCCTTCTTAGTAAAAAGTGCCAGACAGAGCCTATCACTAAAAAAAATACATTTACTATTTCCAGAGTATTTCATCATTCTATCCAACTAGCTGAAGAGGTCAGCAGGTTGTAACCTACACGATGTGAGAAATGACTAAATTAAAATACAGAAATTTGATAAAGCAGTGCCAGAGAAAGCTGACTAGTCAAACAGAACAAGGAAGGAGCACTGGATCCCAGCTTTGGCCAGAAAGCATGTGGGGGACACTCTTAAAACGAGACTCAGGTCCAAAGGTGGAAGTGAAAGAACTATGGCTAATCCTTGTGCAGAATCAAACCGATTAGCTTGATAGTGAAGGGGAAGTGGGGTGGTTATTAAAAATGAAGTAGGATATATTGCGTTTTTGTTTGCTTTTCAAGGGAATCATGCTGAACCAGTTTCAACTAACCTGGCTTCCATAGTCATTCTAGCTCTTCTCTGACTTCCATTTGTTCTTCACCTTGCTTGCATAGTTTCTTTTAGTACTAAGGCTCGTTGATTATTGTTATTTTTTTCTTGACATCATGACGTCTGTGAAGCCTTCTGCTCAAGGCTATGATTCAAGATTTACCATGGCTTAATACTTCCCTTTCTCAGGAAAGTTTCTGAAGGTGTGCAAGGGCCTGACTCCTTCCTCCACCACAAGTTCAGGCCAGGAAGCAGAGTCTGGGTCCCTGTCACTGTGGCACTCACTCTTTGGGGTCATTTTCTGCGGTGCTCCAGCAGTCTGCCTCCAGCCTTTCCTGCAGGCCTTCTTCTGTTGGCCAGCAGCATTCTCAGCTGTGTTCAGAGGTCAAGTGACCCTTTTGGTGATCTTTGTCACTCTCTTTGAGCAAGATGGTTTATTTGCAACCTAGACACAGCAATGCAAGCTTTATTCAAACATTTGCAAAAGCCTGGCTGCAATATCATGATGGTCAGCATATGGAAGCAGGCAGAATTTGTCTACTTTTGCTGGAAAAAAAAGCTCTTTTCTGCTGTGGTTAGACTGCCACCAATATTCAGGCTAGTTAGTAAAATAAAAGCTACAACGATGTCAGTCTGCAACTGCAGTGCAGACATAGCTAATGTCACATTAACGATTCATGTATGTGAGAAGCTGAAATGCAATGCTGATTTTATTTGATATTGTTGGTACTCATCAGAAATCCACCTCCTGATGGGGCATACTTATTTTTCAATAAATATCATGTATTGCAGAGAACTTGCACAGCAGGGAGTCACGACAATCTCTCTCTTGGTAGCTTTTGCTAAATAGGCTGTGGGCACGCATCTCTCTCTTATTCAGGGTCATATTTTCTTTACTTTGTTTTCAGTTGTGCCTATTCCTTATATTTTATTTTATTGTTCATTTTCTTTTTGTCAGTTGTAATTTTCCAGGTCACTTTGTTCAGACACCTTTTACCATATGTGAAGATACTCTGCGGATAGGATATACACAACTTACAAGTACAGAATGGTTATTTAGTGGCTAACAGAAATCTAAGATAGCAATGATTACTTTACTATTCAGCTAAGTGTTAGTGAGCTCACCACAGAGCCTTCACCAGTCAGCAGTCATGTGGGGTAGGGCTGGACTTCACTGCTAAGCAGAGTGTGTCCTCAGTGGTGCTGAGCTGCTGTTTTCCAAATCTCTGGTTTTCCCTTTAGGATTTTATCCCTCCCAAGGTTCATGTTTTTCCTTTTGAACCTTCTTCCTTGAGCTGCCAACAACCTGACTCAACATCTAAGTGTCTACAATTTTACCTTCCTTGTCTCACTTGCTTCTGCTCGACATATCTTCTCAGCGATCTTTCTCACAGCTTCACAGATTCCTTAGCAGCTTGGCCAAGGTTATATTGCTGGGCTCTATCAGAGCTGGGCCTCGGACTGCAGAGTGCCAAATCCCTCAGAGGGGTGGGAGTTGCATTTCAGCACATCACTCTTGATGTTGGAATGTCTGGCCATTTCTAGAAACAGTGAGGACCATGAAGAGATTTGGAGGTTTTCCTGGGTAGGTGAAGGCTTGTTAGGAGATATCGGTTGGCTTCCAACAGGTGCTTTTCTGAACTTGCAGTCCTTTGTGGTTTATTATTCACTACTAACTCTCTTCCTTGGGCCCTTTTGCTTGTTCTTTAAAATTATCCCAAATCCAAAGTATTCCTCTCCCAAACAAAACAGTTACTTGGCTTATGTTCATTTATCACTGATGAAAGAGAGCATATACCTAGCCGAATATTCACCATCTTTGCAGTTCATGAGTCTACCATTTCCTTTGCCTCTTATCAGAAGGAAGAAATGTTTGGACTCCTCCAAGTACTTGGGCTGCTTCTATATCTTGTTTCTCTCTGTGGGGTGGAAGTTGGCTATGTTGGGATTCAGTGAGATTGCGGTATGTCTTTTAATCAAGCTGAGGTACTTATCCACCTTTAGCTGCCAAACCCAAATTCCAGTGTAGCTCTGTGGAGGCCTTTATAAAGCTTTGTGGGAGTCCTGAGCTAACAGGGTTAGAGCTGACCTCGGTGTGTTGCCCATGCTTCTATCTGCAGTTCTGGTCTAATACAAGAGGAGGGGAAACTCCTTGGAGGCTTCCTCTCTGCTCAGTGACGGTGGAGACAAGACAAAGTTTGTCCTAGAGCTTGTTCAACATCATAATAAGCATGAGTTTTGTTCTTTATCCCTTGGTAGGTTTTGTAGTAGGACTCAGATTATAAACAATTTTAGGTAAGGCAACAGCTTTTTCAGGTCTGTATGTGAGATTTGGGAAAGGAACTGTCTTGTATCAGTGTATTTAAGACATGCATCTTGTGTTGTGTCTGTAAAACGTCATTCAGCACATTGGACCAATTAACCTTGGAAGTTTCCTTCCAGAAGAAAGCATCCTATACATTTGCTTGTAGACATTTAGCTTCCAAGAATCTCTAGCTCTGATTCCACTAGAGACAGGTCTTTGAAAGGATTGTATGCATAAAAGAACATGCATTTTCTTGATTTCTGCTTGAAAGACACAATGCAAAACTAAATTGTACTTATACTATATTTAACTGAAATGACAACTTCCTGATATGTATAGTTATCTACGCCTGGCTAGATTTAAGAAGTGTTCCATGTATTTATTTTTTATGTTTTCCTTTTTTCCCAGTAGTGAATTTACTCCAAGGGACACATCAATTTTGCAAGCCAAAGTAAGGAAGCACTACCTCCTTTTTCAGCACATGCTATAAAAATGGAAGAAGCAGGTTTTGATAATAAACATTTGCTATTGTAAATGGGCCAAAGTGCCAGTGCTTGACAATCACATTAATCATGGTGAGAGGGCAGGCTTATGCAACCCGACATTTTGCTCTGGAAGTGCTTGGGCATGCATTTCCTTCTGAGACAGATCTGTAGTTTGAAGAACGGCTGGTTGCTACTAGTCATCAGTGTACACTGTCCATTTTGAGCAGTGAATTCAGAGCTATTCAGCCTCAATGAATCCTGACAAGCAGAAATGGAGCCATATTCTATTTTCTGATGTGTCTTCTCTCATTACACATTGGTGCTCGTTTGACAGCTTCTCTTCCTGCTGTCATAACTTCTCCTGTCATCCAGCTTCCAATGGACTCAAAACAAAACTCTGAATTTTTTATTAACTAATGACTGCTGATATTCAGGGCTTCCTCACTCATATTATCAGTGCGGAGTTCTCCTAATTCCTTTTTATACCATATGATGGCACAGATGCCGTTTTTGCAGTAGTGAGTTTCTTTGGCTTTCCACGGGGCTTATTGTATATTGCAATAGTGTGCAGAGTTTGTATTTATCAGGTGAATATCATTGCCAATGGAAACCAAAGCATTGCAACAGGAGATATTTGAGGTACTACACCCAGTCTGAGAATGACTGACATCAATCATATCTCTGTCTTCAAGTAAATAACATATGAATGTTTAGTTAATTAAAAAAGTAAACAGAAGTTGCAGTGTGTGTTTCATACCAGTCTCATATGACATTGTAGCATTTTGCTCTAAATTTGATGAAGAGATTGGAAGGTATATTTGACAAGGACTTTTTTTTCCCCACATACTATCCTGACAGCTTTACGATATATGAAGTCATAATAACAAATTTCTGGTGAGATATAAAAGCTACTATTAATCTAAGTTATTCTACCATTTCCCAAGTAAGACATGAGACAATTCCAAAAGCATTGGAGTTGTCCTAACAATTTCCAGCTTTGCCATTATAAATAATCAGAGAGTATTCAGTCTTGGGGTTAAACTTCTTTGGTGAAAAGATGCCCTGTACCTAATACCAGAGAATTCTTTAAATTATTTAACAAATATTCCTAAACTTTGGAACCACTCATGTTAATCTGTTTTTTACGGATGTCAGACATTGCCACATATTTCTGTTATTTGTCAGCCCTGTACTGCCACTTCAGATCTAGTCAGTGACTAGACTCGAGGAAGTACTGTGACTGGGGAACTAATCACCAGAAAATCTATAGAGTATATTTAAAGAAGTTGCTATACCCTGAATGAATTAAAGAAGCAAGCAAGTACAAGAAGGAAAAAAGAATACCGTGCACTTAGATGTCATCTGATTTTTCAAGGATTTGAACATTGAAGCTCCATTTGGCTTCGATAGGAACTGGGGTTATTCAAATCAGTGAAAGTCAATCCAGCAGAATCTAGATGGTGACAGTCAGTATCCATTTGTGGCTCATTACTTCTCAAATCATGTTACAGAATAAAACAATATTTTAAAATGAGTCATCTTTTGTATTCAATGAAATGCTTCATGTATTTTTTGTGAAAAATTGAGAGTTTTCAGTCTTTCTAAAATAAAAACCTATACAAAAACTCCCTCTAAAATGTGATTAATAGACACAAATTTTGGTCATATAAAAATACTAATTACTTCCAACTATTGAATTACGCAAGACAATTGCGTATCTCATAATGTTTAGACTATGACAACTGGAAAGCAAAGCTGAAGTTTGGAACTGGTAAGAGATATTTAATGGAAAAAAGACATTGAATCAGCATCCTAGGATTTTTCTGAGCCTTGGGATCACAGGATGTTCCGCACCAGCTGTGGTAGGGGGGAGGTGAAAAAAAGAGACGGTACAGGGTCCTTTCTGCATCTCAATGAGAAAAACTTGACAACAAATGTCTTAATAAGATAAATGCTTCAATAAAACAGAATGAGAAGAGAGAGAGTGAGTAAATCTTATGTCCTTTTGGGTACTGGGCACCCCCCATTTGTGCAGCATCAGAGCCCAGATGGATTTGCCCACAGTGCACAGGTCCTGTCCGTGGAGAGGAGCCCTCCCTTTTAGCCATTCAAGCTATGATATAATGTCCTTATAAGAAAACAACTGTATTTGTAAAGGGTGTTCTCATGAAAACTTCTTGCTGCCCTGTTAGGCAAAGGCAAGGCCACATGGGTGGCTTTGTTACACCGAGCTGAGCTCATCGTGTGGTGAACGGTTTGTGCAGCACAAGGCAAGGGCTGTATCTGTCCAGGTTAACTGCAGTGTGGATCACTGGCTCACAAATGTGTAACAGTCTCCCAGACAGGAACAATATATAGGGTTAGGGTTTCTTTGGTCAGGGAAGCAAATTTAACCTTTACCATCCCTTTTCACTATTTTCTTAGACTCAGAAAGGCTGGAAATTGATGAAAAGAACATAAAGCTTTGAATAAATACAAGTTTAAAGTATTAGTCTAAGAATTTTATCTTCTAAGCAAATTGAGTTCAATTGTAGCTGAAATATTTAGAGCAGAAAGAAACAGACACCACTTTAGCCAATGCAATTTTGAGTAGAGTTGAGTAGTATGATCAACTACACCTGGGAAAAAAAAGTAGACTAAAGCCATTTAAGAGAGATAAGGCTGGAGAAAGAGAAAAAGAATCAGAATCCTAACTATTAGGACTGAAAAGATAGTTATATGTAAATAATTAGAAAGGAAAAATTGTGTGTGCAGGCACGTTTTGTATAGTACAGCAAAGCAGAAGACCAAAGGTTTGTACATGTCTCAGAATACAATGACATACAAACACAGAACAGCTAAAGTTGCTTTGTTGGATAATAGAAAGTGGTGAAGGAGCTGGAAAATGGGAGTGCTGGAGAGCTGCAGACACAGGGGATTTACAGAGATGGTCGGGGAAAGCAGCAGCTCTGAGGGAGTTAAGGTGCCTTGGCAGACAGGCAGGCCAAAGCCATGCGGTTGTGAGCTGCAGAGGAGGTGAACACAGCCTGCGAGACAGTCAGGAGACCCTGGGTCTGCAAAGGTGTTTGGGTCCTTACAAAGGTACCAGTGGTCTTTTGCTGCTCCCCCGTGATGCTCTCAAATCTACAGGGGCCACAGGTCTGGAATGGATAATGAGCATAGCCTACCACACACCCCTCCTGACGGTGACATCAGGAAGATCTCCAAGAAATTTCCCCTTTGTTCCTCTCCAAGAGTTTTTTTTAGCATTTGGACCTGAGGTACCTAGATGAAATAACACAATGCCAGTGTAAATACTTGTTATACACTGGCACTGTGGTAACTGAGCTATCCAGTTGGTGATAGGACAGAAAAAAGTAGGAGCTACTAGGATGTGATTTAAAAGCGTGACAAAAGCCCCCTAAATGGCTATTTTTGATGTGTGCAGAAGTCCAATTTCAAATGATTTACAGGAACTGAGTATGTGAAATTGTTGATGTGACATTTTGAGTTTCTCTTCTCCGTGTCTGTTTTGTGTAATGATTGTTGAGTTATTCTGCCTGTGTATGGTGAGAAGAAAACAGATTTTTTACTCTAGCTCTGAGCTATGCTGCAGGCAGATGGGAGTATTTTCTTGAAATAGAAAATGGCCACAATAAACAAGGAAATATAGATGAGGCTAATCATGATGGCTTCCATCAGGCATGTCAGTCCTGCACTTATTGCCTGATTTATCAGAACATTGTGGATGTTTCCTTTTCCCTAAGACATCTGGCTTGCAAAGTTGTCAATGGGTAATAACTGATTTTGAAAGTTTTAGTTAATTTTAAAACAGGAGAATTTTTGCAGTAACATTTTTGAGAAGTAAATTGTTCTCCTGAATAGCACTGGGGCAGTTTATGCATATCACAAATATGTCTAATCATTGATTGTTCCTCCATATAGATTCCAGTACTGCAATTATTTCAATTTAGGAGTCTCTTACTCTGATTCGTTATTGGTCATAATGTTTTGTACGCATCCATTGCTACCCCTTCATCCAGGAATCCTTGAGTATTGAAATTAACTACAGATGGGTCCAAACCACAAATTTGAGACTCATATCTGAGTTGTCCTCTTTCTCCCATTCACTGTGAGAGCTTTTTCCTTATGGCTTTAGTTCAACTCCATCCACTAGCCACACGAAATCATCATTTTGACCAATGCAGAAGCAAGTAGGAGATATGGTACAGAAGGTTTTTGTTACAGGCAGTTGCAGCGGTAGCTTTTCTGGTGGGGTGTGGGATATGGATGGAGAGTCAGCAACAGCTACGTCACTTGTTCATTCCACACTTCCCAGTGGTATCCCATTCACAGATAAAAAGTCCCGTAAATAAAGGAAAAGGCTACCAAGACTTGTTTCTTGCCCCCAATAGCAGTCTTTTCTAAATGTTTAAAAAAAATATGCAAGAAATCTTCAAGAAAATTACAGGACAATCCATGCAAAGAAATGTTTCTTCATAAAGTTGACTAGTTTAAGGATGGCTTACATGGAAAAATAGTACTACCAGTAATTTTATTTGTAAAGTTGAATTTGGACTTGTAAGTTGTAAAGAGCTCTTTAAAAAGTATATAAAATTTACATTATCATCACTGAAAAATACATTTATTCAATGTCCAGAACAGATCTTCTTTTAAAATTTATTTTAAAATTTCCAGTTAATAATGGATATTAATTTCCTTTGTTTAAGACTTTTAAATTTAATTTAAACTTCATCATGGAATTTATCCCTCAATTTAATTTTATATTTATCCCACAAGTATTGTCTTTTTTGTAACTTCATACTGCATTATATAATCACATTGTTCATTAATTTCTGATATATACATTTCATTAACAGCAAATCCTTATGTTTGTAAATGCATTATTATTATTAATTCTAGACCAAAACATCTCTTATTTAATAAATCATAAGGATATTCTGTCAAAGGCTTTCTTAATACACATTATTGTATTTGCTATTTTTAGTACAAAAATCTATATTTGATTCTTTTCTCAGGGAAGAGTGAGAATGGGAGGAAGGAATCAGTGTAATCAAACCTAGATTGTGTACTGTGCTTATCAACATTGTGTCTGTAGCATTGGCTGTAGATAAAAGCAATTATATTTTGATTTATATCAATGTTTAAAATAAATGGCCACTGACTGATTTAAGTAAAGGCTCAGATAGATAAGTGATTTCTCACAACTGTAAACCTTATATTGCTGGAAGAACATGGAAGCAGTTTTGCTGGTTTTCCAAAATCAGACTTTTCTCATGGTCAGTGCACTGTGGCATAATTAGTTGCTGTGCATTAGCATGCAACAAGTATGCTTAAATCTCAGTGAGGACAGGTAATGACAGCTCCACATACCTCTCACTTGCAGTGAGAAGGATTTTCTTGCTATATTTTTCCACCACTCCATCCTGAAGCTTTTCCAGTGAAAGGAGATGACCTGAGATTACATTATCCTCCAGGTGACCAGAGATATGCTAAAAATATCAGCGTGTCTATTCTGCCCTGCCTATAGTGATTTAGAAAATGAAAATGAAGAAGATTATCACAGGAAAGCACAGATAACAGCACCAGTATTTTGGGATGTTTCTTCATTCTTCCTTTTCTTTTCTTTTTTTCTTTTTAATATAGTTTTTGATTCTGAGCAAAATATGGGACTGAAGTACCAGATAGGAGAGTGACTATGACCATCTCAGTTAAGATCATGAAACATGGAAACCTCCTTAGAAAATCCATTCCTTTATCATTTTCAGACAGCCTTTCACTCTGTGTGTTGAAGACTTTACATAAATAACCTCAAATCTACCCGTTTCTAGACAATATTTTTGACAAGTACTTTGAAATTGCAGAAATTCAGATGAATCCCAGTTCTTGTATTTTCACAGGCCCTGTACTTATGCTGGATGCATAAGGGGTTAAATCATAATTTAGAAGTGCCTCTGTGTTCTTGCAATTACCTGCATTTCTTATATACTGTATTTTATTTTTATTGAGTATAGGAAGAGCACTCTTTTTTTTCCTGTCAATTGCTTTTGGAGGAGGACATTTAACAGTGGCATTAATGGCTTGCAGCTTGGAGAAATTTTCTCATCCCGAGGGCATTGGATATTACAACAATTGACACAGAGGTGCTCACATCAGCAACGTTGTGCTTCTCACTTTCACTGCTAGTGGCATTGATGGCCAGCTTAGAGGGGGCTAGAGAATATCAAGTGAGGAGCCTGGGGACAGAAGTGGCAGCTTTTCTTCTTTTTTTTTTTTTTTTTTTACTTTAGATTTATACATTTTAAGTCACTCCTCATTGGTGTCTGGGAAAGACTTCTAGCAGAAAAATACACAAGAGAAAAAGTAAAATTGTGGAATGCACCAAACAGGAGGTCCTGGTGGTGATAAAATCGATCCAAGAAAATAATTAATTAAATATTGCAAGTGCCATTTTTGTTTCCCATTCCAAGCTGGTGTTTTAACAATGAATTCACTATGCTCAAGAATATGTCTTTGCAGAACAACAGAATTAATGTTTCTCATTTGTTTCTCTTTATTCTTTATAGAAAGCAGGAGGAGCCAGTAATAAATTTCTTATTGATTCCCCAGTAAGGAAAGATCACCCAAAATTTGCTTATGTCTGTTTTTGTTGCTCTTCCTATATATACCACAACTTTTAAAAAATTGTAACAAGTGACAGATGGCAGTGATGGAGTCACCTATGAGCCAGATGGACTAGAGGCCTGGGGCAACATAAAGTAGGACAGCATGAAGTAGTCAAAAGGCAAAAAGTGGTTGCCTCAAGATTAAAGCCAGCTTTGCAAAATTTTACTCCTCTAGTCATATGGGGTGAGTGACTACATTTTTTCATTATCTTCAAAGCTTCTGCTTTTTGCCACAGCAACTAAAAGCAGGGATAGTGCGACACATGTTCCATCGCTGAAGCACATGATTCAGATTTTCAGTTAGGAAAAGTGGGTTCTATTCTTCTCTAAATTTATATTTTGTTCATGATTCCTTTATCAGCAGATCATATACATAATTTAATGTCTTGTGGTGCAAGTATAACAAATATTAAAGTATTAGTGATCAAAAAAGAAAAAGATGAGCACCTACGAGAAATGACTCCAGTTCCCCCTACCCTTGCCTGGTGGTTGTGTGTGTTTGTTACAAACAAGAACATGATTTTGGTCAAACTCCTGAGTTTGGCAGTATCAAGTTGGGTTTTGATGTTCGCTATGAGACTATGGTAGGATTGATGGACATCGGTGACTGCAACATTATCACAGTGTCAGCAGGACAGGAGTTCTGCAGCCTTGGACTCAGAGTAGGGCAGAGGACTTGTGGCAAGATGTAGGACTTCTAGAGCTAAAGGAAGGACCTGTCATGGCTTCAGTAAAAGCATAAAGAATTAGGTATGTTGTGTTGCAGATATTCACTGCTCGGTTACAAAAATACTTGGAGAATTAAGGGCAAATATTTTCAAGTTTTCAATAGATGGAGCAGAGATTAAGAGGGTTTATATTTCTACTGTGTGTGACAGAAGGTGTTACTTGATCAGCAAGCTATTTTCTTCATAGCGATTTCATTTAAAATCATACAGAAGAAAACATTCTATTGAAATTAACTCTGGTTATCAATTAATATCCAGTACTGGATATTGCTTAGAATTTTTTTGTATATTGTCTTTTCTGAAGTGAGGTGTAAGATGGGTATGCAGTAGTTCAGGATTCTTTTTCTGTTTAATGTAAGAATTCATACATGAGCCAAACATTTACGTGTCTGCCACTTCAGAAGAGAATCGTGTTGTGCATATTGAGTGGTGGATCAGCAGCCATTAGTGCCACTAGCAATAAACTGCCATGAGAGGAAGCTCACTTAAACTGTCAGCATGCTGGCGATGGAGAGCCTTTATTTTGTAAGAAAAAGTTTTCCAAACTTGGTTTTCAGATCAGCAGTTCTTTAAAAGGTTGTGAAAGCCTTTTTTAGCATTCAAGAGCTTTTACGTTTGTGCTATTCAGATCAAATAATTCAGTAGGTGTCATTTCCTTTCTTGAGGTAATTTGCCTTGGAAATTGTGTTGAGTTGCGGTTGCCTTAACCTGCTTGGAGACAGGTGTTTCTAAGGTTAGCTACATAATGACACAGCATTGCTTACCCAGGAGCATGACAAATCTACAAAGCAGGACCCTGGAACATCCTAGGAAATGCCCAGCTCCCCTGTATATCCCTCCTGTAGCCATGTCGTGGTTTAACCCGAGCTAGCAATATAACCACCATAGCCACTCGCTCACTCCCCATCCTCCCAAATAGGGGAGAGAATCAAAAGGGGAGGGAGAAACTTGTTGATTGAGGTAAACACAGTTTAATAAAATACCACTAATGTATTACTACTAATAATAATTTATATGAAATGGAAATAGAATACAAAATAAGAGACACTCAGTGCAATTCCTCACAAACTCCATCTGCACTGAGCAGCCAGTCCCAGGAAGCAGCACTTGGTCCTGATCCCAGAGAGAGAAGAGGGAGCCGGAAGATCCCGACTCTCCTTAAGCATGAAGCATGATGCTAATGGCATGGAATATTCTCATTGATCAATCTGGATGTTGGTCAAGGTCTGCCCCATCCATGCCCCCCTTCCCAGTTGCCTCACACCTGTGGGCAGAGCTCAGAGGCCTTGGCTCTCAGACTACAGTAATTAAAAACATTAACTCTGTCCCAGAGTGTTATCTTCTTGTTCTCAAACTAAATCCAAACAATGACCATGCTAGCTACAAAAAAGAAAGGTTTCTAACTGCATGAAGAAAATTAACTTGTTTTCAGTTAAACCAGCACAAGCCAGAAAGGAGTAGAGGGAGCTGTGTAGGCAGCATTGAGAGGTGGCAGAACATGGGCCAAAGGAAGTAGAAATGTCCTCTGGGGGCTATAGATGGCACTGAAGGCTCTTGGACACACTGACTCTCCACAGATATTTTGTCAGCTATGTTAATTGATGTAAGACAAAGTCTAATGTCTTTGCAGAAGTTCACAATACGGCATGAGGGTCCAGTTCAACGACTTTCTGAATCAATGTAAAGCAGGGCAATCAAAAAACAGGCAGTATCATTATTATGGTGGCCGACACTGATTTTATGCTCTTATAACACTCTGTAATCACAGCTCCGATTTACACAGCAGCTCGCACTGTAAATCCTGCCCAGTATGTTTTGTGTCATTTCCCTTTTCTTATTTTGTACTGGTTTATATGGGAGTATACTGCGACAAGATATACAACAACCAGTATAACAAACATCTTGACCACAGAGCAATTTCTGCCACGGTGGATGTGATCCCGAGGCTCTGAATCATGTTTGCTGAGCAAGTAGTTGTGGTGGTTCAGGACACGATGGTCCTGTGGAGCAGAATAATCTTCTGCTGGAGGTTGTCACAGCAGCTTCACTGGCTGCTGGGAAGCTGGCAGTTGCCTTAGCTGGTCCAGTTTGCAAACCAGTGTTCCAGCAGAGGCAGCTTAGTCTCTTAGAAGCCCTGTGCATTGGAGTGGCTGACATGGGAACAGGCTGCTTTTTAATGCTTTTGGTATGGGAGTGGAAGCCTTCAGTAGAGGCAAGGAAACAAATGGCAGAGGTTGATCAGGTTTTAAACCACCACAGTGAGTTACCAGCAGTCATCTGTTAGAGCTCAAGCACCCTGCAGACCACAGTAGATGGCATTACAGGAAAAAAAAAAAGGCTCTTCTGTGGCCAGCAGCATCAAGAAAGCCTGATTTTCTACAGATTTTTTGTGCTGTTTCCATTAAATGCTCCTCCACTAGCATTTTCTTAGCTACTTTGCATGCTCCAGGGCTTGTCTCTCAGCCCTCAGTATCCCCCCACAATGGTCTTTCTGATCACATATGTTGGCTGCAAATGCAAATTCTTTCAGGTAAAAATGGAAAAAAAAATTGTGAGCAGGAAATATATTGTATAGCCTGATTCTTCATCTGATCAGATAGCTTGACACTATTATTAGATTAAAAAAAAATCTATTGAAGTGGCTTTTTCAATAGGAATAGTGTTTTAAAATAAATGAAGTTAAAAGTGTCAGGTAGCTATTGAGTTCTGAGCATTCTGGAGGAAGGAAGCATCCTATGATCATCTTAAAGTCCATCTTGGCAAAAGAGCAGAAGCTTCTGGTTTATTGTTAAAAATACCATAGAAAAAAAATGGGCTTAGTCTTTTACAGAAAAAAGTATATTTTTTTTCCAGAGGGAAGAAAATATTTCTAACTAGCTCTACCCAGTTTGCCTCTACTGAAATAAATTTAGGCTGGAACAAAACTAGGTAAGTAGAAGGGGAAGGATGAGGTTTTGTGAAGCACCCTACCTCTGTCTAAACACACTAACTCTCAGAAAAATACAGGGCTATACCTTGGTAACTCACTTGACACCTGCGAAAAGAAATAGACTTGAAGCAATTGCTCCGCCTTCTCAGAAGTCTGTTTTATAGGGTACTTACCAGCATGCAATTGTTTCTGCTTTTCCATACTTGACTCGTTGGAAACCAAAAGCTGCAGGATGAGACAATATGCATTTTGATCAGGCGAGACTGGCACAGAAACTGAATCCCAGTACATGTACAGCAGACCACTTAGTGAAACAGGCTCTGTAAAAATAGCTTATTTATTCCTCAATCTCTGCGTTTGTGTTAAGGTCAAGAATAACTTCAGTTTATTCCATTTATGCAGATGTAGCTGTTGAATCTTCCAAGAGAATTGGAAAAGGAAAATAAAAGTGGGGGTGAGAGAGAGGCACAGAAGTGAGAGAAAGAGGAACGTGTGTAAATGTAATAGAGACATAAATTAAGACTGGACTGAGACAGATGAGGAAACAAGCACAAGACAATAATGGTGGGAGAGGAGAATTTCTTAAATGAAAGTAGACAAAACTGTGAAAAAGAAAATCTATGGAGAGAAATCAGAGAAAGGAAAGGCATGAAAAGGGAAAAAAAAATAAAGCTTTCCATTATAAAGAAAATTTCAGATTTAGTATGTGTCGTATGCAGCAACTGACATGATCAGTTACCAATAATTTTTACTTCTATTACTTTAGCTCATATTCATGGATAGAATTGTAATGTCTGAAGTGGTGGGAAGACACACAACAAAAACGTGTGTGTGCTAGAGAATTTGCAATCTGAAGTTAAAACAAAAGACACTATATGATACAGACCAAAGGAGAACACAAAGAAATGTTTAGACAGCAGTAACTGAAGGTGTTAAACAGGCCTAATTAATGTCAGGTGTTTCTAAATGTCACAGAAGATTCTAAGTGGGAATTTAAAGGACAACAATGAGGTAGATTTGAAGGCAGTTATTGAAAGGACTTCTCAAGCATGAAGAGCAATAAAGAAGAAAGACCCCGGGTGTAAAAGAGGCAGGTGTGACTGATTGGCTGGTGTGTCATGAGGAAACCAGCAAATGCATTTTGATGGTCATTTTGATGGTCAAGAGAGCAAAGTGGAGAATGACTTTCAAAATGGAGATGACTAAATTGTGTTTGAGTCTGACGAGAAGAACATGCTAGTGAAGAAATAGAGAGGTGAAAGGGTGGAAGGATTATGTTGAATTTTGAGTTTTGCAGTGCTAATCTCAATGGACATGAGCAGCACAAAACTGCATTCACAAAGACTGAAGAAACTGATGCTACAATAACAGAAATACAGAATGATGAGAGTTTGGGCAAGTCATTCAACTGGGTGGTTGGATGAGGCCTGTATTGAATATTTTTCTATAGAAAGAAGTACTTAGATAGAGCCTTGGGGCCCAACAGAGATGTGAGTCAAGAATGGTGCTCTGTTTGTGGTCCTGAGTAAGAGATGAAAAGGTGGGACTATTGGAAATTATTTATGAGGAGCGTAAGGAGAGAGATCAACGGTGAATGTATATCCAGTGCATGTACAGCTTGTCGAGGTCTGGGGCCTAGGTCAAAGACTTGCGATGTAAAGCACAATTTTTACATTGTCTTCATTCAATGGTACACAGAAAACATAGGCTGTTTACTCAACAGATGTGCTTCTTTCTAGTGGAACCATTTAGGAGTGCACACTACATTACTGTGGCAGATTGTTATTCTGAAGAATTACTGGTTTGAACAGCATCTTCTGATTTTCATTATGCATTTGAATCTCAGCACAAGATGGATTAATTGAGAAAGTCTTCAGGAAAGGGACCAGGAGAAAACATGTTCACAATTATGTTGGTGTTTGGACACCCAAGATAGTAACAGACAGTAGGAGAAAAAGTTGTTTCATCTGAGGACTATGTAGGGACGTGCTGGAGCTGACCTTGAAATTCAGACCTTTTGTTCGTGGAAACAACACTGAGGCCCAGGAATCCTGTTCCACCCTTTCATCATCAGAAGAGTGATGTAACTAAAGCTTTATCAAAGCAGCCACAGGTTTTTCCCAGCAAGTGAAGCTCAGAACCATAGACATGAAATGACTTTAAGAACTGGGCTGAAATATGCTCTGGTAAATGTTTCCAACAGCCTTAATTGGCATTAAACATATCTCTGTGGTGTGCAGTAAAGTCGCCTGGAATTTTACCAGCAAATTGATTTTCTCATGATTATCAGGGTGTGTTAGGAGTTCCAAGGCAGAGACAGTTTTTAGGCTATTTTGGCAAAATGTTCTCAAGCCAGTATTTGAGGCTTTATGTGGTCACTCCTGCCACTATCAGGATTGAAATGAAAATTGATGTGTAGAAATTGTGTAGAAATATGCTATCCATCTGAGACTACACTGGGAAAGTAAAGAGGAAAATGGAATATCTAAGGGGAGTAGAAGAATGAAAAGCGACTCTTTTATAAACTTGTGCTTGTTTTCAGAAAATTAAAATTAGTTTACTCTTTCTTGGCTGTCATTCTAAATACCAAAGTAAATTTTAAATTGTAAAGGTCTGTGTATTAAACAAACAAAGAAACAAACAAGCATTACTGAACAAAGCAGGAAATCAGTCATAGTTGAAGTTTTTTTCATAAAGTTTGGTGAATAGTTTTACTGAAATAGTTCAAATATACCTGACCATCTTCTGTGAAGAAGACTGAAGATATTTTCTTCTGAAAACTTGTAGCTGGTCTTTTTCATTCTTCAAATAAATATTCCTATCTATTGTGTGTATGCGAACTGAATATAATGATAAGACTGACTTCTATTTCAGTTAAACATGTTATCTTTAAGTGGATAATCATCAACATTGTTTTTGAGATGTTACCGTGGATTTTATTTTGCACTGTCACAATAATTTTCTTTGCCTATTTTTCACTGCTTGTTTTCTAAAAACATTTATTCAGAAGTGACATTTTTATGCCTTGTGCTACTATTGTACATCTTCATGTTGCTGGAAAACAGAGGCAGATAGGTATGAATTGATCATCCTGAACAATTCTGCTGTTCAGTATAAAATATAGGTATTACAGATCTGCAAATTCTGCAAACTTAAAAAAAATACTGGCTACACAGTTGTATCTTAGATCTTAGAAGAAACATTTGCTTTTGGTTAGCCAGTCTTCTTTTTGTATTTATTTTCAGTAGACTTTCAAATACTTGGCTTTCTGTACATGGAATAGTCCAGGATTGGTACATCACATGCCTGAGTATTCAGAAGTGGAAAGGTACATATTTATAAAATAAGACTATCAAGATAGTGGGAGAACAGACTCCTTAGAACAAGTCCTTAAGTCCAATTGCTGGGACCTTTAAAATAGTTGGATTAAATTATTTTTGTTGTTCGTGGTTTTGTTTGTTTGTTTCTTTTTTTTTTTTTTTTTTTTTTTTTTGGAAGTCACCAGGTTAGTGTAGCATCTTAACACTTCCCGAACTTTTTCTTGCCCTGGTTCAGGTTACGTACATGTGTACCCAATAACATGCATATGCACAGAAATGTTTCCAGTCTCAAGATTCTGAGGTAATTTCTTCCAGACTGGTGGTTTATATAGGACCAACCAAATCTGTGACCCAAAACCCAGCCTCCTGCTTTCTCGCGTGTATAAACAGACCACTGACAAATCAGATAATGCTTCTGGTTTCCTTCCCTGATAAAGCCATATCATTTTATTGCATGGAGAATAAAATGAAGTAACTGCATTATCTGTCATTATTACTTGTTACCTGATTTACTGCTTATAATTTACATGATTATGTCTAGATAAATTAAATTTGATAAAATGAGTGATTAAAACAGCAGGTTAAATGAACCAGCTGAAGGGGAGCAATCACTGGTAATGAAAGAAGATAACAGAATGCACTGGAATAATTACTTTTTATTTCCTAATGAAGTGTTATACTTTCATTTTCTTTCCTCTTATTTTTCTTTCTACTTTTGGCAAGTAGCTTACTCAAATATTCTTGCAGATTGTTGTTTGGTTTTAAGGAAACAGAATTCATAGGCATTTCTATAATCAATCACTTGTACTTTTTTGTGAAATCTTGGTGTGTAAAATGGCAGTACAAAATCATATATCACATCTCACGTACATAAAATACCAACTGCAGTAAAACCAGCAAAGAAACTGTTGTCATATAGAGGTCAACAGCATTTAGGAACTGAAACATTTGCAAAGCTTCCTTAATTTTACCTTTATTTCCCCAGAACTGACAGACCTATGTCCTCTTTCACTATTATGATGATAATTTTGGAACCTTAGGTTCAGACTCTCACAAGAGTTTGTGTGGAACTGTCCTATTTTGTCATCCCTTCTGCATTGTTTAAAGAGAGCGACTCATGTAGTCTCTGTCCACTCCCATTCTTCAGTCCACTGTTCCACACTTGGCATCTACTATCCTCATCTATTTGTCATGCAGACAAATCAAGAAAGTCTGTTTCGTTACTGGTGTTTGCAACAAATCTCAACATTTCATGCCGTTTGCCTTCCTGGAATTGCAGACCTGTACACACTTTCTTAACAGGCTTCCTCTTGCTAATTTTAAGCAACGCTTTCTGATATTTTACGTGTATTTGCAAAGCTCTAGTGTTACTGGAATTTAAAACTTCTTTGATTGCTGCTCATTCTTCCGTTGGCTGGGAGATATTTCTCTATGTATTTTCTTAGCCATGGAAAATCATTACAAAATTTGTAAGCAGATACACTGAGGGCTGACTCTGTGTGGCTTCTTCTGGAAACACAGCACAGAAATTACCAAGTGAGAGGTAAGCAAATGTGTTTTGAAGAACTGCAAATACCAGGTCATATTGTAGATTAGTACACACTTTAATGTGAAAAACTATTCTGAATATATGCACTATCCACAGGGCTTATGGAAAGGAGTTTACTGAATGAGCCACCTATTGTTTTGCAGAAACACTCATGGACAGAGAATTTAAAAAAATTCTAATTTATTAAAATCTTTTACATAAGGACATGTTTATGCATGTAATCAGATTTCCTGAAGGGGATGGTCAGTCATTGTCCAGAAGGTGATGGGAGCCTTTGTTACAATTGTCCCTTGCAGTGACAACTTCAGCTACGTCAAAGGACATTCTCCGTTCCAGTGAATTCTTATAATTCAGCTGGACCATGGTCCTATGTGACTACTCCAACATATGCACGAACCGTTGCTATTGATTGTCTTGAATTCTGTGTAAAAAATGTCTTATCTTAAATAAATACAAAATCCTGTCCTGTGTGAGCATTTCTGAAGCTTCAGAAACAGTTCTTACTGACTGTTTAAAATAATTTATATAGAGTTGGGTCAATTCTATGGCAGAAACTGCCTGGGGGAGTGCCTGGGACTGCCAGTTTCTCCACCCAGGGAGTTAATCAGTACATCTTAGGCACAAAAATAGTGCCTAGTAATTGGTCTAAGCACAGCAGGAGATGCCTGAGGGAAGTGGCTGTCCAAAATTCTCACCTGGAGAGTTCCTGTAAGGGTTAGTCAAATGCTTTTTTTGTGCAGTGCAGTCAATCACCTTCTTTCAAGCCAATATTTGTATCAAATAAGCCTGTCACTGAACCATTTGTCTGCCCTGTGCAGGGACCAGCTGAGGAGCTCCTGGGCCACCCAGGCAAGTGGTGCCTCAGTGTGCCAGGTGTGCACACAGGCACAGCCCTCACTCCTGGCCACACTGGCACTGGAACCTGAGTTCTCTCCTTTTAGCACAATTTTAACTTACAGTCCATGGATTTGTCACAAATCACAGAATTTTGGAGAAAAAGCAGAGTTCCTCATTGCAATAATTGCATTTTGACTCTTTCAAAAGACGCAAATTGTGACAAGTAAACTTACTACTGTTCAGTCTGTCAAGGACTATATACTCTCATCACTGAAAATGCATGGTTACTTTAATATTGATTTTAACTGATTCCCAATACGCATGCAAGCCCTTGGAACATCATCTGTTAACATCTGCAACACTAATGACCAACTACTTACAATTAACACTGTTAATTCAAGTTATTTCCTAACCATGTTCACCATCGCCATTCAATGCAAATGGCATTATGGATCACACTTAATGCAAAGGAAAACTACTGCTCCTGTGTCTTCCTGTCCAGTGAAAGGCTGGATCCAAACATACCCATATGTAGCTGCGTACCTCTTGCTTCCATGGAAATTTCATTTTGTCATGATGGTGCAACTAGAATTGGCACATTCAGGTTGTTGTAGCCCTAATTCAAATTAGGTAGAAGCTTAACATTTACTGACACAGCTATTTTCACTTTCGAACCCCAGAGAAAATCCATAGTACCTTAAAATTAAGATTTAAGGACGTCTATTTGTTTATGATCATGAGATATTCTGACTGCATTTCTGTAAAAACACTTTTTATGAAAAGAATTTGAAATGGCTTCTGTTTATGTTTAAATATTGATAAATATTCTGTGAGATGTTATAACAATAAATAGATGTTTGATATTTGAAAGTTCTAAGAATTGCAGTTGTTCATTTCTTGATATTTAATTGCTCTAGTGGACTCATTTTAATTGTTTCTGCTACAGCAGTCAATGAGTATCAAATTCAAAAATAGTATAGAAATTCAGTTGCCCTCTGAAGAATTAATTTGTTGAATTTAGACATGAAATCCAGTCCTTAAAGTGTGACATTTTAGTCCTGCAAATCTCAAGCCATTTAACTATGAAGTAGCTGCTGATGTATTTGCAGTGTACAGCCTCAGCATTATGCTGTCTGCTTTAAAGACAAAGATTCAAGCAAAGGTACCTAGTAGCAAGTGCAATGAAGTTCATGATAGGGCTGGAGGTACCACAAAAATAAGTTATCATACCTGTTAGACAGAAATACAATTTTATTTGGATGTTAAAAGTCTTCCATGTTGAAGAAAGAGGAAATATTTTTCTTGGAGGCTGATTTAAAACACTTTCAGCTGTCTTTCAGATGGGCCATAGGTTTGCTAAGTCACAAGCATTCCCAAGACAGATGGATTGGCAGAGACATAGGCAAAGTAGTCAATGGGCAAGAAACTGTAATTTATTTTTTGTCTGCCATCAGTTTACCTTCACACAGATGAAATGTCGCTCTCACTGAAGTCAATAATAAAATCTTTGTAAAGAAGGCACTGGTCTGCGTGTCTTTGTGCACGCACTTCTGTGTGTGTGTATATAATTATGAACACACACTGGTAGGGGAAGTTCTGATCAAATCATTTTACCGATTTTAGCAAACAGGAGGTATGATGTCAGGATTCCTGCCCATTTGGTCAGTGTTAAGTGACTGAGTATGTGGCTGCATTTCAAGTCTTGTAGGGCAGCACAACTTGTGTGTACAGCTTATATATAAGGTAGATTACGAGTATATGAATAAAGCAATTATAAGCCAAATGTGTTATATTTATGTGTGTATGGAGGGCTAACATGTTACAAATAGATAGCAGAGTTCTGCCATAAGAAACCAAAATTGTCAGTGCGTTGCTGTCACTCCTGTTCTGAGCACTTCATCTATGAAAGCAAAGTCATGTACCTTTTTACAACTGATAGCAATCACAGTATTGCTTCACAACAGTGATAACAAAAGCGAAGCAATGGAAAACTATATCTGATCTTCAAAGAACCTGCCCTTATTTAGACACATTTCAAGTAACTTTTGTTAGTAAGCAGTGTGCTCATGAGTATTAAAGCTGCCGCGTGTAGAATTTGTACTGCAGTGGGTCTGTTGGAAGCTTTTAACAATATACGGAGATAATAACATATGAGGTCTGATTCTCATTTCAGATGTATACCAATGCACAGAGTTAACTTGCTGACTTCAGTGGGACTATTTACGGCTTATGTCAGTGTAAACACAAGAGAATCACCCTAGTTGCAACAAAAGGTTACTGTCTGCTGGTTTTTGGGTGACATGTTTTTCTGGAAAGCACAGCATAATCAATCCATAGTCAAAGAAGGTCAGTGGTACTTTGAAGCATCCATTTTTTTGCCTGGTAGAGCAAGAGAAGAAGGTTATGAAGATCAAGGCACTGATTGCAATGGAAGGAGGTCCAGCACAAGAAGGAGATTTAGTCTGTCTGCCAAGCAAAAGCAATTAAACTCAGGCAAGTGTGCTTAGAAATAATTCTCCATTTTATCAATTTCGCAGTTTAATTCTGCAAAGTGTCTGACAAAAGTAAAGGAATGATATTTGAGAAAAAGATGTCAAAGAGAACAAAGGAAACCATCTAATAAAAAATAAACAAAAAGGCAACAAAAAGGGAAAAGAATAAAGAAAAAAGAAGGAAAGGAATAAAAGAAGGAGAGAGAGTTTTTGCCTCTTCTTCTGAAATCAGCATATCTTCTCACTCAGGTCTGGGAGTGCTCTCTAGAGATCAGGTCAGTAAAGATGACAGGAGGTCTCTTGTGTTGTGTTTCAGGCAAACATTTCTTGCATTTACATCTAATGCAAAATTCTTTTGCTTTAAACATTGGGCACGGCAGACAACACCTACAGGTGTATTTATAATTGAACACATTGCCAATTCTTTAGTTTACATTTCCATAGTAACTATTAGCAGAATCCAGGCAAAGAAAATATGTGCAATCTTGGTTCAACAATTACACTGCCACATACTCAGCATTGTTCAGTTGTGTGCAGCAGTTTAAAAATATGCACTCATGGGGCCTTTTCCTACTGTTATTTCATTCTGTCATGGCAGCACCTGGAGTTCCTGGCTGTAAAATATACAAAACCACAGGAAAAGGCTATTTTCCAATCCGGAGAACCAGCAGTCCAGATTTATAATAAGACGCGAAAGACATGCGGATGCATAAGCGGCAAGGACCTAAGGGAGGGACTAAGGTGACAATAATCATGGTTTTTCTCACGCACAGATGAAGTGGTCACAGAAGCCACAGATGACACCCAGGGTCCCCCAAGCCACATGCCAATGACCTGGCAGCATTGTGGTAGGAAAAGCTGTGAGAAAGGGGTTTAGAACTTAAAAAGTTGAGACCATGAGGAATGGTGACATAAATTTTATTTCTCATAAACTTAAATTCACGTGGAAGTTGAGGAATGCTAGTGAGAGCAAGGACCACTATCAGAGACAAAACAAAATAGCCTAAATCGTTTTACCACGCTGGGAAAAATCTCATTGGTCTTGTCGATGCAGGAAGCACAAACCAAGTGGTCAGAGGTTCTGCTGGGGTGGGTGGTCAGGGTAATCCAATTGTACTTTCAGTAGGCTGTTGGCAAGGTTTCACAATGGATCTCTGGAGCTCACTTTCTGCTTACCACTGAGGTGAAGAGAGCATTCAGGTCCTGTTGAAGTCAAGGGTGAAAAATGGTGTCTTTTTAATGCTGGAAAGTGTCTTTGCAAATACACTTTCTCTTCTCACCGTCAACTATCATTTTCCCCTCACTGACTATGAAAAGAAGTGGTTGCCTCAGGTAATTATGTGTACAGGAAGAAATTCTCACTGCTTTCTGGATATCACCAGTAACATGTTTAAGTGATTTACTGTACCTTGTAATTGGTTTTCTGAAAATATGAATATTTTACTGCCACTGTGGCAACTCTCCACAGCATCTATAATACTGACATTCTGCAGGACATGATTAATGAGTTTTATTTTTTGCTCTGTCTAGAAGTAAGGAGACTAGAAGTTTTAAAATCATTTTTTTGAGAACATACAAAAAGATCATAAAGCTGCATCTGATCAATGTGTGAGAGCTTTTCTGATGGGCCAAGCAACCAAATTAACCCAGCAAATATCAGAAACAAGCTAGAGGAAGCCTGTCATGTATAAAGTAATACTATCTTAGTATCATACACTTCTTTACAGCTAATTTTGGGAGGAGGAATTACTCCATCTCTGAGAATACTATAGGAGAACAGAAAAGTAAACAGAAGCCATGAACTTTGAAGTCTACTTTACTGTAGTGGGTGCCTTTGAAACTACTGAAAAATATATGGGGGGTAAAATAATATAAAGGTGAGGTGAGTCTTTTGGTGTTCTGTGCAAAAGCAAAATAAAAGCAGTTTTGTAACATATATTGGAACTGAGATGATGCCAAACACTGCGTTTGACACTTGCCGTGGAAGTTTTGCAACCTTGAGAAGATATTTTAGTATCCATTTCTCCTTGCTTACAAGTAGGAAAGAATAGACTATGATGAAATAAGCCCTTTCTGCTGAACACTTTCTATGCTGTTTTAAATAATCTAGTTTCTAGATCACATTAGGAAGGGTTCTTAAATGGAAATAATAATAAAATTAGTAATTTCAGGTTCCTTGGCACCCAGTGCAATTCACAATTCCAGGCAGAGCACCCATACTCTCTTACATAATGCAAGGAGAAAGCTGTAAGCCTAAAAAAGAGATTTACTAAAGCAGAAATACAAAGGAGAATAGAAGTGTTTGTATCCTGCCTGTGACAGGCAGTTAACTTCTCTGAGCTGGAGATGGGCACCTCTTTCATAACAAGGAACTGAGTTTACTTGTTTTCAGCATTCAAAGTGAAACTTTATTCCAGGTGATGACTGGAAGAGCAAGCCCTAATGTCCTTTAACCGCAAGGCTGGTATCTAGAGTACTTAAGAAGATGTAGGAGAGTTAAGCCCTGACCTTAGGGCTTTGCTCTAGTAACAGCAGGAGCTGGTTCTGAGTGGGCCTTACCACTATGTCTCGTGGAAATAATTTGAATTTGCATTTGCTAATTATTTACAAGCTAGTTCATAGTCCTGCATGCCTCTTCTACTATATAGCAGGCAGTCTGATTAGAATAGTCCATAAAGCTTTAGAATATTTGAAGGAAAATACAAAGACAAAAAAACAGATGGAAAATAGGAGAAAAATGCAGTGGGGGATAACGTATGACAGATCATGCCAGACCAACTGGATGTCTGTCTTTGTTCACATAGCAAGCATTATAGCCAAAGGAAAGAGGGCAAACTCTTAAAGAATAGACTCGCTTGACCCTAAATACAGTTTGCTGGGGCTGACAGAGCACAGCACAAGGGCTTCAAAGCAGAAAAAATCCTGGTTAACAGGGAGACTGCTAAAAAGGGAACGGTGTTGCTGGAGGAAGGTAGCTAGCGTAATTCCTCAAGGATAGGTCTTGAGGCCAATTGTATGTAATGCTTTTATTGGTAACCTTGGCACAAAGAGTAACTGTGTGCTGATAAATCTGCTGATGACACAAAGTTGGGAGCAGCAATCAATACAGAGGAGCATCACAATATTATACAAGAAAAGCTGGATGACCTTGAAGACTGGAGTAATAGGAACAGTAGGATAACATGCAGTACCAAGTGCAAGGTCATGCACTCAGGGACTAAGAAAAAGAATGACTACCATGAACCGGGAATGCAACAGGTGCAAATGTGAGAGGGAATGGTAATCTTGCAGGTGCGAGTCAACTACAGAATGCCTGTGAGCCACTTAAAGGACGTGACTGCCAAATAAGTTCATGCAAAGTATTTCCAGTGATGCTAGAAATGGAAAAGGCCATTGCTCAAATGGTTGAAAAGACATTTTTTAGGGTATATTCAAGTATGTACATGAAAATCTCCCTAAAAAATTAAAACAGAATGGGTGTCACAGTGAAAGAGGAGTCTCATGTTATGGATATATGAATGAGTTACTGCAAATTTGGGAAGGATGCAGATTTATTAGTTATCATGAAGTAGTCTCCACTGTTTGCCTGCCTGCAGTTGTCTCATGGTAAATTCAAGGTAGTTTTTCGTTATTCTTACTGAAGAATAAACTGTCTTGAATTTACCAAGGAGAAATACTATGTCAACTTCCATAAGGTGGTTAATGAGATCCTTAAGGGCACAAATTCTTGTTCAAGTAACCTCACACTAAAATAAGTTACTTTGCCTATTCTGGCCAAGCAAAACATGAAAAGAGACAGGATTGAGTCTGCAAATATGCAAAGGAAGTAGACACCAGAGGTGAAGAAAAGTTTTTGAGTTAAAGAACAAAGTAACCTAAAGACTGAATGGTGTTTAATTAGCTATATTTTGAACGGAAATTACCAAATACTTTCTGATCACAAGAAGGGTGGGTGGTCAGAAGCTTTCAAATAGGCTTATTGAGGGCAAGAAACCTAACTGCTTTCGGAGATACAACTTGAAAATATTTTCTTAATAACTGCCAACTCTGTGTCTGTAATTCTTGTTAGCAAGGTGTTTCATGTGTGGAAAAGGTATGAGATGGATATTTAGGTTGTGAGAGTGTCTCAGGACAGGAGATGGTTCTCTGGAAAGCATTCCTTCCCTTTTCTGCTTTTCTAGTACTTGATTATAATGAATAAAGACTCAGAACAATGCACTTCTGTGTTGTTTTTCTATTCTAATCCTGTTCCTGAATGTCTTACAGTGCTCCTGAGCATTGTAATGAAAAGAATATATGACTTAAGCATATTCGACAAAAATAGAACCTCCACCTATTAATAACACAGTCAGTAAATGAGCAGTGAGTGTATGACTGAGCACAGATGAATTTCAGTGTTTCCTTACATGCTACTGTGTTTTTCTCATTTATATTTTTTCATTTGACTTGAAAAAAATAAAAATAATTATGAATCCTCTTTTTCCTGCCACATTGAAATGGGGGAAACTGTTAATATAGTGGCTGGTTAGGCTGACATTTGTACAAATGTCATAAAAATTATACACAACTATAAATTATATGAAAATAAATATATTTAATGATTCCATAAATTATTTAAAAGAATGACCAAATGCACTTGGGTAGCCTGAAGGTGATATAAAAATGGGAATTCCCATAAGCTCAGAAGAAAAGCAGATCCTGTGTTGAGGGTACCCACTCTGAAAGACAGAGCGATAAGAAAACTTGTCAAAGACAAAAAAAGGTAAGTTTTTATCAAGCATGTGTGTTAATACATCTGGGGAAACTGTTGTCTACTAGATCTATCTCCACCTATCATGTTTCCATGGATACAGCAAGACTGTAAATATTCTTAAGACATATAATTTTGACTGTTTTTAATTGAGACCTCAGTTTGGGAAATCATATGACTACCTGCTTAAATTTCAGTGCATCGCTAGACTATTAGAGGGAGAAAACGGAGGTAGACAATAGACAATTCCCATGACTTCAAAGATGCCTGTTCATTCTCACAAAATGAACAGAGGCTACAGACAGAAAAACATCCTGGCTTTGTCCCTGTGAACAAAGGGATCTGTTTAGTTGCACACAAAGCCTCAAACCCCTCAGCAAAATGTGTGGACCAAGAACCAAGAAGAAATGTCTAATATTCATCAGTGGGAGTCTTAACAGAACAAAAGCAAGTTGCAGGAAGCTCAGCACACTCTTTTCTTTCTCCTGGCTGTTTTGCCTACGAAGAGCGGAAACGTAAGTTACTTTATGCTTTGTGTTCCAGTCTTCATTGGCTGACTGATAAAATTAGTGTACAGTATTCTGTCCCTTTCCTCCATATTTGGCCTATTTATCTGAGAGAAGAGCTGGCCCTAACTCTAAACTGATGACTTGTGAACAGTTTTGATATTTTAAAGTTTTTTTCATGAAATTTCAAAAATATTTTACTATTTCCCATGGTGTGGAGACTAAAAAAACTTTATTCACAAATTTTACTTACTTTAATGAAAATATTTGAAAAGTAATCTGTACTTCCATGTTTTTATTACATTTTCATAGAGTTAGAATGTAACATGAAGGAAGATGTTGATTAGGAGAGATTTGAAACCTCTTACATTCCCTTCAAGTCCAAGCTGTTTTTCTTCTATTTGTTTTCTAATGAAATAGTTTCATAGCACAGTTTCTACCAAATTCATTTTAATAAGCATTTTTGACCAACTACAGGTAGTAATAACAGTTTGGAGAAAAATGATGACAGATAACCTGTTGATAAGCAATTTAGCTTACCTGCTTTAGAAATGAATTTTCAGGAACACAGCTGTTAGGTTTCTTTTTGAATAAAACAAGAGCAGTAAACATCAGAAACCAGGCAAAAAATGTAAAGTGCATATTTTACTTTTTTTCCTAAATTTTGTGTCACTTATTTCTGTCTAATCCTTGTAGTCCCAAACTTAACACTGATGAGAATATTTCTAAGATAAAATCAACCCCACATAGTTTATGACCAGTATATTTTTAAGTGACAAACGTTAATCTGCAAATCAATGCTGCAAACAACATGATTATTAAAAACTGCCATGACCAGCAGTTCTTGGTATTACTGAAAATTATGCAATACAATTCTATACTTGTTTTTAAAATTTTTTGTCTCTATAAATTAGATAGTAGGCAGGTGAAATGTTTTTGCTACCTAAGTACAAGTGTTACTCCTATATCTTTATGTTATATAAACCCACAGAACTAACGTGAAATATGTTTTTCTAGAAGAAAAGATAGGCTGTGCCTGACATAAGAGTTTGATTCAGTAACACTTTTGTGATATTGAGTTTTATTAGAGAAGTCTAGTGCTTTTTAAAGCTAAATTGCCCTTCTTGGCCAAGTGGTTTTCCCAATAAAGTGAGGTCAAAAAATCTGCTATAAATCAGTTAGGCCTAAAAAAAAATTGACACTGTTTAAATTGAACTGGCTCATAAGCCACAGAATAATTAACAAGGAAAAACCATAGACAGTATTTTAATTCTATTAGTTACTGAGAAACAATGGTTGTGAACTTCTGAAGTTGTCCTATTTTGATAATTAAAAGAAGGATGGTTTTTTTAAGTGTGGGAAGACATTTGGAGACAGACTTCTTTAGCAGACCCTGTTATGATAGGACAAGGGGTAATGGTTTTAAAATAAAAGAGAAGAGATTCAAGGTAGACATGAGGATGAAATTTTTTATGATGAGGGTGATGAAACACTGTCCCAGGTTGCCCAGAGAGGCGGTAGATGCCCCATCCCTGGAGACATTCAAGGCCAGGCTGGATGGGGATCTGAGCAACCTGATCTAGTTGTAGATGTCCCTGCTCATTGCAGGGGGGTTGGACTGGATGACCTTTGAAGGTCCCTTCCAACCCAAACTATTCTATGATTCTGTGATTTATTTCTGTTCATAAGCGCCTGAATTAATTTATAGATTTAAATTGCATTAATCATTGTGACGGAATAAGAAAGGACTTGCTTGGCGCTTTTATTTCAATTTTCTAAAATTGCAGCATTGTCATTGGCCTATCAATAGAATTTAAAATATTAATTTTCTACCTGTGGTGTGTCTGCTGTCGTCAGGCCCTGGCATGCTGGGTCTCCCAAACCATGAGAGGAACTCTCTGGGAGTGTGAAGGCTGGCGCAGGCACAGCCATTCCCAAAACTGCCATGCCATGTCCATGGTGTGGGTACTGGCACCACTCAGTGCTGATGACATCGGGATAACCTCTGTTCCCAACCTGCCAGTGAACTGAATTACATAGCTGCAGCTAGTCCTGCATTGTGGATAGGATAAACGATCTCTTAAAATCCCTTTCTGGTTCTAATGTGGCATGCAAAACCTTATTGTGATATAATATTAAACACTTATTACTTCACTAAGATCTTTATTAAGATAAATTGAATTAACTCATTCCAGCAGTCCAAACGTCAAGCATTTGAGTCCTGGACAACACTTCCTTGAATGCTGACCTGTGATTATTTATCTTCTTCATAAGATTTTGGAGCAGAGATAGTCTGAATCTGTAAGAAATGATCCAGGTTTCCTACTTGTCACATTATTTTCCTCGTTTTTTCCTTGAAAATTACTTATTCCACACCTTGAGAATCACAAAACTAGGACAATCAAGAGATATTTGCATCAAATGCATGAAGGCACAGAGGATCTCAAGTTCCCAGTCTAAGTCAGTGGGTGATAATTTTGTTTGGGGGACTGACGACTACACTAGAATTCAAAACTGGTAATTGGAGGGTTTCAGAAAAAAAGCAGTGACCCCTTCGAGCGGGCTGATGTCACAGGCGCGAGGGGTGCTGAGCCGTGGATCCCAGGGAGGGAAAGAGCAGGTCCCCTGGGATGTTTTAGCATTCCAGTCACAAGCTTATTTCAATGTGCTTTGCATACTCCAAGATCTCCTATGCAGAGCCAGGCTCCAGCCAGTCAGTGGGGACCTGAACTTTTACACTGGCGACAGCCGCGCCAAAAATGTCCTTCCTTGCTTTTTAAGGAAAACCTGGCAATTTTTTAATCTTGTTTCTGTGGTTGTCAGGCATTTCAATTTTATTATTAAATTGATACAAAGATAGTATTTTTGACAGGAAAAGGATGACCAGCAGTGTCGGATCAGTCAGGGCTCTGTGAAACACAGCTGTTGGCGGCTGTTTGTCCCAAATGGGAGGATTTGGTCTTACGTCTGAAGGCCAACCCAAAGGATAGAGAGTGTCAGGAAAGGGGCGATTTCCTCTGTGAGGACACAAATCACCACTCATAGTGATTCTAAAAGAGTGAAGAGTACATTTTTTCAAAAAATATTTTGAAAATAGTACTTTTAATGCAGATATATATGTCAACTATAAGAACACTTTGAAAAAATGTTTCTTCTTATGCGCTATTTAAGTTCTGAAAAGTCACCACTGATGTTTTTTCTTTACAGTGACTTTTAACCAGCCAGCTTTAACCAACAGACCAAAAGTCCTCCTTAATTCAAGCCCAGAGTAATATTGCAAGGGACTTGAATGCTCTCCCCTTCCAAGAGTTGACCGCGTCTTGGCTGGAGGCTGACCCTGTCTCCAGACCTCGTCCTGACCTCACCTGCTGGCTTGAGGCTGCAGCTCCCAGCTGAGACCCTGCCTGCCCTGCCTGTCCTGGTGCTCAAGATGCTGCAGGGAGCCTGGCCCTGGGGCTGCAGGGACCCTCGTCCCCATGGCTGCCCACAGCTTCAGTTTGACCTCCAGACCCTACAAGAAGCTGCAGTCGATGTGTAGGTGCAGATCCTGACCAGTAGTATCCCTTATTAAAAAAGTTGGTTGAATACATACTCATTCAAATAGTTTCAGAATATCTGCTGCTTCATGCAGGAAATTGAGTATTTCTCAAATGTGGTCAGATCCAATAGACTGGAACAGTTGAAAAGGAAATTTTCTTATCCCTCATAAATTACGTACAATTTAAAGTTCCTGTGTAGATTAAATTATAATGCTTCAATGCAGGAAAATTTTAAAGACAAAAAAGCTAAAAATATTATATTCAAGTTTATTCCATAGGTGTGTCCTTCTATCTCTGTTTCAGTTTTGTGAACTCATGTCAACTTTTTGATCAAAATAAGCACAGTAGGGTTTACATTTAATTTATGCTTATGTGGAAGATGGTAATTAAAATAGCAAGCTACATCTTCTACTACAGATCTGCAATGAGTGACTGCACCTATTGTTTTTATAATATGATCCTAACATAGCTTTGATTGAAATTCACCTGTCTGCAGGTACTTGCGAACTCATCTAAACAGAGGTGAAACACCACCAGCAAGATGCTGCGTAAACAGCTCACAGCCTTTATTCTACGTCTCTGCTAAGACAAGAATTTCACCTCCTCGGTACAGAATTCCCATGGAAATCAATCTATGGATCCAGTAAAAATAACCTCTCTCTGCCGAATACAACACTGTTTAGTTATAGGGCTAAAAATGTGTCAAGCCTGACTCTCTCCTATTTTAAGGCTCTTCCAAGCAGAACCTTTTGAAGACTTACCAGGACAGTGAGTGGAGCTGCAGTCTAAAAGGTGGTGAGCTAAGGCTGGGTCAGGTTTGGATTCCTCTTGTTACTGGAAGGGGAAGGCAGGACATGACAGGGCAAGCACTGGAGGAAAGGTACTGGGAAAGCAGATCTGCGGATCAGCTTGCTGGAGGGAAAGGGAGCTCATGGGCCACCACCGCTGCATCCCACACACTGACTACTCCTTCAGCAGCCAAGGACTTACCCGTGCTCTTTCACAGACACAGGAGTCACTGGAAAATTCTGCAAGGTCTGTTACCCTGAGTACTTGTGAGAAATAACACCACTCCTTAATATTTAACAGTATTGTGATTAAGGAAACTCAGTTTTACCACCTGTTTTTAGCTATGTGCTAGTGCTAATTATTATGTCAAGTATCAATAAGCCTGTAGAGGACGATGCTTCCAAGGGCTGCATTTTTCTTCTGGCAAATGGAGAACCAGTTGATGTTATATCTCTTTTCACTTTAGAAATATCTAGTTCGGTCTCAGGACTCCTCAAAACTCTATAAATCATGCCACCCGTGTGCTCCAGTTTATTGGTAATCAAAATACCCAACTTAATCACAGCATTCTTTAAACATTTGCCTCTCAATTTTCAAAACAGGGAATGTAATACAGCCTGCAGCACATTTTGTAGCTATCTAGTCCAGGAGGAGGTTTTATGGGGACTTTATGTGGTGGTGGCATTAAACACAAGCTATCCAAGGTAGTCTGTGAGCTAGGGAGCTGAGCGGAATTACTGAGATCCACAATGAAAAAGGACAAGAATTAAAAATAACACTGGATTCAATACAAAGGATGTTTCTCTTCTCTGTACTCTGAGACATCATACAGGGATGTGAATTTAGC
Organism: Caloenas nicobarica; assembly: GCF_036013445.1. Taxonomy (NCBI): domain Eukaryota; kingdom Metazoa; phylum Chordata; class Aves; order Columbiformes; family Columbidae; genus Caloenas; species Caloenas nicobarica. The sequence continues at coordinate 29,238,849 of NC_088245.1, read as the reverse complement.
AGCTCAGTTCTTATGAAACTTAATAGGCATTGCACGCTGTAATGTCTATGTATTGCTTGAAAATGTAGTTTTGAATAGTTATGACTTGGACTTTCAGCATCTTCCAGAAGTAGTATTACTAGTGGTGTATCTATATGTCTGAGAATAAGGGCTGTTTGAGCAACTAGAAAATGTCAAGATAGATAATTGTACAATGGAAAAAAAAAAAGGCAAAAATCTGCAATGGATGTTATTCATATGACATTGTTTAGCCATTTATAGAACTGGCTTAATAGAGGACTATGAATAAATGATGCAAAAATTGCCAAAATTTACAATGACTTCTTCATAAAAGATATTTTCCCTAGCTCTAAATAGAATTTGGATCTAAATCATTACCACAGAATGCAACGTGAATACTAAAAATGAAAGGCTCATTTATATCCACTGCCCTGATTTTCTCTCTTGAGTAGTCTAGATAAAGGACTGAATATACTAAAGGAGCAGGTGATAGGTATCTGAGGAGGAGTTTAAGATGGATTTTATATGTTTATGCTTGTGACTGTAATCCTTGCTCTACTACTGTCACCTCTCTGCCTCCGCAGGTACTGTAATTTTCATTTTATTGTGTCCCAGGAACTATAGTTACATTTCTGAACATGCCCAAAGCTGCCATTATCTTTTTGAAACAAAACCTTTCATTGCCTGGCAAAGAAATGGAAAATGAGGTCTTCCACCAGACTCCCAAATGGACTCTGTCAACTATTCTCACTGTAATTAATGTGTTAACGTATGTGTAGGTCCAAGCAAGTACAAAAGAAAGAGTTATGGTGCTGGATATCTTTTATGTAATTAATTCAGGGTGCTAAATGAGAAACTTTCAGGCTTCAGTTTCTTTCCAGATACCAGGACCTTTAATGCATTTTGTTCAAAGAACTGTATTTCTGATGCCTGCAGAACTGTTGCTGTGCTGCCTTATGGTGCCCAAATCTTGTTTGTGGGTCAGCACATAAACACTAACAGAGACTCTTCTCCACATTAACTATTTCTGAGAAAGCAAAGGATATCTCAGAGTTTCACATCCTTACTCATCTTAATTTTGCTCTAAGATTTTTAGCTTTTCTGTTCCAATACCATGTATAATAATTAAGCTATCAGTTATTAGTTATTCCAGGATGATACTTTCTCATCCTCTTTTACTGTAGCTCTTCCACTGAAGAACCTGAATTTGGTTATCCCACAGCCCTGGAGGGACTATAAGCTTATCATTACCCAGGATTCAGCTGTCTATGACCAAGAATCCAAGGCCCAGCTCTTTTACAGTCCATATACATAACCTTGGCTCAGACTTCTGAGGGAATTGTGGAGTCAGAAAGAGGTGTAACAAAAGACCGAGGAATCATGTCTTGCAAGACAAAAAGGCAAAACTGCAGAGAGATTTGAGATTGTTGTGACTGGGCACAACAGCAGCTCAAGGGTTGAAGAGGAGAAACCCCAACTTGGAAAAGTAGATAATTCTGAAGGAAAAAAGCCCTGGATTTGGAAGAGAGCAAGTCAGCAGCATAGAGCTGCTCTTGAGACCAGTGCAAGTCAGATGTTCCTCATCTGACTGATGCCTACCTGGCCAGCAAAGACATGCTATCAGGGTGGTGAGCTCATTAATCTTAGATACTTTTCATGTGTATTGATCAATAAATAACTGGTTTATACTTGAGCTGGTGCTTAACGTGCTTGCAAAGTCTCTTTGTACATGAAAAAAACGCACTTGAATGAAGCAATGTAAGGAAATTTGGTTACAGTGCCCTAATTCCTATCCAGGGAAGTCAATGAGCCCCTCTCGTTTCGATTCTATATTTAGCTCCGACAATAGCCCCCTGAACATGTTGCCCTTGTATGAAGTGGAGAAGTGCTAAATAGAAAGACTTGAGCTTGTGTCTCTACCTTGATTCAGGGACAAGATTTGAAACCCACTGATAAGAAAATGTACAAGCCGGGTCACCGCTCAGAGGACTCTGTCTTGCTGTCTTTTGTGGACACATTTGCAAGATGAGGGTCAGCTGCCCAGGATCCCAGCTGCAGCAAGCTGTGGAGAGAGTCAATCAGACGCTGTAGCTGAGCATCTCACTCCTTAAGCATACGTAGCTCCTTGTTCATACAGCTTCGAGGGTCTTTTTTCTCATCTTTAGTACCTGTACTCCAAAGGCCATTTGAGGTTCTTTCTCTGATCCAATAAATCGTTTGTATGTATGACTTGCCTGAAGCATGCAAAGAATATTCATAAATTTAGGTTACCTGCATGATTAGGATCATTACTAAAAGAGAATGGCCATAAAATATAGTTGTTATTAAACTGGGGCATACCTTGACCCCAGGGTCCTGTAAATCTATTTGAGTTTAAATGTTTGCTCTGGAGTTAACCTTTGCTTTAGAAACATTCAGGTTGCATCTCTTAACCTAAATACTGTAAAACACAAGATTTTTTTTTTTTGTATTAAGACACATTCACTGGTCTGAGTCACTGTATTACTTATTTCAATGATGAACTAGATTTGACAGCCAAATGCATTAAATCTCTAAAAATAGGACTGCATAATGAAAATGCTGACAGACCCTTATCTGTAGTAACATTAGTGGGCAACACTTTAACCAGGAAAATGGCTTTCAACTTATTTACTGAAAATGAGATCCGGTGACCATTTTTAATTCCAGTTAAAATATGCAGTCATGCATGGGTATGAGGCTCAGATGGCCTTTTAATAAGTTTGTAATTTGGTTATCTCTCTGAGCAGACTTAAGAATTTATCTCAAACACAAAATTTATATTAATTTTTTTAATGTTGAAGAAGCTACTTGGAAGGACTTTTTTATTAGTTAGAGTTATAACTGTTGGGTTTATCTTGAGCACTTCTCAAGTTTTCATTATTGGATTTTAACTTATTATATAGCTAGGCTCCATCTAAATTGTAACCTTTCATTATCACTATTACATTGATTTCTACAACCCTTCAAGGCATAATTGACCTTTGTACATGAAGGAGGCATTTCTTTTTTCTGTATTAAAAAGGTGATCCATATGTGTTATTAAATCATTAAAAACCAACATAATCCTTATATTCACAAAAGGAGAAAACAGATCACTGAGATGTAACTATAGAATTATCTCTACCTTTTAATCACAATTTGTTCCATATAGCTGTTATATGTATGTTGTCATTGTATGCTCATGTACAGAATATGGATCGAATACTTATCTGGAGTGTGGAGAAAAACAGCAGACATTTTGTCTCATATCCTCTTATATCACGACATGGCCTTAAGAAAGATTTAGAGAAAGAAAGTCTGATTTTTCACTCTTTATTTGATTCAAAATAAATTGTTTCTTCAATTTCAAAACCGCAGGTGTATTAATAAGCTGGAATTGGGATTGCATGTTAAATATGATTCTAAAATATTTTTAATTATACAATCATTATATATTAGCAAAGCAAAATATTGTCTTAAACCTGTAAATGCCTTTATTCTCTGTACTACTTTGGTTTTTTTTATACTAACTTCTGGTCAGTAACCAAGTTTCCATATTAAGGAACACTATTTTGTTTGCATTGCAAAACACCTGGTAATTGGAAAATGGCTGGTAATAATTTGTATGCAGAAATTTTATTTGTTTCTTTATGAAAGCATATGATGATGTGGTCATTAATTATGTGATAAGTGACCCTATGGGAAAATGATTTTTTTTTTCCTGTATTCCCCTCTCCTGCCCCTTTGTTATGTGTCTGGATTATATTATACTTTAGCTGCTTCAATCCTTTAAAATTTTGTAAAAAAAAAAAAAACCACAACATTTCTTCTTATTTTTCATTCAGTTGATCTTTGTGAGACCTTAGGTGAGCACCGAAAGAATATGCGATTGCTTTTCAGAAACCAAGAGCGGATCAAGATCACATTCTAAGGATAACCTCAACATCCTGGCCAAGGCTTGGACGCATGCCAAGAAAGGCGTACCACCTACCTAGCCTTTTCTGACACTTCTCCTCAAGCTACTGGTCACTGTCAGAGACAGGAAATTGAGAGAAAAAGTCCTTGGACTGGAGGTTTTCCAGAAATTTCTCACCTGGCTGGATCTGAGTAAGTTTTCACAGGTTTGATAAAATTTCATTTGAGGGGTATCAATTAATTCTTCTGACTGATGTGAACTGCCACCTTGGAAGGGTGAGGTCAGGAGAGGTTTACAGTAAGGCTGCCAGGCTTCATGTAGGTAAAGCTATATATTGCATCTGTGAAGCTGTATGTTACATCTGCAAAGCTGTATATTGCATCTGCTCTCATGGATAGAAATGACTGCATCATTTCCCAGGAAAACTAATTGGGTGCCAGCATCACACAGCACGAAAATTTTCCTAAGATGAGATCTTTCTGTGCTCTTTCTTTCTCGGTGGTGCAAAGTGAGCACAACGGTGTTAGCGGGAGCAGGCCATACCACAGTCTCGGGGTGCTTACTGATTAGTCATACTTGTCAGTACTGGATCTGATCTCCTTTCACGGTATCTTCGTCACAGATGGCAGCACAGATAACACAAAATCTCTCTTAGATGAAATCTGAGAGTTTATGTGGCCGTCTCAGACCAATTTTCTGCAACCACAGGGTCAGGTTGCAGGCTTTGAGATCTCCTTGCCCCTTGTGGGCTGCATTAATTCAGCATCCGCAGATCCTGGGCTGGACGAATTCAGAGGAGGTGCTGTGCATTATATCTACACCTTTCCCAAAATGCACAGAGTAGGTCAGGACTAAGTACTGGACCATTTGGACACCGGAGCCCTGTGCAATGACATATCAGCTATTCCTTGTTTCCTGGAAAGAAAAGACAGCAGTTGCATGGAGGCCCTGAGGTTCATGTGATTCAGATTTGGCCCATCTTGGGTTTGAAGAAAGTATGACATATTATTTTTATAAAAAAGGCTTGTAAAAAGAAAAGCATATAGTCATTCAAACTACATAAGCTCTTTATTTCGTGAAAAACATGCATGACTCATGGAGAATGTTCACCATAAGTTCTCTTCTGTATTCAAAGCCAAACTGAATTTCTATTAAATGTATTTTATTAGCAACATTTGACTCCTATGTGAGCTACTCAGTTAAGAAAGGGTTTTCCCCCCCTTAGATTGTGTTTTCCATTGCATTTAAAATATCATGTTTTTATTATAATGAGGTTATGTTCTGAAATTCAGATCAGTTAGTCCATGTAAAAAAGGTAATATAAATAAAGCATACAAGCTCTCTGCTATTTTCAAACACAGTATCAATCAATATGAGTATAACTGATTATCAATAGCCTGCACTCTAGAATCATTTCAGTTTCACAATTCAGAATTTTCTGGATGGGTTAATAGGCAACGTATGGAATTCGTATGATGGATGCATGTACAAGAAAGAAAGAGAGTGAGCAAGCTCTTTTCCCATTCACATATTCATTCTGGTTCATCTTTCAGATGAAAGCTGAGAACCTTTGAACTTCTCATCATGTGCACAAGATTATGAATAACTGAATCATCCAAAGGTCATATTTCAGAGAATAAAGGTCATAAACTGTGCTAGAATGTTCTGCACAATTTGGTTTCATTTGGGGGTAAATTTGCATGTTCTAGTTTGAATCTAGAACACATAATTTCTGCAAGCATTTTAAATGTTGCTAATTTCTCACTAAATAGTATTAGTGTTGAAACAAGGATAGAATAACCAGCTCATCAGCAGTAAGCTATTTCATGCATGCTGCCAAATTTTACATACTACATATATATATAAAACATATATATAAATATAGGCATAGACATATAAACAGTTGCTTATCATTGGTGTCAGTTCAATTTTCTGTGAAAATCAAGCTTGACACAGATTAATCTGGGTCCCCATCACTAGAAAAAAATAATTAGAAGATGCTAGCTTAAAGCTTTAAAAAATCAAAGGGAAAGTTGCCAAATTATGATAATAGTTTTAAAGTCACAACAGCTAAAATTGCTAATCTTTTCTCTGAACTCCTGAGAAACATTTTTTCTAATGAAGCCAGAGAGCCTCAGGTAATAACATGGCTCTGGGAACTGAAGTTTTGGGAAAGTGCAGAACGTCTCAAGGTCTACAAAAATGCTTGTAGGGCGGAACACTGCCCTCTATCTCCCTATCTTTCTGTCTGTCTATCTGTCTATCTATCTGTCTGTCTATCTGTCGATCTGTCTATCTATATTTTCCTGGCTTTTCAGCCTCTGTGTACTGGAGGTACTCTAAGCAGGAGATACAACTGTCCATAGACTTTGCTCAAAAGTATTGGTCTGCAGTCTAAACCAGTGTGTGGGAAATGGTGTGATGAGGCCTGCCTAAGCTTCAAAACTGAAGTACTCTTCCAAGCAAAAATATTAAGCTATTTCTATGTCATGGTGACTATTTTCTCTAATCTTGTCTTGCTATTACTATCATGTACAAACCCCTGTGACAAACAGAATGGATATAATGCTCCTAATTAATAAAGCCACATATTTCATTACTCTGGAAGCTTTGTATTTCTCTAAATTCTGATCTTTAAACAGGTGCTTTATCATACTTACATGTACAACTATGTGCATACTTGTAAGTTATTTTAAACATTAGAATTAATCATGAATTAGTGTTGTCTAGTGACTTAAGGTTCAAAAAACAACTAGCCATTTGCGTGTGAGGAGTTAGGAGGTTGTTAAGCATTTCCTGACGATCAAGCCCTCTGAGACATCTCAGTCTCCTTTGATCTCTCTGCCCTTGGATCAAGTTAATCCTTCCTTAGCAGGCATGTTGCTCGCTATGACATGCACCAATTCCGCTTTTCTCCTCCCGTCTCTACAGATTTAGTAAAGTGAAGATTGAGATACTACGTTTCCTGTTGTTGCCCAAACAGACTTGACTTTATAGAATTTTCCTGCAGACGGCAATTTCATTGCCAGCAACCTCTTATTTCTTCACAGATAGACTTACCAGTATCTAGATAACACACTAACAGGTTTATTGACTATGTCCAGGACAATGCAGTGGTAGTGCAGATGAACAGCAGAGTAAAAGTATTTCTAGACAGATGTAATAAGAAAGTAAGAAAACACAATTGAAAGGGAAAGCTGCTGGTTAAATTTAAAAAAATATAATATAAAAAATAATTCTGGCACAGTTTATGCTGAAGTGGCGCAGCAGTTCTGTGACATGAGAAGTGCACAGTGTGGTGGCCTTGTGTCCACATCCTCCCAGGGAAGCGGGCAGTGTGTGAGGTCTCCGGAACAGGACCATCAGGGAGCATAAATATTGTAACCTGATTGAATCCTGAAGAGGTGTGTGTGTATTTTAAGAGCCCAAAAGTGCAGCTGTCCCCAGGCTCTATAGAAACACAGGTCATGAGGAGACCAAGGGCTCCACTCCCAGTTCTTGATATTTATATTTATGTTGGCATATCTATTTGGCTTTCAATCCAGAATAAGGGGATAATTGCAATGTTTGTATTCTCAGAGAGAGAGGAAGACCTAATGTGGTTCTTTTAGCAAAGAAAGAGAAAAGAAAAAGGAGGTGTGAATGGATAGGCTAAAGCAGCAGAGAGGGCAGTGCTGGCTCCCTGGGAAAAGCAAAGTGCCTCGCTGCCTAGATTGAAGGGGAACAGGGTGTTATATTTTGCTGCTCATATCACTGTGTGACTTTGCCTTGTTCTTGTATTGAACTGCAAATTGACTGAATATGCAGCCTAGCACTAGAAACACTGTGGAATTCGCTCCCCTGACTGTCAGGAGACAAGATCAGTCTGTGATATTTCTGTCCGATCCAATATTACACTATGGCATGATTACAGCATGCCAGTAGTATCCCGATGGTGTTATTTTCATGCAGCCACCCCAGAAGTATGTACAGACAGGAATGACTTCCCAGAGCTGAGATGCTGAGAAAAGAGCTGCCATTTCTCCATCTGTCTGCCCTTATCGTGTTACTTGAATTCCATCACCAAAGATCAGGCTGCCATGAGCTAGCACCATGTCATGATTACGCTGCTGTAAATGTCATTGCACTGGTTCATGGCAAGATTCATTGAAGACGAACAAGTATAGAGATAAGCACTTAACTTTTCTTTGTACCTTGGAAAAAACTTCCTTCGGTATTTAATCTTTTGAGCCTGTTTGTGCTTTCTTACATTCAAAAGGATCTTGAACCTCTTTATATAAATAGATATGGATGAGGCAGTAAGATTGCATGCAACAACGAGCTATCTGCAGAAATTGTGAAATTCCTGTCCTGTGCAGGCTAGTCACCAAGTTGTTCAAAACCCGATTGCCTGAGGAAAGGTACTTGCCTTTGCAGAGCTCTCAGAACTGAGCTGCTTTAGCTTTGCAAAACCTTCCTGCTCTGAGTTTTTAAACATATATGTAAATTGACCAAACTAATTTTGCTCATAGCTGACCCAGGTTCAAACAATGGCCCAGAAATGCTTTTGAAACAATGCTATCCTGCTGTTGTTAATCACCAAAACCTTTTCAAGAGCATGGAGCATTATTTAGATTGCAGATTCATGAGAAAGAAAACAGTTTGTATTAGGAATATAGGCAGTACTGAGCATAGCAGGATATTATTAAGTCAAGGAGGAGTACAGTCAACAGTGCAATATGTACAACATGAATTTGAGATATTTTTTACTGAGGCCAGTAAAATTATAGTAGATTAAATTATGGGAGATTAAAGCAATATATCTGCAGTCTGCATGAAGGTACAATTGAGACAAACCATTCAAATATGGAGCTCTTCATATTTTCATTCAGATACGGAGCTCTTCATATTTCCTTTTTTTTTTCCTTTTTTTTTAATATACTGAAGTACTCTGACACAACTGAATGGATATGAAAGGAACCTGGCTTTTTGGTTGGTACACACTCAAATCTTAACCAAGGGAAAGTGTAGCACCACAACAAATTTGCCCATTAATTTAAATTTAACTTGAAGATTTGGTCCTCTAACTCTGGGTGCAGTGCTAACAAGTGACAGTGGTTGAGCTGGTGAAGTTGAGGTCTTTCTGGTAGACTGTGACTTCTCTAGAAGCTTTCTGGCTTACCTCAGAAGATCACAGAGAGCTGTATCACGGACTTCACTCCTTGTATTATGGGTCATGAGATTGCTCCTTGCTGCTGTATGGACTCACTTTAACACTCCCTTCTGCCAATGGCCACGCTGGGTATGACCAAAGGAAAGGACAGGTTAGGTGAGGGAAGGACAGGGTATTTTTCTTTTACCGGCATATGTGCAAATGTAGAAGATAGTGTGAAAAGTCTGAATTGCTTTCCTGCCTGCCTAGCTTCTGTTGTAGACAGCTATACAGAATGGTAACATAATCTCAGTCTAGATTTTAATTATTAAGGATCAAGTGTTTTCCTCCCTGTAAAGAAAGGGTTGGTTTGCTGTTACGTTGATATGCCCTGTCCGGTTGACCTTCTTTTTGGTATGGCTTCCTTTGAAATTTATTCTTAAATAAGATTTTTATATAATGCTTGATATTATCCTTCCATTTAGAAATTGCACCCAAAACAAGAAAGTTTCTGTAGTCTCTTGACAAGCTTATAATGTTTGCACTTTTGTTTTCTTGGTCCCATTAGTAAGTTTAGGTATATGTACATGCACATACAATATATTTGTATGCGGTCTATAAACCATCACATTGTTGTAACATGAAGGCTAACTTGTGAAACATGTTTTGTGTGCCTTGCACCCAGACCTATCATAAGCCTGCTTGAGGTAGAGAAGGAAGTGAAATATTTTGTGATGTCTGTTGGACTAGCACAGTTATATCAAACGAATAAATTTAAGGTTAACTGTACCATTCTGCAACTGCTTGAAGGAATCAAATGTCTGGCACCCTCTCTGCAAGGAGGTAACACAGATCTGAAAGGAGACTTGAAGAGACTGGCACATGGCAGGTCGTGCCCTCCTGAATAAACTAGAAGAGACTAGTTCTGACTTACGGAATGAGGAAACAATCGTTTGGACCTAACTGGTCTTCAGAAGCAGGAAATGTAAATAGAAATGCCAGTGATTTGCAATAGAGCTTAAGGAAGAAAGAAGAGACCCATTTCTTTTCTGGCTCCTCTTATCAAACATTTTGATCTCAGAGACTAAGAAAGATCAAAGTCTGCAGGCACCAGAGCAAAAATCATGACATCAGGCTTGACTAATATGTTTGATTAATGCATCACTCAGTTGTTAACAGATAGATTGTCTATCTTTATGTTTTTCACACTTGTGGTTTGACTTTGGCTGATTGCAAAGAGATACCAATAGGAGACTTTCCCTTGGTATCATCAGGATAGTCACAAGAACATTGACATAACTAATATGTTGCTAAAAATTTATCTGCAAGTGTAACCTTTCATTATGTCACAGCTAAATAAAATATTAACATACCTTGTATGTGTATCGATCTCAGTATATGATGCTCATTTATGATATTTATCTTATCTTCTAAGACAAGATTAGAACTCTCTTGTGAAAGCAAATGGGGTCATCTACCAGGTATTGGTTTCATCTTTATTTATTCACCATTAACCTTTTGTAAGCTTTATAAGTAGGATTTGCACACTAGTCTGCAAAGAAACTGTTGTTTTCCTGAAAATCACTTATGAATGGTATGTAGGATGAATATGTGTGTATCAGTCTGGGAAGGGGTTCCAATATTCCAAAAGAACCATACCGATGGGTGTAATGCCTTATAATTAGATACTATGCATGCTTGTAAGGTTTGGTATAAAACATCAATATTTGTCAAATATCATCAAAAGGAAAGACATCAGGATGATCTGAATAACAAACTCTTTTAGTGCTAGCATGATATTTTCCCACTCAGCTATTTGATAAGTGTACCTCAGAGTAAGTTTATGCCAAAGTAATTTGTGAATATATCATTTGAAAGCTGCTAGCATTGGCAGTGGATGATTTTAAAAAAGGAGCCCTTCTTCCGTATTTCAGTCATGATAACAATATGTCTGAACCTACTTGTTCCCAGAGTGAGAGGTAAGACATTCAGTTGTGTGGGATTTAAAAGGGGCTCTTGTCAACAGATTTCATCTACTCATTACCATGGTCTTTTACTGAAGCTAAACCAGCCACTTCCAGAATTCCTGATGCAGAGTCCATTTGGTAGGTAGCATTTCAGTGTTAATAACTGAAAAGGCTAGTCTTGCTGCAGAGTCACACCTAAGCAGCTTTACACCTGCATCTGCTAAACATTAGTTTCCCATTTTCCTCTGATTAGTATCACTGCCTTCATGTGATTGGTAGGACAGCACATTAAAATAAAAAAAAAAACGCAAAATGACTAAAAATAGTTTACTTCTTTCTTACCTTTGAAGTTACGTGGTCCAGTGAAAAAGTAATACTGAAATGGTAAACATGAAACATCAGCCTTTGCAGGTCTTTTACAACTCTATTTCTTATACATTGTTTTGGAGAAAGAATTTTGCAGTTGAAATATTTTGGCACAGGTAGTAATGAAATTATGACTTGATTGAGACATATGGCAGCAAGGAAAAGAAGAATAAATAGTGTCTAGAATGACTAGTGCTTGAATAAATCTTACATACATATTTGCTAATTGTAGCAGTTGTATCCACTCTCAGTTTATTTGCTTTATACACATACCCATAGCACGTCTGGCTAGAAAAAAATTAATTGATATTTGGATTGGAAATCTTTGTGAAAGTTCTTCATGTAAGGCAGGTTAGCGTCTCAATATTGGGTCAAATGTGCTCAGTGCAGGCAAGATTTTCTGTTCTGTGGAAGGGCACTGCACACAAGTAAGGAAACTGAGGCAAGGATCCCATCTGTCTGGGCTGGGCTGTGGCCATCACAGGCACCTGGACTGTTCCCTGCTGCAGGCTGGAGGGTTCAAGCTAGAAAGGGAAGGGACAAGGGATCTGCTGCACAGGTCAGGCTTGCTCTCTAAAGCCATTGAAATTATGTTTAATGAAGAGCTTTACTATTGAAAATGGCCTTTATCTCTCCAAACTGATTTATGTTTGTTTGAAAAGCTGTGCTATGACTTCTTGATTACTAAAACCCTTACATGCCAGAAAAAAGTCCCCTTATGTTTCCCCCTGTCACAAGCCTTAAACAGCCTAGGAAAAATATCCAAGCCAAATGGCCATTTTCAGATTTATTTTTTTTTCTTTGTAAAAGTAGTCCCAGTTTAAAAAGTTTTTCAGTTCTTCAAATGTGATTCTCATTTTGCCTCTAAACCACTGGGATAACACTGTGCAAGAGAGATCATGCAAAGATTTTTGGGTTGTTGGAGAAGGGAAGAGCTAACTACAGCTGCTGATGGCAGCCAGGGGTGCTGTGCCCATTCTGCATGGCTACATGTACCTGTAGCATGTCTGCACTACTTCCATCGACAAAATATCCTGCCTGGAGGGAAGAAAAATGCCCCCAGGAGTTTTTGCCAAAGTAAGGCTCTTCTAGATATTGCGTTACTGAGGGCCTGTACATTAAAGCTGCAGTTTTCCCCTAAAAGTAGTTTAATATCACGGAGCTCACTTCATAATCTAAAAAGAAAACTGAAGGTCTTGATCCTTTGCTCATTAAAGCCAGCAGGTATTTTGTCAACATTCTGAGTAGGAACAGGTTCAGGTTGCAAGTGAGTCTACCTTCCCAATGACTCCTTCATCCCAAACATCTGTCCCCTTTTTTATTCAGCGAGGAGGTTTCTGTGAAGACTGATTTTGAATGCTGGCTTTCTTGTGAAACCTTAAAGAACTCACTCAGCTAGGTCAAACTACAGTGAAGAGCTTTTTGAATTATCGAACTTGTGGGGAAAAAAAATAACTTGTTAATTTAAAAATTGCTCAATACCCTGAAATGTGCTAAATGGAAGTATTATGTGAATGATTTTTTGATATACAGGTGTATTCTGAAAATCACTTTAATGCAATGCTATCTTTTGTTTCTCTGTAACACACTGATCATAATTCAATTCCTTTAAAAGAATTTATTGTTCCATATGACTGCTGTGTTAGATAGGTTTACACTTCTACGATTCCAACTGGAGCATCCAGCTTGGTGCAAGATGCAATAGTTTTGAGCCAAGGCTGTGTCTTTTCTTATTTAGACATCAACAGTACTGTGCTGTGCTGCTCTCATTGCTCTAAGGTTAAAGCCTGTTTTGTGAAGGTGGCTTTTCCATGCTCTTTTGTTATAGTTCTTTTCTTGGTTGTTTTGGAGATAAAGCTCATGCATTCCCTTTTCTGCTTACTTTATCATGCTCCAGGTCCAATAGCACAGTAAACAACCTATTAGGCAACCTATTTGTCTATGTCAGTGCTGCAAGTTCAATCCTCTATTATTTAAGGTATGAATCTTTTTTCAAGTATGTTTGTCTGGAATAAATTCTTTTTTGGTTTTTCGTTTTTTTCCAAATTGCACTAGCTTTTTTTTTAATTTTTAAAAAGATCAGTAAAACTGTTTTGGTAAATATGTCATTTTGCAAAATAATCGTGTCAGTTTTCAGTCAAGCTTGTGTTTTAGCTATTAAGCACAACATTATCCAATCTAATATTTTGCACATAAAAAAGCTGATGACACATTCAGATTATTTTCTCCTGAAACTCTAATTGAAGTGTTTCAAATATTTTTTAATTTTTTTTTTATATTCTTCCTACTAGCTGGTTATAGTTAAAATTTATTTGAAATCTTACCTATGATTAAACAAAATCTGTTAAAGGATAAGTTATCTTCCTCCTTTGAATTTCCCACTGAGAAATTAGATGTAGTTTTCTGACCAACTAGTTGCTCAAATTTGCTATATTCCATTAAAGAATTAATTCTGAGCTGGTTCTGGTGGGTTTTTTTGTTTTGTTTTCGTTTGTGTGGGGTTTTTGTTTTGTTTTTGTTTGTGTGGTTTTTTGTTGGTTTGTTTTTGTTTTTGTTTTTTTTTAATTTGCATTATACTAGCCCTGAAAAGTACCTATGGAAGTGTCATCTACAAGGATTCTGAAGCCATTTATGCTTCCTACCTTTCAGAGAAATGTCCTGAGTCAGAAACTACTTGGTTCTTGAACATTGCCTCACAGGACGAGCAGCTGAGCAGTGGTCCTTCCCATGAGCTGGGCTTTCTAGCTGGGCTTCACCTCCCAGCACAGACCACAGCCACCCACCGGGTCTCCCCTCACCAAGAGGTTCTTCTGTCCCAGGAGAGGCAGCCAGACACCATGCTCAGCCTGTGCTGGAAAGTATTGGTATTAAACCAGCTTGGGTGTACGTTTGCAATGAAATCCCAGCTCTTTGCAGAGGAGAAATCAGTTCTCAAACACTGCTTTAGAGGCAGGTTTCTGTGGAAAACCTGAAGTTTATAAATTCCCTACGTCTTCAGTTGCAGAGGTAAAACGTCTGCTGCATTGAGATGTCTGAACATTTAACTGCATTCATAAATTGCTGGAGAGTCTTTGTTCAAGGAAAAAATAAAAGGCATTTCTGGCAGCTATAAAATAAGATACATAGAATATCTTCATGGCTGTACTCTGCTCTTCAGGGACCACATTAAAGCATAAAACATCAACCTTTCTCACTCCCTCAAATTTGTTTTATATAAAAAGAAATGATCCTGGGAAATGCTTTGGGAATGAACTCTGCTTATGGAAACATAGCATTAGATCATCTTATTATAACTCTCAGGGAAAGCAAAACAGAACAAAAAACCCCACCACCAACAACCAAACAAAACATGACCTTTTTAGGTCTCTCTATTGCTCCTTTCCTGTAACTTCCATCATGGATTATTCTATTGTGAGACTTAATCCTGTAGATAAAATGACTCCTCTTACTTCTATGCTGAGTTGGGTATATTGCATTAGGCAGTAATTTTCTTTTAATCCTTATCAAATAAAAGACATGCTAGGACAGTTTTGTTAAACCAACTATCTGTTATAGCTTTATTTTTCTTCCAGTCAGTATCAACAATGATGTTTTTGCAAAACTTTTCCGTGACACCTCAACAATGAACATGCAATATGTTGTCTGCTGCTTATAACAGATTTTTTTTTTTCTGTCTAGAGGAATTTAATATAATTTGTAGGTACTAGTCAGACTGTGAGGACAACTGTCTTTATTTTTAGCATCGATTTTTTTCAATTTCCATAATGCCAAGGGAGGGAGTTCAGTCTTGGTGTGGGATTCAGTGGAGTTTTGTCTGAATAAATCAAGGCTGAGTCTAGTGTAATAATGCCTAGTTTTATATTACAGTCTTGTAGTTTTGGGGTGAGGGGTTTGGTTTATTGTTATA
The DNA here is from genome assembly GCF_036013445.1 of Caloenas nicobarica. Taxonomy (NCBI): domain Eukaryota; kingdom Metazoa; phylum Chordata; class Aves; order Columbiformes; family Columbidae; genus Caloenas; species Caloenas nicobarica. Next base: position 29,223,562 of record NC_088245.1, on the reverse strand, counting down.
TTACAATCTTATGGGTGCTCATAGAGCATGCAGTGCAGCCAGTCCTGCTCTGTCACTGCCACATCATGAGATCACATAAATGAGGTAGAAGACAGGAAAAGATGTACACACATTTACCTTATAAGTTTGTGTCTCTATATAACATACATATATATGTCTATGTATATGTGGACTTCTATACGTACTCTTTTTTATCCCCAAGTCAAGAAAGCACAGACTTTTTTTTTTCGAATTTGAGCCATAATTAAGTGCCCAATTCCTTGTTCAGCACTTTGTGGTTGACCTTGGCAGGTTCCCCTTGCCACTTAAACCCAATACGGATTTAAAATAAAATGCCATTACTTTATAACATTTTTGAAGTGAACATATTACTCATATAAGGCGGCAGTTTGAGATTACTACATATTAGTGCTTTCTTATGTTCCTCTTCTGCTGTCCCAAAAAGCACACTTCAGCCTTAACTAGGTGGAACTATCTCTGAGAGAGGCGCCAGCTGGTCTTTCTGCTTGTACTCAACCCTAATCCCTCTGAAAATAGTGGCACCAATAGAGCTGATGCTGGAGTTGCATTAGTCTTAGTGATAATGAGCAAACTCGGTATGCTATGTCTGTGCTTTCCTGTCAGCAGGGTCTCTTACTCCACTTTACCCTCTAGGGAGTCAGCAACTCTTAATAAATATTAGCCAGTAATAAGACATTATCAGTCAGGGTTCATTGTTGACTGGCATTGAACCAGAGGAATAAATACAAGTTGAAGCTGATTGATAATGACTAATCTCAGCACCATCTGTCAGTGGTACATCTGTCCAAACCCTGTGGTTCTGCATCTTGTCTAGCACCGCTTTAGATGGGGCCAAGCTGCCAACTTTGCTGCATCTTGGCTTAAGAAAAGAACCCTTTTGGAATGAGCTGCTGTATTGCTAAAAGGTTCCTGCTGTTGAGATGCTAGTGCGTACCATATACAACCATTTCAGCAAATTCCAACTTTGTTCGCTATCAACAGTTATGTAGAAATATTTCACTGAAATTAATTGCCGTACAATACGTCAGCCTTGTCATATCTCCTAGACTCCCTGACTGCACAGATTAATCTTGGAGGGAGAAACATATTTCCTATGCATTTACTGTTTGTTGAATCTTATGAAGAGAGACTGCATGATGGTAAAGTATACGGTTTAGTCATCTCAGTTGGAGGGGTGCATATTTCTCAAGGGTGATGAAGCAATGAATAAATTAGGTTATATCAAGTGAATACTAATAAACATTACCCCCTCACCATGTATGCAGCATAAGCTGTATCTTACAGAAAGTATTTAAGAAATACTTCAGAATTCCACAAAATGTTCTACTTTAATTCTTCAAGTTACAAACCAAGGTTACCTTAACACAGCCTAGGAAAGAGAAAAATAACTATGCTTAAAATGCCTCTGACAGCTTTCTCATACACTAGAGTGTCACAAGCTTAAATCTGAATTGCAAAATCTACCAGAAGAAACAAATGTTGTATTGCCATCTCTTGTCAGAGCTGATTTTTAAATCCTACTGATAGACTCATCTATCCATGTTTTATCCCATGGAGGAAGAGCACTTTTACCCCTCTTATTCACAGATCTCAAGCATCTTCTTTTCCTACCCTTTTCTGTAGGCCAGCGCTGTGGCCTGTCTCTCCTCTGGTAGATCAGCTTATGGGACATTGGCGATCTGCAGGTGGGAAGTGTGCCAGGCTGTGGAACTCCTGTGAAGACCCCACCAGGGAACAATCCACACACTCCAATTTCGCTCCTGCTTGGTGTCAGGTGTGGTGTGGTCACTGCAACCCACTGACCAGCTGCGTGCATGCAGAAGGAAGGTGCAGAGTTATGCCACGTAAGCATCCAAAGACATGTTCTTTGCTGAGAAAGAAGCACGGAGGAGTCAGCTGCCTGATTTTGAAGTTTAGTGTGAACTTGGTAGTCTTCATGTTTGGGAGAAAAAGCTACATGTGCACCAGACTAGAGGAAACAAGAGGAAACATATCTGCCTTTCTAGTTGCCTAGGGCAGACATTTTCTACCTCCAGTTGCAACAAATGTCATTAACATAAAGCTACATTTAGCTTTGATGTGAGATTTAACTTTGCCAGTTTGGGCTGCATGAAACTAAACGTTTAAAAGGACCCAACTCTCACAGAGTTGTTTGGTGGTTTTGAACAGATTTCAGTGTTGCAAGGTAGTCACTTAAAAACCAAGCCACCTGAGTATGCTTGTCTTCCTCTGAAAATAAGTCTAGATTAATGAGGGCGAAAGAGTGCCTTTTTTCAAAGCTTGGTTCTGGTAAGCGCAAATATTCCAAGAGAGCACAGGCACAGGAGACCTATATGCATTTTTATGGGGATTGTGAGATCTTCCATAATTTAATGAAGTTATCAGCGAGACTGCTGCAGAAAAGGTTATTTTTATAGAAAAAATAATTTCGCTGTTTCAGCACTCTGTCACTGATCCATGAACTTCTTTTATAACAGGAAAATGTAGTGTTATAATTGATCCTTATGCTTGTAGTTTAGGGCTGAAACATGAAAATAATAAGACATAATGAGGCAGTCCTGTGTGAAAATATTCAGGTAAACAAATGTGATGTTAAACAGCTCTCCATTAATTCTAGATTTCTACAGAACCAGCATGCAAACACTTAATTGCTTCTGAGCAATAAACATCCCCATAGCAGCCAAAAGTCAAAAGAACTTTTTCATTTCATTGTAACTTTTTTCTTCCTGAAGGCTTTTTGCAACAGCTCACTTTCTTTTCAAGAAAAAAGAAATATATATATGAACCTGGTTTATTTCAGTTTAAATGAAAAACAGCTCATCGCCATCCTTTCTGACAAAGTTGTCACAGTGTGAACTAGTTGTTTAGACTCTAACTGAAATGAATTAAGGTCTATGTAATTGGTGATATTTGAGTAACTGAGACATCCATAAGAGGCTAACAAATACAGCAGAAAGCCAATGGAAGGCCTGTGTATTGGGTTTGTGTGGCAAGGTTTTGGTAACTGGGGGGCTTACAGGGGTGGCTTCTGTGAGAAGCTGCCAGAAGCTTCCCCTGTGTCTGACAGAGCCAATGCCAGCCGGCTCCAAGACAGACCCACTGCTGGCCGAGGCCGAGCCCATCAGCGATGGTGGTACCACCTCTGGGAGAACATGTTTAAGAAAGGGGGAAAAAAATTGCACAGTGGCAACTTCAGCCAGAGACAGGAGTGAGAATATGTGAGAAAAACAGCTCTGCAGGCACCAAGGTCACTGAAGAAGGAGGGGCAGGAGGTGCTCCAGGCACCAGAGCAGAGATCGCCGTGCAGCCTGTGGGGCAGACCATGGGGAGGCCGGCTGTCGCCCTGCAGCCCATGCAGGTCCAAGGGGCAGCAGAGATCCACCTGCAGCCCATGGAGGACAGCTGAGAATCCAACTGGATCAGTCCAAACACGTTTTATATTAGAGGGGCAGTAGCAGTCTTCATCCCATTGCATGTTATGGATTTAGGGTAGTGTGCACAACTTCAGGCTTTTATCACACGATATCTAGCAATTTCAAGGTTTTTGGGGGGGTTTTTTTGCATTAATACAAACAGAGCCCATCTGCAGCAATGGAAGATCGCTGCTCCAGCTAAGAGAAAGGAAGTAATTCTTGCTTCAGAAAGCATGACTGGATCAGGAAATTTAACCCAGAACCTGGATTACTGCCATGGATATTACATGTGGCTTCTCTCTCCTTTCCTTAGCACAGTGACTCAAATCTCCTGCATTTTAAGTTGATTAGAAAGAGCACAATGAAACTCTCTCTTCATCTCCTCACCTTAAATTCCTTAAATGTCAAAAACAGTTAAATCATTTTGGTAACACATGCAGATTCAGAGAATTATCCCTATCAAAACATGATTGGTTGACACATCTAAAAATGCACTTTCTATCATAAATGTAAACACCAACTTCCTTCTCCTGATTCTTGAACCTTGCAAGACACTCTCCTTAGAATGAGATTTACAACTTGATTATTTCTTGTAGTGTGCCTGGCTATTTCATTTGTACTGAAGAATCAAACACCTTCTGGCTAAGTATCTGCTTTCATGCAGCACTGAACTCCAATTCTCCACAATTCACTCTTACTCCACTACTTGGTCATCCTCAGTTTGCCATCAGATATAACTATCTTCTGCTTAACATCCAAAAAAATATTGCCAGGACATGCTGTAGAATACAATTTGCAAACATGAGTACTGCTGTATCTTCAGCTATAAGTCCTGTCTCTTCCATGATGGGAACTATAGTAGTCAAAAGGCCTCCTTATAAGCAAAATGGTTTTTACTGCTCTGCCTTTCTTATTACTTTCCCCTTCTTTCCCCTTGCTCCTCCCTCTTCCCCTTCTTCCTTTTCCCCTTTCCCCTTCTTCTCCTTCCCCTTCCCCGTTCCCTTGTTTGGCTACATTAATATTTAATGCTTATTCAAATCTGCATGATAAGGGCGCCATGTCCTGGGTGCATCCAGCCCAGCATCGCCAGCCGGGCAGGGAGGGGACTGTCCCGCTCTGCTCCGCACTGCTGCGGCCTCACCTGGAGCCCTGTGTGCAGTTCTGGGCAACACAGGGTAAAAAGGATATAAAGCTGCTGGAGAATGTCCAGAAGAGGGCTACAGGTTGGTGAAGGGTTTGGAGGGGAAGCCATATGAGGAGCAGCTAAAGTCCCTTGGTTTATTCAGCCTGAAGAAGAGGAGACTGAGGGGAGACCTCATTGCGGTCTACAGCTTCCTCACAAGGGAATGAGGAGGGGCAGGTGCTGATCTCTTCCTTCTGGTGACCAATGACAGAAGCCGAGGGAATGGCAGGAAGATGTGCTGGGGAGGTTCAGGTTGGACATTAGGAAAAGGTTCTTCCCCCAGAGGGTGCTGGACACTGGAACAGGCTCCCCAGGGAGGTGTCACAGCCCCAGGCCTGACAGTGTTCAAGAAGAGACTGGACAACGCCCTCAGACACATGGTGTGAACCTTGGGCTTGTCCTGTGCAGGGACAGGAGTTGGACTCGATGATCCTTGTGAGTTCCTTCCAACTCAGGACATTCTATGATTCTACGGTTTGAGTTCCTCCATAGTTAAAAGTTAAATGGTATTACTTATGAGGATGGGAGGTGCAGGTTAAAGTCCCTTAGTGCATTTTGACAGCTTAGTAATCTAAACTACTGAGAAGTTTAAAAATAATAGTAGCTGTGAAATACCAGAGACTCTTTTTTTAGCCTTTGCATGAATAGACTGAAATAACAATGGGCAGGTTGAAGGGATTTTTTTAATATATTTTATTTGGCAACATGGTAAAAAGGAAATAGGTGACCAAAAATTGAAAGAAACTGCCTTTAATCCTGTAGCTTGTCCTAGAGGGGTCATGCTGACAAATGCTTTCAGTAAGGGCTAAGACAAAGGCTTTAAGTTACTCGAGCACCAGTGAATTCAGTTCACTTGAAGACAGCTGTGCTCTGGTCCTACTCAGCCATATTGAAGATGAAAGAGGGATGAAGGAAGATTTGTTATGAACTGTAGTTAAAACACAATGTCATGATTCATCTTGTTTCAGCTGCCAAAATCCATGAACAGAAAAAGATTCTCCTGCTTTGTCTGTGATTGCAAAGATGCCCACTACTTTTCTGGGCTTCGACTTACAATACAGTTAAACCAGGCTTTTTCCCTTAGATTTCTGAGGCAGAGCAGCATATATGTACATATATACTGCACTTATACATAATTTTGGAAGTGCTAATGAGCCCCTGGTGACTCTCTGCTACTGGCCATGACCCTGCTGTGTTAAGCACTTAGATTAAAATAGGTGGCTCAGCTCCAAAAATATGCATTTCTTTCAGTGTTAGAGCGGAGATGATGAGTAGATAAAGGGAAACAGATCAAAAGGTGTAGCCTACATGCTTTGGTACTTCAGCATTTGAATTTGTGCCACAGAACAGAAGAAATCCAGTTAAAAAGAAAGGTGGATCTTAGCTGGAATATTCTGGAACCCTACCCACATGTAGAGGGCAGGGCCACTAAACTACAAGACCCAGAAAACTCAGGAAGAGGAATATGGTAGTCACAAGTCATGCTTAGTAGCTTTTCTGGCACTGTCTGAGGAAGATTTTGGTTGATTACTCCCTCAAGCCATACATGCTCACCCTCCAAGAGCTTTTCTAATCAGATGTCACCAAAAAAAAAAAAAAAAAAAAAAAAAGTAAGAAAAAAGGGACTTGAACAGTGGAGAACCTAAATGAATTTGCTGTAAATTCTATCCTCTGCCTTCACCACTTTCAATACATATAATGGTTTCATTTCTCTGTTGTAAATGAGTTTTGATCTCACCGGTTGTTTTATGGACCAGACAGAGTACACGGTGAACTAGTTGTCACCTCCATAGATTACACATTGCATTTTGCTATTCACTGCTTTTAAGGTGGGATTCTGCCTCTTCTGACAAAATGATGCAGACAGGTGCACCTGGGGTGACAGTATGCTTGTGTGGATATTCGTATTTTATTTATCTGGGTTTACAGTAAGAGGATAATGTCTTGTAGCCCTACAACCCATGCACAGGCAACTGAAATATGTTCTCAAGTGAAACCCTAAAGATATAAGGAGGAGATCTAGTATTTGATGAATCCAACAGCTGTCCTACTTCTGTGTTAACTGCTAGCTGAAGGGTCACCAGTGATCAACCTATAAGCCGGAATGTGGAAAATTGAGAGAGTTTGTTGGCATGAGTCAGGAAGATAGTGAAAGGACTGAGATGCTGCCTTTCTTTCTCAACTTGAGACCCCAGGTGACACACAGAGGGCACCAGGAATATCCTGGAGAGACCAAGAAATCACCTCCTAAGAAAAAATGTGGAGGAATGTATTGGCATGGGCACTAAATTATTTTAGTGCTAATCACAGAATCACAGAATCACAGAATGTTAGGGATTGGAAGGGACCTCAAAAGATCATCTAGTCCAATCCCCCTGCCAGAGCAGGAAAACTTAGGTGAGGTTACACAGGAAGGCGTCCAGGCGGGTTTTGAATGTCTCCAGAGAAGGAGAATCCACAACCCCCCTGGGCAGCCTGTTCCAGTGTTCCGTCACCCTCACTGAGAAGAAGTTTCTTCTCACATTTAAGTGGAACCTCTTGTGTTCCAGCTTGGACCCATGCAGTATAAATGCTATGTAAATGAATATTGCAGCTGAAATCCTATTAATAGAAGTAGGAGAAGAAAAGAGCCATATCTGTGTAGGAAGAACCGCAGTACCTCTATTAGCTAATTCCATCTTATTTTTAGTTGTACAAAGCGTTCCAGATAATATTTAAATATTTTATGTTATTGATAGTATTTTCTCTATGTATTTGATGTTTCCTTTCCTAAGAGCTCTTCCTCTGAATGCTGGCTGCCAACCATTAGCATCTGCTTATCAGTATTTTAGTTAAGTTTCTCTGAAGCCCAATGCCATGTAGGACTTTGTGAGCAGATAGAGAGCTCTGGCTCACATGCCAACAGAGTTAAGCTGAGGGGCGGGGAAGGGAGAGTGACAGAGGAAGCTGCTCAGCATCCTTCTCCCACATCACACGGACGCAAGGAAAGAGTCAGACCAGCCTGGGCAGCACAATCCAGGGCTGGCACAGGATGCCAAATATCTGACTGCTGTCAGGCTCCTGTGACAGGAGAGGAAGGGTGTTATCCATTCACTGTGTTAGTACTGTCAGAAAGCATCCATCATAGTGAGGTGAGTGTCACTCAGAATGTACTGCACATTCCCCACCTGTAATATTCTGCAGGTGCAGTCTTCAATTAGGCATAAGATTGGTTTGCCAGACAACAGTAGCAAAGGGCAGAGAAGACCCCGGATTTTTTTCTGGCTTCAGACTAAATTGGTTTTATCCCTGCAAGGCACTAATATTAAAAACTAACCCCCAATGCTCTTGAATTTAGGGATGTGGGTGTAGAATTTTGAATTGAAATTCCAGCTTTCTTTACTTTAGGGCATTCAGATTCAGCACATTAGAGCAAAAGAGGCTTGAACTGTCAGTTCTCATCCTTTGAATACTGTACCAAGCTGGTAGGACACATCTGCAACATGCGCTGAGATACGTACTTTCCCTTCTTGTTTCAACTGACAAAGTACAGAAAACTGCAACACACTTAGGAAGAAGACCCCATATTTGACCAAACCGAATGTGTTAAATATTAGGTCTGATTGAGGTTATGAATTTGCAGATCATTTTGCAGGGACAATGAAAGAATGGGAGTCCCAGGAGGAGTTCTGGTTTGCTCAGCCTGAACCCTCCTTTCGCCTCCATGATAGTACATACTGCTGTGGCAGCTCCTGCTACTCTTAAATGAGCATATCATGCTCCCATCTATATACGCAGCAAGCTAATTCCCTAGGGCCAGAACCAGTGAACAGTCCTGCCTTACACCTGTCGTGAAGCAAGTGTTGCTGCAGGCACTAACTTGTATCAGGGCTAAAATAGGTGTTTCTTACCTGCATTGGTGTTGGCTGCTGCAGTCGGTTCCCTCACTATAGATATAAGATGTACCTGAATGAGCTAAAAAGTTCTTACTCCTCTGGAGTTTCTGTGGCCTGTGTCAGTCAGAATAGAAAAAATAAATATCTAGTGAAAATGATGTGGCATCCAAGGTAAGTGAACATATGTAGCATGGATCATTGGTAATGTGAAAGGATACCATGATATATTATGAGTAAAACCAAAACGTCAAAATGAATTCAAGAGGACCAAATTATAATGATGATAATATGGTAAGCACCAAACCGTCAAAGATATCCTCTCATGGCTATCGAGTTAGACTTTGCTGTTGCAGCAATTTGGCTACTGAAAGAGAAAATAAATTCAGCAAGGGCTCAGGACAATTGCAGTAGAGTAAAGTGAAAGTGGATTGTTCTGAAATTATGTAAAGGATACACAGGTGATAGTGGAACTGCAATAAAACTATTGGGATACCCTTCACCGTTGGTCAACCTATGTTCTAAACAAGGCATCCAGTAAAGCTACAGTGGTCTTGTAATGCAAGCACTGAAAAGTTACAAAATGCCTGAATTAAACTTTCTGTGTATCTATCTGCATTTCTGTCTGTACAGCCCTGGGCTGTCCCCTTGTTGTGTATGAATTGTGGCAGTTTGACTGAGGATCACATAGTGTTTTTTCTGCAAGACTGTCTCATTCAGTGCCCTGGGTGAACAGCACTCAGTGATTGAGAGGCTCCACAGTATTTTTGTTTTACCCCCATATTTCAGTGCATGGCCCATGGACACATTTACTTCATGCTACTCAAACCTTTCCATCTGACAGAATCACAGATGTCCTTGGGACATTTTTCTATGGTGTTACTCATTGAAAATTTTATTCATGCAGAATTTTTGTGGTATGGGGGGTGATGTTATCTGCATTTTATATGTGGAGAAAGGCAGAGAGATTAAGATTAAAATTAGCCTTTAATTTGGGCAGCTAGTCTGAGGCACCAAAGATGATATATTTTGTAGACTATTTAGTACAATGACTAATCTAGCTTTAGGTAGGAATTTCCTGGCAGGAATAGGGATGTTAGGCTGTCTTAATCACAAGACCACTCTTTTTCCTACAGAAATCATGTCTTTCTCAACACAACCCTTTCATCTTCTGTTACAGATGCACTGAAGGACCTTACATCAGAAACCTAAGTCATCACAGAAAATGGTCCACCTCACGCAACTTTTATTCTGAGTGTTTGATTCCACTTTTTCAGCCAATGGAGAAACTGGAGGATGATGGTAGGTTGACATCTTTCACGTGGTCCAGACAGTGTTAGAAGTAAAATACAAATATTACACAAAACTCAACACTGACATGTCCAAACTTTCAATGGTTTTAGAAGTTCGCCTTAAATCTAGCTAATTTGCAGTACCGTTTGCTGGAGGCAGAGCAGCATAGGCTGCAGCAGCAGCAGAAGCAAAGTGGTGCACAGGTCACAGTTGCAACAGAGCTACCCCAGTGTCCCTGATGGGAACAGCTGGAGGGAAGCACATGGCACCAGGTGTCCAGCATAAAGCCTTGACATGATCAGGAGAAAAACTAATGAACAGTTATTGTCACTCAACCAAACTCATACATCTTCCTACATCCTCTTGTCTTGTCTTAGAGTAACTGTAGATGCCTCATGGCAGCTGTCACATTAGCCCTTCACCAGACAAGGAGATGGGAAGCTAACTGTTGTGGCTTTAACTGGTTGCAGGGTTGCATTTCTCCTAGCAACTTTTAACCTCAAAGTAGAGAGCTGCTTTAGATCTTGTCAAGACATATTCCCTGTAAGATAAAGATAATTAAAGTTTATATCAAGTCAACAGTTTTATTTAATCTGTTTGTGTCTTTACCCCCTCCAAACACTGGGTTCCCCATCACATACCTAAAGCCTTGGACTTTTCGCACAGGCTTTTCAACACAGGTGCTCACTGCCCAAACCTGCTGTCCCTGACGGACTCAGTGTCTCTGCTTCCTTACCATGCACTACTCCATAGCCGGGCTTTTTAACACTCAGAGCCTGGTTCCTTGCCCCAGCCTTTCCACCTCAGCTCTGCCTCCTTATGTGATATCTCAGAGACATCCTTCTGCCAGTGCCCTCCTGTCCCCATCCTAGAGCCTCGTTTAATCCCATTCCCTCTCTGCCAGCAGCCATATAACTGCCACTGCCCCCTCTCCCGGGTTTCTTATTTGCAGTGCCTTTTGCTCAAACGCCTATTGCTCATTCTGCTTGATTTAACTCTTCCTTACCCTTATCCATGCTTGTTTTAATCCTCCATCTTGCCTCATGTCCTCTGCCGCTCCTGGCTGGGCAGGAGAGATGGCCTCCCTGCTTGTAGTTTCTGAGCCAGCGCTGCACAGCTGGGGCCAGCAGTGGCAGGGACAGCCCTCCTCTGTCCTCCAGCCAAAGTCCAACAAAGTTATGAGCAACTGCAGATGGGAGCTTTTAATGCAAAGTGGCAGATGCGTTTAATTCAGCATCACTACTCACTCTGCCAGTGATAGTGCCGTCTGTAGCAGTCAACAGAGAGCAGAAGACAGCTGATGCATGTCACTTGCATTACCTGTCCTTACACAATGAAACCATTTGCTAAAAATTATCTTTATCTACTGAAGAGCTAGGTAAATTACACAATTCCTTCTGCTTATCTCTATATCTCTGATGTGCAGTTCACGTAAAGGTAGTCATGGGTAAAGACAGAAACAATGGACAAACTCCTGAAAAAATGTTCAAATAATATATAAAATAACCTTGTCCCCACCAAGCAATCCACAATTCTCTGCCAACATAGCCAATAAAATTAAGGTTGTTAACAAACAGATATATCGAAATTCAAGGAGCCAACTGCCTATCAGGGCCTGTCTAAATAAATACCAGTGCATTTATGTGACAGCTTCATGAAATGTCTGATCTCCAAAGCATTCACACTGCAAGAGGGTTGCTCTCTTTCTCATGAACAGATATTGCAATGATGTAGGATTTGAGTGTGGAGATTTTTTTGTTATCAATTTAAAATCAATCAAACAGCAAATCAAATTGGCAAATGGAATTGCAGAGTGAGCTAAGACACCGCCAAATGTTCAACTAAATGGGAGCATCATGTGTAAGTGAAAAAACGTGGAGCTCGCCTGCAAACATTCAGTTCTTTGAACCTATCCTTACAACTTTAAGGGAATGGTCTGTGCCTTTCAAAAAATGAGAAACATGGGAAAAAAAGAAACATGGGGGAGTAACTGTTTAAAGAAAATTAACTAGTTGCATATGACGGTTTATAATCTAATAACTTATGATTTTGAGACATTTAAATTATCATTCTTGCACTATTAAGAAACCTTGGAAAATTTTAAAGTACAAACCTGAAACATAAAAACATAACGGATGTGGAGCATCAAGACGATCCATCTAGTCTTGTCCCCACATCTCAACCCAGGCCCGCTTCTGCAGAGGAATGTACTCAAATCACTGTAATTGACAATTGTGGAGTCATCAGGGAATTTTTTTTTCCCATATGACCTCACATTTAGTAGGCGATTTATAGATGTTCTCCTGTAACTGCTTGTCCTTCTAAATATCCTGATAAGCTCTCAGATTCAATGATAATCAGTGGGAATGCAAACATGATACATTAAAAATAAACAAGAATCAAGAACTTAAAATTTCCTTTTATCAGTTATCACAACTTCCTTTTGATTTTCACTGAATAGTTTAACTATACATAGCTTTTTGTGATTCATTCCATTCATAAAACCAAGGAAAATAATTCCAAATAAATCTGGGGCTGGAAAACTTTAGGCTGGAAATATTTGTTATTATATACTCTGATTTTTTACATGGTGCAGATCAGATCATATGAACCAATAGTCCCTATGAAGAAGCTGTTTTCAAGTAGGACTGTGAATACTGAGAGACAAATTTGATTCAGAGACTAAAGGTCTCCTCATAATCAGGTGCCCCAGCAGTTAATTACTGCCACTATCAAATATTAGCACATTGCTTCCATTCTGAATGCTCTTAGTTTAAATTTCTAGTCGTTCAATGTTGGTTTTGCCTCTTTATCTCAGGTTAAAGATTCCAAGACTTTTTGATGAAGTGAATTTACTTCTGGTTACTTAATGGAAAACAGTCTTGGATACCTTCAATAATTATTTCTGACACTGACAGCCCTTCTGAGGTTGAATAATGTAAAAGATCATTCTACTGAAGGCACAGCAGACATTAGGCAAAATCTTGTAAAAAGAAATCCAGTATTCTAGGGCAGCCAATGATGCTCTGGGATAGAATCCATCTGCCCATAGCAATCCTACAGGATGTGTACACAAGAATCTGTTCCTCAGTGGACACCAGGGTGCAAAATACTGAGAATAAAAAGAAATGTAAATGCAATTGACAACATCCAGGAGGACAAAACAGCCTGAAGAACATAAGCATGAGATCTGCCACCAATCTTCAGTACTACTGCAGAGCACTCCCCAAAGGGACAGATGGTAGGAAATTCTGTAGTCATATCTGGATAACCTGAATCCATTTCTAAAATCAATATTACATATCCTTTTAAACTGGTTATCACCTTTTCAGTGGCTATCATCTTTTAGAGATCATGCTTAGATAAATTGATAAATCAGACCTGTACTACCTTTATTTGATTCTTTCCCAGGCAAGGAAACTGTGTAAAATATCAATTTAAACCCACTCCACAGATATTAAAATTTACCATTTTCATTACTGGAAGAAGGAAATGAGAGAGTGGAAGACTGCATTTGTAGAATACACATTTTAAACCTTATTTTAAATTACTTTTATTTTAAAAAGTATTTTCATCATTAGAGATTTTAGTTTCAATTTTGCATGATTTGAGAGGGTAAAACCCAAATGTTGTTAAAGGCAGAATATTTATTTGTGTGTCTACAATAACTGTATGATCACCTATACTTCCAGCTCACAGAATGCAAAGAAGAATTCCTTTTGGCCAGGCACCTGACCCTCCTCTGGCCTTCATTTTTTTTTTTTTTGCGGGGCCTGTTGTGTCTTACTCTCCTAGAAACTACAGATCAGGAACTGTAAAGGCACATACAATATCACTTTGCCCTTTTTAATAGGTGGTGAGATTTTTACTCAATTCAGCAGGAGAATAGCTTTCCAGGCAATTATGTGAGTTAGGTGGGAGTCACGGATTTGCAACATGGGGGTACAAGGACAGGAATGAAGCTGACACTCTGCACCCCTCCCACTAAATCTTACATCAGGCTAAGGTTTTTGGGAATGAGGGCTCACTTGTGCAGTGCAGAAAGACAAGCTTTGACTGGTTTTGATACCTGTACTGCTACAGTCTGAGAATTTTCCTCTACGTAGTGAGTCTTAGTCATGTACGCAGAAAACTGAATCAACACTGTAACCTTACTCCCTAGTCACAGGTACCACTTGGATATAATTGTTTATCAATGTTTGTAGTGCAGAGTATTAAAAAAAAGGAAACCCAATTAGAATATGATTCACATACCAAAATTTCATTAAAATTGCACTGATCCCAGGACCTGTGGTTCCCTCACAGAAGGGTGATCCAGTTCATTACACCAGCTATTTTATTCAGTCAGAGAACTGCGAAAGATCTCAGGTGTCATAGCACTGAAAGTCACAATACCTTGGAATTTCCAACATGCACTTTGTGGTGCTGTGGACACTCCTTCAGGAGTGGGCTACCAGGGTTTTGTCCTTGCTCAAGCAGTATTTCTTTGTGTTGAGAAGCGTTAATATGATAGCATTCTAAAAGAGCCCTGGAAGCAGAAACCAGAGCCTGATCCTCCTCTGACTTCACCTGAAAGTCTTGATTCTCATGCTAGTTACATTTCGGTAATGTGAGGGAAGCAGCTTCAACAGGAGGGCCAAAACAGACATGCCTACGGTGACAACCTGAACACCAGAGAAGTCTCCTGGGAAGGTGGAAATCCATGCTCCATGGATGACTGCTGGGGCTGAGCCCACCCCTGTGCCCTCCCAACCTGGACCAGCACCATGGGCGCCACCGGCTCCCCCTTGTGTCCAGAGCCCCACCTGGCCAGGGTCAAGGAGGGAAAGGTGCTGGGTCTGCAGGCTCCAAGGGAGAAGGTGTCACCATCTCATTAAGAACTGATGAACTTTATTAATTAAAAAATCAGATGTCTACAGATTTCAGGCATTGACAGAGTCAGAGAGCAGCTGAGCAGAGTTTTCAGGGATCTATATTTGGACTGGAGTCCAGAGAGGCAGTTCAGCAGGATGTCAGTGTGACAAATCTGACAGGCTTATATGAATCTTCACCTTCTCTTCAGAAAGGTAGTTAACAGGACTTGGAATTACAGAAGGTGTGGATGCGAAATCCATTTCATGCCGTGACTTTGGTCGTCTGACTCTCGCACTGCTCTGGGATGAGAATCCAGGTGCTCTGTACATCTCCGAATCTTTCTTCTGATGCCATCCTTTCCTTGACACTGCCAGCAAAGCTCTTTCCCCTTCCTATTCCCCTCCCTATGCCAACAGGCACTTTAAATATACAATGAGTATGGCTGAAACTTTCATTTCGATTCCTGACGACTGGCACCACAGTTATTATATCCCCAGACTGACAGTTCCTGCTGATTGGTGCCACTCAATTCAGAAAGCAATATCGCTTTGAAACATCAACCTGGCAACTGCCTGCAGGAAGCTATTCTAGTCCTTCTCTCTGAATTTCAGTCTAAGAAATATACTCGTTTCAACAGAATTTTTCAGGGAAAGAAAGGTAGAACATTTAAGAGAGGGGATGGGAGCTCAGTATGCCCCCCATAGCCTTAAATAAGAGCACCTTTTTTCTTATTGAGGAGGTAGTAACTCTATAGGAGACAAAGACCCTAAGAAGAGCCTTTACTCCAGGATTTTACACACTTGAAAAATCCAGGTCTTACTCACAGAAAAAGAAAAGGTTTTTCAAAAATTTACAGCTGACCTATACATCCTTTATGAAGAATTTGATGTGTTGGTGTTTTAAGAATATGTCGTTTGATGTTTCAGTTCAGGCTCTTTTGTGGAGCTCAAGGGTCAAGTAGTCAAGATGTTATGGAGCAAAAGCAGTTGGGAGAGTTGTGCTCAGCAGCACTTCACTTGGGAGGATTAGGGGAGAGTTCCCTGGGATACTCACAGCACTCAGCTTCTGCCGAGTTAGGAGACAGGCCATTTGCTCAGTGTGGGAATCTGCTGGTGCGAATATTTATAAACAAAAAGTAAAGACAAAAGCATTATTTTTAACAGTTTTTCTCAAAGGTGAAAACTAACATGACTGGAATATAAGAAGTAGGTAAATGATTTTTATTTGAACTTTCTAGAAGGAAGAGAATCTGAAATCAAGGAGTTGTAGAATCAGAGTGCAATTAGATCAAAGTCAATACATATTCCCATATATATTCTCATCAATGACCTAGTATGAGGCTAATCATGTTCTCTTGCTCCTGACTGCCAAAGCGCTTTCTATTTATTCTGAAAGATGCTGTCAAACAAACTTAGTTGTGACCAGATCTTCCTAATCTCATTTTAAACAGTGCTCTCAGGACAGAAATTTTCCCTCTGTCCCATAGCACGAGCAAACTCTGAACTAGAGTTCCCTATGCAAGCATCTGGGACTGGCCTGCCGGGGTACCCTGACATGCATGGAAGACAGTCTTGGGGATCCATCCCTTAGGTCTTCTGCAGTTCCTCTGCTTAGTTTTGTTAATGCTGAAGAAAGTTTCCTTTCAGTTCCTGGGGAAGAATTGCCTGGATACTACTTACTTCTAATAGTCTTTCCTATTCCTAAGTAACAACTGTTCTCACAATAGCAATGCAAGCCAGAGCCTGTGGTTCAACCTGAAAGCTTTGGGAGCAGACATGGGTGTCTGCTGTGAAGCGTTTTGCTAGAATTGCCAATAGCAAGAGCCCAAGGACTTTACAGAAATGCAGGTGGATGCTTATGATTTCTTCATCTTCTCCCAATGTGATTGCATTCCCTTTAGCTATTGTGTGTATCATCCTTCCACTCTGAGTTATTTTCTTAAGTGTATCTGGAGGGCGGTGGAAGGCTTTTAGTGAAGCCGTATTGCATGCTTCAGTAGTGCTGTATGAGAATATTCATTCAATGGTTTATTTAAGAAGGAAGCAGATGTTTTTGACGTGTTGGAAATGTAAGAACACTTTATCTTGGTGAACTGCTTCTATCAGTTCCTACAGATATTATTCACCTGCGTGCATCTCTGAAGAAAGAAAGAGCATTGACAAGCAGCAGGGAACTCCCGAATTCTCCAACATGCTGCTGCAGACAGAGGTCACAGCATTTCGGTGCAGTTTGTTATTAATACAATTGTAGTGGAGCAGGTGGCAACACCTATTATATTAAATCTTACTAATTGAACGCCTGGTTAAAAATACCTATTTTTTTAGAATGTTGTATAGCTACTAGCTGCAGCAATTTAAAGACCAGCTATTCAGCACATTTTCCCAAGGATTTGTACTGATTTCCTTGTAACCACAAACCCACCGTTTCCTTGTCTTTTTACCCTTCTTCTTCGTGCTATCACCTCTTGGTTCACTTGTTAATGTGTAACATTTTACACTTTATCTGTCTGTTTGCTTACAGCTGGTAAAGTAATTAGGTTTGCTTCTTCAGCACACCTATGAAGGAAACACCATCACGAAAAAGAGACTTTTTAAATGTTTCTTTCAAAGCTACTGTTACCTGCATGAAGCTATATTTCTGAATGACTTTACTGCCAAGGAGTTAGAATATGAGGTAACTGATAGCTCTCTGTATCTGCTCACCCTCATATCCTCATTTACATGCGTCAAAAGGAGTGAGAAAAAGAAAAAAAAAAAGCTTTACTGCCGTGTGACTGTTAAGGCAGCTGCATATAATATTTAAAATCCAGACTTCCAGTGTTTGCGCTGGAGCTGGAATAAGATATGAAATGTTTCTGTCCAATTGGCAGGTAAGTTGATTAATAGACTACTATCTAAGCAGAGCACCGGAGAAACAATGAGTTGTGGTCAGGCTTCTTGGTGACAGTGCAGTCATCATGTTTGCGAGGCTGTGCACATGCACCAGGTCTGAGATGAGCAGCACCGGTTGCCTTTCCTTGTACTCACCCCAACCCTACTATGGGACAACTTGGCCTGCACCGTGAAAGGCGTGTCATTCCCCACATGATGAACCATTAAAAAGAATATAGGAATGAACCTACTGCCTCCTTTCTGAGCATTCAGTTAAGTAAAATTTGCATTTAAAAGCATGGTCATTCAGAAGTGTATAAACCTCTCCCTCCATAGGACAATATTTTGGGTAGCACAAAAAATGATTTAGAGTCTTTTGTGGGAGGAAGAGAAAATTTGGAACAGTTCTTGTAGCTGGATTATCTTTCTTATGTAGACAAGACAAAAAAAGCACCCAAGAAAAAGAGAAGGATGACAAGGAAAATGTTTCTGTTTCTGTTGCTGACTCCCTTTTACAGCCTCTCTGTGACTGAAATGCAGCACCTGGTCAGACGGGCTGCTTACATAGCTCGCAAGTCCTTCCCAGTGTCTGGCTGTTGAAGACATTGACATCTCAATGTGTCAGTCATGGCTCACAACAAAACTGCGAGATCTGCAATCTACAGGCTTTTTTAAGACATAAAATGGAGAGGGAGATTAAAAAAAAAAAAAATCTGAAGATGGAAAAGACGCTTTGGGAATGATAGTAGGATGTGTGTGCTTCTCTCCTAAGCATTCCTGGAGATTTCACAGAAGCAGGCTGAGGTGGTGAGGCTGACAGTCTCTTTCTCTCCAGCTGGTTATCACTGAGATACCTCTCAAGCATTAGCAAGCCTCAACAGTGCTAGGAGGACACAGTGGTACTGGGGACGATGAGAAAGCTTTGAGGGTTTAACTTGCTTCCAGTATCGCATGCACTCCTGCACTCACCTTTAATGACCTTTCTACTGGAAAGGGCTGACAGATTTGTTTGATAAATTTAACAAATAAAAGCATATATGCATAAAAAGTGTCCATTTCTTCATTCCTGCCAAACCTATTCAGTGAGATGGTCTCAACATGTTGAGCTAAACAGGGAGCACGTTTTGCAATTTTCTGTGTGAGGAAAAGAAAAGGCTACGATATCTCATGGAATTCTCAGAAAACGTGAAACACTTAGGTGAATCAACCATGTGATATAGTCTGTGTAATATCAGCCACATTTGTGTGTTCAAGATGCCATTGTAGACGTGAGTGAAAGAGGAGAACAATGAATGGAAAAGAAAAGGAGGGAGAAAAAAAGCTGAAGTACTAAATCCAAACCTTTCATAAATGGGCATTTCTCCACTGATTTCACATAAATTATAGTATTCTGCTGAGAAGGAAAAAATACATATAAGGTTTTGACAGGCTGGTTTCATGCAACCTGAGATTCAGTCACTTCACTTGTGAAACGTCTTCTGCACGGACTCAGAGGAACTGGTACCACAGACCCGCTGCATAAACACTCTACCTGCCACAGCAACAAGGAGAGGTGAGAGTGTTATTAACAATGAGTCAGACCACTGAATTCTCTGTAAGTGCTCTCAGGACAGCATAGCAAATTTATAAATTCTCAACATTTTTCAGCTAACAGCCTTACAGCAAGAGTACCTTCATGGATTCTGCTCACAGCTATTTGCAAACTTCATTGTTAATGGGAAATATTATTTTGGTTTTGTCAGTTGCATTTGTAGACAAGCTACACTGTTGACGAGGTTTTCTGAGTTTGCTGTTGTTTTCCTAGACATTTCCTGTACATTTTGAAATGAAGTATTTCTTCATAATAAGATGTGTCAAACTTCATTTTGGAGTGAACCAAAGAGATTCTGCATTGAAGTGCCTGAGGAGAACTTTAGAAACTGAAGCATGCCCAGAATTAAAACTTGGGGTTAGGCAGCTTGTCCTAAAATTCAGGTTAAACATCAAAGATTTCCAGCACCCTCTGTAGAAGATAGTCCTGGGTAATTAATGACGTTTGATTGCTTTCTTGTTTTGCTGCGTTTCAGTGTTCCAGCTTGATAAAGTTCCCCTGACACACTGCTCACATGCATGTATTTACTCGAGAATACGTATTTCTGGAACCTGTCAGACATACAACCTGAGCCTGAGATCTGGTCTTATTTCCTATACTTGACAAGGCTCAAGGCCTGATTTATAATTGTTTGGAAGCTTACAAAACATCCAGATTCTATAAGCAATGACGTTAGTGCTTCAGAAGGTGGCAGTCTGCCTCCGAATCGTAAGTGAAAACATACTCCAAAGTCAAGACAACCAGAGAAGTGGTGAACACAACACAAATCTCGACACTGCAAGGTACAAACCACTCTGGCACTGCTCCAGTACAGCACTGAAATAAGTGACCGGTCCCTTCCCGAAATGTACCCATGCAAACATGCTGGGCTGGATTGAGTCAGAGTCTTTGGGTCTTTGGTACTTTGGAGAGCTGGGGTCATGCCTCCTTCTGTGATACAGGACACATAGCTGGGTTGTTTTAATCAATTCTAGTAACAGTCTGCATAACTGAGTTTTCCTACAGTGGAGTCTGTCTATTTGTTTCCAGCAGCAGTTTGAGGGGCAGAAAAAGGAGGAAAACAAGTAAAGCACCCAGGATGTTATGAACTATTGACATATATCTGCAAAAAAAAGTCAAGTTCATGTAATGGCTTAGTTTTTGAGTAGTCAGACTAAAAAATAAGATTTTTCAGAAAGGACCTACATTTGTCTTATGAAGATTATCCTCCATCAGATGCCTCAAGATATGTACTGATAAATAAAGGCATTAGAAATCAACAGTCACTTTGAACAATATAATCGCCCTAAGTATAGAATAATCTCAAATTATGTCTCTGTGTGTGTAGTTGTGTGTACATAGATTAGATATACATGTGTATATATATTCTATTTTCATGTTCATGAAAGACCTTTCGTCAGACACTATATGCATGATTCCGAGTGGATATTGAACACTGATTCCTCTGTTGAAATTAGAAAAATATACATTAAGAGAAAAAGATCTGTAAGAATACTCCAAATTCTTTGCCATAGATGTGAAAATTGTAATGTCCCAGGAAAAACAAATGTCTTTACGGAATTTTTGAGTCTGTTAGAGATGAAGGCTGAATGTCTTTAATGGTTTGCTGTTCTATAGACATTAATATAAAGGACACCTCTATTCAGTTTGCTTTATCGTATAACACTCAAAACATATTTAGAATATAATTTCTATGATCATGATTACCTAGTCATAGTTACAAAACTTGTTCCATTTCTTTCTCTCCCCTTCCCAAAATGACTACTAAAACTGCGTGGTATTGAAATATTTGAATCTTTGCCTTTTCTGTCTCTCTTCTGCACTAGAATTGATCAGTCTTAGGGTACTCATCTCACAAAATAGCAGATAGGAAAAAATAATAAGTTACACCCAAGACAGGGTGAGCTCCCTATCTCCATTATTTTACAGCAAGAGATTTCTTTTTTTCCCCATATTTATAAATACATATTTATAGCAAGGATTTCCCACACCTCCACTTTTCTTCTGTGTTACCTCTCAGGCCAGCCAGCATTCACTTTATTTCTGTGCAAAGCATATGTTGTTCCTTGAGATCCTTTAAATTAATACAGACTTTGCAATTATTCACATAAATTCAGTGTTGTTACATGGTTTTATAAGAATTTTATTTTTTTTCTTTACTATTAGAAATACTAGAATAAGACAAGAAAAAATTTTTTCTATGCAGAGTGAACATCCATAAAGAAATATGTTTTCTTTGGACAATATTACTACATTAAAATGTCATTGCATAAATTGAACAGTTTCATATAAATATTATCCTTGCAGTGCAATAAAAATTATTAAACACCATAGCAAAATGGAATTATCAGCACCTGACCATATCTATGAAATATTTCAAATATAGAGGAGGTCTGTAATGTGTTTGTTTTGTTAAACTTAGATCATAGATTTTTAAAAAATTCTCTTCTGTGTTTTTCTGATTGAATTTTTATTTCTTTACAAAAGCAGCATCAGTGCATGTTCCACCCAGTAGGGCACATTGCTCAGAGCATTCTGTCCCATTTTCAGTGACCTGGAAAGCACAAAGGCTGTTGTGCTGAAAAAAAAAAAAAAAAAAAAATTTAGCAGGATAGCTGTAGACAAATTGTACCTTCATTATCAACATAAATTTGAAACCTATCAGCTTCCTTCAAGAAAATGATTGTCAGGGCAATGGAAGCATGGTGCTCCATCTCACTTTGGTTTCATTTGGAAAATGTTGAGAAACAACAATGATAATGAATTTGAAAAGCAACATCTCTGTTACTGTCGTAACAAAATAGTAATAAATGAAAGACAAAAAAGCCAGACACTGAAGAAAATGATAGTTCCCATAGGAGAGCTCTTATCATGCAGGACACCACTGACTAAAGCACTAATTTATTCCATAGTCTTTCTTTGTGGAGTATTACACAACATAATGAGACATTATTCTGGTTATACAAAATCAATCGGAATAAATTCCAAAATTATCACAGAGCGATTACAATTCAACACATTGAAACAATGAAGACAATAGGGCTTTTTTCCCCTGCTGTATACCTGACCTTTTCCATAGTCACCCTGTAGCTAATGGGTGCATGTCACTCCTTCCTCTTCTTTCCTGTAAAATGACCATGTCACTCACCTGCAAACACTCAGCCTTCAGGACAAGACACCCACACACAAGGTGATGAGTACAGTGGGTATTCATGGAATGAGTGGGAAGGGATTTTTGGCAGCAATAATTTTGAGTAAGGTAGAGATAACGCTCCAGATGATGTGAAAGATCACTGAGCAGGCACTGTATGGACATGATAAAAGCTTTGCTAAAAGTGGTAGTGATTCATGTGGAGTTTCCACATGCCACAGAAGGTGGCAGGCAAAATTTAATGGAGCTCTCACATTGGGTGTGGGACTGCAGCACATGCAAATAGACAAGAAAAAACTATTTCTTCAGTAAAATATCCTTCTGACTTAGAGCCATGATGATTACTTGTTACTGTCTGTTTTTAATGAGACATCTTATTCATGGCCGATGGATAATTCTCAAGCACTGACAGCACAAACATGACTCAGGATGTTATGTGGTGGAACAAGTGCAAATGAAGAGGAAAATTTCCAAAAGGGTGAGACTCGCATTTGTGGATGTACTTTGTCTGCAAAATTTGAATCTGTAGTTCAATTATGCACAGAAATTTGAATAGTCCTGTTTCTAGCTACCAGATGTCTAAAAGGTTAAATAATTTACCTGGAGAGATATATGCAAACCAAGAACAAATTTCAAAACATAAAGAACATTTATTCTTGCAAACTGGGAAAGATAGCCTTGCGCTAAAAATATCCATTGATGACTACCACCTTCACTCTAAGGTATTCTTAGCATGGTAAATCCAAATATCTGTAGATATTCTGTATCTATTTCTTCTCATTTATAGTTAACCTTTAGGTATTATGGAGCAGAAAAAAATATCTCATTGACACTGGCATCCTGAATCTTCCGTATTTGTTCTAGTCTTACATATAGCTGAGAGGTGGTCACTCTCGCTAAAATTACTGGCATTAGAAGTAGGTAAAAAAACAACAGTAAGTTTGAAACATCAAAATAAATCAGTATGATACAATAGAGCTTACAAGGACCATGGTATTTATTATTATATTGTCACACACATTTGCAATATTAAATGATACAGGTAAGACTGCAAAAGTTACATGTATCATGGTTAAATGTAAGATGAATATATGTGGCAAATTCTGTCAATAGCCTATTCATCAACAATTTTCCCAAGATCTCTGACTCATTTTTCACTTGATGAAATCCAAATTGTGTTGTCTGTGTCATGAAATTCCAAATGAGTTTTAATGGATAGTGGCCCACACTCCACTCAGATCTGCAAAACTGCTGGATGTGAGTTTATTTGTGCAGTAAGACTGGTCATATGAGCTAGGAGAAACATTAGAATGCACAGGAAAGCAGTAATTAAAAAATAGTGTTAGAAAAGCAACAACCAGACAGGTTCAAGAAAACAAGCATTAGCTGGTACTAACAAATTCCATTGTCAATGCCCATCAGACTCTCCAGATTATGGATTCTTCTCCACTTTAAGTCACTTCAGAAAAAGCCATTCTACGAAAAAAAATGGTCTTCTGTAAAATAATGGTTCTGTCTGGAAATATTTGGATATGTAGGGGTAGAATCTTACACCTGAAAAACCTTCATCTTTCCTCTCTACTTCTCTCATTTTCTTCTCTGCACCCCTCACCCTTTCTACACCTGTTACATATCTTTTACATTATTTTTGTTTTTTCTTTACATTCACTCATTTATTAAGCTTATCTTTCTGTTTCTTCATCCTTCACATCACCATTTATTATCTTCCTTTGCTCTTTATTTTCTCTGCCACAATTTCTCTTTTTTTTTTTTCCTCTCACTTTTTAACTATATTTTTGTAACTTTCCCATGAAGTCTCTCCTTCTGAAGGGAACAATAACCCCAAGTCTCAGCAGTTTGACACTGTCAAGTCTTCTGGGGTAGTTTTGCAGAAATTGCAAGGTCCCTTAGAAAACACACTGGCTGAAGAGCAGGTAGGCTCCAGTCTTGTGCTCAGATCTGTTACTACTCGGCTTTGTGATTTTGGGTAAATCTTTGAGCATTATCATCTAGCTACTTTTAATTTGTCTTCATGTGGGCAAAGGTAATTAAATGCCCTTTTTTTTTTTTTTTTAATCAGTTTAGCTGACCAGGTATAAACAAGAAATATAATGCTCACTGGTGAAGTGTGTTGTAGCTGGCCACTACTGCCTCACATTCACCAGTGGCTGGTTGGTTGGCTGGTTGTTGGACTGAATAGTTGCAGCTGAAACCCCTTGACCTGCTACTTTTATGGAAAGCGCTGGCTCGTGTTTTCGTTACCTGCACCTACTTTTCAGCTACCCATACAGAGAATCACATAGGGTATTCTGTGGTGCCAGTGGCACCTTGATGATGCCACAGGGTTGTTACAGGAACTTACATGCAGTAGTATCAGGACCCCGAAATGGGTTTTGAGGGCAGCCTTTCCATAAGTGCTTACAAGGAGTGGGAGTGCTGTTGGAGGGATCCTTCATGCAAGCTGTCCAGACTGTGTTGTCAGAGGCAGAGACACACCGAGATAGGTTATAAAGATGAATGTCCTTTGGAGTGTGTTTCCCTGTCGTGCCAACTGGGCAACACTCAACACAGCCCGGAGTTGCCTCATGAACAAGGTAGAATGAATAGTGAAGGAGTTTGGCTTCAGGGATCCTGCCAAGGATGATCTAGAAACCATGGAATACCGTGAAGTTTGCTGTGAATGAGTAAATAGGTCCTTAAAGTGTAAGTGTTGTTAACACTGTGTGAACAGTCAGGAAAGGCACGGTTGTGAATAAATACCTGAAGTCAGCTAAATATCTCATGGCATTTCAGTAGGGTCATTACCGTGCAAGTTGATCTGAACTCTGTTTTATAGTCACTGCAATAGGTTTGTGAATTTTTAACTTGTTAACTATATTGGCATTTGTCATGAAAACATCACCATAAACATATATCGTATCTGTGTCCTTTTTCTAGACATTCCTCTCCTAGTTTTCTTCTTTTGTCCTCTTTTTCTTCAGTTTTCTTGTACCCTTTCTTCATTTTCTTGTCTTCCTTTCTCTCCATCTGTTCTTTGCAAGATGTTGAAACAAGACTTAACATGTGCTAATGAGTATTCCTAAGTGCATTTAAAATTTACATAAGGAGGAGCAGAAAGAGTGAGCTGAGGAGAAGAAAAAGCATAGCTCAGTGTGGCTTCTAGGTTCAGTTCATGTCCATGGTCAGCTGTGGTAAGACCTGTGGCATTTGTTGTGGCAGGAAGGAAAGAAGAGAGAAATGCGGAGGTTTTTTTTTTTTTTTTTTCATAAAGTATTGTTGAAATTCCACATAACCTCTTTCAGGCTACCAGCAGAGCTGCTTAGTCACTGTGATATTTTCCTAAACACAGTCAGTATCTGTACCTGAAGATTCATTTCCAAATTAAGAGAAAAGAAAGCAGTACTTTTTTCCATGAATGAAACTGAGAGCAGAGCAATAGCAGTCATGTTCATTACATACAGGTCTACCGTTTTGACTCCCCAAAAGTCACAACACAATGGAAGAGCCTCAGTTCTTTGTACCAGGGCGTGAGTCCCCATGAGGATGAGGCTCTGCTGCTGCTGCTATTGGAAGATGAAGACGCTGAGGAGAGCGAGAGAAGCCTGCTGTGCAGCTGCCTGTTGCAGCACTCGTGCATGTCATGGGTCTTACAGATTTTGTACCAGCCGAGTACGGATTTGTTGGGCACAACAGAAGGAGCTGCTCTTAGAGCTCGTGTTGGAGGAGGCAGGGAGCACCATGGACCTTGTACAGAAAGGCTCCTCCAAGGACCAGTGGCACCAGGAGAAGAAGGGTCGCTGCTCTGTTACCGTGGAAAGGAAACAGCAACATCGATGTAATGAAAACTGTTGCTACCCTTTTTCACACTTCCATCCTCATTTCTTAAATGAAGGTAACACCTCTCTGGAGGGCTCTGAGGAGAAAGTCATTAGTGATTAACAGCTACTCAGACATTACAATAGTGGAGGCCATATAAATAAACATAGCTCCAGCTCCTAATGAGAGGGAGACACTGTTGTAATGTGAATGAAGTAGGATGCCAAACTTCACCTTTCTTCACCATTTTTGTTTCCCTCCTGCATGAGGATTCCCTTTAAAAGTCCTTGCATCCTTCCTTTTGCTCTCAGGGTGTAACAACATCTTCTACTCCTCTGAACACCAAGATGCCACAAAGATGATGAAGGGAGTGGAGCATCTCCCTTATGAGGAAAGGCTGAGGGAGCTGGGTCTCTTTAGCTTGGAGAAGAAGAGACTGAGGGGAGACCTCATTAATGTTTATAAATATACAAAGCGTGAGTGTCACAAGGATGGAGCCAGGCTCTTCTCAGCGACAACCAATGATAGGACAATGGGCAATGGGTACAAGCTGGAACACAAGAGGTTCCACTTAAACATGAGAAGAAACTTCTTCTCAGCGAGGGTAACAGAACACTGGAACAGGCTGCCCAGGGAGGTTGTGGAGTCCCCTTCTCTGGAGACATTCAAAACCCGCCTGGGCACCTTCCTGTGTAACCTCACCTGGGTGTTCCTGCTACGGCGGGGGATTGGACTAGATGATCTTTCAAGGTCCCTTCCAATCCCTAACTTTCTGTGATTCTGTGATACTTCCCAGTGAAGGGCAGAAGAAAAAGGCCTTTTTCTCTAAGCACAAATCAAGCTATAATTGACCAGACAGATTCCTTCTTCACTGGATTACTTGTTGCAATGCTTTTGGCAACATCTCTGCTGAAAGGAAAGCTCTGAAAATGTGTGTCAAGCTAAAGCTCACCAGATCACAGTCCCACTCCCTATTTTCTCAGCCTCCTGCAACTCTGGCTGGCAGGCTACTGCCCCAGAACTCTCAGAGCCTGGGCATGTGGGACAGCCCTGCTGCACGTGTCACTGGCTGCCGGATGTGGAGCCAGGAGCTAGATTTGGCAAGGGGTGGAGCTCCCAGATGTGTCTAACAAGTGTCCATCCCAGGTGAGCCCTGTCCCTGCTCACAGGTGGATATCTTCAAACTGCAGCACCTGCTGAGCTGGATTCACAGCATGCTGGCAGGAACTCACACAAGTTTGGGATAGAAACCTGGCCCGTGGTCCAAGTTCCTTCTTGGCTGGGACTTGCCAAATTAGAACCCTCCTCAGAAAACGTTTTTGTCTCAACAAATCAGCATTTTGATAGAAAAGCAGCCTTAGCCAAAGACATGTCCATCACTGAAATCCATATCCAGAAGTATTCTGCTCTGTGGGCAGGATGGGATTCCTGGTAGCTCCTTTTCCCACAGACTGTCCTTCTCAGAAGAATGAGGGAGAGACTGTGTCACAATATAGGAAGGGATTTAACATCCTCTCACCCTTTCACACTGGGATCATTCCTTGTCCTGCACATGTATAAGGATCTAGATCTGAATTTATACTTAGATATTGAGGTGGTTGTCACTGTATACTGTCTGAGCAAAAAGTATGTATTCTTAATCTATTTTTCCTTACAGCTCTCCTGAATCTGCTACCTGGTTCACAAAGACTGAAGCACAAAGAAAAGTTCCTTAGATAGGAATAGGTGTGGAACAAAGCACAAATCTCAACACACTGCCTGTGATTGAACCATCATTGCTATATTCCTGTTTTCACAGCTTCTACCAGCACGTTTTCTAGTTGCAGTCTGTTTCCTACCCTGGGAGATCAAATGAAGAATTGCCAAGACCGGAGTCTTGTGAAGATTTCCTTCCTCAAAGCTGTTTCCACTTATTTTATCATGGAATGGAAGGAAAAGACAAGGTCTGTCCAACCCTTGTCTTGAATTTTGGAAGGACTGAATGCCAGTACATATGCACTGAAGTACATGAAAAAATATTGCTTCAATACATTTTCACACAATATTTTAAGATGCTTCTCAAAGAGTTCTAGTCATCTACCCTGCTTTATGCATGGCCAAAGGATCTCATATATAGCTGCTTCTTATTTAAGAAGTCAGTGAAGATTTCTGTATTAGTATCTAACAGAATTGCCAAATCAGTCACTTCCAGCTTGCTCCTGTCTTTACATTTAAACTACAGAATGGAGTAACTGAGTCTAGACAACACAAACTAGTCCCTCCCAGTTGATTAATGTTAGATGTATAGAGGAGACACAGTATTTCAATACGGAAAGCTTATCCACTTACCATGTTTTAACACATATGCATGTGCATATCACTTTAGTTGTCTTGTCAAGGAAGCAAGAATGAAACTCCCAACCAAGCTGAAATTGAAAACACTTGGTCAACTGATGCTCTTTGATCATCCAAACACAACAAAGAATCACTTTGGTTCTTCCTGGCACCTGTTTGATGAAGAGGAGCCTTATGCCTTTCATAGAAACAAATCTTCTATCCAGTCATACACCTCCTAAATTCTAATTACCCACTAAGTTGGCCAAAGCTCCCATCCAATGATCCAGCTCCATGGCTAAATCTCAGTGTTTCCTTTTTTTCACCAGGACCTTTATGGTCCTGTCTAGTTTTTTCGCTCAACTTATTTCCTGAAGGCTTTCTCACATTCAGGAAGGATAGTGGCTGCAGTTGTTGAGAACGGGAAAAATAATCTGACTGTCAGGAGCATATGTTTGGCAGCTGAGTGAAGCATATGTCACTTCCAATGGATTCACGTAGATTTTGAAGAGCACCACAAATAGTACCAGGCCTTTGAGACCTTGGAGAGAAGGAAGAGTTGCACATCACCTCCCTTTTTATTTCTTCATTGGCTTCCTCATCTTGAGCACCAGCATCCTTTCTTCACTTTTAAAATTCATCTCTGCTTTTCTCCCCTGCTGGCTCTTTCTGTGAATTCACTCTCAAATCAACAACTATGACAAAATCCATCTTAAACTTCTTAAACAAGAAATATTGTCACTCATGTTTCCCTCTGAGGCACTCACAGTAAATATCTCAAAGCAGCTCAATTCATTCCCTCAGAACCTCTCCCAAAATTTGTTTGCCAATACACCCACGGTCAACTAGACATTTGTTCAGTGGGAATATACTAATTACTCCTTAGTCTGTTTGGAACTGCTTTTGTAAAGAGCCTAACACAGTGGGGTCTGGGTCAATCACTGCACATGGTACTGCTCCAGGCACCATGGTTGCTATATTATGAAGGCAAACACACGCAAGACTGTTCAGTTGGCTAAATAATATAGTGACATCTGTAATGCTGAAAAGTACCTGAGATATAAGCATAGGGTTCCAAGAATGAAGATCCCACAGCTTCAAATAAGAATTTACCACTTTGTAGCTTGTTACCATTGCCTCTCATCCTTTCCCTGTGTGCTTCCTGAAGGCACTGTCACATTAAGCAGGTTTAGACAAGATCCCCTCAAATCTTCACTTTTCCAGTCTGAACGAACATGGTTCTCTCAGCCTCTTCTTATACATTGTGTGCTCCAGTCCCTTACCATCTTGGAAGACTCCCTTGGCCATACTCCAGTGTGCCCATGTGAGGACAAATGACATGGACTCCAGAAGTGGACTCACAAGTGCCAGAGAAAGGGGAAAAATCACTTTGCCTGGCCTGACGGTTACACTCATGTTAACCACAGCACAGTTGCTGTGGAGACACACCATTGGCTCATGTTCAGTTTTCTGCTGACTGAGTCCCTCCAGGTTGATTGTTTTGTTTGTTTGTTTGTTTTATTTTGGCAAAGGGGCTTTCAGGCCAGTCAACCCCCAGTCTGTACTGCCGCATGGGGTTACTCTATCCTAGGTGCAGGTCTTTACATTTGCTGCAGGATATCACATTTTACATTTGTCAGTCCCTTGTCCCTACTTTGGAACTGCATTTCTTCATATGGTAAGAGGACCCTTATCGCCTCTTCAGTCTAGAAATGCAAGTAATACCTGATTGCAGCAACAGATAGATATACACCAAAATGAAATAATGTAGGCTTTGTAAAATACCAGCTGATTATCTCAGAAAATCAGTAAATGCATTTCCCAGTCTGGTAAACACATGGATGGGGGTACCTCAAAATAAATGTTTTCATTAGCTAACTAATACGAATAAATGATTTTAGGGTGGCCTATGGACTATGTTTGGCTCCACCTTTCAACCGCCTTCCCCTCAATCTCTTGTAAGTTTTAGCTGCAAAGTAGAACAGCCAGGAAAGAAAGGCTGATTATAACAAATACCTAATAAAAAACCCATAAATACATAGAAAGAACAGACACTGCAGAGTTCCATTACAGGTACTTGTACACAGAATTTGGTACAAATTTGGTAACAGATGCTGCAAAATTTAATTGCACTCAACATCACAAATCCTACTCTTGTCTCTGCAGCTATGAGGCATTTGATCACAGCCAAGATACATGTACCAGTAAGAGAAAGCTATAGTGTCTTTGGATGCAGACTGGTGGATCTATCTTAGAAAGCAATCTGTGAGCACAAAGTTTGTATGCCATATCTCCACTTGATGTATTACTCATTATAAGGATTAAAAAACTCTCCAAAGTGCTACTACAAAGGCATAATCCACATTTTACTGAAGTCAACAAGGGTTTTGCTCCATAGCCCTAAGGGACTAATGTGGGGATAGAAAGTGCTGAGACAGCATTAGAAGACACTAGGCATAGATATCTGTGCACTGAGAACCATTTATAAATCTAGTAAGAAAACCTTCCAATTTTCCATATTATTTATCCCTATTATTATTATTTATTTGTAATTAACTCTCAAAGAGTTATTATTGTGGTTTCTTTGTTGATTGTCATGGCTATTAGCCAAAGTCAAAACCTGTAAGCGAGATAAGCCCTGAAACACAAAGTTGTGAGACATTGCTTGTGTGATAGAACTTCAGGCTGAAAAGGTTTGTGCAAAATATTTCCACGGTGCTTTCTTAAAAACAAAGCAGCAAAACAACCAAACAAGAAAAAACACAACAGAGGAATAGGACCAGGTTTTGAACAGATGTTGGTAATTTTTTGCTTTAATTCAGGCAAAAGATTCTGAAGTTCAGATGGCATGAATCAAAGAATTCATTCTGGGGCTAAATGACATCATTTAGAAACTAACTCAGAAAAACAGACAGAAACATTTTGACAGACTGTTTAAAGTTTTATCTAGTTCAGGAGTGATGATGAATGTGAAAGAGATGAAGAGGAGGAAGAAAAAGTGAGGAGAGTATAGGAGATTGGGTAGATTGTCTTTAAGTGGTCTGAATTTTACAGCACTTATAACTGAGCTACTTCTGTTTTAAAAATCAAGGCCTTTTCAGTACATTCACTTGTATTATAGATTTACTCAACCACAGTATTCTCATGATGTAGCAAATTGAAAACTATTTCAACTACCCAGGCTCGAGGGAAAGGTAAGAAATACAGAACCAAGATACTTCAGACCTGACACTTAAAAAAAATTCTCTTTTAATTGAATTTGAAACTGCACTCAGAATGTGGGAGAGCTGTAATGGAAGACATTTCAGAGCTACTTATAATTTCCTGGTCTTGTGGACTACATTAGGATGGCCCAGCAAGTCACAAATTACTGTAGCTTTTGTCCTAGCTTCTAGCAACAGCAGATGAAATCTGTAAGTACTTGTTCAGGTTGAAAAATGATGTAGAGACTTTCCTTAGAATGATATTCTTTCAACAGCAAGCACTCCATTCCACACAGAAAATGAGACAGCAGCCACACTGGAAGGAGTCTACCACTTCAGCTTCCTAAGTTCATGATCAAAGAACACCAACTGTGTTCTTATGTCTCATTTTTTTGTTTTGAGCAGCCTCTGCAGAATGATGCAACATTTCCAAACACATGCACGTATTTGACATGCCATCCAGCAGAAAATATGCTGTACTCATGAATTACTGACATTGACTCAGACACCTAAATGTGTCAAGTGGTTGAGCACAGAGAGTTCCTAAGCCAGGCTGAAGAAGTGTGTGTTTAAAGATCTGTCACTGTCTCTTAGACAAATATATTGTCTGTGCAGCTCTGAAACACCTGCCTCTGCAGAGCTTGAAGCCACTTTGAGCACACAAGCAACTGTCAGTACTTTGGGCAGAAACAAAGAACATCAGCTAGAAAAAAAAAAGGAAAAATGGACAGAAGAGGTAATATTATCTTCTATCAATTATGACTCACCGTCCAGAAAGCTGAGATATATTTTTTTAAGCTACAGAATAATAATCAGAAGTAGCTATTTTGAAGCCAGAGAATGAAATCGGTAGATTCAATGGCTGCTTTGGTCATTATCTGAAATAAATCCTTTTTTTGGGGCGGGGGGATGCAGTTGGCCAGTATGAGCAAGAACATCCTCCTGATTCACAGAATTGTTTGGGTTGGAGGCAATCTTTTGAGATCGTAGTAGTAATCATCTTGATCTGAATCTGCACATCAAGCCCCTGGGTCTACAATGCACAGAACTGTGCTGTAGGCCATTGTTTTCCTGGTTGTGACATTTAGCAAAATTACAGAGTTTGTCCCAAACGGACCTGAAAACAAAATGAACTTAATGAAGCAGGTATTTCCATGAGAAGCTTGAGAAATTGCTGGCCTCCTGCTTACCAAGTGTTTCAGATAATATTCATACATGCATTTCACTGTAGCTTTGTTCTAATGATTAGTCTGTCATAATGGACTGTAATTGGATTCATGACAATTACAGATTTTCCATCACCACTTTTCAATCAATCTTTTCAGAAATGTTTCATTAAGAACGGGCCTGAATTTCAGCAAGGGAAACTGCAGACATTTTATCCGTTGTTAACAATAGATACTTCAATTTTAGAATTCCTGTCAATTCCCAAAGTTTCTTTGGCGAACAGTGATAAAAACTGGGACTTAGATAATAAGTCCTATCTGAGGATATTCATATCACTTATTAAGAGTAGTTCCTTTATAACTGTTATAACCTCTGAGTATTTTTTTGAATAAGAAAAATGAGTCACAGCTAAAGGACTGAAACAGGGCCCTGAGCGACAACTGTATTTTACAATAACAAAAGGTCCAGTCACTTCTGTGAGAGCAAACCTACCCTAGGTGACATAGAAGATGAGAGTAAACAACAGTTCAACTCCAAGCACACAGTTAATTTTCATATTAAGACTGAAACTTAAGGCCTCAATTAATTTCCTAAACACAGGTATTTGAACACACCATTTGAACTGGCAGATATCCAGGAGCTAAAGTTTATGTGTGCCTTTTTGGACCATAAGTTGGAAGCCAGGTAAGATGCCATTTGTCATTTGAATTGGCACAAATGCCTATGTCTATGCAACTGAATCAAGCTTTGAGCATCTATGGCTAGTGCCTTTGTGTGAAGATGAGTATCTCCATAATAGTCATTGGTGATCTACTCGACATAGTCAAGGGAGCCTGGAGAGCAATTCCAATTGCCCTGCAGCGGACATCTAGTGACTGAATAATTTATGGACTTTGGCACAATGCTGTTGCCTAAATACAGGTGTTAATACCATTTTACCTTACTGTAAATTACCTATATATTTGAGATCAAAATTTATGATGTAGGTCCTTCAGGAGGTGTGTATCCTTCTGGAGTGGAAACTGGAGGCCAGGAAGGGTACCCACAGTATCTATAATGCCATCAGATGCCTACGTTTCAGTTGAATCATACACTAAGACACTCCAAAGTAGGTGTCTAGATATGTAGGTCTCTTTGTGTCCAGGGACTAGGCTTAATAGGTAACTAGATAAATTATGTATTTTCAGGCCAGATGATCCTGACTAACAGCATCATTAGATACTTAAAGACTGAATGGTTATATTTTAGAGCCATGAAGAGTCATATTAAGGATACTGTGGGAAATAAATGTCATATCAAAAGACCAGAGAAAGGAAAATCTTCCATTAAAAGAAGGCAAAAAGAAGGAGCCAAGTACTACAAACTATCTGATTTAACTTCCGTTCCTTCTGTGCAGTTGAACAAATCATCATAACAGATCTTCTTGAGCACCTGCAAGGCAACAAGGAAATGAACATCAGCCAACAAGGATTTGCCAACAACAAATCACATCTAGGTAATCTAATTTCCTTCCACAGTAGGATGTCAGGTTTTGTGGACAGAGGGGAAACAATAGATGTCATACACCTTTCATTTAGAAAGACATTCTCTCTCACGAAGTTCTCAGAAGCTAGTAAAGAAATGTTAGTCGAAATGATAATACTATGGAATAGAAAACTGTACACAGACTGTAATTATTAATAGTTCACTGTCTTCATTAAAGAAATTGATGATAAAGCAGTGAATTTACTCATGAGGTTTGCTGAAAGGGACAAAATAGGCCTGTTAAATTTGAGAGATGGAATGGAAAAAAAAGATGAAATTCAGAGCAGACCCATAGGAAGTACTAGAGCTGGGCAGGAATATTCAAATATTTAAATAACATACAGAGAAGAAATTGCTGGAGGGCAAAAAACTGAACAAGATAACTATGTCATGCTATTGTGAAATGGTGAACAACATGAATAAAAGTAGAAATGGGTGTATGGTCTCTAAAATACATGAAATCATTTCCCTGCCTAGCTGTGCATTGGATATTGAAAAGATCTCAGGTGAAGTATCATGTGCAATTCGGAACACCAGTGTCAAGAAAAATATGGACCATCTGCTTAGTCTGGATGAAAAGAATGAGAATTTTCAGAGGACTAATACATATTCCCTCTGAAGAGTCGGAAGAAGTGCAGTTGGTTAGTCTGGAGAAGAGAAGGTGGAGGGGATGTGTGTCATCATTCTTGGCACCTGTACTGTGCTGCCTGCTGTAAGGAGAATACAAACAACCAGCTTTCAAAGACCATGTTGACTGGGAAAAACTGCGGACTTAAACTGAAGCAGGGGAGGTTTAGAAAAAACTTTTGAATAGTCAAATGAGAAGAATAGGGAGTAAATGCCTGGGAAAGCTGGAGAGTTTCCAGTCTGAACGGCCTTTAACAATACGTCTCAATAACTACCTACTTAAGTTGATCATGCTTTGGAGTCTGTTCAGGACCCTTCCAATAATAACATGGAAAACAAACAAATTCCAGTAGTTTCAAAAAAGAATAAGATATTATTTTCATATCATTTCTCCATGGAAATTGAAGAAATAGAATAAATATGAAATATAGAATGAAAAATCCCATGCCTAACTGCAGATTCCACCATTCTGTGATTATGGGAGATGAAATTGAACAGTGCCAAATGAACGTCTTCCAGTGCTCATTCAAGGATTCAAATGTGCTTTTCTTAGTTACTATCCTTAATCTAAAAGATAAATGAAGATCATAGATATTCTTTAAAATAAAGGAATTCTTACACCATTATTTAGAATGCTCATTCAGCTTTTTGGAAAATATAGCTACTTCATAGTTGATTGTCCTTAGTGTTTCTTACAGTAAGCGATGGTAGCTTGGATTTCTTTTCTAAAGGTTTGATTCAAAGCTTTCCAAGCAGATGGAAGCATTTACTGCTAGCTAGCATTTGAAAATCTGAACTCTAGTTACAGTTCTCTGTATTATTATTGTTTGTCACATTAGAATGGGAATCAAACGTTCTGTCCAAAATAGAATAAATGTAGAAATATCTACTGTGACAATAATTTAATGAAATATAACAAGGGGAAATGTAGAGTCTTGCATCTGGGCAGGAACAACCCCAGGTTCCAGTATAAGTTGGGGAACGACCTATTAGAGAGAAGTGTAGGGGAAAGGGACCTGGGGGTCCTGGTGGACAGCAGGATGACCATGAGCCAGCACTGTGCCCTTGTGGCCAAGAAGGCCAATGGCATCCTGGGGTGTATTAGAAGGGGGGTGGTTAGCAGGTCGAGAGACGTTCTCCTCCCCCTCTACTCTGCCCTGGTGAGACCTCATCTGGAATATTGTGTCCAGTTCTGGGCCCCTCAGTTCAAGAAGGACAGGGAACTGCTGGAGAGAGTCCAGCGCAGGGCCATGAAGATGATTCAGGGAGTGGAGCATCTCCCTTGTGAGGAAAGGCTGAGGGAGCTGGATCTCTTTAGTTTGGAGAAGAGGAGACTGAGGCGCGACCTCAGTAATGTTTATAAATATACAAAGCGTGAGCATCACGAGGATGGAGCCAGGCTCTTCTCGGTGCCAACCAATGATAGAACAAGGGGCAATGGGTATAAACTGGAACACAGGAAGTTCCATTTAAATTTGAGAAGAAACTTCTTCTCAGTGAGGGTGACAGAACACTGGAACAGGCTGCCCAGGGAGGTTGTGGAGTCTTCTTCTCTAGAGACATTCAAAACCCGCCTGGACACATTCCTGTGTAACCTCATCTAGGCGTTCCTGCTCCGGCAGGGGGATTGGACTAGATGATCTTTTGAGGTCCCTTCCAATCCCTAATATTCTGTGACTGTGTGATTCTGTGTGAATAAAAAGAAGGAAGCAAAACATGATTCCTACACAAAGATTTTACTGTTCTTTTATCATGATACCAGTTATCAGTTTTATCCAAATTACTAATCAATAGCATTCAAAGCATATTGACTGTTTGTAGACTAAAGATGACCAAACTACAAAGTATATTAGGTACAAACTTGTGAAAAAATTATTGAAATGCTAAAAACTCTCAAAGGTCTTTCAAACCAAATTGGTTCTTTTCTCTCAGTTCTAATGCATAACTTAAGTAGTGCTGAACAGGATCCATTCAAACCGTGCACTGCATATAGTTAATCACAAGACTTAAAATTAGCAAATTAAAACATAATAAAATAATATAAACAAGCAGTAGCAGCAAATAACCCTATCTCCACAGCAGGATACTGCAAACGTTTCAGGGAATTAAGAACATTTCAATTATATGACACGTGCCTAATATTATCGTGCTATGCTAGCCAGGTTGAAATTGGTTTCCCATTTTTCATTTCCTTCACAACCTACACAAAAGCATCTAATCCACTAGGACTTCTTCATTCCACTGCATAAGTCTGTGAACTTTCCGTCCAAAGAAGTCTGGATTTAAATCAGAAGCACAATTTATACAGTTCAATCTTCCTTCTCCGCCACTGATTTTACACTGTTCAAACAGATAAATTTTGGCCAGAATCATGGCTTTCAATGTATTCAAGTAACATACAGCAGAATCCTATAGTCTCTGAGTTTCTCCAAGAATAAAGAGTTATATTTAGTTTCTGTTAAGCTTTTTTATTGCACCAGAGAACAGTTTTCAGAGCACATATCTTGTCAATGTAATTATTTTTGTTTGTATATATAGATATGTAGTTTGTTTATTTTAAAAAATTCTTTATTTTCTTTGATTTAGTATATTAATAGCCTGGTGTGCTACCGGCAAATTTTATTTGTTTGTTTTGCTGAAGAAAGTTCTCCAAAGGTCTAGACAAAAATGAGGAAATACTCCTTATCAGTACCACTACTAGTAAGAATGTAAGAATGTAAGCTGGATTACATCTTAGAGACAAGGATAATTGTAGTAAATCATTCACAACTTCAGGAAAGTAGCTTTAGTGTTTATTTAGCCTTGTTTGCTGAGTTGCTGCTTAGTTTGTAGAAATAACGAGGGGGGGAAACAGCAAAATCTCATTATATTCATCGTGTAGTTAGGTTTTCTACTGGCTAGCTTGCAACACCTACCTTGTGTATGCTTACTGACTTTGAACACATACTTCTTTTCCTTCCGTGATTCCCTGAGAAAAATAGTGAACCAGTTCAAAACTCTGGAGTTGGATCAGTTGAACTATACCATGTGATGACGTTTAAGCACTTAAGCTATTCTGAATTCCAAAACACCCAAAAGCCTTGAAATACTTTACTGAAATTCTCCCCAATTTCCTCAAAACCATTAATGTAACTAAATTTGTGTAATTTTTGCTGATGCCACAAAAATTCCTGATAAAGACATTTTGTAGGAATACTGTTTTAGCACTTAAACCTACGTTATTTTGGACTAGATTCCCATTCTTCCTTAAATTAATCTGCATCTGTAATATCACTGGCTAAAATGTAAGAGTAGTTCAAATTTATAAGTGCCAATTAATAGCAGTATCTTTTTGCTACCAACACACTTGCTGCAAGTGATTTCCTGGCATTGGTATGCAGCACATATGCTTCTTCTAAGAATAACTAAGAAACAATCTGCCTAGAAATTATCTGCCCCTGGCTCTATAAAGCACTGTTCATCTATACTACTAAAAATGACAGCTGGTTGTAACCTATTTACAAAAAAACCCCAAGCCTACTATTTTCATTACTGTTGCTGTCATCATACAAACACTTAAAAGAATGCAAATGCTATCAAAGAACCAGCTTAGCATAACCATTCCTGCAATGAAATATTATAATCTTATATAATTTCATGTAAACTACATGATGAAACTGTATAACAAAACCAGTACTTATATCCATTGCTGACTTAATAAATAAGTACCTTGTACTCATCTCTCACATGCATGGTTTACAAGAAAAAAGCTACCTGCCATCTATCACAAAATACTGTCATATATTTTTGGATCCATAGTGATATGCAAGTGTATACCCACAATTAAATTGGCTTCCACATTTTGAGCCCACGTTGGGCCTTGTTAAATACTTGCTGCCTTATCTAAAACACCCAATTTTCCACCAGTTAACTTCTCTAATGAGTAAATTTCTGATTCTAGAGCTGCATGTGCACCAATCATGCGGTCATCATACCAGCCTGTTTCTTGCCAGCAAGTCACAAAAGCTATAGTTAGATAAGGCATAAAACAAAACAGCTTGTGCAGACCCCTTTTCATTTTTCTTCTCTGGCTAAGCTAGAAGAAAACCTACTTGAATTCCAGTTTTCTGTTTGGAAAGGAACAAGGCTGAGAAACATGCCTATTACTTTCTCCTGTTTGTATGTCAAATAAAGAAATATTCATTGGGCCAGGGAGAGAAATAGAGAATGTGACATAATGTAGCACCCATGTCACATGTAAGTATCTTAGATTTGAGTCACTACTCCAGTCCTAATTAGTTATACCAAAGGAAACCACTTCTATACGAACAAGAGAGACATGTACTTTATAATATATGTACTCCATTGTTCAGCAGATTTTCTGAAGAGGCAAATTCTAATCTGTTCCTCAAAGCAAACAAATGAGGATATGAGCATATGTTTCTGTCTCCCTACATAAGCATATAGAGAAGCAGACAACTGAGGAAAATGCAAAAGAAATGAGCAAGTACAACTTTTTGGTATGTGTTCAACACGAAAAGGGACTGACATGGCTTAGAGAAGAGACCTGTTTCCCTTGGCTATCTAGGGTGAAAGCCTGGACTTGGCTACTCTAGAAGGCAATTCAGGGCACCTTACTGAGACACCAGCTCTAAATCACCCTCTCTCCTCTCGCTGTAAAAAACTAAATTATGCTTGTGAAGTAATACCGCCCTTAGCTGGGCAACATTAGGTAGTATGACAACCTTGTAAAGCAAAGCAGCAAACCCACAGGCAAAGTTTAAAGAGAATAATTTTACCCATAACATCTGTTGGCTCTTTCTTTCACCTATTTTTTTCTAAATCTAAAAAGAGATGCTGCAACAGTCTCATTAACAACTATATTTAGCCCCTCCTCTACTGAAATTAATCTCTGCTGTGGAACATCTGATTTTGGAAAGCCACCTGAGGAAATTACTTTTGCATAGGTTCTCTTGATAGGAAATTATCTTGGAGCCAACAATATGACTGCAAATATAAAGCAGAGAGGATCTATTTCTTTCTGTGTGTGAAGAATTATGTGGATTATTAGTAGGGATAATGTTAGCATAAAAGGTGGGACTCAATTTGAATGTCTAAAAGCTGTAAATATGCATTTAAGTCATCATCCCAGGCTTCCTTTATAGCTAGGAGAGCGGAACAGAGCCCTCCAGAGAGTGACTACTACACTGGATGCTCACGGAAAGATTCACTTGTCATAACGCAAGTGTCTACTTTTGGCCACTTTTGGCACTTCAAGTTACCAGGTTGCGTATCACAGGGGCAGGGGTGTCCTACCTATCCTGCATCCCATCTGCAAGCATATGCAGATATTTGGATGTCAAGAGGCCCGAGATATCTATTTTTGGGAAACTGATTCTTGCTTTTTGCTGACAATGAGGTGAGTTGTCTAACAAAGAGAACTATTTCTCTGCCTTGATGAGAAAATAAATATATGGTAGTCTGCTTTGAGCTAGATGCCCAACTTTCAGATGCATAAGTGAAGGCAGAAGAATTTCAACTTCACAAGTCTTTGGCATGAAATAATGAAGTCAAATGAGCATAAAGAAATGGTGCATTGTGGTTTTATACATTGTGGTTTTATACACACTACTAGAAGAAAATATTATGATCAATAATGTGGATCTTTAATTTCATCTAAGATGTGTCTGCTGCATTTCAAGAGGCCATAACCATCTTTTTTCCCAATAGCTTCTATAATAATTTTCATACACTAGTATGGTGTTTTATAGTGTTTTTTGACAGAAATGGTTGATATAAATGGTGTTTGTGTTTTGTTTTGTTTTATTTTGTTTTCCCTTGTCCCTAGTTAACAAATAGAAGACTAGGGTACTGTTTTACTTCTATTTGAAAGTCACCGAATAATACAATAATTTATTCAACAACAATTGGAAGCAACAACCTTAGATGTATGGATTTTTCAGTTTATTTCACTAGGTGACAAAAAACACTTTTCTGTGTTAACTTTGCTTTTTTCAGTCTCAAGGTTACACGTTTCTTAGCCTTGATTGTATCTCAGCAGTATTGACTGCTTTAGTGGATATTTCATTGCCACTTGCATAGATATTCTATTCATTATAGCACAGTCTCACGCTATAGGCAGGTCAAAGAAACATATATTATATATGCACAGATATTGAGAAATGAAGTTGTCAGCATCATTCAGTATGTCACATAAATATTTCTCTTAAGAATTATCTTCTGCTAGGTGCAGTTCTGTATTTGTATTCATAAGTATGTCTCCCTTCTGATAAAAAACAAGATTATATAAATTCTGGTTTTGCCTCAGTGCCTGAAAAACATTCTAATACTGTGGTGCTCTTTTCAGTTTCTCTATCATGTACTTCCTTTACTGTTTTCTGATTCTCACTGATGTTTATTCCCTATTTTAAATTACTTTTTACCACTCTGATGCACAAACCTAGTCTTGCTGTATACTTTCTGTGGTCTGCTTCTGTTCTTTCAATCTCTGCAGAATTGCAACTTCAAATAAAGTGAATATTTACAAAAATGGTGAAGGTTCTGGTTGTGTTTATTTCAGGATTTATACCACATTAATTTTGTTGGAGGAAATGAACATTTTAGTAGCTGTTCTGACTCCACATTGCTAAGTATTTAATTCACAGTAATTGCTATAAAAAATATCTGATGTTTGTCCATACAGAGTGTGGTTACACTAGAGAGCAAGAATATCACTCCAATCATACAAACAGTCCTCCCCAAAACATTCTTAAGTTTTCTGTTCTCATTAGATGGCCAGATGGATTGGATTTGACTCAAATAAAGATTTCTGGGAGTTCCTTACCTGCTAAAAACCACGCTCCTGATGGCATTCTGTGCTGTCCTTTCTTATCTCAGAAGAATAAGGACAATTTGGATGAATTTATCAGAATATTCGTGTACTTTTATCCTTTTCAGAAAAACTAAGGTGCAGTAAAATCAATTGATCAGACCTGTGTCCACACCTCATAGAAAGAAAAACACCCAAAAGTAAAGCAAACAAGGGTGTGTACTATGTAGCTGCTGTCTTCTTATTGACCCACCATTCTTGGCAGTCTTTAATATATTTTCACCCATTATTTTAGATAAAATGAGCATGTCTCAGCATATTTGAATTTGTTGAAGTTTCATCCCACATTGTTTAAATCAGGAAATGTGAATCTGTAAAAGAGTCTCCCTCTTTTTCCCTGTGTATTTTCTAGACAATAAAAGTTTCAGGAATAACTTTCTGGCCGTGTCAATCACAAACACCTTGTTTTCAAAGCTATTTATTTTGGATAGGGAGAGGGAATAACAAATTGGATAAATTTCCTAGTATAAAGTCTTGTCTCTTCATGCCAGTTAATTTTTGACCATTTCAGAAGTAGACGTCTCTATCGGTAAAAATACTGTGTCCTGTTCCTCTTGTATGACTATTTTCTCTCTTATTTGCTTGCTTTCTTGCGGCAATTACTTCTCAGTCTTTTAAGAACTCGGTTAGATGAAAAAATAATGCCATCGAGACACCTTTTTAATGCAAGACTTCCATTCATGGCTGGTTTTGCAGCCTGCCATTTCAGGCAAGGCTAATTTCTGCAGGTGGCTGTGTCATGTGATTTGTCCATATCATTTAGAAATAGCCTGGCTGTTCCTGTATCAGGAATGTTAATACAAAATTGAAGTTAAAAGCCTACATTGGTGTAGCAACAGGGCTTGTATATTGGAGGGCTGAACGGTTCCCAAACTGTCTTGTTGCAGGATAAATCCCATCTGTTGAATGAGGATGCTTTAAAATGAAATACTCTACAGCTCAGATACAGGGAAAAAAGCAAAAGATCCTGACTGGGAAAATATGGCAAACTAGCTCTGGGAAGATGTGTCTCATCAGTTGCACTTACCCTACTTCAAGACCCACTGTCACACAATGAGGGGACACACACTCATGCGAACAGCGATGCCTCAACTTACTCAAAATGCAGTCTTCCATTAAAATAACTTTCTTTTGTTATCTGTGAAATACAGTGAGGTTACGGTGGCCAAGCTGATGACCCAAAACGCTCGTGTCACCAGCTGTTTCAGAGCACTCCCATCAGACAAGGCTGCATTACTAGGGATATGCAAGGGGCACAGCTGAAGATGTACCAGTTCCTGACTGAATATTCATTATCATTACTTAGCAAATGACTGCAAGATAATCTAGGCAGCATAAAGGAAAATGTTGGAACAATTGCAGTGTGGGAGACAGATAGATTTTCATTTGGTTACTATTGTGTTTTCTTCGAATGGTGCTTGCTTGGAGCATAGGTATATGCTTCCTCTGAGAACAATGAGTTATGCCTCTAATAGGTAAATCTGGCAGTATAATTTTTAGACCCTCAGAGTGAAATACTCACTTGTGTGCTGAGGCACTTGGCTTTCTTTACAGAAATGGAATCAGATACCTCAGAAAAGGATGTAAACAGCAGGGTACTTCTAAATCATTGATTGGTATTTGTAGCAGTGTGCTTGAAAACCCATTTCTCTCTAGAGCCTAAGTTCTCTGGAGACAACCAGCACTGAAGAAAGCTGGATTTGGGATCTAGAGGACAAAAATATGTTATTTTTCAATAGCACATTTGTAGCAGTATTCTTTCAGAAAGCCTAAGCAGGCTGCCTCTTATGTTGAAGGGGGCAGCATCTGCCATTTATGATAACCTTGTGGTTAGACCTAGGAAAGCTGAGTTTGATTTTCTCCTTTCTTCTGAAAGACTACCTTAGCTATCAGGGTTTCTCAGCTATTCAAAGCAAGAGGTATGCAATTCTGGCATTAGAAAGGCAAATGCATATACGTCCCCACATACATTGTTCTAGGTAGAAGAACCTCTTGGGAGTGCCAGAGCATCTCTGTAGTTGTGTCTGCCCTCACCCAGTATCAGACAACCTGAGCTCATCTACTTGAAAATAGTGATCAATCTTCATTTTGTCATGTGGCTATTACATTGGAAAGTAAAATTCCAGCCACATCCCTGCCCGCCCCACCCCCCCCCAAAAAAAAAGTCAGGTTTACCCCAATAACAGAATCCACATGAAAAAAGTCATGGAGTAGAAAAAGCTGAGCAAAACCTCCTTGCTCAGTCATGATTATGCTGTACCTCCTCCCACTCTTTGTCTGTTTTGATAATAGGCCTTGTAAGTAGAGATCTTTTCTTTAGTTTTTAACTGTGAAGCAACTAGCATGCTGCTGGTGTCATAAGACAGGTGATTAATAATCATCATCATGAGAGAGAGCAAAAGGGCAAACAGTGGCCCCAGATCAGTACTGAATCCTATTTTAGTCTGACAGCAGCAAGTTACAAGTCTGACAGATTTAATAAACTGGTACT
This sequence comes from Caloenas nicobarica, assembly GCF_036013445.1. Classification (NCBI taxonomy): domain Eukaryota; kingdom Metazoa; phylum Chordata; class Aves; order Columbiformes; family Columbidae; genus Caloenas; species Caloenas nicobarica. The sequence continues at coordinate 29,179,305 of NC_088245.1, read as the reverse complement.
GATATTTACTAATTTTTTTTTCAAGTTTGTGGTATCTGGATACAGAAGGATATGCATTTTATCAAAAAATATGCAGCAATAGCCAAAAGATCTCAGTTCCAGGAGACATTATTGGAATCCACATATTTAGAAGGAATCAAAGTAGGATTAAACATTATAACGGGTTGTGATAAGAGGCAATACTGTGCTAGAAAAAATGGGTCATAAGACTCCGTGTTTCAGGACTGATTTGAAGCATATGTGTATTCAGAAAGAGCAGCCAACAAGAAGGTACAGGTCCCTGAACTTTATTTTTTCCTTCTGCCTAAATAAAAGTAGGGTCTTCCTCAACCCACACACTCCTTTTTTTTTTTTTTTTTAAATTATAATTTAGTCTTTCAAAACCATGATCTCTGCGCACTGTGTCTTGTTAGTGGCAACACTGTGACACCTAGAATTCCAGATTTCAAGATGTTGTACAAAGAGTACAAGAAAGATATAAAGCCACAGAAGGAAAAGTCTGAACAGCCAAAAGTCAAAAGAGATGCTGGCCATATCTTGGTTCTTTAATCCCTAAAAGTCACCTCAGTCAGAGTGTCCACGGCAGAGCATCTCACTGAATCAACAGCACAGACCTGGAGGACAGCCTGGGTAGCTCCTCTTGAGCCCTCACAGTACGTCACATATGTTACATTATTTAAATTTTAATCACAACACCTGCCAAGACTGAAGGAACACATTCTGGGAAGACCTACGATTTAATTGACAACCTAGGTGACATTAATGAGCAAACAGTAGTGAAAAACTTCTCACACCCAAAATAGTACATTAAAAAACCTACACCTACTCAGGGCATCGCATTAATCTTCTCTGTAGAAGTATAAACCAACAATATAGAGTTCCAGGTATGTGACTGCATGTTCCTTGCCAACAACATCTGTCCAGACATCTCGAAGTACAGACCTAGGAAGATAAAAAAATTAAAACCACAAAAGTGGTTGGTAGTCAATAAGAAATTGAAAAAAACTCAAGTATGCAAATCAATACTTTTTGTTCTAACATAATCTGCGTTATTGGATATCAATATGGACTGGCAGAAAAGGACCCAATGTCCTTCTTAATTATAAATAAGGATTTCCTTTTTTTTTTTTTCCTTAAGCCTCATAATAACTAGAATATTCTTAAGCAGCTTCTCAGAATAATATAAACACTTTGAATACTCATGCTAAGACAATCATTTTTAACCTAAATCACTCATCTTCAAGCACATGATCATTTAAATAAAAACATGTGGCAGGATATCTATCTACATGTATATAGAATCATAGAATCATAGAATTGTTTTCGTTGGAAAAGATCTTTAAGATCATCAAGTCCAACTGTTAACCTAACACTGCCGGGTCCACCTCTAAACCATGTCCCTAAGAACCTCATCTACATGTGTTTTAAACATCTCCAGGGATGGTGACTCCACCACTTCCCTGGATAGCCTGTTCTAATGCCTGACAACCAGTTCAGTGAATAATTTTTTCCTAATATCCAATCTAAACCTCACCTAGTGCAACTCGAGGCCATTTCCCCAAAACCTATCACTTGTTACTTGGGAAAAGAGACACTTTCCATGCTACAACCTCTTTTCAGGTAGTTGTAGAGAAGCAATAAGGTCTCCCCTCAGCCTCCTTTTCTCCAGGCTAAACAACCCCAGTTCCCTCAGCCTCGTAAAGGAATCCTCAGCTTGCACAGGGTCAACAGAGTCTCTACTGTAATATTGCCATCCTTGAGGCTGATGGAGAAGAGAGCAGTCAGAAGAAAAGATGATGGATCAGGAAATTTTCAGAAGAGCACAAGGGGTCAGACAGTGGGCTAAAGTTAGAGCAGCCCTCATACCGCTTTATATAATATTTTACATTTGATCCAATGATAGAAACTTTTACTGATTACAGGATCTCCTAGCTTTTTAGTCTTCTCTCTTCTCAAATAATGAACATTTATGTAAGTCTCAGAATGATGATGAATATGTTCCCTTCTGTTATCAGAACTGGCTGAAAAAAGCATCTTTGATTAGCCTGCTGAGTTGGACAATGAAGTCTCTGTGAGGATCATTAGTGGTCAGGTAAGTAGAGACTTTTTCTGAGCTGTCTGCCAGGCAAAGAGAGTAAGCATTTTACTCTTCCAAATTGGAACCATTTTCATTAAAACTGATAAAACTAAGAATCTGGTATTTTTTCAATCACAACCTCTAGAGCAAAATGTGCTTTTCAGCCATGCTTTTAAAGTATGGCATAGTTCAGAGATAGATTTGAATTAAAGCAAAGGACAGACTGTAGCTGGTTTTAGATGGGTGAACAAAGGGAAGAGGCAGCCTCTGGGACATGTCTGCCTTCGTATCATGTATAACACACTGTATTGTGTCTTATACTTACAATTATTAGCACGATCACAGAATTCAACTAGCCAGACCATTCCCTGGGACTTCCTCTGGGATGTGACCCTTTTCATACTCTTCACAGTCTTGCCTTCAGAGCAGTTTTTTGGTTTTAAGGGACGGTGTCAGCCTGCCTCGATGGCCTGTATGCATTTCTGTTGTCCCCACATGGAGAATGAAAGACTTAAAAAACAAGCAAAACAGAATGACTGAATAATTTGAGTGCTCCAGTGTTCAAACCATTTTGTTGTCCATGAGGAATTCACTCCAATATAAATATTTTTACACCTCCCAAAATGTGAACAGGTTCTACAGGTGCTGCTAGCTGATAACTGTTTATAGAAATCTAGTTAGAGGTGATATTTCATACCAATAAATTCCAGTTTAGCTTAGCATAACCCAGATACAGAAAGAAAATATTCCCATAAGAAGAATATCTGGGCTGACCGAGACATTATCTTTATTTATGGACTCTCCATTTCTCATCTGAGTCATAGAGGAAGAGACTATAGTTTAATGAGTGTACAAAAATTTGGAGTAGCTGTAGCATAATAAACTCTGCTTGCATTTGAATACACGTCTATGTGTGGTTGATACACACAGTTCTTACATCAAGCATGACCACACCGATAATTAATAATGTTTAATCAAATGGAGGTCACTGACACAGGAAGTTTGTGTTTCATGGTACAAATTAAAAATACATTTATCTTGTAGTGATAACTTTGAACCCATCACCATTTGTCATTTCAATTAATTGAGGTACAAATAATAATGTTTTAATGAATTTCCAACAGCCCATTTACATCAGAAATTTGAATAGTTGGCCAGATAAAAACATATTATTCGTGATTACACTAACCATAAATCTGTCAACTTCAGAATGATAATTCTGGCATTTGCTTTTTTTTCCAGTGTCAACCTGGACTTTCTTTTTCTCTGCTTAGTTTTGTATTTTGTGACATAGTCTGCTACAAGGTAGGCCATGTTTTAATAGCTGAGCAAGATGTGGGTGGGTATGCCATTCCCTGCCTATCCTGTTGAAGGAAATTTCTCACTGCATGAAAAAAGGCAAACTTTGATATTAGTCATTGTATAGGGATGATTTTTCATCTAGACAGTTAAAATCAATGCAGCAGTGGCAATTTACTCCAGGAAATAATAAAGAATAATATCTTGTGAAATTAAGATCGTTTTACCTTGTAATTTCTCTTTCTTCTCCCCCCCCTCTTTTTTTTTTTTTTATTTTGTTTTGTTTTGGTTTTGAAGAATCATACTAACAAAAAAATAGAAATAAACTAATTTTAACTATACATCCCAGTGGTGATCCGGACAAGGAGTATTTTCCACTATTAGAATTTTAATTCTTAATTTTCCAGTCCATTTCTTGTGAAATGTGCATATATTTCAAGCACTTAAGTCTCTGTATCAATATTACTTACCTTAATAAATATGAAAATGTATCTATTATGAAAATGTGAGGAGATGAAGCAGTAACTCAGATCTGCAAAGACACTCTTTTTCTTGTAGCAGAGATGCCAGGGAGATCTATTTTTGTGTTTCACAATAAAGAGGATTTCTGATTTTGATTCTTTTGGGGAAAATATGTCTTTTAGCCGCAAACATCAAATGAATTTTTCTTAGTGCATGCACGGAGCCAAAGCTACTACCAGATGTGAGCAAAGTGACAATATTGCAGCGATGAGACTAAAGTTGGAGCAAAGAATTACAGAATAGTTCAAAATTACTGGCAGGAAGAAAAAAAACTTCCTAAGAGAGAGAAGTAGCTATATCCTCACCCTGATTTGACGGATTAGCCTCATGTTCACACAGGTGATGTATAATCATATCTGTCCTGTGGGATTTAGGTCTGTTCATAGCAGTGTCTCGATGAATAAGATCAATGTCTGAATAAAGACTTCCTTATGAAGACTTATTTTACTGTGTCGCATCTAATATATTTGTACTGGTTTTGTGGCATTATACGAAGTGCAATGTATTAATGCAAATTGAAAACAGAGAGTTGATTGTATTCTGTCTTTGCACCTTTTATCTCACCTTTGACATTGGTTTATCATCCACAGAATATCCACCATGAAACATTTCCCTGATATGGTTTCCACGTGCTCTTGCCCTCTCTTTCTCTCATAGTATTGATTTTTTTTCCTCTGCTGGAAGCACAGCTTGACAGGTCATTCTTCCAAATCCCAGTGCTGCAGCACTGAGACTATTTCTCATCAGTGGTCAGGGAACACAAGTTACAGCTTCTGACTGGACAGAGCTCTGTTAAAGGGTCTTTTGAAGCACTGTACAGAGCTCGTAAAATACAGTAGATCTTGTGCATTGATTTCTGAAAGAACACTTGCAGCAAATTAGTCACAATTCCTTAGCCCACACCGAGGTTTCCAGGTTAACATCCTCACACCTGGGAGGAAGGTTTGGAAACCTAATAGCTATTAGTATCTAACTAAAAATTTTCACTTGCTTGCTAGAGGGGCTTGACACCAGCAGCTTACAGCAGTTTCGGTGAGAAAGCAATAGTCCAGAATATCGGCACTTTTTCTTCTTCCACCTTGAAATATAATGAAGTGCCTACAGATTAGCCCTTAATAAACTGTTCAGATCCTAACTGTTAATTCTTGGAGTCTGCACTTTATAATATATAATATATTATTTGAGAATATATTATATATTTCTATCCCATTATAGAAAATATATGACATTATATGTCATCATATATCATAAATACGTAACTAGAAAATAATTAATATAATAGAGTCTGAGATGACATGGGTCTTGCTCCTCTGCTGCTTTCAGAGAATCTTGAGTTCAAATTTTCAAACAAAAAGGATGTTGAAATCATCATTATTATCCCTTCACATAACTCACCTGCTGTAGATGTTTCTTTTTTCAATTGTCCTTTAGTAATTTCATAAAAATAAAAGTCCTTCTCATTTGTTTTTGAAGGAACCCCTACCAACAACAGTGGTCTTCTTAACCAGAAGCGAGATTAACATCTACCTCTCTTCTATGGTTTTCAGTTTCCAGAAAAACAGCATTTAAAGCGTGAAGTACTCCATAATGTACTGTTCAGCTGGGACAGGAGAACATGAACCTGTCATCTTCCAGTCCTCTCTGTTCTTCAAACTTTCCAGAAGTCAGCTTATTATTTGCTGATTTTGCATGCTTGATTGAAATTCAGTTTTTACAGCTTTCACAGGCTTATGCAGACCTCTGTATTACATAGAAGGTTGAAGAACAATACATGAATGAAAGCCTAGAGAATAAGCTCCAGAGTAGTCATGAGGATGTAGAGGTGCAAACTTTATTAATCTTAAACTTGTCGAGAAATTTAGCAGTACATAGCAATAAATGATATAGTCTTTTTAAGCAGTGTGATTCATTGGATTACGAAGAACAGAGATTCAGAAAGAAATCAATCTATTTTAGAGCCATCAAACCAATTACATCTGCAACTGCAATATTTTAAAAGGAGCCTAAAGCTTGATTTATTTTATAATTTTTATACCTGAAATGGGATTGCTTCTATAGTAACATGCAGTGCTGCTGCAAGTGTATATATTTTACAACCAAAAAGGAACTCTCTGTTTTCTATGCCTCATGACATTAAAATGAGTGCTCCTTAGTGAGAAATTATCAGATGATTGTTTGACATGTCTTTCAATTCTAAACAAGGCAATTACTTCTCCTTAAGTAGAAATGAAAGTTTATTTATGGTCTTTAGAGCCATGATACTCTCTTTAGTAGCATACTGACTGATAGCCTGAAAGATTTTAATGTAGTCATAGTAAGATCTAATTATTTTGCCTTTCTTGAAAAAAGTGATCTTCATGCAGATCTCTGAATACATCTTTGAGGCTTTTAAATATAACACCATTGAGGCCACATGAACAAGAATTCAGAGTATTTAATATGAACAAATTATTGGTAAGACTTACATAACACACGCACAATATGTATTTCCATTGAAGAATGAAACGGAACTAGTTAGATGCAAGTCAATGCTCTTTGATAAGCCACGGCTAATCAAATACAAATAAAAATAGGTGCTGAATTTTTAAACGAGATTCAGTTGATTAGATTGGGATCATTCCATATTACTCAGTAGCAACAATTTTATGCAAGATGAGCAAACATCAGGATCATTCATTGTTCTTCGTTTTTTTTAAAGTTTACTTGGGAGTGGGTTCAAATTTGTCCTTCTTATTGTTATTGCTGACTTAAAGTGATATAATATTAGAAACTGGAAAAAATTGATTACACTAGAATAGGTTTTAAATATATTGTCAAATATAAAAATGATGACTGTTTTATTAAATATCAGGCTGGAGGCAACCATTATGTAAGCGGAAAAGCACCGCAGAACAGAGTTCAGCCATCATTGCCTTCTGATTGGGTTATCATTAAGTTTCAGCATCCTTCCTGCTCAATCCTCTGTTTGACACCCCTCTTTTAGCAGAAGACAAAAGCAAGAACAATTTTCTATACAGAAGCTAACCTGTTTTTCAGACAGCTCTTCAGTCTCATGGCTTTGAACGCTCTGCTCATGGAAGGAGCTCTCCAACACACTCTCTAGGACACAGAAATGTTCGTTCCAAGTGTTTAAGTTCTTTCCACAGGACAGACAATTTCAGCTTAAATAGAGGGTTGGTCTGCACATTATTTGGAAGAAAAGCTGTTCCTTACTGCGTTTGCCTAATACCAAACACATTAGGAGCCCATGTTTTACCTTAGTCAATGTGTATGTGGACTGTGCAGTTAGCAGGTCTTGATAAACCATCTTGCAATCCAGATGAAACAAACATTATGTGTCCAAACGTGTATGCTAGCATTTGTAAGTACTTCATAATTCTGGTTGATAAAATAAAGCTGTCAGAAAATAAATACCAAAAAATGCCTGTGGAGAATGAGAGTTATTCCTAGATTGTGCAATCAGTTGAGGAATATGGTTTAGCAGGTCCTACCGGACTTGACTTATCTTCCTGTTTCTATTTCCACAGCTCATGCTACTTCAGTTATACTTAGTTTTTAGATTCCTGCTTGGACATGTGTCTGGGGTTTTTTTCTCCATCAAAATTAAGATGACAAAGGAGGCTGGCTTGTGAGTGCAAATGGAGAACACTCTTGGCCTTAGCTCTTTAGAGGTAATCCTAGATGTTGTATGCTGTATGTGGCCTTTCAGACAAGCATAACGTGACACTTGTTAAGTGATTAGCAATGTGGATCTTCCCTCATAAATCAGGACCTAAAAGACATATCTCAGTTGAAAGGGAAAAAGTTCTCTTGTTCAGGGAGGCACCTTTTGGATAACTGTCATTAATATCTATGATGTGCTCAGCTGCCACCAGAGCAGATGCTACACAAATGCTTACAACTGTCCATCTTGAAGCATGACAATATGAAATATAAATACAGTCAGACCTCCAAGCCTTGTTTATAAAGCCTGGAGAAAGGTCGAGCTTGGTCCTTTGGCCTGAGGTCAGGAGAGACAAGGGTCAGAGGTGAAAAAAAGGCATTGGGGATTCTTGGGACCCTTGAACATCTCAAACACGAGCTTTAAATGTAATTGCAAAACCTTTGCCATTATAGAGGTGTCAAATGAGGTGACATATATATAAGATTGATTTTGTCATTTTTCTTCTAACTTCCACTTACCAGGCAATCAAAAATTACCATTCCAAGGGTACTCAGATGAGCTGGTACCTTTTGTACTCTGAACAGCTGATAAATATCTTGGGCATAAGAAGTGTTTGATCATTATGAATTCACATGTCATTAATTGTAATATACTGATGAAAGGAATTCACTTTATGTTCATGTAGCTGTCATGTGTACTGTCAGGGGTGTTATGTTCTAATTTAGTGCTAGTCAATGGGCATAATAAAGGTGTTACTCATCAAACCTTGAGTATGTCATATTTGTGTATCCTGTACTGCAACCAAAGCACAAGATAGATGTAAATATCTTCACGTTGACATTAATATGCTAAAATTTCATGGCATCTTTAATGTCTATGCATCAGGAAGATAAACTGATAGAATAAAATAATTAATTAAATTGCATTTTAATAAAAACTGAACTTGGTATTGCACTTTCACCTAAATTGAAACCTGGTTAGTATTAAGTATTAGTATTATAGAATTAAAGCTGCTCTAAAATGAATTGGTTTCATATCTTCAGTTTCTTCATGCTTCTGATAGCTATGAATTGCATTGTACTGTTTAGATATCCTACCATCTTTTCAAACTGTATTACATACAAACAAAGAATGCTTAGTTCTTCTTTAACCAAATATCTAAGCAAGGAAAAACATAATAAATGAAAAATATATTACACAATTCTCAAAGTGCTACATTTCAGCCTCACAACAAAAGATAGGCTTTGTGTCATGCCTTTCATGCCCTTCTTTTTTCTTAATATATACAGAAAAAAAAAATCAATTCAGAAGCCAGGCAATCCTTGAAGTATGCTGCCTCTGTTTTAAACCTCTGGTTCAACTATATCGGCATGTTGTGATTGATCATGAGCCTATGGCAGAAGATCCATTCAAAAGCTGACAGCTCATATGTGACTTGTAAAGTGGAGGTGTGATGAAGCTCAAGAAATTAAGGTTAATTAAGATACAGAGTAAATTCATGGTTAATACTGACACATCAGCTTCAAAGTAAGTATTAGATAACCTTCAGCATGGCTTATGCCTATTATGCGTATTATATTCTTTATAAACTCAATGGATGTACTGTTAGTAGTACCTATGAAAAATAAATAATTTGTTGTCATGAACTGTGAATCATGAACAGAAATCAGCTATAGATCACTGGTCTGAAAAGTAAAAAGGATTCATGCAAAAAATGTTGGACATTTCTGGCATAGGAAAATGAAGTATCCTGCATAAATTAATTGTATTTGTTAATTTTGATGGAAGAAAGCCCTGAGGGAAAGACATTAACACAGTTATTTCATTGTGCAGCATTAAGTATTTAAATGTAGTTTGGGATACAGAGTGTATTCCCTGAGTAGTTCATAGGCAAGAGTCCCTAGCTTAGTCCAAAAGCAAAATACACTAGAAAATTAATACTGAAGTTTGGAAATGAATTATTGAGAGCCCACAGCTCAAAAAGCAACAAAATCAAAATGCGCAATTTTTTAAAGTTACACAAGTGTTTATAAATCTTGATCGAATCCTACTCCAATGCACTGGTTAGAGGGAGCATTCAGGTGAAGACACAAATTGTGTAAATCCAACAAAAACTGGGAGGAATTTAAGTCTCTACAGCCATGAGAGCAATCAAAAAAGCTTTTTCTCCAACACTGTCCAGCCGGTAAAGTACCTGTCAAAACTCATCAGGTACCTCCTTGCACAACATGAAGGTTTCTGCTAGGAACATGTCCTGGTTTTGTTAAAAACAAGACCAGTTTGTCTTTTAGTGAATGTTCCTTTCAGCTAAGTTCTTCTAAGTAACTGCACTTTTCTGAATTTGGCTGCATGTTTTTCAGACACTGTTTGCTCCGGAGGTGATTATGGTAGCAATGGTATGCAGAAGAGCCCAGGTTTAGACTTATTGTTATGACAGCCAAGGTTACTGATAAATTTTGCACGTCCCATAAGTGAGAGGGGTGTATTTGCAAGTAGGGGTGGACAGAGCAGGTGACTAAAATTGACCAGCTAAGTATTTCATCCCATACACATCATGCACCCTATAAAAGTGGGAGATCACAAGGGTCTCGCTCTCTTCCACCGTGGCTGGCATCTGAAGAGGACGCTGCCTGCCATGCCTGTGATCTGAGTCCTGGTTTCAGACCCTGCATCCCTGAATCCAGGTCTGGTTTACTGTGGAGTCCAGCCCAGGAATTCTGGGTGCCTGCCCTGCACTGCCGCTGGAGCAATGCCAGCTCCACCTCCGGCAGTGCCACATTATCCCAGGAAATTCAAGACTGGTTTTGTATATTTTGTATTATTTTCTTTATTTATTAGCAACATTAGTAAAGCATTTTTAACTTTTCCAACTTGCAAGTCTCTCTCCCTTTTCCTCCTATTACCTTTCTTTAGTGGGGAGGGTGGGAGGTTAACAGAGAGCATCTGTCACAGTGTCACCCTGCACTAAATGGTGACAGAACCAGTGTATAAAGTGCCCGTTCTGGACAGCACATCACCAGCTGCAGGATGTCGTGATGCCTGCCCAGGAGAGTCCTGTCCAGGTGTGCTCACGGGTACCTGGCACCCAGAACGATGAACCGGGACAATGCACAGGAGTCATGGCCTCTTCCACCAAGAGCCTAGCTGAGGATCAAGGTCTGGGGTCTTGTGATAAATCTTGCCAGGGCTATAAACTGAAGAGATGGATTTTGCTTTCATCTCAACTTACAGATGCAGTTAGAGGGGAGCACTTTCCGAACCTGTTCACGGATTGCTGCTTGAACAACTAAGCTGTTGGCTAACACACACACAGTGAGTGCTGTCCTCTTGAAGATATGCTACTAAGCAGCTAAAAATGCAAGTACCCTTGACTCAAATACAAGCAACCAAATAGCAGTAGGACTCTATAACCTGAGAGTTACAATGCTTTGCTGTGTAACCTTATTCCTGTCGTTGTTTGCCTATGGGGCACACAATAATTCAAAATTAGAAAGTAACCCGCTCATTATCTCCAGCTTAACTTGCTTATTTGGTTGTGGGGTTTTTTGTGTGTGTGGTTTTCATTTTGGTTTGTTTGTTTGTTTTGAAAAAAAAGAAGATGCCAAGCCACAAAGAGATTTGCGCCAGATTGCTGAGACCGGGATTCTTTGGGCACCGGAAATTCTGAACCATCTCCTAACATAACTAATGGTAAGTCATACACATATCAGACACTTCCAGGCTTCTTTTCTGTGTTTCTTTGCAGTGATTTCCTCCTGAGATAGCAGAGAGGGTTGCAAATTGTGCCATCTGAATGCAAAACAGAAGGCCAGTGCCCTCTGACCAGTGGAGGTGGGAAAAACCCATCCTAATTAAAGTTGTTACTGTTTTGCCTAAAAGCAGCTGGGAATTTAATTAGTTCTGTGACTCGTTAGTTTTGATGGATATCTGCCCTCTGCCATGGAGCAGCTGTTATCTCACCTCCAGCTGCTTCTTGCAGGTCAGCAGCTCCCAATCTTTTTGGAGCCAGCCTCCCTGCTGCCTGCCTTGCTGTGTCCCTCTGACCCAGCGCTGCTTCTTCTCTGACTTTCACCAGCCCTGGATGCTGCTCCCTTCGTCCCTGCAGCCTCCTTGCTCCTCCCAATGCTGAAACCCTGCTGCAGCCTTACCTTGCCATGCTCCAGACCTTCCTCCCTCTCCTCTGCTATATAGTGCTGTGATGTTCATGCAGAGATCTTTGCCAACAAGCCCAGCAAAGCTTATGAGACTGGAGTCAATCCTGTTTTTCACTGTGTCTCATCTCCACTGCAACCCTCACTCATGCATCAACAGCCCTAAACCTGCTGCTTCAGGAGTGGACACGGTAGAGACAGAGAACCAGCTGTTATCAGCTCAGGCAAAGTGGTTTCCCTCATGAAAAGCATTTGAGGGAGGTGTGTATATATGTGTATAGACAAAAACAATTTGAGAAAAGGAATTTCTGGTCAATCTGAGTCAGAAAATGTTAGCTTTATCTCACTGGAATGAAAATAAAATTGGGATGGGGGGTAAGCTTTCAATTAAGTGCTTAATTCTGCCCAAAGCAAAATTTTCATTTCTTTTTGCTGTGTAATCCTTTTAAATGTATCTGGCTAAACTAAAAAAAAAAAATATGTAATGGTTCTATTTTTCTATTTTCAAAAGTTTTTGATCGTTCTTTTCTGGATATATCAAAGTTGTTCATATATTAATCATTTTGGCAGTCTCTAAAGCACAATTTTCAGAAAAAAAACCCACATTATAACAACTTTGCCTGTCATTAAACGTTTTCCCTCCTTCCTTTTCCCTTGGTGGACTTGTAAAACAGTCTTGGAAACAAACCTTGTTGTATTGCAATTGAATGTCCCACTAAACTGGGGAAATTACTTGAAGTTTGCATAAGAAATGTTTTTTCTCTGTGTCTGTATAAGAAAGGGGAAAAAACTATAACAAAAAGGTTGTGCTAATTTTATAATAATATTTCTGTAAAATTATAAAAGAAGAATTTATCTTGCTGTCAAACAAGCCTGTGCTTTCCCATCTAGTTCTGCATACTGTAATTATTATACTTGTTATTATGACTAGCATTAAATTTGGGATTAATTTGGCTAGATGCTTAATATTTTCATACAACACTGTTAAGCATAGCGAAATTTTCTTGAGAATAAAAGAGAATCTTCTCTTAGGGCTATTTCTAGTATGAATATAGTATTACTTACTTCCTCTTACTCAACTGTTTTCTTTCTTGAATTTTTTTTAATGATCCAAAATCTGCCCTTGTCATCCACAGCAGAGAAAAAAAACATTTTAAGATGTTTTACTGAAGTGACTCTGTGCTCACAAAGTCATTTTTCACAGATTATATCAGACCACATACTAATAACACATGCATACTCACTACCAGCTTGTCTGGAACAAATGATAATTTTGACACTCTCCAATGCATCACTTTCTCTGTGTTTAAGGATTTATTATCCTGGAAATGTTCATGGGCACTGTAGGGGAATCAGATCTTACAGCCTTGCAGTAATTTCCTGAAATCTCTTCCTTAATCAACATTTCTGTTCATTAGCAGTTACAGGGATTCTCAAAGTTAAATATAAAGTAATGCCTCTTGTATCTGGACTTTATGCTTTACATTTTGACTGAATCTCTTTTTAGGCTTGAGTGCATTGTCATATCTCACCTTCAAAACAGTGAAAATCCATGAGGAGCTAAGTGTTGTTAATATGATCACCTGTGACCCAAATATAAGATTTTTTTGGGTAATGAGATACTGACTTCAGGTGGCAAAGATGTTGCTGTCAGCCATTTGAACATTTCATATTTAGCCTCAGCAAATTTTTGTAGTACTCCGACTAAACTACTTGCTACTCAGACTAATTTATTAGTCTTAGTAAGTGTCACATAGATTAAATTTTAAAGTTGTTGTAACCTACATCAGGAGAAATGCAACGTTATTTTTTCCATGTATTTTTGATGCTTTGGTTAAAATGCACAATTTAGGAGACAATGTTTGAGGTCGTTTGTCTCTTCGGTGCTCTTAGCTCCTTGTGGGCAGTGTTTGAGAAGGGATATAAACAGGAGATGGAAAAGGGTGGACGAAGGGCTGTGTCCTCGGAGCACAACATGATCCTACATGGTGGTACTGCTGGTCTTCAGCTCCAGAAAAGCACCCCTGCCAAACTGCTCTGAGTAGCTCACTTTCCTCTTTAGTTACCTGTATTTAGTTATCGAGCATAGAATTATGCTGTGATGATTTACTACAAAAGACCAGGAAACCTCAGTGCAGTCCGACCAAGCACTAACATATGACTCACAGGGAAATAATCTAGACAGAAGGTTCTCAGCTTGAGTGCTTATTGAAAATATTTGTGCTGTGAATAGAGAAACTGTCTTTGTTTGTCTGATTACCCCAAAACTCAAGAACATAAAAAGAGATTGTTTTTTTTTCCACTCATAAATCCACAGAATTGTATCAGTGGTACCTGATTTTTTTTCTTCCAAAATTTAAAAACACTGAAATAACCTTCAGAGCCCTAAATTTTAACTTTTTACTAGCCTGAAATGGCACAGCAATATTTCTTCTTATAGCTTTCAAAATCAGGTATCACCAAGTAAAAAGAGCTCTGGACACCGAAAATATAGGTCTCGGTCTGAAATTCGTTCTCAGATAAAATGTCAAGCATCATCAAGGATCAGAGATCTTTCATAAAGTCTTATAGACCGCAAAAGGTTCTGAGCAGGCTTAATTAATGTTTTTCACCAAAACAGTTTACACAGAAGTCACATTTGCAAGTGTCAGAATCTTATAACTGAATGTTATGGCTCTAGTAAGAGGTAAAAAACTCCTGGCAAATCTGACATAAACCAGTGGAACAAAGTACAAATGTAGCTACATACATGTATAATGATTTCAAAGCTAAAGCCTTGAAATACAGCAGTCTAAAACATTTCCAGAATTATTCCACATCTGCAAGATGCCTTTTCTTATTCTCATATAGTTCTCTCTGTCTCTTCTGGTGCTCGGTCGTGATCTTAGATGTAAGCAGCAATTAAAGGAAAGTAACTTTCTGCTTTTACAGAGTGAAAAAATCTGGGATCACATTTTTATTTGTCCCATTTAAGGAGAAACCTTTGGCACATCTTTCACACTCTCCACATATCAATGAAGAATGATAGCAAAGAACTGTCATGCTCTATAGCGGTAACTGAAAACTGAAATCCTCCCATGTTTAGATTCCTTTAGGCATTTTATGGCTACCTCCACCGCACTAAACCATCTCACAATTTTATGTATTAAATCTTTCTCTTTTCCCTTCTGGACTTAAAACAAGAGAAATACAAAGCTCAGATACTTCAATAATTTGTAAAATAATGAGATTAGCGATGGGATTTTTGGGAGTCAAATTATTTCCACATTTCTTTTGTAAATATGTTTAAAAAAATAGACTCATGACTAGCAAAAATAGGTTTAAAAGTAAATACTCCACTTAAAATAAAAGGCGATCCTTTAAAAAACCTGAAATCTGAAAATACAATAAAAGTAAATAATTTTACAAAAGAGAAGAAGAAAACTTGGTCCCATAACAATCATATTTTTCAAGATGAATCCCTGTGTGCCTAAGCATACATATACATCTTTATGTTTGTATTTTTTGTTCATACATCCTATACTTCTAATTAAAGAAGCATTAGCAAACCCACAGAAATTATTGGTTACTCTAACTAAAACTCCATTAAAATGGTGTATCTGCTTTCTTTCTTTTATCTTTTCCTGTCATTGTTGCTTTACTTATATCATAGAATCATAGAATCATAGAACAGTTTGGGTTGGAAGGGACCTTCAAAGGTCATCTGGTCCAGCCCCTCTGCAATGAGCAGGGACATCTTCAACTAGATCAGGTTGCTCAGAGCCCTGTCTATCCTGGCCTTGAATGTCTCCAGGGATGGGGAATCTACCTCCTCTCTGGGTAACCTGGGCCAGTGTTTTACCACCCTTATTGTAAAAAATTTCTTCCTCATGTCTACCCTGAATCTTGCCTCCTTTAGTTTAAAACCATTACCTCTTGTCCTATCATAACAGGCCCTGCTAAAAAGTCTGTCTCCATCCTTCTCATGGGGCTCCCTTAAGTACTGAAAGGCCACAATAAGGTGTCCTAGAGCCTTCTCCAGGCTGAACAACTCCAACTCTCTCATCCTGTCCTCATAGGAGAGGTGTTCCATCCCTCTGATCATCTTGGTGGCCTCCTCTGGACCCTCTCCAACAGGTCCATGTCTTTCCTGTGCTGAGGGCTCCAGAGCTGGACGCAGTACTCCAGGTGGGGTCCCACCAGAGCAGAGAAGAAGGGCAGAATGACCTCCCTCGACCTGCTGGCCACGCTCCTTTTGATGCAGCCCAAGATACGATTGGCCTTCTGGGCTGCAAGCACATGTTGCCAGCTCATGTGCTTCATCCACCATAGGGTTCTAGTTCAAGAGTATCTGTAGAAGCGAAGCATGAGCTTCAATGTCTGTCTGCTGTGATACAAAGGGAGATTTGTATATGGCATGATAAAACAATGCTGTTCAGGTTGCATTTGGACTGTAAGAGGTTTCCATACAGTTAGTCACCTTTCCTCAAGAACAAAAAATGAAGGAGAACTGGTCAAGTAGAAAAATCAGATCAACCGGGTAAATGGCTTCTGGTTTTTCACAGATCAGCAAAAGAGCCTGTTCTTCTCACAAGAATTATCAAGGGATTGTTCTCAGCAAGCATTTTGCTTCCCCTTTTCTGGTGGGCAGCTGTAACTGCAACACAACCTGTTGTCCACAAATTTTCATTTGACAAAAGTCATAGTTCTCTGCCAAACACAGAGGTTGCTACTGAAATAGTGGGGGAAATACAGGTCACAAAGGGTTGTCAGAAGGGTATCTTCCATTTGTAGATGTCAAGGTTGGACCATGGAGAGCTACTAGGGGATGAACATGACACTGGTATAGTGATTTTATTGAGTGTCCTCCAAAGAAACCTAGAAAATTTCAAACCTGAAAAACTATGCTGGAAACTTTCAACAGTTTCTAGCCCCATGATCACTCATTGTCTCTCTTCCTTTCCTTAACCAAGTTCAATAATGAAGATGACCAGAAGGAAGAAGCCAGATACAGCCAAATCTGAAAAAGAGATGATTTGCAAACGAATTTCAGCAACCTCCATTAACAGTGGGTTCATCTTTGCTTGGAATGTGAAGATGGATCAGATGACACTCACCATTTCTTCTATATTTTCTGTGATTCTCTCCTTGTATAGCCTGAGATCTGCCTACATGATAATATCTCATTTATGTTGATTTAAATATAGTTGGTTTTTTCTAATAGGACCTCTTGCATAGTTAATCTTAAAATTGTAGATGTGTATGTCTATCATAAAACTAGATTACTCAAAATATTTGATGCTACTGAATTAAAATTATTTTATAAGGATAAATATACTTCTTTAAAAAATCATTTGATCTATCTATTCTAAAAGTTAGGACTTTATTTATAATATCCCAGTAGTAGATATTAATAGAACTAAGACTGTCTTTCATGCTTTGATGTTAATGCATTTCTTACACTAACATATCTAGGTATATGAGTAGTCTCAAAGCTTCCTGAGTTTGCAAAGTTTCACTCAAAGAAACGTGGAATACTTTGTACTTTCAAATACACACTCTCAGCCCCCCTCCAATTTAACAGTATTTATCTAAGCACATAGAAAGCTTGTTGATGGATATGTTTTAAGGCTAGGATACATTTTTCAGGTGAACTTAATGACAACATAGTTCTTTTCGTTAACAGTAGAAGCCTTCACTTCATGTCGAAGAACTTCCTTTTGTATATATGTTCCTCCCAGGTATAAAAAAAGATGTGCTAGATAGTAGCCTAGTCTAACATGATGGTTAACTTGAACTAAGACCTCATATCCAAGTGAAAAAGCATGACATACATTTAACTGTGTATGCCAACAGTTAATATGTACTGATGCTGAAATTGTAATGAGAAGTGCAATTTGTTGTGTCATACAGTGACAGTTTTGAAAGTTAAGAAATATAATGTTAAATAGCGAAAAATAACCACATTCTTAAGGAAACAACGGAGAACATGGTTGTCTTAACTGATGGTAAAACTTTAGTGTAATGACAGCAACTCCCTGTGTGTATCCCTCAGTTTCATTGGGAACACTAGTGAACTGTTATTTTTTTTTGTTTTATTTTAATTCTTTGTCCACAGTCAGTTTCTGCAAGAGTACAGAAATGTCTCCTGTAGAGAATATCTGCCTGCAAAACGATAGACACAAAGATCAGCAGCATTCCTCAAAATCATCATTCTGAGAAGCTGGAAGAGTTTAGAAGAGTGATTTTTTCCCTACATTAGTGCATTAGCCTCAAATAAATTAGACAGAGACAATTAGGTAATAGAAAGGGCATAAAAGCCCTTAGGAAAGGAGCAATCAATTAATATATAAAATTTTGAATACTCAGCTTATATTAAAGCTGTGAGGAAAATCTCTCACTTTTTCCTTTACCTTCTCTAGTCTCTAATCCTATACACAGACTACTCTATGTATGACCACAAATACGCATGGCATGCCCATTATTTTAATTATAGTGTGACAGGAATATTTTCCTTTTAATAGCTGAGGTGGATCAAGGAGTGAATCCCTCCAGAAATAACTATTTTCTAACCGATTGTATGATAAATGTGTTTTGTTTGACATAGGTATACTGACTTTTTGTTTTACATTCAAGGTAACAAAGGAAATGAAAGGTGAACATTGGCAGTGATCTCATTGAGTATCGCTTTATGGGTCTGTATTAGCTTTGAATTTGTGGTTGTGAAAATCACAGTTGAACTTCTGAAAGGCCGTGTGGATTTGACAGGATGGTTTTGACTATGTTCTGCTATGGAAATTTAAAAGACATTCTACATATTGCAGTATGACTTCTATGTTATTTAACATGTCAAAGGGCTAAAAGACGAATGTCAAGGTTGACACTGAAATGTGTACTTTGCCTGACATTAAGAATGTCTTCCCTGTAAACACAGAAACTGATTCATAATCAAACTTCAGGGAGCTAGCTAATATACTAGACTGGGCCTTCATGGAGCTTTAACTTCTTAGGCAACTAACTGAAGGAAAGAAAGCCTTTCACTGAAACAAAATGTGCAGGAAAAGTCTCTATTTGTTAATTCTTTTATATATCAAGTATTCTGATACCTGATGTTAAAAGCACTGCTGAGAGTTATAAAACAGTTCTGAAAAATTTAGATTTAGATATGGCATTTATATTCAAGTTACATGAGATATGTGTTGAATTTAATGAAATGTTTGACAATCAGCATTCATCAGTATCTGACAGTAAAATTCATACTAAACGAGACTGTAACGTAGCATTAGTTCATACAGAATGAATACTGACTGCACTGTGTTTGTTAGCTGGGAAAAGAAGATCATAATATATTACTGTCAAAAAATGTGATGTTAGAAACTAGAAGACTGTAACTATTGCAATTATGAAATCTACACTGGCAATACTATTGTTATTGAGGCATTTTAGACCCTTTGTACTTCTATAGACATACAGAGACTTGCGTGTTATTACAACATGTATCATTAATGACTACTCACTTCTGCAATTTTTATTTATTGTCTCTAAACTGCCAACAAAGCTTTCAGTTTTCTATGCAGCACAGGAAAGAAAAGTGTGTTATTACCACCACCTAATCCCAAGGACAATGCTGAGGTTACAGTCAGAGCAAGATACAGGTTCCTTCTAAATTGGGATTCTGCCCTGAACTTATATCCATAAAAGACTTTCCCTCTGCACTGAATAGATGAAGACTCTGGGAGGATAAGTTTTTAGTTTAGGTACCTTAAACGTAAGATACACAGTGTAATTACATCCTTAGAAGCTTGTCTTGGTTTTGCAACTGTCTACATGACAGTAATATATTCAGCATGTGAAGACATGCTCAGAAGATGGAAGCTGAACTCCGGGAGAAATCCCGGGAAGCACTGAAGCACAGCAGCTTACAGCGGAGCAACGTGTTGTCAGCCGGCAGCTTCATGGGGGCTGTCATGCAGCAATGGGTGCAATGCAGGTTGTCATGCAATTGTGGGAACAGATATGGGGGGGGAGGAGGACTTGTGCTAACAATACGTGCATGCATTTCATCAGTTTGGTGGCCAACACAGTGCTTTCTGATGAGAAATACTTCTGTATCAAATGTCATTAGTATAAAACCTAGAGGAACTGTTGCACTTATCAGCAGCTACAAATGGCCCAAGTCAGGCAACAGTCTAGCTCTAATAATTCACAAGGTTTGCAGATTAGCTACTCAGAGCTGCCATCGATACCATCAGAGCTCAGCATGCTCAAACCTGGTGCTGTCCCTCACAGCCATGGCAGATGTTGTTCCCAAAAGAAAGACTGATAACTGACTGAGGGAGTTAAAGAATGACTCTCGACAAGAAAGAACTAGTGTCATGTTTTAAAACAACGTGAATCCAGCCATTTGATTTTCTGACCCTTTATGATTATTTTCTGGCTAGTGTCACTCAGATGTGAAGACTTGAAAGAAAGCAATATCCTTCATCAAACAAAAATTGCAGAATTAATTTAAAAAGCACTCACTGTGGTGACTGAAGCCAGAATTTGGCAAGTATCAACATATTTGTTTTCCCTAAATTTAGTTTCTATTTAAACCTATTTTTCAGCAGCCAGAGACAATAAACTTAAACATTTATGCTGGTCTAAAGTAGTATCATTCACATACAGCCTTCTGAAGGCTTTCTGTGTTCTGACTATTTACAGCATGGTTATTCACAGTGTATTACATGGACTATCTTTATGTTTATTGCTATATATAAAACATTATTTGTTTCCATGTCAAGACTTTCTCCTCTCCTTCTCTGACGGAGATTCTCACTGCCTTCTACCAGTCCACCTCCTTTATAGTCATTGGCAAGGAACCTGCCGTACCATTCAATAACTTTTCTATACATTTGAGAATCCTAGACTCAGGATGGATGGGCACCTGATTTAGATGAAGACCACTGTCTGGGGGTCTTCAGAAGTGACTACCTTTCTCTTAATTTGTTTTAGTATCAGTTTACTTTATAAGCAGCTAAAGTTATCTCCTTCAGAAGTACTGGATGACATCACTGTGTTGGGTGCTGGTAATATTGGCAATGTAAGGACCAAGTTGGTACATCAGCTTCCAATTCATCCTTCAAGAACAAAAACAAAAATATCGAACCCTTTTGAGAAAAGTCTCTCCAGCGTTTGGCATCCTGTATGGAAAATCAAAAGTCACTTTTAACAGTGCTTACTGGTACAAATAAAAGAATAATATTTTAATACATATAAGTCCAACTCCCTTCATCCTTCAATAAAAGGCATTTAAAAGTAGGCCCACAGTATGTGAAGGAACACACACACACTCCTCTCTCATTTATTTCAGGTTCTACTAAAAGCCACTTCTACAAAAGAAAATTGTTCAGGACTAAGCTAAATGGATTTTTTTAAACCAAAGTATTAATAGTTCGAATGTGTGCCATTTAAGATATTATATTATTATATTAATTCTGAGCAACTATGCTTATTTTGGCTGTCACCTTTCTTTTAAGCCTTTCCTTTAATCAATAAGGAATTTGAAAAAGAAGAAAAAAATGACAATCTAAAAAAATAATCATGTATACTCAGTGGGAGCCCTTAAGTGAGTTGTAATGGTTCATGTTAATATTTCAAATTACTTACTAAGTATATATGTTAATCTAGAATACAAATATTATACAGTTTTAACCCTAGAAAATTCCCTAGAAAAAAAACGCAACAACTGAACTGAAGACAGTGAAATAAAGAAATCATCAGTAAAAAGATTATGTCAATATGGGACATTTTCCTTGTTGCAGAAGAAGAAAATAATTGTTCAGTAAGAACTTTAAAAAATCAGGACTAAATATTATTGAGTTATAGATGGTCAATAGTAAACTCACTGGCAGTTTGAGAACTTCTTACTGTGCTTATGTTTGAGTCTCACAGGTCTGCTTTTTGAAAGAATGCCAGAAATAAAACCACTTAGGCAAAACCAACTGATCCCTTCAACACTGGTTTCCTTCAGGTAGTTTTGTTATGGAAATATTGCTAACAGGGCTGAACGTATTTCCCTGGTTAACATAAGAGCTCTCTTATGGTGGGACATAGAAGTGGGTAAAAGCAAGGCATCAACTGCCTGAGAGATGAGAAAAATACAGTATCCACTGCAGTGTGTGCATTGTCCCCTCATCCACTTGAGGCACACGTCCAGCAGTTCCAGCACTGACTGGTTAAGTCTCTTGATCTCAGAGGCAGCTCTAAAGCTTTTTAGCAAGTTGGGACCTTAAAGGAAAATTCTTCAGGGAAAATGTGAGTGCACGCAAATGCCCAGGCATGTAATACAACAGAGTTTCAGACAACAATATTGTGCAAAATATGAAAGTGTAGGTCGTTCATTTTCAAAATAACATTAACAAGACATGAATATTTAGTTGTTATATGGTGGAAAGCAAAAATGTTCATTACTTGTGAAGGACCTTGTAACTTTCTCCAGAGCTCCCTCCTCTATGCTCAGCCTGGGTTCCCCCATGGCAACCTCAGCAAACCTGGGAACAGCTGGATAAATCCCCAAAGGGAGCAAGTGCAGGTTCATGGGGACTCTGCTGCACATTTAAACACTAACAATAACATAAAAGCTATAGAAACTTGTTTCAAGTTTTAACAGGTGTCCTGAGACAGATGCCTGCCTGAAAGAAATCCACCGGTCATTTTGTGGCCTTAACAGAAAGATTTCTCCTTGGTCCACCCCTTTGAAGGTGCCATTGACACATAGTTTCTCCCTGAATCCTCTTTGTTTCTCCAGAAAGCATTTCTTAACAACAACAACAAAAAAATAACGTTTTCAAAGTTGTTTACAGCATGCAACTATCTAAATTCGCTCTCAGAAGTAGTGCCTTCAGTTCTCCAGTAAAACACCATAAACTGAGTAAAGTAAGAATGCAACACATTTTGGAAAAGGTGACATCCTCTGACTTTCTTTTTTCAGCCTGTTGCCTTTTTCTTTTATTACATTTGGTCAATATTTCTGTTTTAACTACATAGACTTCTATTCAGTTACTTGGTAGCAGATACATATGAAGTATGGATGACAATCCTATCTATTGGTTTAATTGACAGGAAACTCATTTTTTAATTGATATTATTAATAGCTGGCAGTCTAGAGTGGTTTGATTACTTCTGAATAATATTTCAAGAAACTTTTGGTATTATTTCATGAATTATCCTATCCTACTAGGCTAACAATTTTCAATTTTGCTTGCTAGTGAAAAAAACTTAAATTTAAAACACTGTGTGTTGGACTTCAGCTCTGAAATTGTTTTCCCTGGGCTTGTTTATGGTCAAGTATAAATCAGTAAGAAGTGAAACTGAAACCCAACTCTGACTGTAAAAGTCAGATCATCAGCATGAATTGTCTGAACAGTCACACTCAGCTATACTATATAGACCCAAAAGTCACCCATTTGGCCCCAGATCCGTTATTTATAACACATGTTTCTACAGAAAGAATATAAGACAAAAGTTGAGATAAACAAGTACAATCAAGTCTTCCACCAGTGCAAGTGACATCATGTAGAACCTTTTACAAATATATCAGTTTCCATTCTAGGCCTTTGATCCCCTATCTCCATTGAAAAATATTAAGCCATCTCACTATTTTAACATCTTGGAAATTTTTTTTATTTGTTTGTAAAAACACATGTTCATGCAGTAACACTCTCCATTAGCTTCCTTTCATGGAAGTGGTTTTCCTCTATGTTGTTGTTTGTGAGATATTTACACAAAGCAATAATTTGCCTTCTTAGCTTTCATTTTATACTTAGCTGCCGCTTTAAAAGAGAATTAAGGTATTGCTTGGTGGATGGCAAGAGCATCAGCTAAAAATGCACCTGTCACTTAAAGTTACATTTCCTTTTCATTTGTGAATGGATAAATTTATCATACATATGCTATCCTTTGACCTAAACAATAAACAACTGGAAGGAAGAAGTCTTAAATCAGCCAGACTCTAGAAAAAAATACATATTGGCATTTTACTGTAATTGATTGTGCTATTGAGATTAGAACTGTTGAAATCAGAATTTAAACTTTCATTTATCAGACAAAAAGCTAGCCAGATGGAAAGAAACTAAGCAATTACCTCAACAACTCATCTGTCAAACCTTTCACAATTCTTCAACAAGGGTTTACTGAATGGAGACTCCAATGCACAGCAAAGAGTAATTGCAACATGAAAAAGTGAAGGTCTTTTTGGTGGAGCTGCATTTAACAGAACTGTGGGTTTTAAGCTGTCATTCCATACTTAGTTTTCTCCCTTATCCTGTATTGCCCCAAGCTGATCTAATCAAAACAGACTGAGATACTGCATGAATTAGAAGTCACTTTGAAAGCAGTGAGAATATCACCAGTGCTGCAATATCATGACAGCTTAGCAAATTTCTGACCTGCATTTATTTTAAGTAGTTTGAAACTCTGACTGGGAAGCAGAAACCAAAGGAAATTGGAGTAAAAAATACAGGAGCATCTTAAAAATAATTCTTCACAGGGGTCTCAAATTTAACTAAGGTATTTTTTAAATATTTAATATTTGATTAAATGGAATCAAAATTCATGCTAATCACAAATTTTCTTCTGAACTGGAAAGATTACTTGAGTAGAAAATGCTGAAAAGTTCATTTTACAAATTACAGTCTAAAGATTCAGTAAGGAACTTGGTCCTTATGACAAGGTCAGATGGAATCAAAACACCCAAGTCCAAAATAGTGACCTATAAATCAAATCATTGAATCACTGTTATTAAACTTCATTCTACTTTGCTTGCCGCAAGCCCCCCTTTTCAGGCTCTGAGACCAGAATTCTTGCCAGCATTATTGGAACAAAGAACTTGGAGTTTGCCACATGAGGAAAGGCTGAGAGAACTGGTCTTGTGCAGCCTTGAGAAAAGAAGGTTTAGGGTATTCCCATATTTAAAGGGTGTCTACAAAGATGGAGTCTCCCTTTTTACAAGGAATCACATGGAAAAGATGAGGGGTAATGGGTACAAGTTACTTCTGGGGAGGTTCTAATTGGACACAACAGGGAAATATTTCATTATGAGAACAATCCGTCATTGGAATAATCTTGCCAGGGAAGTGGTGGATTACCCAACATTGAACACTTTAAGATTTGGCTGGACAGGGTGCTGGGCCATCTTGTCTAGACTGTGCTTTTGCCAGGAAAGGTTGGACCAGATGATCCTTGTTGTCCCTTCCAACTTGACATTCTATGATTCTATGTTCACTATAAACTGATGAGATCAGGCTCCTTATAAAACATACATTTGGTTACATTCTTTTAAAGATATCTCTAGGGTCTCCTAAACAAGATGGTAATGCCTCCTTCTCCAAAAGAACCAGAACCAGAAAGTCCTTTCAAACTATGAATAGTGACCCCTACTTCAGAAAAACCATGCTGAAGGTCCATATTTGGGTAGAGGTCATCAGATGCCATAAAAAGGACAGCGGTAGTCATTCCCCCACTGCTTTGTGTCTCCCACTAGAGAGACCTGGACATATGTGGTCTTTTACAATGGGTAACAAGGCTCCTTCCTCTCTGTGTCCCCAAAGGAGGGAATCTAACTGAAGTTTCTGCTCCAGGTATTAAACAGTAGACACTGAAGCTTCTCATGCATCAGCTTCAAAGTCCTTTACTGGATTAAGCTACAGGTAGATAAGCATTAACATATAATTATTTGTGTATTACCATAAAACTATTACAATTAAAGCAAGCAAGCAGATGTTCTGTATGCATTGGCCTTTAGAACTTAGTATCATCTTGAGAACTGCTATAAAAAATTCTCAGTGATGCCCTAATTTATAGTAACATTTAAATGTGAAGTTACTATGCATGAATGCTTTCTTCTCCTAAATTAATATCAGGCAGGTCAAAGCATGTGCTAGCAACTAGATTCACATATCAGTAGCTTAAAAACTGAAAGTTTTAAAATGGCAGTGACTCAGTGATGTCCTGAACCAGTGCAGTAAATTGAAGAGACAGGGTACAAATTTAGCCAGAACAGAGTTTTGCCAATTAAAGTGTAGTTCACTGTCTCAATACTGGACACTCCCTGTGTCCCATTAGTATACAATGCCTCATCAGTTGGCTACTACTTACTATCAACTAGCTTTTTAACTATGCAAAATAAAACAGATTATTAATATCTGTCTTTACAATGATACATTGAAAATTCAAAGCTCTTTGAAATATTTTTTTTAAATTTTATTTTAATAGAAAGCAATGAAAGTGATGTATGGCCTCCAGCATATGGCCTGGATCTTGACTATACAGCCTAAGATCAGCATTTATGCTCCTCTACTTTCAAACACTTTCATTTTAACATTTCACAGAGGTCAGACTTTGGGGAAACCAACGTTTCTGTGTCTGAGGTCTCAGACAGATTGCCTTTTGAAAATCAATCTTATCCCTTCCTTCTTTTGCCGATTCCCAAACCATATGCTCACTACTGTCACACATCTCTCCATAACGACGTGAGCAGTGAAAAGCTGTAGCTTGAGTCTACTTTTCTGGAGCCAAAAAAGGCATAGACTGTATGGCCTACCTACAGACCAATTAAAGTGCCAAAAAGTGAATCTTGGTCAAACTGAAACAAACAATATCTGTTGGTTTTCTCCCATTTCTCTGTAGTGGTGTGGAGACGTACTACAGAGGTCTTTCTCTGTGGTGTCAGAGGGCTGGCTTGGCTATTGGAATAGCAGAGAAATATTATTACTTGTTTATGGTTTTAGAGATAAAAGAGTGATACAGGGATAAAGAACAGTGTACTTGACTTTGCTACTGTATTTCTGGTGGGCAGAGAACAACCAAAAGAGTTGTGTACTGAACATTTAAGTCATGCATTTAGACAACTGTGTGTATTTAGTCATAGGTGTAGTAAGTCTTAAGACATGGAATACATTTAGGTTGTCCTGAAGAAAGCACTGAATTCCCACAAATAAGAATAAAAGAAATTACTTTATTGGACTTTGAATGACTTTGTAACTTTATCTCAAGTTAAAATTCTAATCCGATTCATATTTTTAGTAGGTATTTGTTAATTTCTTTTAACCATAAAACTGTTGTCTAATAGTTACATAAGAACATTCTTCAATTTTATGATAGAGAAGCTTACAAACTCTTCATCATTGGTCAAAGATTTATTCTATTATGGCAACCAGGTTTTGTTTGACATGAAAATACATGGGTAAAGCTAATAACTTGAAAAAAATAAGAAAAAAAAGCACCAATTTTGAAAAGAAAAAGAAAATTAAGGCTGTACATGTCACATAATTGTTAGCAATATCTACATCTAATAACCAGAATTAATAAGCTATCTTCTTTGTCAGGCTTCAATTCATAATTTTTAAATATAATATTCCACTTCTCTAGTTCCCTGTAACATGTCACGAGCCTACTAATAGTAGAAAAAAATAGCTTTTTCTATGCATGGTAAATGTGTATAACAATACACCTATCAGCTTTTTGCAGGAAGGCACTGACCTATTATGTAAACTGTGTCCACAAGATAAATACAAGCTTTCCCATGTCACTAATTTCAAACGAAAAAAAAGGTTGGGGGGGGACAAGGGGAGGTGGGATGTGTTATGCTGAGGTCATTCCTG
This sequence comes from Caloenas nicobarica, assembly GCF_036013445.1. Taxonomy (NCBI): domain Eukaryota; kingdom Metazoa; phylum Chordata; class Aves; order Columbiformes; family Columbidae; genus Caloenas; species Caloenas nicobarica. The sequence goes on along the minus strand of NC_088245.1, from coordinate 29,151,972 downwards.
AAATATGCGGTGGTTTACAATGCAATTTGGAGTCAGATCCGTGTGCAGAAGAGACAGAACTTTCCTTAGTTAGGTGAATATGTAGCTCAGCCTGAGATCTCTCATGCTGCAGGACACAGAGCTCTCCAGGAGGCTCCTCAGCCGCGTCTCTCGGGTCTCTCTGTGACCATCTTCACAACTCGTACTTCAGGCTGACAGTACATCAATCCATTTGCACTGCCCTTACAAGGAGTTTTATTTATGTATGCGATGTAGAGGCATGAAGGTGTCCGTAGCTGAGCTGTAATCGTCTCCTACATTAGTGATAATCTAGTAACTCCAGCAGTTTCTCTTTCCAATAAAAGAGGGGTTTTTTTCCAGTAGTCTTATTATTACTCCTGGCTCTAGTGAGCTCATGGCTGAGACCTCATCACATATTCCCCAGGGAAGCTTTTCTGCTGTGAGAATAGATATTTGTATCTTTTCCTTTGTCCATCAGACTTTTCTAACCTATTCCTAACCAGTATTGCTAAAATCTGATCAAATAAACATAATAAGCAAAATTCTAATGTGAGAGCATTATTCTCAATGTACCTGGTCCATCAAAGCTCCAGAAACACAGAAGTAAAACAAATTGCACAAACTCATTTTCCATCAGGGAAAAGAAAAGAAGATTTCACTTTGCTCAAGGATTGACAATCTTTCTGGCAGCTCTTTTGGAGAAAAAAATTAAAAAAGTTACTGAGAAAAGCATTTACATACTGTACTTTATATAAAGTACTTATATCAAGAGGGTTTTTTTGAAAATGGAAAAGATTAATACTCAAAGAAACTTAATTCTATTACAGATAAAACATTTTATTTAGCTCTTAATTTTGGAAATAATGACAGAGGTAATTAAGGTAACAAGTCTGCGCAATTTATTTCCAAGTAAAATTAAGATGTTTACTCTCCAAGCTAATTTTTCTTTCAGCGAGAAACAGTGTTGAGTGTTTCTTTGTACAGAACAACAGCTTTATACAAGTTGGATCTAATAAAAGACCCAGGCACATGGATCTTCCTGCATCTAAAGGGCTGCAGAGATAATTATTTCCTGTAAAGAACGCAACAAATCCTGATACTATTGAGTTATTCAGAGCCCTAGCTCACACACATTCTGTGGTGGGATTCATAGACAGTATATTTCCCACCAGATTTACAACAGGGCTCGATGCTTTAGTGGTTTTCCAAGTATTCAGAACGTTAATGCAGTGGAAGGACAAAGCCTTAGGATCTGCTGCCCATAACAGCAACTATTACGTACATTACTGCAACAACAAGCATGTAGGAAACATACATTCGGGACACTGCTCCAAATCTAACTGTGCTCCTCAGAATAATTTTCTTCTGGACCAGCTGACCACCCACACAGGCTATTGAGTATTATGGATGAACGTCCGGTTTGCTTTTTCTTTAAGGAAGAGCTCACCTTGATTCTGTATTTAACTCCTCTGCCTTCTATCTGACTTTCCCTATCAGTTACTGGAACAGGCTCTGTGTTCAGCATCATGTTTATGAAACTCCTTGATAGGCACCTAACGTGCTCCTTCTGTTTCGTGGAGAACTTGTGTTCCTCGCTTGAGCTTGAAGTTACTTTATGAAAGAGGAATATGCACACTTTAAGGGAAAAACCTTTGGTCTCTATGAAACCAATTTGCACACTCTCACAAAACGGAATGGTTTTCTATTTTTAAAAATGTTTGCCTTCTTTCATGCAATAATGTGTATGGTTTTTTCAGAGTAGTGAGGAGCAAGCAGAACTATGAGAAAATGTGAATTGTGATAAATTGCTCCTTTTGTTCTCAAGACCTAGAGTAAACAACATGTAATTGAAACCGATGGAGGTACTGAAGTTTATCGCTGGTGTAATTAAGAGCAAAACATGGGTCATCCCATCTGAAAAAGCTTCATTTTTTTTCCTGAAGTATCTGCAGAAAAGCGCTAACATCAGTTCTCTGCAGACTAAACTGAAATGTGAGGAATGAACTACTATATGTTTGCCCATTTCTTTGTTTTCCTTTCTTGGGCTTGGTTTTCTCCCATATTATGGATTATTCCTTGTACTTATTTATAAGATAAATGGTAGGGATGCCTTTATATAAACTCATACAAAGATAAACTCAAACTTCCATAACAAGTAGCTGATGAAAGTAAATGCTTATGCTGAAGGCCATTTTTGCGTAGTGCGTTAAGCCAGGGACCCAAGGATGAGTTAGTCTAGTAAGGTAGCACAAGGATGAAAGTAGAGTTCACCATGGCTCCACCACCTCCTTCTGCACAGCCATGGTGTGTGGGTGGAAGAGAGTCTTCTGTGGAGATGGTAGGAGGCTGCAATTGGGGTGCCAGGAGCAGGGATGGGCTTCAGCTGGGGAGGCAGCAGCTCAGGGAAAAACGGTGTAATCCTCCCCCTTTGGGCACTTCTATCAGCCACTTTTTACTTTGTGCAAGGAGACTTTTCAAGCAGTATATAGCTGATTAAAGAGTACAGTGCAATTGTTTATTGGCCAATGCACGTGACATGTATCCAGGATTAATGAGTTACCGAACTAGGTATTAATATTCTCACCACCCTTAATGAGACATTCGATGTATCTTCACTGGCCTGCCAGTCATCTCTCACATCAGATAGGGTGTCTCCATTGCTCCTTCAAACAGGCTGATCATCACAGTTGATGAGTTTTCACCTAATTTTCTGCTTTATTCCTGGGATTTTATACACTTTAAGACAGTGTTTTCCCCATTGAATCCCTTCCTGATAACTACTGCAGTATTAAAAATTTTACTTCTATGTGTTTCTTTTCTTATCTTGCACAGTTTTAGCTCACATCTTCAAGATAATTTTCTTCGTAAACTCAATCAAGATTATGGAGCTCTGCTGCACCAGCCTAAGCCTTGCAACACAGACAGCTGAATCCCTCCACCATCAAATTATCCTACTTTTCCCAAGTTATCCCTGCCCTTTGCACTCTACATTTTAACTAGTTAGTGTTCCTAGTGGGCTGGCAGACTTTGCTTCTCATCAAATCATTCAAAGCCAAAATTTGCTGGGAGTGAAGAAGGGGAAGAGGAAGAAAACAGTGTCTTTGAAAAGTCACAGCTGGCCAGGTTTCTCCTTGTTTTGCACACAGGTTGTGAAGTTTGCATCCCAGGGCCTAGGTAATGAATCTAGTTTGCTATAAATGGCTGGTTTCAGCATATTCTGAAGTAGGCCAGGAAGAAAAATCGCTCAGTCAAGTGACCTAGACAGCTTTGCCCTACTTCAACACAAGGAGAACTGCTTCTGTCCAAAGGGGCTAGGTTTTTGGGTTTGCCCGATTGAAGGGTGTTCTGCCTCCCTCGCAGTGCTCGCAAGCCCTTTCAGGAGCAACCCAGGGCAGCCAGCCCCTGCCAGGGCAACCCACCACCCTCTGAGAGAAACGAGAAAATGTCTTGGACAAAAAGGGATGCAGAATAAAAGAAAGGGGTTAAAGAAAAAGGAAAAGGTCATTTTTCATATTCCGTCACTCTTTCACTCGACCGTGCAGTACAACAGCAATTTTATAAATTACTCCCTCTGAGAACTAAGTCAACTCTGTCAGATCAACAAAAAGTTAATCTTCCTTCAAATATTTCACTTAGGGTTATACTTATTTCAAAACTTCTTCAAGAAAATTCATCATTCAAATTCTCATTTAAATCCTCAAAATGGGGCCTCAGTGATACATAGATGTAAATAAAAACAGAAACTAAGAGCTATTATATCTTTTGTCAATTTTATCTCATTAATTTGCTTTCTTTCATACACAGTAGAGGTGTTTGTGTTTCACTGTTGATATAACCTCAGCTTTCTCTTCCAGGTTGATGAGTTTTTGATGACGTAAAGGAAGAGCATGAAATATTTTATAAGGCCTCTCTGGTACCTAATTCACTCTTCATTCACAAAGAGAAACCAATATTGAAAATTGGTTTTTTGCCTCCAGTGCAGTTTTAACATTGATCAGTTTAAATAAACAAAATTTTCCTTCCCCAAGTCTCATATAGAACCTTTTATTTTTAAGGACCTGCAGCATTTACACTTGTAAAGATGTAATCTTCTCTTTTCAATTAATGTCTAGGTTTTCTTGAGTTCTTAAAGTAAGTTTTTCACAATATATGAATAGATGGTAAAAATGAAAAAAAAATGGAGGGAGCTTCAAGGTTTAAAATACGTATTTTCCAATAAATTTTGCACAGATTATTAAAGAGATACAGTCTTTAGCACAACCTATATTCCCACTGACTTCTGCTAGGACAGCTTCTTCAATATAAAGCAGGAATAATTCGAGTTATTCTCTTGAAATACTGTCCCTGAATACATGCCTTCCAATAAGAGAGAAATCCGATTATGTTTAATCATAAAGAGGTGTTATGATAATTCAGAATCTGTCACTATGTGGTTTGTGAGTGTCAGTTTGAGCTCAAGTGCTGTTCCCTTAAGTAATATAACACTCTTTTTCCTGTTTTCTGCCTCATTCATCCAGCACTAAGAAGGCAAGGCAGTGCTATCACAGGCTGATATTAAAAGCTATTAACAGCTGACAAGATCTGACTGTAGGGTGAGCATCTTACCTGCAAGAGAAAGCCTATTTTCACCCTGCAAGGAACTGAAGGTTGAGGAAGGGAACAGGTGTTTTAGAAAATGCAGAATCTGAAGAACATAGTAAGGTTGGTTAACTTTAAGCAGACAGCAGCTCACACAGACGTGCAAACTGATGACTGCTACAAGAGAGCTAACAGTGCAAGCACAGTGGAAAACAGCTCACCCTGGGTCAGCCACTCACAAATTTACCCAATTTTTTGAGATACACTGATATAAGATCTATATGGCCAGTGGCATCCAAGCTAACTAGTCTAAAATTACATCATGTGTATCTCTGTGAGCTAAAGTCATGAAGGGAAAAATAGATCAAACAGACCTACAGATTTTTGTAGCAAAAGACCATTTCTAACAGAGGAACAACAGAAATATTGTTGGTTTCAAAGTACGTCTATTGCAAAATCCCCTACAGCAACTGAGATGCTTAGAGAAATACCTTGTAAGACAGCAGCCACATGGTGGTGATGCTTTACCCGAATATTTCCTCAGATTGAACAATCTGTGGCTTGTGGTCTTTCTGAAGAAGCAAACTAAAGGTACAGGAAAGAGAAATGGAGAAAGACACAGGAGAGCCTGTATATACACATGAAGAAAATCCTGGACTTTTGTGAAAGGCACAACTTTCAGGAGAGGATTCAGGCAAGAAGGGTGGCATGTTGTGAGAGCAACCTTGATCCTTCACTGTTCCTAAGCAAGGACCCAGTCATGTACTTGTTGTGTGTTCGGGATGATGTGTTGGGTTTACATGGTTAAGTTTTGGTAGCAGGAGAGAGCTGCAGGGGTGGCTTCTGTAAGAAGATATCAGGAGCTGCCCGCATGTCAGACACAGATAGTTTTGACAATTTCCAAGATGGACCCGCTGCTGGACAAAGCTGAGCTATTGGCGATGTTGGCAGCACCTCTGTGATAACACATTTAAGAAAGGGTAAAAATGCTGCACAGTAGCTGGGAGGGAGGCTTTCCATCTTAGTAAAACCAAACATTTTCTGTACCTGAATTTTTATCGCAAGAGCTAACACCTAACTTTCCTATGGATCACCATTATATCGTATTTTTTAAGGCAGACCTATTTGCAAGCATAACAGAAATTGCTGAATGGTTTGAATTCCAAATGATGCTTGATATGTCAGCTTCGTACATGTAAGTGCAGTCACTAAATCTGCTTTACAGCTAGAGCTCAACAGCAGTGGGGAAAGATGATAGCTGTTCAAGAGAAGAATGACGTGCTCTACACACAGCAATGTCCTCAGCAGACTCACTTCAGTATAAGTTCTCAGTATTTGAATCATGGCAGCCTAAACTGCAGATATTATCTTCCAAACAGTTATTCTGACAAATATAACACCAAAAAAGGCATCTTAAATGTTTTCATGCTACCTTCCAATGACTAAGTTGACCCATATTTCACACAGAGGTTTGTGTTATTCCATAACAGTTAAGTGTGGGGAAAGTCCTATGTGAAGTAAAGGAAACTGACTTTTGGGAAAATTCACTGGAACTCCAGGCGACAAAGACAGGGAGGTTCTGCAAAGCCGGAGTTACAACCTAGGAATCATCTTACACACTTATTTTCTGTCATTCTGTAATAATATACCAGCAACATAACTCAAATTACTAATTTCTTATTTTGCCTGGCAAGTTACGAAATGATATCTGAGCTGCTAAATGCTATGCACCAATAGCCTTTAATGATGTGCATAATTTTACTAGGTGAAGTTGTTGGTCTATATTTGTCCACTACATTTCAATTGAGGGGCATCAGCATGATGAGAGATTTTATATAGTTTCCACACACAGACAGTAGGATTGTGGCATGGTGGCTAGAATTGTAATTCAGTGATTTAGCATCATTCAGCTGGCTGTCATTCCATGGTGAGTGCTGTATAAACCCGGACTGACAAAGGGTGGGAAGGAAAGCTAATTTTCCTATGACGTCTTTTTTTCTCAAAATGATTTATTTTAAAGCTTATATTTGTTATCATTGTAAGCCTTAGCATCCTGTCGATGGCCAAATCCCTATGAGGTCAGTCATTTGAGATCTGAAGATAATTTTCTAGGAATCCAAGCTTATGCTTCCTCTAGAGGTGATTTCATTAGTGATGTCATGACATAAAGCATTTAAGACTACTGCAAATAGTTGAATGTGTCATTGGTGGATGCTCTGAGATAAACATGGAAACTGACCCAAAGCAGCAGAGTTCACACATACGTCTTCTACAGACATCTCTTAGATTTCTAGCAGCCAGGCAGGAAGAGAGAAAGTTCTGTGATTTATTAAATAAAAAGGATAATGCAATTTTCACTAAATATCAGATATACCTCAGGAAACAATCCTCTTATGTAGTCTATCTTCTTTTTTTTGTATGTTTATTCACCTCTCCAGTTACTAATCTGATTTGTTTTTTCATTAGATCTTCTCCTTGTAACCTTGTTGATTGATATTGGAGCTGATTTAAGAAATTAAAAAGTGAGAGCAAATGTAAGAAATTAAAATCAAGAAACTGCATCACATTTCATGATTTTTTACTTCTGACATATGACAAATCCACTCATTTAGAAACAATACTTTGATTATATTATATCAAGTTTTATTGATCCAGAACAATAGTCTATAGCGTAACAGAAAATGATTGACATTAATATTTGATGAAACTGTTAACCACAACCCAAGGTTTACACATAAGAACTCATAGTAAAAAAGATCTAATTTTTCTGTTGCTTGCTATTTCTACTGAGACCAAATTCTAATCTCAGGTAAATTGAAACTAACCACCATGGAGGAACTCTATTCTGACAGCAGAAACAAGCACTGTTCACATTCCTGAACGCTGAAATGGAGTTCAGCCCATTTTGGTTAAAATGCAATTACAGTGAAACAGAATGATAGGAAGATTAAAGGAAGGTGGATCCATCTCGTGTGGTACTTTGTTATTTGCATCCTCTAGAACCCCAGGTTTCCCTCCATATACATTTCATTCTTTCTCTATCTCCAACTGGAAGTTGTTTAAGCACTGGGTGGCTTAAGCAGCTGGGTGCCTTTTCATACCTGTTGACAGCTCCTCAGTGACATTTAAGAGTTAGTGACACTGAAACACCCAGAGCTTGCCTTCACTTTAAATGTAGCTGAGTCTAGCTTCTTATCTAATACCAGTTTCTGAAAGCATCTTGTGACACTTAATAATGAGGTGTCTTGCTATTCACTAATGACCACTGTAAGTTTTTTAAAAATCCAATTTTTAAAGTCCAATTATTTTGGCAATTATTCCTTTCTTTAGCAAGAAAACTAAAGAATATTTGAAATGCAGCTAGGTGATATATTTCTAATCATGTCTAATTTTAAAATATTTTTTCTAGCTGTCTTTATTGGCACATTATTTTACCAATTTTTTCCCCCTCACAGATGTCACTGTAGCAAATGAATTGTCACCTTGTCACAGTGAATCAGAAAGTTTCTTCCTGTGTCCCTCACCTTGGATGAAGCATCATGATAACACACAGTGTGAAAATTTTGTGGCCCTTTCTAAAAAGGAATTTGCATCATGATGGACCCAAAGCCAAGGGCTACATCCCACAAAATAACTTAGTCTTCACGTGACTTTCTTGGGGTACTTCAGTCCATTAGTTTTATGTCTGCTGATTTTCAGAGTTATTCCCTTTTATCTAATGCCCAACCCTTACAGCACCTTGTTTTCTGGTACAGGGGAAGCCCCACTGATCCCTAATTGATGGCACTGGGCAACTCTGGCTGCTTCTGTCATTGGATTTCACGTCACCTACAGCTGTCAGCTCCTGCTTCTGAACGTGATCCTGGCTGAGCCTGACCCCGGGCTGCCCGACCATCCTTCCCACAGGCAGGGGGCAGGCAGGGGGCAGGCAGGGGGCAGGCAGGGGGCAGGCAGGGTGCGGGCAGGGCTGCAGAGAGGCGGCTGAGGAAGCCTCCCAGCGTGGCAGCACCCACCACGCACCCACACATTGTGCCACGCTGGTTACCGCTGTGCGTGGGACGTGACGGACGGTGCCTGGTCCTGGCTGTCATTCCCACCACCCCCATAAATGATGCAGCAGACAAAGCCGGGCTGGATGCTGCCTGTTGCAGGCAGCTCTGCTAAGGCGATGCTGGCGGGATGAGTTGGGTGGGTGGGTAGAGGCTGCCATGATTCTGTGACAGACAGAGGCCCCGAGGACTGGGATCAAAGGTTAAACGGCTTTTTGCTGCCATCTCTTGATAATCCAGAGGAAAAGGCAGCAGAAGCTGATACAGAGTCTGGGCAACACCCACCAAGCTGGGCAGGCATTTAGCACTTGCTGATGAGGATGAATTTAGCTTCTGGGTGGACAGAGAACTAACAAGTTGTCATGAGTGTTTGACGGATGAGCATCAGCGCTGCACTGGGAGAGAGGTTCATTAGAAATAAACCTCACCCTCGCTCCCCTGACTCAGGGCTGCAGGAGGCTCAGAGAGAAAAGTGGTTTCTGCCTTTCAGGGAATGACTAATCTGCTAATGGCACAGTCTGTATGTGCTGTGGAGATAGTTTTCCACTGCAAAAATAGGCTGGAAACACAGGCTCTGTCCTCATCAGACATGCTAGGTGTGGACTCTGGGGTGGCCCAGAATCATTGGCTGCAGAGCTCCATAGGGACTGCAAGTCCCTGCCAAATCTCAGTAACGGGGACATTTCTATGGCTAGATTGTTCGTTCAGCTCCTTACAATTTCAGGTGTCCCACATCTTTCTGAAAGTGCCTACACAACTACGATTTTGTTGTCTAGCTGAATCTTCTGTGTTCACACATATGGGTCACCCCCAGGATATCTGCACTAAATATCCACCACAAAAGATCAAGCAAGTCTGTAGACCAGGCCTCAGAAGCAATTATATCTAAATAAGCATAATTGCCTTTCCTTCTTCTTTTTGAAGTTTGTAATGAAAAAGGAGAAATGAAGATTTAAAAAATAAAAAATATATTAATTCTCTGTTAAAGACTCCTGAAAACTGTTTTCATGAGCTCTAAGGCTGCCATAATTTCTGATTAGCCAATGCTAAGCTGCTACTTCCCCCTTGGGAAAAAAAATAAAAGCAGAATAAATTCAAATCAGCAGAGGACTTACTGTGAAATTCCTTTAAACAGACATTGCATAAAATGCAGCTGTGGTCCCTGAACAGAGCCCAAGATCCCTAGAAAGCTCAGAGCCGTGCAATCCCAAGTCACATTCTTCTTTACTCTCTTTTCTGCTCCTCTGACACCACCCAAATTCAGATGTTGTCTGTTGCTTTGTTAGTCTCCTGGGTGAATTGGGGTTGATGAGGCAACTGAATGAATCCTCATCAGCTGGTGGGTTCCGAAATATGTACGTACTGCATAGAGTTTTCCTCAAAAGTTTTCCAGTGAGACCTTGAGTGAGATGATGTGCCTCCATCATTAGGTGGCATCTGAGTAAAGAGGGATTTTAGATTGGAGTTTTGGTCCTAGATGCCTTCATCCTATCCAAATCCCGCTTTAGAGATGCAGGGTTTTTTATTGATTCTGACCCTGAGACAGATGGAGAGTGAAGTGTCAGGAGAGATTAGAAATAAATTAGCAGAACATCAAAGAGATTAAGATTGTGATAAACCTAAACTAGAAAAAATCAATAGAGGAATTTCTGCTTTTTACTTCACTTATTTGTCCTTTACTTTTCTTTGGAAATCCCTTCCCATTATTGAAGATTGCTTGGAAAGTTTAAAATATTTTTATCATTTTTACTGAGGTAGCCATCAGCAGAATTTAAGCTAAATTATAGTAACAAGAATCAATATCCCCTGAGTTTTAATATGTGAAATAGGTATCATCACCAGCATGCACGCAGAAAATACGTACTTTTTATTTAGTTAGACTGGTGTTCATAACATTCGGTGTTATCTGGCAAACTGAGAAAACAAAGCAACACTATCGTGTCTAGTTCAAATCCATTAATATAAAGAAACAGAGTCACAGTTTGAAAAATGAGAAATAAAACACTAAAATATCTATTACATTGCTGCTGGTGGCCTAGGCATATACTTGACTGCTAACTGAAAAACCTTTATAACTTAACGTGGAAATTACCTTGTTAAGCCTATGAATGTTATTGAGGATTTCCTTTTTAATATAACTTTGTACCCTATCAAGGATAATAATATCGTTTACTTTTATGGATAGGAGAGAGTTTCAGTCACTTTCTTTCCAAAAATGACTAATGCAAATATAGTAAAGAGTAGTGCACACTTATTAAAGAGAAGGCTGGAAAAGCCAAGCAGTTGTCCTCCCTTCCCTTAGTCACTCCTTTTATATGAAGTCAGTTTTAATTGTGTTAGAAAAGTGTCTCTCTTTCCCAGTTTTAAATTTTATATGTTATGTCCATAATATTTCAGTGTTGTGGCCTCAACTGTAGTGACTCTGAGTTATCCTACATTATCTAGTAAGACTCCTGGTTACACAGGAGAGAGTTAGACCAGTGGCCTTCTAGCATGAATTGCTTAATCCCTGCAGGACGCTTGGAGAAAAGTCTCCTTTCGAACAGGAACATGATTCCTGTACATGCAGTTTGAGTCATATTGATGCACTGCTATATCCTCTAGGAAATTCTAATTGTGTTTAGCTGTCATCTTAAGTTCTTATGTGATTTAATGATATGGGATAAGATTATTCTGCTAGGATATTAAGCGAAAATATCAATTTGATTTAATCCCATGTTTCTGCATCAGCATCCTCAAATGACCTGTGCTGCTGAGCCACTATACTTCCTAATGAAAACTAAGATTTCCATCATTGTTCCTGTGAAACTTCCAGCTGGAAACACCAGTCTAAGAACTGTATTTCAGCTCACTCAACTGTGGCCCAAGACATACAGGCAGATAAATACACAAATACAAATGTTTTCAGTAAGAAAGAGGCAAAAATCACACTAAGGGATTAAAGATAAAGAAGTTTTCTGACAGTGTGCTGCCCAGCTATCCCACCTCATGACTCACAAGTAACCACAACTGAAGTACTCATACTGATGACCAGAAAGGTCACGTTTTCTTAGGTATGAATTATGTTGTTTCCATATGGCTCCATGCATTATAAAGTGTTGCTAAATAACTTTTTAGTTGCTCCTCATTTTCTTCAGAGCTGACTAGGAAACGAGAGTCCTGTTGAATTTTGGGAAGTTTTACAAAGTTAAAAGAAATCTAATAATGGCAGGACAAAGTAGAACTCCTGCCTTTTGCACCTGATTGCCTAGATGGCCTCAGAGAGATTACTTTATTGTAGGCCAAAATAATTTGTATGTCAAAAACGAAAACTCTCCTTTTCTTGTCTTTGGTTCATGTCATGCTATTAGATGACCTGATATACTTTCATAGGTTTATAGGCATGTGTTTACTGGATCAGATTAAAGCACAGGCCAGTGCTCTGTCTCTGACAACAGTTCACCCTCCTTCCCCATTTGCATCCCCAAACAACAGCTTCAGCTTAGGATAGAGTATAAAAAGAAGGCAGGGAAATTTCCTTCAGAGAAAATCCTGCAAATCCGTGGGCTAAGGTGTTACTTCCTATCAATTCAAGAGGCAACTAGCCATGAAGATAAAAATACCCGATCAGGCCCCATTAATTAAGGTCAATATGTGAAGTGGTAGCAGGTTTAGATGCAAATTCAAACACATTGTTGTCCATTTTTAGCTCTTATGTGCTAGAATATGCCAATGTTGTCATGTTGCACAATTGCATGTTACAATGCAAAATGGACACACAGTTTTGTTAAATCCTAATCTTACAGCAATTAAAATTTTAAGGATAATGACTGGATTTTTTAGAACAGATAACCTGGCTCACTAAATACATCATAGCAAACTAAACATCATCTAACTTGAGTAAATGGAGATATACTTTTTTGTTTCAGTGCTTCAAGATTCGCTATTTCCCTTTTTTTCTTCAAAGAATAGGTGAGCTCCAACATAAAAATGGCAGAGAAATTCATGAACCCTGTAAGAATGTGGATGAGAGACAGGAGAGGTGGACTTTCCCTCCAGAATGCATACAATGTAGACTGGATTTCCTGCAGTAGTAGTGGCCAGACGAGACAGAGCTATTCTGAAGTCTTTTACATTGTTACACTGATAATCTCACATTTAAAGATATGGTAGAGAATGCTAATATAGCCCATTACTTCGATATAGTAAAGGAATTTAAAGGATAAGCTGTTTTTCAAGAGATTTTCCTCTATTGAGTAAGATCTTTTGCCTGCTACGAGACAATGTGATCAGAGAGTGAACTATGAAGTCATTGAGACATGAGGAGGCCTCTGCTGGATGTGATTGTCCATCAGGAGCTTAGGGAACTCACCAATTTTTGAACTTCACAACTGGAACTTCACAACTGGGCTAACTTTTCCTAGATCTAAAATATATATCTTGAAAAGGAGTATGCAGCCTTGAATACTGTAACTCTGTGTAGTAAAATAAGGATTCCTTTAAAAAAAATAAATAAACAAACTCTTGGGTATGTGAAACAAATTCATGTCCAATATCCCATGAAATTTTAAATTTTTGGCACAAAAGCACACTGAAAGCACAATCAAACATTTTGCCAGTACATGTTTTAGCAGAAGGGACAATTACATAATGAGAAATAATCCACTAATGTTTAAAAGATAAAATCAATAAATACAGACATCACTGCAATTATTCTACTACCCTAAAAAATCTCAGTATGAAGAGTTTGCCAAACAGCAAAACTGTGAGGAATACACAGAACTGTGGAATTCTTTAGTTGGAAAACAATTCTTCCTTTCTAATTTTGCTGATTTTAAGAACTTTTCACCAAATCTGTATGTATTGTGCAACTATCAATGTATCCTACAAAAGATTAGCCTGATGTATAAGCCACTCTAACTTTAGTATTGCCTATTGATGGTACATGTTGACATGACTTCTTCACCGTTCTATTGTTTATATCTTTCCTCTCTAGACCTTGGTTTATTTAGAAATCCTTTGTTAATTCCAGTGAAATATTTCTACTCTGTCCCAGAACAGATCTTGGTATAAAACGATAGCCAAAGCAAAGAAACCTGCATATGGGCTTGCATGCTCAATGCATTAAAAACAACACAAGGCTTGAAACTAAGGTTTGATTCAGTGAGATGATAAATCGGAATATGAACGTGATTGTACAGCAAATTCAGAAAAATTTGTCCTTTAAATTTAAAAAAATGTATCAGAAGTTTTTAAATTAATGCCTACAGATGCGAGGTAATGCACAATTAAGTAATGTAATCTAACATATGTCTTACATACTTAGGTACAGTGGGGGGCAGCCATAGCATTAGAGTACCAATCTATGTATTGCAGACCATATGTCACATTTGTAGACCACTTGGAAGCTGCAGCTGGTGCAAAATTAAGTTCCTATTTGCTTAGCAGATCTGGCAGTAGGAGAATACCTTATGCTAGTTTTATTTTTACTACATGTTCTCACAGTACAAATTCATACTGTTGATGCTGACTGCTAAACCTGTGTGTGTTTTTGACACTTGTTACCTGAAAATCTCCTTTTTCTTCATGGAGAATCTCTTGCAACTCATCTTACGTCTGCAGTGTTGTCACTGTTTTTCTTTATATCTTGACTTTAAGACAGTTGTGATGCTAAAAATTTTCTTCACCCTCTTGATATTCACTTACATTCTCCATAGCAGTTTTTTTAGTCTCACTTCCCATCCTATCAAATTTTCAACTAAAAAAAATCACTGCATTTTTCCAGGAAAGGTTTCTCCAAGACCCACTGTCCTGGTTTCTGCTGAGATATAATTAATTTTCTTCCTAGTAGCTGGTATAGTAATGTGGTTTGGATTTAGTATGGGAATAATGTTGATAACACACTGATGTTTTAGTTGTTGCTAAGGAGGTGCTTATACTAAGTCAAGGACTCTTCAGCTTCTCATGCTCTGCCAGTGAGGAGCTGCACAAGTTGGGAGGGGACACAGTCAGGACAGCTGACCCAAACTGGCCAAAGGGATATTCAATACCATATGATGTCAAGCTCAGAGGGGAGGAATTGGCCTGGGGAGAGGAGGAGCAACCACTGCTTGGGAACTGGCTGAGCATTGGTCGACAGGTGGTGAGTAATTGTATTGGGCACCACTGGTTTTACATATTCTATTATTATTATTATTATCCCTTTCTGTCCTATTAAATTGTCTTTATATTAAGCCATGAAGCTTACCTTTTTTTTCAATTCTCTTCCCCATCTCATTGCATGGGAAGAACGAGCAAATGGTTGTGTGGGGGTGTTTAGCTGCCTGCTGGGTTAAGCCATACCTGCACTCTAGAATGCCATTAATTACTGGAAGATTAGGAAATATTGGTGATTTATACTTCTCAGTTATTAAGAACTAGGTCTGAAAAAGCATTGCGCCTTATTTAAATGAATCACTGTATCATACATCACCCTCAAGAGCCAAGAAAAAGTCTTATTTTAGATCTTGATCCTCTCTATAATTAAATTTATTTGTCTAGATATATAAATTTTTTGTTCTATGGGGCTATTTTTTCCATTTTTCACTAGATGATGTGTGACAGGCTTCCCCAATATACTGCCAAACACAGTACACCAAAACTTCCTAATATGTCCAGGTCAGTAATTAATCTCTTTTACCAGTCTCCATCAGAGTACGCCCTGCAATTGATCAGTCTTATTATGATACAGTATCGGAGCTATACCAGCTTGATTAATTACATGGTTTTTCAAGGGTGTCGTTTGCTACTAGAGAGAAAGAAATGTTTCCTCCCCCAACAAATCCCTCTAGCATACACAGAGCATTTCGTTATTTCAATTTTAGAGGAAGAATGATGGGCTTGGGCGGTGACTGTGGTATACCTAAAAGTACTTGTCCATCTTTCCTGAAGATGCCAAGCTCTGTCCTTAGCTTGTGCAACTCCTCTTGAATGTTTATATCTGTGTAGCTCACATCTGTTGACCTGCATCAAATGAGTGTCCGGTTCGTTGTCTAGTTCTCCTCCTTTGATTCTGATGCACGTCTTTTAAAACAGAAGATTATTTTTCTTGTTTCAGAAAAATGGGATGGTGCTGAAAACCTGTCATCATCATATCTGACAACAATATTTCGTTGAAAATTAATTTCAGAAAGCTGCCAGTTTTTCACTCTGCTTCTATAATAGCCAACCTACATAATCACATAATGATCAAGAACAACACCAAAACATATTAAAGACACATTTTGATTCTCAAAGGTGAAGTAGGGAATCTCAGGTTCTCCTGGTGTCTTTTCTCATATTCAAAACTGTCCCTCTAACATTTTGAATGAACAGGAGGAAAACTTCTTTCACTATGACTGTTACTGCCATATCCCTGACAAGAAACCTACAGGATGTGCATTTATGCAAGCATGCAGTTTTCCTATCAGATGTGATCTGCAAAGTACTGAACTCAGTTGGTACTGCTATTCTCACGACCAAAACCTTCTTGTCAAGATGAAGGTGCAAGCCCAGGGCTGACGTTTCTGTGCATCCATGGTCTCAAATTCAGCAAAGCCCTTACAGACATGTTTAACTTTAGATGTTTGCTTAAGCCCCTCCTGTTTCTGGAAAGCATTGAAGCTTTCACTTGAACACTTTGCTGAATCAGACTGCTGGTCATGTGCCAGCTTTTGGCAGAGATGTTAACTGGAACCTCTTCTACCTGGTTTCTTTGATCAGCAACTGGGAAAGAAGAACAGACCATGTCATTTAAAAATATATAAATATACATCTGTCTGTATATATATGTGTATATATATATAAAAAATAGGATTTGAGAGGGTTGTCCTTGCCATGGGGGCCTTGGCAGCCAAGAGGGCCAGCCATGTCCTGGGTGCATCCAGCCCAGCATCGCCAGCCGGGCAGGGAGGGGATTGTCCCGCTCTGCTCCGCACTGCTGCGGCCTCACCTGGAGCCCTGTGTGCAGTTCTGGGCAACACAGGATAAAAAGGATATAAAGCTGCTGGAGAATGTCCAGAAGAGGGCTACAGGTTGGTGAAGGGTTTGAAGAGGAACCCATATGAGGAGCGGCTAAAGGCACTTGGTTTGTTCAGCCTGAAGAAGAGGAGACTGAGGGGAGACCTCATTGCGGTCTACAGCTTCCTCACAAGGGGAGAAGAAGTGGCAAGCGCCGAACTCTTCTCTTTGGTAACCAATGACAGAACCCGAGGGAATGGCAGGAAGATGTGCCAGGGGAGGTTCAGGTTGGACAGTAGGAAAAGGTTCTTCCCCCAGAGGGTGGTGGAGCCCTGGAACAGGCTCCCCAGGGAGGTGTCACGGCCCCAAGCCTGACAGTGTTCAAGAAGAGACTGGACAAGGCCTTCAGACACATGGTGTGAACTGTGGGGTTGTCACATGCAGGGACAGGAGTTGGACTCTATCCTTGTGGGATGTAGAATGTCCAACTCAGGACATTCTATGATTTTTCTCTGGTATTGGGGTTTTTTTCCTGTAATAGTTTTGATGTGGAAGTATCCGAAGGGGTCTTTGCTGAGTGCATACAGTTGCTGTTCTGTCTGTGCCTTTGCAGGAAGTAATTCATTTAGAAAGTTTTCAGAAGCTTAAAGTAAAAAAAAAACAAAAAGCAGCCCTCCCATTGAATGACATCCCAATTCTATGTCTGCTCTTTTAGCTAAAGAAAGATTCAGTTGTGTACAGGATGGCTTTCTCCACCCGTTTAACATAGTCTTACACTTTTCACTCCTTTTTTTTTTTTTTTTTAGCGTAGAAAGCAACCAGAGAGGTCACATATTAGTCCTCGCTGGAATTTCACCCGAGGCTTTCGTAGCTGCTGCTTCCTCCAGCCCGATAAGTTGCATCATCATTCCAGTTCCGCACATCATCGTGTAAACGGGAGGTGCGAGCGTCCCGAGCCCCGAGCGGCGGCGGGGAGCGGTCGGGGAATGGGCGGCCGAGGGCAGGGAGTGTGGGGACGGGAGCTGAGCGGGGGGAGCCGGGGAGGGGCAGCCGGGGAGCGGGAGAGGGGACCCTGGAGGCGCCGCCGCGCCCGCCCGTCCGTGCGCGCAGCTCTGCGCCTGTCCTCTGGCGCCCTCTGGAGGCAGCGGCGCGGCAGCGCAGCCCCCGCCCCGCCAACGGGCCCCTCCGAGAGGCGCTGGCGGGGGCCGAGGTTTGGGTACCTCGAACACGTGGCTACCACTCGTAGTAACTCCACGCTCTTGCCCGACGACAGATGCTCAGCTGCAATGTAAGCGTGCCAGGATTTAGCGGTGGTTGGGCAAGCGATGTTTTTCAGGGACTGAAAAAAAGAGGAACTTACAGGATGTTCTAAAAGTTTTAGAAGTGTTTCCCCAAGCATCCAGAGAACAGGTGATGCTAAATGCTTTTAGTAATTCAACTATTTTAAAAATTTCCCCTGCTTTACATCTCTCTCTGTTGACAGAATGCATTTCTTCCTTATTGGAAAGCCTCTATCTCTGTGCTTTCTTAGAAAAAAACCAAGCATGAATGGAGGATGGAGAATGGAGCCAGGCTCTTCTTGGTGACAACCAACAGTAAGACAAGGGGTAATGGGTCCAAGCTGGAACACAAGAGGTTCCACTTAAATTTGAGAAGAAACTTCTTCTCAGTCAGGGTGACGGAACACTGGAACAGACTGCCCAGGGGGGTTGTGGAGTCTCCTTCTCTGGAGACATTCAAAACCTGCCTGGACACCTTCCTGTGTAACCTCATCTGGGTGTTCCTGCTCTGGCAGGGGGATTGGACTAGATGATCTTTTGAGGTCCCTTCCAATCCCTAACTTTCTGTGATTCTGTGATGAATCTTACATGAAGTACAACTTAATTTATGAAGAACAGACCACGTCTCTATGGCTGTAGCATTTTAGTCATAACCTAAGTTTAGGTTTTGTATTGCAAAGCTGGTTTATGCCCTGTTTGTACTAATGATAGGCAATATACTGTGATTATGGTATTGCTGCAGTTCTGAATGACAGTGATACCGACGACACTGAGATTAAAGGTGCTAATAGCACTATCATATCTGCAGCATTCTGTGGATTGCTCTGGCCTTCTTTATATAACCCTCTCATGCTCTTACATCTACACCCTATTCCTCACCTTAGAGTGATACGGCGATATTTAGAGAGTATCTCTAATAATGGGAAAATAATGAGAATAAAGATTAAGTTCCATCTTTGGTGAAACTTTTCTTTAGGAAGTGCTGGATCAGATGTGGTGTAAAGGGGCACCATGGAGTCCCACGGGGAAAAGAATGAGGCAGGGAGATGTGAAGAGGCAGGGAGTTGTGAAGAGGCAGATCTAACACAGAGACATTTCTAGGGAGAGTTCCTCACATCCTGCATTGTGGAGGAGGGGAGAGGTCACCGCATTAGTCCACTTGAAATCCCTTTGGCGCCAGTCCAAAGGCATGGCATTACTGGAGAGTGTATAGAGACAATTACACAACAGTGTTTTGTCACTGGCGTTTCCCAGCACTAGCTGGGATGACTTCTGGCAGACGGAGTCCTTGGCCCATGGCTGGAGCCAGTAGTCACTAAGATAATGTCAGTGAAGCCTCTTGCTGTGACCTCTTCATCTGTACATCTGCAGAATTGCTTTATCTATGTTGTTGATAGCCTGCATTCACAACTGTTGCTCCTCTCCAACTAGAGTAGAGAAATATATTAACCCAGAGCTCAGTACATACTACAGACCCGTTTATCACAGATGGAAGACTGAATTCAGACAATTCTACTCTTGTGAGCACGAGAGACACTGCCTCCGTACATTACACTGCAAGCTCCTACTTTCTTAGAACATATATCAAGTAGATGTACAAGACAAAAGCCTATTTTGGTTGTGAAGCTTTGCCTTAAAGGAGGACTAGATTGCTCAACATCCACCATTTGTTAAGCCAGTTGTGTTCATTGAATTCATTTGAACTGCACTGATTTGCCCTGGCACATTCATTGTGTAATGCTTGAACAGGTAGGAGAAAAGGCTTTGGGGGTGGGAGGAAGAAACTAAAGACAGTGAGGCAGCAAACTGACCTTCCTGTATGCTTTTTTCTTCTGCTTTCCTGCGCTCCACTGACATCCAGTCCCACCTGATGCATGCTGATTGCTGAAACCTGCTGCCTGCTGGGTGAATACACTACTTTCCAAAGGCTGATTGTAGCTGAGAAACCGATGACCCTTGCTCTCACACATCCACACATAATAGGAGTAGTATTTCTTGGGCAGGAACAAGATGGGGCTTTTTTTTTCCTCTTCTTCACTCCACACGGGGAAGACATTGCCTGTTACTGACTAACCTCTGTTGTGGACTCTAGGATAGTCTGATATAGTATGTAGCATTTTATGGCCTGTCACATCTGTTATTATGCTGCTTGTTTTTTCCCTTGATGTGGTTGCCTGACATGGAAATGCCTGCAAACAGGATGAATGCAAACAGTTCTTCACTCACAGTAGCATCCCAAGTGGTGCATCCACTGGCTCTGCATTTATGTTCCTGTAATATGATTTATTTTGTTGGCGGTTGGAACTGTGCCTGCTGTGAAGCTCATGCACTCCTTCTCCAGTGCTCATGTTCCCTTTCTGTTATATGCCATCAACAGGTGGGAGAGAGAATAAGGAGACATATGATGCAAATGTCTTACAGAGGGCATGAACTCAACATGTTTCACGGGCTGTCCAGGTGAAATATGAGCTGTCATTAGGTGTTAGCAATCGTGTTGTAGGGCAAGACGTTTAATAACTTACGAAAGACACACACCTATGAACTGCAAACAGACTAGGACTAGTGAATGAGAGCCCATTTTCAGCAACAGATGTGATTTAAGACTTTCCCCCTCACCTTTGAGGTGCTCATTCCTCATCTCCTGCAAGAAATCACTGGTCTTTTGTTGTGCTCCTTCAACAGTATGACTGTACCATCCACCAGGTATTTGCATGCATCTTTCTCAAAAAATAATAAAAGGCTGTATTTTTTTAAAACCATAAAATTTCCCAAATCACGCAAGCAGCGTAATTGGCATAATTAAGGTGTCTATGTGATATAACCTTTTGGAGAAGAATGAAAAATAGTTGCCAATGGGTAGGAAACTGGGAAAGACATGTCTTAAATCAGATGTGCTGCAACCAGAAGAGTAATACGGAAATATATTCTTATACTGCAGTAATGCCTGAAAAATATCATGTACTAAAAAAGTATAACCCTGTAAGAGACATGCAGAACACACAGTCTAAGGAGAAAAAAACAAACAAACAAATAAACATGGTGGGGAAGAAAGATACTTTTCGCAATTAATTAATCCATCAGTGAAATTTTATGCCTTATGAGATGCAAAATTATTTTACCATTATCTTAAAATTGTATAAAGTATACATGACACATCATCTTCTCATCTACTCTATTTTCTTCAGCACCATTCACAGACATTCTTAACAAATATTCCAAAACCGGAAAAGATTCACAGTTTTCATTTCAAACTAAAAGTGTCTAAGATTAAGGGAATGTTGCAACATTATCAACACAGAGTTGGGAAAATAAAGAAATTACATAATTGTTCCATGTTCCTCAGTTCCTAGTAAGTTTTGATTACATGGCTGAGTGGAGAAGAAAACTGTCAAAAAGCTGTATAAGTTTAAAATCTGGGGGTTTTGTGGCAAGTCAACTTTTGGGTTTATAAAATGATGAACTTCTCAACAAGAAAGCATATATTTGCATGAAGCAAGTAATTTATAAATTAAAAAGTTCATAAAAAGGATCTAGCAATTTTTTAAAACACAAAGGGAACAAGCCACTTCTCTCTGATCTCAGCATTAGTCATGGTATTTTCACAAATCATAAATCAAGAGTTATTTTTGCCTTGCTGCACGAGAAGAAGCCATCTAATTCAGGCCACAGGAGGCCCCCACAGAGCAGGCAAAAAAGCAAACTTCCACAGCCTCCCTGGATTTCATATTAATAGACGAGCAGAATGTCTGCTCTGTCGTCTTAGCTGACAAGATGAACAGAGTATTAGCAGTTCTATCAAGGAGTAGACATAGAGTCTATACTTTGGATGCTGATAAACAACAAAGCTCAGTAAAATAGAGCTAGCCACTTAAAATTAGTTATTCAAACACTAAGTACAGTACCTTTCACATTTTGAAATAATTTCTATAGTAATAAAAGTCACTGTGACAGTATAGTACCATCGTTGCAAATTTCATCTATTCCTCGCTTGTTTATAAGCTGCACTGTAATAATACTTTGCCCATCAGAATTCATTGAAACACATTTCATTATCCCAATCAGCCCCATGAGTCACTGCTTTATTGTATTACATTTCTTTCCTACTGTATTTGAACTTTCTTCTAATACTAAAGCTGATTCCGAGCCCATTACAACCAGTTGCAAATTAGCTTTTATTCTGCTCTGACTGCTGAAGTGTATTTTAATAAATTCATGCCAATAATTTTATAACCTAATATTCATGCACTTTATCTTTTAATTACTCTACCCTAAATTAATCTAGTTATATTTCTGATTAATTTCATGTTTTTCCTTGGTCCCAGGCTGAGCTAGCATCTTGCTCATTCTCATGAGCATGGGCAGCTGTAGTCTTATATTCTCCCTGCTTTTGAGATTAGAAATCAGCATGGTATACCTATGTTTTATAAGGAGAAAGAAATACACCATATTTTATGGGCATGTTTTCTTGGGAACACACTTTTGGGATAACTTCTACAAGTGTGAGGTGTATATATATATACACACACAGAAAACATGCTCATGCACAATTTGTTGAGAGCAAGGTCTAGCTCCCTGATTAGCACCAGCGAATGTGCTACATGCTCTTGGAGAAGTTAACTGCATAGTCCCCCTTCCTCATCATTGAGCTCTTCCAGTGAATACCAGCATGCAGATTATGTTTGCAGCACCTCTACACATTTCACAGATTCGAAGTTCACTCATAATAGAACTATGCCTTTAAAGCAGTGAGTAGCAGGGCGAGAGAATATAAAGAACTGCTCCAGCAGTGCAATTAGAATTCTGCACTTCCCAGCAATTTTTTTCTTCCAGAAGAATTCATTCATGTTATGATAGCCTTTGTTGATTAAAGCCCTGTCTTGGATCAGAAAGCTGTGGAATGTAATGCTGGGTTCTTCTGCAAATATGTCTGATGCTAGTGTATGAAGACATATAGATACACATTTATCTAGCCAGAGAAGAGATCCATTAGGAGAGAAACAAGGTGGGAGGAGTCAGCAAGTACCATCTTTCAGCTGACTGACACTTTCCACTGCAGAAGATTTGGGGGAATACTTTCTTTGAGAAGTTCCCACACCTCTGAGGCTGTCAGAAATGCGATACTTACCTGACAAGTATATGCTTAGACTGGAGAATAAGCGTTCTTTATCTCACAAAATTCTCTGTATGTTTGCTGGGATAGAATTTGCCAACAATCTCTTTTTCCTGTCTTTGCCTACATTTTCCAGGTCAACTTTTGTAGCATGTTAAAGGTAATGGAACAGACCTTGCTACTGAAGTTGCAGCAGCAACACATACACTGAATACACATGGACATTAAAAGTGGGAACACCCAGGGCCTACATTTGATTTCTTGATCCATTGTTCTCTTTTTATTTTTTCCCCTCTAACTCATTCAAATGGCTCGAGATTATTAAATGACTGGGGAAAACGATATATCGTTCATGGCACTAATTCCACTGCCTCCACAAATATATTCCTCTGTGCCAATAGATTACACCTAAGATCCAAGTATGCCAGGGCACAGAGAATGTGCTGAACATTGGCACACTGATGTCTTGCCTGAAATTTCATTTGTGAGGGATCTTAGTTTACTCTGCTTTAAGCAGCAACCATTTTTTTCCTACCTCGTATCAAAGCAGAAGCTTTAGCTGGAAGTAGATCTTTCCTCCCAGCATTGATGCTGAGGGCACTGCTGCCATGTTCTGGCTCTGTGGAGAGGACTTGCCTGACTTGCCTGTACTTACTAGTTTCCCATGTTTCTAGTACAGTATGAAATGCTGCTACAATATAAGTGTCGAGAGGAAGTTGATTCAGAAGTGTCTCTAAAGATTATTTCTGTAGGAATTACTCAGTAGTTGATACAGTTAAACTAGTTCTGCACTCATAGTCTTACTCTAAATTAGAAGAAATTGAAACTAAGATAGGAAGAGCAAATCAGGAAGAACAGCTGTAAGCAACTCCAGAAGAAAGGAAAGACTCTGAAGAAAGAAGGAAGATGTAGGAGGTGAATTCTAGAACAATGAGAAAAAATAAAGAAAATAGATCTCTATGGAAGACTAGCTGGAGAGAGATGACAAACTGGAAGAAAAAAGCATAAAGCCCATTTTTTTAAGTATGAAATAATTGTTTGTGTAATTTCCTATCTTCACACTTCACTGCTTTCTTTTAAATTTGCATTTCAGACAATAGGAAAATTAACATTTTTTCTAAGAACTGCTTTTACTACTTCCTTCAAGATCATTCAAATTCTGAGCTTCACCTGTACTTTTTAATTTTTATCTTTTATCTTGGTGTCCTTATCCTTCTCCAGATTACCTTTATGGAATCAAGACTAATACCTAGGATCAGAATAACAAGTTCTTCTGTCCCTCAGACAGTATTGCTCTCTTTGCAGTTAAAGATTCAAGTGCGTTTATTTATTATGGATATTATTTTCCTATTAATTCCAAATTGTCAAATGTTATTCTTCTCTACTGACTTATCATATATCTGCACTTGCAACATGTTGTTCTTCAGATAGAAGGACTCCCTTTTTCCTTAGCATTTTTTTTTTCCTTTTTATTTTCCACTGTAAACTCTCCTAGCTCAGGTTCAGCGTATTTTTAAGGTTGACCTTTTCCGCTAGATGGCACATGGGGCCATATGAGTGGCAGGAGAAAGACAAGTTGCTGGACCATGATGTAAAATGTATGTAATGATTAAAAAAGAAATATTCCGTTTAAGAGCACTACATTCCTTAACTACTGCTAGCCAGAGTAGCTCCGCTGGCTTCAATGGTATATGCTGATCTATAACAACCAAAACTTAATGTGTGCTGCATAGAAAATTATTTTCCAAGATGTGTTATTTCCCATCTTGGAATTGGAGAATTTGTGTGTTTAATATGAAAAGTGTCCCATATATTATATGCTAATACTTCTTTCTTCATAGGTCCTTAGAGACCACTGGTAAGAAGATTTGAGCATCAGATAGAATTGTACCTGGTTATCATATCAAAATGCTAGTAAAGGACTGTACATGCACAGTGCAATGGATAAAATTATGCACATGACTTCAGTGAAAGGAATAAAAATGAAACACATCATTAATTCTTTAGAGATCTGATATCCCTTTAAAACCAACCTGAATTATGGTCCTTGCTTTTAGTTCTTCCAGCCTCTTTAGTGATAATTACTGAAGCCTACACTTTATCAAAGAGTTTCTGAGCCAGAATTTGTATATCATTCTTTGCTGCCAGAGGACTGGTTGCCCAACAGCCTTTGCTCATCTGCTGTTGGAAAAGGCAGTTCTTCAAGACTATCTGTCAGATCAATTTACAAAAGCTTGTCTGACCTGGAGGGTGAGAACCTGAGGTAAAACTTCCGGGTGAATCTCAAGCCTGTTATTTGTGTGGGACCCACAGAAATCACCCCTGTAAAGACCCTCTTGTTGCTCTAATGGCTCAGATTATGTTTGACTTATACCAAATATAGCAACTTCTGTCTTTCGTTTCTCATCTCAGGCCACAGTGGAATTGCTGATTGCTGGGAAGCTGTCCAGCTCACCAAACGAAGTCCATGACTACATTCCACAGGGTCCATGACACTTACCCAGGTCCTCCCAACTGACATTTTCCCCATATAGAAAGACTTTAAAGAGATTTACACTTAAAGGCCTTTATGTAACTGGTGCAATCACGCAACATTTGTTGCAATCACATAGCATTTGTTGCCATCACATAGCATTTGTTGCCGTATACTGATTTCTAGCTCCTTTTTGTCCTGAAGTGAACTCCAAGCAGTTTCTAAAAACAGGCTTTCAATTTTCTTTTTTTTTATTATCACACTGGCCATTGTGCAATTTATGACTTTGCAGTTATCGAGACTCTAGAATAACCACTGTCAAAAACTGGCACAAACCAAACCATTTTGGTGCTATCTTCCTTTCTTCTTTGGCTGTTTTCCCAGGCTAAGGAAAACCGTAAGTAAGCAAGTATGACTTTTATCTAAGCCACAAATCTGAGCTACAGTGGAGGTGACAATTCCCATGGCAAGGACTTTCCATGAGAAATGTTCAGTTATTTCTTTCCAAAAAGAAAACAGCTGTCGGAAGTGGTCAGTAAGATATTTGATTTCAAATACTGTGCAGAAACAAAGATGCATGGCACAGGGACTGCAGGCTCATGCCAGCCATTCCCACATAAAAAGCAAGACCTGCTTTAGATGGGTTGGATCTTTTAAGTGGTCTCTACAATTCATTTGGAGAACAGACTGTTACAATTGCCCACCTGTGTGATGTGAAGGCAAAGTCACTAGTTCTACCTTAGGAACACAACAGGAAACACGTGAACATGGTATGGTCATCTTCTGCAGACAGTACATATGGAAGTTCTCCAATACTCTCCACCATGTAACCAAGGTCTGCTGTGGCTCATTTGACCCTCAATCTTATGTCCCTGAAGTTGGCCACATCAACCATTGCTTAGCTTCCCTTGCCTAAAGACTCCAGATGGGCATCCAGGACTGAATGGAATGGGCCTGAAGAACATCAACATCAGCAACACTCTTCTTCATCATGAAGAAAAGGTCAACCTGGAAGCTACCTGAACAAGAGTGAAAGTATCTGCTGGGTAGCAGAGGTAAACACCCTGTGATGTAGCTGTCTATGAACCACCATCCTTTTTTTTCTGCACAACTGCATGATATTGGCTTACCTGTTCTGAAAAGAAAAAAAAAAAAGAGCTGTGACGTAAGCCAAAGCTGTGAAAGATGTGAAAGATAAGAAAATCACTGACAGAAATTAAATTGTTGACATGCTAGCAGTTAGTAACTCAAGGACTCAAGAGAAAAGTACCATCATGATTTAAACCATGATCTGAGCTAGAAATCAGTAGTCATCCTAGAGATTTCAGAATGATCAGGGAACAGTTTCTTCCAGCTTCTCTTGTCTGACTGGTGATGACCTGGCCAGGAGGCAGTCTGACTTTCTGTGTGTCTGCATTGGGATGGTAAGCATGTTAATGCTTAGGTTAGTAGCATGTGAATCGCATCTATCTACATCTTCTCTGGGTATTACCCAGGAAAAAATTGCTATCTACACTTGAACTTATCATACACACTTTAGTGTCAACTCAGCTAACCCTTCGATCCGTGCTGTTACCTGGTGTTATGCATGCAGAACCCTCAGATTTCTCTGCTCAGAAGGTGTCTGAAAAGGCAGTCTAGAGGAGACAGTCTGAAAAGAGGGAACAGGAGCAACCAAATCCATAACCAAAAGCAACCAAACCAAACCAAACCAATCAAACCAAAATTCAACAAGGGCAAGTGTAGGGCCCTGCACCTAGGGAGGAATAATCCCAGGCACCAGTACAGGTTATGGTTGACCTGCTGGAAAACAGCATTGTGGAGAAGGACCTGGGAATCCTGGTGAACAACAGGTTGACCATAAACCAGCATGTGCCCCTGTGGCCAAGAAGGGCATTGGTATCCTGGACTGCATTAGGAACAGTGTAACCAGCAGGTCGAGGGAGGTTCTCCCCCTCTACTCTGCCCTGGTGGGGCCACATCTGGAGTACTGTGTCCAGTTCTGGGCTCCCCAGTTTAAGTAGGACAATGAATTACTGGACAGAGTCCATCAGAAGGCTACAAAAATGATTAGGGGTCTGGAGCATCTTTCTTATGAGGAAAGACTGAGAGAGCTTGGTCTGTTCAGCCTGGAGAAGAGAAGGCTGAGAGGGGATCTCATCAATACTTACAAATATCTCAAGGGTGGATGTCAAGAGGATGGGACCAGACTCCTTTCAGTGGTGCCCAACAATAGGATGAGGGTGCACACACTGAAACATAGGATGTTCCATCTGAATGTGAGGAGAAACTTCTTTATTTTGAGGATGCCGGGCTACCCAGAGAGGCTGTGGAGTCTCCTTCTCTGGAGACATTTGAAACCCACCTGGACACATTCCTGTGCAATCTACTCTAGGTGAACCTGCTTTAGCAGGTGGGTTGGACTAGATGATCTCCAGAGGTCCCTTCCAACCCCAACCATTGTGTGATTCTGTTACCTAGAGTCTCTGTGTTTCTAATACACATCATGGTCGGAACACTTCATACCCATCTTCCACAGCTCTGGGCATTAACCCCTGCACCACTGGCTTAATCAGAGCTGGAGGTGCCAACAGTTATTTCCTTAGAGACAAATGTACCTCTCCATCATTGCTAACACAGACACTCAAATGTTACTCTGCTAGTATGGTTATACGTAGCAATCACCCATTCACAACATTCCTGAATTTTCCCTGCAGGCCAAATATATTCAGGAGATAATATCAAAAAGTAACCCTAAAGGACCTGTTGAGACGTCCTTGAACTGCACAAGCAATGGTGCACAACTGTGTTTTCTGTCCCCCCAGCAGGAGTAAAATAAGCTCGTAAAATTCAATTCCTGCCACTGCTGCTATACCCCACAAATGCAGTTTATAATCACCTGTGTAACGGACTGCCAAAAAAGCTAATGAAACTGGCAGAAACACCTGATCGCAGTCCAGCAGCAAAGTATATCAACAAAATATAAACACACTTAGTCCCTACACTAGATATGGTAGAACAGCTTGTTAAAAATGACCCTGGGAATTAGATAAAAGCATATATTGTTGGAACTGGAACAGTTCTTCCTGTTCCCCAAAGCTTAAAAGAACTAAAAACTTGATAGGCACAAAACACTGATAACTTAGGAATACTAGCCTAGACCTAAACAACTGCAGCTTTTGACATTCATTTAATAGTCATATTAATTATCAATGGAGCAGTTCATAAAAAATAACATAAAAGAGACACTTTAAGCAGTCATACGCTGCTTACTCAGCATATCCAGAATCTTACTCTGTGACCATGAATGAAAAGTGAACCAGTGTTTTATTTTTATCCCTGACTGCTCAGTCACTGTTTCCGTGGAGTCCAACTAACTGCAGTGTCATAGGTCTGAAAAGAGCTGGTTAGTACTTTCAGGATTTTCTTCTTCCTGGAAAATGGTTTTTAAACAAAAATGGTTAGACAGAGAGGTACATTTGGGTAAACCTCTTCTGAAATACAGGCAGGTTTTTCCATCTAAAATCTGCCTAGTTTCCTAGAAGTTTGTTTTGGAGGAGACCGAGGGTTGCAAGGGCTGCATGGACAGCAGTGGTATTCTGGTGTATCCAAGGGGTATCATTTACCATCTTTGTAACTGGAGCCCAGACCTTGTGAAGTCCGTAATGTGCAACAAGAGCCCAAAAGCCCAGGAAGATACAGAAGCAGCTTAAGTTCCCAGAAACTGTAAACATCCCTTTCATCACCGTTTTCTTTTTCTGGGTGTTCCCAGTTTACATATCCTGACAAATCTGTAACCATCGTGGCAGGCAGCTGCTGTATTTTCTTCAAGGGGAGGAAAATCAATGCCACTGGATTTTCTTTTTTTGGCTAGAGTTCCTGTGGGTCAGGTTTTGCATGTAAGTTTTCAAAAATTTGAAATGTCTTTCAAAGAATATGTGCAAAATTACGTCACGAGGAACACGCAATTGTCGGATTTAATTTTTTTTTTTTGAAGCTGATGGAAAATGTGGTAAGAAGGGTCATGTATTGCATTTTTAATGGGTTAAAAATTGATCTTATTGGCTTCATAACCCTGTTAGAACTGTAACAGCATTGTCCTACAGCTTAAAGTTCCTTGGCTATACGACAGGTGTATTATAAATATTGCAAGTGTGTTATAATCTGTTGCAAAGGTCCTTTACATAACCATGAAGTCCCAAATATACTTGGGCTAAGGAAGTTCTCATTTATTAAGCATTTTGCTGCTATTCAACTGCCTGTGAATATTTGCCTCCAATCTCCTCTCAGTCAGAAGTGTGGTGATGAGTTCCGAGAGGTTCCCCTGGAAATACTCTCCTCAGACACTTAGGTTTTGAACTCTACCTTCAGTTTTGCATGGAAGTTGCTGCCTGTCACAGATGGATGTGCAAATTTATGTTGCGTGTTTTCTCTAAGAATCTCATATTAGTAAGTACAGCAAACCAAAACCACAGGAACTGTAAACAGCAGTAGTGTAAATGTGAAGCTGTGTTCTCCTGTCTGACTTCTCTTAAATATGGGGTCATTTTTACTTACCTCTTCCTTGTTAAGTTTCCTGCGTGTTTTTTCATGTTGTTGACCTTGAGAGTCTGCAAGGACTTTACTTGACACATTTCCTCAGTATTGACTTAATTTCCATTTCTCTCTCTTCCCCTCCATATGTCTTTTATTCAGTGAACAGGGCACGAATTGTGAAAATAAAACTACAATGGTGAATATGATTTTTATGCATTTTGGTAGAAATTTCATCTCAAACTATGCAACAAATGAGCTTGAATTTTATTATTATTTATATCAGTGCAGCAGAGATTACCAATTAAGCTATCTCCCTGAGTTCCCTGCAGAGTTACTGGAAAGAGATCGAGAGCAGGAGCCTTGTTTAACTGCTCTCCGTGCCCCCTAGAGGAAACTATTTCTCTCCACTGCGAAGGAGTTAAAGATTGACTTTGTGAATGCCTCTGTCCTCCTCCGTCTGTTGCAGCTTCAGAGTGTTGGAACTGGTTCAGCCCAGTGGGCACTCCTGAGCTCCTCCAAATATCAGTCACGTCCAAGCAGAAGGGTAAAGAACTGAGCAACCCTTCCACCTGTTAAAACATATGGACAGTATCACAGGGATTCCCAGCTGGCCAAATCTGACCCTTCTAAGCTTTTTTTGTACAGGCAGACAAATCTGGTGGGCTCAGAAAAGGACAGTCATTCTTTTACCCTTTCTTATATCTTCCATGGCTCCTGAAATTTCACAACTTAGGATCTGGGATTCTTAATGGTGTTTTTCAAGCTTATTTCAAAGAAAATGAAACCTTCTGAGAGCAACTATTGTTACGATAAATTGGGTTTGTGACGTTATAAACTGTTCACATTTTTTTAAAAGGTATCTTTCTTCATGTTATAAAGTATATTCCTACATCATAAAAGAGTGCTCAGTTGATCATATGGGTTTCAGGACATAACTTGAAAATATTACAGAAACATTTCACGTTCTGTTTTCAGTTTGTGTAGCAAGCAATTGCTTATGGTATTAGCAAACTTCCACCACAGTAGCAGAAGACGGCAGGCAAACAGTGGACTGGTTTCATCTGAAGGATCAGTAGCAGCTTTATGACAACAGTATGTTTGCCAATAACAATATGCTACAGTACTGCACTGTGGACATTTTACTGCTTATCTGCAGTAGTGCTGTCAGTAAACCTACAGTACCCAGCAGCACCGAGGCTAGTGATGTGCAGATGATGCAGTTTTTCTCACATGGTCAGTAACAAAGTGCTTTAAGATAAAACTCCCACCTAAGCAAGATAAGATATGCCACTGACAGAACTGTAGATCTGTTAACTCTGAGACATGGCAATTTGTATTCTCATCTTCAGCAAGAGCACCATAACTGTCTCTACTCCCAAATAATTTATTTAAATATCTACAAATTCCAAGGGGACAATTAAACTTGCAAATAACTCCACAATCCTCTCTGTTTCTATTAATAACATCCTATTTGTATTTATTTTTAGATATATTATTTATGTATATGCAGTCAGCTAGACTTTGTAGTGAATTCTACTCAGGACTAAGGAGAGGGTCCCACAAAGGGGAAGGAACTGGTGAGTTACTCTTTTGAGTCATATCTTCTCTGAGATGATGTAATCCTGCAGAACAGTCGAGTCAGCCCTCAAATCTGGGGCAAAATTCTTGATAGACCTCCATTTTAGATTTTGAACAGGGCAGTTTCCTTAGGCCCCTTAATATCCCCCTGGGTTTACACTCTGGCTACAGGGAAAAATCATCCTGTGTATCTACTGTACCACTGGCAGAGGAAGGGTCCTAACCACTAATTTCAACCTACATTCTCCAGAAATCTAATACTTTAGACTCCTTGCTTAGCTTTGTCAAAGAGATCCTGTCACTCCCTTTGTCATATAAATCTAACTGAGGTCTCCAATGTTTACATACTGCTAAGCAAGCAAAGAAATCTCAACATACATCTTCAAACAATCTGATAATATGAAATCTGATGGATTATGGAAAACAGTACTTGTGAAAGACACGGGAAGATAAGGAAGATTTCTCTGGAAAAAAGAAAGACAAGAACAATGAGTAATATCTTTGTCAATAGCTACTGGGCGTATAACAAATTAAGTGAGTCTGCTTGCAGTTTAAGATCAGCCATGAGAATTTAAATGAGTTTTGCTCAGGAAATGTGAACTTGCCTGAAAACGTTTTCAGTTTTCAAATTTGCAGATCAAAACTTTGTAATGCAGAGTTCTTGCCCGCTCTGGAGTTAGAGGCATCTGGGTCTCAAAGTATCCTGTGTGTTAGGGCTTCAAAGGTCTGGGATACAGTTAAGACTACCTCAGAGAAATACGAAGGGCAGAGTGTTGTTGAGCCTCCCTTGTGCATCTTTTCAAATGTACATGATGCATACCCAGTTGTCATCCAGTCAACCTGAGCTGAATGTGATGTCAAATGCCACAGAAGTTCTGCCTTTAGCTCTGTACTAAGGGGTGGTGGTGACCAAGGGACTGGTTCCCTGCTGCCGCGGTAAGGGTCCTGCTGCCCTCTCGCTGCACACACACTGTCTGCAGCCCAGCTGCGGGCTCCCACCAGCTGGAGCCAAAGCTCAGTGGATGGCATTAGAGGCCAATTTAATTCATTAAAACTGCAAAAACAAATCTAGGAAAAAAAAAAATAGAAAGAAGAAATTTTCTGCCAGGTTAGTATCATAACTCATCATGTGATCAGATGAGCATCAGAGTGACGCAAAGGAGGAAAAAATCAAGCAGCTGGGAGCAGAGTCAAGGGAAGGAACAGAGTAGACAGGAGACTGCCTGCCACCTCCTGCTTTTATGGGAAGCAAGCCCTTAGTTTAGTTCAGCTGTAACATAAACCCTTACCCTAGGTATATATATCCTGACTAAGTGTCACTGCTACGTGAGTACAGCACTCAAGGCACGTTTTGAAATGAATGAACAAAGTACAGCTCAGTACAGCATGATCAGGCCCTTTGCTGATTCAAATGGGCATCACCACACCGAATTCTGTTTATAGGTAATTTACAGAGCTATGTTTTCGAAGTCATACCCAGTACAGTAAGAACTGAAAAGGACTATTGGAAAGAAGGACAAAGAAGGAGATCATTGACTTTCTCTGCAGACCTAGACAACAGTCATGGCCCTGTGCCTGAGAAACCCCATTGTAGAAAAAAATATATATGAGAATAATTTTTTGCTGATAGATCTACTATGGAAAACATCTGGTGCATGTCTTATTGGAGTTCAACAGAAATTGGCAAAATCTGCACATACACTGTGCCCAAGGACGATGATGTCAGATCATGATGGTCCTTTCTGCTACTACCTTTTAGATCAGCAGACAAAGTAAAGGCTGGAGCCTGCAAACAGTGAAGTCAATGTGAGGTCTGTCCCTGCCAGGTTTACAGGATCAGCCCATATGTCTCACAGGATGGGAAATGGTAACATCGTGACTACACCACAGGTGAGAAATCTGAAGTGTAAATCTGGTGGCATCAGCTGGATTTGACACAACCAACAGGATCACTGTAGTTGGTGATGCTAAATGTATTTATTCTTCACAGCACATTTGAAACTTCATTTTCTTTCAGAATAGTACAGAGGGATGAGAGAAGGGCCCAGCTATTTGACTGTAGTATGCTTATTAAAAATAAAGTTTTTTCAATGTTTTAATATAGCTCTACGATCAAGAAAAGTAAATAGTTATACCAGTGAGTTCTACTTATGCAAAATATTTATTGAAAACTGCAACCCTGCAAACATACCAAATATTTCTGAAAGTAAAAACAATATGGCATTTGTTTTCAGGTCCATGCCTAACCTGACAAACCTTTTACTGACCACTAACAGCATACGCTGATTGAAAATCTGGATACATGTAGTAAAAAAATAAACCTCTGATTTGTTCATTTCTTTGCACAATGTACAGGTTTGGAGGTTGGATCCCCAAAATGACAAAGGGGCCACAGCACCAAGTGTTGCAATGCCCAGTCGATATGTGCCCTGCATTGTAGTGATCAATTAGGCTCCAGATTTGTATGGCATATGGGAAAGGTAAGCCAGTAAAAATGGAATAGCCCGCTGCCAACCAGCAGGGTGTAACCTGTGTAAACTGCCCGGCAGCAAGTGCTGGTTATACTCAATATTCATTGAGCCATACGAAATGACAGCAACTTGGTAATACGTCTGGGAACTCAGCTGAGGTCCGTATGCCAATGAGCAGCTATTTTACACGGACACTTATGACACTGGTAGATGCTGAAGGTCTCTGCTCCAGGATACCCAACAGTCTGGGAGCCCTGAGAAGCAGAAGTACAGCCTGCAGTCTGTCCCAGGTGGGATGGAGAAGGCACTTCGGTCACTGACCCTCAGGCAACTGACTTCATGTCTTGTGTTATTTACTTTGAAAACATTGGGGGTTTTTTGGGTTTTTTTGTTTTGTTTTTTTGTTTAGTTGGTTTTGGTTTTGGTTTTGGTTTTTTGGTTTTTTTTAATATTAGCCCGTTTTTCTATATTGAAGATTAATCACAACTTGTCAGTGTAATATGGACGAACTCAAATGCAGCATTTTCCAAACTCACCTTTCATGACTTCATGTTAAAATCAACCCAAGAACATCCCAGACGTTTCCCTGTCTGCTTTACTTCTTCAGTGTTAATGCCCATCTTCTATATCTTATAGTAACTGCTACATGACACCATGCTTAATTTATGACCTCTTTTTAGATGAGATCCATCACATTTCCTTTGTTTATAAAATCTATTAGCTGATCAAAGATACCAGGCTTTTCTACTGTGATCATCCTGGAAAGTCCATACTGCATCACATTACATTTTCTGTTTACTCACATGTCTTTAATTATTAACATCTGTCCATTTATTCTAGCATTTTTTGTGTAATCTTAAAATCAGACTACAATTTCTTCAGGTATTCAATTTGATTTTTTCCTGAAATACTGTATGTGCTGCTTTCCAACCAGGCAGTAACTGTGTAGGTTTATTTAGAATACCTGCTGTTATACCTGCTGTTTCATTTGCTCTCCAAATCCTTATCTTCATTGCCAGTCTTGTCTTTGCCCCCACTTTCTACACTATTGCCTTTGTTGAGATATACTGGCTGCCATAGTAGAACACAACTAAGACCTCTCTCTATTATAAGGGGTTTTTTCTCCATTCAGTACCTGGGAATTCCAGCATGCCCCATAGTGACATGGGGCTTCTCATGGGAATTCTGGCAGTATTTTTCTCTAATCATATTCTAAATATCTCCACCCACAATCAAGCAAAATTTTACATAATGACTTCAACCAAAGTCACAAAATCGGTGTTACATTAACAAATAAAACTCAACACAGTTACAAACTAGCACTACACAATACATTTACTACACCTTAACTAATATAGTTGCATAAATGGTGTGCCAGTTTTTCTCTGATATCTCCATGAGTTTGCCAGTGAAAGCCAGAGACCTATGTGAGTAATCCACTTCTCTTAAAATCAGGCTTCAAATCTCCTTGTTTCTCCACTGCTGAATCGTTGTTCTGTTAACAAGCAGACCTCAGCCAAAATCCAGTCAGTGCCATTATAAACTCATTTTGGTTCACAAATTAACTAGTAAATTGGGTTCTTTCAGAGAATAATTGTGCATGGCCTTCCCTTTGTCTCTGAACTGCAAAAATGATTGTCCCATCGCATTGTCCTACAGCGTGAACACAAGTGGAGAAGCCCAGTAGGACTGTTCAGATTTGGAATGTATTCACTGTTTCTGGGGGGAAAATCAACAACTAGTCTACATTGGTGTTTCTCAACCATTCATTCAGTATTAAACCCATGCTCCTATCCATGCCTAAATGTCAGAGGCACAAACTAATGAATACACAAAAAAATTGCAAAACAGTACGCTTTATTCTATGCTCTCCTACAGCACCATTTTGAATTAGAAACAGACCTTAAACCATTAACCTATTTCATTTTGTAAAGACAGTTCTGTAACACACAGAAAACATTAAGGAGCTATTTCTTAAATTTTTAAAACTGATTTCCAAGCTAATATGAAAGTTATTACTTGAAGCTTAATATTATCATATGCACCTGTAAAGGTTGGTCAATTACAAGTTACCCATAAACCCTTTTTTGTTATTTTAACATCATAAATAGTAATCTGGCATTAAATATTTGTGATCTGGGCCAGTAACCTTTTTCAGTCTCACAGGACTTTTTTTAATTAAACTATATCTTTGTCCCATGTCTATAATCCTCTCTTTGACATTTTATATACAAGACACCTTGCTGCAAAAAGGTCAAGCAGTACAGTTATAAATGGAAAAGAGATTAAAAGTATTCTCAAGCCACAGTGATCTAAAAGAGAGTTAAACATGGAGTGTTCTTCACAGGCTTCCTTAGACGAGTTAAGAGGAAACCCTGTTGGCAGATTTTTATTATAAGAACAGCAAAGCAAATGAAAATTATTTGACAAAAAAATGAATAATGCACAATTTTAATTTGCATATTGGAATAATTATCTCTAAAAGAACCCTATAGGGTTTCATCTCCATAAAACTTTTATGTAGACCATTGCCAAATGTGGCTTATGTGTTTATATAATTTTTCCTTCAAACATAGTTCCATTATAAAAATAAAACACCAAAACAACTACAGTAACATCTTGCTACAGTTAATTACATCTTTTTTTTTCTTTTCTTATTTCTTTTTTTCTTCCTGCAAAAGAAACATGATGGGAATAAAGAACTACTTCCCGAAAAGTCTGAGAGAAATTCAAGAATGAGAAATAGTAAGAGGTATTACAGGAGCTGGTGTCAGAGAAGGGTAGTTATAAAGTAGTGTAAGTAAACATACCCATAGTACAAGTAAGTGGCTTCTTTATTGTCATCAGAACATTAAGCAGAAATTGAAGGCACATTTTTCCCTAATATTCTCCAGCTGGCATATTATGACCTCAACTTGCTTACTCTATGCCACACTGGAATAGCTTTAATGGTGTACATGGGTACAACTAAACAATACATTACTTGTAATGTCTTAAGTAACCTAGCAAAGCATGGTACCCAACTGCTGAAATGCTGTTGTGTATCTTTCAGAGTCTACTTTGTGACACCCAAGAGGCCAAACTCTGATCTGGAAAGTCTTTACTGCTCATTTCTTTCCATCCGTTTTATGTAGTCCAGTGAAAGAAGGGTATTTCTTCTAACTCTATATCATCAGAGTGCCTGTTGTTTAGATGCAAATGCTGGAGACAGGATGGTTTGCAATGACCTCTAGCTCTAGTTTCACTATCTGATGGTCTGTTAGAGTGTGTGTTTCCAAATGGTCCACTGACTTGGATACAAAAGAAGGTTTTCACACCATCTGTTTAAGACTACCTGAGGCATTTAACCACGGCTTGATACACAGGACCTAAGTTTAGGAGCTGAGTTCTCTGTAATGTCTCTTCACAGATAGCTATTCAATGTGCCTAAATCAGCTGAGTTAGAGGGGATACCCCAAAGATCCCAGTGCAGTCATATTCTTTGTGGGGACAGCAAAACCAGAGTTAATATACTTGTATTACAGAAATAAACTTACACCAGAGTGCAACTATTAAAAATATTAAATATGAGTTTCAATCCTGTTGTTTCTTTTTTTCCTTTCTGTGACTTTAATCTTTGTCTGTCCTAAATAAAAGGTTACTTACTGTTTCCAATTTCTTTCAGCTGTTAGGAGATTGCAGAAAGCAACCAAACTGTTGGTATCCAACAAATCCAGCTTGTGTCCAAAGAAACTAGACACCCTGTTTGTAGAACGTCATATCTGACAGGGCTAGATTAGCAGCCCCAAGTCTGTTGACTCAGTCTTATTAGATCTGTGTGCTAATGAAATAAACATTTGAAAGAGAATCCATAGCAATTTATAAGGTACAAACTTGCCAGCAATGCAAAGTATAACAGATGAGAAAGAAGTTCAACTACACATTGGTGTGAAGAAGTAGCATGTTAATTGAACACCCTTCCCCCTCACACACAGCTTCATTATGCAAGTGAAGACCTATCTGCTTACTCAAGTATAGAGTTCTCTATTTTCAGCTGTACAGAACAAAAGTAAGCTTGTGATGGTTACACTCCACAAACCTCTACGGCAGCTCTCGCTAGACCAGGGAGCTCCATTACAGAGAATGCACTGCAGAACTTGGGCTTTGGGCTTGGCTTGCTGTGAGATTCCCCATCTCCTCTCCCTATCACCTACATGCTCTGACACTTCTACGACTCAGGATTTTTGGCAGCTTTCATAAAGCACCACACATTATAAATCTGCAAGAAGAAAAAAATGCCATTAATTATTCTTGTAGTACTCAAAGTATGTTTCCACTGAAAAAGAGAAGTCTAACTATTTTAAGCATATTGTTGACATTGCAATAGTCCAGAACTTTTTTAAAACCAACAGATCCATCCACCTGAGAACAGGGTTAACTATTACACTTTAGTCAACCTAAAAGCAAGCTGCCACAAAACGTGTCTCATTTTTACCATTCTTCCAGTCTTCTCCCTTTGAGATGACTTTGGCACTTGCCCACGTCTGGAGTGAACTGGTTCAGCTCATTAAACTGACAGAAAAATGTTTGGTTACTTAGTTATCATTATTCATCTCTTTGCAAAGGTTAGTTTTCTGCTCATTTATTATAGCTTCCTAAATCTGGTTTCCATGGGATCAGATAAGCCCCAGAGACAGTGCCAGGAAGTATAATAGCAGAAGCACATGGCTGGCACCAGGGAGAAAGGGGACATAGCCTATTATTATAGAAGCTCAATAGTGACACAGAACTTTTCCCTCTGGTTCTCTTCTGCCCACAGTGATTCTCATGTAACATGTGGTTTGTCTTGGCACTTCTAGGTTGCACTCTTTCTTGTTGCTCTTGCAGATGGTATAGTTAAAGAACAAGGAATGTAATCATGTTTTGATCACTTTCTGATTGTCTAGGGGCTCATGGGATCAGTGAGCCTGAAAGTCATCCCATGACATCACACTTCTGCCTCAATTTCTATAACCATGCCCAATGTGTCTTGGTTTATTTCTGAACAGATCTTTGGCAATAGCATGAATAGCAACACTATATTTGTAAGAAGTGAGAGACAAACATCAAACATTAAAATTATATAAATTGTCGTTTGCCAGTTTCTGTGAAAATGCTGAAAAGATGTTTTAGGAAAACTGCATTATTTCAGTATTGATTAAATACAGAATAGCAGTCACTATTTAGCTGACTAAATGAAGTTGTGTGTTGGCATTTCCAATGCACAACGAATCCCACCTGGCCTCCAGCTTCCACTCCTAAAGGTCTCAAGACTGTGTCACATTTGCCAGCCCCATGTGGATGTCTCAGGTAACCCCAAGAGCATCTCAAATGACACTGCAGCTGATCTGAATCCCATGGTCTATTACTGGGATTTAGGTACTCAGGTGATGTGTCAACAGCTACATGTAGATGTCTACCTCATGGTGTCTTAATCTCAAACTGACTCCCATCCTGAAAACTCAACTTGTTTC
The DNA here is from genome assembly GCF_036013445.1 of Caloenas nicobarica. Classification (NCBI taxonomy): domain Eukaryota; kingdom Metazoa; phylum Chordata; class Aves; order Columbiformes; family Columbidae; genus Caloenas; species Caloenas nicobarica. Next base: position 29,112,449 of record NC_088245.1, on the reverse strand, counting down.
GTAAATGTAGGTGTCTAGTGCCATTTTAGAGGTTCCAGAGTATCTCAGATATCTACATGGGGGTGCCAGATTTAACATAGGATATATGAAAAACGTGTGTGCCCTCTTGTAATGACAGCTGGAATCAAAGGATCTCTGAGATGGCACTGAATCGAGTCCTTGGTTATCCATAATAACAAGCAGAGTCTCTGAAAGGAATTGTCCCAAAATATAGAAGCCTAAACACTTTTCAGAAGTTTGGGGGTTTTTTTGTCTGGATCTGTTTTCTTCAATTAAATAATTCAGGCATCTCTTTCTCCCAGCACCATGCCCACAAATAGGTGAACACCCACACTTTTCCTGTCTGCTCCAAATTCCTGAAGCCCCAGGCTGCAGCCCATCATCTCCCTTTCAGGTGTATGCTGCCCAAGGCATATCTATCTCTTGATGGGCTGCGGCCAGGGAAAGGGAAACACACTCACAGCTCAAGCTCCAGGAAATCTGTCCCCAGCCTTGCTTGCTTGTGGTCCCTCAGAGGAAATGTTCAGTTCTCACATGGCTTTAAAAGAAGACATAGAGAAAATGCAAGGGAAAAGGAAAATGAAAAGGAAAAACATAGTCCAGCTGACATTCTCTTAGAGGCTTCGAGGATATACTGCACACCCTCCTGAGGTCGTCCACCTTGACAGTTGAGAATCAGCAATTTAGAATGAGAAATATAGAAACACTGCAGGAAGCACAATAGGGAAACAAAGAGTATATTAGTTTCTTAATCACTGCTGTCTCTTATTTGGAATTAAGGAATGTATGAAACTGCATATATGTTTTTCCCTCAATGGAATTCCAACTATATTGCGTATGTGATAAAAATGACTTTCCCCATAATAATTTACTTTCCTTTTCACATCAATATTCATACCCTAGTGTATGGCTTTAAACAGATTTTTCCATTGCATCTGTCCACAGAGCAAACAAATCTTTATGCATGTTCTTCAATTAACTTTACTTGGAGCAGACTCCATTAACATGTAAATGAAAAAGTCACTCTGGCCTGGTCCACAATGCCCTAGAAAGTTTCACTGACATATTCAGTTACAATTATGAAGAAATAATATCTTTAACAAACACAGCTAAACTGTCAAAAGCACTAATATGGTATGGTTACATTAAGATTTAATTTAATTTACTATTGTCTCCCTTCTTGGAAAGTAGCAGCATGTCATTAGTTGTATAACTACGACAAAACTTTGAGGCATAGTTATCTATACTTTTCTAGCTCAACAACAAAAAGAATAGTCCATAAATGTAATAAAGCCACAACTCTTCTTTTTAAAGGTTAGCAAAAACTATAAAGGTTCACTTTAAGACAGCTTTGAGGTTGTCATGATGTCGAAAGTTATATAGCTCTTCCTCCACTGTTGTCAATAATCAGTGGGAAATATAGTTACTGCTTTGATAAACACTGTTCCAGATCTTAACTGTTATTATAGCAAGCAAGTTAGCACCTGTCAAAACTTACTGGTTCTGCTAAAAAAATGCTGGGTTTAGCTGCAAAACACTTTTTGGCATCAATCTGCTCCTTTCACAGGTGAGGAAGCCATATGAGGGGCGCCTAAAGTCACTTGGTTTGTTCAGCCTGGAGGAGACTGAGAGGAGACCTCATCGCTGCTACAGCTTCCTCACAAGGGGAGGAGGAGGGGCAGGAGTCAAACTCTTCTCTTCAGTGACCCATGACAGAAGCCAAGGGAATGGCAGGAAGATGTGCTGAGGTGGTTTAGGTTGGACATTAGGAAAAGGTTCTTCCCCCAGAGGGTGCTGGAGCACTGGACCAGGCTCCCCAGGGAGGTGTCACGGCCCCAGGCCTGGCAGTGTTCAAGAAGAGACCGGACAACACCTTCAGACACATGGTGTGAACTGTGGGTTTGTCATATGCAGGGACAGGAGTTGGACTTGATGATCCTTGTGGGTCCCTTCCAACTCAGGACATTCTATGATTCTACGGTCATAGGTTATGAGAGAGCTTGGGATGCAAAATCATTTGTGAAATATTTTCCATCTAGTCATTCATTGTGTATTGCTTTGTATATTATTCCCAATGATTTAATGTGCCACAGAATAAACTGTTCTCCATTATTCATCATGATTTTCACAATCTTTCTGCAATGTTCTCCAACAATATAATATCACTAGTAAAGTAAATATATTCCCAAAATAGTTATTTCTTTCATGAAATGGGAGGCCTGAATCAAAGAGCCTTTAGCTAATTGCAGTGGTGAGGTAAAACCTAAGAACATCCTGGATGTTTGGCTTGAAGACGTTCCCTGGTGTTTTTGCCTTATTTTTTGGGACAAACCTATTTCTACACACCAAAAGGTAGCCTATGCCCTCCCTCAGTGATTTTGTTCCTGCAGATTGCAGTTTATTTTTAAAAGCTGCGCCCACAACTCTGCAGCAGCTGTGCTGCCCTCCCATGCGGCACGTCCCACGGCATGTGCTGAGGAGTGAGCGTTCGCCTCATGTTCTCCAGACATGCACGTGCCCCACAGCTCAGGGGTCCAGCTGGGGAGTACCTGGCTTTCTCAAAGATTGCTGCAGATATTGCTGGTAGAGTTTCTTTCAAAGTGATGGTAACACAGCTTGCCTGGCCTCTGCAAAATGAGAATTTGCCTGGAAAATCGACCATCCCTCCTGCAAGTCATTTATGAATTTACAGTATGTTAAATCTTGAGTCACTCAGGCAGGTTGTCTGATGATTTCTTACAAACCACATCCTATCCACCAACCAGTTTTTATACATGACAGAATTTTTTGTTTTCAGTCTGCTGTTGTTAGTGTTTGGCAACATTCTTTAGAAAGGGACATTGTCAGATGCTTTTTAGAAGTCAAGGTAAATTATACCTACTTATATTCCTAGCAAAAATTCAGTGGCTTCCCTTCTGGATTTCTGTAAGGTTGGAAAAAAAAATTACACTCAGAGAAGCTCTGAAGATCAATTTAAAAATGTATCATATTTATAGCAATAATACCTAGGTAGTTTTTAAAAGGCCCTTGTAATGACCGGTTATGGAAATGGTTTGGGACAATTTCAGTGGTACTTAAGCACTGTTCCCTTTTCTATAACTCCCAAGGTCATCCTTTGTTCTTTCTTTCTTTAGATAAAAATCAATCCTCAGGAATGGCTCCTGCTATTATAGGTATATTATATATTTTAGTTAGTAGTTCTGCTACTTTTTGTTTTTCCTTTTTAAAGCTCTCAAATGAGTACTATCCAGCCCCAGGGATTTTCTACCATTAACTTTATCTAGTTGCTCTAATGCCTCAACTTCAGAGGCCACTGTCTCTGACAATGCCTCATCTGTAAAAATTAACCTTGAGTTAGAAATGTCTGCCTCATCCTCATTAGTGAAGACTGATTACAAAGAATTCATGTAATTTCTCCACAATCTCTTCATACTTTTTAATTACAACTTTAGTGGTCCAGTTGACCTAGACACTTATTTAGTGTGTTCTTCCCAAAACATTTAAAGTATTTCTTACTGTTAACTTTAATGCATTTTCACTATTAGCCTTTTTAAAAAACTTTTCATTGAAAATTATAATTCAATCTGTACAAAAATGAATTTTTTTTCCTCATGAGAAGCTTAACTGCTTATAGCAAGATTTATATCTGGTTTTCTTCTTGCATAACTTTCTCAAGAGGAGTGTTAAGCGGGCAATCTGGTAAATACTAAGGGAAGTTGCCCACCATGATGTCTATTATTCAGGTCACTACTAGCAGGAATTTTAGGAATTGCAAACACAAACACCACTTGGAGGAAAGGGATCCTTTCTGTCCACACCACCTCCAGCAAGATGCATCAACATTAGGAAACATGTCCTACAACCTGGCTGAAGCCAGGTACCATCTGCAGAGTATTCTGTAAAAGTTGGCCCTAAATGCACAAGGCATGCCTCCATTTGGTTAGCCTTTCTGACCTCTCCTTCTTGATTAAATTTTACATACAGCTTAGGAATCAATCTTTTTTTTCTCTTGAGTATATTACGATTGAAGATAAAAACTTTTACTGCATTGGTTTATTGTATAGTCCCTGGTAACTTTTAAATTCTTTACCAAAAGAGATGGTCTGAGTGGTACCTGTACAGACCCAGTCACATCTTCATGTTAGATAGGTTTTTTAGAGAGAACTTCTGCATTGTTAATAGAAGTTACATAAAGGGACTGAAAAATATCTTTCATCTACATCTATCACAGGATACCCTGAATAAAAATGTCTTTTTTTTTTTCTATTTTCTTCATTAAACTCTATCTTGCTCATCATTTCTGAGAAATCCACTCTCACAAGCCATTCCTACTTTGTGACAATTGCACACCATTGAATAAGGTTTCATAATAGTTTATAATATGTCTCAACTGAGTGATGTAATTATATAGATTCAGATATTCCATTTTTCCATTTCCATTCCAGATTTTCATTTTAGAAAGCAGAGTGCTGAGACATTCACCTTTAGTCATATTTGTAGAAGTAACTGCTTGTCATGTCTCTAAACACAGACAAATAACACACACGTAATAGAAGAAATGTTAGTACTAATACCTACTCTATCCATTCAAGAAAATTTCATCCCTGCATATTCTGCAAGGGCTGAATATAGGACAGAAAGGGAAAAAAATAGAAGAAGAGGAACAACAACAACAAGAATATATGAAAACAAGTGATGCACAATGCAGTTGCTCACCACCCATCGACAGATAACCAGCCACTTCCCAAGCAGCAGTCTCTCAGCTAACTTTCCCCTAGTTTATACACTGAGCATGATGTCATATGGTATGGAATATCCTAGCTGCATTTAGCAGGTCTGTATTGATGACAGCCAAACCAGCTGCTTGAGAGCTGGCAGGAACAGAATCGGTTATGATGCATTATACCATATTTTGCCTTGCTGCTCCTCATGTGGGTTTTTTTCTTTATACAATACACTTTACTCTGTTATGCTGATGTTTTAACTGTGTTCCAAGGTTGTTGGCAGTTTTAAGAATAAATTTTTGAGATACTCAAGATCAATTCTTTTCATTTTATTCTTTTTCAGGTTATTTGGTCTGTATTGTGTCACAACAGGGGGCATCTCTGCATATGGGATTCAAGTATTTATGTACTCTTATGTATGAAAGCAGTTTACTTGTTAAAAGAAAACAACTTAATGAAATCATTCAGGTATTATCTTAAAACTGCAATCTTACTGATAGCTACTGAGATGCCAAGAAGCTAGAGACCAGACTGAAGCCACAGAGACTTGCAAAGGGACTTGATCTGAGTTCATATCTATGTCACTGCAGACAGTTTCCACTGGTGATACATAGCACAGTAGTCACTTTGAGAACTATTCTCATAATTCAGAACCATCTTCTCTAGTGTGGGAAAATTTTTTATGCTCCCTCTAAGGTTGAGGAAAGTATTGGATTTGGGTCTTCCACAACCCCAACCAGTGCTCCATCAAACAGGCTGTTGCTTAAAGCAAAGACAGATAATTTTAAACAGACGAGTGGGTCTGGCTCAGCTGCTAGAAGGAAAACATATGGGAGCCACACTTCAGCAGGAACTTACAGGCTGAGATGTCTTTCCATGTCGCCAGGTGCAAGGATGGACACCAAGCATTTGGACTAGCCTCGGAGGTACCCAAAGCCTTCATGGGGCTAGGTCTTTTCTTGATTGGCTTCTCACCAAAAAGATGAAAGTGTGAATTGGTATCTTAACTGTCCTTTTAGATCAGTCCCAAATCTGTTTTTAGTTGGGGTCCAATTCTGCCACCCCTTTGAGTGGCACCTTAATGCACAGGTAGAACAGCTGAATTTGATGTGACTAATTGTGCAGTAAAGCACTAATCAGGTTGAATAATGGCAGCAGAATAGGGCCCTCGGTAATATGAATTAATCGTAACAGATCTTTGAAACTGATTTTTTCATTGTACAGCTGAGCTGACAGAACAGATGAAAGCAAAAGAGACAATACTCAGGAGCATAGTTACTGATAAATAATTACAACAAGGACATTATAATTATTTAATTAAAATTTGTGCATGGGGAGAGATTATGAGTCTTTCAGCTTGCTGCCTCATTTAGATGATACTAGTCATTAACCAATTTTGCTGTAGTCAGCTACTAAATGTCCACACAGCCTGCCTTATTTTTTAAACCTCTTCAATCAGCAAAACTGGCTGCATGCACTGTGTAATGCTACTGAAGAACAAAGTATCACACTCAGTAGTAAAATTAAAGACACTCTTGAGTTTTTAAAGGAAACCTGTACTTTAATTAATCAACATCATAAAATAAACAGGAACAGTAGTCTGTTTATCTGTGCTTCTGAAGTTATTAATTACTGAACCACACAGAGATCACTGTGGAGTTGACAATGCTCCTATATTTTTTCCTACAGAAGTTATTTTGCTATTTTCTACTGGCTTTTGTCTGGGAGTATAAACATCACAGACATATAATATGTCAGAACAGTGGTATCTACGCCACAATAAAAAACTCACACATTTTCAAGACCAACTTCCCCAGCAATTTCTTCAAATCTACTAATTTTCTAGTTCAAGGCTGTCTTTAGGAACTTTTTCCCAGCATGTCTTTCTGCAGCTTGCCATCTGAATTTGCGCCCTTAAAGCAGGCATTTTGCAACCAGCTGTAACTTTCTGTTTTCCAACTGGCAGATATTTTATTTCTTCTTATGTTTTCCCTCAGTTTCCAGCTGGTAGGTATTCTAACACCTCTAATGTTTTCCTTCAGTTTTCTGCTTCCCATTGCCAAACAGATGGCATGTTCTCACATTTACACAACAAATCCTAATGTTCTTTCAGTTATACCAATACACAATAGGAGTGACACTTCTGCATCTGAGAGAGTTCAGGCTATGTAAAACAGCTATTTGCAATGGAAAAAGTGAGGGCCACAAACATAAGGAGATATGAGTATACAAAATATACAGAATTTCATATGACTCAGAATTTAACTTGACTAAAAGGAAACAAACACTTCAGAGATTAATGTATAACTATTGTAAAATAGTATCACCTTTCTGTGGGCTTTTCGAAAAACTTTGTTGCATTTTACATTACTTCAATACTTTCTCTTTTCCTTCTGTTCTAGCAGACTTTCCAATAGGTACTTATATACCCTAAAAATCCAGTAACACTGGAACGGAACCATTTAATTCTCTGGTGCAAAAGAGTGCCATTTGATGTGTGCAATTATTTTGGATTTCCAGGGAGAACAGTGCATGCAGACCAAAATCAACAGATAGTCTTAGCCACCTGACTGAGAAATTTTAGGTAGGATAGTCCCGCGCAGTCAACTTCAGCTTCCTGGGCTGAAAGCCTAAAATGCTAATGTAAAGAGCAACAAAAAATGAGAATGTCAGCCACAACAACAACAAAAACCATTTATATCTCGTGAATTGGGGTTCTCTTAAAAATACTCAACCAATAGGCATCAAATATAGCATTTTTAATCTATAATGAGCAGGATAAGAAATAAAGAAAAATATCACTGTAACTATGAGCTCCCACAAACTTCAGTGTCTTGGTATTCAGCATGAAAACAGAAAAAACCTGACTTTCAAATTCATTCCCTCATCTGTATTTAAACAATAATTGCTCTATGACGATCAACTATCAGAAACACTTGACTCATAGTAATCAACAATAATTGTATTTATTCAAATGATATTAAAGTGATAAAACCTCCCCAGGTTTTTGCTGTGTTCTCAAGGTGTTTATTGATTAGGTTGTTTGCAATGCTTACGCATCACCTGAAGTCCCTTTTCCCCTTTCCAGTCATGAAGTAGACTACCTATACAGAACACTGATTAGAACAGATAGCAATTCCCAAACTTTTTCTTACCCTTGCTGAAGGGACAAAGTTAGTTTTTATTGTACTCAGCAGTTCTCTAGAATAATACATGAACCATATCCTTTAACAGTTTCAGTATTAAACAGTTCAAGACAGACCTCATTTACTCTGAGATCACTGTATCTTCTCAAGAACTAACTACAGTTTATACCTTCTCAACCAACTAAAAAGTCATACTTAGTTTCCTCTGCAACAATTTCTTTAATTAATTATTAATAATTTTAAATTTTTATCACTTTCTATTTCATTTTAACAATTCCAACAAAAACAATCAAACTTGAGAATTTACTCTATAAATAAGACCAGTTCCATTCTGAGGACCAGGCTGCTAAGGGAGGAGGGAATTCCGTGGTTGTACAATCTGGCACATCTAAACTCAAGTTCGTTCTCTGACAACTTGACTCAATTTCTTGAACATCTTGTTTCGTAACAGTAGAGGACTGAGTGCCAATAAATTACTTTGGGGGTTTTTTCCTTTCAAATTTTACCTATTCTTTATCTGTAAAGCTTCCCCCCGTAGCGGTCATTTTAAGGTACACCCTCAATAAAGATCTTTGGTTTATCCTGTCTGGAGTATATAGTTCATTTTCTGCTGAAATTTGCCTTTTTTTTACTAAGAATGAAGAGTTATCGTCTACTTATAAAGGGAATTTATACGTACTTCAGAACATGGGTTTTGATACCTGAACTAAATGCATTCTGTTTCAGTGATGTTATCACACTCATCTGGTCTTTTCATGACTGATTTTTAATACAGCTAGAACTCTTGTGAGAGCAGTGTTTGTATTGGTGTACGAACTTGCATGGACAGTTTTTGTCTCTGGGATCTAGCACTTTCCTTGGACATAGGCTTGTTTTGGAGGATATCACGGGCCAATTGCAAAAGCTCCGTTAAAGATCTTCCCCGGGAAATGCTGGAGCATGGGGACAGTGTTTGAGATTGTGCCTTTATCATGTACCGAACACTAGTGATGGAAAATGTCATTTCGCTTCAAAATGCACTTTTCTAGGTATATAAGCCCTTAGAAATTCACATACGTCTTTCTTCCAAAACACCATAGGAAACACTAGTGACACAAGCCTTCATTTTTTTTTTTTCTAACCCAGGCATTCATAATTTAAATTCATGTCATGTCCTAAGGAAACACATACTAATCAAGCTATGACAGAGGGCAGCAGAACATTTTGATTCTGTCTATGTAGACTAGTTATATATTCTTGGATCGAGAGAAAGTGTGACTTCATGTATGTGTGACTTAGTGGTTAGGACACTAAGTGCCCAAGGACATTAGAAGCTGGCATTAAGGATGGAGAAGACTGTTCTAATGAATATTTCACCTAAAGGTACCTGACAATCCAGTGGTTCTGAAAATGTCTTGGGAAATGCAGGTTCACATCCCCTTAGACAAAACTGAGTGCCTGCCTCCCACATGGCAAATGACTACACAAACCACTGAGCTTTTGGTTGGGCTACTTCAAGCAGTATTTTTTTCAGAGTCAGATTCATTAGATTTGATCTAATGGTGTCTAATAAATCATGCTCTGAAGATAAAGTGAATGGAGAATCATTCATGGGCCAGGCATGAAAGAGATGTCAGGCTGCACTGCAGTGAGCTGCAGCTGGCCACAGTCAGCAGCAGAATAGCAAACATACAGGACATGCTCCTGGAGAAAATGCTGGTTATTGACTGGGCTAGAGGATAAAAAAAAAAAAAGGGGACCCAGAGCTTAATTTTGGCTTTAGTTTTTTAAACCCTAACCACAATTCTTTTTCTCATCTGGCCATTAAAAGCTTTGCTTTAAAAATATGAATGTACGAAGTAACACTGGTGAGTAACTTGCTCAGAAAACACTTTGCAACCTTTTGTAGGAAAATCTTCATTCCTGCATGAGAAGCTGAGGCAGTCACAGAAGTAATCACCCAACACTGCAGTAGGTTAATTGGCAGAGAAGTTTATTTTTATTCAGAAATATATCACATTTAATTCAGGCTCATGAAGGCTATGAATTACTTCTTTTTGTAACAGACTAGAAATGGCAATGGTAGGCTATCATATTGCTGCTGATGACACACTGATGACATGCTGCCTCATCTGACAGTTTCCCACCTGTTCCAAGCCTTTAAGACTTACATGCCTAGAGATCCTCTCCATTGTACCAGAGTGAAATTGCTTTTGTACATTCTGGTTTTCTCAACGTGAGTGTTTTAGTTCTCATGATTTCAAGTGCTCCTTGCATGTAGATGAGGTTCAAATTTCTTTCCCAGTTTTCTCTGAGGACATTGTGCTTCAGAGCCATTTCCTGCTCTTTATGTGAAGTATCTCTTGGAATGCCTGAGAAATATGCTAAGATAAATAAAAACTATATTTTTAGTTTCAGATGCTACTCAGAGGTCTTTTTCCTTTGAGGTGAACTCCTAATTTATTTCCTGTTTCCCTGGCTGGCAGTCTAGACAACATGCCCATTCAAGTCAACCGCATGCCAAGAAGCCATCACTGCTGTGTGAACTCGTTCATCTCCTTTGCAACAGCAGTCATACAGCTGGTTGGAGACATAGCCGACAGCCAGAGAAGTACCTTCCTGCAGGGTTCCAATATCCCGCAATACAGGACAGCTCAGAGCTGAGTAACTGAAATTTGGACTGTGTAACACCATGGACGTGTGAAGATGTGGCTGAGCAGAGACAAGTCATGGACCACACGGAACTGGACACACTTCATCACATGCAGCATAGACAAAGTTCCTCACGCCCAATATGAGAAAAGCATGGGGCACTGTTCCCCTCTGGTTTATTTCATTCCTCTGATAGGTTTGCTTCACATTCTTGCTGATGTTCTGTTGTCTTATTTGAGAATACATGAGTGGCCAATGAGAGCACAGCCCTTTTGGGCACCAATCCAAGGCAATATCAAGCCTCCCATTAGCTTCCCAGCTGGGAATGCCACAGTAATTAAAATTAGTCACACATAAAAGATGAGTGGATAAGAGTGAGAGAAAAGCTAAAGAAAATGGATTAATGAGAAGCGTAAAAGTGCAGCTAGATAGTGAAAATTAAATACAGAGAAAAATGATGGGCCTTATGAAGGTTGGCAGCAAGACAGTGACCAGAAAACACACAAATTATGCAAGTGGCATTTAAGCACTACGACTAGAAGCTGGCAATGTTAGTGATGAACTGGATGCACTTGACCACTTGGCTCCAAGGACCTCTGGACTCCAGACAGAGAACTTTTCCAGGGCTATGTAAATTGACAGAAAGATGAAGGAACATTATTTCCAATACCATTCCCTCTGCCTGAATGCCTGCATTGTCAAACTCCAAGAAAAATGTTGGATGCTTAAGACAGGAATCTTCAACTACTGATTACCTGGATTAGACTTTACAGTATGACCTTTCTTCGCTATGCTGGAATATGTTACAGTTTACTTCTGACTTTATCAGTCCCACTTTTCTTAACAATCATGAAGAGTAAAAATATATAGGAGATGAGTAGACATCAGCGAATACTTCTTATTGGCATCTAGAAGGAGACTGACTGAAGTTTTGCAAATAAAAGTTTTTGCAGATATGGGAAGACATCCATGACATAGGAGTGCTCAATATGTTGATGATGGGAACCGGATAACTTAATTTTAAAAAAATGTATCGACCTCTTCCCAGTGAAGGGCTGGATTCATACTGAAACAGATCACTTCCATTGCTGTCTTTTTTTTTTTTTGTAATCATTCTTTTTTTAGGCCACTGTTTAGTTTGTATTTTGCTTTTGGCCTCTTCATATTCTCTAACTCTATATCTTTCTCTTACTGAATAATCCATCCTGATGGACCAAACTGGAAAGTTTCTTAGGTATTTCCAATGTGCCCTTTCTACATTACACTGTAGACTCCCTCTTGCTCCTGTGCACCTGTCTAGAAGGAAAGATCTGACTGTTTTGTTGTTGTTCTAGTGAAAAGCCTTTGAACAGCTTCCACTGTATGAAGACGGATAGAAGTGCCCCAGAAGAAACAGCTCTTTGCCACTGCCCAATGGTGTGTAAAGGAATATACATTTACCAAGAGAATATTCTTATGTCAGTAAACTCTCTAGTCAGAAATCCTCCATTACTTTTTTATGAATGACCCAAACTGTGCACAGGGTTTGAACTAGTCAGTTGATGGGACTGAACAACTTCATGCATGGCAGCTCCTTCACAGTAACTATCTGTACATGGGCGGCACTTCAGGCGTCAGCAAATGGGGATACATTAACCTGCCAAGTACATGATAGTTGTATCAGTTAACTCCTAGTAGCTTCATGCTCAATAATTGTGCCCCTTCTAATAAAATTTTGCTGGTGTTGCACTGTGACAGGCCTGAAAAGAAGAAGCTACAGCCTGCTAAGGACAAAGAGCATCAGTGATTCAAGTAATGCTTTTTCTTTTTCTTTTTTTTACCCTAATTCTGTTAATTTTGGCAAGGATCCATATTTATTTGAACGTTCATTTCCTAGAGGTAAACTATGACAAAAACTGCACAGACGATGTAGAGCACCTCAGGAAATATGGTAGCAATAATGAAAGCAAAGCAAAGTAGCAAAGCAATTGCCGTGACCAGCTGAGTAGCCCAGGGAGAAAGAACGTGCTTCTGGGGGGAGTGTGGCAGGACCTTCACCTGAGTCATCTCCAGCATCAAGTTCTCATCATTTGGCAATGGAAACTTAGCTTTGTTCGCAGCCTGGCAAGACAGTTCTTTAGGATTCCTACTTCAAGTTAGATTTCTAGGTGATTACTGCATTAGACATGATACTTGGAGCCTGGATTTATACAGTCTTTGAGCATGCACAGAAGCTTATTAAAATTAATTTTTTCCCTAAGGACTTCTTCATTCTGCTTTTTCACACACGCTCTTCGCAAGAGAAATTGTTCTTCAAAACTCATGCTTTTTGTCATAATAATTGCTTTACACCTCTTGGCAACTTCACACCTTGTGTAAAGTACTGTTTCATTAAGGGTCATTAAGAGACAATATTTTCATTACAGGAAAATCACAAAAAAATGCCTACATATTGTTCTTAATGTTCTTAATTTCATTAATAGGGAAGCATAAATTTATATGCAAACATGCGCACACAGAAACAACTTTTGCAAAGCACTCTGAGAACTTGAGTGATAGGATAACAATTATTATTGAATGCAATATTTAATTCTGATTGATATTAGGACATGAAAAATAACTTTAAGTGTGTGTTTAGAAAAGAACATAAGTTTTTTAAGGAAACTTTAAATTACTGTAAGAACTTAAAGGTGAAAAGTGAAATCAAATTGTACAGTACAATTTATTAGACCTGGATGTTTCTTCATTGTTTTTATGATACAATACTAATTTTTGTTCAAATGAACATTTCATTTCTTCTTTATGGAAAAAGAGAACTCAAGGGTTAAATTACTAACATAAAGCTCCAGTATTGATTACACAGGCTATATTTATAGACTACTAAATAGAACAATAATGGAAAGATCTGCTGACCATTTTCTGCTTTTTTTCAGAGGGGGACCTCATGCTACAGTCAAGCCTCATCTAATGATTGTGAAAAGCATCTAGAGCTTTCCCTCCACAACAACCTCATCATCAACTTACCTTCACAGTTTTTCCTTTCATTGTGACTATGAAAATGTTTTTCACAATTGTAAGCCCCAATGAAAAAGTTACAAGGTATAAAAGTTACAAGAGTGCCCTGCAAAGGAGGTGTTATATATAGTTGCTTATATTGTAGTTAAGAGATGGTTAGCCAAATAATGATGCTCAAAACTAAGGAGCGTTTTTCACCAGTGAAAGTTGTGCACTGCAAAAGGCTTCCCATGTGCAGCTCTTTATGTCCAACTGCTATCACCAGAAGCTGTTACCTAGGAAACAAAATGCACTTACATACTACGTATGAGTTTCTTCAGAAGTTACCTTTCCCACTAATACTCTAATATATTTTAATGCTTTGATCCAATACTTATGATATACCCTTGTCTGAATACCACCAAAACCACACTCACACAATGGCCAGACTGGCTAGAGCAATCTTATTCAGACAATTTTGTTGTTGTTGTTAAGGCAAACCATCATCTATATTTTTTTTAATTATTATTTTTTTAAGAGAGTGTGCTGCTTGTATACTTGTAAGTAGTAGTCAGCAGTAAAACAATGACACAGAAAGGATTAAAATATGTAGCCACTGCGTAGCCAAATTGATGTCTTAAACTCAACATTCTTTTGCCAAATGTTGATACCAAAGTGTTGGAAATCTGAGCAGAATTTTATAAATTAAAAAAAAAAAGAATGATCTGTAATCGAGACATACAGATACAAAACTGTATGTAAACAGGTCAAGCCACATAAGAAATGAAGTTGCTAAAAAGTGCTGAATCTCACAGTCACTAACTCTGAAGCTTGTTGCATTGGCCTCTGAAAAGTAAATTTTGAGTGTTCTTGAGTATATTTTACCTGATGGATAAGATGTTGTTATCAGATGAGTGTTGAGAGGCTATAACCAAATTATTCTGAATAAATCCAGACCTAATCATTCTCAAAGCTAAGCTTTTCATAAATCCATTGCAGTAAAGTGACTGATTTTTAACACAAGATAATTTCTAAGAGGAAAGGAAGATATCAGAGGTCTATCTGCTACAACAAAAGAACAAAGGATGATCTGAAACAAAAATACAACAAAGGATGATCTGAAACAAAAATACAAGATGATGAATGCATATGTCAATAACCTAAGGTTTAGAAAGCTTCACAAGAACTCTTTGTATTAAAAATAGGAAAAATGTCAGAAAATGTATCTCTAAATGTAAAAACCATCACAGTGATGTGCAGAATGAGACACTGTGCTCACATATAGCCATCGTTGGCCAAGTTTTGTATTATTAGATATAGGAAACAGCTCTTCACAGCATGTTTGTTTTGCAACTCTGCTTATTTTTCTCTGGTTTTCCATACAAGAAAACTCTCCACCTTTTTTCAACTCTTGTTTAGTGAATTAAGGACTTTCTTTCTGCTTTCATCATTAATGAGCCACTTATGCAACTAAGCACTAAAAAAACATACAAATTCAACGACCTAGTTGTCATAAGGCAAGTCTCATATATATGTCTTTGGACTAGAGTGCTAAGTGAATTTGTTTACTTGAAAAGGGGCCGGACAACTTGGCAGGACGACACGCGTTTCTTGCATTGCTTTGTGCAGGGAGAGACTGTAGAAGCAATGCTCTGCAGTGTACCTTCTGTGGGAAAAGAGAGGAGGAAAAAGCTGCAAGCAGCAGGGTTAGGAAAGTCTAGATAACTTAAGCCATCAAATCAATGGTCAGAGGCTTACAATTAGCCTATTGATTGAAATGGTTGGGTTTTTAATGCTTACCGATTTTGCTAAATGTAGTGATTTTTAAAGAAATATCCAGCTGTTAACTCACTGGCTTGAACTTTCCATTTCCTGTACTTAAGTTAAGATTTTTTTCTTAGGAAACAGCACACAGAAATCAATCCGTTGACTTCCAGAGCATCGAAGTACTCCAGACTCTGGAGGTTATGATCCCTGCAGCAGAAGGAACCTTTTGTTTTGTTTTGCTTTGCTTTGTCTTGTTTTGTTTTAACTGCTCACCTCTGGCAGAACCAGAAGTATTTATTTTCTCTCTCCACACTGTGAGTGCAGCAGGAGCTTAATTACCAGCTGGCATATTGTGATTGGCCAAGGAGTATCAGAAATGAGCAGATGTATCAAGGTTTGCACCACGGCTCAGGAGTAACAGCTACAGTCACTCACCAGCCTCAACTGTCAGCTCCATCTTCCTCCTGCATAAAAATAAACATTTCCCCCACAATAAAGTCTTTTTATAAAAGCAATAAAACAACTCAAGGGAGCATTGTTATCATGAGCTAATCACCCCCTTAGGGAATTAGAGGCACTTAGCTGCATCTAGAGCTTCAACACCTGAGGGGCTGTGATTATTTCATGATAACCAACAAGGCATGACAGACTGGGAGGTTAATTAGATAATATTCAAACTTGGTAATATTGAGTTTGAAGATTTCTTTTGAAGTTCTACAAGCAAAGCCCTGCTTATAAAACAGCAGTGGGATATCAGCACAGAAAGGATAATTAACATTTCCTACAAATGAACCAAGGTTTTGAATAGCTAAAGGAAAAAATAATAAAGTCAAAGTACTAAACCCTGAGGCACTCCTTTAACAATGAGTAATCCTGATGAGTTCACTCCCTGGAATCTTGGGCAGAAATTGACTCAAATTATATAATGCCATTTAGTTGCTAAACCCTAAATGGTGGAGGCACTTCAGTCAGCCTCATACTACTTAACGGTCTATTGTCTCTAATAATTTAGTGGGATAGTAAACGCAGTATTAATAATAAATAATCATCCCAGCTGCAATCCATAGCCTATGGTTTGAGAAATAGTAAGGAACTGTGTCACTGCACTCAGGGAGATTAAAGAAAAAGGATGCTGCAAACATTTAAAATTTTATAGCCAGTCATTTTTCTGGAAGAGCATTCGATTTTTGTGGACAATGGTAGTGAAGTTTCAGAAGTATCTGCATGTGTGTGCAGGGCTGCAGCTATGCTGCAGATGTGTATTAGTGGCCAGCTGCTCCGTGAGGATCTGGCCTACTGGTCCATGGGCTGCTGCAATTTCCCTTGCCCCTGGTCCAGCAGCCGGGGACTGCGGGGTGAAGTGGCCCTGCTGGCTGACCTGGCTGAAATGTCACTGTCAAAAGAAACAATTTTGCATCGTCTCTCTGACCTCAGTCACGCTGTGGCCGCATGAGTTATGGACCCCACACGATCCCTGCTGAGGAGCTGCAGCTGCTGAGAAGAGCGGGATGTTCCTTCTTGGTGGACAGCCGGCTGTAACATCAGCTTGTAACTCTCAGCTGTAACGCGGCTTCCAGAAACAACCTGTAACTTTTAAAGGTAACTGTTTGTACTGACCATCAGTTTAAAAAAATCCCAAACCTGGCTATCTTCAACTTGTTTACTTATAAAACGGAAAATGAAGATTATTATTTGTGTCCCAAAAAATCTCCGATTTGGGTAACTTTCTCTTTAACTTTTGTTGAGTTACCAGAAGTGGCATTCAATTAAAAAATGTAGTCAAGCACTTCTGGTCTGAAACTGTATATATTCTGCAGGATGCATCACTACAACAAAGCTGAGATTGCTAGTTAGTCAGAAATTCATCAACAAATCGTTCTTCATCATAAAATTCTGATTCAATAGAATAAAAATGTATCACTGGAACCTCTCAATTCCATCAATGCATGCCTGGTGCATTGCCAAGATTTCCCTTCTTACAAAAACAAAACCAAACAACACCCTTACTTATAATTTGACAGGAAGTACAGATTTTTTTTACATGTTCTTTCTGTGAAACCATACATAAATCTTCACTTTTAATTTCCATGCTAAAAAAAAAAAATCTGCAATCCTGCACAGACCTTAAAATTAAATAGAAAACTAAAAAAAAATTAATAGAGTTCAGGTAGTAGGTAAAAATTACATATCTAGGTGCCAATGAGGCAAGTATAGATGGGTTCTAGAAAATAAAATAATACAGGAACATACAGGAAGGACTCACATAATTTTTCTCAGAAGCTTAAGTGTTTGTAAGTCTTTTATTCTTTTTAGATGTGAAACAGTGGGTGTCCCAAAACACACCAAAACAAGGATGTCCCAAAACATCTCATGTACCTCCAAGAAGTGCATCAGAATGGGATGAGCCAACTTCTGAAGGTGCTTGTTGCAGTGGCTGAGGAGAACAGTCTGATGGCCACCTTGTACTAGATTTCTAAGAACAGATTGCTCAAGTTGGCTAAGAAGTATTCCACATGAAAAGCTGAAAAGTGGAAATGAAGAGTAAAGGATAAAAGCTACATGAAAATACTTAAACTACATCTTCTTCGGTGATACGTGCACTAATCATTATCTAGAGAGGAGGCTGCTCTTTTCAAAGTGCTCTTCCTTGTATCATTTGCCTCCTTCGCCAACATCCTCTTTAAGTGCTTTCTTTTATATTTACTTAATTATTTATTCTTTTTTTGTGTTTGTATGTTTTTATCACAAGGCATCAGATATTTAAGTCACTAGGAACACATCCTGCTCTTAGACTATTTCAGATCATTTGTCCTTTATCTTACACTTAAGAAATGCCTAGTGACACTTGTGGAATAAAGCACATGAATGTTTAATTAAATGGATACACTTAGAGTGCCGGTGCAATTGCATTTTGGAAAAAGAAGTGAAAACTTCTCTCACTGGATGTAATGCAGCACCCTCTAAAATCACAGCCACTGGAGTCATTGGAGTGCTTTAGACTTCTATGAGAAAATGTGTCTTCAGGACTAAAGCTCTGGGAAGTTATACACCAGGGTGTCCTGTGGGTTCATTAGTTGTCCCTGTGGCTACTTATCAGTGTAGCCTTTGTTGTTTTTGCTGTTGTTATCAGATATGTCTGTGTATTCAATAAAAAAGTGTCAAGGTCTCAAGAACCTCAGTGCCAGCAGAGATACATGGAAGAGGTCTTAGTACCAGACTAGTTTGAAAGAGTGACCACAGATTCAGTTCTGTGGCAAAGACTTGGTCAAGTCTACTGCACACAAACGTGGCCCTAACACAGTTTGACCAGTAACAATCAGAGCAAGAATTCAAGTCCAACCTGCCCTGCAAGGTGAATGGCCTCAACCCCAGAAGCCTTCCCTTGGAGCACATGCTCATCTCCTTGTTTCCACTCCCATTTATACCATGTTACTTACATATTTGCATTACACGAAGTCTTTGCTTCATGGCCAACAGTGCTAGATGTTTTTATTTCAACATCTTCTCTTTCATCCTGCATCTAGCACAATTTTGTTTCCTCCATCCTGGTAAGGTTGCAGATTTAGGTCCTGAGAATCCTCATCATCGATGCAGTTTTGCAGCTTCTTATTAGGTAATGATTTCATGCATCAGGTTTACCAGCTACGCCTTCGAAGCCATGATTCCAGTGAGGCTGACATAGATTATACCTGTGTGCATGAGTAGGCTAATAAAAATCCCTTCTGTCAGCAGTTGCACAAGCAAAAAATAGAACTTAACATTGACCTGCTTTCACTGATATGAAGCTCATTTGGTATTCATGAAAGCCATGAGGATGTTAAGCTTGTAATGGTATAAACACTGAGCTACAGTTTTTCTTAACATTGACTCCCATGGGGTTGCCAGAAGGGAAAAGAATATATGTGAGTCTATACAATAACTTATTTATATCCTTGCCTATAGCTTTCAGCATCATCTGTACAGTATACATAATCTTTCTTGTTAGAACAGCAACTCAGGGTCTATGCATGAACATAGATACCTGTGTATATTGCATGTTACCAGATTATTGATATGTAGTAAAATTCTGCTACTTTTACTCACAATGCATAGCAGTTTACTCCAGAGAGGAATCCTCTGTTCCTTCCTGTGTTTGCACTATATCTCCCTGGAAACCTCACTTTCTGTTTTTAGTTAAGAATTTCAGAAAATGAAGTTGGTTGGGTTTTTTTGTTTGGGGTTTGGTTTTTTTTTTGATACTTCATTTGACCTCTTCTTTTTGCCTAGCTGAAAATTTTTGAAAAAACACACAGACACACACACACAAAAAACCAATTTCATGAAGTGTGCTTTTTAAAAATAATAAGAAATTCATTCAGCCATCAACTCCTCAGCCACAAATGGATGTTTTAGGTCTGGTTCTGATATTTTCTGTCAAACAACTGCTGCTGAATGTAAACCCATCAGAAATGCTGTCTAAACATTGGGAGTAGATGGGAGGGACAAGAGGAAAACAAGTAACTGAGAGTCGTGTCACAGAAGTCAAGGACTTTTCATGTGAGTAAAGTTACTCACAAATAGCAAGGGTTTGCAGTCAGTCTTCTATGCTGTAATTCAATCTAACTACAGAGAAAAAGATTAGCACTCATTCTGCTTTCCTCTTTTTCATGGATGCTTTAGGTAAAACTTTCTCCTCCTCTGCTGTTTGTTTCTCTGATAATTACGGCACATATCAGTCTCCACAGGCGAGAAGTTTTCAAATGCTTTCATAAAGGAGACCACAATTTAACAGTTGCAGCTTTGCAAGCTGCTGTTCTGCCCACTTGACATTTTGTGGGCAATCTCCCTTCCATTACCAAGCAAGTAACATCCCTGTGGCAATTGCAGCAGTGGCTCACATGGAAAAGTAATACGAGGAAAGTATTTCATGTATGTGCAGCTGTCTGTGGTGTCACTCTAGCTGGTGGAAATAAACTGAAGAGATCAACCAGTTATTTGGGAAACACCACTGGTCGATAGGCCACAGTTAGTTGTTATCTACGTGTTTATGCAGCTTACCAAGAATTTAAATGTCAGAAAGAAATCTCTCGAGATGGTCTTTCTAGCTCCCAAATGTAAATCCTCACCCAAAAATATCCCATATACTCAGTTCATGTTTTCATTTAAGGGTGTTTCAACTAGCTTTTGGGCAGAATTCCTGTCAAACACTTGTGACTTTTAGAACAATTTGTTGATTCTTTTCATATTTTTGTATATTCTTATGAGACCACTCAGGTCCTCTTTCCTACTAGCAAAAGAATTGGAAGTGGCACTCCATACAGTTCATTAAAAGGCTGAAAAATCTGTTGTGAAACTTCCAGTCCAGTTGATAAGACAGGCTATAGTACAAAGTAAAATGGGTAAAATACAAATCAAAACTTAACTGAAGAGGGTAACTAAAGGTACTAGTGAAAAACAATAAGGCAAATCTATTAAGACCAACCAAGAGGAATTATATGAAATACTGAATACTGAAGGATCATTAATACATAGGAGGTTAATGAATTCATATTTTATTTCATTTTTATATGCCATGCATTTTATTCCTTCAGTCACTGTGGATGATGTTAAACAACACAATATCTCCATATCTGCAGGGCCAGAAAGCTGCACTCAGGACTGTTTAAAGAAACGGTTCTAGAAAGAAGTGTAAACCTAAGTCTTTGCTGCACAGTGCAGAGAGGTACTGGGATGCTCAAGTTAACTGAGGTATCAAAATCCCTGCAACAGCCTTCTGGTAGGCCTGTTAACCTAGCTGAGAAACAGTCGGATGCTGTGCCACAGGTAATCAACATCAACGTCTCACAGATGAAATCCCAGAAGACTCAAGACATTAATGACAAACTGATACTTTAAGAACTGGATGATCCAAGTAGCTATACAGTTAGTGCAGGTGAGATCATACACAGAGTCTGGATGCAACTGGGAATTACTTAAGTGCAATATCAAAATCCCCATTGGTTTATAACAGAAAAGTCTGTTCATTTATTACTCTTTTATGATATTACCCATCTGATTGATAAAGACAACTATAAAATTCTTCAAGCACATCTATACTATCAGGTGCAGACTGTTGCTAAGTTTCTTCTACCCATCTAGGCACAACATGGTTTGACCTGGAAGCCACATAGATATGTCAGATGTCAGCCCACACTACACCTGAACTCTTGGGGTAGCTTGGACAGAGAGGGCACACACACTCATGTTCCCCAAGACTTCTGTAAGGCATTTGATCTTTTGTAAGAGCCAAAAGAGAAACTGAGCACCCACAAATTAGTAGGCACTACAACAGCTCCTAAATGCTGTACTTAATCCCCAGAACAGATTCAAAACTTCATATGTACATTTCTGTTTCCTTTAGAGAATGTGGAAAGCAGTGGTGCAAAAGGAGGCTGAAATAATCTACGCAGAAAGCACCCTGGGGCTGGCCAGGGGGAGGCATTAAGCAGGTGAACAGACTGAATGCCATCTCTTTGAGTCATCAGCACTTGAATCAGAGATGCAAGACAGCCTGTTACTGATGTTGGATCACTGTACAGCAATGAAACCATAAGCCATGGAGCCATGGAGCCATGAGGAATGGGAAACTATCTTGCAGTGGTTGGGACACATACACTGGAAGCGTGTCCTAAAATGTGGAACCTGAGATTTGGGGTTTTTTTCTTTTTTTTTAAGCCCAAAATCTCTGCTCCCAACCTGACCACTAGATAATGTTGATGTGGAAATTTGCTTGTTTTCTTTTCAGCAGTAAAATTTACCATTCTTCAGGGTATAAGAATCCATGTGGTGGGAGTGTGTGTCTGGATCACTGCATTGAGAGTAAGCCTGTGGTAGAATATATGGGTGGGTGGAACACAAGTGCTGGCTTGGAGCTGGATGTGATCTCTCTTCGTGGGGTCCCCTGAGTCTCTAGTCCACCTGAAGATGTATATTCCTTGGCTTTCATATAGCATCATGGCCACTTCCCAGCATCATGTTCTCAGCATTACAGGGGCTCATCTCTCTCTTAGGAAAGAGCATCTGCAGTAGAGTTTCTCTGCTTCAGACATGGGAGGGGACTGGTCAAAATGTGCTGGTCACAGCAACAATCAAGACCATGAAAATAAGCCATGAACTCACCAATGCAGTTATTTCCCTGAATTTTACTAAATGCCACTAAAAAGCTGCATTTTACCAAACCAAACTCTTAAGATGCTTTTTAATTATTAGTGTACTTGTGGAACAACTAGATGTTCTTAGTCAAGCTGGGCTCTTACAAGATTAGACACTCACCTTCATCACAACCAGAATACAGGTATTTTTTGTTACTAAAAATCCCAAGTTCATCTGTGCACTTCTGACTAAAAGTTTGTAAGAGCAGTTTTTTAACCTTGAGAACACATGCATGTATTCACACCTTGCCCCCAAAATGTGCTGGTTTTTTGGGCAGAAATCCTTGATGAGACCTTACAAACCTTTCCTTGCAAAGGGGAAAATATCACTCATTGGTACAAGGTCTGTGTCTCCTAAATTTCTTTTGTAGGCTAATATTTATGTCACGACACAGACCCAGTTTTCCTAACCTTTGATCTGTAGGAAGGCACTCACATTTGGACCGAGGGTCAGCTCAGGAATGTTTCTCATCTCACAAAAGAGGTTCTGACTCTCAATGCTTGTCTTGACCGGGAAGCTGTCACTCATGTGAAAGCCGCGGGCTCTGTCCCGCAGCCATATGTCTGCCTTTGCATTACAGCAGAGCAGAGGTAACCCCAGGGACAGCTGGAGAAAATGACGATTTGGGTGAATTTTTGGAGCTACGGAAAGGCAGATTCCCAGCACATGCCTGGCAGCTACGGTCAGTCAGATGGCTTCTTCTTCACAAGGCTAGAGCTTACCAAGTTCCAGCATCACACTTTTCATCAGAAAGACTTAGTAGAAGCCGGTCTAAGCTCACAGCATGCCAAGAGAACGGACTGCAAAGCAGTTCCCAAATGCAGCTAAACGCCAATGACAAGACTGGACAGTTTGGGTGGGTTCCGGGCAGAGCCCAGCACGGACGGCAGGGACAGCCCCGCTGAACGGGCCCGGGGACCCGGCGGCACCGCGGCGGCTGCAGCCGGCCCTGCCCCGGCTCTGCCCGCGGAGAAATGCCGCCCTGGCCGCCGCTTCTTCCCCAAGTTTTCCTCCGTGTTCCAGAGTCGGCAGCGACAGTTTGTCCGGTAACCACTAGATGGCACCTGGTATTTGGCAACCATGTCCCTTTCGACGCTCTGTTTTTCCCCCCGCCTTCGAGTCGAAGCTATCACAGAGATGGTAAGCTCTGGCAGAGCAAAAATAAAACCGATCCCTCATCCGTGAGATTTCCACTGCCACGGGTCTACAATTAAAATTAGTGACTGTCCCTTCTGCAAAATATTCTTCAAGACTGCCATAATCTCCCTGGTGCCCTTGCTGTGCTTTGCTGTGCTGCACCGTTCCCCGGAGCACTGCTCCTGTGGGCTGGGGACAGCGTGTTACCACTTACATGGACATGGAATTTTTTTAGGCATCTATGTCCAGCACAGAAATGCTTGCTTTGGAGGCTTGGGTTTGTCATTGAGCTCATTTCAAGGGAAATTTCCAACAGCATTAATGTGAAGGATATAAGAGGTGTGTGTGTATTTGTAGGTATACATGTATTTAAATATATTAAGGCGTGTGAAATCTGAAGTTTGGGCCTACTTGGACTGTTATTTTTTCTGTTAAAAATTCTGTTCCAAACATTGTTTCCACAAATGTGCAGTGCCTCACTGTCATTTTTACAGTATTGTCTCTAATATCAAATTTATACCCATTTTCGTGAATGAGTTTCTGGGTTCATTGGGAGCCTTTCCCTAGTGTTCTATGGAGAGGCACTGGAATAAAATTCAGGTTTCCTGATTGCAAAGGGTCACAGTGTTGGAATTTACTTCTCCTCTGCTTTTGGCAACAACAACCTCTGTGTAAATCTGATAATATGACTGGCAAATACACGTCAGGTTAGAACACGGTACAGCAGCTGCTGTGCTACTGGTAGTAACTTAGTCAAATAGATTCAGTAATGTCCAATATTTAGACATGTACTCTTGCAAATATAATGGGCCTTTGGGGTTCAGGAAACCTGATAAAGCAACTCCCTGATTTTGGATACTAAATGTGATAAGGCTAATCATAATAAACCTTTTCAAAAGGAAATTCCCAGCCCTTCCTGTTACATTAGGACCCAAAAAATGAAAAACGATATTTAGGGGTAAAAGCTTATCAGACATTTTTGGGGGAGGAGAGGGGCAGGAGGGCAATATTGGTTTTTTCCCTTGAAAATTAAACTTCTGTAGTATTTTCCTTCCCTGCTCATCAGGGCGGTTTTCTCCTTTGGAACATCTGGGTGGTGTCCAGCTGCTTCAGTGGGGAACACTGAAGTACCTTCATGGACAGCATTAGGAGAGGGATGCTCCAGATTAGACACTGTTTAGGAATAAGTATGAAGTGTGAGCGCAGGGATACCTCTGTTGCATTCTGATTCTAACTTCTGCTCTGCTTAAATCACTTAGCTTTTCTGCTGTTAATATTTGTTCCAGAAATATCTATAAATCAAATACTGCAAGAGACCCCGTTGTGTTCGGCACCATGAAAGCAGAGAGCAGGCAACATCCTCTCAGCTGTTGTTCCCCCCATCTGTCAAGTAAGGACAATGTGTTTGCATGAGTACTAATTAATTAATATTTGTAAAAAGATATATAAATGCTAAGTATTATTTATGGATTATATTATAAATGAAGATTAGTGGAGAGGCCAAGAAGAGACTACACAGATGGCATTACGAAGGCAGAGTGAGCAGTGCAGGGTGCAAGGATCAGCCTGGAAGCAGAAGAAAGGAAGCAAAGTAAATGGTTAAGAAAAGATGGGTTTGCTTGACAAAAATTAGAGTGCAAGGGATGTGAGCAATAAACAGGTGAGTTAAAAAAACCCAACACAGCAGTGGTCTGGAGCTGGATGGAACATGTTGGAAATGGAAATGATAATAAAAAAGTTGAAAAAAATAGGCAAGAAGATCCCTAGTATCTTATAAATCACATAACACTGTGATTTATATGCTTCGTATTTTAAAGTACCTCCTGTACCCCTAGAGCATTAAAGCTTTTTTTCATCATAACAGAGCATAGATACTTCAGTGAAGTGATTAGAAATGCTGCACTACCAAGGTGAGTGAGCACATAGGTGTTCAAAAGTCTGGAGCCTCAGCATGGACCACAAGGCAAGTGAAGAAAATGTTGCAGACACACAATACTGTATGATACAGTGTTATATGAGCTATTCTGAACTTCATAAATAGCTCCATCAAGTGACATTCAGAAAATTATGGAAAGTGGTTCTAGACAGAACAACCGGCTCTTCTTTTAGTCACATCCAATGTCCATGGAAGAATCTGTGGGTATTTTAGTTTTCTTCTATATTGTATAGGTGAAGCACCTGCTTAATCTACCTAGTTAGAAAAGTGTATTTTGGAAACACAGCAGGACACAGTGGCAGCACATTTTTTCCCAAGTACTGGAAAAAATATTTCTAAATATTAGTATTCAAGTTCTAAACTGAATTTTAGTTTGACTTCATTCTTATCAATCTGTTATTTCCTTTTCAGGAATGTTAAAATACTACCATGAATATTCATGAAGCGCAGGCTTTGGAGGTTAAATGCTCAGCTAAGTCAACAAAGTTGGCTTCAAAATTGCCCTGTGAGTTGGAACTCTTGCAATTTTCTATTTGAGTTGTAGCTGAAAAAAATTAAACAGTACAATGTCACATATGCAGAAGACCAAAAAAATGTACAGTGCTTATTTCAAGAACGTGCAGTATACTGCCTGTGAATGGCCCTACACCAAGTTTTAGTTTATGAGGAAATAACCAAATATTCAAAAGGAATGGACAAATCCAAGAATTGTATGATCTTCTCAGACAATGCACAAACAGACCCAACAGGCAACGTTTTCCCAAGAGATTGCTTATGGAAATTTTTTGCTTCATTTCAGTTGTTAACAAGCATGAGCAGCTGAGCTCCACCTCCTCTGAGCAGAGGAGTGATCACCAAGGTTTTTCCTACCTGCATTACTAGAAAATGAATGAATTAGGTTTGGACCATTTTACCTCAGTTATTTCACTGACCCTCAAATCCAGAAGGCTGCTTTGAGTAAATGTGGGGAAAAGACATGCAAAATTATATATCCTGGCTTGGCTTTGATCTCTAAAAATGAGGATGATTTTATTTTAGGTATATAATAATATTGCTAGCCTCTGTTCACTAGGCAATCCTTCCTTTTCCCTCAGCTCTCAGTTTGACACATCTCCAGCATGAAATGGACTAAGATTGCCATGAAACTGAAAGCTGTGAGTGTGAAAATTGGGGAATGCATAGACAAATTCTTCTTTCCTTTTCAAACATATGCCAGTGAACAGGTCCTCTTTTTTTCTCATTGGTTTTCTGTATTTCTTGGTAAATATTGCTGTAAAACTAGACTAGAAAGCCCAAAGGAAATTCCTTTAGAGGAATTCCATTAGAGCCACAGAATATCAGAGACCAAAAACCAGGGATGGGCTCAGGCCTGAAATGATACACTGGCTGAAAACTGCCAGAAAGATTGGGTCAATTTTCTACTTGAACTTTGCTAATGGGAAAAACAATAAAAAATGGGACATCACTGCAGAGCATTAAAAACAGCCAGAAGAAGCTGCAAATGTCCTGATTCTGACATAACTGTTTGTCCACCATGGAGTGTTTAAAGAAGCAAACAGAGGTGTAGGGGTAAATCTCACAAAAAAAGGCATGTTAAACTAGAGTTGTTAGGTGCATTGCCTGGTCAAAGCAGTATGAAAGTTTCCCCACCTATTAAATGTTGTTCAGAAAATGAAAAAAAACTAAATATTGAGCATAAAACTCTGTGATTCACAGTAATTTTTGTGTCAATCTCTTCCTTTAGTGCATGGTAAAGTTCTATAGCAGTGCTACCTGAGATATGCATGGCATATAGGTGCTTTCTAGGAAGAGACAATTGTTAAAACCTTGGTAGAAAATTCTTTGCAGTCTATATGGCACATCGGTTGTACCAGTTTGCTACATGTGATATCTAGATATAACAATGTTGAAGATGGGGAAAAGAAATTCCTGGATAATTGCACAGAGCTAAAACCTTCCTCATTAAGCAAACAATCTCAAGCAAGTTGGGCAGGTTTTAACAGGAAGGCAAGGAGCAGCTAGTTTTCAGCTTCCGCAGGCCTGGTGAAGGGCAGGACCCTAGTAAAACTGTGAGACGATGGCTATGGGCCTGCTTCTTTAATGGGCGACTGGCTCTTAAATATATCATACTAATCACAATTCCAGGAAAAAGAAACACTGAATGGTTCAGAACCTATTGCTCCGTTGTCACACACTCAGGTACCTAGGTCTTGACACGTACAATTTCAGGAATTCTGCAAAGATTTGTGTTGTATTCAGTTTGTAAGTGGAAAGCAGAAACTGGTTCAGTTATATCTGTATACTTGGAAGAGACAGTCAAAAGCAAAATGGGTATTAAGGTTTATCATATGCTGGTTTGCAACCAAGGCCAGCCCTAGTGATTGACAAGTCAAAGGCTGGACAGCCAACTGTTGAATGACTTGACTAAACGACATTCAAATCTAAGGCTTCTCAACCATCTTAAGAGTGTCTGAAAAAATTATTCATCAACTGGAGTTATTTGCATGAATGTGTTCAAATGTTATTAAAAAAAAATAGTCTTTCAGATTGCCAGCTATGCTAGGTTTAATTGAAGGGGTTTGGAGATGAATACGTGTCACAGATTTTACAGAGATTTTGTTAGCAATGACAGAGAAATCTCTTGTTTAATGTGGTTAAGTTAGTTACACGAATAGGAAACTCAGACACTTCTGAAAATAGTGATATGTTATATAGACAAGCAAACAGGAAAGGAATGCTTCACTTCTTCCACCGTGCTTAACTTAAATGAAAGTCAATCTACCTGACTATCTTGTAATGAAATTTTCTGTCAAGGTAATTAACCTTAACTAGTAATTAAATATCCAAAATACTTATGGTACATATATTTTCATGGAAGATATGTTTTTGTTAGCTAGCATCTATTTGCTTTAAATATGCCTCACCTTTTAAAATATCTTAACAATTTCATTTTAACTTATGAATATTGCAATTTGGAAATAAGAATGTAACAAGCACTTCTGTAGCTCGGGTAAAACATTTTAATGAAGGACTAACAGCAGTAGATAAAGAATATGTGCGTTAGTATATCACTAACATGCTGGTGACTAGCAGATGTTCTTACACTTAATTTTCTATTTTTCTGTCTATAACTCATCTACTTAGCATCCTTTTTAAAAGTCTTTCTTCACTTTGGCAGTTTGTGAAGACAAACGTAAGGTGAGAAAGATATTTACAGGAAAAATTTGCAGAAAACTATTATTCTCTTTTGCAACTGAGAATGTCACTTTGCAATCTCTTTTTATGAGTACAGTACGAGAGATATGGCCATGATTTGGCACATCGTTGGTCCATTTAATTTTCATCCAAGAGCCACAGAGCCATCTATCTACCTGCTTTAATATGTGCTAGTAGGGACATTAGATAAGAATGACATGTTCCTTCTTGTGACGTATGGTTTCCAGGCAGGTTTAGTTGAATCACTTAATACTAGATCCACGGAGACATTCAGATCCAGAGCCAACCTACTTAATTTTAAATTTGAATATAAAATGAAGTGAATGTCCCTAGAAAGGACTTTGATAATCTGATAGTCGGTATTTGCCTAAAAGGTAGGAAAATATGTATCTGATTTCCTTGAGGTAGAAAAAGGAACTGAGCCCTGCTCTTCCTCATTAGATTACTACACTAAAGGACAGGCCTCTTTATTTTTTTTTTTTCTGTTTTTTAACAAGGTAGACAGACATATCACAAGTTAGGGGTGTTTTTCTAAAGAGCTCAGTCCTGTCTATGTGCTTTAGGGATTCCCTGAGCAGGTTGGATTGAACTACTCACTATAGGCAAGGAAATACCTTATTTGAGGATCTCAACAGCACTTAGACAGAGGTAGAAACCAATTTATTCAGGACTTTCAACTCGTTCAAGGCTCTCTTTTATATAGAGCTTTTATCTAAGGACTTCAAAGCACTCATAAAATAAAATAAGTATCATTTCCTCATTTCACTGAGTGAGAACCCACAGAGACATAGTATTTACACGGGGCACTTTACCTGTCTTCACATAGCCATGAGGCAATCTGACTCCTAGTCCTGCCTTCCCAGCATACTCCAGGTTGTACTAATCTTACTGTGTTCAGGATTGCTAGCTCAAACACCTCAACTCACACGAACTGTTAAAATCAACTAAGATAACGTTTAAATTAGGCATGGCCAAACCCTTTGAGATCCTAAGATTTCTCTTCTACATGTATTTTCTAAAGTGAAAATAGAGATATTTTTTCTTTGTAGGCTTCGTTGAAGTTTTTTGAGACTGCTTGTTTTAGAACTCGTCCTTGAGAAAACAGCAGGAAATAATTGCCTTTCTTTATAGCAGCAGTTAGCCTAAACAATCACTGTTTCCAAATCTGAAACGGAAACAATATCAGAAGTATATCTGACTCCACATAGGGATGCAGAGATGCTGTTGAGTAGTGCTTTAATGCGAAATGGCTGAGACAGAAAAACCTTGAGAGAACCAAACCCCCATATTACAAGAAGGATGCATTAGCAGTCAGACCTTTGAGGCCATTTTGGATAGAGCAGACTGATGAGTCAGAGTGTTTGGTCAGTTTTGAAGCTGAAAGCAGAGAAAGGTCCTCTGGTTGCCTAGTTTTCAAAAAAACCCCAACCAGTCAACAAAAAAAACCACCCCAGGATTACATACATTATGTAAATAAGCAATACAGCAACAAAGAATCTTGACTATTGCTGATCTCTCAGCATTGCTAAAATAACATGTAAAAACCCAAGTCTGAACTAATAAATGACAAGTTCAGCAGGTAAACAGAAAATTGATGAGTGTTCTAATGAAAGTGCCAGTCTGAGCACAGACACGACCTTTCCCAGAAGCAGCCCTGCCAGGGAAGTCTTAGGTGCCCATATTCATGGCAAACAGTTGTGCAAACAGTCAAGACCACAAGAACCCAACATCTTCCAGTTCTCTAGAATTACTCAGGCACATTTTTATTCTAATATTGAGAAGCTGGAGTCCACAGGAACCTTGGGAATAGCTCTCTCTAAAGGGCTCTCAAGGCCTGACTGAAGTTCAAGGAAACTTGAATTTTTGCAAACCACACTCTGGAGTCAATGTTTGCTGACCCCACACTTCACCTGCAGCAGAACTGCTGAGCAGCCCTGGCTCCAGCCCATGCTCAGCTTCTGTGTTTAGTGCTGAGTCCAAAAGCCAAGGCTGAGCCAGAAGCTAAGGAGTAAAGCACTTTTAATTTTCTTTGGAAATGTCTCATTTTCATGCCCAGGAGATCAATGTTGATAGACTTTTATCCATAATTCTAGAATTCTTTGAAAAATGTTTTTTCTGACTTCTGGTCCTTTTCGTTCATGGTGAAATCTGTCTTTGAGATCCAATAACAGTTTGAAAAATGAGATAGAGCAGAGCCCACAGATCAGGACCTTGAAGGATTTTAAGGAGCTTTGTATGGATCGTTATAGCTGAGCTGAGATAAACAAGCGTGAGCCTGGAGAAATGCCTGCTGTCAGTAACGTTATCCTGAGTTATAATATGGAATTAAAATCAGTTTCTACCAAGACCAGTGTTCATGGGGAGGCAGCTACAGACATTTTGCCTCTCCTCTTTCTCCACTCCACCATGTCCTTGGTACTCAGGTTGCAGTGGATTGAGGCACCACCAGCCCCTCAGCCCCTGGGCTGGCACTAGGTTCAGTCCATACGCCTGGTCTACACCATGGGGAGGGCACAGCACTGCCCTTCGGGGGACACCTTCTGGCAGGTCTGCTGGCATGGGGCTGGGGCCAGGTGGTCCGAGTGCTCCCTCCTGTTTCTGCCACTCAGCTGCTTTTACTCAGTGAGGCCCATTTCTGCGCCTTCCCCTGCACGGACATGTGCATGTGCACAGAGACGGTTTAGCATTGTCCGTAGCACAAAAACAGCAGCTGGAAGAGATGGTCAAACATGACATTGTGAAACAGCCATATGAAAGGGAAGAAGTAACATAGGGGTGTGGGAGAAGCTGGAGACGATGATGACAGATGACTATTTGCTGGGATTACAGAGTGTTGGCTGTGTCTTGGTGGGTGGTCAGTAGTAGGAGACAGTAGTTGTTCAGCTGTGCTCACACACTCATTCTCTTCCCTCCATCCTACCTACAGTCTGCTCAGGTTTGGTCTGGGGTGGTCTTGATTTTTCACCTTCTTTGCAGGTGCATGACTAGATATTTGTGGAAAACTAGAGTAAGAAGATTGTGTAAGACGAATTCATAGGCGCTGGCACCTATAGAGACAGGGTGGTGAGACCATCACAGCTCACAGATGGAGTGTGGATTGAGCTGAGGCTGAAGGCACTGGCCACCAGGCATAAAGGAGGCCTGGGACTTCATCGGGGTGGCTGCAAGAGGGTGTTTACAGACATAAGGCCTACCTTGTACATCTCCAACTGCATGACAAAGTGGGCAGATTTGCAAACACTTATACAGAAAAAAAGTATAATGTGGTTTGTTAGTTACAATGTTTCATTACTCTTCATTTGACCTGATTAAATGTCTAGGACATGAATGGATGAATGAAAGAATGAATGAATGAATGAATGAGATTAATTTAATAAAAGAGTGGCTTGTTCCTGATGACTGTCATCCATTCTGGGTTGCCCTGATCGAAATGAGTAAATGTGTAAATGAAGAGGACAGACACGATAACAAATAAGATAGAGAAGACTAACCTGTACTCTTCTCCTGCCATACAAATTAAATAAAAGGAAACCATTTGAAAAAAAAAGGGGGAAAAAAAAGAAGAAAGAAAATACCTTTATGCTGAATTTATAGCAGTGAATGTCTACACCTGAATGATGAAGGTGGAGAAAGCACCATTTTGGAAATGTTTTTAGAGGAAGACAGATTGAAATATCAGAAGAGAAGTGACGTTAGAAAACCACAAGTGCTTGCTGCTTGGGGAAGGCAAGGTGCACCATGAGGTTTTCTGTCTTCTTTGGAAAGAAGCAGACCATTGTCAGAAACTAAACACCACACTAACTATAACAGTGGATTTGTTTTGCAGCTCCTTTGTTGTTTTTTAATAACGAAATAATAATGTTCCTATATTGAAGTGTCACAGAAAAAAAAGAAACTTGAAGCACAAATTTAAATACTATTAGCTTGTTAGTGGTGGTTTTGAGGAGTCTTATTTTTTTCCATCAGCTCCCATCCTTTTTTTAAAAAAAATTTCTCCAGGGCATGTCATATACAGTGAAAAATCTCAATGGAGGCCCACAGGTATCACTGCTGTTTAGTCAGACTTTAAATTGGGCTCTAATGGTTTTAGATAGAAGAGCAGATGGAGAGGGTTTGTTCACTAGTCGGTGCCCTTGCCTCAGAGTTCACCTCAAGTTGTTTTCAGAAATCCTCACTTCATGCACATTACTTATTTATATCATCACTTTTTTTTCCCACTTCATAGATAATTGCTGCTTAATTGTTACTGCCTTTATACAAGCCTCCACAATAGCAAGCAACAAGACACACTGCTAAATAGAGGAATCATTAATCTGTGTATATATTCTGGGTTTCCTTTAAAGATGGGCTGGAAATAAGCAAAGTCATTAGTAGTTTGTTTGCAACAGTGTATTTATGAAAGCTCTATGGAGAATGTGTCAACAGTCAGTATGTAACAGAGCAATTAACACAGTACTTTTGTACTTTTGACTGTTAGCATGGGAGTAAACAGAAGCAGATGTGAAGTGTTTGTGCCGTTAGTATTCACAGACTGTTCTGACATATGCAAATACAACTAATGCTTACAGAGCTCACAACCCTTATTGTACCATGACCTTACTTACCAAACCCTGGGACAGGACTGCTGCATTTGCACACTTTCCTAATAATTATTAACAATACGCAGATACAACCTTTTTGTTCTTAAAGCGTTAGGGACTGCAATGGTACATCTTCACAGCTAATATGTCGATAATGTTATACATACACAGCTTGTTTTAGACACCAGGGGTTCTTTTAACGTAAATAAAGAACATATAAAAAAGAAGTAATGAAAAATACGTACAGCAAGATAGAACAGGAATCGCCTCTGAATACTGGATCAGATCTAATTATACAAGCCCACTGAAGTTAATGGTTAATACATGCATCAGATTCTGTGTATTTAGGACAGAGTTCAAGTTGAGACCTTTCTTTGCCATAGTCTTAAAATATATATTTTGCTAAAGCAGCTCTGGTCAAGCTGTTAAAATAGGATGCTGACACTGAAATTACTTTCTGCTCCGTAAAAAAAAAAAAAAATATATATATATATATAAAATGTACTTGACCTAATAAAATCACCTGCATTCTGAAAAAAAAAAAAGGCAAAAGAAGGCTTCTTGTGTTCAGTTATTTTTCATGTGAACTATTTATATCTGATATACCTGGAGTTGCTACAGTGATTTTCATCTTCAAATACTATCTCTAACCTAGCTATGTTATACAAGCGAAGGTCAGATGAGATTTTATTTTCCAATTTTCTGTTAAAGATGTGTGGTTCCAGAACAGGAATGAAACAAACTGAATTAAACAAAGTACAGAATTTACAGTGATGTTTGGCATTATTTTCTACATGGAAATTGTTTTGCAAAAAAGAAAACAATGAATAGAAGATACTCCCAAAAAGAATATTGAAAAGCCGTATCTTCAACCTCATTTCCCTATCTAAAGACAGAAACAACATACAGCTAACCCTAACCATGCTGCCTTTTTATTCTCTTTAAAAGTACAGTGTCTCATGAAAGTAAAATTCTCTTTTGCAAGTAAATATATGCATATTTCCTTTTATTTTCCCCATTGCAAATCAGTTTTAGCAGGTCTCACCACACTATATTTTGTTTCTTAATTGGACTCACAATGAGGCATCTTCTTATTTGGGCTCAAATGGTTAAAAAAGGTCTGTTGTAGCATTAGGAGGACGCTGGGCTGTGGGCTCAGAGCAGCAGCTCCAGGGCCACCCACTTCAGCAGAGGCCGAGCAGGACCTGGGGAAGGTGTTGTTGGACATCTGGGTGCTGTTGGTCTCACCTTAATAGTTTGAACTAATCTGTGTTCCTGCATTCACCATTGTGGAGCGGATGTTTTGCTGTATTACTGCCACTAATGGAAATATTTTCCTTAAAATACCTCATTTGTGTACTTGAGATTTCTTGACTTGTCAGGATCATAGGGACAGGCTGAGTTTTTGAAGGCTTTGAGATATTTGGGTGCTTGGGAAATCAGTGGTCCTGTTAAAAATGTTGAGAGATTTTCCTTACGAGGTTCTGTATTATGAGAGTATGTGTCTCTTCCATTCTTTTCTTATTTTTCAATTTCCTGATAATATTTGAGACACCTGGAAAGGTTACATTTCAGGAGGCCGAAGCTGTTTTTTCAGATTTCTTTGGATTCAGTTTTTGTGTGCATGTGTGGCTTTGACACCTGAAAAGCACCACTGTTGCATTCAGTTGCAGACACTTGTTTTCTCATTCAGAAAGCTATGTGAAATAATCATTATAATGGCTTTCATATTTTTTTTATTGAAATGATAGCACTTGCTATATAAACAGTGAGCTGTGAAGAAATGAAGATGAGGGGTGTGATGGTTAGTAAAGTTGGTTAAAATAAACACTATTCAGTATCACTTTGCTATTGCTCTGCCTTATCCCTAAAATTGGACCACTGTCTAAATTACAGAAACATTTTGAAATAAATACTTGTATTGTAAGCACGTAAGGATATTGTATACTATTGTGGGCTAATGCCAAAACAAACACAGGTTTGTCTGGGCCCTCAAGTCCCAATATGCCCCAGAGATTTGAACTATTTTAGCAAGCACCAAGACTTTCCTCCAAGTTTTTGGCTCATCTCATCAGCTCGCTTGCGTATCTAAACAACCATTTGTCCGCAGCTGCAGGCAATCAGCATTTTATGCATACAGTGTAGATTCCCAAGCCAAATTACGAGATAATGAAAATACATGTAATTACATGTTGGTATGCTAGTCTAAATATAATTACACTTGGGAGAAGAGAAGGAATAAAGGATAGTAACAGGTGAATAAGAAAACAAAGTAATGCATTTTAGAAATCTTTCCTAATCTCGTTTTTCAGCAAAATAGGAATACTCATTTATGCTGTGTTTCTTCAAATGGTTATTTGTGCTCTGATACCTTTTTAATGGGTCTTACTTTTAAGACCCTCACTTTTCATTGGTGTGTAGTGCACAATCCCATGCCACCTTGTCACTCACCTAGTTTCAGAGTGCCTGTGCAGTGCTGTCTAGAGTAGACAAGCCCAGATTCTTGCCTGGGTAAGCTACTCTGCCTGGATACTCAAGGGACTCGTGCTGTGAACTGCCTGTATTATAGAGCAAATCATGCATCAGCCATTTGGCCACTTGGTAGTCACGGCTTGTGATGTGGATGATGGGAATCTGTCTCCTTTCAGGGACCCTGTGTGCAGGCTTTGGATGAGAAGCAGCTTGCTAGGTTTAGAGAGGCTTTTGCCATTCTGAATGTTATTTGGTTAATTTCTTTTTTAGTTTCTCTGGAACAGTTTTTAAATGCAATATTATTTTAAGCTTTCAAGAATGATTTTATTGCTGACAAACAGATTGCATTTTCTGAAAGAGTTGTTTTTAGACTGAAATGCATATACTCATTCTCAATACCTTGGTTCGTCATCCTTTATCTGACTAACTTCAAATTATTCTGTTTTATAATTTCTGTTGTTAAAAAACTATATTCAGCATTTTACAATGCTTAACTCTGAAAAGAGATCTGTTACCATAAAGAACAATTAGTGAAACTTTTCCCCAAGGAACCTTTTTTTATGTCACAATACAGATGACTTTTGGGACAAAATTACATGCACACTGTTTTTAGAAATTAATTTACACAGACCTACATACGCAATGAACAAAACGAAATGTTCTTATTTTGCTTTTATTTTGGGTATGGGATTTTTATGTTCATTTAATGTCGTTTTCTTTTGCACTTTTTCTTACATTATATTTTTTTAAAAAGAATTTTGAGAAACTAAATTTGCAGTCATGTTACCTACAGGAAATACATATGTTAGCATTTTTCAGTTTATATATTTTTCCTTAATACTGCTTTTTGAGTTTTGTTAAAATTGCAACCTGAGAACAATTATAATTTGGGGGGGCCTATTCAATGTGCAACTTGAAGAACTAAAATGTACAGAATTCTAATTTTTGCAATTATTTTTATATTTGAAATGGTACGTCTATAAATTTTAGAGTGATGCATGACATTTCTTACTGGCTTTTGTATTTTCATCATTAAATACAGTTTCAGTGACTACTACTTCTCTCTGGGTTAAAAAACCATCAAACTTAGTATAATTCATGTCTTCCAACTGTGTGAATACCGGATGAGATTCTGTTCCTGCCTTTATTTACTACATAAAATATCTAGAGCTGCATTAAAAACCTTCATTATACTGCATGTTTCCCTGCAGGATACAGACAGCCACAAAACCGATGTCTGGAAGCATCTTTGCAAAGATGAAGGTGGGGAGACAGATGAGACCACAGAATAGAGTATCATGGGGAGAATGTTATGTTACAGACCTTATGACTTCCATAAGAGGTTGCTGTCATATAGACACTTTCTATTTATTGTCAGGAACACTGAGCACATTAGGAACAGTGGTCTTAAAAGTACCCGCCTTTTTCCTAGTTCCCATTAAGCTCAGTAACACCTTACCAAGCTCTAGTAAAACCTCCATCACTCAATATTTTTAGCAGGACTAGATAGTCCTGAGTGATTAGCTGAAGACCCACCGCAGTTGCTAGACTTGCAAGAGGAATTAGTTCCTCATTAATCAATGATGTTAGATGATTCTGTAGCCTCTTCTGAGCACAGGGAAGATAAGAGACGAAAACTGTTTCTTTGTGGAAATTCCTTCAACTGTTCAGAGCCTGTTCGTTCAGTGCTGTCCTCAAGCTGACTCTGAAAAGCCATTAAAATGCACAAAAGGGTGTGCAGATAATGAACAACCGTGGGCTTCGTGGAGGAATTTTGGGGTGAGACATGTTAAGCCTAGAGTCTAGCTGTTAGCCTGACTAATCAGCATGGTTCCTTCAGTCCCTTTGGTCTCTTTGGGCCTCAGAGGCTTTTTTTTTAATTGGGGTATCAATATGCACATGGCTGTGTTGAGCAGTGGAGACATCCCTGCTGGACACACCCGCTGGGGAGGAAGCCAGCCAGGGGACCAGGCTCTGTGCGATGGCCCTAAGACAGGAGCATCACCCTTGCTCAACTTGTGTTGATGTGCTCCTGGGCCTGCTGTGGCTGGGCTTCAGCAGGGAGCTGTGCACCCGCCATAGACCCTTCACTCCCCTGTTTGATGAGTATTTAATTGCTCCATACAAGCATAACCATTTTTACTGTCGTGAGGATAAAAGGACTCCAGACATCTTTTTTACTTTGTTCCGACACTTGATAGCTACAAAGTTCAATAGTGCTAAATGTTCAAGGAGGAATGCTCTTTCAGAATTTTTTTTTAAATTCTCAAATCTCCTCAGATTTTATTTGAGAAGGTGTTTGATTTTTCTTGCCAGTTCAGCATTTATGCCAACTAACCATTTTCAGACTGGCATAAATATATACTATGCTAAACAAACTGACAGCATCATAGGTGTAAAGTACAGGGATTTATATTTTGTAAAAATAGGTTTATTATATAAATTTATTTTAATGTATTACCAAGAAAGGCAAGGTTCGGGACTTCTGAATATTAAATAAAGATAATAATATAATACAATCAGAGAGATCAGCTGAGTCTCAAGTAATGACACACGAAACAGATCCAACAGAACAGCAAAATAAGATTCTAATGAATAGACTGCATAAACTTGTCTTATATGATAATCAGTGCCTCTACATCTAAGACACATTAAAAGGAGGCAAAGTACGGGTACCTCTACTTCACACTTGGGTAACTGAGGCTCAAAGAGTACTGCAACTTGCCCTTGTTCACAGAGACTCTGGTTCTCCTGTATTTGGATTTCCTAGTTCAAGCACCATTTTTTCAGCCTGCAGGTCTGGAACAGAGTCTGGGGCAGGTCCACACCAAGAACTTCAGCCTCTATAATTCTGCTGGTTAACCGAAACAAGTGTGCCTGCAAAGACACCAAACACCACAATACAGGAGAAATACCAGGAAAATAACTCTCTTTCTTGCTACATCCTGTGTAGAGTTTTCAAAATAAAAATTCCTTCTCCTGATGTAAGTGTATCTTCCCCAGGGCCTGGTGTTGGTACAAGGGAAAGGCTGGACTGCAGATCACTTGGCCGGTTGTATCCTGCAATTCAGCTTTGGGGGATTCTGCCCCACTCAGCTGCATTTGTGTCTTCCCCAAACCTCCTGCCTCTTCTTTTTCCAAAAGTCACCACCACGTACTAGTGAAGAAAGAGACAGATGTGCATTCTTTGCCCCACTCGCTGCAGTTCACAGTCCAGAATAAAAGCACAGGTTTACCCCATTTCTGGTTTGAACTAGCACACTGGACCACATGAAGGGCTATTCTCAGTGCAAACAAACATTCACTTTTGACATTCCTGTTATGAGGACAATAAATCCCATGGGATAGACAGAGCTGCAAGGTAGGGCAGTATTGCATTTACTTCCACAGTAGACAAAGTTAGTGGATATGTAGATAAATTAAATATTTTCCAACAAGCTGAGCCAAACAAAATTCAGGTATTTGAAAGAACTAGAAAATCAGTAGTAGAGCTGTTATTTCCAGAAACATCTGGAGTCCAAGGGAAGTCCTGGAAGACCATTTGAATACAGCTGCAGTTATCATCTCTAAAAGGGGGGAAGAATAAGTTGTAAAATTACAAAATTAGTTACGAACAGGCAATATTCTTTCAGGGACCAAAAAAACTGTAAGCACATATAAGCAAGCAAGTGATGAGTAAATAGCTAAAATTAATTAAGATCAGTAACAACCAGTATGGATTTGTCAAAATCAAATAACATCAAACCATCCTAATTGCCCTGTATGACAGCATAAAATAACAGTGAATACCAGAGAACAAAGGATGTGATGTATCTCTACTTTAGTATGGCTTTTTGAAAATTACTTCACGTAATAATCTTAAAAGCAAGATAGGAAAACATAGTTTTCATGAAACAACTATGTGATGAGTGTAAAACTATATTCAGAGAGTACTTTTTAGTGGTTGACTGTCAGGACTGGAAGGATGCATGGAGTGGGCTTACACAGGTGTCTGTCTAGTTCTGTTGCTTTTCATTATTTTCATTAATGCCCTGGATGATGGAAAAGAGAGGTTGCTTATTAAACCTGCAGACCACACCATGCTGGAAGTGCTGTAAGGATGCTGGAGAACAGGGGCAGGAATTCAAGAGTATTTTGACAAATTGGAAAAATTATGATAACGCCACATTTTTTGTGGAGTTCATTGTCCACTTTCCCATCTGTTAAATCTTCTTATTATTTTTAAAATCAAAACTTTATTCTCATCCAGATCATTCACTGGAATTGCGCATGCTTCCAGCACGAAATAGAAACATGCACTATTTTTGTACCCTGAAACGACTGTGGAGTTGTAGACAAAAGTAATGAGTATTTTATGAATTAAGGCTTCAGATAATTTCCTTATTCTTTGATAATTTCACATTCCAAGTCAAAATAAGACTCTCTAGACTATATCTGTAGGAGTATGTGAAGATAAACAGTATAAATTCAGCCTCATGCCTCAGTGCCTCAGTGTATACCTTAGGTATAAATACTCTTTCATAAAGGCCTACTGTACAGCATCACTAAATTATATAAACTCGATTAATGTGGAGTCAATGTGGGTTCAATTTAGCAACTTGACAAAGCTTGGCACCATGCTACATACATTACTTGTACTGTGCTGTTCTAAGAAACATGCTTTTTAAAAAATTATTTACCTAAGTAGTGTGAATCACTAGCCTGAAAATAAATTGAGAGACCCTCAGTGGGTCCTTGATGCCTCCATTTTCATTAGGAACTTTAACATTTATCTCTTTGTTTTATGCCTCTTACATAGAATTATAGTCTCCCCTGGGGACATTAGATTAGGGATTATAAAATCAATGTGGTGTAAAACCATTGTTCCAGCACTTTCAAGCCATCCCCACAGAATGAGAAAAGGGCAGCTGGACCCTGACCCACCATGTGGGACAACATTGCCTAGCTGAATGATCTCTTCAGGAACTGCTAACTTGACAGCCTGTGTAAAGTTAGATAAGGGGTGATATTAGTGTTCACTGAGATATAAATAATTTTTCAGCTCAGCAAGCAAGGTAGCAGTGCACCCTGCAGGACCTAAATCAGACAGTGCAGTATGAGCCAAAAAGCATTGGATTCACTGCTGGTTTATTGAGCTTAATCAAGACTGCAAATTTGGTCAAGTGTAGTTGACTTTCTGTAAAACAAATAATTAGAACTAGCAGCATCTGGAAGGATTACATTCTTACAAGGTCTGATAAGCCTATGTACACAAACACATTATTTTTCTGTGATATAAACATTCATTTTAACCCCAGTGCCTATTTCTGTATGTATGGTGTTCAAGAGATGACCGAAAATACTGTCTTGAAATAACTGCTCACCCGTGACAGAAATGTAGGCTGAAAAGTTTATTAGGGTAAATAATAGTGTTGCTTTTTAACCCACCAGATCACGCAGCATGACATATCTTTTGTATTCAGCTCTGAAAAGGGTCAAAAGTGGTAAATTACCCCAGTGAAAACCATACTTTTATCGTCTCTGTCCTAATATACATAAGAGGTTTGGATAATTCAGAAGGTTTATATAAACATATGCTTATCCAAACCAGTAAAAAACCTCCAGTTGCTCTGAGAGCCATTCTATATTTCTATGAATCTTTATTGACCTGTACTTAAAAAGAATAAGCTGATTCAAATATTGTGATTTATCTATGTTAACAATGGCCAAAATTATCACTCATCCAAGAGCAAAGTTAAAAATATTTTCCAGCCATATCAACAGTTTCCAAATATCATCAACCTCTGCCATATACATGGCATGGGAAGAAAACTATCGTAACGTGTGCCCAAACTTTGCCACTACTTTATGTTGTTGTATTAACAGTGAAAGATGAAAAATATGGTGCATACCGTTTTGATATCAGAATAATTTTCTTGTAAAGATGGTTTGAGATTGTTTCCATAGTGAATTTGGTTTAATTACTGCAACTCAAAATGTTTTAAAACTTAATTTAAACATCCATCTGCATATTTAATTACATAGATGTCATTGTACTAACCAATACAGCGCTTAGGAAAACAGATGTCAATGTTATTGTTTAGGGTAACATTACATTTGAGAGGTGTTGCTGTGAAAGTCTAAATATCGCATGCATTTCTTGATAAAAATTTTTTCTTCAGTAAGAGCAACAAGAGAGTGGCACCAGTGTGACACCTCTCCTGTGACTGCTCAGTTTTCATGCTCTATAGTCTAGTTTAAATTGAAAGGAAACTACTGCAAAGGTAACATATTCTTCCTGTTGTTTTATGTTTTTCTGGTTGATGTTTTTTCTTCAAAAAGCTATAGGTTCAGAACAGATGTAAAAAGGCACATTCTTTAAGCTTTCACTGCAATGAGGAAGCTGAGCAGGACAGAAGGGTGACAACGGTCCTGTTGTCAGTGACCAGCCAAGGCCTGGCCACTGCTTGCGATGGCTTTCTCACACAGACATTTCCACTTGAAATATGTTTGTAATAAAAATAAAGAGGTTAGGCAGCTGGGATGAGAAGTTATTCACCTTGTGCTGCCTCTCCTGCCCTCTGCCTAAACCCCAGGCACGTGCTCCCACCACGCTTGTTAGAGTGGAGGTTAGATCCGATCCCTTGGCTCTCCTGCAGGCAACTACTCATCACAAGGGAAGGACTTCAAAGCCACAAGTGACAGCTGAGTATCAAGCTTCTGACTGTACCTTTGCAAATCTCCTGAGCATTTTTATTTCGCAAAATGGTAACGCACACATTTTCTTGCTTCCCACAGCTTGTTTTCCTTAAGAGTGATTTTCAAGTATATTTCAAGTATATTCATTGAATATATTTTAAAACTAATTAATCATAAATAAATTTTGCTTATTATGCAAGGAAATAATCTATTTTTATATCTATGAACCAAAAATACGTCCAAGTTTCCCTAAGACGTTTATGCTTGAGTGTAATAAATTAGAGTTATTTCAGCTTGTTATTATCAGAAAAGTATCTATTGTGGTGAATTCAACATTTATACCCTAAATTCAAATTCGCATCCTCGGTAGTCCCCACTACTACACTTCATTTTGTAGGCATGTAAGTGTCATAGACTAGATCTGTATTGTATGTTAGGGACCAGTCTGGTGACCATTTAAAGCATAGATGAGGTACCATGTCTACAGAAATATAGGATCATCATAAGACAGACTCCAAACCACTTAATTCTGTCAAAGCAAAACTCATGCCCAAGCAAGACAGATAGTGGGGATGTAGGGGTTTGGGATTATATTTCAAAGGTATTATGAATATCCTTTACTTTCACCAGTGAGGTTCCTTAGGAACCAAACATGCAGAGCATCCCCAGGCAGTGAAGAAACTTGAACATCTCCTACTTTCAGGATGACACCTTAAGGACCAGGGTCTAGGGTACTGTATGGTGAAATCATCTTCGCTCCCAGAATGAGCCAAGCC
Organism: Caloenas nicobarica; assembly: GCF_036013445.1. Taxonomy (NCBI): domain Eukaryota; kingdom Metazoa; phylum Chordata; class Aves; order Columbiformes; family Columbidae; genus Caloenas; species Caloenas nicobarica. The sequence continues at coordinate 29,069,243 of NC_088245.1, read as the reverse complement.
AGGAGAACATAAAACACTACAATAAAAATTGTGCACACCAGTATAACCTCTCTTTCAGCATATTATCATGGAGACAGTGTCACCTCTGTGTGGCTGTACAGCTTCCAGCCTGAATCTGGCCCCATTCCAGCAGTTTGGAGCTGGGACATGAGCTTTGCCCAGTCTCGTCTTCCACATAGATGTGCCCTATGTTCCACAAAGACCATTGTTTTTGTGAATGTAACTCCTGGATTTTTAGTTTGAAAAATAACACTTCTGTCTCATACCTTTTTCACAACATGTGCTGAAGGCAAGGTAGATAAGAACCAGTAAGTTAAGGACACCAGAATGAAGCTGTCAGTCCTGCTAAGCAGTTTTCTATGTTTCAGATTTCTCCTGCGAACTTGGTGGCTGCCCGAGTCCTTTGTGTAAGACCTTAATATTTTAGAGAAAGGAAAAAATCATTAAATGAATTTTAGTTAAAAAATATCAGTGGGTTTTGAATGGAGGTTTTGTCTAACACATTGGCTTGCCATATGGACAGAGTCTTATAGAGCATCCGGTTTCCACATGCACATATGTGGAACTTATTTGAATTTTTCCCCCATTTTTATTTCATTGTCTTTTTTTTCCTCTTGTAGTGTTGTTGGGATTTTTTTCTGTTTTAACAGGAAAATAACAATTTTTAAAGGGAAGAATAAAGAAACATTACAGATAGGCATTAAGGACAAAGAAAAAGCACATCAAAATGTCTCAAAAGTTAAGTTTGCTCTGTGTTAGCCTATTTGCTTTCCTACAATTCCCATTTCATTATAGTCTATATTATTAAAGTTATTAATATACAACAAAAAAAGCATGTGCATTCTCTGATCATGGACTCACATTAAGTCCATACAATGTGTCAACTTGTCCCCTGGCTGACATTGTAAATCAATCTCTATGTGCAATGGATAATTTGGATTTCCTATTTGTTACTATATTTTTAAATAACGGAACAAATAATACTAGGGATTTCTACTCACACATTACTTTATAGCTTTATTAATATTATCTGCACAGTGTGTGGAAAAATAATCTGAACAGTGGTTCACAGTGAAAAATTTTCTTATCCAAAACACGCAGTTCTGAGGTTCCAAGAAAAACAAATATTTGGTAACACATTGAGTCTGTGATACAGTCTACCCTCTAAAAGGGAAGACAAACAGCTGCTGAGAAAGGTAAAACAAAATGGTAATTAACAAACAGAAGGACATCAACATAAAATGCAGCTGACAAAAATTGTTCTTGGTTTCTGAATGTCATGCACAAGCTGTGTAATTGTGAAGATGTACATAATTTTGTTAAGACCTTCACCGGACAGTCATTGTACTTGATGCATTGCTAAGTTTTATAGAAAATGCCACATGAATGCCAGAAATACAGTCATCAAACCAGAAAAAATGTTGATGAAGGATGTATAGGGCTTCAGTTCCTGAAACTTCTCACCTCATCACTGCCAGGTAGAAGTGAATGCCAAGAATTTACTTCATGTGCATAGAGCTAAAAAGTCAAATTTTAAAGAGGAAAAAGAAGAGCATGAAGAAATTCATTAAGTGTAGTAAAGCTGCATCTAAAGAACTGTTTGAAATTTAATAGCCAGACGCACCCAAAAAAAATACGTTGTATCTTCTAAGCAAACAAAAACCTCTGACTGCCACCAGTGTCAACTCTGCATTGATGATGCCCATCCTGCTGTTCGCTGAAGAACTACATTGTTGTGCAGTTGCTGAGAGCATGGACACTAAAATAACCTTGAAGACCATTGGTAAGGAAGTTCCAGCGACGTGGAGATGGGCAACAGCAGGGGTGGGCACAGAGTCATGGTCAGACCAGGAGGCCCATTGTGTCTGTCAGACCCCAGGCCATGGCAGCCAGGCTGCCCTCATGTCCCAGACCTTCGTTTTTCATCGAGCACCTGTTGCTCTGCATTGTAGTGAGGAGGGGAGGTTTTGACAACTGGCACAGACTGAAGTATATGAGGAAAAACTTCTTTACTTTGAGGGTGCCAGAGCACTGGGACAGGCTGCCCAGAGAGGCTGTGGAGTTTCCTTCTCTGGAGACATTCAAAACCCGCCTGGACGCATTCCTGTGCGATCTGCTCCGGGTGAACCTGCTTTAGCAGGGGGGTTGGACTAGATGATCTCCAGAGGTGCCTTCCAACCCCAACCATTCCGTGTTTCTGTGACCTCTGGGCAGAAGAAATGGGGAATATAAATGTTCATCTCTCATTTCTGCAAGAAAACAGAATTGTTGCAGAGTACTCCTTTTCATTTGACATCTTCTGGTAAAGTAAAATGGTTCTGAAGCTCAGTGAGGGTTGTCTGCAGCAGCCAGCAAGCAATCACTAACACCACGAGAAGATTTTCTCTAGGCAACCAACCTGGACACCAGACATGCTCATGGGTGCATGGCAGCCCATCCTCTGGAAAGGTCAAATAATGTCATTGCCCTCCTATGGGAACCTCTGCAGTGCCTTCAGCTGCATCCTGCACACAGCAATCCCATCTGATGGGGTGAAATACTCAGGAAATGGAAATGCATATCTTCTTGGCATTGTGGTGATCACCTTTGTCTGAGAGGGAAAGGCAAAGGACGCCTTACCAACCTACCTTTTTGAATGGCAGGAGGAAGGATGAACACATACCTGCACTTAAAGATTACTTTTACCAGTAATATGATTACTCCCAGCAGGGGACAGTATGTGCTAAAATACAGAAATATGTGCCTAATTATACAGTTACACCCACACATCCACATCACCCTTTCTTTGCAATTTCCTTCTGAGGAGTCAAGCAGAGCTTGAACACAGCATGTTTGGTTGCTGGGTGCAAAGCTTTCCCACAGTCCTCGTCCTCAAAATCTGAGTTTTTATGTGTACAAAAGCAGCTTAAAACCTCAGCTGAACCCCACTATACACTGCAATTTTAAATGCAAACATTTTTTAAAAGTGTACCTTTTACTGCATCAGTAGGACATAGAATCATAGAATCATAGAATCATTTCAGTTGGAAGAGACTCTCAGGATCATCGAGTCCAACCGTAACCTGACTCCAGCACTAAACCATGTCCCTAAGAACCTCGTCTAAATGCCTTTTAAACACCTCCAGGGATGGTGACTCCACCACTTCCCTGGGCAGCCTGTTCCAATGCCTGACAACCCTTTCTATGAAGAATTTTTTCCTAATATCCAGTCTAAACCTCCCCTGGCACAACTTGAGATGCAGTGATTGCGTCAATCTTTGGGGCTAGTTGTGCCTATAAGACCTGAAATATCAAAGACAAAGCAGCACTAGTTTCATCAGTGAAGAATACACCCTTCATAGGTGGTTCCAGGAAAGAAGTGAACTGTAGAAGTAGCCTGAAAGAAGTAGGTGCTAGAATGTAACTAATACATCAGAGAAAAGAAACGTAAAGGCAAAAAAGAATGTATAACTAATGCAAAATATAAATAAGGGGCAAGATAAAATCATATTTATTTTATAGTCACTATTCCACTATGGAAATATTTATTATTAATTTGAGCAAAACTAAAGATGTTATTAAAATGGGAAGGTTATTTTTATATACTTTTATCACTTCAGTTATATCAATATACTATCTTCTAAGCATGCGTGCATGCTCCAGGATATACTTTGGATTTTTATTTAATCTGCATGTTCTGGAAAGTCAGATGTCATGCTCTCCAGGGCCTATTTGGATCATGCATGTTCCTGAATTAATGTGAAGCACAGATCCACTGAACATGTTGAAAATATTTAGTTGTCCAAAGCTACACAGCAAAGCTGCACACTGGTAAACTTATCAGGTTTAGATCCAAGACTGGATCGAAGACCAACTCAACTGTGAAAATGCAAAAATAAAATTTACTGACTATACAAAACTAGCATTATAAGTGTCATGAAAAGCGTAGTTAGTGAAACAGTCATGAGATAGATGGTGCTTTTCCTTATGGGTTAGACATAGGGCTTGCCGATGCTGCCTCTGGACAAATAAAGCTTCTACACCTCTTTGCTGGCCCAAGACTGCCAGATTGTGAAAGGGCAGTCAGGCTATTCCATTTTTCTTCCACTGGTAAACTAATATTCATAACTCCCACTTCATGAGTGAGAAAGTGGGCTACTGAATGTTAGCAGTATTTGGTTTATCTGGGCTTCTAAACCGAGATGGCTCTGCCTGAAAAAGTTCGGAGTCTACCAAAATGACAATTTCAAGGACATTGAATATAGATTGTCTACTTCACAGGTAAAGCAGCAAAAGCATTTTGACATTAGGCTCAAATGCCAACAACAGCAAGATTCAGATTTCAAATTTGTGATATGATTTATAGAGAGTGACAGATAGTATGAAACAGAATCCTCTCTAATGAAAACTAAAAATCAAGAGGCTTGCATATCCCAACCTGCAAGTTGAATCTCTCTCTCTCTCTGATCCAAGGTATGATCACATATTTTTCTATAGCTGAACAGAATAAGGGTGGTTGGGTCCTTGTGTCCACAAGAATGTAAAATTCAAGCTCGTGATCCTGCTAATACACATACACTTATAAAAAGAAAGATTAAAATGGTCTTGTGTACTTTGATAGTTGCTAAGCATGATACTCTCTTTGGATATGCAGTGGCTTGTTTGAAATGTGGTAGCTGACTCCATACGTGTGTTACTAGGTGTTTGCAAAGTAAAATGAATTTCCTTAAAACATATTTGCTCAAATCTCCATAAAAGGGTAATTCTGAGGAAGAAATGCCTTTGTCACCAGGAGAACATAGCAGGCATGTTCCTGGGGCATTGGCTGCTTGTATATTTTGGTTTCACTTGGAAGACGATGTGCCATGGAGACACTCTAGATCTAGATATAAGCCAGAGATCAAGGAAAAGGACAATCCCGTAAGGCTGCTCTGAACAAATGGAGCTAAAAATTGTTCAAGTGAACACATGGATTCAAACTTAGAAGTCCTATAAATGCTTAGTGGGGGAACTTTGCAAACCTATACCAGCCTGTCAGCCACTAAAGGTTCATCACCACAGTGAATTCTGTGATTGCTCCATAGGCAGTATTTCAGCTTTTTTTTTTTCACTGAAACCAGTATTTTTCAAAGAAATACAACAGATTCTTGTTGCCTAATTATACATTCAAAAGGTCTAAGTTGAATACAAACAAATCACAGCTTTTCAGTTGAACATAGTATTTCAACATGCAAATATATCTTGGCATTCTATAAAAGGTATAACCGCACTTTTCCCAACCACCATACATTTGTCATAAGTATCCTGATTTTATACAGCCAAAATCAGTGGTAACTTTTGCACAAAATGTGACGAGTGGTGGATCAAGCCCTGTGTACACTGACCTCATCCTACTGCCAACAAGACCTAGAGCCACTTTTGCTTTTTATATTTGAAAGGTGATAACCAAAATGAGGATTCCAGGAATGTCAATTTCACGTTCTACATTGAAGTTGTGTCAGCTGCAAAACTTTTTGAGGCCAAAGTACTGTAAAAGAGCACAGTAAATACAAGTTTCCTTTCTTCTTATCCCCACCACATGCACACAGTTGCTTGGATATGAAGCTCCAGCAAATAATCTGACAATACAAACATGAACTCTTTAAATGTTTAAAATATCCTGATTACAACAGTATTAAATGTGTGTCCCTTTACTTGGGAACTCCGGTCTTGACAGGGACTAAAATGACTCTAAACCTCATCTCTTTTTCAGACAGTATTTCCTAACTCCTGCTGTGTGGCATCTACCACTAATCTGACATGCCAGAACAGTGGCAGAACAAAGAGGAAACCATTGTAAATGTATTTATTTTCTAAATCTGCATAAGATGAGTATTTCAAGGATGCACTATTCAGTCTCTGACTGCAAAGTTTTGTTACCCCTAATCAGTCTTCAGTGTAGAATTTTATCAGTAAATGCAGAAAGAAATAGTAGCATTTCATAACTGCATCTGGAGGTAATGAAGTGTGGGTCTATATGAGGAAGCTACAACAAAATATGTCAGGGCATGGATATCAAGCGCAGTGACTGCTGTGCTCTAAGACTCTATATAGATGCTCTTCAACACTAAGACTTCAGGTTTTTTTTCCGATTTTACTTAATCCATTTTCACAGCGGACTCCTACAGAGGAATTAGTGTCCACATAGAGAACCATTTCTTAAAGGTATTCTGAGATATTTTCCAACCAGACAAGCACCAACTGTTAATATTTTTTTAAATATATATCTCCCCATAGTAATAAAATAACAAACCTGAGTACTTTTTCAGAGGAAATTAGAGTTCCTCAGAGACTAAATCACCCCCATCTGCTGTTTTGCAACCCATGTTGTATGGCAGCCTCTCCTACTTAGACATGCTAAAACAGTGCATGAACAAAGAGCAACCCTGGCACATGCATACATTTCCCAAATTTACATAAAATTAGAATTTCCAGAATGCATAATGTGCCAGCCGTCTCCAAGTATTGTTAGTCTGACTTGTCTTTGAACCAGGTTGGTACAGTATCGATTATATATGAAAAAGGCTGTTACTTTCCCTGTAGTACATGCTGTTTTGCAGAAAATGTCACTGAAATTTTAAAAACGTGCCAGACTGTTCGTATAAAGTGGCATGCAGAAAGCAGGCATATTCTATTTTTTTCACTTAGGAATGAATTTTTTGATCAAGTCTTTGGCGTTCCATGCCTAGAAAACGTGAAATGTAAGCAGCCAGCCATATTCCCTGAAGCAGGCAGCTGAGTTACCTGTTTCACTAATCAGAAAGACTCACGTGTTATCCATCAGGACGGGGATCAGCTGGTGAACCACGTCACTTCTAGTTGGGACTTTTCAGATACAAATATTATGATGCTACTGTGTTACTTAGTGTCAGAATTTTAGATTAATTTTCAATATCTAGAAATTTAATTCATAGTATGAGTTGCTCCAGGTCTGGCCTAATGAGTATTACTGGCATATCACATCTTTATTGCAGTTATTTTTAAGACAGATATGTGGGAAGATGGACTACACAGAGAAAGCATTTCCCTCCATTAGGAGTAGAGCAAGCCAGCCCAAACTGTATCCTGTCTGCTGAGGGTATAATGGGAGATTTATCATGAAAGGTTTATTTGTATTTCAAGCTTCAACGACATTAACAAAACACCATAGATTTTGGTAGAACTCACACTAAGAGGAAATGCAGTGAAAATTGTTTGAAATCATTAATTTTACTGATATTATTAGTAAAAGGAAAATTCTATTCAGAGAAAAATTGCCCCAGCATGTATTAAAAAGGTACTCTGACATTTTTTAGAAATTCTTAGAACAAAGAAACACGGAACATTGGTCGTGTTCAAAACCGTGTTTCCAAAAAGAATCTCAGTGTTTCTTGAATAATGTCTTGCTCTGAATTGTACCAAAGATGCTAATTCCATTTTGATGTTCCATTTTTATTCTATTAAACAGTGTGAGTTTTCATATTTTACTAGTTTCATTTAGCACATTTCATAGCACAAAAACGCCATGGAATGGAAACATAAAGAAAAAAAAATTAAGATTCCACTTTTTTGTTTGTAAGCATTCCCACCAAACCTATGGATGGAAATTAATTTCAGGTGCTAGGTGTTAATCAGAAGAAGGCTAGTAGAGTATCTCACAGCATGTTGTTATCTGTGAACTCAACATTTGTGTTCTTGATACTCAGCAGAGTTTGCGGACAGCTGGGAGATGTTTTCACAGCCTCCAACTCTTCCCAGGAATTTCTGTACATTTATCTTGTTTTTCGGTTCCAAAGTAATAATAGATCTACTTATTTAGTTAGTTTTGCTGATTGGAAAATATTTCTTAGTACATACAACATAGAAGTTTTTTTCAGTTTTGCCCATGTAATGATACTATAGATTCATACCCCGGTCTTACTGCCATAAATGTCTGTCTTTGAAGTTGAAGCCTTGATGCCGAAAAAGCTTGCACAGACATTATGCAGATATGTTGCTTTTGTCCTTACCAAATAACTTCTAAAATCAGCATACTTTCACTCTATTTATCTGTTAAACATGACAGGAGTGTGCGTTTTAGGGATTGTTGTTGTTGATTTGTTTTCTCACTTTTGCGTTAACAAGCTTTCATTTTAGTGAAAAGAACTCATATAGTCAAAGAAGTTGAAGTTCTGGGGAATTTTTTTTTTTTTTTTTAACTATTCCCAAGCTAGTTGGGGACAAAACTTTTTCTAAAGTTGCCCTGTGAATGAATAGGGTATGTAATGAGCAACCATTACACATTATTTCCTCACTCATGTGGAAACCCCCATAACTCACTAATGAAATCACCACTTGTGAGTCTTTCCTTGGAACTGGGTTAATCATCTTTTATGGTGAATTTTATGTCTCCTCTATTCATGTATATTACTATCTCATCTGTATATATTGTATTTATATTTTATGGTCCAGTTTCTCATTTTGTTGCATTATGACTAAATATTCTGAAGGCCTTTTGGATGCAGAAAATATGTCATGATAAAGATTCTATTAGCCTAATTAAGACAAAGATCCTTAAAGATTACTGACAAATAAAAACAATATTTTTATTTTTTTCACTTTTGCTTCCAAGTGTTTTAATCAGCTAATGTGAAGAAGCCTATCAAATAGAAAAAAAAATACACCTATTTTTATTTTCCTTTTCTAAAGTCCCCTAGAGACATAATGCAAACTCCAGCTTGGTTGATGTTTTCCAAAATGTTTCACTCTGTGACATGCCAACTATGCAAACTCTGCTGGAATAATACACTTTACAGTAGTAAACTGGTTTCAGGTTAGTAATTTTCTGTAGCATACAATTCTATTTTATTTTTGGTACTCCATTCTTCAGTAGGTACTTGTTACTGTAGGCAAGAAATTCAATAAGAGATACTTTCAGTATTTTTATACAGTCTAACGCAGCTCAATTTTCACGCAAAACCACCATAATAATGTAACATTATATCATGAACTTTAAGTGGTGTTTCTGCACAGAAGATAATAATCATGAGGGAACTGTGACTTATCCATTTCAAGTGATTTTATCTGTCTTTTGACCCATTGCTATTTCACAGGCAGAAAATGAGTACAAATATTGCACGTGAAACTGTACTTCTCCTTATCTTGGGAACACTGATATACTTTTCCACCATATCTGTATTAGTTGTACATAGTGCCATATTAGGTTTCCCTTACAGAGTGCCAAACTAAACACCTGAGTTGATAAAAAACTGGAATTACCTTCAAAGCCACACCCCACAAGTTGTATTTCCAATTTAAAGCAGATACTCGAAGTACATAGATGCCCGGGTGAAATGTTCCTGGGTACAGGTGAAACCTGTGTTACAGAATCCAAGACTCTTAAATACACCATGAGCACAGCATTACAAACGTACCTTTGGAGGCCTGCAAATTCTAACTCTGCTGTCTGAGTGGCCACAACAAGGAGCACTTAAAGCAGTTTCTAAGGGCACCGGCAGGTAAATAAAGGCAAATCCGCAGCAGCCAAAGATGAATCACAGAGAGCATTTTGGAAGGCCACAGAGACTCACCTGCCTGAAGAGGAAGCACCTACATTTACATAGTTGAAGGACTAAAGAGACATTAAATGGCGTTCTGCCTCACAGATACCCTGCCTAAAACTAGCAAACATGGGACCAAGACACACAGGCCATGCAGTCATACTTGAAGTCCTTTGGACCTATCAGGACATAAAAGATAAGGAACAACTTAATAAATTATGGGATTTATAAATAGTTTTGAGATATTGGTATCCATGATGATCTGATTTTTGCTGTGGATTGTCCATGTCCCAAATGCAGGAGACAGGCACGTGTGGGAGAGCATCACTTCCCAGCCCTGGCTCGTGGGTTCGGTAAGGTTTTGACTGCTTTCCATATGGCTCAGAGATGGAATGAACAAACTCAGCTGGCTCCACGGAGAATGAGCTTATGCAAACCTGCAAGGCCCTTTCAGAGCTGGAACCACTTGGAAACGCCACGGCAACACCCAGCTGATCCCCCTGGAATCAAGCTGGCTCCTGCCACATTTATTTACTCTGGCCACGTAGGACCTGAACTGATTCCATATTGCTCCAGTGACATTTCTCACACTCTATGGTACCCTCTACTTACCCTGCAAAGGACACTTTTCGTGTGAGCCCAGGACTATTAGGACACAGAAACCATCTCAGCACCAGCAATTTGCCCAGCCTGGCAAGTTTTTCTGAATGCAATACAGCTCCTTTTTAGCTCTGTGGGAACCAGGGAACGTCCAGAAACACGAACAAAAGCAGTAAGCCCAGGTGGACCCAACTCCTTTCTTGGACAGACAGCAGAGTGCCTGTAGGCTCTTCAGCTATTTTATCTGAGTTTTAAAGCAACATCAAGCACTGGCTGCCCATTATTTCAGATATGGAAAGCTGTTATTTCTCCGATATGCTTTTGTGTTGAATTAACACTACTGTGCTTTAAAAGGCTGGCAGGTGACTGAACTGCCCTGTAATGGCTTCAAAGAGAGACGAATTCAAGTGCAGAAATAGATTCTGGCTTGCCGAGGTGACTGCAGTGAATTGGTGCCAGAAGTATTGGCCTGAAGGAAAAGAATTTATGAGGTTCCACAAAATCAAAAGGACAGTTGAAGCCTGAGGTGCAAAGAAACGAGGCACCACAGTCGTATCTGAACCTGCATCTATGTGTGGTTTCCAAAGAAAATGCTGGGCTCTGTGAGTAGGGGGAGAACTGCAGAATCAGACATCAGACACCTCCTCAGCCAGCAGCCACCATCTGCCTGGAGCAGCAGTGCTGGATCATCGTTACCCTGTGATACTTTGTGACTGCAAAATAAGTCGGTTTGCAAAGAGCTGAAAGTATGAGTAGAATCCATGTAAAAGAAAAGAAATCACAGAATAACTCTCAGGATGTCAAAACCATCAAGGTGCCTGAGATCAGTTCCTCTCAACCACCACAAGTGACCCTTCGTTGCTATTTCATTCCACATGGGACTTCACCTTTAAAAGACCAGTGTTTTCTTGCTAAAATCAGAATACTGGGTTGTGTGGCTCTTCCTAGCTCTCCAGTCTGGGTGCAAATCTCCTCTTTTTTCTCAACTGGGACAAGAACTGAGTGCACAGCACCTGTCTTGGTCTCCTGTGTGGTAGGGAAGCTGGGCACCTCCTAGGGCACAGGTGAGTCATGTCCCAGATTGGGACAGTCAGCATCTGGAGACCCCAGGCATGTCATTGATGGTTGACTTTTAGACATGGATGGAGTCACTCTTTCCAAACACACTTGATTAAACCAGGTCATTGCTATTACTGTGTGTAAACATTTTTTAGTCTTACTCTACAATAAATGTTGGAAGGGTGGTTGTAATATCGACTTGAAATAAGAAATCATCATCCTGAAAAGACTGAGGAAGACTGGCCTAGAACACAAAGAGGTTATTAAGGCCTTTGAAAAATATACCACCTGAGTTCGAGTCAATAACCAGTGAGGTAATTAATAAAGAGCAAGACTAACAATATATTTGTATTCTCTTTGTGTACAAAATGTAGCCGAATAGACATAAAATCCATCCTGCCATTGTTTTTCTCTTCCTGTGGTTGTGATGGAAAGGAGACGAATGGATTTAAGAGTGGTTTCCTATACAGTAGTAGTCTTGTACAGTATCCCATTAACATTACAGAATAGGATTGGTACTGCAATGAATTATCTAGACAAGAAGCTCTATACATCCTTCTCTATCACTCATGCAGGGTATGTGACTAGACTTTCATACAAATTCACCAACTTTTCACAGAAGTAAAATGTAAAACATGACTACTGTAAATTCTTTCTCTAGGAAAGCTAGAGTCCTCAAGGTTTTAAGAATACCCATTTTGAGGAAAGTAAAATGATTTCTGATTAAGGCATTTTATGCATTTGTTTTGAAATGTTTGGTTTATAATGTTGTATTCCAATAAATCTCTCACTTTATATTACATTGTTGAGATGCATGCTGAGACTTGATTTTAGAGCAAGCTGCTGCCAGCAAGGCAGAATGCCCTCTCCTCACAGCCCCAGCTGCATGCCTCCTTCCTCTCTTCATACCAGAGCATCCTTTTGTGTGGTCAGCTGGGTTCAGTTAGCAACTTCTTTATTTTTCTGGCATTCTAGGTGGACCCTGGTCTGAGTAACAACTTATGTCATGTCTAAGTAGATGGGTTCAAACCAAATCAAGTTTGCTTTATTCATATTCCAAGGTAAGTTATTAGCTCAGGCACATGTAGTTACCCTGTTTCCAAGCCAGAGTTATGTTCCAGCTCAGAGATACATACATATATATATATGTATATATATCTGCTTGTACATACCTTGAATGGTTCACTCCCAAGCTAGTTTTAAAGTTGTTTTAGAGTAACAAATGTTAACTCTAGGGGTTTTGCCAAAATAAACACAAAATCAAACAGAAGCAGACCTTGCTGATAGCCGGTCTGTACAGTACTGTTCAAACAGCTGGAGCTCCTGCAGGTCCCAGCACTGAAAGTCTTGGTGGGAAAGCATAAAGACATTGCAACAGGCATTGCAAGGTAAAGCATTTCAGTTACAGGGGACAAAAGAGTTGCAACAACTGCTTTGTGCCATGGTGTTTTAAGGCCCTTAGAGCCTCATGCAAGTGATTCCCTGTTTACTGAAAAGACAGCTGAAAGAAAATAAAAATTATACACTGAAAAAATACAGGGCTGCATAAGCAAAGCCATTCTGAGCTGTCTGACAGTTCTGAGCAGCTGTTCATTGAATTTGGACTCACGCATTGACAATTCCTTTGTTTATATTCCAAGTTTATTATTTAAAAAATATTGCCAAATGCCATTTATATTCAAATACACACTTTTTTGTCTGTGAAGTAACATGAATCTTTTGGAAAAAAAATACAGAGAAAAATCAGGACCTAGAGCAAGAAAGCTGCCAAGAAAAAAAGTGTTACAAGTGTCCAAACCATAGATTACAAGAGAACCAGTTCAATGAACGCTGAGTTTTCCCTGTACAAATATTTGCTTAATTTTCAATCAAGTTCTTTTCTATATTATTCCCGTTTTCTACAAACTGCATTTTGCATGCTTTAAAGGTGATTACACAGGAAAGAAAATCATATTTTAGAATCTCTGAGAGGCAGGATTAATGAGTGGCTTAACCTTAGTTTCTTTGAATGGGCATCTATTGATCCTCACAATAACATAAAGAAGTGAATGATGGAGAATTCACTTTGTCTAGCTCACTTCTCTGGTTTGGTGGACTCAAAAGGATTGAGGCTAATGGTAGCGAGACCGTGAAAGTAATATATGAGACCTAAGATGTCATTTGCCAGGCATTCTTTGTTTCCTCTTACAAACTTACCTTCGCAGTTTACAACTCTAGGTACACATAGGATATTTTAAAATGCAAAATTTTAATAAATTCACATAAGAAAATTATGTGCTCACTTTATTTTTTTTCACTAACTCAGCTTGACCGTGTTGGACATTTAAAATTCAATTTATGTTTTTTCCACCAAATCTAGTACATAAGCATCAGCAATAATGATTTGGAAGCCACACATCTGTAAAGTTTCAGCCGTTTTTTCTAATGTGACTATAACCATAGCATCTAGGTGGAGTACTGATAGCCTTGTTAAAGATTCATGCAGTGCCTGGGACACAGCTCTGTTCTGTAGCTACATCAGTGCTGCTGGGCTGGCAAATATAACGTTGTTTGTCTCCCTGTGGTGTGACTCACAGGCACATCTCACAGTAACAAATATTCTTTCATAGAATAAGTTTCTGAGCACTGCAGGATGCAACAATAATTTGTGAAATAAAAATAACAACAAATGAAAAATTAACATTTAAACAAACCATCTGTAAATCTCATTCTTATTTAGCTTGGTTTACTGTGGAACTAGTAGCAATTACAATATCTAAGATCAAACTGCTTTGAAAACACAGATGCAAACTTTCATTTATGCTGCTATATATTAGTGTAAAATGTAATAATTCAAGAATTTTGAAATCACTATTCACTACGTGATCTTATTTGTCCTAATTTTATACAAGTCAACCTCCTAACTCTTGGAAAGGATCTTGATTTACACAGGTGTGAGAACAGCAGTGGGCCCTTCTGTGCTAACACTGCAGGTGCAAATTCTGTGCTACGTCATGACCCACAGTGCCCTGTTGACTACAACGTGACTACATCATGTGTGAGACATCACAGCTAATATTTCCAAAAGCAACTCCTGTGCCCATCAAAGATGCCTGGCCCATATTCTATTTCAGCTGAGCACCCAAAATCACAAAGCACCTTCACAAATGTGCCAAATGTTATGCCTCTTTACTGACATTTCACTTGCAAGATCCGCTATCATTTTTTCCCACTGGCCAGCTTAAAGTCACGTCTTGACCTGGCAGCTTGCTGGAAGAGCTTGTGCTGCAGCGCGTCTAAGCCACCATGGGAGAAATGCAGATTCACTAAAGAAATACATCCATCCAAGCAAAATCTTCAGTTCCCGTTCTGCTTGTTTTTTCTCTGCTTCCTGTTGAGCAACTGCAAGGAAAGAGATGAGCAGTACAAACTATATTTAGTCCAAACTACATGTCCAATATGTCCAGAACTGATTTGAATCCCGAGAGGAAGATTCTGCTATATTCACAGAGTTCTGCTCTGCTCTGAGATGCTGCAAGTTCTCATTGCTAACAATGCATGTGAAGAACAAAGGAAATCCACACAGACCTTTCATGTGAGATATGCTAGGATATACACTTGAGGACATAAAGCTGGGCTTTGGTGAAGGAAGCCATAATAATAAAGACTTCAAACAGCACACTGAACCTCACCATGTCCCCATCTGCAGCCCGTGGAAGGCAGGGGCTGATGCCATGCTGCTGCTGGCAAATGTATTTCCCATCATGTGGGCCCACATTGCTCCAGCTGCGTGCAGGCTCTAGACTGAAGCGCCACCACCATCACCACCACACATGGCTGATCCTTCACACCTACTTCTGACCCTTAAGCAGCTGCTTTGGCCAGAGCTGGATGCAGCCGCATGCAGTGCCATGGGCTGTGTGCGAACAGGCAGCAGCATCACTGCCAAGAGCTCGTAGAACCCACTCTCAGATGGCCAGAGTTGTTCTGTAGGATCATGCACGTAGGGAAAGGCTGTCGTGGGCCATAGAGAGGTGGGTAAGGCACATATGGTGACTCAGTACTCAGTGCAGCAACCACACATGGGTCTTAACTTGTTATAACTTCATTTTTTCCCCATTTTATCCTCTGAGAAGTGAGACTCTGAGATCAGCTTTAGTTTGGGGCTGGCTCAGAATGGTCTGTCTCACACTTAGTGGAATCCTGTTTGAACTGGCGAAAGCTGTGGCCGCATAACAGTTAAGCTGGTAATAAACTACTAACTTAGAGTGGTTTTCCCAGTTAAAATAAAATCCACTCTTGCTTTACAGAAATAAGAATATCTTGCAACTTTACTTCCTAATTACAGCTTTAAATGCCAAATTCTTTCAAAAATCATTATAAGCCAGCTAAAGAGAGAAGTGAAAAACCGTTTTATCATAATTATACAACTACGAAGTTTTCTAATACAGAAGTATTTCAGAATTTCCATTTGTTTAAAGTGCCTTGTAGATTACTCCACAGTTTTTTAATTGCACAATCAAAATCAAACACCTGTTTGAAATTAGCATACATCCAAACAAGAAAAAAAGGCATGCATTTTTGACAGTGAGAATAATTAACCACTGGGAAAGACTATCAAAGGATATGATACATTCTCATTCACCCTCTTTAAATCACAAGCAGGTCTGTTTTTAAAAGACACTGTCTCTTATCCTGGGATGGTTTATTTGAAGTTCCATTACCTGTGCTATGCAAGAGATCATAATAATGATGGTCATTTTTTGCCAGAGAACATTTTGGCTGCTGGGACACTCACATAGCAAATCCCTGAGCTCTGGCTCCTGTCAGCTGCCATCAGCCTGCAATCCCTCTTTCCTGCAGATAAAACAGCCAGTAAGTTTGAAAGACATTTGTCCCCATTTGGTCTGCAACTCTCATGTTGCCCCTAGTACAGCCCTCTACCTGGCCTGGAAATCTCTTTGCTTGTTAGAATAAGAATAATATAGTATTTGCTCTGAAAATGTTTTATAAAAGAAAAAGTTATCCCACATATTTTATTAAGATGTAAGAGCCCAATTAAAAGGTGTTTTAGCCACCTTTCATTGATTTCACTACCCCAATACCTTTAAAAACACAGCTGTTTCTTCTTAGACTTAAATATTTGGACCTTGTTGCGCCAAGAGTTGTTCAAATACTGAATTAAATGCTGTCCCAGGCACAAATAGCTTACATACCTGCTGCAAAGCAGTGAGCCAAATTCCACTCCAGTGCAGAATTTTCCCTATTTCTACCCTGAGTATTCCGCCCCCCTCCTGCTCTGGCTGGGGCTGCAGACTAGACCTGCCTCTCGCCTCAATAACCAGAGGAACCAGGACCCCAGGGGATGTTCCTGCGCTCGCAAAAGGACAGAGCCAGTCACTTGAGGGTTCATCACCTAAATCCAGCCTACCTTAGTCCCATCCTCCAGGCATTGGATGAGTATAGATCCTAAGCAGAGGAGTTATTGCTGGTCTAAAGAGTACTTATAAGTCAGGTAGCACAAGGGGACAAGGGGACTGTGCTACAATGGCTTCTTTCTGCTTCCTCTCTATCCTCTCTTCTGCTTTCTTCTCATTCCACAGCTCAGTGGAGGCAACTGCAGCTCCTAGGCAGCAGGCAGGATCCTCAGAAACTCTCCTTGTTGTATCTGTAATTTTATTCGGTATTTTTAATTTCCACTCAGTGTCAAAGGATGAACATGTAGCTGTGGTCTCAAGTATCTTGTTATGCGAAAATATTCAGCCCAAAATACACAGTCTTCATAATACAGAGCAGAACTAATAATAGCAAGGACGTGTTGTTAACACGGTGCAAGGAAATAGATTATCACTGTAGCATGTAGCAAAGGCTGCAGCCAAAATTACCCCAAAAGTCATGCAGTATGATTTGTTAGACCTTCCAGTCACTCTCAGGCAACACAGAACTGCTCTACAGGTTGTGTCCTAGGCATGTAGTTTTTAAATAAGCATTTTTTGTCAGTGCTGTCCAATGCCCAGATTTTTACTGAAAGATTTTCCATTAATACTTTGAGAGGATTAATTCTAAGTATCACTGTGAAATCTTCATCAATTTCTTGAAATTGAAATTGTATCATTGCAAAGTGACACAATGAAACTTACAGTTTGTACATTTTTTAAATTTAGAAGACGTCAATAAGAGCAAATCCATGTAAAAAATTTGTCTTAAGTTCATGTATTCCAGATTGGAATTTGTAGAATAATTCACTTGGCATGACTTTAAGCCTCTTCGGCCACCTTCAGTTCCTCGGCACTTTCGCCATTACCCAGTCAATATATAAGCTATTTCTTCCTTTACTCCAAGCAGATGTGGGCTCATTGTGCCAAAATTTGCACCAACCAAAGACTGTTTTCACATCTCAGTAGTTCAGAGTAGTTCATCCGAGGGAGAGCTCACCAGTCACACTTGGCAGTATGCTTGACCATTTTTGCCCAGAAGAAGAGCAGCCCTGTGCTGACTCAGGGTATGAGCTGACCAAGCCCCTCCTGCCTGCAAGGAGTTATGTTATGTTTAGACATAACTACAGTCACAGCTCAGCTTCTGCAGGAGCCTTCATGCCAGGAGGGGGAATTATAGCATGATTAATAAACAGCTTTGCCTTTGATGCCAAATAGGAGGGAAAATATTGTGAACACAACAAGGTAGCTATTAGAAGGAGGATTGCAATTTTAATGTTGTGGTTAGAGGGGTTCTCCCTGAAATCTTCAGGATCTGTAATACTGGAAGAGTTTCTTTCCCTTTAGAGAAGAAGTCATTCAAAAGATATGGCAGGGTCAGGAGTCTGACTTCTCTGCTTTTGCAGTCACTTCTGTCTAGACTCGCCATGGCAGAGCTCTATCTGCTTGACTGTCAGCACCAGCCTATCTGGCATCCGTTCATTTTGGGCCATGATTTGCTTACCACTACTGTAATGGTAATTAATTAACTTATCCTATGGGGTTTATTCTCATATGAGTAAAGTATCTGCTGTATCTTTGCACAAATATGCCTTTGTGCTAAGCAGAAGTAAGAAAAGCCAAATGAAGTCTCCATAATGCCCAACTGAATGGAAGTGCTTGTGGAATATGGACATTTAAAAGGACACAAGTATTAAAGAACTGGGCACCTGAAAAGGAAGTTCTCTTAATTATAGCCATGATGCCAGACAGGGGGCAAAATATTGTCAAGACAGAAACAAGGTAGTTATTGAACGGGAACTGTAAGGTTTTATTGCTAATTTAACTAAGAGCAACATTAAATTCTATTGCAAAATGTTGTCTCTTCTCATGCACCAAGGCTGAATAATGCCAGCCTATATTCAATAAAGGTCTCAGGTGCTTACAACAAGAATTAGGTGGAGCTGAGTTATGTAAAGCCAAAGTCGTAATCCAGTGACTTTCCATTGTAAGCCAGGGTCCACAGTGTGCCCCAAGTTATGGTTTCCTCATCATCCTCATCAGGAAATGTGACATTATCCCTAGTGTCCCTTCCTCTCAGTGATGCCAGAGAAGGAAATACAGATGTGCAGAGGAGTGGTGGGGCAGCCCAGTCTTCCCCAGCCTCAAGTTCTGACGAGGAAGCTCTCTGGGGGTAAGACTTTCCAGAGTATTGTGATCTCTTCGTCATTGTGTATACTCGGCCATGGCTTCTACCTAATTCTGGATTTATTTAAGCTCACCAGGTGAAATTCTGTTCAAAAGAGAGGTGAGTCCACAGTCAGTAGGTTTCTGAGACGTCATTCTGAAACAACTCATTTTCCATTGTATTGGATAACAAGCACAGAAGCCTCACTCAGGGCTCTGGGTTGCACTCCCAGCTGGTGGGCACCTGAGCCCTCCCCTGGGTCAGGCCATGTGAACTGTGAAGAAAACTTGTCCACAACTGGCTTAAATATCTCACAGGACAAATAAACATCAAAATTGTGATGCCTAGTGCATAGCAAAAAATGTAGCTTTTTATTGACACAATAGAACATGGTTCAACACTTGTTTATTAAAAGTTCAATTAATGAGATTACAGTTGTCATTAATCTAATTTGTAATCAATGTTTATTGAATGTGTATGTCCTTGACTTTTGTAGAATTAAAAGGAAAGTACATGGTAAGTCATGCTATTGCCTTATGCAGTATCAGACAACACACTTTTGAAAAATCACAATGTTTGCTTCTCACTTGATATGTCTACGCTAAAAGATGATGTACAGCTGCAGGTGTATGTCTGTCCAGATCAGCTAGTCTAAAAGGTCGCAGCCACAGTTGCTAGTGTTGAGTTTCTTGAACTTTATGTCTTGCAATGTTTGATAATTACGAGATAATAACAGCTTATTTAAACATTTCCTTACGCCAAATTATATATCATGTAATGAATAAAACAGTGCATTGCTGTATGTGCAGTTCACCATAATCTTTTAGCATGAGATTGATGGCAAGTGTTTATGCTTCAGGACATAGGTGGCTTAAGTGATTAATAATGATCACATGAGCGAGTGTGTGTGAAACATGGAAGCAGAATCCCAGCAAAGCCACTGTGAGCATGTCCTGACCATGCCATCCAAATACTCTGCATTTACAGCAGCCTGCGAGGCTAACAGGGCAATTGCCTTTGTGCCCAGGAACAAAACCTTCATTAATTTGCTTTCTGTTACTGATTATTTTGTTATTACTAATATATAAGGGGGGAGATGAAAAAGCTTGTCTGGGATTGTGCTCTTTCCTGGAGTGCAGCATGTCTTAGCGAACAGCGATGTGTTGATCACAAGTTCAGCCTAACTCAGAAGAAGGTAATTTTCCAGTTTCTGAATCTCTTACCTACTGTGGAACAATGCAGACACGTGATTCCTTGCTTGCTTTGTCTCTCTCTTTTCCAGCTCTGTCTCTTCTTTTCTTCCCTTTGTTTTGTAAGTTTTATTAGTTATTCTACCATAATTCTACAAAAATACTGCATTATATGAAAGGATTAAACACTAAAATTACATCACAAAATCGTATAAAAGTTCTAGTTGGTACTTAAAAGGTCCTTTTATTAGGCAAATACTTTGCTATGGATAAACCAGTAGTTTATCAACCAGTATTTCTCTTTCACACATAATCTCTCATAAAAGCCTTACTTCTGTCCCTCATAATATGAAATAATGACGGGTACAAGTCAAATGCCCCTGTGACTGCTGCATTTCCCAGAGGTTTGCCTAATTCTGAGGATGGTCAAGACATTGCCTGGTGTATCTAAATGCCCCAAGCTATTCAACAGCCAAGATCATTCAAGGAAGTAATAAACCTACACAAGAGGTCTCCTACCCTTGTCATCTATCAGTCATGGATCTTGGCTCATCCATAGCACAGAGGGACAGATGGGCATGTAGTTTATATGAAGACATAAGGAGTTTCTGAGGAGCTTAATCAGAACTTTTCCCCAAACAGGTCACTGTAGTTGTATTTAAAGAGTTCAGGCTATTCCTAAGTATCCCTGATTGCCCTGAGAGTTGAAAGCATCCGTCCGTAATACAGGGGCCTTAATTAGTAAGCTGGCTCTTTCACTGTCTGTCACTTGGCAGTTCTCATTCCCGCTTCAAAGGCACCAAGATAGTATGGCAGTATGGAGCTGTCTTCTGTTCCCTGGAGAAGGCAGTGCCAGGAGCACAAGCAGTTGGCACACTCAGCCCCAGAAAGATCCCCTAGTGGAAAGGAGAGGAAATTTCCAAATAAATACAACCAATATAGTGGCTCATCTATGTCCTGTGATCTCCCTGCCATCACACATATGTGAGGCACGCTCATGTACTGTGGTCCCAGGAAATTTGAATGTCCTCCTGCAGGCACGTAGTCTAAAAAGAAATTAAAGAAGCTCCTACGTGGCTCTGAGCTATACTAGACACCACAGGGATGGTGGGAGCTTAACTATCTACATATAGTTTTATATTTCTGCACCAATAACTGCAGGCTGACATGTACTCTTGTTTTCTCTTGATGCACACGCCACTGGGGACTGACCTGCATTAATGGCCATAAGGCAGGCTCGTGGCTCCAACTGGAGGCTGTCTCTCCCTGGACGGGTATAGCATCCTGAGAAGGAGCCCATGTTTCTGGTCCTTGGAGCGATGCTCTAATCTTGAATCATTGAATATTAAGGTCAAGGGCAGGATATTCTCCACTATAATTCAATTAAGTGGTAATTGATAAGTTCCAAAAGAAGTTAGCATATACTTTAATTTTTACTACTTTATGTAGCTAATACCATATTTGTGTTATCTGTCCAATCTACTCAGAACTTATTAAACTTTCACTTCTCTAGAGAAGGCTGTTCAGAAACTTTCTAGTTAACCATTTTTTTAATTATTTCTCCATTTACCCTTGAAATCTAGTTCTCACCTTTCCACCCACTTGTCCTAGTGCCACCCACACACATATGCACGCACATACCTCATGTGTACCACCAAGTCATACATATCTCACTCGTTAAATGATTCAGCTCACCTAGTTCATGTCTGCTCAGAATGCAGAAATTATCAATTCCCTTTCAACCTACCCACACTGTTTCATAAATACTATCCTCACTTGGGCATAAGTAGTTTTGGTCAAATAATCTCCACTGATACCCAAAGAAGACCCAAGCTCTGCATTACCACCTCGACTCTGAAGTGCAACTCCGAACCTCAGAAGCATCAAGACATCTTAGATCAGTCCCATCATTATCCATGTACCTCTATGGTCTCCTTTGCAGACAGTGCTCTCAGAACAGCTGCAAGTCTTCTAAAGCTCCGCTGAGATTCACAAAAGGACATAGTTGTCTGAGGTGAGACTGTGCTGGAATTTAAGCACCTTTCTAGGTCTAAGACAGAAATCCACAAATTCCACCTGTCTTTAGACATTTACACATTTTGCCAATCCGGTTCCTTGGCCCAGCCTATGTAACTAAGCAGAGCAATCCTGATGGTGCTTGATCAGTAGGTGCCTGACCTAAAAGTACAGTTACAAGATCAAGTTCTTCAAAAAGCACAATGGGCTTAGCCATGGGAGATGTTACCCCTTTTCTTATGATACCTTAATGGCTAGAACAATTCTCCAGTCCTGGTTCATGAGGCATTGGTGTAGGCCTGGAAGAGTGACTTTATAGACTAAGCTGACCTCACTGAGAAGACATGAAGGTCTTGACATCAGTTTCGTATTTTATCTAACTAGAATTTCACATAAAGTGGACAAGTTGTTCTTGGAACAGGGACTTTATCCAAATATCCCCTCTTAGATTAATGTCCCAATCTATGCTTTAAGGGGTTAAACTTGGCTTTTCTCCAGTGTTAAAATGCTGGGATTGTCTTCTGCAAAGTGCTCTGTTTCTGAAAGCAGCGGCTTAGGTACCCCAGTGCACAAGAGAGCTGCAGAATATGAAACCTGATCTGACAAAAACGTGTCCCTGCAACCCAGCATTAAGTGTTTAATCCCTGTGACGGGGGAAGGGTATAGAACCCAACTCTGCCATTGGGGTTTCCTATTAGAAAACTTTGGCAGATCCCTATTCAACACATTGTCTCTTTTGATTCTCATTCACAGGTCAGATGACTAGAGTGTTTAAGTGTTTTATTCAGAGGTGCAGATACCACTAAGCACCTGAAATTTAGTACAGTGACTCCAAACGTTACCGTATTATCCTGCCTTTAGGGATCTAGTTCATACTCTGTCATCCTAATTTTTCATTTCCAATGTTAAATAGACCTTTAAAGCCTGTAGCCTGTTTCTGTAGCCTATCTACTGTCGAGACAAAAGTCACTAATGGATAAGAAGCAACAAGAAGTTGACAACAACAAATATTTGAGGCATTAATGATATGGCTTGTTGTCACTATCTCCTAGCAAGGTATCTGGGTACAGAACTTCCTTCCACTCCTATCCTTGTTGCCTCATATTTATATTTTATTAAATTCAACAGATTACAGATGCCACAATATGAAAATTGTCTCTTGACAATTGTTGAAAGAGACACATGTCTCATGGTATGGGATGTGTATACCTCATATAACTGTAGTAATGCAAGCAAACCTACTATATTCATTTTCATCTCTGTATTATATCAGAGTTGAGCCTTTCATGACCGCGGGTCTGCCACATAGGATTGTACCTTCTTTCTGTCGCATAGCCTAAAGAAATAACTAGAAACTACTAGAAATGAAAGTATTAGCTAGAAATACGCTATTGAGGCCTAGTAGGCAAGCTAAATATGAATCATTGCAAAAAGGCAACACATCACTTATTCCCTTTTACTTGTTAGTAAAAGGCGAATATTTTGCCAATGTTTTAAAGGTGTTGTTTTCATACTATAAACAGAAGTAAGAGGATTTTAAAAAGATAGCTTATCAAATGATAAACAAAAAAGATAAAATTATTTGCTTTGTTGTTTTAAGTACATAAATACTTAAAAGTTCGGGCACCTGTGTTCACAGATCAGTCTAGAGTCCTATTTTGCAATCATAAGGTATGATATGCTGGCTAAATAACTTAAATATAGAACATAAAATCCCATTCCATATCTGAGAAATGCTAACAGTATTCCACTTGTATGTAGATGAAATATACTTATTCTAATATCCAAATATTTACCCTAAATTCCGACTCTGAATGACCGCACATGTTAAAATGACAGACCCAGATGTTTAACCTGTTGGACACAGGAATACAGCTGTTTGAAGGTAGATTTCTATAGAGAATCAAGTAACTTAGCTAAATTTTAGTTGATATTTAGCAACAGGTTTAAATATATTATGACACACACTAAAAGCCCGCTAATTTTTAATGAATGTCTGTATTAATAGATCCTCTCTATTTATCCTCTGCATTCTTTTTGCAGGTCATATTGACTCTCCTGGGCCCTCTGTAATATTTTTCTGCCATTCTCGAGAGGCTGATTCAATCCAATGACTTTCTTTCACCCATAGTCCTGGGCCCATCAATTACCCCGACCCCTTTTCTTGCTATCCAGTCAGCTCAGCTGGATCTTTAAAAACCAGCCAAATATTTTGTCTTGAAATAAATAAGAGAAACCACTTCCAACTTGCACATTGCGTACAGAAGACCACCATACAAAGGTTCTCATATCTCCAGGATGTCGTGACTCACACATAAAACAAGAAAACAACAAAAGATTCCTCAAAGCGCACATTTCCTGGAGTCCCCAAGATTCAATTAAGAATGCAACCAGGCTTTCCCACTTCTGTGATGGCTGAACTGCTAAGCTCTGCTTGCAATAAGGCCTGCGTCCAAGATATTTAAAGTTATTTAGTTATCTATCTCAGACGCTTAAGCATTTGGACTATGTCTGATTTAGATTTCTCTGAAAAACAGAAATTACATGTCTCTTTTAGGACCAAAGTTCTGGCAGAAGTAAACTCCCCTGGGATATGAGCTGCAAATAAAAGTATCTACCCTCAAATGGAAAGCACAGTAGCTATTATTTTGAGCAGAGAAGCATTTTCAGCTTAATTCAGCTGAGAAAGAAGGAACCCACCTACACACAGAGGTCCTTCAGAACCCTGGGGATCAGAATGCTCCTGACAACAGTAGCCTAATGATTAAACTACATCCTGCTGGATGGAAGAGCCAGGTTTGGTAAAGCTGAAGATATTCAAACATGGGTTTGAATCTTGTGGCTTAGCAGATAGAACATTTATCTAAGAGGACAGGAAGCTGGTTTTTGGTCCTTGCTCTGAATTTTGTGAATTTTGCTTTAATAAGGTAAATTAGATTGAAGAAGGTTTTGAACTGAAAACTGTATCTAAAGATTCTTCTTACTGGCATGGTGGTTTTAACTATTAGACTAAAATGTGTCTCATGTGCTTGTTCTCTCTGGCCCCAGGAGTTTGGTACCTGACCGCATGTTGACAATTTCAGTAGGACATATGCAGGGTGCTGTCTTCACCTTTTTAGCTCTCCAACTGAGGACCTTGATCCTGTCAGAATATATCAGACACTACTCAAGAGCTCACACTGTACTGGGAAGCAAAGCAATATGTGACATCTCTGTCCCAGTGAAGCTGAAATGTTGAACCACTTAGACCAGGGACTTGTCACACTCTAGAGAGTGAACCAGCAACAGTAAGTCATGCTTTTTTTGAAAAGTGCCTATAAGCATCAAGAAAAGGCTAGGTTCTTTTAGCATTTGTGGTCTTCAGGTAAAGAAGGGTTTGCGATCATTATTTTGGACTTACACAGATTCGACATCGATCCTGCTTTAAGCCTAAGCCTAAGCTTTTTATTGGATCTAGCTCCTAATGCCTATTGAATTAATTTCTTTATCTCAATTAACATTTAGCTCCTATACACCTTTGAACATCCAAACCAGTATCACAGCCTTCTGTGTCACTCCTGAATGTCTCTAGCCCAACACTATCTCTCATTCATGGATTGCTGTCAAAAGTTGTCAGGGTATCCAGCCATCAGCATGCACACTGGCAATAGAACACCCACACATTTGCTCCCTCTGCTGAATGCACCGCTCCCACTGTGCTCCAAAGTTTTGTCCCCCTGGAGAACATAAATGCCAAGATACCTCCTGTATCAGAGTCCCCTAACATCCTGAAACATGTAAATAAATTTTAGAACTACTGTAAAATATTTATTTCAGAGCTAAGCAAAGAACTAAAAAACTTCACTATTATGTAGCTTCAGCTATATGTTGGAACTGAAACTTTCACAGTTAATGTGGTATTTCACAGTGGCAGTGAAACAAATATAGCTTAAAACAACACTTTTTCCTTCTTAAATTCTAGGATGTCAGTAACATTATGTAGCCTTGGTGTTTCTTTTAACAGACTACCTACGATGGCATTTGTGACCATCACCCAGAAAATTGCTGAAGTGCAATATAATCTGTCTATTTTTTTCTTTCTGGACAAACTTTGCGCGTGACCCAGCTTGGGAGACCCACGATGATGGAGCACCAGAGCCTCCCGTGTGCCTGCCCTGTGGGACTCTTGTGTGGGATCATCCTGGGCTCTCCTGTGGGCAGATCCCAGGCTTTCCTGCTTCACTCAAACCACACAAAGCAGCCTCACTGAATGCCAGGGCTGTTCCCTGTATTTTCTCTTGGTGTTTGATTAGCGTCAGGTAGCAAGCCACAGAAAAATGCAGTAAACCTAATTCAGACATGCTCAACACAGTCATGGCACTCCTTTGTAAAATTTATTTAATGCTTTGTAGATATGCTTAAGCAACACGATGAAAAAATGTAATTCAAAGGCTTTGTCTGTAATAACAATCCAGTGAAATTCTCAGTCATGTTACACAGTCCTCATTTACAAAAACCAAAAACATTTGTGCATGTGAATGAATGGTAAGAGGCCTGTGGCTGTGGCCTTCAATTTCTTCAGGGTAGAAACAGCGTATCTATTCTGCTATGCAGTTACATCCTGAAAGTTACACGATGTTACCGAAGTCAAAGCCTTACATTTTTCAAACAGGGGTACAGCTGGAGCTCTAAGTCAAAACAATGGAATAAAAATTTGGAAAAAAAATGTGAACCTATCAACAGATGTCATACTTCTTAGAACGCTGGCTAATTACACAAGCAGATTATCAACTGCAATGTCAATACTAAAATACTGAGTTAGTTTTTATACCGTTCCTTGTGTTATGTATGACACAAAACCTTAGAAAAAAAATCCCAGAAAAATATGAAGCTTTACTGCAATAGAAATTAATGCAAGAAAATGGTGGTTTTAAGTACTAAAGAGATATGAAGCATTGCTTCTTCGTATCCTGCTAAGGAGCAACAGCTGTACTTGATTTTAAGTTGACGTGCTTCAGAACTCATATTCATATAGGTATTTAATGATCCAAACATAATGGTCCTGTATAGTATAATTACTTACATGAAGACTCAACTTCATATGTAATCTTTTAAAAAGATGCTTCAGTGGAACACTCGCTTTGGTTCTAAAAATGAATAAGCTCTTTAACGGTGAAAATGCTTTGGAGGGGTTGGAGACTATTGACCATGGATCTTGAGCACAGTTGACAATCAGTGTTATTCCTTCTTGACAGATTCCTGGTTTCTTCCTCCTTCGGAGTATAGCCAATACAAGGAAAACAGGTAGAGTGCAAGACAAACCATCAAATCATAGTGGTAGAGTGTTGCAGCAAATGAAAGAAAGAAGAAGAAATAAAATATTTTGCAAGCAATATGTTTTAAACCTGGAAGCTCACTAGGTAACTTAAGTGCTTCACTCTTCTGGTTAGAAACATCTGCAGAATCAGAAATGTGCTGGCTTTCCTTCTGTGAGTCATCAAGCCAGTTTAGCGTTTTCCGCTCAGTTAGTAAATGGTCAGATTGAGAGCTTCTCCCTCCAACTTCTTCAGTAGGCTTACTAATTGAAACCTCTAGCCTTGATGACTGCTCTTGTTTGAACTCTGCTTGATGGAAACTTTGACCTATATTCCTTCCTCCTCCTTCTCTAGAAATCACTATGTCTGAAGCTTCAGGAGAGACGTTTTTATTAATAGATGTCATTTCATTCGGTACACCTAAATTGTACCCTGACTCAGCAGCAACCTTGTCAATGACTTTGAATTCAAAGTGTCTATACAGATGCTCCCTATCTCCTGCCACGGTGTCTCCTTCAGAAGATGCCACTGAAGAGCTTTTATAATGGTAACTTGGCACAGCATTTGTACCAGAAGATGGCATTTTTGTTTCAGCTTCAGCACGTGAATAGGAAAGTGTACCAACATGGCTTTCTTCTCTACAGAGCACTTCTGCTTCCTCACTATATAGATGCTTCTGGATACTTGGGGGATATTTAGATACTTCTGAATATAAACCTTGCTGCAAATCTGCTTTCTTTTCTGTAGTAGAAGCCTTTACTGCTTCTCCTCCAGGTAGAATATTGCTGATGTCTGGTTGTGCTTTGGCACGTCTTTCCCTGCTATTGCATACAGACATAGTTTCTCCTTGCAGTGTCTCATGTACACGTGCATTATAAATACCTAAAACTGATTCCTTTTCAAATTCGGTGTCATATAATACACCCACTGTGTTGAGTTGACAAAGAGCATAATGTGAACCATCATTTCTCCCTTCATGTGTATCAAATGCTGTTTCCTTTTCCTCTGTGGGCCTGTCACTTAGTGCAGTCTCTTGAGGTAGCTTAGCAATTACTGCTTTTTCACTGGCAGACATTTTTTCTGGAGCACTTTCTGATGTTGTTTTAATTATATAAGCTGTACCTGCCTCTGCTTCCTCTGTGATACCCTTCTCAGAGACAGAAGACTTTTCCTTTGTGGAAGACAAACCCCAAGCCTCTGTGCTCCCCCTCACTCCCCACCGAACCTCACTACCCCATTCGTGCCACCTCTGCTCTGCGGGGTTTGTTTCCCTTTCCTTTCCTATCAGTCTTCCTTCATTTGTGTTGTCTGACTTTCCTCTGTCTTTTAACCTTGTGAATCCTCTGTGTTCCCAAGTGTCTTCAGCTCCCCTTTCATCCCACGGAGAGGATGACGGGGGGTCTGCCTGTGCGGGCCAGGGTGCCTGTTTGTTGTCTTCGGCTGACAGAGGTGTTCCATTCGATGCTTTGGCAGCGTGTTTTCTCTGTGACTTGAAAGGCTTGGGTGCTTCCTCCTCGCCGATTAGTGCTAAGTCTGCTACTTCAATGACTTTCTTCTCCTTACCTGCATCAGTGTTACAGTTCTTTGCTGACACTTCACCAACTCCTTTTTTTTGTGTATATTGGCTTTTTACAGAATCTATTGAGGCATCACCATGTGCAAAAGCGTCGGCATATAAATCTCCTCTTAAATGTACCCGAACTTTGCTTTCAATCATCTTGATTTTTCCTTCATTTTTGTCAGTGTCTGACAACAATGAATCCAGAGTTTGGTGAGACATTTGTGGCGCTTGGTGCACTGGAGCTGGATTAGCATTGCCATCCAGCGTCCCTGCTACATGTGCATTTAATTGCATGGATTCATCATGCTCTGGAGAAATGGTTTCTGGTCTCATTTCACAGGCCCCTTTCAAGGCATCAGCAGCATCCTCACTGATGAATAACCTCTCCATCATCTTACTTCCCGAGGCACTATCCGTTTTACCTTTTGAAATATCTGTGTGGCTCTCTCCTTGTCGGCTTGAGACAGTAGTCATAATATCGATAGCCTCATTCTGTTTTGTCCCAGGAAAATATTTTGCTGATAAAAGGCTTTCACTGGTACCAGTACGATCCAACGACTGCTCACCGCTGTTTACCAAGCCAGCAGCTACTTCCTTCCCTGGTGACTGAGTATCATAATCTCTTAGGGAATACTTAACTTTATCTTTTAATTCTCCTCCTGTCTCTCGTGAAATGTTTTCGGATGACGAACTGATGGGCACAGGGTGTCTCAGTAAGTCACTGCTGCTTTCTATACAGGTTAGCTTTTTCTCCAATCTTTCAGTTTCACTTGGAAAATTAACTGGTTCTGTTGTGTATAAATTCCTTTCATCTCTGGAAGAGGTACCTCTAGCTCCTGTGAAGTGCTGATTTAGCTGAAACAATAGAATAGAAAAGAATGATCAAAAAGCACTTTGCAAAAATATGCCAAATTAGGGAGGCAGGATTTCGTTATGGAAAGTCTTGTTTTCAGTAGCAAAGCTTTTATGGAAACGTGTTCCAAACCATTTGCAAAATTTGCATTGTATGTATTTTTTAACATAGGTAATGAGCTTTATGGTGGTGCTGAAAGGAGCAGGAAATAAAATAGCATTCAGAACCCTCTCTCTTTATTCATGAGTTCAGTAAGCTGCTAGTGCATTTTATACAAATTAAATCTGAAGAGAATATTCCCTTAAAGGGAGGCTAATTCATTCTCTACACATTCAGTTCTAGGTTTGGAGAGAGGGAGGCGAGTGGGGGAGGATTGGCACTTAAATTAGGGCATTGATACAGTACATCAAAGCCTGGTAATGTACAGTATTGTCCAGTAAAACAAAGACACATTTCACACTGACAAATACTGTAAGGATTATCTGTGCTTCATTTCTCCCAGGGACCATTTTACAGGCTTCAAACCAGGCTGTTTTTTAGACAATCTGGTAAGACACGAGTTGGAAATGAGATTAACGAAGTAAAAGGCCAGAAACTAATCACTCTCCCTCCTAGCTCCCAAATATGATATTGTATTATTCAGCTATGCCTGCTTGTCATTGCACTCTCTTCTCACTTTAGCACAGTCACACTGATAGCACTGGCTGATCAATTAGAGGCTAGCTTCTTGGGCACCCCTTTATGCGTTTGCACTTGCTGTAGATACCCCATTACAGTTTCTCTTATTAATATGTTCACTGCAAAGCCTCTGCAAACTATTAATAGTAAAACGTCACTCAAAGAAAAGTGAGGGAACTAATGTCTCTGCAAATTCTGTTTTAATGACCCTCTGCCAACCAGTGCTCAAGTGTATTTGAGTTCTTCGGTGATGCCAACTGTCAGGATTTAACAGCGAGATGCCTGTGTTTTTTTCCCCTCCTCATAACTGACATTTGCATGATCTCAATAATTATATGCAAATCTTGCGATTTCCCCTTCTTCTCACATAAGGCTCATGTTACTTGTCAACTGCACAGCTGTCTTGTGAGCCAATGCCTGTGCATTTCAAAGATTTGGTTGTATTTCCATCTATTATAAGCCTTCATTGTTTAATTCATTAAAGGGCGCATAGTGCAAATTAACATCTAAATTATAGCTCCCTCTTCATTTATTGTACGGACAATCCTGGCAATTGATAAACAAATGGTTATATTTGATTCTGCTTTTTTGTAAAAGGGTGGACTAAGAACAACAAGGAATTTTAGAGATCTTCCTTTTTATGTTTCACCATTAAAAAAAAAAAAGGAGACATTGACTTTTAGGCAGTGAAAGGTCCCACAATAGGCAACAATTTTCAACTTTTTTCAAGTAAAAGACAAGAAAAAAATGTATTCAAATTAGAGGAATTTATTCTCTACCAATAAGAAAAAAAAAAAAAAAAGAACGGTTCTCATCTTCCTCTCCTGTCTGATTCAGCATT
This sequence comes from Caloenas nicobarica, assembly GCF_036013445.1. Taxonomy (NCBI): domain Eukaryota; kingdom Metazoa; phylum Chordata; class Aves; order Columbiformes; family Columbidae; genus Caloenas; species Caloenas nicobarica. The sequence goes on along the minus strand of NC_088245.1, from coordinate 29,038,034 downwards.
CACATTTTCACAGGTGATAGCTATTATAATCTATGATTACGAATTTATGCACCCAAATGATATGAGCTGAGAACAGACACTGAGAATAATAGACTGCTGTACGTGTCTCATTTATTGCCATTTTTTCTTCCATACTGAAAAATGCAAGCCAAACCTCACACACACATGCACATGCACAAATCCAAATAGACTGAATGTTCATTGAGTGTGAAATTTATTATAACAAATTTAATGTCAAATACTGATATAGAATAATCTGCTAATAGAAATATAAATATATTTATTTTGCTCATATAGCATGTTACATAGTTATGCTTTGAAAACCCCAAAAGCAAACAGTACTATAAATATAAGACATTTACTAAATATCAAGCGTTTATGGAAGAATATTCCTATCCTAGATACTAGGAGGAGAGATTTTTTTGAAATGCTACTCTTCTAATTCCTTCCAACTGTCACTTAGAGCCTCTGGTAAAGGAGTAAAAGGGAGAAGTAATTAATTTAAGACTAGAAAAAGTTGCTGCACTATAGTGAAATCAGAGCACCTTCTATTGTTGAATCAGTTAGAGATTCAATGAAAGTACAGACCAAGGCTTTACATTTGTAAATTAGTACATCAGTCAGCTCTGTTAAAAGGGAGCATTTCACCAGCTTTGAAGCGTAAATGGATTCGTATCATTTAATACTGTAGATATAATTGTATAACACTTACCAGCAACTCTAATTCTTTTTCATCATCTTCGTGATCATCCTGGTTGTATTCTGCATTTTTATCTTTTATATTTTCATTAGCTGGTTTGGTGTCTTTGTCTTCTGCTTGTGAATAAACAATCTCTGGGATGTTTGCATCTGAAGAGTTAACAAAAACATACTCGAATCATTTACATGAGGTTGTTTTTCACACTTTTTTTTTTAATTAACATGTGCAATAAGGAAGAACTAATTAAACTGGGTGTTGTACCTGAAGTCCTTGAATTATTCCATGTGTCATTGTCAGATGTTGCCAATATTTCTTCTTTGCTGTTAAACAAAAAGAAACTTCCTGTGTTATTCTGCAAAAAAAATACTGTTCTAATTCCTCTTAGACTTGGCTATAAAGACGACTAGTTAATTACACAACATTTTGAACACTGTTTGATATTCTGAAAAGAACAGCTTTATAAAAGGTAGCTTTTTTGAGTGACCTGATATTAAGTCTTGGTCAAAGAGAGAATTGGCCAAGAAAATGGAAATGTGTTGACCTTCAGATTACATTGCAAAGCTGATGGGTTTTCCCAGGCCTTTTCTGAGAAAGCAGCACAAAGGTGATTAGATGGGTCAGTGACAGGAGAGCGTAACTTTGGGGTCAGGCAAGGGTCTGGAAGGATATATTTGTTGAAGAGACTGGGTCTCTTTCTTGCTTATATTTTTGAAATATTTGTATGTATACAGAGATTGCTGGAAAAATATGTATTTGTTACCTGAAATAAATCAAAATATTCTCCTTGTGTATATACAGTATAAATCCTGTTGCTAAACTGTGCCTGGCCAGCAGGAATGAATTCTGCTTCCCTGCAGCTGGTGTAATTTTTACTGTTGCTTTGCTGGCTGTGAAAACAAAGGCCAGGTCCAACACGACAAACACCTACAGAGAGATGCTGAGTGCCTACAGTCCTCATCAATATCAATGCAAAGTGATAGCAGTTTGAATCGCTAGCTTATAGGGATGTAACCTTTAGGTGAAAAGGAAAAAAAAATGTAAAAAGAATGTCACTTATGTAAAATGTAAATTATTATATCACTCCTAATGACTTCTCTATGAGGAGCAATTTTTTTTTCTGTAGGTCTTAATCTATGCATTTTTCAACCAGCCATCCACCTCTGTTACTCAAAATTGCTTTCTAATTTTCAAATATTAGTCTTTTCCCTTTCTATTTTATCCTAGTGTCTTTCCTTTGAATTGATATAACATTAACTCTGCCACCTAAATGCTTAATTCAGAAGGAGGATGCTAAATTTATACTCTGTTAAAAGAACCTAGACATCGACTGTCACCAACTTTTTAAAATCCAGCCTTTATAGGGAATGCCAGACTAAAGAATACAGAAGATCCTGTCAGTCTAGCATCTGATCTCTGACCACCACCAGATACTTTGGGGGAAGATGTAAACTTCTTGTAGGAAAATACTTGGAGCAATTTGCACTACCCTATTAAATTTCCTCTTGGCCTTTTGTTGTTAGAAGCTGTCCTTGAAGCACAAGACTTAACACCCTCTCAACGGCTCTTTTTCACCATTAATTGCAATAATGCTGAATATTCTTGCTATCCATATGAATGTCATGTCACACTTGTATTCTGGTACATGCATAAGCCTCCACACGTTTCTCACTCTCCTACTCACACCAAGATTTACTCTCCCCTGTCAGCAGTTGCTATAAACTGCATTTCGTCCTGAAAAGGCAGGCAGAGCCAGGTCCCTATTTTCAGTAGATCTGTGGGATTTTTAAGGTAAACCATTAATGCTTATTACTTATACACCATTGTCCTTTTTTCTTTTTTTTTTTTTAACTGTTCAAATGCTCGCCTTAGTGTTATATCTTGTTCAAAATTTTATTCTGCCCTTTTGCATCTTTTTTCACTCACCTGCTTCCATAAGCCTAGACACTGTGTAGGTTGGGAATTAACCATGAGGCAGATGCATTAAAGCATTTAGGTGCTAATAGGATGTCTGCAAAACTGCCAAATCAGGAGCCAAGGCACATATAACACATGAGCTGAGTCAGTCACCCCAAAATAATGATGCCAAAACCACATGGGCACAGCAGAGAACCTTCTATTGCTACTCAGTGGGGGGAAAAAATATATGTCTCAAAGCTTTTCTTTGAAGGTAGCTGCCTACCTGCAGTGTTCAGCCATGTGGATGCAACTTTTGGGAAGCAGGGATAGCATCCTTTGCTGCTAGAAGAGGCCCACATCTGCTTCTTAAAGGAATGGAGTTCGACACGTATTTTTCTTTCAAGAAGCATTCCCAGAAGAAGGGGATAGATGTTGATGCTCACGTGTATCATAATAGTCTACTGGTAGCAAGAGCTCACATCCAAGATGAGTGGCACTTTCAGGTTCTATCCAGCCCTGATGTGATTAAAAACACCACTGCACACACATTCAAAAATTACCCAAATTACTAGGATGCAGACCATCTGGGGAGAAACTGGAGGGCAGATATGCCTACTGCTCTTGAGGTTGGATGTACAAGCAGGATCCTCATTCTTTAGCTTACTCTCCATTCCTCAGAGAAAATATAAACTGGATTCTCTCCCCTCCTCCCTGTGTTCCCTATCTAGTCGTTATTTTTGGTTTTGATTAACAACTTTTCAGTGTAAAACATAGGCCCATTCTTTTAATAAGAGTGCTAAGGAGCACTTATTTTCTGAACTTTCAAATGAACAGGTATAAAGCTGCTTCAAGTTGGATGCTTATGGGTTGTACCAGGATGGTGTTTACCTTATCTAGCCTTATTTGTCTAAACACCTGTGCTCAGGCAGTCGTGTGCATCATCCCTATCATCAGTGGTGAGAGATTAACGCTTCCAAAGGGAGATTCATTCCCTCTGTCATGGACATCACGAGAAAGATGGAGTGACATATCCTTCGAAGGAGCTTCTCTGCCTCTGGAAGAGATTGACCATAAAGGGAACCTACAGTGACTGCCTTAGGCTGGAACCATGTTTTAGATAACTGAAACTGGCTGAGTGAATCTAGCTTTTTAACTCTAAATTCGAACTGGAACCTAGATATTGAGTTTTAATGGCTGGGGGCGTAACACAGAGTGCACAGCCTGAGCCCCTCAGTTTTATTTTTGTTGTGATCAGAGTTGAATTTCTCCTTAACTCTTGTTCTAGCAGCATCTGGAGCCCTGGTCCTCAAGTCTTTTTTCACAACCGCAACACAGGTGATAAATAGCAATGATAATACAGCCTGACAGCCTGGGCCCATGCTATAGGGCTTGTAACTTGACTACTTGAATGTTGCACTGAATTTTATAAAGATCGCTGGTTTATAGCCCCGTATTTGCACAGGCGTGTCCTGCAAATACCTGGGTACAATGAAAGTCAGTGTAACAGTTATTTTTCTTATTTTTCTTCTACATCAGAAATATCTGTCCTCATATAATTATTCTAGTGGGAAATCTAAAATTAACCTAAATTGAGGATATTGATACTGCAGTCTTTGCAAATCACAAGGACCATAAACCAGTAGTAATTTAACAGCACTACTGCAATCTAAGAAGTGGCATGAAAGTGCTGAGACTGTGGGAGCCTACAACTACAGAACAATCTCAAACATATATATATGCTCTAAAGACTTAAATACTCCCCAAAAGCCAATAAAAATTAGCCCTTTCATCAAACAGTAGCAATTAGGTGGGAGAAAAACTCTACTATCAAAACAGATCATCATTCGATCACTGCTTTTCCACAGTGTGCTTTCCCCTTGTGGTCCATGGAAAGCATTTGTCTAGTTAGCACATTTTTTGACTGACAGTGTTTTCTCCACATTTTTTCAGGAAAACTTGTAGCTCACTATCAGCATTCCATTGTAAGATTTTTAATTATAATATTAATTCAGGTTTTGTTTCCAAAATCAATTATTTCACTGTGTTGTGGGAGTGGTCTAAATGCACCTACATCATGTAGTAAGAGACACAAGATTTGTGTTCACTTCAAAAATGGTTTGGTTTTTTTTTCATTTTTTAGTGAGCTGGGTATTCTAACATCATAAGCTATAAAAATTAATTATATTAGCTGGCACAATTTCCCTCCAATGTAAGTACCTGTATACCTGCAGAAGTTCAATTGCCTTTTCTCCTTCATATGAATGGGGTACATTTTCACAAAGAGCAACAGGAACTTAAGAATTTCTACCAGCTTCAAAAAAATACTTAAGCACATATGATTAATTCTTGACGGAACTACGATTCACTTGGACTGAGTGATAAAAAGAAAGCAGGAATCAAAAGAGGTTATCACAATAATTTTGCATGTAGAAAAAAACAAATGGGAAGTTCAGGGACTAGTTAGTATGACTAAGAGGACTAAAAAGTTGATGGACATTATACGAAGAAGTTCAGAAATCCCAAAGTTATGTGGAATTTGCATTCCAAACAGAGAAATATTGTTAAATTTGAACGCTAAAGATGTGAGGAGTAAATAGAGAATGTCTAAGTGACGAGAAAAAAGATTATTTGGCCAATAAACAATATTGCTTTGGCTTCAGAAAGGGTTGGGTTATAGTAAGACATACAAAGGATTTGGATTGCATCTTTTTAAGTTAAACAGGAGGCTTTTTTAGAAGTGAGGTTTGATCAAGATTTCAGATAACATACTAATAACCCCACAATGAAAAGGCGTCTAAACTTTCCTACCACAGTGTTAGTAGTGGGGGCAGAATCTTTAAGGAGTAGAGATCTTACAGGGTATCACTCACAGGAGAAGAGATTTAGAAAATGATACTATTTTATCCAGTCTGGAAGCAGAACTTGGTGTTTAAATACACTCCAGTTAAGACAAGCAGATAATCTCCAACTCAATATACTGAGAGACTAATCTTTGTTATTTGAATCTGTCAAATTGGTGCTGATACTACTGCAACAGTATCAGAAGAGTATGAGAAGTAGTAGCTATATTTAGGAAAAAGAAGAGAAGTAGTGTCAGGGCAATTACGAGCCCAGGTGCCTTCAAAAAGTTTTCACAACAGATTTAGAACAAAACTTAAATGAGAGAATAAATACAGATAAATGGAAAATGGCATAAAAATGCCAATCTCATCTGATAATATCTTTGGTAAGATTACTATATTTCCCTTGTCTCAAAATCAGTTATCTATTCTATCTGGACTCCACTAAAGCATTTGTTGTGCAGCCACAAGGGAAATGTATTAATTAAACTGGAGAAGAGGGAGATGAGTACAAGAGCTGGGCGGTGGGAGAGGGGCTCAGTGCCAAGTGGGGCGGCCCCATGAGCTGTGCTGTGTGGAGCTGGCAGACATCACCAAGGAATTGGAGAGGACCGGTCATGTAATCAGGCTTAGTCAGTCATGTTATTACAGACCAAGGCACAAAAAGTCAAAGTTAAATTAAATCCGTAGCAGATAGGATGCTGGGAGACACCACAAATGCAGAAGAGGATTGAAAGAAATGGGTGGCCTGGAGGATCAGAATAATAGATAAGGGATGAAATTCAAAATTGTAAAGTGCCAGGTTATACATTTAGGGACTAGAAAGAGTTTCTGACACAAAACGGAGGCTCAGAAATTGGAAGAAACAGATGAACAAGAAAAATCTGAGTTTGTTTTTGGCAGAAAATGTTTCCAAGGCACCAGTGTGAGCTGGCTGTGGCAACAAGGCAAAGAGAGTTTTGCAGTGAAATGATGGAAAAGGTATTCTCAGTAAAGAAAGATTTCCAGGAAATATTCATGTCGCAGCACCAGACACTGGTAAGAACTCCTCTGGAACATTTGTATATGCTGTTTGAGAAAGATTAATTCAAACTAGAACAGGTGCAGAAGAGGGCTACAAGACTGATGGGATGAAAATCTACATTGACCAAGGAGACAAATGGAGTATTTCTATTTACAGCCTAGCAAAATAAAGTTGAGAGGAGAAATAAATGTTTTTTATTAATATAGCAAAGGGGTAAATACTGAGAAGGCAGAAGAGAGATTAAGCAGCAAGACTTTGTTAATATATTAATAGAAAAAGTTAAAAAAAATGATGTGGAAACTTAAATGAAGATCTGTAAACATTAGAAAAGTATGTCCTGCAATCTTTCAGTGCAAGTACCAGGCACTTGAAATTGAGAAGGTCTTGGTATGGAAACATGGATATATTTTTGTGAACAGGATTATGCAACACATTTCCCAAGGGATAAGACTTCATGGTCCCATAGTCCAAGTCCAGCCCTATTTCAAATGTTCCTATGTAGCTATATGCCCTGAGAGTTATGCTTTCAGGAGGGCACATTTCACAATGAACAGCAGGTGCTTTGGTCTGGTCTGAAACAGGCTTGGGACTATAGCCAGGAGCTACTAATCTCTTCATAATGGGTGAGGTTGTTATAGCTTGTCGTGATTTCAATTCACACACCAATATTTGGCAGAAGTTGTGTCTGTATATTTGTATAACCTGCAGCACTGTTCACTTTGTTCTGTGTTATATCCACTTATGCTAGATCTCAATACCTAAATCACAAGATATTTATTTTACAGAATGTGGGAAAAGGCTAAAATTGTTGGAGTACAGAGTATGGAAAGATGAAAATGTACCTGTAAAACTCTTTAAATTAATGCAACCTGAAAAATTTTATACTAACTCGTATTTAAAAGAAAATGTGGGAATATATAATTTAGTCTGAAATTTAAAGAGGTATGGAGACCTTAAAGTATTTGAGGAATATACTTCTCAAATATTTAGTTAAAAACATGTGAGAGGGGAAAAAGTTTACAATACGATTTTATTTAAAAATCCAGACAGGCTTAGGCTCTCGCAGAATCTTTCATGCTTTTGGTTTTTACTTCAAGGTGGATTCAAATATCAAAACAATCCTCTTCTGCCCTGTAATTGATGCTAAAATGCCCTCATGAAAGGAGCTGGCAAGATTGAAGTTGCTAACTGAATAATAATTCTATTTTAATTTCAGTTCAGATTTCTAAACATAAGAGGAGCCTAATACAGCAGCAACCTTCAATGCAACTCGTGCTTTTGGATCTAATGCAAAAAATAGCCAGCCCTGCTGAAGAATGATGCAACTGGGATGTAAACATAAAAAAATCCTTGAAAAGAAGTATTTAAATGGGTCAGCAACATTTTAGTGAGAAGCAGAAGAGCAAAAAGTAAATTAGTGCAGGTAAGTGCTCAGGTTTGAGATGTCACTGGAGCCAAACAGGCATCCTGCACAGAACTGTGACCCCACAGAGCTGGGGAGAGGAGGAACACGTGGGGAGGGAAGGGCTGGCACTTTGGTTTGGTTATTTTTGCATCATTAGCAGCAGATGTCATGTCAAAAGGAAGCAGAGAAGGAAATACCTGCATTTATTTAAAAAAAAAAAGCAACAACAAACATTATTTTAAAAATCTTATGTGCACATTGGAAGCAGAAAGCCTGTAAAAGGTTTGGAGGAGTTGAGTTAAAAGGACATTGGTGAAAAACTAAATAAAGGATTTTTTCACATGTAATTCTGAGCCTCAGTAACATTGTATGCAAGGTCATTCAAAACCCACAAACATGCAACAGAAAAAAATTTCTAAGGTAGAAGGAATTTTGGAAAGCAGTAGGAAAGACTGCTTATGTGTAAAGTTCTAAACAGAGTGTTAAAGTTCTATTAAATTGTTTGTACAACTCAGTAGAGTAAGAATTCAATCCAATTTTTTTTACAAACATAGCCTCCCATAAGAGTTGGCTTACTGGAAAACAACATTTTAAAAGTTGTTCTATTTATACTGGTCTTAAAATAGCAGTGAGACAGGGGAGAAAATATTAGCAAAACCAATTCACGGAGAGAAGAAAATGCAAGAAGTGAAAAAAACCTCGTACTATACAAAAAAAATTAAAAACATAAGCTTGATTCTGGTCTCACTATCATTGTGAGATTACCACTGAAGATACAACTTCCCACACTCTGGGATCTAGATCCAAATTGTGTCCTGACCTCTCTGTTGCTGTTTGACAACTTATGAAAGGGGTTCAGGAGCCGCCAAGGATCCTGATGTGGATCTCCAAGGTGCAGATTTTGACTTCTCTTGTGATGGTGTCTCCATAGTTAATTCTAAGTTCTCTCTCTCACTGAATATATGAACTAAATATTTAACGAGTAAAGGTAAACTCATTCTTTGACTCCATAAGGCTCAGTCCAAAACTCACTATGAGGGCAAGTCTCCTACTGATTTAAATAGATACTCGTGTCACCAACTGTTGAAGTTATAGTCTTATAATACAATCACTACGCAATTTCTTATCACATGTGATTCTTAGTCTTAAGACCTGGTGCTGCCAGAGGATTCACAGCCTAGCTCAAGAACGGGAGGTACAACCTTGGCTTGAAGCCACCTTTGTGCTTCCTGGGTGCTCACCTCACGGTGGCACAAGCCAGGGTCCATGAGGTGGTGTGGAGATGACAAGGAGGCTGAGGATTGCCTGCCCGTGCACTGGTGTAAGAGGACATATACCTTATTTCTCCTCTGGAGAATTTCTGCCACAAGAGACTGTGCCTGTTGGAGATGTGTCAAACAGCCTCTCCACTCAGCAATGCTTGACCTCTTATTTCTGGGTGCTTGAAAACTGAGAAGCCACAAAATGGCTGCAGCAGAACCACATGCGGTGGGACATCTTTACACGCAACCACCTATGTGTTGTGGCGAGAAGCCATTAAGTGCATGCTCAGCTTCCCAGGAGCAGACCGGTACCATGCCCAGGGGCTCCAGTGCCCAGTGGTGTCCAGCGGTGCTGCCCACACTGAAGTCAGCCACGCTTGTGGGCAGCAGGATCTGGCCTTGCCCAGAGGTCTACCTGCAAGTTGTACCTACCCAGGCTTTGAGCCTCCTGTGGCTTAAGAAGAGAATATGCCTTGATAAAGATAAGGAGCAAAATCACAGTTAGGACAGGAACTGGTGCTTATTTCTGATTTGCTTACCTGCATATTTTGTCCAAATGAAGGCAGAATATTATTTTTATGAATGGTATGCTCTCATTTGGAATTGACACTAATGAATGCAAGGCCCTTTCCCTCTCTTGTTTGTACCATCAAATTAATTAGCTCTGTTGCGACATCAGTATTTTTCTCAAGCAGCTCAAGGCTTGAGCATTTTTATTTCTTTTTCTAAAGGGCATCTTCAGTGCCCTTTATCCACTGTAAGAATCATGCATCACTTGTATTTTTCACAACTAATGCTGTTTATTATAAAAACTGATTGTGATGTGAAGATTGTTATACTGTGTGGCAAATTGCCCAAACAATTACTGTAAATGCATGAGCCATAAACTGTACTGCCAAGGACACTGGTAGGTTAGCTCCTATAAAAGAAACAATTAGAGTCTGAGGTGAAAATAATAGAGATGAGATGACAGTTATTGAAAAGGCAGAACATCCAGTTTAATGTTGTAAATATAGGTTTGTGGATTACACTGATGGTTTTAAAGTGTTCATGGCTTATTGAATGGAATAGAATATTACATACTTTAGAATGAGGCCAAAATTATTATTCCTTTTTAATTGTGATGTCTGATGCATTTGTGAGCAGTTGTTGAGAACATCCTCACATTATACTGATTCTAGTTCTAAATGTTCATCCTGCTCCAAGGGGTTTTTTTTATTATTATTATTTTACTTTTTTTAGCATTTTGTTGTTCAGTGTCTGTTCTGAACAAAGTATTTTCTCTTGAGGAACTTAGAGTGCTTAGAGGGTTACAGCAATAATTATTTCAGTTTCAGCCTACACACTTCACTGCTTTAAATCATCATTAGAAGTTTCATCCCTCAGCAACTCCTGCTGAGACAGTCTTAAACTCCTAGAAACCATTAGATAAGAATAGCTTATCTTCATAACAATTTGTATATAAAGGTATTGATAAGAATTTGCTAGCAATTAAGGAAATACATTTTTTCTTAGAAATCATCTAAATACAGAGTAAGGTTTTTCATGATTGCTAAAGAATTTCAATCATTCAAACCAGATTTGCAGCATATGAAGATTAGGGTGCACAAAAAAAGGCAGCCACCCTACAAAGAGACATGTTGCAATAGACTATGGTAGATATGAAGAAAATACAGGAAAACCGACATTACTACATGAGAAATTAAGTGGTCCTCTGCTCTTTTAAGATAGGACATAGGGATAAAACTCAAGTAAATATAATTTAAATATTAGACCTTAGGGAGAGCACTAAACATCTGGACACAAAATTATTACTGATCAAGAAGGCAGATGTGCTGGGCACATAAAGTCAGAACCGGGGAGCATTTCCCCAGGTTTGGAGGAGAGGACAGAGTGAGCAGCAGAGCAAAGGTGGCAACAAGCAAAAGGCATTTGGTGTCAACGCTGCAGCATGTGTGAGCTGTGAAGTACCATATCCATTAGCAGAGAGGGGCAAAAAAAGGAAAAAAGCAGTAAAGTGGCTCTGAAAGAAAGTTGCGAAGAAACTAAGTACTCGGCTGCACCACCTTTCAGGGAAATGCTCTAAGTCAATTCCAGGCTTTTTCATACTGTTAAGAGCAGCTGATCTTAATGCTAGGTAGGGGCATCATAGCTGTGCTGGAAGCTGACGGTGCTGGGCTGAAGTTGAGGAAGGTGCTGGGGAGCAGTGCTGGGGAGATGGCTGGGCTGTGGGCCTGGGCAGGTGGCTGTGTCCATGGGCTAAAATAACTGCTTTCTATGAAAACTCAAGGTAAAGTCCTGGGAACTAGACTTTAGGTACAGCAGAAACCAACTCAGCTGCACAAATTACAGACAGACCAAGGCTGCAAAGAGCAGTGTGAGCATGGTGTGGAGCACTGCGTCCGTGCTGGCAAAAAAGCAGAGGACGACTGAAGTTCAGCGAGCACCATTCCTCAGTTCTGAGCTCCTAACACGCACATATGGACTTCTACTTGCCAGATGGCTTTATCTGAAAATATGAGCCATTCCTACCTAAGAGAATTTCGGCTTCAAATGATCCCACCTTATGGAGATGTCACGTTACATGTGCCTGAACCACGACATTGCTATTACATGTCATCTGTGGCAGTATCATTGTTTTCTGTTTATATGTTTAATTTTTTCAGGGAGTATTTAAAACATAAAAGCACAACAGAAAAATAATTTAATTTAAACAAGCCAGAAACCAATAATTTAAATCACATTGTTAGATTCCAAACAGACCATGCAGGAAAATATTCAGAAATTAAAGCAAAAGCTGCAAAGAAAATCAACAGCCATAAATGAATAGCTGTGTGAACATTTAGTAGAAATCACTAAATAATGTTTTAAAATATTATGCCATTACAAGTGATCCTATTAGAATGAAAATGTACATCAAATCAGAGCCCTTATTACAAATCTAGGCAAGACTGATTTTCTTATATGACCTTCAACTACCAACGGTGTTAGAGAAGGTTCAATCCGGTTCTTAGTAAATAAGTGCCACCAAACAAACAGGGCTGACACTAATTAGCTCCCTTGTTGACAGTCAGGACACAGAGGGTGGAGGCAGGGAGATGGAGTGACCCACTCATCATTAGAGCAGTGGGTGAGGATATTCACATGCTGCCGTGGCAATTGAGGCCTGCACTGCAGCTGCCATTTTGAAGCCATGCTGTGAATAGAAGACTGCATTATCAGGAGAGTCAGTCTAGCAGCCTTCACAAGTATTTTGCATTCAAATAGAGCCACGACAAACCTCTAGTTAAATGCCTGAAATCTGAGGAAGGGAATATTAATCTGTGGTATTTCCCACCTTGAGGAAATTCCCCTTAATTTGGGGCATCTCATCTAAGTAAAGGAGCTGACACCAGAAAAGGAGGAAAAGTTGTCCTGCAAAAGGACAATAAAGGACTGTCAGGAGCTTCTGAACAAGGAGGAATTGGAAAGGCAGTTTGGAAAGTGAAATGGAAAAAGATGCTCAGAATAAGCAGTATATAGTATGATGATTAATAGTATCAAGGGGGACAATTGATCAAGAGAGAAGCTGTAAGGGAATTTGAGTGTTTTTTTCTGAAAAGATAATTCCCAGTAGGATTGAGGCAATGTTTGTAATAAACCTATTTTTATTAAGATTATTGGATTGGCGCTATCCAGGGGATTATATTTTCCAATTACTAATATTTTCATTTTTCAGTCTTAGTTTATGATTGAAGCAGGGACATAGGTGGCACAGAACAAAATGCATTGGCCTGGTTTGGGATGAGAATAATCATAGCCTCAAAGCAAACAGAGTCCCAAGAAATTAGTCTTTATTTTCTAGCTCATTAAAAAAGACCTTGAATTTTAATGGCAAAACATTCGTACAATTTTTTTTTTTAATATAGATGTATATCTGTCCATTTGAAGACTTTAGTGCAACACAGTCTGAACTAGGAGCTGAACACCAATTTGGTGTCAGGCTCAAACATTTAATATAGCCCTATCTATCCCCAGATCTCATGAGTATAGGTATGAGGACTGAAAAAAACCCCATGTGTTATAAGTCTGTTACACCTCAAATTAAGCTACAGCAACTATGAACAGAAATATTGCAACTTTTTTCAGGTCCTTTTATAACTCTGCCATGATTGTTGTACCTTATTACATTATCCACATAACAATGCTGAAAAGAAACCAGTTTAGAAGTCTTGTTACACAACTGTTTTATACATGGATTGATCAGAAAATTGCTTAAGTCCTTCAACAGAATGGGCTAACTACTTCAGAAACAGAGACTTTCTTTAGGAAAGATTCCCCTGGACAGGGATAGAAGATCTATTGACAGCTCCATTGCACATTAGTAAAGCAGGACCTCACTATTGGGGGACCTATCTTCAGGGCAAATCGGTTGAAAAAGAGGAAAAGCTGAACCAGGAGTCATATTTCCTGAGGGCTAGGCTTGGCCTAAGGTCAGAAGATATGCTTCCGAAGTTGCTATTTTGTCTGGAAGGGGCATGATCTAATATCAAAACAGTGTTGTAGAAAGGAGTTGGGGGCAGAGCCCCTCTGTTCTTCTCTTGCTTCTTTCTCCCTCTGTTTTAAAAGATCGAAGGAGAGAAAAGCAAGTACCATCCACAGGTCTTGTACTTCTCTCAAGATGGTGTCTGTTTTGGATACATCTGAGACTAAAAAGACCTTAGCTTATGTGGCACCTGGTCTTTCCCTGGATCTCACGTGGAAAAAGTAGAGAAGGAGCAGTCCCCTACTGGCATGTCAGAAGAGATTCATTTCCTAGAGGCTGACTGCAATATGCTGAGGCATGTAGGCAAGAAGCTGACAGATGCCTTAGAGAGACTGTAGATAGATAAATGGCAGTCAGGTGAGACTAAGACACAGATACCACCCTTGAGGAGGAGAACAAAATGGGTGACCACAGGAAGCCTTAGCCAGTCATTCTTGAGAGAGGATAGCTATGATCTAAATCTTGGAAAGCAATTGTAAATTCAACAAGTACCTCAAGAGGATAAAATTCCCAGGTGTTATCATGACAAGAGGAGACTTTTATAACCTTTTATTTCACATACTGTCTTACTACCGCACAACAAGAAGGCAGCTGTGTGATAAGTATCAATATTTCTATCAAGAAGAGACCTGGAATATAACCTAGGAGAAACTGGTGCAGATTTACTAGGGTAGCTGGAGAGAAAGAAACACTGACAAACTCCCTGAGCCTCTACCATAATATGAAGTGATCCAGGCTTGGACATCTTATGTTTATCGTCCAGCAGCCATAAACATTATTGCAGGGACAATAATTATCCATCAAAGTAAAACATAGGTGCAAATCCATTTGGTGTACCTATGTGCAAGGAAAGAAAGATCTGCTAGCTCCACCTAGTTCATATTCAATTGCATAGCTCAGTGCTCTTCAGTGCTCTTTCAGACGCTATTAGTAACCAGCAGTAATAAATCTCTGGGTTTAGTGTCAGAGTATCAGCTGGTTCCACAGATCAGGAGGAGAGTGGAGACACAGTCAGAAAACCAAGCCCCCCATTATGCTTTGGCATATCAAGTAATATTTTCTTGTGTGTCACTGAAGGCCTAGGGATCAAATAGCCACTTCTACCATGCTCCCCTGGTGTTCAAAAGGTCTTATCTCTTCCTTTGCCCTAAAGCAGTGACTGCATTTGACTTGCAAAGTATTTGTTTGGACCATTTTTTGTACTTTTTGTAACTAGAAGATAATCCATATTTTGTGTTAAAAATACGGTGGGCAATTTGTTCTCTGGACTTACACCGGAGCTGAATCAATTGCTTCAATTTCAGAGCTGCAGTGCTGTGACTGGATCATGGCTTAAAGTTCATAATCAGAATAAACAGCTCAAATGACACTGGTAGTGAATGCATTGATTAAATATGACTCCAGTGCTCTCAGTTAATGTTTCACTGACTTTAAACCTCTTTTTAAGACTAACATTTAGCCAAGTCAAGGTTAATGTAATGGAACTTTTTTTTATTCCAACTGAACATTTATGAACTGTGATACCTGAATAGTGGACAGGAGACAGCATATTGAAATGGTCATTACCAGCCTGGTTCGATTTGCAAAACAGATATCTTCCTAAACAAAAGAGTCGTTGAACAATGGAATACAGGACTTCATTTAGCAATAAATTTCTATGTGCCTGAAGGTCATTAATCAGTGATCAGAAAGAGCATAGAAATAATCTCCAGTCCTGTAAATATTAACAGCCAAGGACAGTTTTACACATGCAGAGTTCTACAAAGTTCAGTGAGACTCCTGATATTCGTTAAATTATTTATTGTGCCTATTGCAGGATCAAGCCAGTTGCTGAATTATAGATCTCTAAGAGTCAGTTGTAAAAATGTTACAGTATTGGCATATATTTTTAAAAGTTGATAAAATTGTAGCAACTGCAAAAAAAAATCTTACAAGTATAAAGCAAATCAGTGCATGTATAATTACAAATACCTATATGATTGAGAGATGACACTCAGATTACAAAGTATCAGCTTTATATGGTTTTATGCAAACAAGTGAAAAAGCTTTACAGCAATCAATATTTCCCATACATTAGAGCACAAATTTCTGTTCTGTAACATTGGCAAGAGCAGTTCTAAGGTGGATCATGGAAGTGAATGAGAAAACACTGATATTGATAAGATCCAGAGTAGATACTATGCTGAGATTGCCAGTAAAGCGACATTTTCATATGTTGTTACCTAAAAGTTTAGAGACTTCTTTTGTGTTTCCAGTGCAACAAATAGATGGCACATGGGTAGCACAGTTCACAACCACCAAATGCAAAAATGAGAAAGTTTTTCAGTCTTCAGGTACTCTCCAATTAGGAGACCACAAGCATGGTTAACAGGTGTCTATTTGCTCTGTGCATACCATCCTCATCAGTAACTTCCACCTGTTTCTTCAGCATTTCTGTGATAACATTCAAAGCTTTGTGCCACTGACTTAGACATCTATCTTCAGGGTCTTTAATACATTTCAAGGTTCAAATAGTAAGCATAGCCAGGTTTTTTTTAAATATTACAATTACACATAGAAAAAAGAACATTGAGCATAGTTCCTGGCCAAGTAGGATTGTTCCCTGTAGAGCATTTTTAAAGTTAGCTTATTTTAAATTACTTTGGAGAGTAAGGCTGCAGCAATTTCCTTAAAAGATAATTCTAGAGTCACTATTAAGAAACATTCCTAATAGCCTCAGTTCCACAGCTTGCTTGTATCCTGCTTGTCTGAATAATGTATTTTAGATCACCTTAAATAATTATCCTGTGTCCCCAATAATCATGGTCCTCAAGTACCTTATTTTGGTGCCAGCGCTACCTCCTTGTACAATTGACAAAGACTGGCAATAATCAGGATGCAAGCGAAGGGCTGGGAATACTAAGTCAGCTTGAACAGCAGAGCAATGCTGCTTTTAGCTGGCTCCCTGTGAATGGATAGCTTCTCTAGCAGCTGCTCTCCTGGTAAAAACAGTGACTGCAGTCACTTCCTAATAATAGTCGTAAACTTTAGTCAAATCCCATATCTGTATGCTGATCAAGGTGTAACTTGTGACTTGAGATGTCAGAAACAACCTTGAGATTAAATAGCAGTACACAAAGAAGATGTGTGTTTTAACACCTTTTCTGCTCTCCTTTTTCCTTTTCTATTATGATGTGCAACAATCAAAAGAACAAGGATTAAAAGGGAACATAATTTAAATGCTGTATTTTAAATGGACCAGCTGGGAATTACACAGTTGTTCCTCATAGCAAAGTGTATGTGAAGCTATTTCCAAACACCTTCCTCAAAAGTCTTTGATTTTCTTAATCGCATCATGGGTTTGTGGGAAAGGCCGAGAGGAGCTGATGCAGAACTGCATTTCTTGGGGCAACCTAGGCACTGGTCTGCCATCTGCACAGGTGAAAACAACCAAGCACAGTGCAGTCCTGCCAGGATGGATCTTCAGCAACTTACTTCCTTTGCCTTCCATCAGAAAGGTGATGAGACAGCAGCTGAAGACAGGAGAGTACTCATGCGCAGAAGAAATTTTCTCACTGGCAATTGCTTTAAGACCATTCAATATTTATGCCGCTGAAGCTGGCATCAGCGGCCCACAGACCCGAGGTTTTTAACCTCTTCCTTCACATCATGCATTGTACATAGAGCAGCTCTTGTATGAGACATCACCCTAGCTTGTGTTCTCTTCTAAAGTGGCATCGTGGAGGGAAGTGAATTGATGCACTGCCATTCAAAGAAAGGTAGAGTCTGGCAATGATGAAAAAAAGCATAGGACCAACATCAGTTCATCACTTGTGGGCTCAGAGAGGTAAGAGGCCGATAACTCTAACAGTTATGATAAAAATACTAGCTTCCCACTTCCTTGTCAGAGGTCAGGAGTCCAAATACACGTTTTACCCTTTTGTAAAACAATTCTCATGCTTATCAGCCATTTTCCTTCTGCTCTTGCTTCCGCTGCTCTCTTGAGAGATGGCAAACCAGGACCGAGCACAGAAATGGGGCGCAGCCTCACCAGTGGCAGGGGAAATGTTTTGCAGGTCGTTATCACTGCGTCATGCAGCATGATCTATAGGAGTTTGCCTCATGCAACACCCCACCAGTCCCTGTCTGATCAGACCGATGCAGGAGCCTGGGGTCCACAACAAAATCATCTGGTCCAAACCTGAGGACCAGGAGAAATTTGTGTTCAGAATCATTATCCATGTCCCAAAAGCACAAGAGTCAAACAAAAAAAGAAAAGAGTGGAGCTGATACAATTCATTTACATTTTTTTGAATGGTTAGATATATGTGTATATATCAGGGTTGTTTACTGACAGAAGATCTCTCTTCTCCAGTGACAGCCTTAAAATTTTAGGAATCAATTTTTTTCCTCAAAATACATTTACAAGTATGTATAAATCAAACGCACACTTTCAGATAGACTAAAACATAAATGAATTAATTCAAACATTTTTTTCAAAATATATTTTGTGCCTATGAATCCTTTCAAGATTTTTTAAAAACACAAAAATTGTTAAAATTTATATTGGAAAGAATTTTGGCTTGGAAAAATACAGTTAGAAGCAAATAATTTATGAAACTTTAAGAGAGTACACTCTGTTCATGCCTAGACATAGAAGCAAAAGTAAATAAAGCATGGAATGAATAGGTAGGATTTTAAGTCGTGTTTCTGAATATCCAGATCTAGGCAGTTTTTGACATTAATTATTCCATGCAGTTTTGCTTTCCACTATGATTTTTTTCAGGTGCAGCTTTTGAGAGTTAAGTCCATTTTTATTTTATTTCTTAGTAATGGTGTTAGAAGCCACCCCATTGCCCTCATTCACACAATTTTGTTCTGGCTCATATTCTTAAGGGTAACATGATAGCCATATTGTGTTTCCTCAGTAACTTCCTCTGAAAGTGCATATTATTCCTTTCGCTTAACTAACGCAACTAATCCTCACTAATGACATTTAATGAGCCACACAAGTATGCCCTAGAGTGGATCAGACTCTCTGCTTAAAAAACACAATTGTTTAACAGTCCTATTTTTTAACTGAAGAGGTAAATTGAACATTTTAAGAGAAAGTATAAATATCTCAGAGCCAAGATCTTAAAAAAAAAAAAATAGTTATAACAGGTTTCTAAATTTTAAATAGTGGCCTAAATAATCCTGTTAAAGTATCTTTCTATTCAGATTGTTATGAAGAAATCTTTAAATTAAGGTGTCCGGCTCGTAGGCATGGATAGCAATATTCCTTACTTGCATATTTATTGTGTAAATCACAGGTAAAATTGTTATTACTTCCATGTATATCTGTTTGCATTGCTGCAGCTCCTAAAACAAGCTAGTTATGGTCCAGAACCTCCACTTTGCTAAACGTTCTATAAACATCCAGTATAGCATATATGTATACATATGCTGCAGAGCTTATAATCTGAACATAAAACAAGAGGTGAGAGACAGGCTGATGGAAGAGAGCAGAGAAACAGGCAGCAGTGTTCAACGTGATATGAAGGAGTCATAGCACATGAGCAACCTCACTTTGCCAATTTTGGGGGATTTGTTTTTCTTGCGCTTTTTTCTGGAGATCAAAGCAAAGGAGTTTTAATGAGGGTCTGAAGGAGAATAATGAGGTACTTTTGCAGATGTCTGCAGGGTGTTCCTCCTCACTCAAAGGGGCAACATGTACAAAGACACTTTGAAAAACAAGTGAGCAATGGAGGTTGGCATCTTAGTTCTTTTGAAACTAAAGGCCCTGATGCTGACCTCATTTACACTGGTGAAAGCTGTAACTCCTGTGAAGTCAATGAAGTCCCTGTAGCATAAAATCGGTCCTGGATTACAATCTGCCAGAACTGTCTTTCAGAAGCCTTGGCGATCACTGAAACCATATTCCAAAAATACTTTCAGCTCATTTTTGCATTTTCTGTAAGGTCTCCTTACATCTTTCTGCCACTAAAGAAGGTCTTGAAAGAGCACGCTAGTTAACTGTTTCCCAAACACGCGTAACAGATCTTACTGTAAACAGGAATCTGACCACTTTGATTTTAATATCACAAATATACATGTATGTATGTTAATATATGAACAAATATGCACATATATAATATATATACATATATATTTATGTATACACTCACACACACATATACATATATACATTCCTCTGCAGCCTGATATGGAAGGAGACAACTCTACATTCTGTTTAGAGACAAGATAATTTTATGTTGAGGAGTAGACATGTTGTCTCCTTTCCCATTTTTTTAAATACCTCTCTGCCTGACTTACATGTAATACATTTAACATATAAATGTAACAGTGGATCTCACAGAAGAAACACTTCTACTACTTATGCTAGCACTAGGCATGTCACAGGAGATTTCAGGGAATTAAACTCTTAGGAGTCATTAGACCTTGGATTCCCAATTGTATCTAAAGTTGCAGGTCAGCCCTGAAAGCATCTGGAAGTCCAGGACTCACTAAATTTAAAGTCAGTTCTCCATGTCCATCATCTGCTCCACGTGGGCTACCTGAACTCAGGCTGAAGTCACACTGCCTGCATATCTGTGGTACTTGATATCACAGCCCTTCTGCAGGGCACTTCAGACTATCTTATTTACCCAGAATGGGTCGTGTGACACTTCTTAAAGGACAGACACAACGTACAGAACTGGGCATAAATGTCAGGATCTGACCACACGGCACGTAAAGGCATCGTTTCCTCTGCTCTGACATACCAGGATGTTCCCCCATGGAAGCATCATCATAGTGGCCCTAAGGCTGGCCCACGAGACACTTACCAGGAGAGCTTTGTGGACTGGCTATGAGTGAGGCCTCGGGTTAGTGGAGGCTGCTCTTACACCGTGGTGCTGATGCAGGGACTAAAACTTATTGCACATTTCTCCTCACAGGGTTGACATGTGATTCAGGCTGGCAGAGGCTCAGCACACTGAGTCTGGATTTTGGGAAGGAAAGTTCTGCACAGGGGAAGCCCTGGCTGTCTCCTCCTTAAGCTCCCTCCACTGCAACAGTTTGGTTTTTTCCCCATTCCCCACCAGTTCAGTCCAGTGGAAGAGCACCAGGGAAATTACACGGCACAGTCTTACTTGGAAAGACTATAGGAACTAAAAACTCAACATGAATTTAGTGCTGGGATCTAAGTATTGCAAAGGACGCTGCAGGTAAAATATAGATGTGGTTATGCTGAACTCCAACTGATTTACAGCAAATTTGGTGAGCAAAAAATTGAGACTTAGATCTTGGCGGGCAATATTGCTTTGCTTACAGAAAGAAGTTAAAAACAGAGTAGGAAGCCAAAAGTTACTGTTCCTGAGTGTCTCTCTTTATGTGTGGTTAAGTTACCAGTTAACCAACACCATTTTATAATTAACATGGTACTTGCCTACATTTACTTAGAGTAATATGGGATATATTCTATATCTTTTTCCTTTAACATATTACCAGTTCTGCCTTATAAATCATTATTAATTTCACTATTTGTGAAATAGAAACATTAACCAGTGGCAGGAAAAAATAATTACTACTCTAATATACAACTTGCAGAATAGTCCAACCACTTGCAGAAAGGTTTGTGCCAGCTATTCTAATTGCAATAGGATCCTTCCCTGAATTGTCAACTTCCTGAACCACCAGTGCCTTTTCTGCTTCAATAACTGCATGTAGAGAATGAAGCATGATAAAACCCATGTGAAAACCCAGGATTTGTTTTGCTTTTAAATTTTCGTTGACTTACCAAGGAAGTAGATGTAAAGCATTTTAATTGTACAGCTACCTAATTCTGGAGAAAAGCTCTCACTGATATCAGCTCAATTTATACCTTACAAAGATCAGATTTGGTACACAACGCATAATTTACATACCCTCACATTACTTTTCAAATGAGTGGCATGCATGCCGTATATTAAAACTCTGATCCCAACAAATCTGCCTGAAGAAAACTACTGGCTTATACATATAAGAGCGTTACTGCAACCAAATCTTGGTCTAATTTATCATTAAAAAAACAAGAAGAAAAAAATATAGGCAGTCTTAGCTCCAGCAAGCACACTTAGAAAGTTAGAATTAGCCATCTATATTGTAAGCTACCGAAGTTAAGGTGTAACCTCACCTGCTTTGTGAAGTCTTCAAGCATCCTTTAAGATGTCTATCAGTAACCTCTTTTTGTCGTTTATTATCCACCTTGGGCACAGCTTCTTTCTTGTGACAAATCAGTGTGTAATTTTTGTCGTCATTGTTTGCCCAGAAGGTACCAACCGATGTCTCATAGCGTATACAGAACTCCACCTTAGTTCCGTCTTTTTGGTAAGGAGGCACCAAAGAAATCTTAAAGCAGAACTGATCCGTTTCATCACCACAAGAATTAGGCATGAATTCTGCAAGGATATCATAATAACTGAGCCAGTTATCCAGTGTCATTCGAACATACACCAGTTTTTCAAAGGATACATTGAGGACTCGTATAATGCCATTCATACAGGTAATCCCCGGCAGGAACACGACTGACTCCAACAGGACTTTCTGCTCTCGAACTTTTTGCAAAAGTTCTTCTTGCGAAGAGGGTAGTGTAAACAGCTGAGAGAAATAATACTCCTCCTGAGGGAAAACTTCATCTTCTATCTCATCATTTTGTCCTGTATTTGGAACTTCCCAGGTATCAAACTCCTTAACAGACACAAGATCAAACCCAAATGCATCAGCAAATGAAACTTTTCTTGCAATGGTGGTGGGAGTATCTGCCTCCTCTTCGTCTGAAGAAGCAGAATTCCTCCTTCGGGGAAGTGGAGAGAAACGAGGTTTAATGCTAGGTTTAACATCTTCATCCTCTGAAGAGAAATCATTAACAGCAGGGACTTCTAAAAAGTTAGCCCTGCTAACCTGACTAGGTCCTTCAGAAGACTCCATTGGGGTCTCTGATATAAACTGAAAGACAACTGTACAGCTAGTAGCAGCTGATATTTGAGACACTGTGGTTTAAAACAGGATTAATGTTACAGTTGACATTGCAAAAGGGAGTCAGGCCTATTAATAGATGCTATGATGTGTGAGCTATGTTGGCCTGTTCTCCATCTGACAGTATTAGGTGTTATAATTTCAACGATACATTTCGAATATTGCATTCCCTATTTTTATGTGGCTCTACGTACTAAGAAGAAAAATAGTATTTAAAAACTAACTTCTTTGCATTGTTAAACTGTACAAATTGAGCTATTTTAGATGATCGACTTATGTTGCACAACGAATTCAGCATATTACACAAATGAGGAGCTATTAATCTCTGATTAGCGTGTATATCTCATCAGGTGAATAGTTTCTATATTGTAAACTATTCCTGCATAAATCTTCAAGGCCTTTTTTTTACAACATTTTCAGACATAAAAGTGTTATGTCACATTCTGCCCTGGCTTTATACCATGCTAACTCAGTGGGCCAGATCCCAGGGCTATGCCAGCTTTTTCCAGCTAAAGATTAGCCATCACAACCTCAATGAAGCAGGAATGCTCTAAAACATTGAAGTGAGTACACTGGAGATGAACTTGTAACTCATCATTGTAAATATGACTGAATTCACCACTAATTAGATTATGAAATCATCTAGTGCTAGACTGCATTTAGCATCATCCAGCCAAATGGGGAGAAAAGCAATTCATAGAATTAATCTGTGTAGCCAACTCTGAAACACAAACCCTGTGCCACACAGCTATAAACAGGAGGAAGAAACACACTGTTACCAGACAGCAAGGCAAACCACATCTTTCTTGAATCCCTTTTTCTAATGAGGCATCCTCCCATACCATGAGAGCATCTCCAGTTCTTTCCAATGCTTCTTCATCTTAACCTCTCAATAGCTGTCCCACCTGGTACTGTAAAAATGTTAACGCTTCTCTAGTACCATCATACATTGAGACAACGGCATATGAGGAGAGATTTATAAAATAGCTTTCTACCCTTAACTATATAATGCCTACCACAGCTCATAAACTTTGGGGATATTACTGATTTTGGACCAGTACTGTAAGATGCCATACTTTTCAACAAGGCCCAACAGTAAAAAGCATTCAAGATTTCTTATTTAAAAATAGATGATAGTGCTATCCAATGATGTATTCATGATTGTCTAAGAAAAGAGTGAGATCTCCAGAGCTTCCCCCATGGAAGAGTCCACAGTTTCTCTCACTCGGTGGGATCCCAGAAGCATCACTTGTGCCTGCTCCTGCTTACTACTCTACACATAGATGCAGACCTGATTTGCTGCATGCACGTTTTGGCTTTGTATTGTGTGAATTAGGTTCAGTTTGGCAAATGAGGCTTCTTGCTGTAATGGCAACTCAATTTCTTCTGTCAACACAATCTAAGAAAATACTACTCATTAACTATGCAAACAAAGAGAACTTATTTATTACCTTGTTACCGTAATGGTTACACCTATTTCTGTGAAAAGCCACTTCCCCTTTTTCATTCTGTATGTTTCTTTACAAAAAACTGCATAGACAAATGCAAATGGGAAGGTAGCTACCCCAGTGGAGTCTGGAGGGTCATAGAGGTAAGAGATGCAGGAAGGAGAAGGGCTGCCCACCAACTGCACTTGGGGGAAGGATAGGTGTATTTCAGACCAAGGCATGCTTTGAGAACGGGTTGATTTCCAGTTGAAAATGGAAGGAGAAAAGCAGAAAAACTGTGGAAACTAGTACTGCTGCTACACTGGATGAAAATAAGTTAAAGTTCAGTTAAAGAGGGTTTTGATCTGTTCATTATTTTTTGTTGCAATTTCTGTTCTCTTAATGCTTGGTGAAACCAAACAGTAATTTGTCTTGGTCTTGTCCAGCACCAGTTCAGTCAAGGAAACTCTTTCCATTGGCTCCAGCAGGTACTAGGTTAGACATTCTGCCCAAGTCATCTAATCACTACATGCCATGACAAAGACTGCAGGATGTTCTGAAAAGAAAAATGTATTCAAATATTTATTTTTTAAACTGAGTAATATTAGCGCCTTTAATTGAGTAAGATTATTCTGTCTACCTGTAACTGCCTTGCCATTCATTGAGTTCAAATCCCTTATTTCCATCATGGATGTAAAGAAACATGGGAGCTGGGAACCAAAAGGTTATTTAGCAGTTTAGCCTAAGTGCTACCGCTGAGCAACACTCTTCAGTCTGGTGCCATTATCTAGTGAGAGAAGCAGAATGTACTTAGTCAGGTCAGTTAAAATAAGAAACAAAAATGTTGTATGAGAAATAAACAACATAAAAGAGGGAAAGATTCTGCCTTCACACAAGAAAGAAATACCAGTGGTTATAAGGGTGGAGACCAAAAACATGGCTGAGAAGAGAGGAAGGCCACACTCTTGTCGAAAGCAATTTCCTATCCATAAGCTTCGTTTTCTTCAGTGCGAGGAGGCAGAGGTTCATGTCTGTTTTCCACCTGATTTAGGACTTGCCCAGACAATTTGTACTGGGTTAAACTTTTCATGACAGTGCAAGTATTTTATCAAAAGTGAATATAGATTTACTCCAAAGCAAGCATAATTATACGTATAAGAATTGCTTTAACACCGTGAAAATGTTGTAATGAAAAATAATATCATTTGCATCTTACAAAATGGTGCTCAAAAATAGCTAAATGAGACATCAGAGTAACTATTTCCTTTCAGGCTGTAACAGCAACAGGTAATTTTAGAACATTGTAATGGGACAGCTTCTCTAATCACTTCTTTTCTAAAGCCTCATCCTCCTTACTGTTTCTGAACACGTCAAATTCAAAAGTTGAATGAAGACGAATGGTTTCCAGGTGTTTTTAAACACTGTTTAAGTAACAGTGGAAACAATAGGTAGAATTTAAGAAGGCTGTGTAGAAAATAAGACAGGTCTATACGAGATAGCCTCTCTATTAAACAGGGTAATAAACATTACAGGGAAGAGCGTCACAGTGTTGGCAGGCTTGGGACTTAATTAAATATGCAGCAGAGCAACAAAAGCGATAGCCAAATAGACCTTTAATTAAAAAATACTTGCACCTGCCTATGTTTTTGGCATATCTATTACTAGCACTGGCCAGCTGATCTTTCTTGGCCTTAACTGCAAGAAGAAAGAATACACACTGTGTCAACTGAAAAACAATTATGTCTTAAGCATGGACTACAGAAGAGCAGTATAAAATCTGGTTCCACTTGGCTTCCTAACAGTGTATTCCCTAGTGCCCTAGAAAACTGCACTTCTTCAGCTGAATGTATGAGATGTATTACTTACTTCATTGCTATTAAATAAATCTATTAGGAAAAGGCATTAAAACATTCTCTACTTGCAGAGAACGCCATTCTAGCTGACCGTTGAATGGTCAAAAGTGCTGAACAAGAGGTAGAAGAAAGATCTTAAAGGTTACATCCTTCAGGAAAAAAACATTGCTGGCATATTGCAAGAGGTATTTTGAAACAGCAATTCATTCTTAAAGTATGTAGAGCTAAGAAAGCACAGCATTTCACTCACGGAAGATTTTGTCTCCAAATTTCACATGATTGAAGTTAAACATCAGTAATATAGACTGAGCGAGGACAAAAGCTGCCTTTAGTTGCTCTCCGCTCTTAGTTACAGATTCTATGCACTGTCCATACTTTTTTACGAAACTTTGTCCTATGACTGCAACTGTTCTACTCTGTGACCCAGAGTAGAAACAAGTTCACTCCTTAAAACTTGTGCTGTTTTCACAGTGCCAAGAAGAAAAATTGCAGTCTTTGTAAATATTAAACAAACAAACAAAACCAAAACAAACAAACCCCCCCACACACACACACACAAACCAACCAACCAAACAAAAAACAAACAACAAACAAACAACAATGCATTAGAATTATTGCAAGGGGGCAGCCTGCATTCATACAATCATGGCTAAATCACTGATAAAACTCTCTTTAACCTAACTTGATGACAGAGAGCCAAACACTGAGAGAGGAAAAGGCAATCTTTGCACAGTGAAAATTTAGAACATATTACATTACTGTGACAGAATTTCCAAATGCTCTGTTTCCCCCATTCATCTTTTCACAACATTTCATTTATTGGCGAATCAAAATCATAAACAATGTATTTAGTCTGGCTGATAAAGTTAGCCCCTTCTTTGTTACAGTGTTTTGTGGGAAATCTTAGATTTCTGACCATCCTATGTTTTAGCAGCACTGCAGAAAATGCAATAACAACAATGCTGCTTTATAGAATCATGTAATGAGAGAACAGTTTGGGTTGGAAGGGACCTTCAAAGGTCATCTAGTCCAACCCTCTGCACTAAAGGTCTCCACAGAGCCTTCTCTTCTCCAGGGTGAGCAACCCCAACTCTCTCAGCCTGTCCTCATAACAACACCTGCTTTAATAAGGTGTGTGTGGATATTTGAAGAAGAATCTGCTTCACCAGGTTGGAAAAAGTCTGGATAGTAAGAGCAGACTATGCTTCCCCTGCCTCTGATTCTTCTTTTCAGATAAAATTGGACATTGAGCCAGTGAAGGTGGTTCTCCCTCCAATGTGAAAGCTTTGCAGACATTTCAGGCAGTGACAAGGAGATTCCCACAAAGAATAAAGATTAAATAGGGAATTTGCCTGACATTTTTAGAAGGAACCTTGATTTAGGGAGAGGGTTTTTAATTTTTAATTTGCCTTTAAAGATAGGAGTGAGAGGAAAACAAAAGTTAATTCCAGAAATAATGCAGAGAAAGGAGAAACAAGCATAATGCCCAGAAGCATGAGATTAATATTTTCCTTGAGGGCTTATCTGAAAAAAAAGGATCTTTTTCTTGGAGATAAGGGCTTTCAGCCCTTCCAAATGTAGTGCTTTTGGATCACCCTTTTATCTTTCATGCCCTGTAGAATCGTCCTTTAATTACTGAAAGGATTGTTCATCTGTTCAGGTACAGAACCCTTTCCTACACATTTTTTCTTTTTGCTTAGGATTTGAGTTCAAGTTTTGTGCATTTGACTTTTGGGCCTTTACAACATTTAATTTTCTGAACACTTCCGTCTGGTTCCCTTTAATAACCTCGGTTTCCCTAGTTTCTGAAAACTTAGCCTTAAAATTTAAAACCTTAATAAGCTGGTTTTGCTTATTCTTTATTTAATTTGGGTATTTGTAGGCACTCAAAGTCTAGTCTCTGTGCCTAGTACTTCTGTAAAATCCACTCCATTTACAAAGTTACTGCTAAAATAGCAGAACACGTAGTGGATTCTATGTTTCTTTGTTGGAGATACGGCAGAAGGAACATATAGTCCTCGTCACAGTGAGCGGCATTTGTTCTCCAGTTTGCAACTGCAGTGTTCCATAAAAATCCAAATCTCAGTAGAAATAACCTAACAATCTATAACAAATCCAGTATTTTGAATTGAAATCAAACTTTTGATGTTATTATTGTAGGAACCCCTTTAGACATGACCTGCTTACAGTTGCAGCAACAGAACCAGGATGATTTGTAATAAATAAAGTGCCAGATCACACACTTCAGAGCTAATCTCAACAATTTCTGCCATGATCTGGCAACTGTTCAGCTGCAAATAAGAGAGAAGGAGAACAAACTGGGTAAATTAGTCATCAGAAGGTTATGAAAAGCCACCAGTAATGGAAAGATGGCAACTTTGGGATGTGCCAGGCAGGCAATTTCTGGTAGGGACAGAGCAGGTCAAATGGTTACCTTCAAAAGAAGCCATTGCTGAGACAATTAGTAGCTCATCATGCCATCACTAGGATTTTTGAAAAGCCAAGGCTGTTAAAATACCAGGTACATCCCATTCCCTATGGTTAGTAGAAAATTCCTCTATTAAATCTTGCAAGCGAGTCGATGGCAATTCTGCCCTGACATAGAAATGCTGGATAATCCATGTGAACGATAACATTATGAGTCTTGTTTCCTGATTGTGGCTACCAATTGAAAAATGGGCTGGTGGATTTGAAAGCCAGAGAAAAGGCTTGCAAGTGCCCAACCAAGACGATCAGCCAGGATGTGAACTTTGAGCTCAGAGGGAAAGGGATCAGTTTAATGAGTGCTCTAGTCCCTCTCTCTCTCTTTGCCACAATTAGCATCTGAAGGAAGCAACCAAGGCTTATTTTCGAAATCCATCAGAGCCTGAACAATAATACCAAATTCAGTCTCACAATGTTGAATTTTTGAGGCTGTTGTTGATGCCTTGAAACACAGATCTCATTTGGGAATACATGTTTTGAAGATCAAAAGTGACCCAAAAGAGGACAATACGTCTTCTTTCAAAGCTTCTACCACTTTGTTTTGGTTTGCGTTAGAACATATTTAAACATATTTAATTACCTTCTTTGACAAATCACATGAGATGAGTATCTTGTCCAAAACAGTGTCAGACCTCAGGAGGCTGAGGGCAATGTCAAAGTTCAAGCAACTGTTCATTCTTTGAGGGTCCCAGAGCACAGCGCTCACTTGCTCTGAGTGGTACTTGCTCCCTCAAGTGGTCTCCTGGATCAGCAGGACCGGTCACATGCATGCTCAGCATGAAAACCAGTTGCTCAATGGGGATCAGGGAGTTTCTAAGAAAAACAGGGAGCAATTTGTTGGGGTTTGGTGCTTAAATTTAGTTTCACCAAGAATAGGTATCCTCCAGCTACAAAATTCGATAGCAAGTTTCATTCCACACAGTACTTCCTTTCAGCACGTAAAACAAATGTTTATTGTACTAAATACAGTGTGTTTGACTAAGTGTAGAACACAGGAACATACATGTTGGTTTCAATTTGTTCTGCATATCACTGGAGGGTCTAATCCTTTCACAACTCTATCTAGCAACCATCAATATTTCATTAATCGTTATGTTTCAACGGGGAAGGGTGTTTTCTCAGATTATAATGAAGTGAGAGGCTAACGTCATGGTCTGTTTATCTTCATACTTAACATAGTTATTTCGTATTTTTTTTTCATTCAGCTAGGACTTGCACCTTGACATTTGTAAACATAAGCAGTTCAGTTTTCATTGTTAAGGATGTTGACTTAACAGAGTATAAAATAGGAATCTGGGTACCTGAGAGCAGCACATTTAAAGACCAACTTTCTGTTCTCTTGCTGGTTACATTCAGTGGACCAATTATTCAACAGACTACTTGCAGTAAAATATCAGGACACTTAAAATAAATGCTAGACTTTGTGCTGCTATAATGAGTGAAGACTTTTCTGAAAACAATGAAGGAAGTCTAGACACCTGTATAGTAGGAGGAGAAGAAGAAGAAAAACTGATTCACAAGATTGCACCCCGAATTCCCAGCTCTCACATACGTGCCACGAAGGGTCTTTCTGTGACTGTGGATGAAGCAAGATTTCTGGAAAAACCACCCCTATCTTACATAGCCTTAATTGCAAAGGCAATTCTTTCCTCCCCTACAAAAAAACTGAATTTAGCTGCTATCTACAAATATATTGAAGATAATTTTCCTTTCTACAGGAACAAAGGTCGAGGCTGGAGGAACAGTGTAAGGCACAACCTTTCGTTAAACGATTGTTTCATCAAGGTGGGAAGATGTGAGGATGGCAAAGGAAACTACTGGAGTATTCATCCATCAAACTTAAATGACTTTGTTCATGGGGACTTCAGGCAACATCGAAGGTCACGAAAGCGAGGATGTCAAAAGGAGCTAGAGCGTTGCCTTGCTGTGAATTATTTCATGCCATGGGGACACTATCCTTCCTATCCAGCACCAAACTGGCTTTACCAAACACATTATTTTCTGAATCCTCTGTGGAAAATGCTGCATGCTGACAGATGGCAGTTTGTGCATGAATACCAAAAATGGAACGTAAACAGTGATTTAATCACGGGGAAGTTTTCGCCTCCACTACAGACTGACAAACCGCACAGCATTTCTGTGGACTGGTTTTATGGATCTCCTGTTCCTTCGGTTATGCAGCAGAATATTTTCCTAAATGTTCAACAGGCTTTCCCTAATTCTCTTCTCTTCTCAAAAGCAGCAGCAAAGTGAGGCATTCAGACACATCTGTAAGTACTAGAAAGTACTTGAAGTGCAGTAACTTTGCAGGAAGATTGGGACTCTGTCAAGATACCATGCGTTAATATATATTGCAGAGTTTTCAACATTTGTATATGTTTAAAGACAGCGAAAGAGCTTACTTACATACTTATGTAAGCCAGTGATTACCAACGATTATTACCTAAGTATATTAGCTTTGAAATTATAACAATGAATACTGGTTTAGTAATTGACTAGTCAATGGCTGTGCATAGATTATTTGGTATAAGAGTAAATCCATTAGCACTGACTGCCCAATGAACTTATTTTTAAATTGCCCTGTATTAATCGTATTACTGTATGCTACTGCTCTATTAGATTCAAATTAATACACATATGTGTATTTATAACTATATATTCAAATATGTACACCCATATATTTACTTCTATATTGAGCAGGAAGCATTAATACATTTTTCTTTGTCAGTTGTGAATGTCTTTGAAACGTTGCTTGTCACCTCCCATGCTGTTGGAAATACTGAGTTATTCTTCTGCTCATTTAATTTTGTTCATTGATTAGGACTCACTTGGCACCATTAATTCTGATGCATTGTATTGATCCAAAAATCACAGTATATCTATATATTGTTAGCAGTTAAGTGGATACTCAATTCTGTTTGAATAAATGTTCAGATGAATAAATATTCCAAGTGAAATAAAATTGCAGTCATTTTTAATATGTTTTTGAGTTCAAATCTGATCCTTAAATGCACAGTCACATATTAATTAACCTGCTTACTTGATTAGTTAATCACAACCTGACTAATTACAAGTTTACCCATTAGTTGGATATAATGCATTTAAGAAATTTTCATTTTTCGGATAACATAACCTATGCAAAATTGCTTAAGCTTATATCTATGCTTTTAGTTTACATAGTTATATGTATATACATGGTGGCTTACATAGCTATAGAGTATATGATGATATAAAGTACTCATTTAAATATACTTTTTAAAGGTACGTATCTATCCAGCAACCTCATTGTAACAGGAACTTCTAATCAGGAAAATGTAGCAAGCATTAAGGTAAAAACACCCAGCTTTTGCTAAGTTATAGACTTTCAGAAAAACTTGCTTTGAAATATTTGCTCACTGAAAATGCA
This sequence comes from Caloenas nicobarica, assembly GCF_036013445.1. NCBI lineage: Eukaryota > Metazoa > Chordata > Aves > Columbiformes > Columbidae > Caloenas > Caloenas nicobarica. The sequence goes on along the minus strand of NC_088245.1, from coordinate 29,006,236 downwards.
GAATTGAGTAGTAAAGCCCTAAAGACTCTGCTGTGCCTCAGTTACAAACAGCCTGAGCCTGTGGACAGAACTTGAGACCTGGACAAAGATGGGGGAAGGTGGGGTTCAGGGGCTGGACAGATGGGGAGACTGAGCTGAGGAAACACTGGAGATAACTGGAGAGATAACTGGACGTGCTGAGCAAGGAGCTATGAGAAGTCTGAGGAATACAAACTGTGAATGCCAGGCAATTATAATCAGATGAAAATGAAATCTAGGGATAAGAAGAGTCAGGGAAGGTTTAAGGAGTAGCAGGTGAGAAACGTCTCTGCTATAGTGTATCTACTAGAATGTCTGGGATGCAATTTAATACTCATAGTTCTTTGGCTGTCAGCAAATTACTTTAAATCACACAAAGCAACAAGTTATTCCTGTTTGTTCTCACTGGCTCCATTAGCTTACCTGGCAAAAGCTTGTGAAGTGCACCTGAGATAAATGACATTTATCTTCATCTTCCCTGCTAAATAAGACTTGGAGGAAGGGAGTAAATGTATAACATGGCACTTTGAGGTAATGTGACCTATCACTTAATGGGCCATCTTTTAAGCCTGGAGTAACCATTTGAGTTTGCTCTAGAAAAAGAATTGCATTTTAGCATACAAGTGATGGTGGTGGTGGAAATGTGGTATGAACCAAACCACATTCATGCTTCCAGATCTTCAACCCAGTTTCCTGTGGGAATGCAATAAGAGGAACTCACATGCAAGAGGAGACATTCTTCTGCTCAGATGCTCAGATTTTATTTGAGACCACTTTGAAATAGTTTTCATACCACTAGTGGTACACATACCGCAGCCCGAGAACTCCCATCTTAGATATTTCCAGTCTGATTATGTAGCTGTCAGTATGCTTTCTTATGTTTTTTTTTCAATGTGTTTTAACTTTTTGTTTGTTTGTATAGCACCTGCATGCCACAGTGGAGGAGGATTCTTTTCATACAATGAGCAACTATTTATTCTGTCCTCGTCATGGGAGTGTGGGTATCTGTGGCTTTCTTACTGTGCATAGTTCAAACACTGCTCTGAAGACAAAATGACTCAATCACTATTTTACTGTTATCTTTCAAAGCCATAATATAATTCACTTTCAAAATATCCTGAGAGATGAGGAACATCTTGAAACATAGGCTTAAAAAGACTGAGGTTGAATGTACGCACTCGCTTTGGACATCACGTTTGTGAAATCATTGCATAGCATTTTATGTGCTCAAAGCCCAGCACTCATTGCCCTGGCTTTCTGCTCTGAGTGTTCAGAACATTTCTCATGATCCCAAGCAAGAAGGAAACCAGTGACCATGTGTAAAAAGTTTCATTCCAATAACTTGTCCAGAAATACTGTGGCAGATGAAAGAGTAGAATCCATCTCTTCGAGGCAAACTGTAATTGCCATAGTATAGACAAACCTTTTTCTTCCTGTAATCCTCAAGCAAGTTCTCCAACTTCTGCAGCAAAATCCCACATTTCTTCATTACGTGATTCTAATCAATCTACAAAACAGGTCTACTTTGGATATTAAATATGGCAAGAGAAAAATAGACGTTTTCATATAATTAAAGGCAATATTGTAAAGGCCTTCAGTTGAGGTAAGGGCCAAGTTAGGAATGCACAATTTAGACAAGATGCCATTTTTTCCCTCTAGCTTCTGAAAGCTTGACATTGCAATCTTAATAATGTTTTTCATCACAGCTGAAGGAGTAGGGTTAGTATGTCATTTTGTGATAAAAATGTCAAAGTACTTATTTGCAAACAACTTGAAGTAAAAATTCAAAAGCAATGAGAAACAAATCAAACTGTGTATTTTATGTGAATTCCAAACCCCCAAATCCACTTAGCATATGAAAATAAATAATTTTCCAATCTTGAAATATCATCCTACAATTAGAGAGAGCATTAAATTTCTGATACAGGAAATTACCATTTAATGAGAAGACAGAAAGGTTCTTGAAAATTAAACGGATGAATTACATGCTTGTACAGGAATGTCTGAGGCAGTAAATGTGGTGTAAGACACTCCCTTAGAACTAAAAATAACAGCTACAAATGCTGAATTACAGAAAATCTGACAGGGACACAATATCCAAAAATTGTATGTTGACAACTTCAGCATTTTCCAGTGAAATGCCTTACTGGGTTTGATAAAAATGTCAGGAGCTCAGAATCTCAGCATTTTGACCATTGTCACCTCTGTTCTGCCCATAAATAAAACAGAGGTCATCTTTTTACAGCAGATCTACTTTAGGAGTACACAGATGAAACGCCAGCATATGACATAAATAGCTGGAATGGAGGTCACGTGTGCTCTCATAAGTAGATACTGCCAAATGCTCTCCTCCTTTTTTTGTAGTAAAGAAAATGACTTCCACATAATGAAATTATGTTTGAACCATACATTTGCTAACACTTTCAATAAACTGCATCTTAATGATGAGCAGTGAGAGAACTAGGCCTGAACATGATAACCTTTTAGCAACAACACTTCACAGGTAATAATTTTAAGCCAGATAATAACATTGCCTTTGCAGTTGACCTTCACCAGTTTATACAAATATTTATTCTAAAAGTTTAGTAAAATGCCTCAGTCTATAAAGCCCAGAAAGTTAGTATACAGTTTAATTTCTGCTACCTTTGCTGACCAACACAACTGCTGACTCTGAGCCTTGTCTTCTTTCATATTGAAAATAACCACTGTCCAGGGGCATAAATGAAAGCTTTGTACAAAGAGAAGCCCCCGAGCTGTACAGTCACTCAAACCAACACACACTAATTTATGCTCACCCAACAGCTATCCATTTCTTGTGCTCCCTGTAGCAGCTCATGGAAGACAACTCTTCCTTTGGAGACAGCAGAGCACAAATACCTCTTCCAGAGTGGTGAGGCTTGTGTATATGGATTCATGAGGATACGTCAGGTTTGGCCTGTAGTGACACCATGAGGGAAAAAAAAGAAAAAAAGAAACACTTAAAGCCTTTTTGAGAGATGCTGTAATCAGAAATGGGAAATGAAATCAGAAATGAAAATGCCCCAACCACAATGACACAGAAACAATATAGCATCACTACAGGACACAATTATGGCTGATTGATTTAAATGTGACCTCCTGTACATAAACCTCTGCACTTCTTTGAAGTGTAATTTTAACTAGGACCTTGCCAGGTTTGTATTATCTGGCTCCTGTATGTTAAAACAATGACACAATCGTAACATTCTTAATCTATACTATATGCCAAATAGTGATAATTACTTGAAAATTTAATTCCACCTCTCTTAGTAAGGTATAGTATTGTGCCAAACTGATCATGCGGACATGGGTCAAAATACACAATTTTTGTACCATAAACCAAGATTTGCAACTCTTTAGCCAACACAGACTCCTGACCAGAAGCATCCAAGCACCTGAGAAATGCCCTGGAAGGGCCACCTCAAATGGCTGAAAGCCACCACAGCCCCTCACGTACCACCTTGCCTCATGGTGCTTTGGCACAGAGGATGTGGCTGAAAGCCAGAGGTCAGACTTTAAGGCTGTTATAGTCTATGTTTACACTATGTTTAGCTAGGAAGTTGGATATAAAGTCCATGAATGGTTCCTCTGCATCTCACCTGTTCCCAGTACAACTGAGGGCCTGGCCAGCTGCGTTAACTATTTCATCTCTTCATCCTCCTCCAGTGTTTCCTCTGTCCTTCCATGTCTGTGTTCATTTTGCTGTCTTACAGCTCCAATCTGAACCTCCCATGCCAAGTTCTCCCGTGGCCCTGCTCTGTTACCTTCTCATGTATGGCTCAGCCAGCACTGCCAAAGAAGAACTCTGGATCCCTATATTCCCTCTTTGTCAGAGATAGAATGAAGCTTATGTCAACATACTGAAATAAGACTTCAACAATAAGACTTTAACAACTACTGTAAGAACAATGTAGAAAGAAGATCTAGAGCCTGATTCTGATCCTACCAACAACCATGGAAACAAGAACTAATTTCATTGGAATCAACAGAGCATAAAGTTAGTAAAACTCAGGCTTGCAGACTTTATTTCTATCATAAACCATACTGTACTAATTTCCCTGTGACCCTGACAGATTTCTTAGCACAATCTATAGCAGACTTAACTCAGCCTTATCAGCAAGCAAAGTCTCAGTCAAAGGATTTGCTCCTGGGAAGTTCTTGTCTCCAGGTAGAGCTGTCAGCTATTTGAAAACCCTTTGAAGGTTTCAGTACTTAGGATTTTTATTTAACTCTTTCAACATTCATTTTAGTACTGTGTTTTCAGTACATAGAGCTTATCTACGTGTGTTCTTTGAAGACAGTGCATGGTTTACACTACTTATGTGTAAATGTGTCTAAGGTCTGATATGTCTAGAACTGAGAATGAACAGCTGATCAGGAAGAAATGAGAGAAAGTGTCAGGCCTGCTGGAAGTTCACACAGCTGCCTCTCTCCAAGTGAAGCAGAAAAACAATGGGGGAATCCTCAGCACCAGGAAAAAACATTACATAAATTTGAACTTGTAGTGGCAAATAGCCTGAGAACAGGCTTCTTTTAGAGAGCATTGGTTTTATTTTGGACAAGGAGACATTTGCCTTTTAAAGCAGTGAGTTGCAACAGAACAGCTTTCCCACTTTCATTAGCAAGAAAAAAGACATTAATCTGCCTAATGGGAAAGTGTTTCCATGCTTGCATGCTGTCCAAATGGGTGTAAGAGAAAGCTTTAGTAAATATATGAGACAATAAAGCCAGAATATATATATATGTTTTAAAAAATAATAACCTCCTGTGTAAGTGCTTAATTTTGCAACTAGAGAAGGAAGGAAATAGAGGGCCACCTAACTTGTAACAGAAGCTGCAGCTCTTGAATGTCATGCAGGACTGAGAAATCTTCACCCTCAGCCCTTCCCCACACACTGGTCTCCTCTGGGAGAGCCCAGCTCTCCACGCCCAGGAGAGCACAAATCTGCTTCCAAATAGCTACCCTAGGGACACACCAGAATTTTGGACATGAGATATAGCAATTTCACCCTAAATAAACTGATTTAACATGTAATTCAAGTGGTTTGCTGTTGTATACGTTGATTTGACAGCGAGTCTAAAAGGAAATAATTAGCGTTACCGCATTCTGTTCCAAGCATTTCAAATACTCCAGTCTTCTAGTGTTGATGTTGACAGATATGTATGTATTTCTGTCCTGTAAACAGATTAGACTTGGCCATATGTGCTCAGACCAGAACTATTAATACTAGAATATGAAATTCAATTTTAAAATAAGCATTTAAAAATAAAAATATATAATTAGAATACTGTAGTATCTAAAAATCCAACAAATTACAAAAAGTCTAGATAACAATTCAAAAAAAGCAACATCTCTAGAGCCTGGGATATACAGCTCCACTATAGAAGAAAAGTATGTTATCCTTCTTGGTCCCTCTTCCATAAAAATTCTGAATCTGTGGATCACAATCTAGTCTGTTCAAGGCTTTGGCAATGATTTAGTAATTCTGATACACATGCAACATGCTGGAGTTCTTAATATGACAGTAATACATGTAAATACTAAGAACAATAAAAATATCTAAATAATCAAGTAAAGCAGCCATTAAATGCAGTTGAAACAGCATGTACTCCAGTCTTCCCAAACTACATATGGATTCCATAAATTAAATTCATTTTCTTTCTAACTTTTAACTTTCTAATAATATTTTCATGGCTATTGTTATGTGTAAAACCAGTAAGTAAAATTACAGGAATAAGAAGCGGCTGTAAAGGAAAATCAATGTAATTAGAGATCGTTCTAAATCTAGGGGCTGCAGAAGGAGTTTGAGAAAAGCCTATAGACACTTTGAAATGGATTTTGTCTGATAATAGGTTCTAAAAAAGGTCATGGATGTATTTTTTACAGAAAATATACATATGCTGAACTTAATAACCCAGAAGAGTTTATTGTGTTAAGGAAGCAACTTTGCACATGAACTGACCTATTAGTATCTTTTCAGTAAAAGACACATTTTAAACAGCTCAGTTGTAAGTTATGGAAATTGCTTATCTGATATAGAAATGTTAGCAGACGCTTGCAGTATGCATATGCGTGCGCATGCAAGCACGTGTGCGTGTTTATGAATGTTCAAAATCTCATTCTTAAATGGTTTGTAATTTTGCAACAAGTTGAACCACTTTATAGAAGTACAGCTGCCCTAAAAAGCAAATCAATGATGCTCCGGTATTAATAGCTGATATGTTTGCTGCCTTCACTGCTCCTCATATTCATGAAAAAGAAGCTAGACATGTGGAGATAATTATCCCGTTATGTTAGTAGTTTCATCTCAAAGATGAGATTAAAAACTGCAGTTCTGTTTAATCCTTGTAGCCTGTGACACAATCAAAGAAAAAAGGCAATGAGAATACAACTTGCAAATCAGAAGTAAAAATGATGTCATAAAGGATGCTCCATCACTTAAAACCTCTAGATGTACATCTGCAGATGAAGAAATCGTTGTATAAAACATCAAGCACCGGGTTCATAGCACAACTCTGAAATGCAAAGCAACAAATTAAACAGCACACAGTAAGAGTCAGAATCAATCAGGACAAAATTTATGTCATGCTTGAAAGCCTTACTAGAATTCATACAGCAATGCTTCAGTTACTAGATCTTTTGTTAATTGAGATACAACAATACATACCAAAATTTAGTATGAAATGGCAGATGTGCTACTAGCTGATAATTACTTTGCAAATCTGAATCATATAATAGCTTTCTAACAATTAGAGTAATCATAGTAATTTTAAGGGTGGAGAGAACAAGGATGATATCAAGTTTGCAATATAAAAAACTGGAATTAATACTTGAATAATCTCCATCATTAATCAAGAAATAAATCCATCTTGCAAGTGGATTTCTTGAGAGCAGTTAATAACTGCCATCACACTTTCCTGAGCCCGCAATCCAAATATAGATAGAAGAATGACTGATATTAGTTGTCTGAAAGTGACAATTCCCTTCTGAATATCACCAGAACATGTGACCTGTATAATATGAAGTTTTGAAGTTAAATGATCTTATAAGAAAATAATTCAGCAGCTAGCTTGATGACTACTGTGCATCACAAGCATTTGGACTTAGGTAGACCTGCTGTACTTTAAAGTTGAGAAAAGTGTTATTTTTTGGTGTGTATTTGTTTAAATTAAAAATCAAAATTTGGTTTCTACCAGTTTCAAAGCATTTAACAGCATTCCTAGTGCCTTCAGAAGATTTGAACCTCAGTTTAGAGGAACATGCACCACCCAACAGGTCCTAGGATAGCTAGATATTGCATGTCTCTACTGCCCAGTGGCAAGGGGCAGCTTCCTTCAAGGAGGGAACCCTGAAATGCAGTCGCTGCTGCAGCTCATCTTTTACTGTTATTCCAGATACACAGTAGGTCAGGGGCCAGAGATGTTCTGTGCCCCTCAAAAGACTTTCATAAACATACAAAGCCAGATTCTCATTCATGCCATTTCTCCAATTCTTTTTCCTCTTTGTACCAGGCCACAGTCAAAAACGGACCATATTCAAGACAATTTTCTGGCCTTCTGGGGACCTGAGTTGTGAATGTTGAGATTTCCAGTAACACTGTAGTTTGTTAAGAAAAGAATCTAAGCAACAGTAAATTAAAAAAAACCACAAAACTCCCTACTTTGGTCATGATAACTCTGAGAATAAAAACTGGAATTCCATTTGTCAAATATATAATATGGTTTATTTTTTTCATTAATAGACTGATCCTTAACTCATAGAAGTCAGCTCTGATTTTTGTGCCGATGTGAATGACTCTGAAGGGCAGCAGAGAACAGGCCCAATGTACTGCAGTGAACACATCATTTTACAGATTCAAAACACGTCTAAATGCATTTCTTAAATCTATTGACAATGTGCAGTCTGACAAGCTCCACAGAGGCCAATGGCTGTTTGTACATCTAGGGTACGAAACATTTCAAACAACTAGCCAGGGGAGAATGTACGATGTGAAACCCAAGTCCTATCTCTCAGTGACCAGAAGACATCTATTCATACAGAACAAGAACAAATGAATGAAACTCTGCAAGAAAAAACAAGGCGCTTGCTAAAACTTTGGAATTAACAAAGTAATCTGTTAGCAAACAAAAGCAAAGACAAGTTTCCAAGATCCAATCAGGCCAATGAATTGTTTCCTAGAATGGCAGTTTGATGTATACATGTGAAAAGGAAGTGGAAAGGCTAATTTTTCTAGCTATACTTCTATAGAATTCTCTCACTTGAAAGACCAAAGAAGAAATATGGCCTAACATAGCCAGAGGATGCTGTAGTGAATTTATGCTGTGATTTAAATAATACCTCACAGAGGACAAATACTAAAATAAGAAACAAAATTTTTATTCTACTGGAAAATATAATTTTGTATTTTAAAAGCAAATTATTCTTTTTTCTGAAAACTATTACACCAGCTACTCTGAAAAGCAAAATTTCCCCTTTGTCTGCAGGATGGCAAGCTTCTCTATGGTATCTTGATGAAATACATAAGATTTGACTATATTAGGAATTGACTCTTCCAGGCAAAGTACACAAGCAAACCTATCACAAAATAATGGTGTCTGGGATTTTACTGAAGGGTGTAGGCCAGCAATGATATAAAGTCTGTCTCTCTGTGGCTATGTGAGTGAAGACATTTTTGTCGAATATACTTTATGAATTTTTATGTTCTGTGACTTACAAGAGAAGACAGACTAAATAAAGGGTTTGCTGTACCTGCTATGTAGAGCTGTATACTTTCTTAAATGTGTGACTGCCCTAGCATCTTTCTGACAATTTGTGGCATTTTCCTGTGCCGTGAGAGGACTCTAGTCTGGGTTGCAGTTGTTGTGGTTTAGCTCCAGCCAGCAACTGGGACCACGCAGCTGCTCGCTCAGTCCCACCTCCAAGTGGGATGGGGGAGAGAATTAAGAGAGGGGAAAAGAAAAAGAACTTGTGGGTAGAGATAAGAAGTTTAATAAAACAGCAAAGGAGAAGGGAAAAAAAAATACTAGAATATACAAAATAAGTTATGCACATTGCAATTGCTCACCACCCATGACACCAATAGCTCATCAGTTCCCAAGCAGTGATATGTGCACCCAGGCCAACTCCAGTTTATATACTGAGCATGACACCATATAGTAAGGAATACCCCTTTGGCCAGTTTGGGTCAGCTGTCCTGGCTTTTCTCCCTCTCAGCTTCTTGTGCAGCCTTCTTGCTGAAAGTCCATGACTCGGTATAAACATTGCTTGGTAATAACGAAAACATCAGTGTATTATCCACATTCTTCTCATGCTAAATCCAAAACACAGCACTATACCAACTACTAGCAAGAAAATTAACTCTATCCCAGCCAAAACCAAGACATGGCGCATCCTTTCCCTGGCAGCTAACTGTCCACAAAGAGGTCCTAGAAAAGGGAAAAGCCCTTCTTCCTTCCTCTTTCTTCTATGTCCTTTGAACTGTTGTCTTTGAGAACTTCTCTTCACTTTGATCTTGGATTCAGGAGGCACCACAAGATTCTATTGGTTTTTCTTTTTTAATATTTTGCAGGTATCTCGTGGTGTAGAGCATGGTAAGTGTAAGGGGAATTGAAGAAACCAAGAACAGGACTCCTAACAAACAAGCTTTTATATAGATGGAGCCACCACACCAAATCTGCAGCAGGGTTGAGGACATTTGTTCTGCAGGGAGAAGAGACAAAGTGGGGTGAAGAGGGTTAGGCTCTGGCAGAAAGTCTGTCCATTTCCGAATCACTGAGGTTGCTCACTCTCTGGCTAATCACAGACTCAGCTGCCTCTTGAAAACCTTCTTCAGTCAGAAAGACAGGAGAAAAGAGAAGAGTGGTAGTGAGAAGAGTGCAGGAGCTGAGCTACTGCATTTTCACAAAGTTTCATCACTACTTTGGGTCCATCATGTCAATGCTGTGAGTCAGGGAACTGGAGACAGTGCTCAGAAAAAGTACTGGTTCAGAAAATGGTGACCTGTAGCTCTAAAGAAAAAGCTATATATTAGATAATGTCACACCCTGTCAGACCTGTGACCTTCAATTAAAGCACGTGCAGTTATGCTCTTCAGTCTTCTCAACAGTGATATCCAGCTCAAAATAAGATATTTTCATAGGCAGGAGGCTGGTTGGCACTGGGTTTGAAGGGAGGATACTAGGCCAATCTTTCTAAGGTCCCGGTTGGGTCTGGGTGATCAATAACATCCCGGTATCCAAAGCTGTGCCTGATACCAGTCTTCTTCATGGAGGCAAGTGACACAAGACTGACACAAGAGACTGAGACAGGAGACACAATCCTTTTGTGCATTGATCATGTCTGGAACAAGATACTGGCTGAGCCTGGCAGCCTGTGTCAGCAACAGTCTAACTAACTGCTCAAACATTATGAGTCCTTAGCTTTTTCTGAGAACATCTTCATATTCTTTATTTCAGCAGAGCTCTGTAAGACATCGCAGTGAAGGCTTTGCACTGCTGTTTTCTTAGCAAGTTCCTCCAAAATGTTTGAGTGAGTACCACTGAACTCCATGAATTCCTTGTCTCTACTTTTACAAAGAAATTGAGGAGCTGGAAGATGCTCACAGAAGCACAAATAGAGATATGACATACAGATATGAGCCAGCACTTAATGAGATGTAACTTCTAGCCACCATGATGAAGCAATAGTAAAGATCATTTGGGTAAACAGACCAGCTAGTCAAGACAGGGCAAGAATTTACAGTGAATATTAACCTCAGAAATCATCAGTGCAAGCTAACTTACTATAAGACTAAATCTCTGGTGGCTCCAGTGGAGTAAAACCACGGGAGTGATCAGCCAGCTACACCACTGCTACTATACTGCATGGATGCAACCCTGTTCAAACAGAAGCAATTCATACTGCATGAGTAAACCACACATGTAGATAACTTTCACTCAGATTTTCTTAGTGTCAGTGTTCCGATTTCTTCAAATGCTGATGACTTGGTTGGGTCTGTCAGCAAGGGTTATCGTCATGGCAAATTGAAGTGGCGGGTTTCTCTGGTGACATGGTTGTTAAGCTTTGGAAATAACTGAAACTCCCACATCACTGCAAGTTCACTAATGGGGCACCAAGGTGTGATTCTAACCTACAGGTAAGAAACACTGTGCCCTGTTATCACCACGAAACCATGCAGCCCTGGATTGGGCTTTTTCATAGATTTACTGTAAGAATTAGCTTGCCAAAAAAGGTGCTTATCAGTCTTGTGTTAAAGACTAATGCTGTTGTGAGAGAATTTGAGAAGAGCATTACCAACACTTTTATTTATCAAAAACCTTCCTGCAAAACATAGCATGTCTTCAAATGCTTTCCTGATGCTCTTATTTGCCAAAGAGTTAAGTACATGCTGATTTAGGGATACATTTTCTAGATACTTACATCCCATTTTTGTCATTTGCATGTCTAATCTATGTGCAATGCACCGTTAATTTATCCTGTAGTGTTCCCATGGAATATAATCTGTATGCACATAAAATATCGATGTAATATCTAGAGATGAAATCCAATGGAAACAGTTTACTGTGAAATCCAGTCTTTTTTCCCTTATTTTTCCAGCTCACTGACTGTTGCTTTTTCAAAGTGCTCCTAGAGCTCTCTTGTACAACCCTTCATTATGCTGCATTATTTCTTTATTTGGGAAATAAAACTAAAAAGTATTTTTATACAATCTAATTTTCTATAATTGTTGAGATGATGTTAAAACAGTTTTTCAGGAAAGAAAATGCTAATCAATTTTATTACAAAAACACATTGAAATTCCACATAAATTGGTGCCAGAGTGCAAATGCTACTCAACTGGGAATGGAGAGGGAGGGAAGAGAAATATACGCTAACTCTTGCTTTAACACAAAGGATGTGAAATACGTTTTATTTGAATCAAATGCTATTTAGCAACTTAAGCATCTGGAGCACATCTGATAACTTGGGTAAAATGTATCGATTTCTCTATTGATTTTTCTAATATACCTTCTCTATGAGGGAGCTATAACTGAAAGTAGCAAGTGACTCCGCTAATGCCAAATCTTAAATAGTGTGAAGGTGCTCGGATACGCAAGATGGGTCATTGTTGAATTGCAGAATATGACAGGCCCTTGCTTTCCACTTGGAGGCAATACATGGCATTGGTATCTTTCTCTCTTGGCTTGCAGTGTTTGATTTTTTTTCAATATGAATCTTTTTATGCATTTTTCCATTGCTATGGACAAATGGCTCTGTTCATAAGCTAGATGTACACATGGATTGAGATAGTATATCTAGCCTTTACACCACTATACATTAACTTTAGCCTTAGGATCAGGCATATAGAGCCTTTTTATTCAGTCCCAAAACTGATTCATTTATTATAATAATACACAGGAGCATATATAACACCCGTGAATTTCTGGTCTGTTTATTTCCAGGAGTAATTCTGAAACTGCAATGTTTGCCACTCTCTCTGGGCAATTTTGTATAAACAAAGGATAGCAGGAAATTCTTGCACTCTTGAAAACACTAGAACTTCCAATGTTGCCTTCAATGGGACCAGAATTCCCTGGGCACAAACAAAATTTGCCACTGAACTCACAGCAATTTTTACATTGTACTGTTGGAGTTAGCCTTTTCTTCGATTTAGATCATAGTCATAAAATATGGCTCAGAAACAAAGGAATTAAAAAAAAAAAGGAAAGGCAGCCTTGAGTTACACTTCACATTCTAAATATTTGCACACAGCAAGTAACACTCGAAATATACTTCCAGCAATAAGAACACAAACTTTGAGTTCAACTCTAAAGGTTCAAGAATGGAGTCTGTAATAAAAAGTATTCAGGGCCTCTATAGTCCTTTAACTAGTCACCAGTAACCAGTCACTCACCGGATGTGGGTCCCCACTGCATTTCCTAACTGTGAAGAGAAGGTCAAAACTGCTCCTTGGACACTAATTGGCATGAAGGAACAGGAAGGGCTAGGCCAAACAGGTAAATGGCTGCACTAGGAGAAGCTTTGCTACTCTTTGTACAGAGGCATCATAAAATTAGTGGTTGTGCTTCTTTCCCCAGCAAGCATTATACTTACTCCTAGATTCTCTGTTGGACTTAATTCAGACATCGTCTATTGCAATAAATGGAGCAGAAACAGTCCAGATTATACCACCTTTAATATACTCTCTGAACTAGGCTCAAGGCTTCCAGATAAAACACTTATGAGGTGGCACACACCTGATCTACCTCAAGACTTCCAGAAGTCAAAATTTACCCTGAGATTTCTTCCAGGTTCTCTAGTTTTATAATATTTTATAAGAAATTCCCGACCTCTGTCACAAAGTTAAGAGAAAGGACTGCCCCAAACCTCCACTCAAAACTGAGACTGCTGGTAGTGGATCATCTGCAAGCAGACAGAGAGTGGTGCCTCATAGCGGAGCTGCATGACAACCCAATCTGTGCTTCAGCTATAGCTGAAGCAAAGTTACAGTCACAGAACTAAAGAATACCATGCTGGAAGGGACCACCAGGATCATCTGGTCCAACCTTTCTTGGCAAAAGCACAGTCTAGACAAGATGGCCCAGTACCCTGTCCAGTTGAATCTTAAAAGTGCCCAATGTTGGGGAATCCACCTGGGCAGATTATTCCAATAGCTGATTGCTCTCATAGTGAAAAATTTCCCTCTTGTGTCCAATCATAATCTTCCCAGGAGTAACTCGTACCCATTGTCTCCATGTGACTCCTTGTAAAAAGGGAGTCTCCCTCTTCTTTGTAGCCACCCTTTAGCTACCGGAACACAGTGATAAGGTCCCACCTAAGCCCTTTCCTCAAGGCTGAACAAGCCCAGTTCTCTCAGCCTTTCCTCATATGGCAGGCTTCCAATCACCAGCAGCCAGCACATCTCCTCCTCTGACATTAGTGAGCCCCACTCTTCAAAGTTTCATGTAATTCTACTCCACCCTCCCCCCCCCCCCCAAAAAAATTCTCGTTGAGTGCTGTTGAATCCTGGAATTTTTCTCCGTGCGTCTCGCACAGCCTCATTCCGCAAACAACGCGTCCTCGCTCCGCTGCGTTAATACGGCAAGAAATAATTATAAAACACCCGGAGCGGTGCGGGGGCGGAGGAGGCGGCGGCCCCCGCCCTGCTCCGCCGTGCTCCACGCGGGGGCACCAAAGCGCCGCGCTTCCCTGCGCCGCCCGCCGCGCTCCGCCCGGCCCCCGCCCGGCCCCCGCCCGGCCCCCGCCCGGCCCCGCCCGGCCCCGCCCGGCCCGCTCGGGGAAGCGGCCCCGCCCGGCCCCGCCCGGCCCCCCCCCGGCCCCCGCCCGGCCCCGCCCGGCCCCCGCCCGGCCCCGCCCGGCCCCCGCCCGGCCCCCGCCCGGCCCGCTCGGGGAAGCGGCCCCGCCCGGCCCCCGCCCGTCCCCCGCCCGGCCCCGCCCGGCCCCCGCCCGGCCCCGCCCGGCCCCCGCCCGGCCCCCGCCCGGCCCGCTCGGGGAAGCGGCTCCGGCCGGCCCGCGGTGCTTGAACGAGGCCCCTGAAGGTGTCGCGGCCGGGGGGTTGTTGGCCGCTCCTTTGGCGAGGTGAGAACGGGGTACTCGCCAGTGCCGAGGTTCAGGTGTCAGCGTTTGCAGGGTTTTTTCTCGCACCTTTTTAGGTGTTCGCTGCCCTGCTGATACTTGCTGTTCTTCGCACGTGGAAACAGGACAGCAAGTCGTCTGCGTCCACCAAAAGAGCCACCAGACCCATCCTCCTCCAAGTGCTGCTCAGCAGGGCTTGAGCCATGACAGCTAGTGTGAAAATAAGCACATGTGCTCTTAAGGACTGCTTTTAAATTGCCTTTTCCTCTGTCCTGGGGGTGTTTTTTCCCTATGTTCACCAACTATAATGTTGTCTAAGACCCAAAAAGCTCTGTCTTGCTCTTTGTGGGTGCGACTTCAATGCTGTGCAGAATCCCAGTACAAGAAAAAAACATTCAAGCACAGCCACGTCTCAGTGACTGTATGTTGTATTTTGGTGGTGTTACATCTGTAACTTACAAGTCTCAACCAGGCCCTGACTCCTCTCAGGCAAACTCTGGACAAACAAAGCCTTACCCAGTGCCCACTGAAGGCAGCAGAGGTTGGATGGGCCCCATGGGGAGTGTTCCTAGCCCGAAGAGCTTACAAGTCCAAAAAGACAAAACAAACAATGACAGACATAACAGGCATGCAGGCAGCTGCCTTGGCCCTGACCCTGCAATTTTTTCTGGTCTGGTTTAACCCTGTCTGAGAGGGTGCATGATCTGGACTCATATTTTAAATGCAAATCTGGCCTGCTTACTAATCCGAGGAAGCTGAATATACTTTCTTTAATGCATTCTAGGTTGAGCCTTTAAAAGCAATATCAGTATTAAATATGTTTTATATATTTAAATCATCAGCAGAAAATAATTTATAAAGTATCATATTTTTCTGCATCTAATTTGCTTCCCTCTTTTAAAAATTACGTTTGCTCTTCTCTTTTCTCTCGCCACTTACTTTTTTCCTCAGCCCTTCCTATTCCATATTAATTATTCCTGGTTTTATGCGCCATTTCCTATTTCAGGTTTGTGGTTTGTGTGTTTATCTTTACTCACGTGTATTCCCACTAGGCATCAATGAAACTATTCACATGCTTAATTAAACGCTGACAAAATTTTGTAAGATTATTATTTTGCTTTATGTGCAACTATTAACCCCCAGGTATTATTTTCCTTAGCTCTCTCCATCTTACCTATTTTTTTACTTAGGCTCTAAAGCAGTGAGTGATTCCAGAGCTGCTGCAGTTCAGCCCTTTACCTTTTCTGTGGGATTTTAGGTCCCCAACTGCCACCAAGGCAGTCAGCCACACTGACCATCCCTGGAGTACAAGAGTCTAATTCTCCTCCCTGAAACTTCACTTCAAGGTCCAGCTAACCTGCCCCAGTCCAGCTTTCCACCTTGTCCTCCCCTGGGTCCTGCTACTGAAGAAACCCCCCGGACTCCCTTGTTGCTCTGCCCACCAAGTCAGCCTTAACTAGATCGCCTTGCCCCTGCCCAGTCCCTGCCTTCCAGCTGCTACCAGAGCTTCACAGCATCCCCCAAAAACTGTTCCCTCCCCTGCACAACTGACCACCTTCCCTGCCAAGGCAGTGTCTCCTGCCCGGATGGCCATTTGCTACACAAGCTCCATGCAAACACCGCTTGCCTCCCTCTCCTCACAGATTCGCACTAATTGTTACAGACTTACAGGTAAGAGAGATCTTTTAGGAAGTGAGGAGAGCAAGGCAGGGAAGGGAGGGAGGGAGGAAGGGAGGGAAAATAGTTCACAGGAGGAGAATTGGATGGAAAATTCCTGAAGGTTTTGAACATCCGTCAGCTCCCCTTCATGTGCTAGTATCCCCTCCCAGCCTGAGATCTAAACTGAGTTGAATTTATTTCCTTCTAAAGATATAAACTGAGTGCCATACCTTTCCTCCTTTTTATTTAGTCAAATTCTAAATCTCGATAAATTTGCTGAGCCTGATTTCAAAAAATTGTTCAGGTTACCATCCATCCATGTTCAATACCTCTACCTGCAGTTCTTTTCTGTCCTCAGAATAACGAGACTGTCACAAGGAAGAAACCATCAGGTTAGTCTTCACATTGTGAATACCTGAGGTCTTTTTTTTCTTCTTTGATCAGACTGTGTCCAGGAGGAGCTCTAGTTGCTGTTTTTTCTTGGGAGTAATATTTTGTGGATCATCAGTAGGCATCACATACACCTCAGCTAAGCAAAGTAACTCCTTTATGTGTCTTATTTCGAGAAAATGTAAGGCAGCCAATGTGACTCCTTTTGTGTTTTTACATATTTGAAAAATTTTTTAGTATATTGCTAAACTGAAAGCATCAATGCAGTTTGGAAGGGTTATTTGGTATACTTGTGTGCTTCGTATTAAACATCTACTAGCAGATTAGGAAGGCTTCATGTGAACATGTCACTGCTTACAATTCAGCTGCCTTTCTCTGGACCTTGATAATTTCTCTGCAGATGGCATGACAGTGGGCTTATTACCTCTCCCTATCCCCTCTCCTCAAGCACATTCTTTACAGAGCACCAGGTTGTTTTTTTTCAAATGTTCCTTGGGAGGTATTCAGGATCCCCACCTTCAAACTTGAACTTCAAAGTCAAGCAGTACGTCTAGTGCCCATCTTCTCAGCATATTTTTCAAGAACAAATTATAAACATTTCAAGCAAAGTGCACTTATTACGAGTTTGTTTGCCAAGTACTGCTGCCTCCCTTCCACGTTCCAGCTATGTCAAAGCATCTGGTTTACAAACAGGTTCCTCCTCTCGGCTGGTACACGGATGCCAGGGCACAGAGGCTTATCGCTAATGAAGGAGTTTCCTGGATGAAAGGGGAAAATGCTGGGGGAGTCACTTGACAGGCTTTCACTTGTGACAGAATGTGTAGGTATGTTGTAGCCGCTGAGCAGATGAATGAAGTGATGTGCAGGAGGAGTGATTTCCTCGAGTTCTTCCAGAGCCTGATCTAAAATTCCCTGAAGTCAATAGATTCCTGTTGATTTCTATGGACCTTACAGTGGGCTTTCAGGTAATTACTTATTCTAATCATGAGACACTGCCTACTCTGGGTTTATCTTCTTTAGAGGAGTCTGAGGTCATCTGAAATTCCTGATTATTTGCAACTTAGCTTACAAAAAAAATGTTTATTAAGGAGATAGATATAGATGAGTCTAAAATATTTTGTCCAGAAAGCAATGCTGCCCTCAGTCTCATTTTTACTTACAGCTGGACCAAATGCAATTTACATAAAGGATAAATTATTTTTACTTGATGCTCGGGTCAACCCCAATTTCAAGAGAACATAAATCTGGCATAAAGCCATGTGCTTCTTGTGCATCACACTCCACATTGAGGTCTACCATTACACACACTCAAATAGAGACGGCCTACATATTTCCTTTTTTTTTTTTTTCTATCATAGATTACATAGCAGAATTAGGAACTTTCAAACACCCCTCTGTAAAGTTGTGGGAACTCAGCGAGAAGTTGCACTGATAAATGTCAGCCTGATCAGAACATTTAACATGTATGACAGAGCTGCTAGTACTACATTCTCCCATTGCTCTACTCTAAATCATGTTTTTCTTGTCTTTTACAGCAGATTTTAATAATATGTCTCCTGTTTTCAGGGGATTTCACCCTAATTTGTAGTGATATGTCAAATGTGGACTTAGCTCAAAAGAGAGATAAGTCTTGTCTAGGCAATAGTGCTGGAAGAACTTTTCCAAAGTCTCAATTTTTTTTGCATTCCTGCTAAAGCATTTCACTCTTTCACTGAGTCTGTTTAAGTGCTGGTTATAATAACCTATATAATATAGTATAATTTGTGTAACTTCTCTTTATTTAATTTCATCATATAATGAAATATATATATATACTCAATTATATAGTTGATTCATTGATACAATTGATTGGTGCCTAATCCCATGCCATACTGTACATTCTCTTTCCCTTCTTTTGTTATGAGAATGGAACACTGAGTCATGAAGTAGTTATGTCAGAATTATCCATCTAACTCAGTGGAACTAAGCTTTCAATATAATGGAAAATCTCGAAACTTTTTGCTGTCTCAGTTCTCAAAGTGGTGAACTGTGCTTGCTCACTTGCTTAAGTCTTTATTGCACATACATAAGGCAAATTATCAGATGTATTATTCACACTCAGTGCCTTGTAGCCTGGATGTTTTGTGAGCTGGATGTGTCTGTCTCTGTCTTTTGCATGTGCATCGTGGTTTAACCTGAGCTAGCAATACAACCACGATAGCCGCTCACCCACCCCCCTCCCCACCCGTCAAATAGGGGAGAGAATCGAAAGGGAAGGGAGAAACTTGGATTGAGATAAACGCAGTTTAATAAAATAACAAAATACTAATACACTACTAGTAAATGTATATATAAAATAGAAATAGAGTATAAAATAAAAGATACTCAAGGCAATTCCTCATGAACTCTGTCCACACCGAGCAGCCAGCCCCAGGAAGCAGCACCTGGTCCCGAACAGCCGATCCCATTAGAGGGGAAAAAGGCAGAAAGGCCCAGAGGCCTCTGCAAAACAGGAAAAGGCCGAATTAAACGTCCCAAACTGAACTCCCCCAGCTCTGACAGAGCGAAGAAGGCGAAGAAGTGAGAGAGAGACTGGAAGATCCCGACTCTCCTTAGATACGAAGCATGACGCTAATGGGATGGAATGCTCTCATCGATCAGTCAGGATGTCAGTCAAGCTCTGCCCCATCCATGCCCCCCTTCCTCGCTGCCTCACACCTGTGGGCAGAGCTCAGAACGTCCTTGGCTCTCAGACCAGAGCAATTAAAAACATGAACTCTGTGCTGGGATGTTATCTCTTGTTCTCAAACTATGTCAAATTAATGACTGTGCTAGCTATGGAAAATAAAGGTTTCTGACTGCATGAAGAAAATTAACTTATTTTCAGGCAAACCAGCACAACATGGATGCAGGACGGAAGGGCAATAGGAGCCTTTGTCAGATCTTATGAATCCTGTTCAAAGACCAAAGCAGTGACAAATAGAGTATTTGCAGGAAAGAGAAGGGCTGTTTCAGCGTGGCCCTGACTGCACAACACCTCAGCTTCTGGTTACACCTGCACTGCCATGTTAGTTTAAGGCTCTGGTCCATGTGGGAGCTCACCCTGCACAGCCTACATGCTGGCTTGAGCTTGGGGTCTAGTCTGTAGCATCCAGCTGGACACAAGCCCATGGTGCCAATTGTTTTCCTGATGGCATTATCTAATACAGTGTCTGTATATAATTCTGGACAAGTACCCAGAAATTTGAACAGTAATCTTTATTACTGTAAGTCAAAAATTTTTAAAAAGCAGAGAAATAATGATGCTGCACCATCAAGGCATAGTGAAAAGTGAAGCAAATGTGGAGTGGAGCAAAGAAGTGGCTGGCCACATTTGACAGTAACAGTGGTTAAATCTTTCACAAAGACACTGATCAGAGTGCAGGTGTCATGCTATTAGAAAAAACACCTGATTCTCAAATTTGTGTTTATTGCTAGCTTTTCATTTCAGTGGTGGGGGCGCCAGTGCAAGGGCTGCCTGAGAACAGGACCTGCCATCTGTCTGGGCAAAAGCAGTACATAACTGTTTTTCAAGCACAGGTCTTTCTGTGGGCTACCTAATCCAGTGCTGTTCCTGTGAGGATGTGCACAAAACTCGGCCCATCTCCCTTCTGGCTGCCTTTCAGCTCCAAATGTTGCCAGTAAAAGAATCTTCTCTGTTTATTGTGTTATGTTTTTCGTTATGAAGCTTAGGTATTGTCTTCTTTTCTTGTTCTTGTACTCGAAATGCTGAATTATTGGTCATGGTTCTGTGTGACCTGGTTCTGATGTTATTAGTCTAGCTGCTATATTTTTTGTTATACAGTATTTCAGGTACATCAGCCTTTTGAAAAAGTACAATTCTTTTGTGAAAGAACTTCTATTGTGTGCCTGTTTTTCACAATATATATGTATGGTGCCAGCTGCAAATGATTGTCTGCTGTATACATAAAAATAAGGTGTTTTAATCATGATGTGCCCATCATTCTTGCTGGCCAATTTACAGTAAAAATTTTAAAAATGTTTAAAAAGAAAAAAGTACTGGTATTCCTGGAAATTTTCTATTCAAGGAGGTAAAAAAAAATAAAGTCCAGTCTTATTCAATACTGCCTACTGCAAAAAAGAAAATCCAAGTGTGTACTATTCTCTGCAGTGTTTTCTGAAGCTCGTCAAATGTAGGCTGTTTCATATCAATGGCAGGAATGAAATGTCAGAATTAAAGACGTTCCAAATTTTCCTGGATTTCAGCAGCCAAAACATAGAGGCATCTTGAGCTGACCCCCAGTGATGAAGAGGAGCAAAAGGAAGGAGGAAGTCTACAATTAAAAGAAGCCAGAACCCAAGTGATGATGTGATTTACAATTCATAACCACAGCTTCCAGAAACAAACAGGAAACGTCTGTGACCCAACGAATTTCAGTATGATATTTTCCACCTCTGAACCACTCAAAAGTTTTCAAAATGTAGATTAGACTAAAATGGGAAGAAAGGGGTTTGTTTCCCTCGGTAAGGTTACTTATTCCACACAAGCAGATTTTGACTTTCAATGAGGCCTCTCATTGCCTTAGGAATGTAAGAGGTTAATTCATGCTGTCTTGATATCAGATAATAATTATGTGATTTATGATCTCTGTCATAAAGCATCCAAGAGATCAAAGACCAAAATAATGTTGGTTTGTTCTATGTTGATTTTGTTCAATTCTAGTAACAGATGTGACTTAGTTTTTTTCTTGCTGAAAGTCCATTTTTTGTGTTGCTGTAAATGCAGTAAGCTGATTTTTACTTAATTTGTGTCATTTTCACCATTTATCCTTGAATTTGCGTCATGTCTTCCGCCTATTACATACCCGTAAGAATGGACATTTTGTATCATGAAGGCAATTCCTAAATTTTCTAAAAATAAGGAGGGGAAAAAAAATTCAAGTTTGGGGCATAGGACAGTCTTGCATTAAGATTTCATTTTTAAAATTATTTTTATTTATAACCTTTTAAAATCAGTTTTCCTGCAGAGGAAAGTTTTCCTGCTTTTGTAAAGTGGCAGACATGTTATGGTGCTCTTCAGTTTGGTTAACTTAATATTGCAAACTTTTCTGGTTTAATAGTTCAGGTATTCTTTTCTGCAGGGAGGCATATGAAAAGTATCATCAATATGGAAATTCAAGGAGTTTAGGTAAGAATAAACTAATTACCCAAGTTGGAATTTTGACAAGACATCAAAATCAATATCACCTCTTTCTTGTATGAGTGCAATGAGAATAAGTCACAGGGTAAGTGTTTAAGACTTTACTTTCTATATGTCATTGGAAAGAGACGGCGCTTTCAGCATCAGAGTGTCTTTTGGCACTGGACACAGGATTGGATCAATACTGACAGAAGAACAGGAATGTCACCTGCCAGGATCTTTACAGTTTGCCTGGTGAAAAAAAAAAAAAAAAAGGTTAAAGCACAGGAACAGCTCTCAGAAGGCTTTTGTTTCATTTCCAGACAAGTCCCAGAATTCCTCTCTGATCTTGGGCACTCTCTGTCTCTCAATTTGTCCTTTGTATAATGCAAATAATAATAGTTAATAGCTTCACAGGATTTCTGAGTGACTTGACTCATTACTTGCTGTCTATGAGATTTTTTTGCTGGAAAGCAACATGAAAGTGCCAAGTTTTACTTACACAGTTATTAGTACGTTATGCAGTAGTATACACTTAAAAAACTAGTTTAATGTTTGTAAAACAACTTTCAGTGGTATACCTATAGTTTCTCTGGAGTTGGGTTTTTTTTGTTTTTTGGGGTTTTTTTTGTACACAGTAGTATCTCCTAAAAGCCTTGTTCACATGAAGATATGCTACCAGTAAGGACTCTCTTCATTCCTCAGACTCATCAGTTTTATACTGATATATTTGGAGGCCTCTGTTTTGATGGCTGCAAGGTCCCAAAGCTCAATATTTCAGCCTGGTCTTTTCATGGTTTGGCAGATGATAAAAGCAGAAGTACTATTGTATAGAGCAAGCTGTTAGAACTACCTGCATTAATTATTTTTTGAGCTACAAACTATCTTTTAGAAAAACATTTTAAAATTGCTGTTGAGAAGGAATCTGCCACAGACCTTAGGAAGTTGCTGACTCCAGTTGGCAAAAGTATGCACCCTTATTTCTAGCATGAATTGTTCCAGATTTTCCTACTATTTTGCCTCCTTCTATTATTCTTGCTAATTTCACGTATTTGCTAGATTTAAGAGTCCATAACCAAACCTGTATAATTCCCCATGGCAACAGCTTAGAGGTTAGGTCCGAATCAATCTTTAGTATTCTCAACTGATAAACTAAGCAGATTGAGCACTTGGAGTCTTTTACCCTGAAGCATGATTAACAGTCCACAAGTCACATTTGTGACTCTCCTCTGAACTTCTTCAACAATATTCCTGAACCATGGACCCCAGAAACTGGACAAAATACTCCGGTAATGATTTCATCAGTACTAAATACAATAACAGTGTAATAAGTCTCGACACCTATCTTCATTCATTATTCCTCTGATGCCTATTTATTAAGCTCACATTAGACATTTTGTGCACTGTGTCACATTGGGAAATTATACCCAGATGACTATGAACTCTGATCTCCAACTCTCTCTGAGAAGCATTGCTTCCCAGAACTGAGCATCTACTCTGAAATTGAAGGCTGAAATGCCAGTTCTTAGATTTTCAGTTATGGTAAATGTATTTGCCATAGCAATCTTGGTACTGTTTGCAAGGGATTTGATTACTGGGTGTTGGTGATGCCCGTCTGCGCTGAGCGTGCCTCCAGCCACTGTTCTGTTCTCAAACACGGCCACTGAGGCCCAGCTCTGGTGACCCACCTGGGGCAAAGGCCAATGCCGTAAGGTTCAGGTGATGGAGGAAGACTCTCTCAAACACATTCCCATGAGAACGGTACAATTTTGAGCTAACAGCTTTGTAAGGTGTGTTTTTGAGGACCACAGAGATGAGTCAGGAAGGTGATCGCTTTTCATCCACCAGTTATGAATCTGGAAGTTGCTATTGATCAGAAACTACCCAGACCTTTCAAAATAAAGGTACTTAATACAACCTTTTGGTACTGATCATCACAATCCAAGAACTTGTTGTGTGAAGATGAATTGTCTTTCATTTGTGCTACATTAACCTGTAACTGTATTAATATATGTATTATGAGAGCATATACAAAGACTGGGTTAAATAGTTTTAAATTACCTTTGCAATCCTAAAAATTCCAGTTGAATCTCCTCAAACTATCTTTTTTTTGGCAAAGTAGGCTGCATAACATCAGTGCCAGAGCAAATACCAGTCTTCCTGAATCCCAGCTATTGTTTAGAACATTCTTTCTCACCTCTTAGCCAAAGAAATTAATCATATGATGAGTTTTAATTGAAAAGTAACTCTAAAATTTACCGTCCTGCTAAAAAACAAACCAAAACTAAACTAAAAACAAAACAAAAAAACCTAAACAAAAAGCAAGCAAGCAAACACACACACACAAACCCCCAAACAAACAACCAACCTCCTAAGCTGGAAGGTTTGGTTGAAAGAAAAATATTTATCCAAAGATGCTATTTAAGCAAGTCCCACATAGAATTACAGATTTTACAGGTATGCAGTCTTTAAAATAAGATGACTGTAGATAATCTCAAGATTTCAGTGAATCACTATCCCTCCGACTACTCTCAATTTGTTAGTAAAATGCATTAAGTAATGAGAAGAGAGAGAAGTCTTCAGTGGGTAGAATAGGCTAAGTTAATTGTACTTCTTACTAGAAATACTTAGAAATACTTACTAGAATACTTACTAGAAATACTAGAAATAGATGATATGTGCTTCTTCTATTTTGTAATCCATATTTTCCTCTGTTATTCAGATTTATTATTATGTGTATGTGTTATTGTATGTATTTATATATATATATCTTGCATGTATAAATATTTTATATATGTAAATATATATATTATTGCGGTTTTTCGGGACAAACAATTCCAGTTTTGCAAAAAGCTTTGTAGAAGGACATATTTGCTCCATTTCACAAATTTGCTCAGAGGAAATGTTGGAGGGTCTGTCAGAACTAGTTACAGCTTCTTCTTTCTCAGCCTGCCCTGTCCTGTCTTGCTTTGCTCTTCAGCTAAAGTTATGACATAAAATAAGTTTGTGAACTCTATATGGTTCTAATTTATGAAGCTGGCTTTGGTCCCTAAGGGACCATATGCTGGCCAGAAATCATCACAATAAAGATACAGTTCATCTTCCCTCTGAATTTCTCAACCTTTCTTTTGCTTAACGTGCTTTTTTGGACAAGACAGAAAGCAGTGGGAACCAGTCCCTCTGGTTTTACACTGTTTGACAGTTCCGTTCAGCCAGGGGAATTTTTATACTGGCATCTCTGACCAGATTCCAAGTTTCTTTACTGTTCAAAGACTGGAAAACAGCTGGGTCAAGGGGCAGGGAGTCTATCTGATTTTATTTTGCTTAAGATTGAGGTCTGGTCTTGCTTAGCTAACAAGATCTCATTACATCATAGCCCATGCAGCTCTGCCTCGCAAAGTGCTCCATGGACAAGATGGTGAAAAGCAATTAAAACGATGAACAAGCTCAAGCTAGTTCAAATGGAGATTTTTGTACCCAGTACTCAAGTCTTCAATCAGAATTGATAAAAGGGAAAAAAAAGAAAAATGAAAAGAAGGGAAAAGAAAAAAGAACAAATAAAAAAGAAAAGAGAAAAAAGTATATTTCTTTGATACTGATAGATTTAGTCTGTGAGGAACGTCCCCCAGAGAGGCCAGATCCTTCGCTTCATTGTAAAATTTTCCTCTCAATTGTGATGTTACAAAGAAGTCAACTATGAAAACAACAGTACTACTGCTACACATATATTTTGTGGACCACCAAACACTGTAAAATTTACATCTGAAACTATTGTTTAACAAAACAAACCACAAAATACTTGCAAATGTGCTGTCAATACTTTCATAATTGTGTTTTCACACTTGCTTCAGCACCTTAATAAAAAACCAGGAATAATTACAAGACGGAATCCAGCTAAGCTTTGAACCCAGACTTTTTCCATGCTGCAATAAAGTGATGAAGGAGTGGAACAGTATTTCAGAGTAATAGGATGCATACCCTCAACAGCTTTTACTATGTCTGTTCCCTGGCTAAAAATTACTGTTGAGTTCAAGTTGTGCTGCAAGATCCACTGTAAACTATCTGAAATAGGATTTTAAAGTGCATGGTAGAAGAGAGTACTCAACTTGCAAGTGTTAACTACTATTGAAACAAAAATCTTAAATATTAATAATTATAGCACATTTCCTTTAGTAATATTTCATTTTTGTTTATGAATACATCTTCCCACATGCAATCCAATACAGCAGTGTTCCTGAATTTTTAAACTGCCTGAAACAGATGCCATAAGGAATGGTATGGATGGTCCCATTTATCTTCATGGGGTGTTAAACACCTGGTGATGACAATTGTAATGTCAACACTGCTCATGGATTAGAAAGCCAGACCTGGCTGTTGTGATCATGCAGCCTTAACTCTTACACCACCTGAACTATGAAATTTTACTGACTTAATTTTTATTTTAATGATAGTATATTCATAGGAAAATAACCATGCTTGCTTTATCTTTTTTTCTATAGGGAACCCCTTACTGCACGTAAGAAGTTATTCCAGAGTGATCTTACTGTCCAGAACAGTCTTACTGTTAAAAATGTTCCTCTGCGATCTAGTCTGATTTTGCCCCACTACAGATTCCATCCTTCGGAATCTCTTATATGCTGTCTGCTACAGTGAAGACCCCTCCATTATCAACATATTGGTTTGTAAATATTGCGATACATTTTTAAATTTGTTTGAGTTCTTGTTACTCTTCCATTAGCCTTTTCCGAGTTTGAATCATCTCTCTAGAACTGTGAACATATATTCCTCCTAATCTCAGCCTTGCATTCAGGCCTGAGAAGGGATTTTGTTTGGTTGATTATCTGTCATGATCCCTGTGGGTTTTTAGAAGTGCTCTTTTTTTCCAACACAGGCCCTTTGTCTCACGCTCAGCCCCTCCCAGCAAATATCCTGTGCACATTTTGCATTCCTTTTTCCCATGTATCATTTTAGCATGTATTTCATTCATTGTTCAGGACTGATAGCAGATTGACAAGCTTATCCACACTGTCCTGTTTACCACTTAGAAATACAGTTAGAGCTTTTGCACTCTTCCATTCTTTTGGATCGTCCTTTGTTTTCCCAGATTTATTGGAAATCTATATTGATGGTAAAGCAAAA
This sequence comes from Caloenas nicobarica, assembly GCF_036013445.1. NCBI lineage: Eukaryota > Metazoa > Chordata > Aves > Columbiformes > Columbidae > Caloenas > Caloenas nicobarica. The sequence goes on along the minus strand of NC_088245.1, from coordinate 28,979,279 downwards.
ACCTCATCCCACTCTTTTAAGGCTCCTGAATATCAATTATCTATGCCTATTTATTTTAAAATCTCTAGCATTTCTAACTGCTGCTTATTGTCTTCTTTTGTTGCTCTAAAATTGAAAACTGTTTATTCATCATGTGCTATGATCAAATCATTCTGCTTTATCTTTGTAGTTTTTAATTTGATGATCACCTTTTCCTTATATGACGCTGTCCTGTAATTCCATCTTATGATGGATGCAGTTCTCTGAGTGAGGAAATTGTTACTGGTCAGAGTAACCGTCCCTTTAAATTCTGTTGCATTTTTTAAAAATGGCAATGTTAAATCCTGTTTTATTAGGCTTGGGTTGAACTTCCTCATTTTAACACAAACCTTCTCCCTCCATTGCTACAGATAGGTATTTAAGGTACTGCCAAACAATATGATTTGATTTTCTGCAGTGAACACCCCCTATTCCTCCATTAAGACATTCAGGCATTAGTGTTTGTTTGTTTGCCAATTGACATGACTTGGAAACAGATGATGCCATTCTTCTACTTAGTGGGGTAGTTATAGCACATATTAGCCAAAATAAGTCTTTAATTTTGAAAGCCAGTTTGTCTCATTCCCTATACTCAATCGAAAGACACAACTGGGATTCAAACATGCATCTCCTGTCTCATCTAACAATTTAAGAAACCTAAAGAGACCACGTCATTGATAAAATAAGCATCTAAGGAAGTACCTAAAATTCAGTTGTTTGATTACCTTCTTACTTCTGCTTACTTGCTCTACATTTTTCATAAGGAGGTTACAACGTTCATTTTAACGATCCAATCATGTTTATACATTCCCATCAGGTTTCAAGTCAACTAAGACAAACTAATTTCATAAATGAACAGTATCAATTTCTCTTGTTTGGCATTCAGGCTCCTGACAATGATGTACAGTACAGAATTTAGACTTTTATTTTGCTGTCAGTACCTGAATTTTATTCAAAATTAGAGTGTCTGTTCCAGTATGAAGGTTAATTCAATGCTGGAATGCAGGATAGTTGCTTACATGTCCATTGGTATCAGTGTGGGTAGCAGGAGATATTAGCTAAGGACAGTGCAGGAACTATTCAGGGTTGTTTCGATGGTTAACTACTATTTTAATTTTTCTCCATTTCAAACCTCTCTGCCCCAAAAGAAGCCAAAGCTTCATTCTGAAGAAAAAAAAAATCCCTGCTGATTTTATATTTTTTGAAATGCCCAACTATTTCCACATTTCAAGACTATAGTAACACATTTTAAATCGTCTGTGATACACAAACACAGACTACTATAACGTGAATTGAATTTCATATCAGTATGAAGAATACAAGAGGTAACTTGCTGATTTATTCTTGTTTATTAAGGACCTTTATATTTTTTTTGTCTCCATACATTTTGTATTTAGCTGGTCATAGTCATGATGAAGCCAGAAATCTTTCTGTAGGTTTTAAGTAATGTTTGCATCAGGTAAGCTTTTGGGTAATGTTTATATGAGGCCCAGACCAGCCCCCATTAAAATCCATAAATAAACTAGCAGATGATCTCCTTAAACCTTTATTACAGCAAGCAGCACCAGTTCACCTGTTACATTAAATCAAAGAAATTACTGTAAATGTGCAGACATATGGGCAGTACAGGTAATTCTTCAAATGGGCGCTTACTGCTTTTCCTTTCTTCCATACAGATTTGGAATAGGTTCAAAAAAAGGGGTACTTGTGCATCCATTAAGTTGAGCGTGATGCCGTGGTGTTAGATTTTCAATAAAGAATGCCAGAATTTTATGTGTGTAGCACTTCTAACTGGAAGAGATGTTTAAGAAGCCAGCATCCATTTAAGTTCTTTTAAAGACCAGATTTTCAAGATTCAGCTGTACCCTTTGACAATCTGATTTCTTCAAAAGGTGCTGACTACTTTAGCATGCCACTGGCCATGTGGTTTAGTTCCTAAACTGGTGACTTCTTCTGCAAGTCTGACACATAAAGAACACTCATGGATGAGAGACTCATTCCCTTGATGAGAAATTGTTGACCTTTCTCCTGTGGCTGAGATGCCCACTGCCAAGTTTTGGTAACAAAGCACTCCAGTAAGTGCACACAAACTTGTTAGATGGTTGGACTGAGGTAGGAAGGTACACATGGTTCAGGTAGCTGACGCTGGAACATGCTTTCCAAATATTAGATTAAGCTTCACCTAGAGCCTCATTCTCGGGAATACAGACCATAGGAGCTAGCATGGTTCCAGCCTTCAGCTGCAATCAGGAACTGTGAATTACTGACAGGATTTGGGTGTAGCTGCAGTTTGCTACCATGATATCTAACAGCAAAAAATTAGACAGTGTAAATACAAATGATGTCTTTAAAAATGCTTTTTTTTTTTAATGACTGGGTATAAAATTGTTGAGCTGCTTGCCTTCATACAGAAGTCCGAAGCCAAAGATACTACTTCTTTTCTTTACAAATAATTTGTTCTAAAAAATAGTTTTTCTGAGTCGCACTTGCCTACTGCTTTGCTTCTTATACAATGAGTAAAATAACTGACAAACTAAAGTACAGTGCTATGAAATCCACTTGTTTTGATGGTGCTTAATCCTAAATTTCTTTGATTCTCCTCCTAGCTGTATCGGGTCTGTAGCCGTAGCAATAAAAAAGCATGTTTTGCTGTTGAAGTGACAAGCGGTATGGTGAGGAAGCAAGTAGTATTTTGTCATTTATTTGTTATAGCTTTGTACAAATTTGAAAAACAAGTTACTTTGCTGCTTGCCTATCAAAGAAGTCTGTAATTCACTTCTACAAGGCAGTATCTCTGTTGCCTTAAAAATACATATTCTGAGGTTGCACAGTACTCTTAAATAAACCTAAAAAGGGGGTTGTTTATTTAGTGTTTGACTAGTGTAAAACTCCTGTATCTAACCATATTGTTAACATCCATGGTCTGCTTTCAATTTACTTCCCAAACCCATGAATTCTACACAAGTGCTTGTGGGCGGAATGATGACTACTTAATACGTGCTAATCCGTGTGTATGACATAGAAATGGTTTCTAAAAAAACAGCTCTGTCCCCTAACCCTAAATACCGACAAAATGACTGGAATGTTGTCACAGATGTGTAAACGTTATGAAACTGAACGTAATTTTGCATCTTTAATGTGGTCCTTGTGTCTGTGGTACCACAGGAAAGCATTGTCCAGATACAGATGTAATTGTTGTTTGGTTACTAAATGTATTTTCCTAAATGCAAGCATTTTTAGCTTAAGAAGAAAGAAAATAACTATGTGCTCTTTTGGCGTTACAAAGTCATAGTTTAACATCGGTGTTGAAGACTACATTTGGGGCTGGAAGAGAACAGGATTGATCCTGTTTTCTTCTGTGAAGCAGAACCTTGTTTGTTCCCTCCACAAAATTCAGGTTCTGGCAGATGAATTTCAGCTCTGGGAGAGTAAACTCATGAGCAACTCATGTCCCCTGTGAAGATTTCATGGGGCAAATCTATCAAAGGCCTTGTGCAGCCTTACCACAAGAAGCCCATTCATTTACTACTCCTCTACCAACCCACACTCCTTGTTTGTTCTGGGTGAGGATGGAGCAGTTCATCTGGAGGTGACACTTCTCACTGGAGCACAGCTTGTGGCAGAGATGCTTCTACACAGCCTTTTACTGAGAAGTGAGAAAGTACTACAGATGGAACAGGAGAGTGGAAGAAACAAAACAAATAAAAGAGAAAAATCTGCCTGTCGGGAAGATTTCTGTCAGCCTTAAAAAAATTCTGCAAGTCCCTATGTCTTAAGTATTGCTCTGAGGAAATTAAGAAGGGGAAAATGCAAACAAATGACCACAAGATAGAAAAGGAAAAGTTGGACTTCAGACCTTGGCGGAACTTGTGAAGGCTTGTCGTTTTATAGTCAGGACAACATTTTCACTGCTGAGGCTGCTTTTTGACTTACCTGGCTCCTGTGTGCAAACCCATATAATGCATAACCTCGAGGTGGGTATCTGGGCTGCCTGTGTGCCAGGGCAAGAAAGCTGGGAACCTCAGAGTGAAATTCATAGTGGTCAGTGCTCTGAGCCACTCAAGGCAGTTGCAGGAGAAGCTGAAGAGACAATATTGCTTTAGCTGTGGCCCTTCTTGGGGTTGCCATGCCCTGCTATTTTGCCATTCAGAGCTCTGAACCCTCTTTTGGAGATGGTGCTTGTATGGTCTGTTTCATAAAAGCAGCAGGTGTTCTCACCGATGGTTTGCGACATGACAGCAAAGGGGAGCTGCTGCAATGTCTTTTTTTTTTTTATCATAGCTAAATTATTACACTATTCTAATTGGCTTCTAGACCCTCCTTGGGCCTCAACCATCAGTCACTTCCCAGGACCATGACCTCGGCACTTGGTTTCAGTTGGTCTGGATGGGGCTGCAGTGTCACTTTGCAGAACAGGGCTCGAAGACTGGCTGGAGCAGAAGTGTGGGCATGCAGCCCAGCAGGTAGGGTGCCTGTCAGGGAAAGGGGATGCTTGGGTCAGTTGGTGCTCTAAGAACTGACTGGACATTTTACTTAATGACAATTTAATGCTCAGCTGCACAGAGGATGCTCAGTTTTAGGAAGCTGTTTGGGCTGAGGAAACTCACCAAGCTTTTCAGCCCGACTGTGACAGTTGTTATTTTGAGTATTTTCACAAGTGGTATCTTGGGAGCCTAAGGAATTTTACTGGCACCTTATCAATTTCAGCTCCTTGGGAGCTAAATGAGGATTTGGAAGATTGCAGTCTCAGATTTAGGTGTCTTGACCCTAGCACCACCTTACAGGTCAGATGCCAAACCTTCCAGAAGTTATGAGCTGTTCGTGGGACTCAGGCAGCTACTTGTTTATGTATGTTTGTGATACTGCTCCCCAGGTTATACTTTGGAAACTCATCAAGAGGTTTGGTAGTCTTAAAACTTTCCTCACCTTATGCTAAATAAGACTTTCATATATACATTTAATGGTTGGGGACCAAGACCCAAAATATCAGCATGGCATATTTATCCAAACCTGGCCACACAAAATAGGAAAATAATCCAGAAAGATGTATAGGTCATCTTTATATATAGATGCCAAATATTACATCAAAAATTCTGCCATGTTTTTCCAATACAGAAATCAAGTCGAAGATTTGCATAGCCTTTTTTTTCCTATGTCAAAGAAATCAGACTGGCACAATGTAATCCCTCCGTTTAGGTCAGTACTGTTTAGGGTAGCATTCGTTCTAACTCTAGCAAGACAACTTTTCTCCAGCAACTCTTAATTGCCTTTTTTTTTTAGTTTTGTTGCTGCTATAACATCTGTTGAAGAATATAAAAATGAAATTACACGCAAACACATGTAAAACTGTAGGCAGTGCAAACTCTGAGATGATCAGCGAATTTTTGGACACAAGGTTTTTACCCAACATTCCTAAATCAGTAGTTGATTGCAATGGCTGAGCTATTCCTCAAAGCAGAGAAAGTGTCACAGGATTTATTTAAGTCAGGTGAATCTTAAACGCCTTTCTCACCAATTCAGAATCCTTAGCTTTTGATGTTGATTCAAAGAGCTTTGTTGGTTATGAGAGCTTAGTTGACTATAAAGAAGGTAGAAAATTTCTATATTTTTTTTCAGAATAACATGAAAATAACACGTTAGACAAAGGAATGCTGAAAGTGTTTATTGCCCGCAGGATAATTCCATATTTTATGAGACAGCAAGGAAAGTTGACGTATAGCTTCAGAGGAAACGAGTTTCTTTTGACGTGTCAACAAGCTAAAAGTGGAAACTTCCTTCTGAGTATCAACAGCTACTGGTAGGATACAGGAAATGGACTTTCTCTGGGAAGAGGAATCAGACTGGGAAACAGGATTTGTGTAAGTGTATTAAACTGCCAGCTTCACCTCAGTAGTACTAGGAAATGCGTAGTGCTAATTACAGTATAAGGACTGTGAGCACTTGCAAAATATCAGGCTGAAGACAGGCAAAAAAGCTGTGAATTTTCACAGTGGTGGAGAGACAACCTGAAAGTTGACTTTTAATGATAAGCACTCCATACAGCAACCCATTTGGATCAATGCTTACTAAACCACACCTGCCTTGAAATAGGAACTGTGATAAAGTAACTATAAACTCAATGGTTTTCATGGCAGGGTTCTGTGAAGATCTCTGCCTGCGTGTTCCTCACTCTGAGGAACAATTGGCCTCTGAAACAACACCAGTTCTCAGGAAATCCCAAAAGATCTTTCTTCTTGGTTCTTTGGCAACTACAAAGTGAGATAAATTGAATCCTACAGCTGAAGAGATAAGAGGATTGTGTGCGTGTGTGTTTGGCTTTTGTTTGTTCGTTCGTTCGTTTGTTTTTAACTGAAACTTTGCTTTTGCTTTTTATGAATGCAGCCTCCTGAGGCCAAGAAGTACTGTGAAGTGTGGGTGCCTGTGCCTTGGGAAGAGCAAACTCCTTGGGGCCATCAGGTGCCGGAATGGACCCTTCGGCCTCGCAGGTCGCAGCGAGTCAAGTGGCAGAGGACAGACAAGTTTCTGAAAGGTACTGGCAAGCTGCTGCCCATCACTCAGGAGGCTCAACCCACGCTGGGAACCCCACTCCCTCGCGGGGGAAAGATTTCTAGGCGAAAGAGAAAAAATAAATTTGCCAGTTCTCATTAAGATTTATTATACATCTGAACTTTTGTAGTCCCGAAGCTTAACGACAGATGGTGGTGTAACTCCACCAATTTTGTAACGTCTCCATTCGCTTTGATGTTGTAATACAGGTTCTCCTCGATCTGACTTCGGTTAAAAGCAGCATTTTCTGCTCTTTCCAAAGTGTTTCGGGAACTGTGCGCGGGGAGGAAGGGGAACGAACCTGTTTAGGAGTCTGTTTGTTTTCTTGTTCGCTTTCTAAACAATCCTAATGGAAAACGGCTATCTCATAGACACCTAACGCGGCCAGCTGCACGGAGAAAAATGCATTAAACTAATTAAAGGAAGACGGTTTGAAAGCGGTTTATTTGAAGCGAGAAACACAATACAATTGTGCAGATGAAATCTCGAACCGCAAACAGAAACAAATAAAACGCACCAGCGTTTTTCACTAGAAAGTCTAGTTATATTTTACGCCGTAATCGTCGTTGTAGAAAAAAAATAAATAAAAGAGTCGGGAAAGTGTTTTGTTTGTTTAGCTCTAATTTTGCGTGGGACCGGCGAGCCGCGCAGACTCGGGCAACGCCGAATAATTCCAGCAGCCAAGCGCCGTATTGTTCCCCGTGGTTGTTACCCACCAGACAGCGGGGCTGTCAGCGGGGCCCTTTGATCGAGGGGGGGGATTTTACATCTCCTTCAAACAAAGCGCGGTCCAGGCCGGGGGGACAGGGCCGGGAGCGGGGGGCGCCCGGCCCGACGGCGGCGGCCCCGGGCAGCAGACCCGGGGGTCACCGGGTGCCGCCGCTCCTGTCCGTGCGTCCGTCTTTCCGTCCGGCGCTCAACGAAGTTGGCGGTGTCCGTGCGCCGGGCCGCGCCCCCCCGCGCCGGCTCGGTACCGCGGGGTCTCCCCCCAACAAGTGCGCGGCACCACGTCTGCCGCCGCACCGGCGTGTGGCCGCCCGGCGCCGCCGGCTCCAGCGGGAGAGCCGCCTCTTCCCCCGGGGCGCGCCTTCCCGCCCGCCCGCGGCCGCACGGAGCGGGCTGGCGGCCTGTGGGCCGCGCAACCTGCGCCCCCGCGGCGTCCCGCGCCCTTGCCCGCAGAGCCCGCCGGCGGCCGGAGCCCGCGGGGCCCGATTTCGTTTGCAGGCCGGTGGCGAGCGGGGCGGCGGGCCCCGCTCCGTTTCTCTGCCGGCCCCGCCGGCCCCCGGGGCGCGGAGCCGCGCAGAGCGGCTGCCCGCGGAAACTTTGTGTCGCGCCGCCGCGGCCCCGCGGGCGGTGTGGCGAGTGTCACCCGCAACCGTTGCGCTCGCAAACCGCCGCGGCAGCACCGCAGTTCCGCGGTAACCCGTGCGGGGACGGGCCGCAGCGGGGGGAGGAGGCGAGACAAAAGAGTCGCGAGTAGCAAATAAATATATTTTACGACCACCCATCGGCAGCGCCGCGCCCCCGCGGCAGCCGCGGCGAGCCTGCCCCGGCGGTGAACTTTCACCTCGCGAACCCGGGCGCGCCCCATTGGCTGCCCGCCGCCCCGCCGCCGCCCCGCACGGGCCCCGCCACCGCCCCGGCCCCCGGCCAGGCCCCGGCCCCGCCGCCGCGGGCGGGAGGGTGCGCGGTGGGGCGGGGGGCGGCCCGCGGCCGGGGGCCGCCGCGGGGGGCCCCGCCGAGCTGCCGGAGGTGCCGCCGCTCCGCCCCCGCGGTAGCGGCTCCCCCGCACCCCCCCGGTGCCGCCGCGGGCCGAGCGGCCAGTACTACCCCCGCCGGGGCTCGCCGGCCTCCCCGGGCGTGAGCGGCGCGGCGGGGAGCGGGCGGCCTCCCACTTCTGGAACGGCGAGTGGAAAAGTTTGTGGGGTTTTGAAATTTTGTTTAATAACTGCGGTGCCTGTTAATTCTGAGTGACAGCCACTTTTGATTCTGACCCTCAGCCTTTCTATTTCAAAACCACACGAAAGGCCGGGGTCGGGGCCACCGCGCCGTGATTAGGTGGGCTCTAGATCAACCCACGTTCCGCTCCGCGAGTGTCGTGCGTTCCCGTCCGCGCTCACGCCGGTTCTTCCACCCCAATACACCCCCGGCGCCGAGTGACCGAGAACCGCGGCGAGGACGAGGCAGGACAGGAGCAACTTCTCCCCTCTCTCGCCATGATGCCACCACTTCTTCCACCCCGGCCCCACTCGGGAAGCACTTAAAAAGTGTTTTTCCCCTCGGGAGCGGCAGCAGCCCCCGCGCTCGCTCCCCGCCGCGCTGCCGCCAGACACGGGGAGAGCGGCCGGTTCCAGCTGCGGGCAGCCGGGGAGCTCCTGCACCTTGCTCCGAAATGTCGGGGGCAGGGAGCGGGGGAAGAGAAAGTTTCGCGCCCCACGCGTGCCCTCTCGGCACAGCTGCCGGCGGCGGCCAGGCCTGCGCCGCCCGCCTCCCACGCGGGTCCCCCGGGCCTGCCTTCGTGCGAGGGCCGCGGCACCTCGGGGGTTGCCAGCAAGCTGCAGACAGCCGGCACTGCCAGCACAACACCCGGCTTTGTTTTCTGCTCGTCTGCTAAACTCGTTGTGTCTAACGGAGCCGGAGGAGAGGAGCGGCGGGGGCGGGGGGGAGGAGAGGGGGCGGGGAGGGGGCCGCCGCCGAGAGCAAACAACTTCCCCGACGGTTTGTTTACATAGCAGGTGGACCTGCCGCCCGCCGCGGCCCGCAGCACTCCGCTCCGGCGGGGACCGGCCGGGGGAGGCGCGGAGCGGAGCGGGGCACGGCCCAGCGCGTCCCGCCGCACTTTTTTTTTGTTGTTGCCATCCCCCTCCGCTGCTCACCCCCCCCCCCCCGCATGATTAGCACTTCTGTGCAGGCCACTTCGCGATCATGTGAGGGCTCCCTCTTCACTCCCCTTTCTCCAAAGGAGTCGGTGTGTGCAGCAGCGGTGTTTTTTTCTTTTTTTTTCTCCTTTTTTTTTTTTTTTTTTTTTTGCATTCCCAACAAAACACATACACACAGGCGGCACACTCCGCACACGGGCGGACCCGCACGCCGGGGGAGGGAGCGCGGCACCGCCAGCGCGAGGCAGCGCCAGCCGGCGGGAGGGCGCCCGGCACCGCCGCCGCTCCGCACCCGCGGAGGCCCCCGCGCCGCCCGCCCGCCCCCGCTCCCCCGGCCCGCGCGTCCCGGCGGCGGCTCCGCCCGCAGAGACTTTGCATGTGCGCGCGGCTGCGCGCGGCTCCGCTCGCCCTTTCTCTCGGTGTCAGCTCGCCGGGACGCCCCGCACGGTGTCTCCTCCCGGTAAGTGCTACCCCCCCCCCCCGCCCCGCCGCACACCCGTCCCTTCCTCCCCCCGCTCCCCGGTGTGACTTGCTACTTCCCCCCGCCGCCGCTCACCGACTTGCCGCCGCCGCGGGAAAGTTTGGCCGCGGCCGGCGCGGCCGCAGGAGTGACATGTGTCAGGTCTCCCGGCACCCGGGGGCACCGCTGCCAAAAATGCATCGCCACCGGTGGTGGGGGGAACGCTCGGCGGCAGGAGGCTGGTTGTGCCCCGGCTGGAGTTTGGGCTCTGCCTCACCAACCCGGCGGAGCGGACCGGCCGCGGGAGCGGGGTGGCGGCTCCGCTCAAATCTCCCGGGGCAGCCGCAGATGGCAGCGCGGGTTGGCGGGTACCACCCAGTCCCCGCGCAGGGCCGCGGAAGCCGCGCACCCCCCCACCGCGTAATTGAAAACAAACAACCTGTAGCCTCCCCGTACGGGGACAGAAGTGCGAGGCGGGGAGAACTCGGGGCCGGGCTTCGGAGGGAGTGTGTGCCGGAGAGGCTCGACCGTCCTCGGCTCGCCTCCCCGTGTGTTTCTTTTTTTTTTTTTTCCCTCTTCTTATGTTTTTCTTTTTTCTTTTTTTTTTTTCCTTTCCCCGAGACCTCCCCAGCAGACAGCCCCGGTGAAGAAGCGTGTCACGTTTCTCCTTTGTGTGCTGCCTGCCTGCCGGAGGGAGAGGCGCGCCCCCCCCCGCCTCCGCCTCTCTGCCCGTCCGCCCCCGCGGAGGGGCCGCCGCTGCCGGCCGGCCCTCGGGGCGCCCCCGCTGGCGTGGGCGGGGAAGCGCAGCCCCGCGGGGGTGCCCACGGGGCCGCCGTGCCTGCCGGCGCTGTTCGGGCTGCGGCGGGGGACAGCGTCGCCCCCCGCCCCTTTCGCTTGCATCCCCTCCACCAAAAGACAAAAAAACCCCTAAAACCAAGAATTAATAAATAATGATGCTAGAGCTGCGGAGTTCTGGAGGCGGCCTCCGTGGCTGGTGCACGGGGGCCTTCCCTTGGAATTGGCTGTTGAAATTCAAGAGGTCTGCGGGACCTGGAAAGTTTTGAAAGTTTAATTTTGAGGAGCGGGGTGAGATAGCGCGCCCGTGGCTGTGAGGAACGCTGGGGTTTGCTTCTCCAGCCAGGGGTGCCAGGGCAGAGAGGGCGAGCGTGGGTGCCTTCTCGCTCTGCTTTCCGCTGTGCCGAGCGTGGGATGCGCAGGCTGCACAGCTCTCAGCCTCCCTTAACCTGCCGGAAAGCCCTTTGCCACCCGTCTGAGCTGGCCTGGTGAAGGTAAAGACACTCCGTGAGGCGGTTTTGCTCTGTCCCGCAGTTCGGCTCGTGTCAGGTTGAGCAGTCTGCGGGCCCATTTCCCAGCATAGCCCCTGGCCGGGTGCACTGGTGAGCGCTGGTGAGGTCCCAGGATGGGGTTTCTGGCAGAGGGGCGAAGCCTGGGCTGGCGGGCAAGTAGTCAGTGCAGGCAGGAAAACATTAATTTAAAACTTGCGAGAATAGTCTGGACAGAAAGCAGGCTGCTCGTGTATTCTCAGGGGAAAAATAATCTCAAAAGCAACCACCCTAAATTTATAGTATCACCGTCTGTGTGTAAAGAGCGCAGAGCTGCAGATGGAAGAACGCGCAGTAATCTCCACCTGGGAATCACTTCTGTTTTTAAGAAGCCGTGTTTGTTTATGCACTTTCTTATAGAGAGAAACACAGAAGTTCCCCTTCCAAAGAGGATTTCCCCTGGTCTTTCCTCACATAAAAGACCCTCTCCAAAAGTCACTCGGGTGAGTGGGCATCTTTCCGCTGACATCCGTAGGAATCGCTCCGTTGACTCAGTGGGCTTGGATCAGGCCCTTGGAAATTTTGTTGCAAATATGGCACTAGGACGTTGTGCACGGTGTCTGTATGCCCACATTAATTTGTGAGGAGGGGAAAAGAAGTTGGAGATAAACTTTTAAGAGATTTTGACAGGTTTAATTTTTTTTCCATGCTAGGTAATTTAAAACCATTAAGGAAAAACATTACTGCTAGTAATATTACTCTAAAGAAAATATGATTAATTATTAAATCAGTTTCTCTAATGCTACACTAAACCCTTTTGAGTGAGATATAGGTTTTTAGTTTTCAAATTAGTGTTTATCTTTAATTTAAGGCTTTTTCTGACTGTAATAATTTGTTCATATTAAATATAGATATTGAAAAGACCCGTGTTTCTCAGTAATTTGCTATTTTAATGTAGTTCTTAAAAATGCTAGTGTTCTGTAGCTTTTTTTGTACGCTTAAATCATTGATTTAACTACTCAGAATAACAGATTACTAAACGGTTAAGGGAAATGAAAGAGTGTTTCAAATACAGCATTTCCAAAACACGTATAGTAAACTTCATGCCAATTGATAGGTCACTTAATGACATACAAAAGATACATAATTAGGCATTCTAATTTATTTTGTTAATATATAGCACCTGAAATACACTGCTTCATGTGAGGCCTTGTTGGTGTAAGCTTTAAGATTTAACAGTAACCTTACCAGGAAGCTTAAGCAGAATCAGTTGTATAAATATTTGGGTATTTCTTTGTTTTTAGTTTAACCTCAGTGATTCCTATGTTTTGTCACAAGATCTTTGCTACAGGGTTTATAACCTTTGAGAGAGGAAAAAAACCTAAATGTTTAGTAGCTTTCTGTATAGTGAAGATTTGTGTAAAATTACCAGAGAGTCTATAGGGAACAACCAAATTAGAGTTTTTCGAGTGTGAGGAAGAGTAAAATAAGTATATCAAGTTCAGGATATTTTAATTAGTGAATACACAGTACTATTTTAAAGCTGCACTAGGGTTTGTACAATAGTCAGGTGTTGAGTTTCTTAGGTTTTTGAAGTTACTCTTTTTTTGGTAATCATCTGTTGCTTATACATTTTAAAATGCTTTCTGCAATAGAATGCGTCGTAACTAGCATTTTAAGATTAAAGGTGCATTTGCTTAGAAACATTCCTGTCAGACTCCAGTATATTTTTAGAAAAGTTCTTTTTGGACTCAAATGTATTTAAAAAAATTACTGTAGCATAAGCTTTTTTTTTTTTTTAATTTTGACTGATATATGTGAGCTAGAATAAGCTTTTTATATTCTGAGGAATATACCTGATTCAGCATTGCATGCACAGGAGTTATTCAAGGCTAGTGGGCTGAAAACAATAGAAAACTTCTGAGATGTGATCCCTGTTGTGGCAGTGTTTTGCTATGTGTCATTGAAAATGTCACTTAACCTCTTTGTTTTTCATCATCAAAATGTGAGGGCTGGTATTTATCCATCTTTCTGATAGGGTGATTAATTAATATTTCTTGAACACTGAGTACTCTTTTGTTCCATTTCTATTTTTACCAGGTTTATTTTGGAGAAATTAAATTCTGATGGTGGTTGAAAAAACTGTTCATGGGAATCATCGTGTTTTTTCTTTGTGAGTCAGATCGTGAAGAGGTCACTTGCTCATAGGAATTGAAAATTATTTAGGACATAGGTCACTGAGAAGTACCCATGGAATGATTTTGACTGGAGAAAATTGCGAATCATGGTCAAACTGAAAAATGCTCTCAATTTTGTTGCAAAATAATAATTTTTGGTACACTCAAACTGATTACTCTTTTTAAATTTTGTGACAGCTAGTGGGTCTAGAAGTAATGCAGATTATCTAATTTTTTTTCACAGCCACTGTAGCATACCTCTCAACTAATCCTTGTTAGAAGAAATACTTGTCATTTAGATTCCCGTTCCCTGTCCTGTTTTGACTTGAGATCTTTCTTGATTGCATATGTAAATTAGTAGCATCAGAAAAATTGAGTAAAAAAGATGAAATTATAGAAAACGTTAGCTGTAATAAACTAGCATCAGTTAAATCTTAAAATTCCAGTTACATAGTTCATTGTTAGTTGTTTGGAGGTTTTCTTCCACATGTGCTCATTCACAGAAGGAGCATACTTACCTTATGGCAATAATTTCCAAGGGTAGTTTTAAACTTAAATTTAAAAACTTCTAGATTGGCATAAAAACAAGGAACAATCTGTCAAGTATTATTTAACACGGATCATCTTTTTTTCTCCTTTCTGAGGCTCTCAGTAGCTTAATCACACTTACTACTTTTAAAAACTTCTAAGATGTTTACTGCAAATTGTAAGAGGCATCTATCCTTTGATGCAAGATTTGCATCTGTTTTGGTATTTCTGCCTTTTTTTTTTCTGCATTTCTGCTAGGTTTGCGTTTTAAGAGCAAGACCGTGTTTAGTGTCAGAAAGCTGGATTTAAAAGTGCCAGCAATAGCTCGCCTATGCTGTCATCACTGAAGTAGCTGAAAATAATCTCTTTAATGAACAGTTGCTACAATGTTTATTAGTTCACCAAAATGCAGTTTGGGATGATGTGAGAAGCTGAAGTTTGAAGAGTAAGTTATGGGTGGAATTGTGTTTAGTGTCACGATTTCAGTTCCTGTTCTAAGGAAAATGAAATTAAGATGTTAAGCAGATTGTGTTAGACTATTAACTGTCTTAAGTCTTTTTAGTAAATTGTTGAAGTTGTTCAGGAGGGGGAATAAGAACATTGTAGGCTTAACTTTTCATCCGTTTACTTAGTTATTTCTTCTTCCCACAAATAGTGATCACATGTCTCTAGCTGGAAAGGGTATCGCTGCAGTTTATTTCTTATTTAAATATGTACGTTAGTCAGGCTGGCTGCTGATTCCCTTGGATACCACAAGATGTACGCTCGGTGTGCCCCGAGTGTGGATATCTCTTCTGCTTTGCTGTGGCTTTAGGTGACATCGATGACTTTCTAATTGGTCAGGTTGTGCGAGGGGACAGCAGGCAGGTGGGTTTAAGGGACAGACAGCACCTTCGGTCAACACGCAGAAAGCACATTTTCTGCCCTGTGTCCCTGCTCTTTGCCCCCCCACTGATGTATGATGGCCCTTCTGGGGTGGATGGAGTGATGACAGATCTCCATGCTAAAACCTAAGCCCACTTTGGAGTTCACAGGCTGGCTTTGGCTTGTCTGTGGAGCTCCCTTGTTTACCAAGAGGCTTTGATCTTCTTCCTATGGGCAGCAGCTACTGAAAGCGGGTGGTGGCGTGTCTCTGTTTTGAGAAGTTTCCAGTCCATTGGTGGTTGCAGGGTCCACAGGGATGCGCAGGTTACTTGCTCAGTGAGCTGGTCCTTTGGACCTCTGCTGTGCATCAGACCATGGCTGGAAATTGCATCAGGTTAAGTATTTCTGTAAATTGCTAATCTCAGTCCCATTTCAGTTAGTTTGCCTCCAGGATGTTGTGAGGATGACTGAGATTCCAGCCTTTTTCCTGTGGGAGATACTCTTTACTGTTGGGCTGAAAATTGGAAATTCATTTGAAGAGTGTTTTGAAGTTAGGTGGTATATTGTTATATATAACTAGAAAATTGTTGAGTATTTCTAAGAACATTATTTCTTTGGATAAGTATTTACATTTTTATGGAAAATTTCATGTACCTTTTAAGACTGATGTTTTGTTGAACGAAGATACACAGTCCTATTAGAATAACGTAATTTTTCTCTTGCAACATGATACATATTTTCCAACTTTGGTCAGGATTTCTCTCCTAAGTAAATTTAAATACTGAGTTGTTCAATTATCCATCTATTTTAACCTAAACCAACATGATACGTATTTTAAAAATATTAATTATTTATTTGACATAATATGAAATTATGTATTTGACATAATTTGACAAATTATGTTTTTGACACATATATATGTTAAAACACTGTGATCTTGGTGGATATTGCCACTATGATTCTCATGATACGTCCTTTGAGGGAAGGAGGGAGGATGGCTGTACAAGTTTAGCATATTGCATTGATTGCCTAACAGGACCAAATTGGATAATTCAGCCTGCAAACTAAGGAATTTGTCTTTAGAAAAACAATCTCAGAGTTGCCAAGTTATTTCAAGCATAATACTGTGTTAATGATCTATCAGGTGTTGATATTGAATTTGCCCAGGAGTAGCAAAGAAAATTAAAATGAGGTGAATGTCCCTAAACTCCATTTAAACTTGGACTTTCAGTCAGCGCTATCTTCATGTAAAAAGGTTCCTTTCAATTATGTTGTTGATTTCTCTTTTTGCAACTCTTACTACTGATGTTGAGGAGGCACATTGTTCTCCTGGAATTGGAACCCACTTAGTAAAACAAACGGTGGGCAATAATACCTACGTAATAAAACCTGTACCTGACATTTAACTGCTTGGAAGTTAGATCAGAAACTGTCAGGTTTTACCACGTACAAATAATGCTGAGAAAATTTTAAGGGTTAGCGGTGGGAAGCCGCGAAGGGCTTTGGGGAGGAGAGGGACAACACACAATGGAGGGTTGGGGAGTGCTGTGGAAAGAGGCCAGAGAAAACATGTGGCTGGGCCGGAGCCAGCGAAGGCCCAGGCAGCGCTGCTGGGAGGTGGGCAGCCGCTCAGAGAGCGGGGGCTTGGGTTTGCCCGAGAAAGAACAGGGTGATTTTTATCTGGTGCCCAGTAGACGAAATAAATTTTTCACCTTCACTTCATTTATGGGGAGAAATAATGAACTTTTTGCACACCGGTGTTACGCGCAGAGGTGCCGCCAGTTTGAGCTGGCCAGGATTGAGGCCGAAGAGTGCCGTAAGATATTTTTTAAATATTAGGTCTTGTTAATTCCAATGTGTGTATTTGGAAACTTACTAGTTGTTGCATTGAAAGTCGATTTTTATTTACTACAAATCAAAGTATCACTTTCTTGGTGTGGCACAGGAGGGACAGATCTCTTTTGAAGATAAAGGGAAGAAAAGTACATAGAAAACAGAGGCGAGAAGCTTTTAGAGTCTAAAACACAATAATTGAAATATTTATGATTCAAGGCACTTCTTTGTGAGAGAACACAGACAGGATTGTGGTTTCATTACAGTACTTACAGTATTCTCATGACCTAAAAATGAAAACACAAAAACCTAATGCATTCAGGTGTGCACAGACTGCAAAGATACATGTCGCTGGTGAACTGTTACGCTTTTCACTTGGGTCAACATGTTTTCTTCTTTGTAGAAGAACATATTTAATTCAATAAGGAGTAAATGATTATCATATGTACAGCAAGGTGAATGTAAGAGGAATGGTGCTGAGGGCTCCTTGATACATGCTAAAAATCATTCTTCATTGAAAATCAATTAGTGGAATATATAGGCGCTAAAACTGTAAAAATATTAGGACGGTACTTTGCTAAAGATCGCGAAATGCCTTCACACAGAAATTCATTCAGACTCATTTGTTACCAGTCTTGAATGCATTTAAATTACTTTTAATGTTGTGGTGATGCCTGTAAATTGTTCTGGGTACACAATAACTGTCAGCGTACATTGAAGAATACGTACGGTCAGTAATTCAACAGATAACTGTATTAAATATATGGAAGAAGTTTCACACAGTGTCATAAATCCTTGCACATTCTTTTGCTTAAGAAAAGGAATTAAGCATATTGTGACAGAGGCTGTGACATATTTGGTATTTAGTTCTAGTTTAAGTGACTGGCATCTTGTAAAATAGTTAAAGATGTGTTCAGCATTGGATGTGGTGACCAATCTGTTCTGGGGCCTCTGTTTATTATTGGCCAGGAAAGGATGTGAAGTATACCTGAGCAACCAGAATTTTTTTTTCAAACACGTTAGTTGAGGGTTTTTTGTTGTTGTGGGGTTTTTTTTGGTTTGCTTGTTTTGTTGTTTGTATCTGGGAGCCAGATCATGCTTTCAGGTCACAGAGAAGCCAGAAGAATGGTAAAACTGTCAAAATATTTGTGTGTAAGCTTCAGTACCCTGCTCGGTAGGGAAGTCGCTGGTTGCTCAGAGGTTTCTCTGCAGAGCTGTGCAGCTTTGGGAGCGGCGGGTGCCCCTGCCAGCACTTGCACGCGTGGCTGTGCAGCGGCGCAGAACTCCCGTGTCCATCCACAGCTTTCCAGGAAGGAGACTGTGGCCTTCAGAAGGAAAATGAATGTATTTGGTGGATTTACGGCATCTCAGGCTATGGGACAGAAAACATCCGGAAGAAGAGTGCTGTCAGTGAAGACAAAAATGTTCAGTCCTTTGCTAAAACAGCTCATGTCCTCGAGATTCTTCTGGGCAGGAACTGACTGTGCTAGGGAGTGGCTTTCACAATATACAAAAGGTATTTTAAGGGTTGCGATGGGAAAACCTCCTCTTTCAAAAATCTTCCTTAAAAAAATGAGGGAGGGTGCTACCAGACCAGGCTTGAATTCATTTCCAGGCTAAGCATGGCTTGTGTCATCAGTGTCTTGCCATGTCCTGGCAGCTGGTCAGCCCCTGGGGTGGCCTTGAGGTCCAGGGGAATTTCGACTGGTTATGGGATCTGGAGTGGTGAGTGATGGACCAGCTCAATCCTCCAGTGTCATCCTGCCACCCAGCAGGACCCCCTGCTCAGAGCTTCCCACCTCCTGCAACACACAGGTGCCCTTCACGTGGCTTCACCTGTCTTCATGCCTCAGGAGGGGGTGTACTTGAGAGGATGGCCACATACTTGTGTTGAAAAATCTCTCCCAAGACCTTCGGCTTTGATCCCAAATTTTCTGAAGTTGACCTGAAGACTCCTTGTTTTGGCTCAGGCACTGAAGATGGTTGATGCTTTGGATATGTTTGTATGTTCATGTGCAAAACTGGTTTCTGAGGTTAAGTTACTGGCTACTTGGCTGCTCTTTGAAGCCACCAAGACCAAGGCTGGTGGACCAGTTGTGTGTATTTAAGCCAAATCCAAGTGTTTTCAGTTTTACAGTTTTTCTTCCATTACAGGTTCGTACACCAACTGTTGATAGGCTCTGATAGGCCAGTTACCGCTAAGATGAAAAACTGATATTTAAAGTGACTTTCTTCATAGTATTTAAATACTTTCAAGTCTTCACTTCCATTTATTCAGTCAGTGAATCTTAAAGAATACAGCAGTCAGGTACATCATTGGTGAGGATCCAAAGACATGAAAAAGACATTCCTTAAAAGATGAACATCTATACTTGTTTTAAATCAGTCATGTCCAGCCTAATCAAGCAAGCCCGGCAGCCAGGCATGACGTATCTTGTGCTGTGGCTGTGGGGTCTTGTGTGCTGCAGGATCGGTGCTACTGAGCATGTGCAGCAAGTCTCTTCTGTACCCAATGACTGCCATTTGGGTCTTTGTTGTTACCACTAAATTACTACCAGAATGGGGAAGACACCATTTTTTCGAGTCACTGTTGAGCATGCAATTTTGCTCCAAATTCAGTTAACAAAAAATTGCCTTCAGCTGAATTTTTCTTCATCTAAGTCACAGACGAGTGGGAGCAGAATGTGACCTGAGACTATTAAAAATATCTTTCTCATTGTCACCTGCAATATTACCATAATTGGAACTAAGGAGTCTGCAGTTGCACAATATTTATGTTGCAATCCAAACTGACATAGCCTGGAATGCTTCAGCAGCAAAACAAGACACAGACCCAAGCCCGTGCTGCGCGCTTGGGAGGGAGCGAGCTGCTCCTCTTGGAGACCTCCTCCAGTGGGGACGTCCCCTGTGTCCCCCTGCTTCTCCGCGGGCTGGGGGGACCTTCCAGGGAGGTGGCGAGGTGAGTGCTCAGCCTGGCTGCGGAGTGCAGTGGTGGCTCGTGGCCTTCGTAGGTGACGCTTTGGGTCAGGCTGCAAGGACAGCTGCTTTGCTAAGCTGGGGGGCTGTGGTGAGAGATTGCTCCTTCTTTGAGGCCTTCTGGTTGGGATGGGCTCTTTTTTCATATCTTTTTACTCCTGACGCTGAGGGGGCCTCTTTGTTAGGAGGCATTGTTTGGAAGAAACACTTTTAATGCGTTTGCTTTCCTTTGATGGATGGAAATAGTGAGTCACCATCCAGTGTCACCTTTACTGCTCAGATCGCTGTAGGCACAGTGAAACTAATGTCTCGCCCTGCTGCTGCTCTGGTAGGCTCTGCAGCAGCTGATGAACTTGATCTATTACCCCTGGCCCTCACCGGCGAACACAGTGTGGTATATTTGCCCGTGACTGACACACTTAGATCTATGGCCACAAGATACCTGGTCAACTCTTCAAGCCTTTACCTTTAGCATTAGCTTTAACCCCTCAGGGCTCAGCTGCTTGCAGCATTTAAAACATGGCAAGGGGTTTTATAGCAGAGATTTGACTCAGCAAGACTTGTGCTAACTCTTGCTGAAGATATGAAATACAATTTGTAGCTTATAATTGCTGCCTAATATGATCTTGGACCCTTACTTAAAATCCATTTAACTGATACTGTACTTTCTTTATAAGGTTATTATTGGGAGCTAACCTTTTCTTGTGTTGTGGTTAAATGCACAATGTAATAAGGGTGTTTTTTAATGTGTTTAAGAGTTGGAAGATGTGTTAGAGGTAACCTTTATGCACAGAGTTTTATATAGTTGTAGTAAGGATAGCGATATTAAAATCCTGAACATTAGTACTGTCTGAATGTAATTTGTTCTCATTGTGCTTTGTGTGTGTCTGTTAGAAGATGGTACAGTATATTGAAAAATCTGTTTTGTTCTCCAGTATCTTTCGCACCAGTAATTATTAACCTAATGCAAATTACTGTCTCAAGAAAGTTTTTGTACTTCTGATACATACAAAAATACAAAAACCATATAAGATACAATAGATAAATCAGGATTCTTTCTTTCTCTATATTTCAAGTAGAGCAACCTAAACCTAAGATTTTAGGCACAAAATTGAAAGCCTCCCAGAAATCTTTACTTTCTTGTTTAACTCTTGATAAAGAGGCATGGACTGTGTCTGTTGGAGGTGTGTAGGGATCACTAGATTATAATAGATTTAAAGATTATTTTTTATGAATAACAAATGTTGGCACTTTTGCTCATATCTATGAATATTAGTTTGTCAGGCTTTGATTGCCTTGTAGAAATGTGGGGTTGCTTAGAGCTGTAAGTTAAAATTAAGTATTTTTCCTCCTTTTTGTGTATATGTAGAATTTGGTGTACATGGAAAGGATTTCAGAACTTGCCTCCCTGTACCCTTCTTGAAACTGCTCTGAACAGTGGTGAAGGCAATGAAGTTTCATACCCAAAAGGAGGTCAGAAGAAAAACAAAAACCGAGAGTGTGTAAGCAGAGAAAGATGAGTATTTTAAGTGTGGACCGCCTTTGTTGGATTCGTATTTTCTTTTTTCCCTGTTAGTGTAGGAAGCTCTTTTACCACTGTTTAGCCTTTTTTTTTAAAAAAAAATTTGTTTAAATTTTCTTTTTTCTTTCCCACCCCTCCACTTTTTCATTTCCCTTCCCTTTTGCCTCAAGGGGGCATTGTGGGTTGGAGAAGGGAAGCAGGTTTTGCACATGTCAGACTATCGGTCTATAACTGAAAAATTCTTCTTCTTAAGTTCAATAAACTATTGTCAGGGGCGTGCACAGCAATAGGGGTGTAATAGGCAAGAATGGCCTTAAGAGAAACAAACATTTCTAATCTTAAGTAGGTGGGGAAGGGTGCAGCAGCCACTGGCTCATGAGGTTGAAATTGACTGCTTTTAACATTGTGAAGAATTATGATGATGCAGACAAAGTGCCGTCCTAAAATTTATAATTCTTGGCTCAGATGTGGACTTCTTGTGGAACTTTATGATAGAGTTGCTTAATCTCAGTGCAGTAAAGATAAATTCATTAATGGTTATGAGGTGCTGATATAAATAAATAGACAACGCCAGTAAATTGCTTTCTGAAGCTCAGTGACTGTAAACTCTGATCTTCTAATTTAATCTGTCTACTACTTCCCATTCACTTGCTGAAAGGCTTTGGAGACTGAGAAATCAGCTCAACTCCAGGCACAGTAACTGTGAGAACTAAGCTGGCTTCTCTAAACGGAGATCCTTGGATGAGGACTGGAAGAGTTTCCTTAATATAAGTTAAGACTGTACGGACAAAGGAGGACAGAAACAGGTTTTTGCGTTGCCCATCATGTTCAGAGATTATTAGGTTTCTCACTAAGCACCTGTTTTCTGCACTGGTTTGTGATAACCCTGACACTTACACAGAAGAAAAATTAAGAAGCTAATGACCTGATGAAAGAGATACTGTCCAAATGAGAAAAATTAGCTAAACCCATTTCTTTTGGTGGTGTTGCAGTATTGCTCACATCTGGCCTTTTGGTTGATCTAAACAAATGTTATCATTCTCTCAGTAGACAGTGCATTTTCCTTGTGAATTATTTAAATGTGTGCAGAAATTATTTCTGAGAGAAATCAGCCTTTCGCACAAAGGATAGTTTATGAGGAGAGCATTCACTTTACACTTTTAACCTCAGCTCTTAAGAATAGAAATGTATAGGAAAACATATTCTTTAAGAAAGTGTCAGTGTTTTTTCTTGGTAGGTTGTTTCTTTGTTGAGGGCATTTCTCATCTAAAACGCTTTTCCCCGTTAATTTGCTTAATACTGTATCAGGGTATAACTGTAGTATAACCCTTTAAGCTCTTAAATGGATTTGAGTCATCATGGAGATGGACGAGAAATACAATAGCACAACTGGACCAGGCAGAGGTGTTGGATTCAGTCTCTCTCTGCTGTTGTTTCGCACACTTGACCTGGGGACTTGAATGTGTGGCACCAGAGATCTGAGGAAGGACTGGAGCCGCTCTGTGTTCTGCACCAGTACGTCGTTACTGCTGAGCTCCATCCCTGGCCTTCTGATGGACATTTTGTGCTTTTCCTTCATCGTGGCCCAGCCTCACTGGAGGAGCAGCCAAAAGCTTCCTCCTTGGTCTCTCCAGCAGGCTGGGATCTCTCCTGGGGTAAGCTTACAGAGGGTTCCCCTCTTCTTAGGCTCTGCCCAGGCTGGATTACTTCTCAGCGTAACAAAGAACCTCTGTTTCACCAGTGACCACACTTGCAGCCCGGAGTTGGACACAGTCTGATTTACTCCTTAAACCGAGAAGTGCAGGACTACAGGTGGCTGCAGACCACAAGGTTGGGGTGAAAGCTGCTGTGCCTGCACGTAAGTCTGTGGTTGCGGGTGCTTCATCTGCAACAGCATTTGCCATGAATGTCTTTGTTTCAACCAGGACATCCCAGCTCAATATGATTATTGGGAAATAAGGAGCGTGAATGGAAAAGGCAAGGGAAAAGCTAGTGGAGAATCGTCTTACGATGGTAAACTTCAGTGTTGTTTTTGGCCAACTTGTTTGACATAGATTTCAAAATATAGTAGATGAGTTGAGGGGGCATCAAGCCAACAGGATGGAACAGCTTCTCTGGGCTTTGTTGCAGATTAGCTCTTCATCTTCCTCCTTGTGCAGCATCAAAGGTACTGAGTAAGCCTCTTTCTCCTTGTGTTGCTGTTTTAGATTTTATTTCAACTTGAAAGTGCCATGTATATCCAGTAAAAGAAAACAGAATGAAAGAAATGAGTGATGAAGTTGACTGGGAAAGCAAATCTTGTTGAATTAGCCCCCACATCATCTGTTTGCTTCGATTATAGAAAAAATGGGAATGGTTTCCTTAAAAACCTGCCATAAGAGACCTGTCTTTTTGACATTTCCTACAGTGTATCTATAGGCTTAATGCGGATGTGATATTTGGAAGGTGAAGTCCTGTTACTGTTGAAGTGCATCAACTAGATTTCATTGTTGCAAAGCCGCCTGTGCATTTTAGGTACAGCAACAGTAGTTTGTACTGTTCAGTTTGTCACAGATAATTTGAGAGAAAGTCAATTAGCTAGTAAATAAGTGTTCATAATTCATCTTGGAATTTTCTAATGCTTTAAAAGAAATTCAAGTTAAATTTACTTCAGGTATATGTGTGTCTTGTATTAAGGCGTGTGTAAACCAGCTAATAACCGCTTCCAGCCCTACCATCCATTTCCTGCAAAACATGAAATTTGTACTTTTTGATTTCTAAATGGCAATTTTGAAGTACTTGCAGCAAATACAGTTTCAGTAAACTTCAGAAAAGTAAAAAAAAACCAAAACCAAACCACAACACAAAACCAAACAAAACCCAACTGTTAGCCGTGCCACAAATCAACGTGTTCTAAAATGTACTTTTGACTTGACCAGTTCAATTTTTGCCATACAACATCAAAGGCCTTGCTTCTTCCACAACTGTAAACTTCATTTAAGGTCTGCATTTTAGTCGTTGGTGGGAAGAAGTTAAAAAAGAAGATCTAGTAACATGGATATATATAGCGAGTAACTACATAAGCTATGTTGCTGTCTTTGAGTTGCAATTTTAACAGTTTGAAGTCTCTTAAAGTTCAGTATAGTTTAAATAAAAAAGCCGGTTTTGTGACCATTTGCAAAGTTTTAATTTGTTGTAAGCCGTGTTGTTGATCTAGAGCTTTTGCTCATTTAAGGTTGATTAATTGCTTTTGCTACTTCTGTTTGCACTTCAGTATAATCTCATGCAGACTATTGTATTTTTTTTCAGTTTAATTTTCTGTTGACGGCTGTATATTTGTATGGGATGTTAAATTTGACCACTAATAACTTAAGTATTTAAATAAATAAATACGATGCAAAACAATAGCAACTGACTGCAAACTGAACCAAATACTAAGCAGTGCAAATTTGTTTCATTGAGCATAATTTCTGCACCTGCGGTAGACTCCATTGTAGAAGCTCTTGCTTTTATGTGATTTTATTTATTTAGAAAGAGAAAAAGATCATCCTTTTTTCATTCAAGTATCTTTTTATTTAAGGCAGATTTAATAGAAACAAGAATAATAGGCCTATCTCTTACATTGAATATTGCTAAAATGTGTATGTCTTCCCTGGTAATTACTGTTCATTAAGGCTTAGTACTTTTTTTTTTTAAAGGAGCTAACTCTCTTATCTTACCTGTAAAGTGAATGGGTGAATGTTGGCACTAAAGTCACTTCATACAAAATGTACAATACGATTCAGATACGTAGTCTGGGAGACCTGTGGCCCATTTACTTTTACCGCGTTGCCTTTCAGAAAACACATACCATGCTGAATGCCTGGGCGAGTCACGTTGGTACAGCGTGACCCTCACTAAAAAGGATTAGTCTCTTAATGATAATTGGTTAACTTGTCCCAAGTAGGAGCCCATGGTTTCCAGGTACAAGGTGGAACCCACTCATTGCTGATGACGCGGAGGAAGATGCTGTTACCATTCGTCTTTGGAAGTGTTTGACTATGCGCTGCTCTTAGAAAGTAGAAACTAGGAATCCTGGTGCCTTGCACTCCCCTGCTATCTTACCAATAGTTGTGTAGTTGACAAAAAAGCTGTGTTGTCACTGTATTTGGATTTGCCTGTGTAAAGGAAAACACATAATCTACCTCCTGGGGTTGGCAGTATGCTAATTTTCACATACAGACATAATGGGCAGAGCGGAGAGTTCCGAAATCTTAAGACAGGCCAGATGGAAAAATATGTTCAAATTAAAGAAAAACAAAAAACAACAGGGAAAAAAGAAATCCAGTCCTGCTGATAATGAAAGGATGAAGAGGGAAGCGGAACTTCTGTTCTCCTGTTTTTAAGGAGACGGGTTAACGATTTTTGAACTTCTGGGATTACGATGCATTTTCTTTGCTATAGAACTGTCAGAAAATACAAAGGTTATATCTATGCAGACAGCTTAACTTGCTTCTGGCTCTCCAAAGTGCTTTAACTCATTTTATGTTCAGCTGTAAAAATACAGGGCTTGGAAAAAACAGAGCGTTGGAGCTGTGGCTGTGGCCCACCGGGATGGCCAGGACAGGGCTCTTGGGTGAGAGCTGTGGCCGGACACGTGGTGCCCTGCACGGCGGCGCTGGCTTGTCGGGGCTGAGGGGCTAAGCAGGCACGTCCCTCTGATTGTGCCGTGAGATACGTACTTCTGGAAGCCAGAATATGCATCAAGGAAACCTTCCCCTGCTGTAATGCTTTCCAATCTTTGCATTTGGAAGTTTTCAAGAGCGTTGCTAATTCTGAGGAGCGTGGCTCTGAAAATTTTTCTGTTTGCTTTTGCTTGTACTTCTGCAGTTTTCTTTCCTCTTGCGCTTATTTGAAGTGGATCCTAACAGTGGAGGGAGTGAGTGTGGAAAAGGAGTATTTCATCAAAGAAGGAGGATCCTAAAACTTCTGCCTTACTAGAGGTGTACTGCAAAGTGAAGAAGCTGCATAAAATACAGTGGTAGTACAAGAAACCATCACATTTTTACCGAAGTCATGGTACAATGGAAAGTGCTTCGTGTCAGCTGAAATGTCAGATGTATCAGGAAAAAAAGTTAAAGTGGAACCTGATTTCTGTAAGGCTAAAGATTCAAATAATTTGCTTAGGGATGCATTAGAAAATCAATCTTATGCTTGAAAGAGGGAATAGTAGCCTTCAAGTCTCATCTCCTGTTTTGTAGCTGATTGCCTGTTTTTATTATCTCCCCCCCTTTTCCTTCAGTACTTACTAATGCCCTTTGGTTAACTCCATTATACCTTTGAAAAACTTCTTGCAGAGCTCAGCTGCTTTGGCTTGTTTGCTGGGTAAGCCTCACTGATATTATTATAATTAATAGGATGTGTAAAAACTTCCTGAACCAAGTGTTACAGAATCAGGCTATTAAAACTTGGTGCCTCATATGTTCTGCAGCGGGCAAGCTTTCCATCCTCAGCAGCTGGGGCTCATCAGAGAAGAGGCTGGACCTGCATTGATCTTGCGTGCTGTGTGGGAAGTTGGTTTGGTAGGAACACCATTCAGCTTGTCAAAGAGTAAGAGGCACGGAAAATAAAGTCAGTTTACAGTTTGGAGGTGTGTCTCTAATTTGCTTTTTTTGATTTTTATACCACAGGGATAAAAACGTGAGAGAAAGATGTGCTGCATTTTTAGATACTAAAAATCTTTGAAGATCTGATTCATAAGTGAGAGTTTAAACTGTTTCTCATAATTTTGTGTTACATTATAAGTTTGCTTGCTTTGACTCTTGCTTTTGTTAAGTAGCACTGCTTCATTTCCTCGAACAACTTTGTGTTTTAGAAAAATGTTTTTATAATTACAAGAAAGTAATACAGAATGATAAAGGTGAAAAGAATAGTCTGATATTTTTGAAGGATTTCTTTCTTTTTTTTGTTGACTTGGAGGTGCCATGAATGCTTGTAACATGCTAGTTCTACAGAAGTTAAATATGAAGCTGATCAAAAATTTTTGGAAGTGGAGAGGAAATGTGTCAACTGATGCAACACAAAACAAGTACATCATTAAGGAGACAAGAAATAATACTGAACAACTTGAATAGCATTTGAGACCATACCAAATAAAGTATTTATGTACAAGTGAATAGAAGGGCATACATCTAGAGACAATATTGCAGGTTTTGCTTTCAGTATTGGGGTCTGTATCCAGAATGGAAAATTGTAACCCTGAAAAAGACATGTATTTATGTTGGCTAATCAGATCAGTATGGACATTTTAAATTTAAATTGGGACTTTATATCCTTGGATGTATAAAGATATATCTCAAATAGGAATAACAAGGCTAGATATTTTTTGCCTACATTCCTTCCTTCCTTTTTTAGTGTTGACATTATTTTTTGATAGTTTCTTAAAAAGTTGGATGGAAAAGAGACTATATGGAAAAGAAAATTGATAATAGAGGCTTCTCAGTCCACCTTGTAATGGCATAACAAAGTCCATTAGGACGAGAACAGTTTTTAATGGTGAAATTAGTTATTCGCTAAAAGAGGTTACTGACGACTTCAAAATAGATTTCACTAGGAAACTTTAGATTGTGATTTAGGGACTTTTCTAACACAGACTCATATTTGGTGAAGGAATTATACCAGCAGTCCCTTACAACCAGAAAACTTAGCAGTGTTGGTTTGACGACTTCTTTTTCTTTTGAAAGAAGCAGGAGAGCGCTTAGTGTGTTTATTGTCATATCAATATTCATTAAATCCGTGTCTGTCCTTTAACGGTGCTTTAGAGCACTGGACATGGACTGGAAGGCTACTGCTGGGTGCTGTGCACAGAACCACCCTGAGTCCCAACCCAGAAGTCGGACAATTTAAAACGGGTAGAGGCACCAGGTAGAAACAGGCAAGGGAAAACAGTCAGTTATCATAGCATATCAGCAAGTATTATGTTTTAAAATTTTCCATAGGTCTCCTGCCAAAGCAGTTTGAAAGAGGTTAATAAGTTAGTCTTGTGGATGTTCACAGATGTGTGAGGTGTCAGCCCGGATAAAAAGCCTGAAGACACTTAATTGAAAAAATAACACATAGAGATGATGGAAACTGGCAGCCTGGACCTAAAGGAGAAGGGAGTTTACCTCTAGATGTAGAATAAGAGATGATAGGTGGGCTTTGACGTGGAAGATAAGTGATTAATATATAATGGGATACTGGATTTATGTCAGTGGAACGAGATTGCATTTGTCAAGACTAGAACAAAAGATAGGAACAAGATCTGAAGTAAGAGGGATAGGAGCATAACAGCTGCACAGTTTGAGAGGAGAGACATACTTTAAAGATATTATTTGCAAAGATCCTACAATATTTACATGTATTCTGTAAATATGTGAATCTATGAGGCCTAGGTGCTTGTGTCCGAAGACCGAGATGTATGAGGCAAAGATGATGCCCCGATTATTGGCCTAAATGAAACGTAATGTTGCCCAAGAAAAAAAGGCAAGAGGAAAGCTGACTAGCCCTCTAAAGGAGACTATATACTCTCTGTCTTCTAAGTGTACAAAACAGTTGTCCAGCTCACAGCAGCGGTGTGATGTTAGTGATGGGGGGAAAATAACCTGCTCAGGTGAGTGGTGGGATGGTGGGGTTCAGAGTTTTTATGAGTTCCCCCTTTATCAGTTTGCTTGTGGAAAAGGATATTTCATAAAGTTCTTAGAATATTACTGTTCTTCGCTCTTTCCAAATTGCTCTTTAGTGGCAGCATTTGCAGCCTGAGGTTATTATACTTAAAGTGTGTCACACTATTGCTGATGAAGTATCATGGAAAATATGTTTTAATACACTTAGTAACATCCTTAAGTATTTAGGTTTTCAAAGCCAGGATTGGCTTGGCTGCATTGCTCACCAGTGGTGAAACCAGGAGTCACAGAGATTATACAAATTGAATACCAGTCATATGCACTGTTTATTTGACATACAGAGGGTATGTTTCCACCTACCGGAAAACCTGTTTTGGAAATGCTCAGGCAAATCATCTCTCTCCACATGCAGTGTCAAGATATTTAATTTGCTTGTTTATAGAGGGATTTAGGAGACAACATTGCTATGAAATTCCTAGTTTTGACCTCCACTCTCCTTTCTCTGTCGACATCCTGGAATGGCCAGTTCTGGTGTCTGAGGGACCTCAGGGCTTTCATTTTACTGGGGACGCCTTTTTTTTTTTTTTTCCCCAAATGCAGAACGGTGGAGTAGTGTAATGTGAGGTAGGTCTGAGATGCTGTGAGGTTTCATTTTATTTTATTGAGACTTTACCGATACAATAGAACAAATATTTTACTGAAGTTTGAAAGTGATTTGATGTCTTTTTAATTTGGTCTGTTGTGTATTTACTAAAACAAAGTCAATAGTTTTTTTCTTTTTAAGAATTTCCCTTCAGTGTGTTTCTATCTGAACTGTATTAGAAGAATCTAAAAAGTTGAGTATTTTTCTTTACTTGCAGATTACTTACTACTTGTGCCCTCTGAGACCCCACTAGAGATAGCGAGTTGTGTTGCTTTGGGCTTCCTGAGAGGATTACTGATAAACCCAAGTCAGAGTGTTGCTGTGCGGGTTCAGTCGCTGAGGACTGCTTGATTACCTCCCCCCTGCCCATTGTCCTTTTTTCAAGTTTTAAAAATTGTTCATCAGATTTATCATTGCTTTTTAAGAAAGTCTTCATGAGCATGACCTGAGGTATTACAGGAAATCTTGAAATAAAAGTAATAATATTGTTATACATTCTCTCACATTCAGCCGCACATGCTATCACAAAAGTAGCCTTGAAGCTGTTTTAGTTTTACAGCAAAGAATGTTTCTTTTCATATCAGGTAATCCGATCTGCTGGGTTTTTTTTCCCCTTGGCTTTGAAAACATGCCTTTATATTAATAATCCTGGATTTTGTGCTGAAAGTTGATTGCTCTAATTGCTGATTGGTATTCAGTAACACTAAATAAAGGCTCATTTTTTTCCCTTTTTCCTTTTTCTACTTTGAAATCTATCAATGTGTATTTTTAGAGTTCACCATTAGTGGATGTATAATCTTTGTGTCTGCTTTTATTCTTGGCCACTGGGAGTTTTGCTACCAGCAATAAAAGACAACCTCCATGTTGTACTGCACAGTATAGATATTGTAAATTTTGGTCTTGCTTTCCATTGATCTGGTTTGCCATATGGGAATCATATTCAGCTGATCTTTATTTCCTGAGTCAGAAATTCTGTTTTACCCATCTTTGGGGCTTTCAGCATTTATTCTCAGTGGGCTGTCAGGTATTGCACATGAAAGCAAAGGTTCAAAGGCATATAAAGAAGTTTGAGGTCTGAAATGTTTACTTAACGCTGTGGTTTTTTTCTTTTTACAAACATTTGCCAGACTGGAGGATCAG
Organism: Caloenas nicobarica; assembly: GCF_036013445.1. Lineage (NCBI taxonomy): Eukaryota > Metazoa > Chordata > Aves > Columbiformes > Columbidae > Caloenas > Caloenas nicobarica. The sequence goes on along the minus strand of NC_088245.1, from coordinate 28,948,788 downwards.
CATGAAACCTTAATAAATTTTAGACTCTTTGTACTCTATTATGATCATTTTATGCATAAATAATTTTGGTGTAGCCTGGAACACATCAACCGTGAACGTGCTAGTGTATGTTTGCCAGCAACAGTATTAACAGCATGGCAATAAGTTTTTTTAAGTTTATCAATTATTTTCGTCAGAGGTTTATTTCCTTTGACTTCTGCTTTTGTTTCTGGAACTGCCTCTAACAGAGTGCCATTTTGCTACAAAGAAAACTTAAATGAATTACTATGCAGCTTTTAATTAATAGGACAAGTAAATAAATATTTTTTTAAAAATAAAGACAACATCCTCTCTCTTTGTAATGTCATTCCACTGAGAAAGTGAATTTGAGTGAAAGTGAGAATGAGCTTGTTGTGGCTCACCTGTGAAGATGCTGCCACCAATGAGGTAAACAGTCATAATCTTAATGCCTTTTGTGCATTGAATATTTAGTATCTTGGGAAACAAATGCCTAAAATTCGAGGGATTTGAGTCACGTGGGGTCACTGAGATAGAGGCTCTAGATCCTATTAGTGTAGTTGGACTTTTTCATTTCTCTTTCGTACTGAAGACTTAGTATACTGGAGCGTGTCTGATGTTCCACTCCAATCCTCAGTATATCTCATATTGCTTTTTATTACTAAGCAAGCAAATAATCAGGGATCTTGACACTTAGTAACGGGGCTTGTTCTCTTTTCTGGCTCTTCATTGCCAAGAGGATGTAGAGCACTAAGATTGGCTCAAAGTGACTGTTTTCATCTAGGAAAGATGTGGTTTATGTGTGCCTAGGCTCATATTTTGTTGTTGAGAAACTGGAAACAGATGAGAAAAAGGCAATCAAAGATTGAAAGGGAGGTGAGGTTTCCTCCATAGCTCCTTCACCTTTCGCGCAGGGGCCACCAAGACTAAGGTGTCGGGGACGTCTGCTGTCTCACAGAGTCCCGGGCTCCCAGTCCTGCTTGTCCTGACTTGCATGGCCTCTTTGTCAGGAAGTTACGCTTCAGATTTAGCTCACCACTTAGTGTTCGCTCACGAGCACCTCCCTCCCTTGCTCCTTGCCTTCTCCAGTCGAAACAGAGAATGGCAGCCGGGGAACGTGGTTGTATGGACAGCTTGTTTCAAGTAGATGGGTTACCAGAGCCTGCAACGGGTCTTCTTTTCTCCAGTCTTCCTTTTTTATCCTGTGTTGTTTGTTTACTAGTCTCTGTCAGCACTGAGACATTGCACTCTCATGCTGCTGGTTCAACTTTTCCTCGCTTCAGTAATCGAAGATGGTTACGGCTCCTCAGGTGTCCTGGCTTTCCCCTGACATTGGCAAAGGCTGTCAGCCATTTTTCCGTCCAGCCCTTCCCAGGCTGCTTATGTTCCACCATGGGACTTATTTTGAATTGGGAAGGAAAAACCCAAGGAAATGAAGAAAATAACCAGAAGCAGCCAGATCTGGGACCTTCAGTAGAAGAAATCGCTGTTTCAGCCAGAGGCGTGTTAGGCAGCACAAAACTACATGATAGAGTGTTGGTGCTCATTGCTGCAAGATCTGCCACCAGCAGAATCAACCTACTTTGGAATGTATCTGAGACTAAATGGCATTTTGCTCTCCCACCACGTGTTCCTGGCCAGCGGGCCTTCCCAGGTCCGGATGGCACCAAAAGCATGTGCATTTGTTCAATCTTTTCTGAATGGGCTTCTGCTAAGAAAAATGAATGAGAAGGTATCTCAGGTATCTCACTGCTGAATTGGGGGTCAAAACTATCATAGATTTTATACCCTTCTATCAAGCACTCCCAAGACAACACGTTCAGAGTTCACTGAAGTATTAGTTGGAATAAGGATAAATTTTCATAAATCTCACTGTGAAGTATTGTTAACAATTTTGACACACCTGTTCAATGGATGCATAAAAGTTCCCAAATGTGTCTCTTCAAGGGGAATTACCTGGGTTTAAGACTTCCTGTAAGCTAAGACACTCCACTATCTTGTCAGGTGAGGATGTAATTTTCAATATCCATACCCTGTGCAAGTTGCCAGTTCAGTGCCACTGGTTTGGCACAGCCAGATGTAGCAGTTGAAAATGTTGACTCAGGCAGTTATGTGCTGTCTTTAGTTAAATATATCTGTCTTTTGATTTCTGTGTCAGCTCCTCATGGGACTTTGGAAGGTGTTTGTTGCCTTAGTATTTATTTTCAGAGTTCTTGGCCTGGCTCCCCATGAGTTCAGGAGTAGAGTCTGTGTAGGATCACGGGGTTCTCCAGGAAAAACGAGCTGCCTGGCATGGAAGGACTAAACATCCTCTCTTCAGAGTAGGGACCTTGCTCAGGGGGCTGTCCATGTCTCAGAGAAAGAAGAAATTAAGATCACAGTGGTTTTTGTCAAATTTCACTTCTAATAAGTTTGTTCACTCTGAACAAACCAACTTTCCAAAAGCCCTTAGGAGAAAATAACTCAGGCAAGTAGAACAGAAAAAGGCTTTAAAGAAACAGGACGCTCATCTGCATATTTCTCCCTTATGGGAAGAGGACCAGAAGACAAATATATTACAGTGACAGAACCGGGTACATTCAGATTCTGCAGTTATGATCATGGCAATACTGCAGAATAGCATATTGAGGTTAAAAAACCTGTTGTTTTCTGGTAATTTCCACAGAAATAATGTTCATATAGATCAGAAGCATTAACAGGAGGTAGCATCTCAGAAGCTAAATTTCGTGGTTGGAGCTGAAATACAGCTAGCTAATAAAAAAGTAGTATGAAAGACATTATTTCCTACATGGTATATATGAACCTACTTGACAAAAATGTTTGTGGTATTTTTCAAATTGCTCCAAATCTAAGCTTTGCTTTCAAATCTGTATATTCATGTTGGGATAATAATTGTAATCTTGAGAATATAAACTTGTTACTGTGTTATTTTCCTGAATCTGTTGGTGATCTGAAACACTAACTTTTACACGTATTCCATTTTCTTTATTAATCCTTTTTTAGGTACTCATTCTAAACCTAATCATGGTCTTTAAAATTCAGCATTAACAATTTCATTTTTGATAAATTTTGTGGCTGGGAAGGGGACAATGATGATTGTCAGGAACATCAGCAAGAAGTGGAGAATGAATAAATGCAAGAGGGGCAAATGGGAAAAGAAAAAGCAGAATTAAGAGGCATAAATATGGTAATTGTAAAGATGAATGTATTTTTACTTTGATATTAGATGTAACAAGCAGGTGGTGGAAAATGATTAAAATATAGTTATTTCATTATAGATCATTTTTCCTTCCATACCTTTGTTCAAAACATGTCACTCATTGGAATGAAAAAATTGATGGCAGGTTATGGGCAATAGATTGCATTCCTACGCTTGTATGGCAGAGCCAGCAGCCAGGAATTTGACAATGTCTGTAAAGTAAGCGTGATGCATCCTACTCGATTTCTGTTTCCCATCCATGCTTAGCCTGCCCTGGCAGCACCACGTCTGAATCCTCGTTCTGTCCTTGTGCCTCACGTACTTTGGTGCACTGGACTGGTTCCAGTGCCTCTTCCAAACCCCCGACCTCTGCTCAGCTTCTCAGTGTTGCAGGCTGTCAGCTGAGTTGAGTAAACTTCTGCTAATGAAAACAGATAAAAAGTCACTGGCATTTATTAATGCTTTTGCATTAACTTAAATCAGGCACTAAGAATGAATGTAGTATTATTAAAAAATGAAATCGGATTATAATGAAAGGAACCTGCAGATTTTAGTTAGTAACTTTCATGCATCTCTATAAATTTTGTTTAATTCTAATAAAATAAAAGTGAATCCTCATTAACTGTAATGAAATAAAATTAAGCTCTCCCTGACTTACATTCATGTAGTCAGTCAGCACTATTATTTGAAATCTCATTGGGTTCAATTTGCCTGCAAGGACAACAGAATTGTCATTTATGCTAGGGGAGCTCTGTTGGTTAGAAAATAGCAGGACTAGGTCTCTTCTCTGTGGAAGAAAGAGGTGCCTATACATGGGATTCACGTGATGTGTGCTACAGAAGTTAATATGATGGTACAATATTTTTTTTTAGAATCTGTTTTGAATCTGTATAATAAATACCTGGTAGTTCAAACATATAGTGCTTTGTTTGAAAATGTTTTGTTTCTTTGGTATCTTCACATGTCAGTATGTTAATATAGTTAGATTAAAACCATCATGGACAAGTCATGTTCTAGCTGAAAGTTTGCTTAATATTTTTGGAAAAGAGGTAATTCATTTTTGTCTTTTCAGCCTAATAAAAAATATTTTCTTATTTGGCTTTATTTTCCTTTTTTTTTTTTTTTTGAATCTGTTCGTTTTGTTATGCCAGATCATTACTAGCTTTACTTTATACTGCATTTTATCATAATGCTCTTTGAGTATAAATAAACTCTGGTATGCTAAACCTAATAGCAATTAAACTGGAAGTGTTTGTGTTTCATCACTGTGAACTTCGCAGAAATGTTTCCATGACAACCTCCATGCTAGTTAAGGCAACCAGAGGTGATCAACAGTTTATATATTTTTTTTCTCTTGTAAGAATGGAATTTGTGTTGACAGTTCTGGCCTTTAATGGCACTTTTGTACTGTGTGAAAGTATTTGTTTACTAGATCATATGCTGTTAACTGTCAGGCTGAGATAGAATGACTGCTTTTGATAAAAGGGCTGCGTTACATCTCTGAGTCTGTGAAGCTCTTGTACTTTAATTACTCACATCAGTACAAAAGTATCCATTTGCTTCAATACACTTGAAAATTAGACTTATTAGTTCCAAAGCATTAATGGTGAGTTAATTTTGTTCTTTACATTTTTTGGAAAACAATAATCTAAAAGCTGTTTTGTTGTTTTATATTTAAACTGTTGTATTTACATTGATAAAAATAACTTTCCATGGTGTGGGGTGAATCATACATGCTGTAATTGTCGTGCTATGAATTAGAATTTCTGGGCCCTGTTTTCATATTTAGCTGATGAAGGCTGTCATGCTGAAAGCTGGAATATGCTAGTTATGGACTCATTAAGAAGAACATAATTTAAGTAGAGGTGTTTTGTCTCTCACAAGTATAAAAAAAAAAAGTGTAACTAAGACGTGACTGAAATAACCTCTCTGGAGTGTAACATGGTAGTAATACAGGTAGACTGTGGTGTATGGTACATGTTGAACAGGCAGTTAAAAAGCTTTCAGAATGAAACTTAAGGGTTTTTTTGTGAGATATTTCTCTTCATGGAGCACTTTCTAGGTAGATAATCTGGAAATAAATGGATGAGTTATTATCTGATCTGTTAATCAGCTAAAATTGCTACTACAGCAAGTTCATTCATTACCAGCAGCAAGTCTGAAGGCATTACCTGTACTGAGATGAACAACTTGCTTTTGTTAGGTGTCTGTTCATTGTCAGGCTAATGGACGAGTATCTTCTTGACTCTCGAGTGCGTATGTGGCAGAGGTTCATTTGGTTTTGATTTTTTTTTTAAATGTAAATATATCGAAGGCACAACATTGTCTTCTAAAAGTCTTTTTCATGACAAAACCTAAATATTTTGTCATAATAAATATCTTGGTTTGGGCAAGAGTAATATTTAGTAATACTAGTGTATATTCAAGTATGAGATGTGATACTTGTTGCATGTCTTGCATGTTAAGACATCATTTATATTCAGGAGTCCGGTCTTTTGGACATGCAGTTCATTTTAGTAGTTACTTACAGAATGTTTATTATTTCAAGTAATGATACCATCACTTTTTTAAGCAACTAAGTCGTGCTTGAGTGATCAGTTGAAACTGATAGGGATTGAAACTGTGTAAATGAAGGTTTTGTGCAGGTTTGTATGTGTATGCTATTGCTTTTGCACAATATACATGTTTGTCTACTGAGTCAAGAGTTGCTGATATGGTTGTTGGTAGTAGGTGACACCAGGAAGGGAAATTGAAGTGTTGAAGTTAGATGCCTAAGTTCCCCAAGCTTCAAACTGCAGACAGAATACTTCTCTTTACACTGTCAGTGTAACATGCTGCCATTAATGTAATACACTTGCCTCACCTTTGGGGGTTTGCTGTGTCTTCCTTCATGTAGAAAAGCTGGGTTATTAAGGAGAAACTTCCCAGAGAAGGAGGGCATGAGCAAAACGGAATATATGTGCACTCCCTTCATTTCCTAACATATTTTAGCTGGAGAGCTTGATCTGTAGTGAGGGGTGTGCGGTGATCATGGCTACTGCCCACTAACACTTCAAACTCTTCCTTTGGTCATTTAGAAAGTAATTAGTTGCAGATCAAGTTGATCTGAGTTTCAGTTCAGATCAGCTTGTTACTTCAGATCTGCTTTAGGTAACTGAGGTAAACAACCTGTGCTAAATCTGTTTCTCTGAATGTATACATATATACAGAGTCAGAAAATTCAGTTGACAACACCCTTAGAGATAAAAATGTGTGGGTGACTAGAATGAATATGTTTTATTGTAGTACTAAGAAGCAGGCTTTGTTTTCTTGATGGTCACTTGGTTGTGAAAGATTGCCTAGTATTTAGGCATATGATACAAATAAGCACTGTGTGCTTGTTTCCCAAAGTCAGTGTTTGTAAACAGTAGTTTGTTATCATGTCTGAAATAATATTATGTAATCTGCCTTTTTTTGGGTTTGTATTTGTAACTGTGGTGTGAGGCAGACCTACGGAAACCTGAACTGTAACTCTGGGGATGCAACACAAAAGAGTATTGAGGGCAGGCATCAGCTGGGAGGGACAAACAGGCCATAGCCCTAACACTTTTCTTTTTTTTCCCCAGGAAAAATGAATTCATATTGGAACAGCAACAGAGATGGGCTGCAAGGGTGATCAGGAAATGGAAAGCTTATCTTGAAAGATGAGACTAAGAAAGTGTGGCATGTTTGGCTTAATGAAATAAAAAATGAGAGAGGATATGATTTCTCTTTCATATTTTTAAGTGTGTTAGGGAAAGGCAGCAAAGGCATCAGGGAGGGAGAAGAGCTGTTTAAGCTTAGGGACATTGTTAGAACAAGTACAAATGAGTGTAAACTAGCCCTGGATAAATTTGCACTGGAAGACAGAGCATTCAAGGCAGTTATTATACCAAGCATTCAAGTAGTGTGGAGGGGACAGGAGATTTTGAAGAGGGAGTCTTATCAGCGAAATTGGCATGGTACAGTTGCTTTAAATAGCAGAAGATTACACATGGTGACTCAGATTGTTTGTACCAATCCTATGCCCATTTTTTTGCCTGACTAGATCTGTAAAACCCCCATGCTTGCTTGTTGCTCAGTACTGTAAAAACTCATAGATGGAATCGAAGAGGAGCTTTTAATTTGTTTGTTTGTTTGTTTCAGTTCCAAAACGTGTTTAATTCTTGGGTAGATTCCTCAGTCTGTTTTCAGATAAAGTGTCTTCTTCAGTGTTTTTTACAATAATATCCTGGTACTTTTAAAACTTGTTTTTTTTCTTGGTTGTTTTGTATTTATGGGAGTAGCGCCTTTAAATTTCTCCTCTGATTCATCCTGCTGTAGTTAGTTACAAGCTTTAACCACCCTAAGTAGCTTTTTTTTTTTCCCTTTGGTATTTTCTGCGCGACTGGGAAGATAAGGAGATTATCACCATATTCTTGACAGTTTATTGTGTAACATATCTGTACATTTATTTCATCCATTCAAACCTTAATTTCTAGTCCCTTATTTTATAACTTAACTTCCTGGCTATTTTATTTTTTAAGTTTGTCAGTACTTCAGGGTACTCAAAATTGAACACAACAGAAGTTACTCAAAGTAATTGCTGTGGGAACACCACATCAGGGTTAGAAAAACTTTTGAATAAGTTTTCCTACTGTTAGTAGCCAAAAAAATCTGGTGGCAAAAGGCTGTCAGCTCCCCATCCGAGGCCACGCCACCACTGTCGTCTCCCACTTAGAAGTTATCTTTTCTTGATGTGAGGAGATCCAGGAGACTTAAGAGAGGAGGATATCCAGACATGCACTTATTAATTTTATTTTCTTGTCCTCTCTTTATATATGTATAAAATCCCAAAGCATGTCAGTCTACCACCCAGTACTGAGAAGCCACCTTCTGTGCTTGAAAGCCAGATGGCTTCCTTCTTTAAAACATACTTGTTTGTATCCATGCAATGAAGTCTCAGGAAAAAATGACAGATCGTTTTTCTCTTCTGACTTTCTAGAGCTCAGAGGCTCTAAGACCTCATCCCAAAGGGTTTTCAGAGATTGTTTTTTACCTAGGGCTTTGCTAATTTCAAAAGGAAGTTCCTTCATGTTTCCTGCTTATGAGATTCTGATAAAACAGACTTCAAAATCTTACTGAATCTGCTTCAGAAACTGAATTTATGTGCAGTGTACTGAATATACTCATAACCTGACAACTGTTAAGGTTGCACTTCTGGTCATGCAGTATTCAGTTGCTGGACTGTATCTCTCTCTTGCAAAGTCCTGGTAGGCTCTCCTGGGAATATATGGCAGCAGTATGATGCATCATACTAGACTGTGCCATCGAAATAAGCTGGGCATGCATAGAAGTTCTGTTGCCGTTCTTCATGGTCATCACATTCATATGCAAGTGAGAAACTCTGTCAGATGTGCTGTTAACACCTGGCAAGCTAGTATGACTTCTAATTCTCTTTTTCTGGGAAGCAGTTAAGTTCTGTAAATGGTACGGTGATGTACAAGGTAATGGAACAAGGTGTTGGTACCACCTCTGGGGTGTCCTGATCATATTGCAAACTGAACTGAGCCACTTCATCCTGAGGCATCATGAGCAGGATACTTCTGTCTGACATCCCCGGGAGAAGCTTTTTTTTTTTTTCCCCAGAGGTTTAATTCAGACATTATCAAAAAGTTTGGACCTTTCATGCCTTTTTTGGAAGGTATTTGTTGCATTTATTGCAATTCCTTTGGCCAGGTAGGATGACACATGCCTTTTCTCTGTTTCCTGAAGTCAGTGAGAGTCTCACTACTTTACCTTTTGAAAGCTGGATGACTCTCCTCACTAGAGGGAACATCAGTAGCAGAAACCTCTCCAGGAGAGACTGGTGAAGTGGACCATATTCCCAGTCTGCTGGTTTCATCTGTCCACCTCATCCAGACTTCTGTTCCACACAGTCCAGAGTATCTTCGTTGAATCACTCAAAGAGTTCTCCAAGTTTCATCCTGGTCTGTGTACCAATAATATCAACGCACATTTCAATTCTGTAGCTTACTTGAACATATGGTTAACATCTTAAGGAGTGAGATCCACAAATGGATGCAAGTCTGGTACTAAGATGTCTATCTTAGAGCTTTTAGTGACTATTCACTTTTGTATTCTTCCATGAAGTTCACAGAATCACAGAATAGTTGAGGTTAGAAGAGGATTCTGAAGATTGCCTAGTCCAACTGCTTTTCTCAAGCAAGTTAGAGCCAGGTTGTCCTGGACCTTGTCCAGTTGGATTTTTAATATCTCCAGGGATGGAGAGTCCACAGTCTATCTGGGCAACCTATTCCACTCTTCAGCCACCTCACAGCAAAAAATGTGTGTTCTTAGATCGTTAAATTCAGAAGTTACTATTCTTTGTCTCAAGATTGCTTTTCTAAGAGATTAGCAGGTACATATATATTCTCAGTATATTATACCTTCAGGGTTTTAAAAGCTTGGTTTCTAATACTTTCTTTACTCTGGAAGTAATTTTAAGTCTTTCTTTCCCCTCCTCCGAAGTCCCATACTCTTAAGATAGAGGCCCCTTCATTGTGTCAACATGAAAAGTTGTCTTGCTTTTGTATGGATGTAATCATTCTCTTTTAGATGGTTCCCAAGACTATCCCAGTAGCTGGCAAATACAAGGGTGTAGCTACTTCCATGCGAAGTCTTAAAATTGCTAATTGAGCCAGTGTCATGTGGTATTTACAAAGTGAATTCTTATCTGAGTTCTGGATCAAGGTATATCAGTGTCTCACTGTCAGATGTCTTTATTGATGCCATCTGATCAAGCATTACCTGGAATCCTGTCCAAACTTCACTAAACTTCACATTGTTGGAAAGGCATCCAGAGTCGATGTATTTCTTCATGTAACAATGATGGAGTCTTGCTTAGGTGAAGGACTGATCACACCTACTTCACAATAGATAGTTGTACATTACTGCTAGGCATCATGGATGGCATGAATAATATGTTTATGGTTTATTGCCCCCAAATACATTTATTACTTGTGGTTTATTGCTCAAAAGATGAAAAGCTGACTCTTCCAGATTTTCCGTATGTGTAGTCCATGTATATATTAGTTTGGCATGTTCCTTTGTTGTCCTCAGTCCTTGAAGAAATCCATCTCAAGATTTTTAAAAACTGGAATGAACTGAACATGCTTGGCTGTGCATACTCATGTGCCAAGTATGTGGAATGATCTGAGTGCACTCTCTGCAAACATTATGAAGGTAAAAGCTCTTACTAGAGTGTATTTCTACTTGCAAAGTCAATACATATATTTACTAAATATCCTAAAAATGTTTTTGGAAGAGCATTACAGAGGTTGGTCAACTTTCACAACTCTAATTGTGTTATTATATATTAGGCCCATGTCAGCGAAAATGGAAAAAGTAACTTTTAAAAAGTAGTCCAAGACAATATCTGTTTTGACCTATAGAGGACACTTCAGAATGCTGATTTGTTATCCTTGCATTATGGCACCTTGTTAGGGGATTTATATTCCCAGTAACGTAGGGAGTTTATGCAGATGCAGTAGTAGGGCACTTTCCATTGTCTCTTTAACTATCTGACCAAGACTTGACTTTCCTCTTACGTTTTTACCTTGCCCATTATTCATTTCTTAATGTGTTTATCAGAATGAATGTTTTTAAAGTTAGTTAAACCCCTCCAGTAAACATTTATCATGCAAAACATTATTATACAGACTTTTTTACTCATCAGTCTTTCTATATTCCACGGCTTTCATTGATGCCAACTATGGCTGATTAGTTCAAAATTTTGCTGTTGGAAACATAGGCACTGAACTGCTCAAAGCCATACTGTTTTACGTAATTTTGGAAGCTATCCAGCAGTGTGAGCTTGCTCTTAAAAGGAACTTGTGTGCAGTTGTATATATAGTAGTATTTGAAAATAAGTACTTTGCTGCTTAAAACCTTCCCCGCATGGCAGCTTTAGGAGGCTCACAAACACGATTTTTAAAATGTATTAATGAGTAGATGATAAAAAATTAGTTATGTTATAAACCTACTTGCGTGTATGCTTAAAGTGGTTACTGTGGTCATTCTATCAGGGATGATAAGTCCTTGTTTCCTAATCGAGTATTAAATTCTTGACCCCTTGACAGTTCAGAGTGACCTGATATGATCTCATAGTTGGGTCTGCTATGAGCAAGATGGGACTGGAGACCTCTTGAGGTCCCTGCCCACCTCAACTGGCCTGTGACTGGCTGAGTACTGCCCAAAGCTCCTTGCCAGCTTCAAAACCTGAGTAATGTTTTAACACAGACAATACAAGTCTTCTCTTCATGCTCCTTCCTGTTAGACATATATGCTATTTAAACCTGCTAGCAAATGGTCTCCATCTTTTCTGAGTGGGCGCTTTGGAGATTTCTTCCTTCTTTAACATTCTAGATTTGGTTATGTTTCTCTGTGTTTCATTTTATTTGTCTAAAGCAAAATAAGTTGTGTAGCACAAGTGTGATTCTGTGATTTTTTTCTTGTAATATTTTTATGATCCTCTCTGGAGAGCTTGACAATTAATTCGTGTAGAAGACCTAAATGTATGGTAGGCATGGGTGCTTAGTGAAGTCAGCTTCTCTATATTTTTACTTATTTCATGGCAGGGGAAGAAAAAAAAAGGTGCAAAAGAGTGCTGGGATGATCTTTTAGCTGATGCGTCTTACGAATAATTTTATTGGTTTTGTGGGGCTCCATAAACTGTCTTAATAATTTTGTTTAATATGAGATTATGATACATCTTTTTAAAGGGGCAAGAGTTACTTGGAAAACACAGTCTGTAAAGCCAGAAGGGACCATTGTGATCTTCAGCATAACAGTAGCTTGAATTAATTTCTATTTGAAGTAGAACATAGATTTTTTGGGGAAAAAAATCAACACTGTTTTGAAATACTCTCAGTGATGGAGAGCCCATGACAGTCCTTGGTAACTTGCTCTACTGGTAATTATCCTCACTACTAAAAATTATTTTGGTCTAAACTTGTCCGACTTCAGACCCCTCATTAAAACCATCCCTTGCTGTGTTCCTTACAGAAAATGTGACAATGGATGGGCTGCAGATGGGAGCGCTCTTGCCTTTCCTGCTGACCCGTATTGTTCCCTTGTTTCCTCCCACTCTCCCTCTCAATCCACCTGTTTTGTTTTGTGTCATATGTTTGGGTTTTCAGCTTTCCCATGCAGGGATTACCTATACATTGTGATTATACAGCACTGAGTAGAGCAGGGTCTTAGTCCCTGGCAAGTGCTTCTTGCCTATGAGCGTGTCACGAGGGCGTAAAGGATTAAAAGAAGTTTGATCTATTGTTCTCCTACTTAAACAGCTTTTAAGCCTGTAAAGAGCTATTGTAGTCTTTGGGTGTGACTTCCTTTGAGGCAAGGTCTTCCTCCGTTTCTGCTTTAAGGCCAGTAAAGTTTGGAGTAAATCATACCTCTTAGAAAAACAGCTGATCTCAATGGTGGGGGAGTAAAGGGAAGGATAACTTCTAGTGATGGAAAATCCTCTGTAACTCTTGGAGGAGAGAAGGACCCAAACTCTTGCGCAGTTCTAAAATAATTGATTTCTGGCTGTGGTTGTCACGGGAAGGGTCTCTCAAGGATTATGGGGCTGTGGCGGAAGGAGATTAAAGAGAACCAAAATTAGGTTAGATTGACAAACGTGTTATATGGTGCATGTAGAAGCACAGACAACCCAAAAGAGGAGAAAATATAGACAGAAAGGGAAGCAGCCTTCTCTGAAATGGAAGAAGTATAAAGAGAAGTTTGCTTGTTTAATGCTGTGGCCTTTCTTTCCATAGTTAATTGGATCGATAAAAGAATATAACAAAAACCTCTCTGTGTTTCCCTGTTACTTTAGGTGCATCTCAGTTCCTGCCTACATTTGACACAAACTTAAGTAAAACTAATTATTTATTTTAGAAAATGATTTTCATGTCTATTTAAAAAAACCCAAACAAACAAACAAAGAAAAAAGAACCAGTGAAGCTTTCTGTAGCAGTAATTCTCTTTTCTATCTTTTCTGGTAATTACTGCTTATTAATTTTGGGAACTGGAGGTCCATGGAACAAAAGGAGTAATCAAAAGCTTTTCTTTTGTCTGTTTTCCCTTCTTTCTTTTCTTTGTAGGCCTGTACTCCAAGTAGCTGGTTTTCAAGAGCTCTGTAGGAACCTCTAGAAGGAAAACTGTATTATTTGGACATGCCATTATGGAATTTAGAAGTATACTCGTGAGAGAACTGAGACCCATATTAATGCTGATGTTTACTCTGGTTTCTACATCAGCTGGGTCAGGTGAAGCCCCTCTCCAGTGGGAAGTCTGCAGGGTTACCTGTTGCAACACTGAGCCCTTTCAACAGAAATACCAATCTCCTATTTCTCTACTGGCTGCTAAAATGGGATTTCGAAGCTGTTGTCCTGCTTGCAGGTCACAGTTTGCAGATATCCATTTCACAAAGCTGTCCAGCGTTACTGTTATAAAACTTTTGGGATGTTAAAAATTGTATGGTAGAGAGATGCACAAAATTACATGAATATTAAATATTGGTCTTAGAGCTCATTGAATTGCTTCTTTTCAATGAATGACTGACTCGTACACTTTGTCTAATTCAAGTGAAGCAGCTGCAGAACTTCTGGACAGCTTTAATGGGGTGCTTCAGAGCTTGTTTATCAAATCTTGGTTAAAAAGCATATTGCTTCAACATAAATGATGGCATGTTATCGTTTTCTACTGGAAGATTTAGTGAACTGCTCAAGATAGCTGACAGAAGTGGCGGGTGGCAAAGGAGACATGCTTAGTTGCCTACTGTGATGGTGTTGGCATAGTATGATATATCAGTCTAAAAATTCTGTAGTGTCTTACACATATGATAGGAAGTAACCTCTAGCATGTCAAATTAAGAAAAAGAATTAGTCTATAATAACAGTGTTGCAGAAGATTTGTAGGGAGTTTTTTTAATAATGGATATTTCATATCCTTCTTCACACCTAATTCATCTTGCTTTCTAAGAATGCTTAATTAATATTGTACTTATGCTAATTTGAAACAATGATGATCGCAGTTCATCGAAATGAGGTGTTCTACTTAATTGAACTTGACCAACATTACTTAGAGATGGCTCAATACTGCATATGGTATATTCTATCCATAAAACTTTTTTATTTTAAACACTTTGAGACATGATTTGACTATTTTATATTTCTGTTTCTGTATATCTGTGGCACTGAATTATAAGATGATAAGTTAACTTCATCCGTAGTTCAAAGACTGCATAAGGTAAACTTCTTTACAAATCTCTCCTGTTTTGGTAGAAACAAGTTTTTGATACATAACATTCCTACAAAAACACATATGGACTGCTTGTTCCCGAAGCTTTTCATGACTTTCAGCATGTGAACTCTTTCTTTCCAGTACTCGCATATTTAATCTATCTTTGTGTATTACTAGACTTCAAATTGTGTAAAAAAACAGCTCGTACTTTGACAATGGTGGTGGCCACCCCAGCAGGTGCACCTGGGCTCTGGGAAGCCCATCCTGGGGCTGAGCTCATGGCTGGGAGGGGATGGATGGGAGGGGATGGATGAGAAGGGGATGGCTGGGAGGGGATGGATGGGAGGAGATGGATGGGAGGGGATGGATGGGAGGGGATGGATGAGAAGGGCATGGCTGGGAGGGGATGGATGGGAGGAGATGGGTGGGAGGGGATGGATGGGAGGGGATGGATGAGAAGAGCATGGCTGGGAGGGGATGGCTGGGAGGGGATGGATGGGAGAGATGGATGGGAGGACATGGCTGGGAGAGCAGCCTGTGGCCAGAGTGGCCTCTCTGGCTGGTGGCCACGGCCACCACAGCAGGAGAAGGCACTTGAGAGGTGGTGCAGTCCATGGGTTTGGGAGGTGTCGGCAGCACCGACTGCGTGGGGTGATTGCAGGGACCTCTCCTGAAGGGGTTTCTGCTTCCTTCCTGCACTTGTGTCCTCTCTGCTTGTGCGGGTAGAGGTAGAGCTTGGAGCATCTGGAGAGGAGCCAGGGCAGGGGAATTGTGCTTTCCTGGGGGAGAGTGGTGTGTAGCCATTCCTCAGTGACTTCTGCACCTCTTCGGCCCAAAGGAGAACTGAAACAAAGACAAAAGAGGTCTAGGCTGGACGCAGAACCATTTTTTGTACAGACTGCAATTTTAAACAATGTTTTAAGGTTTAGGTTTCTTATTTAGTGAAAAAATGTATTTAGGAGCTTTAGGAATACCATCTCGTATTTAGGAATGCAAAATGATGATTTTGGCCCTCCCGTAAACCTCCTTTTGGTGCCTGTGTGTGAAATAAAATGACATTTTCTTACCGTGCAGTATGGATAAAACTGTTGAAATACCTCTACCAAAATTTTGAAGTTATATGCTGATGAGGACAGTTATTCTAAAGCATTAAAAATGTTTAGAATTTCAATATGCTGCATATACATTTTGATTATGAAATGCAATAAACTTTAAACTTTTAAAACTTATTGAGTGATTAACCAAAAAAATGTTAATCCCTTAAGTAAGTCCACTTATTTTCTTTTGGAAAAATCTTGTCTTTTCAAACTTCAGTAATTTAAAGAAGCATTTTTATATTTGAGAGAAGGTTTTACAAGATGGGCTAACAGTCTTGCAGATTAAAAATATAAGATACGTGTTTTCCTCTAACTGTGATCTGTTTTGAGGGCACGGAGAAGCGAACCAGAACTGCAGATTGCTCAGTTCTTAATACCAAGACAATAACATACTTCCCAAGAAAGTTCCAGAAATCATGAGGATCTTCAAATAAAAATCTCCACTATCCATGAGAGTAACCTGCAATTTAAAAGTAATACAGAAATAATGCAAAATCAGGCCTTTTGTGATGAATTATTTATGTGTTCTAATTTAGCTATATCTTTACTGCCATGGTTGAGTTGAGAGACTATCTTTAACTAGCACTGTTTCCTAACATGATAGCATCAACAATAATGAGCCAGCATTACTCTTTCTTGAACTGAATGCAGATTGACATTGCTAAGAGTACGCTGCTCTGCAGGTTTCAATTCTGTTTTTTTTTTTTAATAACATAGTGTCCTAAAACTTTGGTGGTTTTGCTTTTATGAGAGGAAATTCTGCAATTTTCTTTATCTATGGCTTTAAATTCAGTAATTTACTTCAAAGTTTTCTACTGATTTCATTTTGAACAAGAAAGATTTTATGGTTTCATGTGAGAGCTTCCTCTTAGGCCTTGTCATCAAACACCAGTTATGTAATTGAATTTTAAAAATGAAAGCATGTGAGAAATGTTTATGTTAAAAAAAGGAATTGCAGAGACAAATAAAGTAATGTAATAAACTGTGAAGTTAAAGCCATATGCTTGTATGATTTGATGTTCAGTTCATGTCTGAAATAAAAATTCTGAATAAAAGATCTTGCTACTCTGAAGTGACTAGCTATATTCCCTGTTGTGGCATTTCGTGGTGTCCTTTAGCTGCGTCCACATGGTAAGCATATCTACATATTATCAAACTCTGAGAAATTTGTTTCAAATTTGTATATATCTTCTTTGTAAAGACTAACTTGAGTTATCACTGGTTAAATTTGTATTTGTCTGGTTGATACAGAAATCTCTTCAGAAGCAATTTGCAGGCTCCAGGGAGTGTGGACTTTCTCTGCATCCCTCTGAACTCCTCACCCCTGGTGCTGTATTCAGGAAGGATGAATCTTGGCAATTCAGTGACCAGGGTCTTTAGCCCTTTCCTTCAGTGAGGAAGTGAGTCTGTTCATTTGCATCATTGGACTTTCATCCTGTAAATCACACTGTTGGAGCAGATTTTGCCTGTTTCAGGTTAGCTCCCTGCACACGTTGGAAGACTGCTGAGACACAGGTGATTGACAATATTCTTACTAGTCTCTGTAACTATGATAGAATCTTGGCTCCAGACATCTGTCAGGGATCTTCTATTAGATGTTTCGTCTTTCTTCAGTTCTTGGACTAGTAAAGTTCTGTACTCCTGCAAAGCTGTGAGGGGCACCCAGTTCCTATGTCATGTCTCCATGTATCCCAAAAAAGAAGTCTGTATTTTATCAGGAACAAGGCTTCAAATGATCCCCAGGCTCTCTTCAGGCAGGCTGCTCCAGATGGCAATTTGAACAGTCTAAACAATGGTTGAAATCGTAGGCAACTCGAGTTACTAACTCTGCCAGGTCATGGCATAGAGGTAGGCAGCAGGACTGATGCAGTCCCAGGAGCTTATGCTTTTCTTTGACTTCTATGTTCGTAATGTGTATTTCCACTTTTTTTTTTTTTTTTTTGTGGCCAGATAGACTTTTTTTACTATCTTGGTGTAACAAAACATCAGATATTATGGTATCAGGCATAATGAACAATGACTCTGTGATCCAGCTCACCATGTATCTTGACTTCTGTGTCCTTTTTCAGACAAGCTTTTCATGTAAGTGCCTTAGCTATGGATGTATTTCGCTGTACCTCACGGGTGCCTTACAGCTAGTTGCAGCACATCCCAATAGAGTGGATTATACGGAGACTGTTTCTTGCCAAGAGAAAGGGTGTTTTGGCACCCTATTCCTATGTCTGAAACTCAGTATGTATTTAAGTAGCATTTGTCTGACTGTTCAGTAGGTGGTCTGTAACTTTTTGGTATTGTAGGTGCATATTTTCATATAGTTATAAATCTGACCCCTTGTCAACAATTTATTTTCTTCTCAGATGATAACTGTGTTCATTTCAGGGTCTTTCCATGTGTCCTGTCTGTAGCCCTTGAAGTTTTCACCATGGTGGTGGCAGTCATTGCTGTTAACTTCTTGTGTCTCTGTGTGCCTTTTTTCATTTACTTTTACAGTTGTTTGCTTTATAAAGGGTGTCACAAAGGTGCAAAACCTGAATCTCTGCAAATGACTCAGTCTCTTTCCAAGCATCTGGGTCCCAAGGTGAACACTTGAATCAAAAATTATATTACTGCAAATCCTTGGGATCACTGGAGAAACTATTAACACTCAATTTGTGAGAGCTCTTTTGTCTGTGAAAAGATCCTAGTCTGTGTTTTCCTTTCCTTTTCTGACAATACACTTCCCACCTAACCTCTGTGATGACTCATGTCACACATCATCTAACACTAAGTATGTCTCCCCTCTGTGTGCTCTCCCACTTCGTATCCTTTCAGCAGGCCGGCTGCCGTTTCTCAAAATACAGGAAACTTTCGCTGTGGTAGCAATATCAGGCCGCAGGACAATACTCCAGTTTCTTCCCCAGTCAGATAGCGATGCCCGGCAAATCCTGTTTGGCCTGAGGATCCCGTAGGATGAATCTCATCATCAAAGGGCTGAGGTCTGTGTGTGAGTGTGAGCCTCAGGTTACTTGGTTTGGAACTCAGAGTGCCTCAGAAATACATCTGCATGAGTTTTTCAATCTCTGGAGATCATCAGAGGATGGCGTGCCCGAGCAGAAATGTGCAACATCATCTCTATTCCATGAAGGCCCTATACAGTTAGTCCATAGAGAAAAGGATCAGCTGTTCTCCATGATCTTCCAGCTGTCTCTCAGGTCTTGAGGGTGTGCAGGAGATCTGTCCTGGTTGCCTCATCTGCATCTTTCCAAGAGGAGGGCAGGCTAGCATTAATCCGTTTGACTTCCCACGCTGGCAGGAGGTGCTCGTGCTTCTGCTGAAGATCAGGTCAGGCTGCAGGCTCATTCTGAGCATATTCCTGGTACTGTGCACAGGTGGGCTGTGGGAAGGATTTCACCCAGTTGCCGCATTGCCAGAAATTCTGACCAGAAGAAGTTTGGGCAGGGTGCTGGTTGTTACAGTTCTCTGGAATATGTGATACTGTTAAAATACCTGGATTTTCTTCATTTTGTGGTGATGACCTGAGAGATCTCTGATGTTTCTGTAACTGTTGTCCTCAGATTATTAGTCTCTCTGACTTTTGCCACTTTCTCAAATGCTCCACTGTCACTGTGTGGGTGCTGAAGACTTCTGAGAGCTTTCTGAGTGTTTTGTGAGAATGATGTGAGAGTATTACCCTTTAATTCAGTTAGACCAGTCCCTATGAATACTAGAGAGGGGTGTTTGACATTTAGTGTGTTTGTTACCAGTTCCAGTGTCCTGTCCCTTAGCTCTGTAAAAGCCCATCTGTCACCCATTTCTGTTCATGCTCACTGAAAAGAGTAACCTCCATTTTCTGCACTTTTCTAGGTTCATCAGAGGCTTTATTAGGCTTGTTAAGATGTTTGTCCAGTGTCTGGTTTGATTTAAACCTAGCCATGCACAGCCACATGGGACTGCCTTGTAACCTCTCAGCTGCTCGCTCGTTACCCCACCTTTCCGTGAAGGTGCAACAAGAGTGGGATAAGTGCAGGTCTGTATTTCCCATAGACCTTTTTTTTTGAAGGCTGGATATATGTAGGGGAAAACTACATTCCTCTGTTTGTTTCTGCTTTTTATCTTATCTCCCAGTTTTTCCTCCTAAACCTCAGACCTGCAAGTTTCCTCACTCAGACACTTAATGTCAGGGTGGCACAAGCAGGTACTATGTTTTTGTATTCACAGATTCAGCACCTAGGCATATGTCTTGGCCCTTCTGGTTTATTAGCATGGGCAGAGCCTCCACACCTATTGCTGGAAGTGTCAAAGGTTTCTGTATGGTTTCTGCCCTCAGTGAATACAGATAGATTGGTGTCAAGATCTGCACGGAATGGCCCAAGCAGTGTCTTTTAACTCCATCGGGGCTTTGCTACTGTTGAGTGACAACATGGAAGTGCATCCACACCTTCACTGGGCTTTATGTGGTGTCTGAGGCACTGATGACTAATGATGTTGCTGTTTGCCTGGAGGCCTCTGAGGTCCTCTGCTAGGTAATTTGTGACAGAGGCTTAATGGCTTGATACAGTATGAGTATACATGTGGACTGTTATTCAACTGAAAAATGTAAAGTTTACATACTTTATTTTTAATATAATAATTATCCTCATCTGCATTTGGTTTTGCTTGGCTTCCCCATTTCCTTCTGGGTTCTTTGAAGTTCTTCTGTATTTGTCTGTG
Source organism: Caloenas nicobarica (assembly GCF_036013445.1). Classification (NCBI taxonomy): domain Eukaryota; kingdom Metazoa; phylum Chordata; class Aves; order Columbiformes; family Columbidae; genus Caloenas; species Caloenas nicobarica. Next base: position 28,928,514 of record NC_088245.1, on the reverse strand, counting down.
GTTGAGAGGGAACTAAAACGCCACCTGGAATGCCTTTCTTGGTATTCTCACTCACTCACTCACCATGAAAGCAGACATTCTACCAGTGCTTCAAAGGAGAAAATTCCTCTGCTCTCAAGCAAAAAGGTGTTTCTCCGAGTGTGAAAATACCTGTGGATTACACACCATGAAAAATTCTAGTGGCTAGTTAAGTAACCTTTAGCATTCTGAAAATTATTTTGAAAACCTCTAAAGGCTAGAAGCCATGTAAGCTTTAATTGTAGAGCATAGCACTGCAGCTCAGGGAGGTGCAGGACACAGTATGTACCAGCACAATTTCAGCCCAGGGTGTCCTTTGATAATTAACACTGCTGCCATTTCTAGTGGAATCTCTCTGTGTGTCAGCATCAGCACCAAAGAGAAGAGAGAAGAAAGGAAATGTACACAGCCCCTGATGAATACTGCTCTCCCCTGTGAAAACAGGATGGCAGCAGTAAAGAGAGCATGTGGCAGAGTCTTGGTCCTGCCCTTCCCATCCCTCCCCTTTTCTGTGTAGGATTGTGTGGTTACACGAAGCTCAAAGAAAGAAAGTGGCTACTATTCTTCTTTACTAAAAATAACAATGACAGACTATTTCAGCCAATTAACAGAATGCTAATGTCTAACATGGATGGAGAAAGCGGACTCCTGCAACAGGAAATAAATATTCTGTCTCTTAAGAGACATCATTCATTAGCAGCTATCTCTGGACCTCATGACTTCTTATTCTCAAATCAATTTGTCCTCCACTACCTTCTGTTCAGCTGCTGAGTTTGATCTGCTCTTGAGGGATGTTATTTGCTGGCTCTTGTGGTTTTTTTCATTGCCACTGTTTTTAACTGATTCTTTTATTATGTCAGCATAGAACCATTGCCAGCATTCCTCTGAATGTCCTCAAGGAACAAAACACCCCTGGTTTTCTTAGATGTCATTTATTATTCTTGAAGTCTTGGTCCTTAAGGTTAGGTATAACCTTGGTTCTGATGTTACAATGGCAAATTGGTCATCTGCCAGTCATGTTCTTTTTGAAATTGAAGGCTGATTTTTATTTGAGTTTTATACATTCTGTTTGCTCAGTTGTAAACTATGCCTTTTCATATGAGAGACTGACTTAATAACATAAATAAATTGATGAAATGTTATTGTTGAGCATTGAAATATGGGAGCTTTAAGTAGGTGGGCATAGACATGATGGTTCCACCTGGAAGCCTGATCACATAGTATGTAGTTAAAGCATTATGTGCTTACTGGAGTATATTGTTACTCTATTTCATTAAACATTATGTATGTTCTGCTATCCAGTGGAGCACAGATTTTTTAAATGCGTGCTATCTTAAACAAGCAAAACGAAATATCAAATCACAGTAACCACAGAAAGTTATAGACTGAAATTTAAGCAAGCCTAAGTATGCCTTGCTGGATACTGGAAAATCATTGGATAACTACACAAATTTTTTCTAGGTAACATGAAAACTGCGTTTACAAAGGCAAGGAATGCCAATCAGCTGCAAGATCAAGGCGAATAAATTTCTGCTGCCAAAAGTTGTCTGTCTTCCTATTTAATAACTGCTCTTTTGACTTCCTTTTGGTTCCTATATATGATATTTTGAGGTGTAGTTGTCTCTGTCTCAGTCATTTGTTCCCTGTAAGAGGTGGGTTGGGCTGTGCGTGTCCCGTTGTCCCTGAGCATGCCTGGTGCTGCCTCCACACGCTGAGTAGTTGTGATAAATGTGTCCGCTCCACTCTCATTCAGCTTGACCTCACCACTAAATACGCTTAATATTAACATAAAAATGGATTTGTTCAGAGAAACTTAACATCATGTATTAGGTAGAAGCATGATGCCATGAATAAAATAAAACAGAATTTTAGTTTAAACTGTGTGGCTGAGTGTTTCTCCACTGTTTCGTCCCTCCTGCTTAAGTTTCTGAAGTCACGTTTCAGCTGGGGATTCTGTGTTCATTGCAAGTTGTTTTGCAGGTGTTGCCATCCCATCCAGGGAACTGGGACTTCATGGAAGTCATCAGTTCTGGGAAGCACCGTCAGTGTTCTTGCTTGCTTTTATCCCGTGCCTCCCTTGGTACTGGCATTCAAATGGACACCTGCCGAGAAAGGGAGGAGGTGAGAGGGACGAGACAAGACTTTTCCTTTGGCAAAAAGTGCTTTATATTTTGCACCTGTCTTGTGCTTTTATGTTAGCATCATCCTGTACAGAGGTCTTTAGCATCATTCATAAAGAATTCCAAGTCATACTCTCAAGACTGACAAAATGATGTAACCTTCTTAAAACTTGGTATAGAACTCATGTCAAACCCTGTTAAAATTCGTAACTGTGCAGCCATGGTCTTTGATTTGATGCCAGCTTTCTGTAGACATCCTGCATCGTAAACTGGGATGCAGTAGTTGGCACTGAGGACAACCCTTATAGCTTGGTGTGCACATGCACAATCTTTGTCTTTTTTCCCAGCTTTTGCCTGGCTTACTGCATCGCTCCTTATGCCTTATAACAAAATTAGGTTCTCTTAATTAAAGAAGCACCACATTTTTTCATCTGTGTCTGGTCCCAGTTATTTAGAGAATGCTAAATATGTCGTCTTTCAGAATCAGAATGGGATAGTAAAATTGATTCAGTAATTTTAAACAATGTTATCATGTGCTTTTAGGTACTCATGTAAAATTTGGAGGCATCAGAATGTATGAAGTTCTCATTATTTTTGATATTTTCAAAAACCTTGTCCATAGGTTGGAGGCTTCAGATATGTATTTTTGAACTTTGAACTTCATCTCTGATATGAAGTACAGATATGCTCTTTTTTAGGCATACAGTTGTTTTAGAGTTACATGGGTTGTATGAGAGCCGGTATAAAAATATTTGTAATAACATTTTGAGAACTGGCAACACCACGATGAATCTGTTTTACACATTTTATTGGTCTAAACTAAAAAGTTATAAGCTAGTAAAATAATCATTCCTACAAGAGAAATGGCATATTTTTGGATCTTGTTGGCTTATAATAAAATCCCTTGTATCCGTGTAGAGCTTCTTGACATACTTATGAAGTATTTTACAGCAGAAGGTCTTTGACTGCTGGGTACTGTGAAACAGCAAAAAGGAGACATTTTAAGAATTTTTGAGAGAGTACTCCCTTGGCATTAAATATCATACCTTACTTTTTCCCAGATGTTCTTGTGCTCTTGTCTCCTGCAGCTACGTATAAATTCCAGCATGTTGACTCCAGCTCAGTTTTCTATTTTTGTTGTAAATCTCTTTGTTCAGTAGGAAACCGTAACGTTCCCTCGTTCTGTTAAACCTAATAATAAAGCCTATGAACAGAAGGAATGAAAGCAGGCAAGCTGTAGCTTGTACCGTGTGAAAGGTGACCTTTCTGAAGGAGATACAAAAGGCGGGGCAACGTTTGAAGGACTGGAAATATGGAGAATCATCAGAAGGAGGATCTCAGAGATACTTCTTTTATTTAAAATTTAAAATAATAGAATGAAAAATTATGTAAGAGAAGCCAGAGACTATGAGAAAGTGGAGAAGTTGAGATTACTGATACAAAATAATTTGATTTCAATTTTTCAATAAACTGTGATACTGTCTCACTGCACTGTACTCTTAATTTCCATACATCAACTCCAGTATTTTGTGGACTTCACTAAATCATTTCAGCATGCTAAGTTGCTGATCATGCTGCATTTTTTGTCGTTTTATTTGTAGTGTTAGTCTTCTGCTGACTTGTGCTGTTCTGCAACAGCCCAACCAGCAGTCCAGTGACCATGGAAGGGAGCGGGCTAGGAGGGAAGGAGGTGAAGGACTGTACTCAACAAGGAGGTGAACCTGAGCTGCGGTGGGATTGAACCTGAAGTTCTTGCAGAGCTGTTGTGTTAAGATCTGCTGTGGGACCTGTTCTGCAGGTAGCTCTTGCAGTTCCAGGATTTCAGAGGGTAGACCAGTAAGACTGTGTTGTGATAGGAGACATCCTTTGGGACTGTGGTAAGATGAAACAAGAAACTTGGACTCTTTACCCTGAACAAAATTCTTCTGATTTTAGATTATCGTGTAGGACATTGCAGTTTACATGAATCACTAATGTCATCATATTGAAGTTTTAATTTGCCATAATGCCTAAATTTGCATAAAACATAACTGTGCTCAGAACAGTTTCTTACACTTTTTTAGATGTTGCATGTTGTAGAGAATCTACATCTTCCTGGTACCACAGATAGTACTTTTAATAGTGAACTAACTCAGCTGTCAAGGGGAGAATATAGATGCTTCTCTGAAGAACTAGATATTTGCTATGGGTAAAAAATTGGCCTGTGCTGTAAATTGGGAGGATCAAAACAGGCTGAATAAACAGCCAGGTTTGTCATCAGCGGAGTTCCACATCAGCAGCTTGATGTGTGTCTCGATCTGGACCTGCAGCCTCCTGCAGATTCTTTGGCAATATACAGTATGTAGTGTCTGTTGCGGGATTTTTGGTTGCGCTTGGCAGCATATGCTTTTAGCTTGATAATACATTATTCTCAAAAGCCGCATTTCCATAAACGAGGGTTGTTATATTCAAGGTTTGAGTTTGGAAGTCTGTGTAAAAAGCCTTGTGTTCTGAAGACCTTTTAAAGCTTAGTTTTAAGCTTCTAAAGCCTGAACAACAGCTTTTCAAATTGTTGATGATGACAAACTGCTTAGTCATCATTAATGTGGAGCTAGGTAGTAGCCTGGAAACCAATCAATATCATCAGTGAAACCTGTCTCTACTCCTTTCATAATTTTGTTTTTCGCATCCGTCATCCCTTGATATCTTGGACCATTATGACTTAGAAGATAACCTCTAGATAATGTCTACCTGGGCATCTTGCTTGCAAGTTTATTAGCAGGACCAAATGGTGCTTTGCTCTCCCAGTGTGTGCCCAGACACCATCTCTCTGCCCAAGTTCTTGCTCTTCTACTTTCAGGAAGTGTGAGACCTATCTTCCCAAAACTCATTAAAATGGTAGAAGAGTTCTCGTTGTTGAGATGGTGTTTTGGTTTGCGGTAGCCTCTGCACACATTAGATACAAAGTAGTTTTATTTCTCCCTCCCTGGCCTTTTTTTTTTGGATTTGCTTCAATGCAGACTGAAAGTGAACATAAAACTAGATTATATATAACTGTATGTAAATCTATTTGGTAAATACAAGAGCAGTCATTATAATGGGACATGTGATGGCTGAGTAACATGCTCTTTTTTTCCTTTTATTGTTCTCTGTTTCCTCCCCACCTCTCATAAGTACATAAACAAACAAATAACTTACAAACCCCATGCTTATTTCTATTGTGTAAACTGGAAGGAAGTGGTATACAAATTCAGATACTGTTTACTGTGAGACAGATGGAGTAGCATTTTGACTGTAACCCTCAAAGTGTTCCATGATCTGCACAGAGCCTGTTAGGTAGTGTTGTGAGTTATTGATTTTTTATATGTACCTTTTGTTGGACGTCTGACAACTATTTCAGTTGAGGATGCTGTGAAGGCATCTGGCTCTCTAGGGCCCATCATGTCTTAGGTAGGGGCCATCATGAAGGTGGGAAGAAGTCTGAATCTGGGCTTGTTTAGCCAAGATTGCAGAAGGTGTTGGAGCTGCTGGATAGCCAGTGCTCTGATGACATACACAGAACAGTAGAGAGACCCAGCATTTTCTGAGAAGCAACTCTGAGATAAATCTCAGGAAGAAAAATGCTCTCGTGCTTGAGAAAGTGAAGAAGGAACCTATGAACAGACTAGAAATAGGCTTATTGTAAGTTGTGAACTGGAGCTGATTAATCAGGTGTGGAGTTGTAGTTTCACAGATAGCTGATCTCTTCTTATGATAAGCTATTGACAGGTTGGAGAGGGGCTTCCCCCTGGTCCCTGCGCTCAGCCCACCTTCCCCTTCCCTCTTCTCACATATGTGGGCTTGTGACGTCTCTTGGGCTGGATCTGGAGCTCAGCAGGTCCTTCTGTGAGTCGAATTAACTCAGCAAAACAGCAGAAGACCAACCTGGCAAAAAGCCTGAGTATGCTTTCTGATGTTCCAGTGCATGGAAGTGGCTCACAGAGGGACCTGAGATCGCTGTAGATGGCATAAGGTGATGGGAGCCAGTGCCTGGCACAGGAAGGCAGAGTGAGAAGAGTGGAGAGTATTCTCTTTGTGGTAGTAGCAAGCCATTGCATCTGCTTGTCCCATCTCAAGAACTAATCCTATGAACATGGATTTGCCTTAAAAAAGTCACCTGCATCATTTTGAGTGGTCATTGTATCTCTGAGGATGGTCTTCTTATAAAATAGTCAGCAGAGTGAAGGTTACATAACTGTGAAATCTCTTAATTGAAAAACCTAGTAATAACTAATGGAGTTCAAGGCATAAGAAACCAGATGCTGTGGCAGCTTGCTGAAAACCACCATGGCATTCATGTAGATGTGGGCTGGGATGCATCTGAAGAAAGGCACTTCTGTGTAATTTTACTCGGGTAGCTGAATTTCATATTTATTATAAGTCTTCATGCTTAAAGTATTTAGTACACACAGATTTTTTTTTCCAACCACTTTATTAGTTCTTTCCAAACCATATTTTTGCTGGCATGCACATCATAGGAAGTCATCAGTGTTCCCAGCTCAGCACTTCTCCCATTTCTTGGTGATACACCATACAATAGTACGATACCTCCCTCATTACATGCAGTGTAATTGCATCCTGTCCCTTTTCTATACACTAAAATCACATGCTCATGTTTGAGTTGGTGCTTCTTTTTTGGAAGTCTATATACAATGCACATCACCCTGGCATCTGGGCAACTATATGGATGAGATTTCTAAATTGTGAAAATACTTGCTACGTGTTTTAAGCATTTCCTTAAATATTATTCATAAGCTACCAAAAGAAAACTTTGTGCTGTCTACATTTAGGAGGGATTTATTTGATGTAAACAAGTCACACACATGCACTTATTTTGTCTTTAAATGTCAAGGTATTTTTCTGAAAAAGGACAGCAGGAGTTTTGTTTTTTAAAAGAGAATTAGGTTGATCAAAATGTTTACTTCTGGCACTTTGCTTTTTGTAGTCTCTTTACTTTTTTGTTGCAACATAACAAATCAGGTAGATTCTGAAATCAGTACAAGACTGCAATTTTGATATGATGAGATCAAAAGGCTTCAAAGCTCGCTGTTTTTCTCTTCATAGCAGCAATAGCATTGAATTGTTAAATTGCTGTTTGAGAGTGAAGTTCCACTGAATAGTGTTGTGTTACAATAAAAATAAGATAAAATAGTAAATGGCCTGCAGTTTGAGAAGATCTTGCTTAAAATTGTTTTCTTACTTTAAAATCAGATCCCCAAATTGTAGAACCTTGATAACAGCCTTTATGGTTTTAAATAAGGCTGTTTATAGCAAAAGGAAGGGATCTTTAAAGAGTCATTGACTTATTTCATTACCATTATTTAACAGTAGTAACACTACAGTAATTATTGATACATGGATTGGTTTTGCCTTTGTGATCTACTTCTTCGAAAAGAGCTCAAGGACTCTCCTCAGTTTCCAGGGCTTGCCCTGACAAGGGGAGCAAAACCTCCTTTGTGATGTCTGATTTTGATTTAGGACAGCTACTGGGGGGAAGAAAAGGGTAAAAAGTAGAACAATTGATGGAGTTAGGTAGGTTTTCTGGTATTTCCAAGTTCAGTTAAGTGTTGTGTAGCACTTCTCTTTTTCTTGCATTGAGGAAACCGCTTGACAACCCTGCAGAGTTTAGTGTCAGTGAACGATGCAGGGGGAGATGCCAAGGCTGCCATCCCCTCCTCCCCTGAGGAGGCACTAGCATGTGATTTGTATTTCTGAGGATTGCTTGGGGCTAAATGATGCTTGATGCAACTTGGTGAAAAAACAGTATTTATCTAGAAAACTGCGTAATTGCTCTTATGAAGTCAAAATTTTGTTTGGGAGTCACCTGTGACAGTTAGTCCATTTATTTAGAGGGAGTAGAGTAAAGGTGCATGTAAGCAGACACCAGTCATTTATTTAAATTGATCTTTTGGTTTGTAGAGTTTGAATAAAATTGAAAATTTCTGTATTATTTTGGGTATTACTTCCTTGACTCGGTCATCTCTCTTTTCATCTTTCCGTCAGTCCTTAACAGCATGTATATGTATATGTAGGTTATAGTGGTGTTCTCTGCGAGTTTGGAGGATAGCAGAGTAATATATACAGAAGTAATTTTGTTGGTGCTTCCATGTACTGGTATGCTATGGAACACAAAGCAATATTCTTTGAATGCTCAAAAATGTGGACATTTTTCCTTCACAGGTGTTCACTGTCCAGTCACCGAAGAGCGGATGTTAAGATCTGCTTCCCTGCAAATACCATACATATCACGCAAAGGAGGGGGAATTCTTGAAACACAAAGAAAGCCTGTGTTGTGAGGCATTATAAAGTGTATTGGGATATGGTGTAATGTTGCGGTGAGCTAAAAATCGTTTATTATGAAGGATGGAGTATTCCTTTTAAAATTTTCAATAGATACCAGAATTTCTGGGGGGCTATTGGAAAGGCGCAGATCCTCACTTTGAAGCTTCTTCCTGGTAGGCGCCATGCTGTTGTAAATTTAAGTGACCCTAGGAGTATTGGTCTTTGAGAGCATATAAGAATAGGATTTATGGTTCTGAGTTAATAAAATATGCTGATGCCACTGTAAGCCCTATTTAGATAGACAGCAGTAATCTCTGTTGAGCAGTATGAAACCGTCTATCTCTGAGTAGTGGAAACCTAATAGTTCACAGCAAGGTTGTACCACATCCAGAGATGAGAAAAATGTGTCTGAAGTCAGAGGAATTTTAGCTGCATGGTTTTATTTTCTTGTGTAATTGCGTTCTTTCTCCTGTGCTAATTTTATACATCATGTCAAGTAAACAAGATACCCAAAGTTCACAAAGGAAAAGGTACTTTTTAAAGTTCATGCCATACCTTGTTTTTGCTAGCTTTAGCACAGGGAACAAGATTCTTCTGAATCTACAAGGTGAATCTGAAGTATGTGGAATTGGTGTGAAAGGTGGAGTATGCTGTGTGTTCATGAAAAACCCCATTCAGCTCAATGATGAAATGCATTAGGAAGGCTAACAATGCATTGTCACATTGTGTGTTTTGTACAGTATAAAAATGCTGTTTCCAAGTTTTTATCTCTCATGGAAGGAGTTGATAGAATTATATGTTTGGAAAGATAACTTTGAATTTGTAATTTTCTATTGTGTTTGAAATACTTGACATTTAAATACGTGGTTGTATTTACATATGTTGCATTTTCATTACAGCTAATCCTCTTGAAACTTGGTTGGCAGATGCCTTAAGCAGTTCTGCAGAATTGGGACAGATACAGTATTCTGCAACCTTGGGATCTAATTGCAAATAAAGAACATTTTATAATTGTATTTTTCCACTTTTTAAGATTCCCACTTTTAAAATTATTAAGAGAATTGCTGTGTATAAACAATAAGGAAATAGACTTTAGTAAGGAGATTAATATTTGCGAATTTCACTAATTGGCACCTTGTTTTAATATAAAATATTAATAATCTAGATATTATATGTTGCAAGCATAAAGATTACCTCTATACGCTTACTTAAGATATTAAGTAAACAAGTCTATGTTAAGAAACTATTCTGTGTGCATTGTGAGGCACGCATCTTTTTACAAAATAGTTTTCAGTATTAAGTCCAAATGATTGCTTTATAATTTGAAAGGAGACTAGAATAAAAAATAATTTCTTTGATGAGTATTATGTTTGCTTATAGTCCACAAATACATGGTGTCCATAGGTGCTGGGGTTTTGGTTTTTGTTTGGGGGCTTTTTAAAACAAATATACTCAGGATTTTTTCACCACTGTTTCCTGGTTTTTGATTTATTCAAATGATGAAAATTGTAACTAAGTATTAATATAATTAAACACATTTTGTTCTGTAAGTGAAATAGCTAACTTAACAAATACCCTTACATTCACAGAATTAAACATTAATAATCACTGAATTGAAACACTCCAAAATACAAGAAAAAAATCTGTGTAACTGTGTAATCTATAGTTTATGGCATATTCAGTGTAAAACTTGACCTACAATCTAGAGTTGATTTTTTTTTTATTTAAACTCATATTGCATTACATTAAGAAGAGTATTCCATGATTCCTTCTCTCTTGAAGAAGTTCTTGCAGCCTACTCCCTCTTTTGGTTCATCCAAACAGTGGCTGGATTCATCCATTTAAACACCACGGCCTGACTGATGCTCCTTAACCAGGACAGCAGTTTACGTGGCTTCCCATATGGCTCTACTGGGAGCTCCCTCTTAGGCAGCGATTACATCCTATTTAGGTGTTCAAAGTTAGGTAGGATGAATCTAGTTTTAGTATTGCATAACACTGAGTATACATGGTCCAAACCTGATTTCTTTGACCAGATGTTTCCGGTTTACTGTTTGGCTCTGGGTCCACTCCTTGTTAATCCCTTCTGTCTCTGCTTTTGCATTTTCTTTTAATGTAAATAGTTCCCCACAGGTGCCTGTTTTCCCTGTCAAGAGTGTAAATGGTCCTCCAAGTTGCTTGTGTGGTAGCTTTTCAATACGTGTATTCTTGCAAATCCTTCACACCTTCCTTTCTGGTACTTGGTGGCAGCAATTCACGTTGAGGTGTCCAATGGCTGCATTGAGCCTGCTGTTTCCCTTAGAAAGCTCCTCTCCATTTTGAAAAGTAGAGAATACAGTGGGAGTTTGTGCCTGTAAGATGATTTACCAGATTTCGCGTACATTTGTTTCTCATGCATTAGCAGTTTGTTTTGGCCGCATTGAGGTCGCAGGTCTCCTGCTCTTGGCGAAGGGAGGATTCCCCCAACAGTCACGGTGGTGTTTTAAAATTGGGCATGATGAATGTGCTTGCTACTGCTTTGTAAGCCAAACCCGGAGACACAATGTCTGTTCCCAAAATATGTAATTTGTTTAAATACCACCAAGATAAAGAGCAATAGGTCACGGAGGGATAAATGAGCCCTCAGCTCCCACAGCAGACATGTTGGGGAGAGGCCTGCTGGGCTTTGGGGAGATGGCGGGAGTCCGCCCTCGCCCCTGAGCGCCAGGAGGCTGTGTGAAGCGTATTTCCACCTTTTTCCCATCTCTGTCTCTCTTGGACATCACCTCAGCAGTGTTGAGCTGCTTTCTGCTGGGTGGGCGAGGGCTGATTTCCCACCTCAGCCCACCTGGCCGTCCCCGGGGTGGCCGGGTGTCCCCGCCATGCCGGGGCGGCCCTGCCCGTGGGGATGCGGCACCTGCCGCCGCGCAGGGCAGCAGATAACGAGCAGGCAATTAAATGGCTTAGTAAAAAGAAACACAGACTTAATGCTGTATGCTGCTCATCTTCGATTTTCATAAACTCATACATAGGATCCAGTGAATCGGGAAGTAGGATGAAGGTTATCGCAATTTTGACGCAAACACTTAAATGGCTAATCTGTTTCTAAATGGTTATGTGTTTAATCTCAAGCCTCTTTACATGACTGAGCTGCGCTTTTTTTTTTTTTCTAACTCGACTTTGTTTTATAGGGGAAATATTTCTGATCAGATTGCCCAAGCTCTGAGCTGTCATGTAAATATGTTCTGTCAAGTATATAATACACGTTTTAAAATTTGTCTAAATATTTGTGCTCTTGAGGGGATCACTGTAGCTCTCAACAGACAGTTAGAACCTAGCAAGTAAATAAATTGTATTTCTTTTTCTTTTCAAGTCTGCATTGTTTTTGCAGAAAATTGTAACTGTTTGAAGGATCACTTGATTCTCACAAAATTCTGCAAGAGAGCTTTATTATTCACTTCAGAAAAAAAGTAACTCCTGTTTTTCAGCGGTGCCTGCAAATATATAGATGCATATATATAGTTAAAATAAAATGTGTCTCTTTCTTCTAAAAGCTAAAGAACAAAACATGAAGTGAATGAATTTGCATATGCTGCCACATCTAAAATTATTATTAGAAATGTTGTGAAGCACATTTTCTGTTATTTTAAGTTTGCTTCCAGTATGTGCTCCATGATTTTTTTTTTTTCTTATTTTAGTAATTCTCCTGCCCGGATTACAGTGATAAAATCTGTGGTGTTCTGATTTTTTTTTTTTTTTAATTTTAAAAAAGCGAAATTAAATGGAGCAAAAAATGGTAATTTTCATTCATTTTCAGGTAACAAATTTTTCCATACTTGCATGAGAAGGAAATTTAATAATGCTAAACTTCAGAATGCAGTTAGTTTTTAATCAATAAAGAGTTAAAATAGCTGTGATTGATACCAGGTATAAGATTGCTGTAATTTTAAACACCTCAGAACCATTTCACCAAGAAAAAAAGAGCTCCCAGTTTAAACCAGTAGAAGTATGTTTTGGACGCCAGTCCATATAAGAGATTAAAAAATTCTGTTATCCTCCTTTTTACTTTGTACGATAATAAAGTATATCCAGAGAAAGTAAATCTGTGATTTTAACATCTTTTGACAAGCACATTAGGCTGTAGAAAGAGCATCCAAGTTGGGGCTCGGGGCATATGGTGCTACCTTCTGCTAGCATAGCTCCAGAACAAGTCACTGTGTTCACCAAGGGTCATGTTCAGACTCTCAGGTTCTTTCCTCTGGTCCGGGGGAAAAAACACAGTTCCTCTTAATCGGGAAAAATCAGAAAATAAACTGCAAACCTCACTTCCCTGCGATACCTTCATTGCGCAGAGGACACAGAGATGCTCTGAAATGTTTTGCTATCAGTCAGATTTTTTGTCATGGCATTCAAGAAAGGTTTCAGAGGAGTTAAACTAAACAGAAATCGTATTGGTTAATAATCCACAAGCTAAACAGTGCTGTAGCAATGTAAATCCTCAAATTAGTCTCTGTAAATATTTATAGCTATTTTTTAATTCTGAAAAGAGATATAATACTTCTTTAAAAGAATAGGTGTTTATATCATGATGTGAAGTTGTTGAAGCATTTCAAACTTAGATACATTCAAAGTATTATTAAAATACTTGTTTCGTAAGTAAATAGCAACTCCCACAAACTTACTTTTCACATCTTCCTAGATTGTCTTATTTTATTTAAAGACTGGTATTTATAATAGATAATCCAAGTGTTATGTATCTTGGGAATTCAACATATGGATGGGGATACGGAAGGCATTAGTTCTATGAGATTTGTTGACCAGCTTTTAATTCAGATTGTCATTTTAAACACACGGCGGTGCAGATGGTAAAGTTTTGACTGCCCATCAGAGCCCCAATACCTTAGGGACAGCTGTTGCTGATAAATCTTTTTTGCATGCTTTAGGTCAGGAGTAGTCAAACCTGTTACAGCACCTGCTTCTACATATGCAAATCTGTTGTTTTGTCATTTCATTAAACAAGGAAAGGTAGTGGTCTCTCGTGGCCGTAAGTAAGCCTGGAACATAGCCCGCACGAAATGAAATCTAGCAAAAAGACAACTGTGGTTTCTGCAATGTAGCCATGGGACGCTGCTTCTGTTTTGGGGGCTTTGTTTCTGGAAGACTGCCTGTAATTTGGAAGGAGGGTAGAAAGACAAGTATATGTTTGGAGGCGAGAAGAAAAGGGAAGGTGTTTGCTGTCATTGACTGTAGGGTAGTTGTGAAGTTTGACATGCCCAGGAGCTAGCGGGTGCCATGTGGGGCTCCCCTCCACTGCATACCTCCGTTTTCATCATCTGGTGAGCCTGCAGCATGATTCCCGGGCACTGGAGCATACAACATGTCTGCTTCGGTTTGAAGCTGATTGATCCACGGTACGGAACATGCTTGTGGGATCTTCCCTTGCTATGGAAGAACATAAATGATTGAAATGCTTTCTTAAGAAAGAAAGGTATCATTTGTTTATGTACTTGGGTGCCTAGCAAAGAAATTGTGTCAAACGGCAGCACGCTATGGGAGCTGATGGTTTGCTGCACAAGGTTACGTGTGGGTTGTAGGAACTTTTAAGCTATTTATATTTGTTTAATCTATCAGGTGTATATTGAGTTTAAATCATGAGGAGGGCACTTCCTCATTTATTGCACTTTGCAAGCAGGGTTGTGGCGTGTAATAGAAATGACACTTAAGGATTGTTTTTTAAGCAAACTGACAGAAGATTTTATCCTGCACTGCCATAGATTGCTGTGGGGGAGAAAGAGAAATAGTAAAATTGATGAACAAATGTTGCATGCTGTCATTTTAGATTATGTTGTTTCGCTGTGAAGTTGTTGCTAATTTTTTAAAGATGCTGTAAAATTCTGCCGTTGTGGAAAGTACCATAGTAGCGCTGTTGACTGTGTTAATTATTTCATTCCAAGGCTAGTTTGTCAACAATATCTTAATCAAGCCACCAGCAAAAATGCTTTTTGGACATTTTGTGGAGAAAAAAGGAATACCGCCCTGACCTTTCAACCTTGTCAGCTGAGTTTTCCCATTCTGACACTAGGCATTATTTTTGCAAAGGCTGGAAGTTTAACTCTTCAAGGAACCAGATATCATTTTTATTGGGATATTAATTCTGGTAGGTGCTAATCTCATCAAGATTTGCAGACATTTTCCTCCATAGGCCATTCTGATTTGTAGCTTTTTCTTTTCACAGCAGTATTAAATACCAAACCTTCTCTGATATGGAAGTTCATTAGAGATATGTCTTTGATGGCAGCCCTTTCAGGGCTTCAGTTTCAAATACCTTGATGTAAAGCTTAAGAAGCCATTGTGTTGTAAGCCCTCCTTGATGTGTCTTATTTAGATCTGCATAGTAAATCAAGGAAAGTAAATAACAAGGCAGCAGATGGAAGCATGGAGATAAGGCCAGTGAACAATTGTATTTGTATTTTGTTATGATGTTGACAGGAGCTAAAATTCACTAATCTAGTTCAACTGATCTGCATTTCAAAGAAATCTCATTTAGCAGCAACTTGAAGGTTTGGAGGATAAAGTTCTTTTATTGCAGCTTTTATTGCATTCTTTGCTAATTTATCTGGTCAAGATTTAGCCTTGCTTACTTAAAGCAGCAAGCATGTTACAAGGAGTCTTAAATACTACGAAAGCATTAATGTCTAGACTATGAACTGAAGGTAATTACATATCAAGCAGTGAATAGGCTACGTTTAGGAAATACTGTTGTCCAAATGGAATTGCAAGAGAAATGCAGATAAGATGTTTTACCGTTTTCTCTAAGTGTTTTCTTTTTCTTCTTTTTTTTTTGGGGGGGGAGGGTGGGGAGGGTGGTGGTGGCAGTAAAATGAATACATAAGCAAATCTAAAATTATTCAATATAAAAAGCAGAATTTCTTGAACTGTGAATTCTGTCATACCATGTTTTGCTGCTCTTTTTACAAACTGATAGCTTGTGTTAAGGTTTCATAAAATGATTACCCTCAGGTGTCTATTAAACAAAACTATTAAAAAGTGGGAGATAGTTTAGTAGAATGATGGACCACAGTTGCTTTTATGTGCCGTCTAAATGATGTAGACAATGTATATGTAAGTTATGTACTTTGTATTAGCTAAAGTACAGCCATGTCATCTGGAAAAAAAAGTGATAAATTTATTGTACAAATCAAATAGGATTAAAATGAAGAGTGATATAAAGTAGAATTTAGAGTCTCCTTTTGGAATTTTAAAAAAGTTACTTAATCTTAGGGCCAAAATTTAGCCTTTTACTTTGATTTAGTTTTCACTTCATAATACAAATACGAACAATGGGCTATTTAGAGAATCGATCACAGGCGTGCACATACCTATGTACAGATATAACAACACTACAGCAAAGCGTGCCAGACTGGTATACATTCACTCGTATAGTGGGGCCCAGTTCTCTAAGACATGGAAATCAAAACCGGCAGCTGCTGCATTTTAATGCTACAGCCCTTGCTGCTCTTCTGCAGCCCCTCCTCGTCCCTGGGTTGCTGTCGTGGAGCCCACTGCCTGTGCCTGAGGATGCACTTCCACTGCATCCCTGCTGCGGTTCTTCATGCTTCTTTGTGGGCTGGAGAGGAGCGGAGCGGAAGGCAGCTGGGGATCATGGCACATGGTTGGCTGCAGTGATATCTGAGAGCTTT
The DNA here is from genome assembly GCF_036013445.1 of Caloenas nicobarica. Classification (NCBI taxonomy): domain Eukaryota; kingdom Metazoa; phylum Chordata; class Aves; order Columbiformes; family Columbidae; genus Caloenas; species Caloenas nicobarica. Next base: position 28,912,397 of record NC_088245.1, on the reverse strand, counting down.
TGGCTGCTGTAGTCCATAGGCTGGTTAGATCATAGGGTGGTAAATGCTTTATTAGTAGTAGTGCTGTCTTAAGCATCTTTTGGTTCCTTCTCCTCATTGCTATACCTCTGAAGATGCTCATATAGTTGTTTGGGGTTTTGCACGGTGGACTCTCTAAGGCTGAAAAGAGCTTTTATTTTGCCAGGTTACTTCTGAACTAGGCTAGTTTGCCAGCAAGGCTGACCACATAGCTTTGTGTACAGTTGCCTTGGCACAGCTCAGTGGCCAGTGCTGAGAAGGGGGACGAGGTGCCATGGCTGCCTGTACCCCTGGACAGCATTACTGGGACTGTGCCCCAAGATGCGCAGGGGAAGCTTCCTCAGCAGTGCAAACCAAGCCACATCTTGACTGTGTGGTCCCAGGCTCCATCTCCCCACTTCTCTCTTGCCCTGAGAGAGATGTCCATGGTTTGGTCAAAAGTTGATCACTTGTTTTGCAAGGCTGTTTTCAAATAACTGAACTTCTTGATCTGTCTCACCTTGCAATTGTACAAGTGTCTGGGTCAGCCCAAGGAAGGAGTGGCAGTCTGCAGCTGGAGCTGAAGAAGAAGGTGAGGGAAATGAAGGCTGCTTCAGCGCCAGTTTAGAGTGGCTTAAGTCATTGTGCAGCTGCATCCTCGCTGGAAATCTTGCCTTTATCCCCCAGACCACTGTATCATCTGCATGAGTGAAATGAAGCAGACAGTGCAAATAGCAATTATTCAAAAAGGTGACTTGCACTGCTTTGAGAAGTAAATACATACCAGCCAATATAATGATGACAATAAAATAAATCAAATGCTCCTAGAAAACTCCACAGTGTATCTGAACGTTTAATCGCATGCCAATCTGCCAAAGTTGAGAAGGGAAATTTTGGATTTGAAGACATCTCAGGGATGTCATCCTGCTTACAGCACCCAGGAGCAAACAGGTAGGTCCACAAGAACAAGTCCCTTCAGGCACAGTGGTGTTCACATTTTTAGATTACGTCTTCATTCTTTTGTGTAACGATTTAAATCATCCCCTCAAATAAACAAATGTTCCTACTGTCTGGCCTGCCACAATCTCCAGAGTTTTATCAATCATAGCCTGTTTTTCAAACATCGTGCCCTTGTACCTTTGGCTTCAGCATCGCTGACCCTCTCTCCATCTCATCTAAGCTCTTCCAGCATCCTGGCATTGCCTGAGGTGACAAGGAGCCATCCCGGCTGTCACTGAGTGCTCGCCTCTTCTGATCCTGTCCCTGCTGGCGCCACGCATGGGTTGTGTTCCTCACAGGGCTGCGGGAGGGGAGAGTGTGTTCAGCAGAAGGGAAAGCGGGAGACAAAATAAAGAGGGAAAGGAGAAATAGAGAAAAAAAAAAGCCAAATGAAGTTTTATGACATTTCTTGCATCTCTCCCTCTGCAGAAAGCTTTTGCTGCACCCCCTCAGTCTGGGAGTGCCGCGGCACTGTAGCAGTGCTGTGTGTTAATGCATGATCTTCTCTCAGGTGACACGGATCAAAACCATTTAGAAATGAGGTGGATTAAAACATAAAACTGGAATTCCTGCTGTTGTGATGTCGATGCCATTGTTGGTCGCAGAGCCCTGACTGACCGAATTGTGTGTGATGCTGCATGTCTGGAGTCACACTGAACCACTCAGCATTCGCCTTTTCAGATCCTGCTGTGTGTCCCTGTGTTGAATGGCAGCCTAACATTGGAAAGAGAAAGGCAGATAGAGCTGGAAGGAGTATCAGAGAAAGGAGGTGGCACTCTACCCACTGGGGATTCCTGGAGAAGAAATAGTCCCGGACAAGTTTGCCACAAGAAGCACTATGGAAGTTTACCACTATTTATTTAACCTCCTCAAGCTGCGATGTTGGTTCTAACAACAGTTTGCCAACTATTCCATTTGATTGTCCCAAATCCAGCATTGCGTCTTTGTTTGCTGGATAGAGCTAGTTAGTCTGTGTCCTCTACCATCTGTCTCATATATAGCATTTACTTTGGGATTGTGGACAGCTTGCCCTGCAAGGAATTATTTAGACATACGTCTTACCTTTTAGACACGTCTTACCTTTGTTTTCATGCCAATCCATCATTTTACAATTCAGTTTAAGGTTGTATTTCTAGTCAATATATTTTAAATAAATATTGAATAAATCTGCAAGAGATATGAGGAATATTTCTCTTAACTCTTAATGTTGATCCAAATCCAGAAGATTTGAAGAGTTTAGTATACAAATGATGAAGGGGCTGGATTTTAAAATATGACAAATTTTAGTGGATGTTTTCAGATCCTACAGGACATTTATATCAAAATATAGGGAAGATTAGTGGTCATCTTAATGGCACTGATGCATGGGCTCTAGTAGTAGAAAGACCATTTTACCTGTAGGTAGATAATTTGTCCTGCCTTTCTCCTTTTGTTACGTAAGAGAAGGGAAGTAGTCCCAAATCTGATGTTTTCTGAAATACTGTTTTTTTGATCATAGCATAATAAACTTCCTTAAATTGCAGGCAAACCAAACAGCTTCTATCAGTTTAACAGCACAACATTTAGGGGAGTTTGCAGTATAACACCTTTTTAATTATTTGCATCGTGATTGATCTCTTGTTTACTTATTATGTTGTTTCCAGGTCAGGACAATGATACCAGAGATCAGCTGGAAGGGACTTTTCTGCAGATATATTAGTGTCTTTTATTGCTGTATTTTAATACATCTTTCTTAATCGAGGTTTCAGTGTTTACTAGCAAAGCAGTGATTGTTTTTGTGAATTTATGTTTTCGTGAGATAAGACTTCTGGGTAAAGGCTTTTAGATAAACAGGGTACTAAAGACACATGATTGCAATACTACATTAGGCTGACTACAATTACATACGCGAGTAAATATTATTCAGTCTTAAACCAAAACTCCAATCCAGTCCTTGATTGTTTATATGCTATGATTCCAGGCCAAATCCTGCACTAGACTTTAACTTAGTTTCACCCAATAGGCTATAGGTATTGAAAGTAAGATGAATAGGATGTTTATGTACAAACATGGAATTTTTTAGCATATTTAGTCAGGGATGCAAGCTGTTGGGTTTTCTGTAAATAAGAAATACAATCCTAAAACAACTGAGAAGCTTGCTTGTGTAGTCCTCAAATACTTTTTCTTTAACACATTTTTCTGTAACATACTCTAAAGATACGTAGCAGTCATGAGATTAAGTACTTTATCAGTGTTTCTTTGGGATGGCTTTGTAATGCAGCTGTGGCTTTATGAATTGCCAAAAAAGTGCCATACCAGTAATACTAATAAGATCACATTACCATGTGTAGCTTTTACGTTGTGTCTTAGGTAAATTATGGAAATGGTGTGAGCTTGCACACAAGCATAACTTTTAATGACCCAAATGAATATGTGCATACTCTGGAATATGTTTGTGTCTTCAATCTTACAGGTTACTTGTGTCACTGTGCTGTTTCAGAAATCAAAACATAAGCTAAGAAATTGTTCATGTAAAAATTTCTTCATATATCTTTGATGTAAGTGGATTTCCACCATGGGTATAATTTAACTTTTGCCCCTTTATGTGCACTTGTGTGCGAGAGCAAAGATCATATTCACAGGAAGATTTTGTAAACTTTTTAATTGTAACCTGAAACCACATATGGAAAGAGTGAGAAATCACGGCTTTTATTTGGCAACCAGTAGGTAGCCATTTTCTAATGCCTGTTCTCGTGGCGTTCTTCCTCAGCGTTGAAGTAGTGGTGATGATAATTCTGAATTGTTTTTATTACTACTATCAGGTTGTTTTTAAAGTCTGTATCCTGCAATAGTATTTTACCTGCTGTAGTGTACCTGGAGTCCACTTCTCTAAATTTTGCAATTTTGCGAGCGAGAAGCTTGTTTTTGCTCTTAGATCAATTCTAAGACATTTGGTTCTTGTTTCCTACAGCTTGGTTTTATTTTTAGCTCGTATCACAGTGACATGCAGGATATCAAACAGAACTCGGATTCCTTTTGAGCTGGATGGGTTATATTCCTACACTTCAGATTTTACAGTCTAAACAGAGAACTCGGACAAATGGTAGAAGGGAGAGGTGGCCTAAAATGTTGCTATAGGCCAGTAGTACATAGGTCTTTGATCACTGACATGCTGTACAGTGAATTTTCTTTCATCCTCAGTGTAGCCGTTTGAGCTGCAGAAGCAAACAGAACAGCAAACATCATAACAACCTCTTCTTTTGCAGCGTGTGGAAGTGCTGAGGAGGAATAGATAGAACAGTAAACTTACTTGGATCCAATATACCAAGGTGACCAAAAAAAGTATCAATAATTCAAATTTCTCGCTGCACAGTCTAAAAAGAATGTTAATAAATAGGTCTGTGCGTACATGTAGTGGAAACTTTCTGATTTTGGGGTGAAACTTTAGGGTATTAATTCTTGCATTTTGCAAAAGGGACTTTGGTTGCATACTGATGTCTGAACAAAGTTATTTTTGTCCTGTTATGTTTTTTTGTGCTAGTACAGGCTGCTTCTTCGTATAATGTGCCAATGCAGAAGTCTCCATATAGGGATACTTGGTTCGCAGACACAAAGATCCATATCTAGCAAGGCAGCAGAAAAGACCGGTTATATTCCTTTGGTACACCTGATAGGTGTGGATAGAATTAATTAACATAGTTTTTGCTCACAAGTGACATGCCAGTCTGTGACAGCAAAAAGTGTTTGTTCCTGATGACAGTCATTCGCTTTCTGCTGGTTCAGAAGGCTTCCCTGAAGGAATTTTAATTGATCTGCACTTACCCAAAATAAATCAGAAACACTGCTGTATCCTAGAGATTAAAGCAAAAGAGAAGATATTGGGATACAGAATATGTGATTTTTAAGTTTTGCTTTGAGATGAAGCTTGGGACGTGGAGATGCTGACCTGCATTTATGTAAGTGTTGAACTGAGTGGGAACACATGGATGAAGTTACAGACTCAAACACGTGAGACCAGTGAACAACTTGAGAAGCAGAACCTTTGCTTTGTAGCCCTCTGCCCTGGCGGCTTTGGGACTGTGGACCGGGGAGAGGAAGGCTACAGCTACTTTACAGTAAGACTTTGCTACCTCATTTGATTTTTTTTCTTTTGTGGTGATGCTATTTTGGAAAAGTCAATCAGATTTATTAAGCATGTAGTAAAGTACAGAGAACCATGGGAATTCACTTTGCAGTTCAAAAGGATCTAGCCTGTACTTCTAATGCAAGTAAGACTAGACTCCCTGTGTACCTAATGCAGCAATTCTGGTTCTTGCGTGGTGAATATATTGGTGTAAAATGGATATAAGAATTGGTTAAATTAGCACTAGCATAAGTGAAAGATAGGACTGGTCATTCTGGTTGAGACCAATGTTTCACCTAGGCCATCCTCTGTCTCCAGTGAAGGTTCTCTTCCAAGCATATCTCCACTCTACCTTTTGACTCATGAAAACTCCTTGCATCAACAGCATCCTTGGAAGGAATTCCACAGTTCTGTTACCCATTTTGTGGAGAAGAAAATCCTGCATTTTCTTTTGAACTTGAGTTTTACAGGCAGTTCCTGAGTTCAAGGGACAGGGAACAGATGATGTCTGTGCAACCTCTCCATCTTCTTCAGGCTTTTGTAGTATTCTGTCACTCCCTCCCTTAAGTTATCTATTTTCCAGTCTGGATAGTTGTAGCGTACTGAATTGTTCCTCGTATGGAAACCATTCTAAGCCTTTGATCCCATACATTTTTTTCTCTGAACCTTTGCTAATTGTTCTGTTGTGTTGTGTTCTGTGCTGGACACCAAAGCGGAGCATGCTTTTCAAGATGGGGATTAATACAGTGGCAAGTGATGTGTTACGCTTTGTTCTTTGTTCCTTTCCCAGTAATTTTTAACGTTCAGTTTCTGGTTTTGACTCTGACGGAGTGGTGAGTTTTAAGTTTTCATGGAGCTATCCATCATAATCCACAGGTCTCTCTTTCTGAGCAGTAAGTTGTAGTGCTGTTTTGTTTAACAGAACATTCAGATTAGAATATTTATCAATAATGGGTAGCCAAGATGGTTTCCAGTGAGCCTGTACTCAACAAATTGTAATTGCCTATTTGAACCCTGCCAAAAGTATTCAGAAATTCTTGGTGGTGCAAAATAAATGATCGATAAAATGAAATTATCTTTTCATTTGTACACATATGCTTTTTAAAGTAATATAGTCTTGTTATTATGAATCTCAGGAGTGGAGTAGGTGACTACTTTAGGAGTAGTGACTACTTTACGTGTTTCATACAAAGAAAGACAGATGAAAAATTTGTGGGATTTCTTCCAAGTTACGCAGTACATGTGTGTAAGAATGGCCCTGAATTGTGTTTTAGAGAGGTGATTGCAATACCTTGCTATGAAACACAATATGAATGCTTGCACTTACTGTGTTCTTTTCCCTTCTTACCCTTAGATAATTTCAAGTGAAAGTTAAGGACCTTTTGTCCTTATCTGCCATAGAGGGGACAGACACTTCTGGAAGGAGGACCAGTTTGAGCAAAAACGAAAAGACCGTCCCTTCCGACAGCACAGAAAGGTGACTGAGTGACTCTGAAGAAATGTAAGTAATTTATAACCAAACTGTGGCTGTGGCTGTTTCTGCTGTGGGTTTATCTACCCTGTAACATATTACAGAATGTTTGGGATTGGAAGGGACCTCAAAAGATCATCCAGTCCAATCCCCCTGCCAGAGCAGGAACACCCAGATGAGGTTGCACAGGAAAGTGTCCAGGCGGGTTTGAATGTCTCTAGAGAAGGAGACTCCACAACCTCCCTGGGCAGCCTGTTCCAGCGTTCTGTCACCCTCACTGGGAAGAAGTTTCTTCTCAAATTTAGGTGGAAATATTGCTTATAGAAGTGAAATATGGTTTAGGAAGAAATTTGTGGAGAACACAGAAAATATGTTTGTGTGGTGGTTAAGCTATACTACATGCCTTTTTTTGTTTCCAAATAGCAGTTGTTAATGGAAATGAAGTGCTGCAAGAGTCACAAAGCTGTTTTTCTATCATTTTCTAGTCATCTAGATCTGAGTTAATTTAGATTCACAGAAACTAAGCAGCTAAATCTCAGTTAGTCATCTTAGATCCTGCTTACCCTCAGGAGAGAAGCAGGTGTCTCCAGCGGCCGATCCAGCTCATCCTGAAAGTAGTGCCTAGGGAATTCAGTACTACTCCTTGAGGAGCTTGTGTCTCTCTGTAGACCTCTTAGCTTTAGCCCAAGCATTCAGTGAACGCTTTAACCTGGCACATCTGCTTAAGAAGCGGTGCCAGCTTCTTTTCCCCTCCCCACATTGTCATTCTCCCGCAGCACGTGTAGCTGTTCATAAATTTGGAGAATAGATCTGGCTGAAAATAACCAATTATTTGTATGGTTTTGTTTTCAGATGGATTTATTCCAGCCTTCTCCCATATGGCTGTCCAAGGGCTGTGACTGGTACAAAGGGTGATGGGGGTGGAATTAGCAGCCAAAAGTGTGGGGGAGTGCATGATAGCTGCTTTTGGCAGCTGTGCTAGTTGCTGCAGCTTAAATTGCTTGGTGAGCTATAGTCTCAGACCTTGTAGATATTTTTAGCACTCTGCCATTTATAAGAGTGGAAAAACTTGACTGAGGCACCTTTATTTATTATCTAATGGGGAACTACTGTTTTGTTGTGCATTTCACACTGTGGTAGTGCGGGGTCTTTTATATCCTTTGTAAATTAAAATTCAGATCTCCAAAACCAGGAAATGGTCACAAATGGCTAGCAAGTAAGCAGTTGTCTTATAGTAATTTATAGTGTAGGCATGATGCTGTATAATTCATATATACATACATAATTTCTGAATCTTAAAAATGCTAGCCTGATTTTGCAGAGCGCCAAGCATGATGTGTGGGTTGGGTGATACCGTATGATTAGCAGTTGGACTAATTTAGGCACAAAGATCCTTGCCTCTCCTGAACGCTCAAATCCTGAATAACATTTCATTCTCACACTAAATACCTGATGGGAGGATGTAAAGAAGGCAGAGCCAGACTTTTCTCATTGACACCCTCATTGACACACTCATTGACACATTGACAGGATGAGAGGCGATGGGTACAAATGGAATACAGAAAATACCATTTAAACATAATGTAAAAAACTTCCTTACCTTGAGGATGGTCAGACACTGGAGCAGGTTGCCCAAAGAGACCGTAGAATCTCCATCCATGGAGATATTCAAAACGCAGTGGAACATGGTGACAAGCAGCCTGCTGCATCTGACCATGCTTGAGCAGGGGTTTAGACTAGATGATCTCCTGAGATCCCTTCCAACCTCCGCTGTTCTATCATTCTGGGAATATTTATAGGTAAGCAAAATCAGACAAGATTCTACTTTTTTATTTTGTGATAAATGATTTTTATTTGTTTGTATTTTTTTTATTTTGATGTATTTAGCTATTCAGTTTAGGCTTTTACTGAAGTTTTGGTTGAGAGATGACAGAAGTTGCAAGATTTCTAAATGTGTTAAATTATATTTAAAGACTTGTGAATATAACTACAGAAATCACATTGAAGTCTGTGAAAATATTTTTTAGCTATGAATTAACACCATAATTCACGTGATGTGGACAGTCACATGATGGGGATTTTAGATGTTTAAAAGAGTGTCTTTTTCACTTGGTCCATGGAAAGGGCTATACATTTTTAGTACCATTTTGTGTTTGGAAAAAAAAAATAGACAGAACCAGGGACAAAGCCTTGGAGGAGAGATCCATTAATCCATGGTAGAAATAGCTGTCTTCCTGAAGTCTTGTCAGAGGTCAATGAGACCTATAAAGCAGCCTAACAATGTCATTATAAGCTCTGTTTTCAGGTGCTTGCAAATGGCCACTCTGGGACGGTCCATAATTCAAGTGGATGTCAATGTAAACATGTTAAAACCGGGCAAGTGTACAGTGAGACTTCACCATATAGTCTTCCATCTTCTATGAATATGTGATTCAGGGGCTTCCTTGTGTTTTGAAATACTTAGAAAAAAGGAACTCTTTCTTCAAATGTCGGTTTTCTTGAATTTCAGCTTCAATTAGTTTGGCAGACATTTTCTGTCCACAGTTTTTGCCATAGGCTGAGTGTCTTTGCAAAAGCTTCCGAGAGATGGGTGTATCATTTCTGAACATGGAAAAAAAAAATGTTCTTAAAAAAGGTCTAGGAACTCTCTGCTTTGCTTTTGAGCAAGGACTTGAAATCTGAGAGTAAAGCTTTAATGAGTTATAAGATGTGCCTTTTGCCACGCCTCTGAATGTCTATCCTTATTGCACTGAATTATAAGCTTTTGAAAATTGCTGCTTACTCATAATCAGAAGAGGCATATTACTTTGTCAGCATATTCTGAAAATATTCTCTGTATATTGTTAAGCTCCTAGAAACGTTTGAGTCTGTCCCGGCTTGGAAATCAAACACTGTGTGACATTTCAAACGTACAGATCCCCTGTTATTTTCACAAAGCGGCCCTTCTTTTATAATTTTTCTGGGACAGTATATTTTGATTTTTATACTTGATGAAAAGTCTGTTTTTCTGCATCTTACGCTTACTTTTCCCATGTACTCTTCCGGAAGGATGTCAAGAGTAGGATTAATTTCCCCTGATGTTAGCCATCTAAAAACATAGGTGGTGTAAATCCGAACTGGTCACTATAAACTTCTTTAGTCAGTGAAGAGAGATGGAGGATTCCAGGGGAGGATTCCCATAGCCTCTTTTTATGTCTGTCTTATGATGAGGTGATTCATCCTTTAGAGATGCCTGTTTTTTGTCACTGAAGTGACCAGCACAAATTTAGACGTCCAGCTTTTCTATTAAACGTTAAGGCAGATAAATTCCATCTCGTGTGGCATAATGTGAGACTTCAGAGGCAGGAATATTACTGCTGATTTGACAAAAATGTCCTGTTTTCACATGAGTAAACAAAATTATTTTTAAAATTATTTCTTTGTGGTTATGGTGATACAAACGAACTTATTAAAAGGACATTTTCCATATTGCTAAGACATTGGATGCAGCCATTAAATAATGCTCTTCAAATGCCATTTTAATATTGACTATGAAGTATTAATAGCTTTTAAGTTTTTTCTTCTTATATTTTGTGTCTAGGTTGAGAAATGCAAATGTGTTAACTATGTTGTTACATCATTTCTAGTAAAATAGTATGTATCATGAGATTCTAGCATTGTTGCTTCAGTATAGCTTACAATAAAACACTGAATGAAAAAATCTAGTGCTAATATAACAGTAATTAGCTTTTAGCTGATTTTTAAAAGCAAGTAATTATGTGAGTTTCCAGTTTGAAGAAGATTGCTCTACTATCAACTAATATTGATAGTGTGTTCTATTAAATGAGATTGTGATGAAATGCTATTTTCCATTTGTATTGAGGTATTGTAGATTTCTTTAGTAATTTAAACTGCCGTCTGTATTTGAGGAATGGCACCTCCGAAACTTAACACAGGATGAGGACATACTGCCTTCCTCGGTTCAGTGTTCATGGATAAGAGCTGTATTGCGGGAGCACTTTCTTGCCATTGAATAGCTGAATGGGTCTAAAAGGCATTAGAATGAACGTACATTGTTTCTGTTTGCTTTTTTGTTAAAATATAGGCATATGACAAAGAAATTGTAGTGTAACTTATTATTAGATGTCTTTTTGTGGCTAAATGGCACGTGTTTGAATTATTACCTTGGACGGCTAGACTTAACCTAGACTTACTTCATACGTGTTTTTTAACATCGTTGTGGTGAAACTATGGACAACAGCAGACTAAGCTTCAAAGATGGTCTCAGTATTATACTTGTCCTGTTGTAGGAGAAATGCATGATTGCTTATGGTGAGCACTATTTCTGCACTTCCACTTACGGCTGACTCATTAACCTCATGGGGTGTATCAAATTTTTCTTTCAATTTTAATTTTGTTTTGAGTATTGCTTTTTGTATCTGGGATGTATCTTTCATTTTGTTTCCATCTTTTCATTGTTATTTAAAATGTTGCACATTTAGTTAAGTATTGCATAGTATTGGAGTGCTTGTATAATAGTGTAAAACTGCAGAGAATACCTGACTCCTGATACCTACGTTCAACCTGAGTAAGGGATTTATTTTTTTTTCAAAAGAGTACTTGCAAATTGACCCTAAGGAAGTGCTTAGAGAAGGAAGCAATCTTATGTTAATAATATTTATAATATTTAGGTATTTTCTCTTTATATATAGTATTTGCACAAAATAACATTCACCAGTGTTTGTATTTCAGTATCAGTAAGCCATGTGCTGTGAACATGAATGAAATATTTCCTGTAGAAGTACTGTCATCAGTACTTGCTGGCCAAGATTTTCACTGGTTAGTGCATAGAGCTTCGCCAAAGCTGACAAGCTGATACAAGTTTCATAGGCTTGATTTTTTTCATGATTGTCTGGCTTTACTTGAGTTGGATTTGTAAGATTCCTATCCTTCTGCTACTTCGAGAATGTTTAGTTTTGAATGGCATTTTATGTATTATCACAAAAATCCACCAAAAAGACCCTGGTTCTGAGAATATGAAAAAGGCAGTTCAGCCAAGGTGCCACTAAACAGAGGATGTTTGAGTAGTGGAGAACGGTGTGTATTTGTGTTGAAATACAAATTTTATTTTATGATTGTGGTTCTGTGTGACATTTTGTCCAGACCCTGTTAGTGGGTTCACACCGAGCAGATCCAACAGGCTGAGAATATCTGGGTCCAGTGAATGAATCAGAGTATAGAAACCTGAGGAGTATCCACTAAAGAAACTCATTAATGACTGCATCAAAATTAACAGAGAAAATATTGTCCCCAGCGCAGGCATCTAAATCAACAGGGTTTTTTTAATAATAAAAAATTCCAGGTGGGGTCAATCCCATTCTCTGTAGGTAGCGAATGAAGTTCCCATCAGACTGGTGGTCTGATTCAAAATTTAAAGGCAACCTCAAGTTTCAAACAGGGAAAAAGGGAAAAGAATTTTGATTATTGCAGGCTTCTTTAGAAAGTTTAAATATGTATTGCTAGATTTTCTAAAACTACCTATTTGCTCTGCATCTTGTCTCAAGTCTCAAAGCAGGCAAGAGAGGAAGGAAAACTTTTTACCAGCATGCCTTCATTTCTTCAGCCTGTATAAGCTCTCTTCTCCAGTGGATTTTGGATGGTTAGATTCCCAAATTACTTTGTTGAGAGCATTGATTCATTGGACCTTATGCCCATTCTGACGGTCAAGTTTCTTCATTTTCTACTTTGTGAGAGATGCAGTCGTATTAGTTTGATTCAAGATACCTTTCCTGTAGTTTAAGGGAGTGAAAGATGGGTGATAGACTAAATAAGGATGCCAGCTAAGCAGATGCATTTCAGTGAAATCACGATTTTATAGAGTCTGGTGTCCTCCTGCATGCAGCTGAAGTTCCCTGGCATTGAGCCTTTCAGGATTTGGAAATAGTATGAAACATGCATTTGTAATGGAACACAATATTCTTCATATAAGATCAGTAAATGTTTTTGTAGGATTACTGTCTGTTGGTAAACAGCTGCACTGTTACGCTTCAGAGGTAGAAGCATTTGAATGGTAATGAGGGGATTCTTGTATACAGTTAACAAAGCATGGTGAGATCCTTTGGGGTGTAAGTCATGACATATACAATAATAGTAATAATACACTACATTTCATCTGAGGATTTCAAAGAACTTTATAGAAAACAGTAATGGATCAAGTATCACTGTAACCCCCTGTGGAGTACTGCTAAGACTACTTAAATCATTAGGTGGGCTGAATGCAAAAATACCATATCATTTTTGCTGTATGTTGGTTACCATGCTTTTGCTGCACTCAGGTAATTTAGGAAGCTTCAGTCATATGTATCCCGATCAATATTTTCGACATAGAGATGTTATGGCATGCAAAAAGGGACTGATGTGGTACAAGCAAACAGTAACTTCACCTTAAGCGTCCCAACCCCAAAATCATCCAAAATTGCCTGGCTGCTTGCAGCGATAGTTGGCTTGGGCTGCTGGGTCCCTTCAGATTCTACCACTGAGTTACGTGCATCCCCTGGGGTGTGTGGGGACCATGCCCAGACCTTGACTGTGCTCCGGGATGGAGATAATGTTTTTGACTGCTTTGCATGAAAAGAGTTAACTTCAGATACCTGGAATGAAAACTGTCATCGCTTGCTACTGTAGAGTTTGAAGCGCTGTGTAATGTTACAGAAGATAACACTGTGCAAACACAGTGCGGTTGGAACCTTGCCATTTCGAATAACAATTTCATGAGTTCTGATATGCTGATATATGTATATGTCAGAAAAGCAGCATATTTATATGTGTTAAAACAATCAGTATGAGATACATTAAACACAAACAGCTTTTCAAGGGCAAGACAGTAGTTGCACAAACACTGTAGTTGCAAAGTATAAGAGCAGAAACCATCTGTTGTGTAGTGTGTTTTGATGAAAACATCCATGATGGAGACCAAAGCTAATTAAACAGTTATTCCACAACACAATTTAGGGCTTTTTAAATAGTCTTATTTAGGAAATTGGTTTGGAGAGACAACTGTAAAAGACACTTTGGTTTTTGCCCCATCAGCACTGCTGCCTGTTTGAGGCCTTCTTTTCTACGTCATTGCTAAGGACCATTCACTTGTGTCTTATCCCCTTTTTTGAAGGAGATATCAATAGTATCTTAAAAGTATTACTTTTTTTTCCTTTTCTAGACCTCATATTTTGCATTAGTGAAATATAAAATTGCTTCTCTCTTTTATCTGTAGCAACAAATGAAAACATGTAGGTTCTCAACTGACACAATTTTGGCTAAAATCGTATTTTTAAATAGAAACCAAGTACGGGTTATGCTAATAGAACCTCATTTGTAATTTAAACTGCAGCTGTTAACATTCAATAATGGAGCCATACATCAAGGAGTTTTCTGCAAAAACAGAAAAATACTAATTCTTCATCCTCAGATCTGCAAATCCAGACTGATGGGATTTCAGCCCTTCATCTTTTAGTGACAGGCAGCAGCATCAGTGGAATAAAACTAAAATGTGATCCCCTTTCTCTCCACCTCCTTCCCCTAATTTTACTCTGACGGAGAAAGAATCACAGTTTTAGCTGGTGTCTTTGCTCAGGGGAAAAAATGGTCTGTCATCAGGTCTTTTAGGGAGAAAGAGCTCTTCAGTGGAGCAGTTAAATGGTATTTTGATTCTCAGGGTGCATCTTATACCTGTATTTTTGCAAGATATGATAAATGATTTCTGAGACAGTTACTGAGAGCAGAATCGAGGTCATCAACCTTCCCCCTAGAGGTCATTATGTCTCAGTTCTTGTTTCTGATGAAAATGTTGAACATGGGAGAGATGGGCTCCAGATGAACTATCTGAAACCGTACAGTCTCATGTGAGCAATCCCCAGCCATATGTTAGTAAAAGATGTACTTCTGTTTTTTCAACTGCAAAAATCAGTGACTCTGATCAAATTTTTCTACATGAATTTTAATTGATTTTGCAATAATTTAGTGCATGCATGTTGAAGTTTATCATTCCAAATCCCCTAACATGCATACATTACTCTAAAGTTCTCTAAAATTTGTGATGAAATAGAAGCCTTTGGGTATTTTGAAGTTGAGACCTCCTGTGTCTTTGGAGAAATTTGGTTTGAAGCCCTACAGCTAAATTCCAAAGCTCTTCATTGTCTGGAAATGAGTTGCTGCTATACTGGAGTTGGCTTGTGAAACTGAGTCCCTGCTTATGGCTGGAAATACTCAGTTATCTGAAGAGGTAAGATTTAAATCTGCCACAGCAAAAGAAATCTTTACAAACTGTTGTACAAAACAAAAATAATGTGGTCTTATAGCTAGAGCAGAAAATGGTTATCATCTTAGTATAATAGGCTTCAGTAGCATCTCTGTTAATATTTTAATTCAAATCAGGACTGCATTTCAGAAGTGTCAGGATAAACTAGCTTCCCTTTGGACCTTCCTGATGATGAAGCTAAGCAAGGGCATGGACCAAGAGTATGCAGCAGTACAAAATAAAGTGTCTTGGAGCACATGTTGCATGGGCGTAAAGTGCTTGGCTCCAGCTATTCTGTTCTACGAGGCCCTTCTTGTTGGGCTCCACTGTTACCTAATGTAGATGTTTTCTTAGTTAAACAAGACGACGGGGATCCTTGTAATAAAAGAGTCTGTAAACCCCGCCCCCCCCTTTCTTATCTGTGCGTAATGTAATATTTCCACTTTTTGCTCAGTTGGTGGACTAGAGTCTGTTACTGTGGAGGTCTCTTCTGGAATTAAAATGTTTTCAGATATTCACGTATACTTCCAGTGAGCTGTTTTTATTTTGTATGTCTGAAACTGTACTGAAGCAGGAGTTGTTTTTATCTAGTATGTTTCCATTAAAACTGTCATTTAAAGGGTGATGTTTTGAATTTTTGGTCTTACCTTCTCTATTCACATTTCTAAGAGAAACTTTAAACAGATATCTTAAAGAGGAGAACTAGGTGACCTGCAGAGGCCTGTCCTTTTCCACTCCTTTTTCTATGGTTATATGATGAATGAAGTAATAGCGAAGTTACTGCTTGGTTATCAATAGGGAAAAAAATGGAAGCTAATACAGAAAGCCAAAATTTGAGTATCTTTTCATCGTAATCTATAATTTTCTGTATTATAATAAGTTTTGGGGGGTGTGTGTATGTATATATATATATACACACAAACAAGCGCGTGTGCACACAAACACACACATGTATATTATACTACATTTTGTATGGCACATGGTAAAGAGTATTGCTGGTAGCAGCAATATTAATGAGGTAGTTCATTGGACAGGGCATCAATTGTAGGACCTACTACTCATCATGTA
The DNA here is from genome assembly GCF_036013445.1 of Caloenas nicobarica. Taxonomy (NCBI): domain Eukaryota; kingdom Metazoa; phylum Chordata; class Aves; order Columbiformes; family Columbidae; genus Caloenas; species Caloenas nicobarica. Next base: position 28,896,488 of record NC_088245.1, on the reverse strand, counting down.
TAAGATTTAGTCTGGTTTTCTAAATAGAGTCTCACTGCTTTGTGCCCAGGTTTCTAATCATCTTGTGTACATTTCCAGTGTTTTTCTATCCTAGTCAGTGTTTGTAAATGAGATTGCTGTATGCTGGCATCTGTAGTTCTTCATTGTACACTTAACCATGATTTATGAGCTGTTAGTTATCAAAGTCTTTGCTTTTGGCCCATCAGCCAATATTTTGTTTCCATGACACGACGTATGGCACTGAGTTAATGACTTACCTGTTCCCGTGCTCTTCAAGCTTGAGTCAGTAGACAGTTACTTCAGTAGCAAGCTGTGAAGCACTAAATGATACTTCAGAAGTGCCAAAGTTGAAAATCCAAATAATATGTTTAGGAATTACTCAAAAGCCCACAGTTGTGTCCACTTGCTGTTTAATAATTTAAAATTCTACACATTTTTGCATTATTTTTTTAAATAGTCGTACTGATTCAAATAGCTGAAAATTTTGTACCTCTTTTGTACTCATAGGGGAAACTGAGTATCATGGGAACCTCAAGGAAATAAGCAGTTTGTAAATATGTGTGAAAGAGACCAATGAAAAAGAGAGAAAGAAGAGTTGGTAGCAATTTATAGAAAACAATTTGAGAGTAGTTGAATGACAGGAAGGCGTTAGTTATGAAGTGCCCTTTAACTCAGTGGTATTAGACCAACCACCATAGGGTGAGGAAATAAAATATTTGAACATGAACTGATTTCATTGGTAAGATGATAAAGGTACAAAGGAAATGGATGAATTGATAGAATGGACTTTATAGTGTTTTGTACAATGTTGTGGTTGCTCACCAGGCTCACCATAAACAAAGGCTCTTGAACTCTTAAGTCATTGCCGTAGAGCTGTAGGAGCACTCCCAAACATTCAGATTTTCAACATTTTGAAACATCAACATAACGGTAATTTTTTTAATGTTGAGCTATAGATTTCAAGTATTTGTTGGTGGATGCAGCACTTTTATTCACATGGTTTATGATTAATTTAAAAATATTTTTTAAAAAGTTGCAGATGCATATATTCAGTGACTTTGCTTGTCATGCAGAAGTCTAGGAAATGTGGGTTTTTAAGTGTGCTCTGAAGATGGACAGCTACACCTTTATTTAATTCCTAAGTACAAGTAACATGACTTGACCTACCACTTACTACCTGTAATGTGAATTTCAAAATTTAAAAAACCCAAGTATTTGTAACTTTTCTTAATTGCTTGAGGGCATTTATGACACTAATGTTTTCACTTAATGCTCCACTCTTGGAATCAAAACGAGATATCCTTTAGATTGGAACATGGCAATTCCCTTCTTAGGCTAGAGGAAACACTGAAAGGCTGAAGTGGGAAATTCTAGAAGGAGGACCTTTGCCTCTCAAGTCTGTGTGTGTAAGATTGCTTTACTCTGAAAGTTTTTTGTGCTCACTCCAGACCTATCTGAAAGGCTTATGGTGGAAGGAAACAGAGTGACTTAAGTTCACCAAATGGTTTTTGAAAAGATAAATCAGGTTAGAAAAATGAGTGTATGGGTGACATCATCCTGAAGAATTGGAGTCCTGAGGTAGTGTGTGGTTGTATATGTTAGCCGAATGCTTCCTAAAGGTGACTTGTATACTTACTGCTGAATTACCACCCAGAGGTCACATTTGCTGCTCTTTATGAAGGTGTCAATTTTGTAATTTCTTCATTGCCACTGTAAGTTGATGGTGAAATATTATGAACTTGGCTTGATTCATTGTCAGACTTAAAGGAGTGAACAAGGTGCTGTGAAGGCTTTGGTGACTCTCGTGTTTCTGTTACTTCTCTTTCTGTGAATCTGAATGCTGGCCAGGTTTAGGACCAAGGGAATCCTTCCTATTACTTGTGTTGACTTTCCTAGTGTGGCAGGGTGCTCTTTTCCAGGCGTATGTCTTCCATCAGACTAAAGTATTGTGTCAAGGGAAGCGTGTGAATAGTACTTAAATAGATACCTGATTTGTGGACAAAATCAGGCAGAATTGTGCCTGAAGAAACAAAAATATTTCTAAAAATTCAACCCTGAACATTGGTTTAAAGGTTGTGTCCTTTGGAAGGATTTGCAGCAGTTTAGGTGCTTATGTTGCTCGAGGGACTTTGAACACTGTGAGGTTTTAAGGAAGGCTAAGTATTCCAGGAAGTTTAAGAGCTTATGGCATCGTAAATATTTAAGATGATTTAAAAGGTTATGTCCTCTTCAGTATTTGAGTTGGATTAAGTGCTTATATTGCCTTAAGGACTTTTTCTTTTTTTTTTTCCTTTCTTTTTTTTTTTTCCCCCCCCCTAAAAGGAACCCAGGAAATTAAATGCAAAAAAACTTATAGATGCAAAGTTTGGGCTGCATTTGAAAAACGTAGAATTTTGGGTTTCTATAGCAGCATTAACTTGACCACACTCTTACTCATCAAAGATGGATGGAACAACAGAGATGTCTAGGAAACGGCTGGATATGAAATCGAGAAGCAGTAGTTTTTAACACCTTGACAGCCAATGCAGTGGGAAATGTTTTTTTTCTTCTGCTGCTTGTTCTGTATGATCTGGTTAAGAAGATCAAATAGATGATCAGGATAGAATCAGATCATGGAAATGCAAGGGAACAATTTCATCTTAGAAGGTAAAGAGCATCTTCAATTCAATGTGCAAGATAATGGGAACCTGTTTAGGTTCATTTTGTAGTTTTGGTCATTTTTTGCCTTAATGATAAGGAATAACGAATATTATATATCTAAGTGTCAGTAGCTTATTTTTTCAAAATTTAATCAAATAATGCATTTATTCTTGTCTTCTGTGATGCCTTACCTAAATTCTTCACTAAAGTGTATTTACCTAACATATTTTTTGAAGTTTCTATGCTTCCATAATTGTAGGCATGTTCCTAAAAAGTGTATTTTCTATTTGTAATTTTATTAACCAAACGCATACACTTCTCAGTGCATGAAAAGCTAATTGCCACTGTTCATTCAATATATTCTATGCTGCAGCAAATAAAAAGGTGTCAGTCCATCAGTCCAAACGCACATTTTTTTCCTGGGCCTCTAATGCAGCGTTGATTTTGCTCGGTTAACACAGCACAGTTGTGGTGGCTGTATTTGCTGTTGCAGGCTGTTCTTGTGCAGCACTCCTGACAGCCATCTGGGCAGTGGCTGGTGGTCCCATGGGGAAGACATAAAATTCTCTCTGGGGTGGTCCTACAGCATGGATGGATATTGTTTTCTGGGAGAGAGAACGTCAGCAGAATGGCCCTGCTATTCCATAGTGACACTCCTGCCGAAATGTCGTCTGCGCAACATGACGTGCATGAGTTGACGTGCCCCTTGCTAGCAGCTCCTCGCTGATCATGCTGCCTAGACAAAAGTTCAGCTTGCCAGTTGAGGTAGAAAAGTGGCATCTGCAGGAACAGGAGTTGAGACACTCTGAAGCCTTCATGACTGGGCAGGCAATGTACAGCCTGTATTCATCTACATAGATGGGAAAAGTGAGATATCTTCCACATGGCCACGTGCTCCCAGAAAGTTCACTGATAATGTCCCACCAAGCTGAGATACGCTGCCATTAGTATTCTAATACTGGTGGTAGCACTGGCTCACTCTGTCCCAGCAGTTATGACCAAGAATCACCAGCAGTTGGTAGTACAATGCATTCAAAGGGTGAGATGGTCAGAACTGAGTATCTGACATCTTCCAGGCTATGTCTGTGGCCTTTTGTTATGTATCACTTAATGCGGAGTTGATAAAAATCTGGTGGAGAAAGACAGTTAAGAAGGGAATGGGACATACTTCAAAACGTAGCTCTAAGTGCAGTGCACTGATTGAGCTATTGTTGTTATGCGTTGATGACATACAATCAAATGATTATGTGTTGTAAACTGGGTTTGGTGTAATCCTGAGTTCATCTGCTTCAGAACTGACTCTTGGTTCTTCATAACTCTTCAAAATTATTCACGTGTATTTTTATGTGTGTACATCGTTAATTAAATGTAATTTCCTCTTACTTGTAGTGAACCCCATGGAGGAAATGTCCCAAATGTTTTCCTGTCTTTCTCTCTCTCAAACTTAGCATGAGCTGAGAATTTTAAAAGTATAGTTTCTATATGAATGACCGTTACACTGTCCCAAGTTATGAAAAAAAACACCTAGTGTACCAGACCAGGATGGACCCCTGCTGAGCCTCATTCATAATACCCTTCTTTTATTACCAGTTTCTACATCAAATTTTTGAACACATTTCGTATTTGCCTTAAAATAGTTTAATTTAGTCTTTTGTTTCCTTAGCTTCTTCTTATGAGTCATCCACTGCCTCTTTCCCATTCACGAACTATTTTTCTATTAAAGGAGAAATTTAATTGGCTTGCCAGATTTTGCTCATGACAAAACTATATTGACAGGTATTTATTTTCTTTTTGTAAAAAAAGGAAAAAAAATCTTGTTGGTCTTGTTTTTCTCAAGTGTATTCCAGGAACTGAAACTAATTGGACGAGTCTGTCATTCCTTACCTTCTCTTTTTTTTACCTTTTTAAGACAGGCACTGGATTTTTCCATTCTCATTGTTCTGGAACTTCATCTATTCTCTAAAAGTTGTGAAATATTGCTAATGGCTGTGAGAGTATTTCAGTTAATTCTCTTAAAGAGTCCCTTGCATTGCAGTTAACTGTCCTACCTCTTGAGGCACTGCAGCTGTTTGTGGAACAAGCGGTAGCAACCTTAGTCACTGGATTGATTTGAGTTAAAAAATAAATGTAAAAGACAAAGATGATTTTAAAGTCTTATAATTTAATTTATTTGGTTTTAAGTAGCTATAAGTGAGAGATGAGCAAAATTTCAGTGCAGCGAAGTATTGCAGGGCCTGGAGTCTACCATTCTTCAACTGCCTTCATGGCATAAGCCAACATCACGTTCTTGCCTATCCTAAGTTAGAGCTTGATTAGACTCAGCTGATCTTACAGCATCTAACTTATTGAATTGTCTCTTTATCTCTTTCTGCTGTTCTGCTCTTAATTTTTTATTCCTCTTGTCACTATTAGCTATCAGATTATGCTTGTCTTTTCTATAAAAGACTAAGCAAAATGTATTTATCTTTGTATCTTCTGCAAATAGACTAATCAGCTCTTTCCTGAATTTTCCAATTACTATTAAGGAATGTAAAAAATGCTTTCTTGCTATTAAATAAATTTTTGGTAAGCTATATTTTGCTTTCTGTTTTTGCCCTTCTGACTTCGTCCCTATATTGTCATCTTTTTCTCTCTTGTATACTTGTGTTTATGGATCTGTACTCTCCTTAAGTTGCAGGTCCTTGAAGAGTTTGTGATTTAGCCTTTTTCAACATTGACTTAGTTTGCTCCTATGCCTTAAATGTTACTCCTTTATGGAATGGCCAGCTCTTTTGAACACTTTATTCTTCCCTTTGAGTTACCTTTCACAGGATCTTGGCCACCAATTAATTTATCCATGTCCTCTTCTGTAATCTCCATTGACTTTATTCTGCCATTCTCCCTTCTCCTTCCCTTTAGAAATGGGAATTCTCTCCTGTTGTGGTTACTGTCAACCAAGCTGCTCTCAATTTCCGTGTTACCTGTGAGTTCTCAAAGGCTGAAGTGACATCTAAAATGATTTTGCTTTGAGTGTTTTCCTCAGTTTCTGTACTGCAGCATGATTGCCAACACATTTCTGAATAGTCTGTGCCCTGCTGTCTCCTTTCCTAAGAGATGACGGAAAATTTAAGGTTCTTGTTATTGCCAAGTTCTGCTGATACTTGCTTGTGCTCTGCTTGGTCACAAAACCAATCTCACTCATACGATCTTTTTTTCTGAGGAAACACAGTATGGTATGTGGCAAAGAAAGAAATGTGGTGGACGTACAGACAGCCGAATGTCAGCAAAGATGTGAATTTATCCTTTTAAACTGCATTAGTAAACAGACTGAATTTCAGCTTATGGTTCTTGTGGCCTCATCTAAAAAAAAAAAAACCCTTTTGGAAAATTAGAGATGGTGCCAGAAACAATTATGAAAGTGATTTAAGAGCTTGAAAATGGCCTTGCAGTGGAATATTTAAGGAGATCAGTCTGTTTACCTTATCAAAAAGATGTTTGAGAAGTGACTTAATTATAGCATACCTTCACAGAGAGAAAATATCTGGTGCTCTAAAGAGCTCTTTAATCTCATACAGAAAAAGCATGACATGAAATAATTCTTTTGGCTAAAACAGAATTTATTCTTTAATCAACTATAAGTGTTTGGGCTCAATAATATGGTAACTACCTGAAATGTTATATTCTGCGATATTATAGGAAGTCAGACTTGATGATCTAAATGTCCTTTCTGACCTTAAATTCTCTTTAATCCACGAATCTTCTCAACTTCAACTCTTCTGCAAAACACATGGCCCTCTTTGTGACAACCTTGACAGCCCATAGAAGAGGGACTTGGACTGAGAGGGACTTGCAGGATGAGATAAAAAGCGAGCAGTGAAGGGGAGATTTCCTTTTGAACTATGGTTCATGATGGGGAGATCTGATTTCTAAAGGCATATTCTATATTTGTGAGTGGTTTCCATTTTCTTACTCTAGGTGGAGGACCTCTTCCAGAAACTCTTTGTCTTGGTGGTTCATTTACTCTTTGATTTTATAGTTAACTACCCTCTGTCGAGGTATGGTGCTCATTTGCCCAGCTTCTAGTGGGCTATTGACTTTTTTTCTTTAAGAAAAATTCAGGAAGATGATACAGGAGTTGATATCTGGAATGCAGAGACTATTAGTGAATACCTTTATCATAGCTCATAGTCAAAGTTGGGAGTTGTATTTTTCCAGTTATTGTCTTTTACAGCATTGCAATGTTAACTCACTTCAGTCAGAACAATATCCACCAACCTTTACCCAGTGCAGTACCAAAACTATGGGCTGCCCGTTGGGTTATTTTTATTTACTTACAGGAATCCTGGAATTTGAGGAAAGAAAATACACCTCCTAGGAGATTACGGTCACTTGCAGCATAAATGTTCTAATGGAGAAACCATCATAAACCTTTTTTTCCTCCCTTCAATGACTAACATTCGGGCTTTGAAATGTGCCTTAGGCTAAAGTTTGGCATTAAAAGCCTCTACCCAAACTCAGATTTTTTTGTCAGATTTCCTTTAATCAGTTTTTAGAAAGCACAAAAGACAGCATTACAAAATGCTTCCATGTGGATCCACAGGTTTGAAATTTTTTGTGTCAAGAGAGGAATGACTGGTGTTAGGAAAATTTCTAATAAGTTTGGGGAAACCTTAATGAGGAACAGATTATCCTGTGTTTGCTTTCCACATGCCTTTCTTACACTTCGCAGATAAACAATGTATGGAAGCAGCTTTAGGTGCAAACATTTTTTACCTTTGTGGCATCTGGGTATCTACCGTGGCCACAGGAGTGGCATGTTTAAGAAATCTTGAAACAAGCTTCTTGAAAATGAGGCATTACTACTCATGCAAACCAGCAGTAAAGTGCTTTTCTTCACAATTAAATTTATCATGCCTATTTTATTTTCAACAAACCTTTCTATTGATTTTGCTCTTGTAAATCCTGACATTTGCTCATCTTATTGGTAAAAGAGTAGTAACACAAAAGAGATATTCCACTTAATTTACTTGAAAAAAGCTTAACAATACCAAAGGTGAACTAGTGATTCATTTTTATTTTTTACAGATGTTAGAAACTGATCAAAAAATAGAGTATGCTTTTGTTTATTTTGTAGTGTTTTTGTCTACTTAGATGCCAGATTTTTGCGTTTTTCAGCTTATTTTGTAGCTTTTTAGAATGAACGTCTGTTTCTCCTTTGCAGTAGCAGCTGCCTAGCTCTTGTGCCTTCCAGAGTGCAGTCTTCTCATAGATGATGAGTGTACTTTGTTGCTTCTTACATGGAATGCTTTCAAAAACCCATGAACATAGTTATTATTTTGCTTTTTGTTGTCCTGCTGAAAAGATCAACGAGGAGGAACAGTGCCACTGCACTCTTTAATTCAAAATTCATTGCAGTTTCTCCATTACAAATTCTGCTTGCATTGGCTTCATTTGCCACGAACTTACAGACCACATCCCTCTTAATGTCATTATGTTCATCACTGGCAGTTCTGTGGTCTGCTCTTCGGTGTTTGTATAAGCCATGTTAACACTGAAGCTTGACCAAGAATCACTTCCCACAAAGACGGTTAAGGAAAAAAAAAAAAAAGAAAATAAATATTTTATTTTTAAAATAGCAGACATGTCCATGTTTGATGCAAACAAATAGCATCCAGGGGATGGTGAGGTGTTTGCTTTTACCAAAGCAGTACTCTGTCTCTCTTCTAACTCTGAAATGAAAGTGTCACAGTGTAGGGCACCCCTTTTGTGGCATCTGTAGGAACTCAGCAATAGCACATGGCACAGAGCACCACTGACCAGCTGCCTTGGTGAATCGGCGGCTTCGTAGCGGGTTCATCTGGCGCTGCTGCAGGTCGCTGCTGAGGAGCCGCATCTTGCCGCGGCTGAGACAAGAACATGTCCTGTCACCTGCCGGAGCTGGGTCAGTGACCCGTGCCTCAGTCACATCTTGCCTGCATGCAAGACAGTCCTGTTGTCATTCTGAATGCAGATGTTTCCCTAAAATATGACAATATGGTTCTGTTAAAAAAAAAAAGTAGCAGTACAACGTGATGCTCTGTGGTGCTTCACTCAGAGCAGCAGCACAAAATACATTTGAATAGCGTAAGAATTGGATCTTCCCTCATGTCATTGCAGCATATCCTTTTTATTTTTTTCTTAATGCATGGATGAAACGGCTTTGTTGCCCAGCTCTTTTATGGGAACGTCCCTTTGGGGCACTGGCTTTTAATTCCCTTTGCTTTACATAGCCCTTTACCAGCTTCGAGGTGCTGTGCTGAGCTTACTGTGGTCCAGACTCCGCTGTTCTTTGTGCCAGAGGACATGATTCAGGATGTCTTTTTGCCTGTGCAGCTGAAGCGGGGCTAAAGTAAAGATGTGATACAAGCAAAGTGATCCAGGTATTTAGCCTCCTTATGTACTTGAAAAAAAATCATTGCGTCTGCTGACTGACGATTCCCTATAGGTGTGGCAACCGAGTGATTGCTACAAAAAATAAATCCTCGACAGGGTTTTATTCTAATTCTTGGCCTTCGCTGAATCTGAAGGAGCTATTAAGTGTATTAAGCGCCTTCATCTGGTCCATCCTGTCCACATGACCAAGCTGAAGAGTCGGTCTCCTTTTCCTTTTGTCTCCTTCTGGATCCTGTTTGTTTGTTTGGGGTTTTTTGCCGTGCAGTGTCTCACCTTCATTTGGTATCAGTTAAGGATTTCATTTGGAGGGTACATGCATCTGGACTGTTTCACAGCCTAGATCTTCAGAGGCTTTCATGGGCTATGACTGAATCGGCTAGGGCTGAGGAGGAGTCCAGAAAGCAGGACTTGGTCTCCTCGGATAGGGCTGTTTGCAGGTCCCTTCTCCTGCTTTGAAACAGGATATTGTGTCTAATTTAACGTGTGGGTGTGGGCGAGGGATCCTGGACAAGACCTTGGAGCTTAGGTCTGCTTTGGGAATTAGTTGGCGTGTAGACAACGCTCCACCTCATGTCTGAATTGTAATGAAGTTTATGCTGGAACTAAATAGCTTGCTCTCTAAAGCAAGGCACTTCTGCAATCCAAACAAAAATGACTGGTTTGAATTTGGGCGTCTTCATGGTTGGGTAATGCTTATTTCAGATGTGGAAACTTTTATTTAAGGGCAGTTGGTTTCGCCTCAATGTTGTCTTTAGCTTTAAAATCTCAGATATAGCTGAAGTTGGTAATAAAAGTCGTATTACTGAGCATGTATGTATTCAATGAGTAAAGTTTGAATACTTTCTTTGGATACATCTGTATTCAAAATCAAGGCAGTTCATATTAGAACTACAGATGCATATAAGAACGTCTAGATTGCTGTGCTTGTATTTTGTAATATATACACAAAGTTACCTTTTAGTATGCAAATGTTTGCAGGAACGCTGGATACAGCGGTGTAGGTTAAGAAAGTGAGCTACAAATTTTCAAGCTTCTGTTCTCAGCAGTGTTTGGTGCTTCTGATATAAGTTGTGTTCTTTTTCTTTTTTTTTTTCTTTTAAAAAGGTGAAAGGATGAAACACTATTCTTGGGAGGACTCCTTCCACTTACTCCTTTGATTCTTTCTATAGAAATGTAATTATAAGAAAGAGTGGCGCTCTTCCAGGTTTGACTGGTGTTCATTTGTATCAGTTATTTACAAAAGGTGGTAAATGCAGTGTATAACTTCTGTGGGGAAATAGTCCTGTAAATTGTAGTTTTCTGCAGCTGTTCTCAGAGCTGTGAAAAAAATGACGCAACACTTCCATAACATTAAATTTGAGAAATAATTACACTTGGCAGTTTTTGTTTGCAGCAGTGCACGAAAGGCTGAAGGCTTTTGTACAGTTCAAAGAGCACATTCCACAGATCTAGCAGTTGTCGGTTGCCTGCAGGGATCATTTGAATTTTCAAGGAAGAAAAAATCAGAGTAATGCCCAGACCATTTGATTGTATACGCTCAGCTCTCTCTTTTTGAATTTCACCTGTATGAAAAGTTATTCAGAAATAAACCATACACAATTGTAGCACACCTTAATGCCAATTAAAAGATTTTATGTCATATTTCATCGCTTATGGTTCTTTCTTATTGATGCTTAATAATGTAGAGATTAATATGAAAAGTAAGATAACAAAAAATGAGGAATGACATTGTTCAAACACATGGGAATGGTGAAAGTAGATAACAGCAAAGGGAAATCCCTTTACACGTTCAGATCCTAGTTATTTGTCAGCTTATTGCATTAGCCAAATTGCACAAGATACTCCATGTTGCTTCGCTATAGGAGAGCCCCGGTCAAAAAGGTAAACCCTCTCATCTGGTGTAGCAAGCCTGGAAAACTTGCCAGCTCCTGTATCGCACTTGCAGCTCCGTCACTCTCCATAAATGTGTTGACTGTCACTGTGTGTCTAAAGCTTCTGCTTATCTAACAGGAGGCGATGTGAATATTTTTACGCTATGTACCCTAATAGGATTTTTGGTGAAATATTCCATGGTATTTCTCCGAGAGAAAATCTTTTTTCTATTGCTAGGTGATTATCTTTATTTGTTCTGGCTGTGGGTTGTTGCACAGCTCCAAAACTCCAGAGTCTTTCTGTTTTCAGTCATGTACAGACACAAAGGTTTGAAGGTAAGAAGCCTTGCTCTGGAGCATAGATAGTTTTTTTTTTTTTTCCCCATCATTTGTGCTAGCTGCTTGGTTTGTGTTGCTGAAATCTCTCTCACCTCCCTCCCTATGAAGTGTGGTGCCTTGAGCTGAACCCATGGCATGAGCGGTGGGAGTGGTGGTGGGGTGGACATCCTCAGGCTCGGCGCCCTCCCGCCAGCGTGCCTCACCTGAAACTGCATAGCCCCTCCAGGTCACTGAACCAGTGCCATTTTAATCAATTTTTTAATAGTTAAAAAACCTTAAAATACTCATTTTAGAGAAACAAAAGCATATCTTGTATTTACCGCTGTTGCTTGCACAGTATCATGCATGACAGCCATCAGAGGCAATTCTTGCGGGTATGGTTTCATGTCATCTGTTGTTAAGAAGTGGTGTAATATACATGTAGAAAAGAAAGAAGAGAATTAAGAAATAAAAGCTGTCGAGACTGGCCCTTCTCTTTGGTTACAAGTATTACAGTTGTTGATTTAGTTATTTTCCTATATGATTAATGTATAATGTTTTCTTATGTAATAATAGATCTTGCTGAAAATCAGTGAGGCAAGTTTGGGGTAAAATTGCCATGCTGAAAACTTTTGATTATTTCCTACAGTATGACATTAACATTTTTTGGATTACGTGAGAGTGCACGTATTTTCTTGATAAAGGTAGTTTTGTTTTAATACCAAGCTTAGCTCTTACTCAGTTTAAAGAATGAAGAACAACCTCGTAATGAAGTTGAAAGAACAGAAAGGCAGAAGGGACTTGATGGTCTTAACATCACTGTAATATGAAGATTTTTGGATTCATAAACAGAGGCGACCACTGCAATTTTGAGGTAGATGCTCGAACTGCTACACCATGGGATGTAACCTCCGTCTGCCTCATGAAATGTGGTTGGATGCGAAAGGTCCAGCTCCTGGAATAACAACTGCCCATAGCAGAAGCCCAGCTGAGATCTTAAGAGCACTGTAGGCCACTGTCACCACATGGAGATAACTGTCTGAATTCCAATAGTCTGTCCTCAGCTCTGCAGAAGCAAAAGTAACTGGTTTTGTGAAATCAAGAAGTGGGCTGAAATCACTAGACTAAGAATGACTTTATAACGTTCTTCTAAATGAGAGGTACTTTATACAGTCAAAAGTAGTCATTGTATTTACGAAGAAAAGTGAAGCAGTTGATCATCTCTATATAGGGAAGTGGTTCATATTTCTTTGCTAAGAAACTCCTTAGTCTTTGCTAATATAACTGTTTTAATCAAAACCTTTTTCTCCGAACTGTACTCACATGAGTATCTCTCATTATCAAGCAATTAAAACCAATAAAATAAGAACGATTTCAAAAAGAAAGGAGTTTACGAATATTCCATCCTCTTAACTCAAACCCATCAGTTTCTTTTTGGGAAAAGACAACTGGGAAGTCCTTAACAAAGTGCATTTTGAAGCGGGGAAGCGCAGCTGCCGCAGGCGTGAACAGTCAAATTCTGCTCAGCCAGGTAGGACGTTTCATGAAACCAGCACCTGAGTGGGGCTTCTTGCGTGAATGTTATGAGCAGGATTTTGCCTTTTATGGCTGTTTGAGGTCATGTATTGTAAATATTACTGGAACTTGGCAGAAGAAGGTTGGGCAATAAGGGAGCCCTTGTGCCAGCATTCATTGCTTTTTCATATGCAAATAGCAGTTCCTTTTGCCGGCCTGTCTAATGCTGTGCTTTTCTTCTGGGGTAAATGAGTTGATAAACAATAATAATCTGTATTATATGTCATCTCTTCAAATATTTTTTTTTAGCTTCCCTTCGTTTTCCCTAGCGATGTCTACATTGTTGTCTTCAGCTCCTCACTGCTTGCTTGTTCCTCTTGCCTCCTCCTCATTTCTTGTTTGCTGTACCTCAGGTACCTGCTGTTCTAAGTTCTCTTTCATCCTTCTCCTACTTTTATCTAGCTCCCAACTGTAAATGTGAGCATTATTCTGCTCTCTCTTTCCCCGGGCTGGAGTTTCTCGATTGTCCAGCTTGCTTCTGGCAATTTGCATCAGCTTCCATAGGATGCAAGCTTTCCATTTAGAGAATAAATTTGTTTTGCTCTCTGTACCTTAGGCACAGGAAATCTTAGAAAAATGGAATGTTAAAAAAAGGTATTGCTGTCTGCCTGGGCTTGCTAAAGATAGTCACATTGCTACTGACACGGATTTTGTGCGGTACCTCTGGATCCTGCAGCTGTCCCACCAGGCATATTTGCTTGCTTTCTAGTCTCATGTTTCCACTTTCTGACATCGTCCCTTGATATCGCATTCCTCCCCAGTCCATTTGGGGCACAGCCGACACTCACAGAAACTGTCCTGGGCTGTACCTGCTGCTGCAGTGACTCTCTCATTTCTCATCTTCCGTTTACCTCCGAGCTCCTTGTTTCCTAGGGTACAGCTACTCTGGGGTTTCTTCTTACAAAGCTATCAGAGATCTTTTGCTGCGTTGCTTTATCTCAGCTACAGTTAGGGTGCTTTAAAACTAAGGCTCTGGACCGCATGTTTCTATTCATACTCATCTTAGGCACCTTCTGTAAATTTTGCCCTGTTTTGTTTTGTGGAATTTTACACCTTTTCGGAGCTTTTTCCAGCATTTTAGCGTGTTTTGCATCTCTTCGATGCATCTTCCATGACTTTTAATTAATGTAAAAAGTTTTTATTTAAAGGTTTTTGTAATGTCGTTCAGTAAATGCTCTCTATTTAGATTGTACATTGTTAAGAGAAGAACTGAAAACATGCAAGAAACAAACTTCTCTGTGACTTGTTGGCTCCCGAAAGTGACAGTCTGGTGGCATTTTTGTTATTGCAGCGTTTTGCACAGTAGTAAAAGATGATTTTGGATTTATATATATGGAAAATATATACATTGATAAAACTTCAGAAATTTAAAGACAGAATAATATATAGCCATAATCAGAAAGATATTTCGTAAGATGCAACGTGCTCATACCAGTATCCTAGCTAAAGGTATACGAAAAATTAATTTCCAGTCCTTTATTAGTTTTAAGTGTGTGTAGTCCTAGTATGTATAATACACTGAATGTTTTGGTATGTGTATCAATGCTTTATTTAGTTTATTTGCTGTATTAGTTGACAAAAGCATACTGAAATAAATTCCTAGAAAATTTTTTGCTCGTTGCACTGACCTTGAGTGCAGCCTCTCTGATCCAGGGCAGTTCACCCTAAGGATATTCTATAAAGTTACACTGATCTCAAAATTAGAGCCACTTCTTGAGAAAGAATCCTATCGGGACTATGCATATTGTTTTACTGTAAGCACATCTCTTCCGGGGCTTTATATTATTTTGGGGACCAAGTAAAGGAACATGTGAGATGCACTATGTGAAGAATGAAGAATTAATTTCTGAATATCTGATGAAGTAATTCATGTGCCATAGTTGTATTAATCTCCCTGGTCACCTGAAATGAAAAACACTTGTTCAAATAGGCTTGCAAAAAAAAAAATCTCCCAGCACATTGCAACACAGAGTTACTGTGTGATCTGTGTGTGTACCAGCAGTGCCCTACACGGGACTCTGGGTTGCACTGCGTGGGACAACGCTCTTTTCTGATGGGCTCGTGTGACTAATTTCACGTTTTACAGCAGTTCCTTCTACCAGGGCTAAAGTTTTAAGCTCAAAGTTACTGTTTATGGAAAAGTTGTCAATCAAATGGAAAGATGTGTTGTTTTCTGTCTATAATACCCTGCTTTGCACGTCTTCTAAGGAAGAGGTGCATGGGGATGTAGCCTCTGGAACAAAAAACATTCAGAGGAATCTCCGGTGGCACAGTTATTAACAGGTGTGGTTTTCAGCTGGAAGATTTTTATTATGGGTGGTGGCATTTTGTTTTTTCTTTTTTAACTGATAATGTGGATTGGTTTCTTCACCCTGATTTTCGTAAGAGTGGACAAAACTGACTAAGGCAATGTGTACAACTTCAAAATAAATACTTAAGAGATAGAGAAATGAGCAAAACAGTGGAAATTACTGCATTGAATAAACAACTTCAAGCTGTATTTTAGTAGTGAAGTTGTTTAAAGTGTGTTTAATTTTTACAAATTAAAAAACTTGAAAAAATACGACTGAGGCCATCCAGTGTTTTTTGTAAATGATCAGCGTGCTCCTTCAGTCTTTCCACCTATATGACATTTCAGTAAAACAAGGACAACTGGTTGATCTTGCATCCTTCAGATTTGAAAAGGAAATTTTATAATTAGGGGAAGAGGTTACGTTACCTGCCTGGTTTACAGAGTGCTATGCAATGCATAAACAAAAAGTTGCATTAATGATAAGTTTTCAGCGCAGTGGGCAATTAACAATGGGTGGTGCAAAATGGCAACACATGCTGAGAGTGAGCTCGGGCTGCTGCTCCTCATTGCACATTCAAAATTTTTCTACTGAGTAATGACACATAGGTGTTATTTTGTTCACATAAAATATTTGTTCAATATTTACTGTCATGTCCAAAAAGAAAAAAAAAAAAGTGGTATTGTGAGTGAGAATATTCCCACAAGCATTAGAATGCATTTAAATAAAGCAGTGTTATGCGTTCAGTTTGAGTAGTCTGTGTAACCTGGTTACTTCATCTTAGAAAAATATTGCAGGAACACAAAAGGTCCGGAAAAGGCCACTGAAAATGATTGGAGGCGTGAAAATGATTTCGTATGAATAGGGATTAAAAAAGATTATTATTGAGAGCAGAGAAAAAAAAGAGGCGACATGGTAAGTGGCCTATAAAATAATGGATAGTATAGAGAAGTACATTTTAAAAATCTGTTTACTTTCTCTAAAAAAATCAGGGAGCAGGGAGATAGTCAATTAAATTAAAAAAAAAAAAAAGAGAGATGGAAAACAATCAGTAATTTTAAATGCAGGCTGTGTATGTGACAAAACTTACTGGGTTTGGGATGTTACTGGCTTGGACAGAAAATTGAGGTACATGGAGTAAATATTGAACAATCCCCTAAGTTCTATAATAAAAATTAGAAAAAAAAAATCACAATGTATATGATGTATAACTTTCAAAAGAGAATGTCACCCTTGAACTGTCTTTGTCCATCCTGTTCTGAGTTACACGTCTTTCAGCTTTTCTCTATCCTGTCTGTCTTTGCTGAGTTAAAAATGTTTCCACTATGGCAAGAGCACATTTATTAGAAGTTTTTAAAGGGATGATAACATTAGTAGTAAATTAATTATAAGTTTTACAAAGTCCAGTCGATCTGTTGGTTGCTATAGTTTTGTCTTCAACCGCTTGCCATACAGAACTTATGACTGTAAAATAAGCAGCTGTAAGCTTAATTAACCCTTTAGAAACTCTTGATGGTAATGATCTTTGTAATGAAGTTGAAACCCTATATAAACAGATAAATTCCTTTAATTTTAACACTATTATTAATAAAAATAAAGGAATTTGATATATCAGATAGAGATGCATTTTATTCTCAGCTTCGCACATACTGCATATAAATAGCTGCACTGGAAATAATTGGCATTGCAGTGCTTTGTATTTTATTTTCATTACTAAACCAAGAAAATTGTTGAATGATGTTGCATGCAATAGCAACTGGCTTTTAAAATTTTACTGCATCTTGTGTATTTCCTGTATTTCATGGAGAAAAATAAAGTTTTCTGACTTTCTGTCTGCTTTTTAATTAATTTCTAACTTTTTCATTCCATTTTTTGATTCATTATGCTCAAATATTTTTCCTCTAGTAGTTGCTATTCCTTTCTCATAACTGAATGTCTTTTCTTTATACTGGCTTCTTAAATCCTTTTGCATTGCCTTTTGCCATTCTTTCTTTAATCTTTTTCCTTCTGTTTAATTTTTAAATCCTTTGCCCTTTATCTATTTTCAGTCTTTTTAGCTGCTCTCCTCTCCTTTGATTCTCTCTTAAACATTACTGCTTCTTAACATTGTGTTCTTTCATTGATTTTTTTTTTTTGTTTGTTTTTGTCAAGTTTTTCTTTAGTATGCCATCACACAAGGAAAAATTGATACAAATGTCACCAGTGGAATTAGAAACAAATAAACACAGAAAGGATTCAGGTATGTTCAAGGGAAAGATGAAACGTTTCTCTGTTTACTGAAAAGAAAAACCTTATTTACTTTTTAGTGGGCATTGAAACATTTTACCTGAGTCTTTCCCTGATACCACATCCCGTATTTCAAACCGAAGGCAATTAACATTTCAGTATTTCAGAGTACTGTGCTGCTACATTTGTTTTTTCTTTCTCCATCCTGACAGATGCCTTTTATGCATAGAAGCCTCCACAAACTCTGTTGCATGCTTTATAATTCTTCTTTGAATCTGAAATTTTTTGAAAGCACTGTTTAGGAAACAGCAAATCTCTCTGTAGTCTCTTATGGACTTTTTTTAATTGATTACTTGGGGAAAAAAAAAAAAAGATTAAATAATTGAATACAAGCATTCACTTAAATTCATTTGAAAGACTAATGTAGACATAGTTCAGAGTAGCCGGTAAATATGTAATTAAGTTATTTACTCTGTATGTAGTCAGTAGTTACTTAATAACTTCTGCATTTTTAAAAAGGACACGTTTCATTTGATGTAAAGAATAATGGTTTTCCCCAGGTCTGTTAAAAACTTTTTTTTTTTTACTTAAATGTTTAATTTTTAATTTACTTGGAATTACCTGTAATGTGAATGGAGAATGAAGCCTGTATGTAGGAATATGATGCAAATTTAGGAAAATTAAATACTGCAGATTATACAATTTTGTATTTTAAATATATTTTTGCAAAATTCTCCTATGCAGGTTTTTGTATAGATTAGTACATTGAGGTAGTAATCTGAGGATTATGAAGGTTTCTAAATAAAATTTTCAGGTTGCCATGAGACTTGAATAGGAGAAGTCTGCCAAAGAGAAGGTGAAACTACTGTCTCCGTATTTCCCTGGTGTACTAAATTTGTACACCCAGGAGCAGCACTCACTGAGCCACTCTGCAAATCTGTCAGGAGTTGGGCAATGGCAAGAAATTTAAATATCTGGATTCCACCAGAACCTTGTAAAAGACACTGAGAACAAGAAACCAGATCTGTATCACAGAAACTTCTACGCAAGTGGCTTTGGGGGTTCTCTGTATCTTTAATAAAATATTGCCAATTGGAAAAGAAAGTATTCAGAAAAGAAACTTGGGGGTTTAAAGTAAAAACAGTCAAAAGTGAAACATTTTTGGAAATATTAAACTTTGAGTACTCCTGCACTGAAAGCGTGGCCGAGAAGCCCATGGGGTCATTGCCTGCCTGGGATCGGCATCAACATCCATGTGTTCTCCCGAAGTGTTGAGCCATGGGTGGGGTGTCTCCATCTGGCAGCGGAGCGTGTTGCTGGCGTTTCTAGAGTGCTGCCCGAGCCTCAGCGCCGCTGGCGTGGTGCGGCGCAGTGTCTGCGCACAGCAGCACCTGAGCACCGGTGGTCCAAGGGTACCTGGTTTTGATAGGAAAAAATTTCTATACCTGAGATTGTGTCATCCCATGAAATAATGAAGAAGGAAGCGGAGATGCTGGCTGTCTGCCTGTGACAGTTCCTGAAACTCTTCGGCTACTTTTGGATATTTTTCCTGTCCTGATTGTGACTGCTACAATCATTTTTACAGTTGGTGAGAATACTACGGAATCTACAAAGATGTTGTGGCAGACACGGTAGTTGTTGCTGCTTCTTCAATGGAAAGTAATGAAAATTTATTTTACTTGGTGTAGAGAAGAAATATAGTGCTCGTTGCTGACTTGTTAGCCAGAACTTTTTTGGCTGGAGAATGGTCAACTAATCTAAAATAACTTGAGAAGGAGTTTAAAACTCCAGGTAACAGGTTACTAAGCAATAAAACACAGTTTTGTTTTGCTTCAAACCTGTTTTTGCTAATATTTTCAAATAAACCAGCAATCATGGTGGCTGTAAGCAAAGGCTTTTTATGAGCAAAATTTCAATTACAGATGACGAAAAAAGCAGTCAGTCCTGCCTCGTGATACATACTAACTGGCAGATCGAGACATTCTGTATTGCCGACATTCAGACACTTGAAAAAGAGTAGATATAGGCAGGAAGGAAGAATTTACTGTTCAACAGCAGTGGGCATTTCAGCAAGCAGAGGTGTGCCGCCTCCCCTGTGCCACGTTACTGTGGGCTGTGCCTCATTTGTTTGGAGTGTTGGTTCCACCAGTCCAACAGAGTAAACAGTCAACGCTAGTTGTTCTGTGTTCTTAGCCTGATTAACCGAAGCAAATCACCATAAGAACTTCGCGGCACAAAAAAAGAAAACCAGTGAAACACCCAGCGTTTACTATTTTAACGCTGTCTGAGCTGTGCATCAGATGTTTTCCTGAAGATGATTTTCCCATCTGATACAAAGGAAACCTATCCTAGATGTGAAGAGAATGAGTTTCAATAGCAGGTGGGAATGGCGACTGAATGATCACATATAAACCAACATTAGCCTTTCCACGGCGATGGAGAGAGGAAGAAATGTTCCCTTTCTGCTCTGGGTCTGGATGTGGGAGGGGAGCAGAGGGGATGGACAAAGCGTCTGCGGTGCAACGGGAAGGGGGATGTTCTGCTCTGTGTTGGGAAGAGCCCCTGCTGCTACCCCTGCCTTTAGTATTACCTGCATTTGAGTACAAAGTGCCCTGCTTGCTGAGTCAAAATATGTCAGGAAGCCTGTAGTCCACATATGACACTGGAGACTACATTTGATATTGTAAAAAGTTTAGGAAAGGTGGTCTTTTATATAAATTTGCACTTTTAATATGAGAGGCAATTATGATGGAAGATCTTAAGTTTGGGGGACTTTTTTGTATGTATTCCGTAGAAGCATACAACTTATACTTTGTTTCGCATCCCACATATAAATGGTACTGTATAAAGTGCTGATTGGTGTGCCTACTGCAAATATTTGTCTGCATTTTCATGTGCTTACTTTATTCAAGGGTATTTCTTATTACTGATTATTTGCTGAGAAAAAGAAAATATTTCCTGTCTCTAACCAGTCGAACAGATATATATTTTTCTGAAGTGAGTTGTTTCTCAGTTGAGCAGTAGTCTATTTGGATTTAATGAGTTTATTCTTATTTCCAGACCTGGAGGCTGGTGGGAAATCTTTTCACAGATTTCAAGTACAACGGTTTTTTAGTCCTCCAAGAAGCACTGTAGCACTGACTCTTAAAGAATTTAATTTCCCATTCTGAAACTATTTTAAATTTAAAGAAAACCAAGGGATGACTGAAAAAAATCAGGTTTATTGATGATTTGAGTTCTTTCCATGGAGTCTTATATTTGTAAATGCAGGTGTACATGTCTGTGAGCATGTCATGTGCAACTGTTGATCCCTGAACTGTTTTCAGCCTGTGCTGTATGGTATTCTGAGAACACTGAAGCACCAAGAATGATATTATGGGAGAAAGAAGAAAAAAATTCAGAGAATTTTGGTACATGCTTGTCTTTGGGGCAAAGGCCAAACTTTTCTTGGATCCCTTGCAGTTTTATTTTGTTCTACAGAAAAAAGTTCACTCCATAGAATTCTGCATGAAAACTAGTTTTTTAAAATGTGTTTCTCTGATCGGATGCTGTAAGCGAAATTGATTCAAATGATTATACATTACTTTTAAAGATGGAAATTGAGATCTACGTTGTCTGGGCATTAACGTCATAAGTTCAGGACTCACAGACCGCCATGGCAGAACCAAGTGACAGAGTGGGTATTTTACTTCGGTAGTACTCCCTAGTGATAATTTATTAATATCCCTGTACTCCATCTGATTTTTTTCTCACTCTGTTTAATATGGTAAACATATGTAATTCACTTCCCTACATGAATAGAATTTTATCTTGTAGCATAAAATCCTGTCAATGCTTTTTCAAAAGCACTTAGAAAATATTAAGTAATCATGAGAGTTATTGCTAATTGCATTGGCTTTAATTTGTCACTTTAAATGTTCTAATTATTTCTTCATGAGGTTATTGGCAAACTCTTAAATAGGACCTCACTGCAAATTAGGCCCTTCGGCCAGGTTATTTATTTTGACCCAAACTTCAATTGAATATTATGATTAAAAATAACTGAAGAATACATACATTTTAATAATGGTTTCTAAAACTGGAAAAGTTAAAACGTAAGCAAAATTTAAGAGCAACAATCACATCTTGTTATATTAATGAAAGTCGTGTCACATTTTCTTGAAGCTGTGGATGCTACAGCTGCACACATACAGTAATCTGAATACTGAAAATAGCCCTTCCCAAGCATTTTTTGAAAAGTTTATGCTAAGTACATCATATGAAACTAACTGACCTTACTGCAAGTTAGTACCGAAAGAGACGAGTTTGTCTGAAGCTGTTTGTTCAGTAAAAATATTGTAGTGGGGGCGAAGAATTGAAAACAGTTACAAAATATTTCTGTTCCGAGTGTGGCTTGGCAGGCCTTTCTCTCTTTGGCATACCAGGGTGAACTTGGGTTACCCAGCATCCCACTTGTTATTTATACCAAAAATGAGCTTTATAAAATATATCAGTCTGCATCAGACACCACTCAGATTAGAAGAAATTCCAATTTTTAATACTTTCAACATGCTGGAAATATGACAAAAACCATGTTTTAGAACCAATAGAAAATGGATTTAGTGCTGATCAGTGGCTTCACTGAACATACCAAGACAGACATGAGAAAGCATCCAACCAGTGCTACATCACTGCACCCTTCAAGCGAACGCGTAAAACAGGGGTGTATACATGCAAACAGGAAAAACACGGAATATTCCTAACTGAGTGTACTGGGTCCAAGTTGTAGTCCAGGAAAATTTTCAAATTTTTTTCTACTTTCATAATTTGTTGTGGTCACAGAAGTGCTCGCTCAGCTGGACAAGAGGTGATTATGCTGCTGTGTTCAGCATTCGTGCAGCCTCACCCAGAGTGCTGTGTGGCGTTCTGGGCCCCACCATTAAAGAAGGATGTGAAGGTCCTTGATTGTGTCCAGAGGAGGGCAACAAAGCTCCTGAAAGGGCTGGAAGGAATGTCCTGTGAGGACCATCTGAGGACTTTGGGTTTATCTGTTTTGGAGAAAAGGAGGCTGAGGGGTGACCCCATTGTTCTCTACAGCTTCCTGAGGAGGGGAAGTGCAGAGGGAGATGCTGGTTCATTCTCCCTGGTATCCTGTGGCAGGACACCTGGGAATGGTTCAAAGCTGCTCCAGGGAAAGTCTAGACTGGACATTAGAAAGCATCTATTTACTGAGGGGGTGGTTAGACACTGCAACAGGCTTCCTAGAGAGGTGGTTGATGCCCCAAACCTGTCAGTGTTTAAGAGGCATGCGGACAATGCCCTTAACAACATGTTTTGGCTTTTCGTCAGCCCCGAAGTGGTCGGGCAGTTGGACTAGATGATCGTTGTAGGTCCCTTCCTACTGAAATATTCCCTCTCCTCTCCTATCCTCTCCCGTTCCATATTTAATATAAAATTTACCACAACTGTGTCCTTGGACTTTTTTTTCCCTTTTATGCTCTGTTTCCAGGTGAGTTAGCCACCTGCATTGCTTTTACTGTAATAGTTATACAGATAACTTGTGAATCTGTCTTTGCACCATTGTTATTGCTCCTTCCATGTACTCCTGTGTCTCAGGCTGAATGTCTAACATGACGTCTTTTAATTATCATTTCAAAACAGAACTCTATCCACTTCTCTCCTTTTCTATCACAAATGACAAGAACATTATCCTTCTTGTCACTCAGATTCAGTGACTCAGGTTTATTTTTTACTCTTACTTTCCTCATGCTTTATACATCCTGACCAGAACCAGCTTTCACACCTTCATTTTTTTAAATTGTTCAGATCCATTTTTTTCCTTCGATCCTCCCGTTAAATTTCTTATTCAGACCTCTTGCCTCTGTCCTAACTTTTCCAATTTTGTTCATTCTTTTTTTGTTCATTTGCAAATCAGATGTTGCCTCCCTTAAACCAAAATTAATTCCTTCTTTTAGTCTTCTTGCATTTTGATTTCTCTTCCTATTTTATATTCTTCTCAAGGCCTCTTGCCTCAAATTTAAGCTACTGACAAAGATTTACATGGGTGCTTTCCAAGTGTGGTGAGCAGTCCAGTAATAGATTGTGAGGGGGTGGAAAATGTCAGTGGAACCAAATGAAGTGCTACATTGATTTTCTTTGAGGAAGTTTGTTTGTTAGGTCCAAAAACTCAGGAAATGGCTCTTTGAACTTAGTCATTTGTGTTGTTTGTTTTGTTTGTTTGTTTTTTTCTGTCATCAAGTTTTCTTTCATGCCTATTCGTTCTACTTTGCCAGTACTTACAGACTTGTCCACATACTTGGAGACAATTTCTCTCACAGTTACATTTTGTTTTCACAGCTTTGTATCCATGAGGGAACCTCATGAGCTCATCAGAAAAGCCACTGCTGCATTTGCTTATGCATCCTTCTCATAAGCCCACTTCTGCCTTCTTGCATGGATCAATCAAAAGTTTCCATACACAGAATTTGCTTCTGTTGCCTTATTTGCTGTAGTAGTTCTGTCGTGGTTTGTCATTAGATTATAGGCTTATTTAGACACAAACTATCCTTTACGGCATCTGAAAAGCATCCTGCAATAGGGAGACTGAAGTAGGCAAAACTGAATTAAATTCATTTTGCAAGGTAGCAGTTGTATTCTGAGTCTTCGTTCTTCAATTCTAGCTTCCATTAAGGCATGAATTTTTCTGTCAAAAGGCAAAATATACAGCCTGTCTGCGAGGCCACTATTAATTCCACACTCTCTCCTTTTTATCGTGCAGCTGGCACCCTACCCTCGGGAGAACAAGCTCATCACTTCTACCACATGCTTGTTCTCTACCAGCTCAGGCAGCAGGAATCCTAAGTTAGCTATCAAATATTGGTCTTGCCCATGGCAGCGCAGAGCATTCGACAGCGCCTCTGGGCCAGCTGAAAATAATTTCTAGCACAGTTGGAGTGAAACTACAGAGGTGTAACACTCAAAGACATACAAGTCCTAAGGAGGGTGGGATTCAGTGTTCTTTCCAGCAATAAACAAAGATTTGCAAAATAAAAACAGTACAGGTTTAATTTTTTAAACATAGCATCCTGGCCTGAGTGTGAGAGGTAATGAAACTGTCCGTGGTTGTAGATTAAATCACATTTCTGACTCTTCAGACGTGTCATGTACTTCCAGTACCAAATTGTCTCAACTTATTTTTATTTCAATAATATTTTTCATACGTGTGCACATATTTTTACCATAGTGCTTTCATATACTTCATCTGCCTACTGCATGTACTCAAAAATATTTCTGGTCAGGTGTTTATTAAAAAGACAAAACATTTAACCATAAGCAGGTAGATGGAGGCATATCATTTAAGGGCGAAACTTCCTAGAAGTATAGATTATTCTCTTATTTCTATGATGTTATGTCGTATGTGCTTTAACCATCTGATGGATGTGACTTGCGGAAAAGGAATGCTTCTCAAGAGATTTCTTTGCCCTTAAAACAGTGAATGCTGTCCGAGAGCAGTGTGCCTACCTATGCTTTTACCCACCTTTGCTGCACTTTCCTGTCCTTAAGCTTAGATAGAAACACTGAAATGGTTCGTTTGCCTTCTCAGTATAACTCTGAATGTTTTCAAAGCATAGGTTTTATTTAACTTTGTAGAATTTTGTTCAACTGAGTGTATGTCATAGGAAATTCTTTTTGTTCTTCAATTTTTTTTAACTGACTAAAACTTCCTCTCTGCTTTTGAGGAATTTTGAAGAGTGGGACAGATGCCTTCCCTATTGTTAGTCTACTGCCACGCAATACTTTCAACATCCTATTACCATAATAGTTGACACTGTTTTCTGCATGTTGTCTTGGGCGTTATTCCACAAAAAGAAAGAATCTGGCTCTCATTAGGTCCCCAGTTGATGGGTAGCTGTATTGTGCTGATTGTATTGAATCCTTGTTCTGTAAGCATCTGGCAGTGGTAGACAATGGCACTATATTTTTTATAACATTATAGTATCAGGTATTGTGGCAACTCTGGGACTGTGGTTGGATGTGAAGGTCTTTTTCTCCTTTCTTAAAACTCCTTCTCCCCAGCTGGGGAGGACAGGAATCTATCCAGACAGGACTCTCTCTCTGATCCTGTTTCTCGGCACACAATGCTGTGCTGTCCACTGAGTGAAGCCCTGCTGGCCTTTGCAACTCATGGCTGCCCCATCTTGCTCCATCACTTTTCTGGGGAGGAGGAGATATCTGCGGAGCTTTTTGGGGTTGGGACCCTAGTTCTTTCCCTTTGAGCCAGCTGGAACCAGGCGGGTGATACAGGCACAGACTGAAGTGGAGAGGAAAGGAGAAAGGGCTGGAGGCAGAGGGGCAGAAGAACCAAGTGTCATGGTGCTGGCTTGGGCAAGGCCACTGAAGGCAATACAGGGCTATTTTTGGCCAGTATCAGGCCAGTTTTGCTCTTCAGGGTTGTTTGATCTGTAAGGACATAATCTAAATGAATGCATTTGGATACATTTAGGGTCAAGATATTTCTGTGTAACTAGTGTATTGCCTATTACTAACACCTGTCTGGTACAAATGGAAACACAATCTACTAATTTCATTGAGGTCATCACATATTCATAAACTTGAAGAGCTTTAGGACATTTGCTGGTTCTAAATTTGACTGTGGTTCGAGGTTAAATGTCGAGAGTTCTGTTATGTGTTGGCCCATCTGGTTCTCAGTTATCTTATGACAAGGCAATGTGTAGTAATTATGTATTATTATTGTTTGATAATAGTTTTAAAGTATTTTGGCAAAATGATTACTAAATCTCTATATCCTTAAAAATTACAGATCAGATATATTTTATGAAGTAAACCCCTTTTGACTATATCCATGTTATTCCCTGCTTAAAACGTATTGAATGTATTAAAAATATCAGATGGCATATTTATAAGATTTTGTCTTAAAATCTGTTGTCATAGGCATGCTCAGCAATGAGGAAACTTTCAGAGCTGTTCTTGTAACGAAGAATATATGGGGAGCTAAGTAAAACAGTGGTGATACAGACTCACAGTAAGATTGCAGGATTAATAACTGTAGACCAAAGTTCAGTCCCTTCTGAAATTGTGTGTGAGAGGGTGGATGTGTGTGTGTGAAGCTTGTGTGTGTGATCTTAAAACTGGAGGGCCTTATTTATTTATTTCATTTTCTTTTGTTTTCTGTTTTTCATACAGAAAATAAAAAAAGACTCTTTGGACTTGAAGCAAAGACCCCAAGCAGCATTCTGATTTGCCTCACTCGGAGTCCCTACTGTATTTATTTTCCTGAAGCTTTTTTCCTTCCTTTCTTTTTTTAATAAACACTTATAAAACTATATTGCTTGAAGTTGCTATCCAGCCAAAATACCTGTGAAAAGCTTACCTGCCTTGAGTACCTATGTTCCCTTGCTCCTCCGTTCATTTCTTCCCTGCTTTTTTTTGTAGTGTTACATTTTCCCCTTCCTATAATCTTTTGTATACTTCTAGAAAAACATTGTCTTGAAGGCTCTGATGAGCTTCATTTATTATTCAGTTATACGTAATGTGGAGACTGAATGTGAGGTAGTAGCTGAATTGTGGGCTGGGTTCAGTGTGGAATATAATGCGACTTTTGTCAGGAGCACTGAGATGTCATCAGGGCGTCATACTCTGGAAGAGGCACGAAATAGCTCATTTAGGCCTCTTATCAGTTTTGCTACTGTGTGAATTGGCTGCTGATAGCCAAAAAGAAAGAAGATTGAACCTCTGCGTGATTAAAAAGTGGGTCGGATCAAAGGCAGTGATATGCACCATCTCAGAATGTGAGATATTAAGTCTGCTGCCTGCCACACAGGTCCTGTTGAAAGGTGACCATATGGTAGGATGAGACAGCACCTTCCAGGGTTGAAGGTTTGCAGAGGCGTAGCTTTGAAGTGTAGGTTACATGAGAGATGTTATGGGGCAGACAAGATTTAATCCTGAAGAGGGCCATTAGCTAAGGAGTAACTGTTCTGCATGGGAAATCTTCAGATTGTTCCTCCCCTAATACTGTCTGAATAGCGGCAAGCGGCTAAGACCAAACATCGCACCAGTATTTTGAAGTGGGAGTATAAATAGATGTGGATGCATGACCACAATTTAGATGGTTTGATCAGATTTTTTTGTATGTAGTTTCTGCTGGCGATCAGTTTGATTGTGGATACTTGCTGATGTTAAACCGAAATCGGTAGCCTCAACCAGCTGGGCTTTACTGAACTGAAGTCTCACACAGCCTGGGGATGTTTTCCAGTCCCCTGGCCAGGGACAGCATGGAGAGCAGGAGGAAGTGGTAGAAGCTGTAACTCTGTCATCTATAGTGCTTATTAGCACTATCTGTTTTATTTCATTGTTCAAGTCTGAAAATATTACCTTCTTGTAATACCTCAGAATACTAAAAATCACAAAATTATTAGAAAAAAATGTAGCAAATGTCCATTTAGTCACTATTTTTCTTTTTTCTTTTTTTTTTTTTAAATGCTTTTAGTTGTTATGCGGTCTGGTCTGCAGATAGTGATACACTTGAAAATGCGTTTATACCAGTATCTTTCTCTCTAGCTCTGTTTTCCCCAGCAAGCCATACTAATACTGCCTTTTGCATCCTCACCTCTTTCTTCATTCTCTTTGAAGAGAAACTGATTGTCATTCGGATGACAAATGATCGGTGCCATCAGTCAGTTTCCAGTTGTGTATTCTCCTGTCTTCATTAAGCTCAGTGCCTTTTTTTTTTTTTAATTCCTGCAGTTTATATTTTTGCCATATCTCTAAAGATCTCTGATTTGATCAGCCTTCAAAACCTTTTAAAATACTGATACCTAATTTTGCCATAGAAGCTGTGTTGCTTTAGGCCTAAGAAGAGTTTGCAGCATCACTGTTGATAACAGGACTGTGCCCTGCTTCTTGTCATGCGTTTTTTGTGGGTTACCTTTTTAAATGACTTGTTTTTCTGTAAATCTTCAAAAGTAAATTTAAATATTTTTAATTTCAATTTGAAGCTTTTGTAGGTTATTGTAATATCTTTTCTGCAGTTACTTGTAGCTATATATGTTCTCTATATAATATTTTAAAATTAAATAGATTGGACTTAAACAAAATCCCTACAGAATCTAAGATACCTATACACACCTGTATGTTCTCTATTTAAAACTGATTAAAAAATTTCTTTACTCTTACAAGACTATCAAACAAATTTCCATTCTAACTTAAAGCTGTATGTCAGTGCAGTGTGCCACAACGAGGTTACACTGATGAGCGATTAGAAGTGACTGATCTGTTGGGGAAAGCAGGCATTTTTGAAGAGCTGCGTAAAGCTGTAAATGTTTCATATTGTTCTTTATCAGATATTATTTGAAAAGCTGACATCTGTATTTTTAATGTGTTTGGTTAGACTCTTGTGGTACGTCAAGTCCTGATTAATTGAACTGACTTTACAGGGACGTGTTGCAGGTACATAGGGATTAAGTCTCTGGAGATACAACTCAAAATTTTACAGGAGGCACTTTTAATCAGATACTGTTTTAAGCTTGGCTCAT
Source organism: Caloenas nicobarica (assembly GCF_036013445.1). Lineage (NCBI taxonomy): Eukaryota > Metazoa > Chordata > Aves > Columbiformes > Columbidae > Caloenas > Caloenas nicobarica. The sequence goes on along the minus strand of NC_088245.1, from coordinate 28,867,622 downwards.
GAAAGCATTACTGGTTACCCAAACTCATTTGTTTACTTACCAGATGTGACATTTGTAATGCAGATGCAAAACACGTTTTAAATGGTTTGATGCTGAATGCCAGAACATCTGTTTAAGTAGCTGAGTTACCAGATGTGCATGGAAGACCTATATTTTTAATATTGCTGCTTTTATGGAGGTATTTGACAGGGAGGACCTGTCCTAATGGAGATACTTAAATACTGCAACAGTGTTTCAATGCAGGACTACTAAATAAAATCAGTGGTCAGACTCGGAAGCAGGATATCTGCAGCCACTGGGCAAACTGTACGAAAACGGGGGCAGCCTAGGTTCTAATCTTTCAGCCTTCCTTCTGCTTTGCGGTTCCCATTTGTTGGAAAGTCTTCTAAAGGTGGCATTGATATAGTCTTACCAGTGTAAAATTCATTCTGCATCATCATGTGCAGTTCTGGGTGGACCTATGAGCAGCATTGCCGACACTGTGTTGTGATGGCCTAGCAGAGAATAAAGCAAAACCTCATACTATGAGAGATAATAAGCAGATGGTTTTCTGTGCTGGAAGCAGTAAACACATTGCTTGTTATGTGAAGATCATTTTCTCTGTGTGTGGTGTGGGTTTTTTTGGTTGTTTTTGGTTTTGTTTTTTTCTTTTTTTTTTTTTTAATAAAGATGCCACAGGACGGAAGTGTAAAGATCAAGAGTCTCATATTAACAGAGATGTGAAGGAAGTATTTTATTGCCTTCTCAACTTTTTAAAAGAAAACACAACTTCAGTAGTTTCAATTAGGAAGTGTCTATTTACAAGGAAAAGTAGTGTATTCTCACAGCCTTATTCTAGGTGCCCACACTAGCAGGGTAGTATGCACAGAATTTAATAGTCCATGGAGAGAGACAGGCTCCTCCAGTGAGCACTTCAGACAGCTGTAGGGTTTTGTGATAAATCTCTTCAGACTCTCCAGAAACGTCTTTTTCTTTCCCTCTGTTGACTATGTAGAGGCTTCTCTTGTGTATGTCATTTGGCGACCTAAACTAGTCTGAATTGGTTCTACATATGTTGCAGGTGACTTAAGATTAAGATGACAGAGGTTCAACACAAGATTGCTGGAGCCACTAGAGCCACTTTTAAGCAGGTGTCATTTTAAACTGGACCGATGATCCTAGTTCATGCTGATCAGTAATCGTGAATATACTTGGTGCTATGAATATGTTGAAAAGAATTGGAAAACAGCTTTGCATATCATGATTTCAACATGATTTTTGCTATGCTGGGATTATTTCTTGAGAATGAACACTTGTAATTTTTGCGAACTTGGCCAATAAAGTTTTTGTATCAATTCGTATTGTCTACCTACAGTTATGAGGCAGGAATATTCCATAGAAATTTATAGAAATTCTCCCTGGCTGTACTTGGAAAACAGCAGGAAATGATGTGTGGAACTAAACCGCTGTACCCCATGGCCCAGGACATGGAGACCCCACTGTAGTGTTTTTATCAGATGCTGAGTCTTATTTAAATATAAGTATTTCAGAAGTGTGAACCTATAATTTCTATTTAAATTTTGTATCCGTTCCAAAAAGATGCTGCACATGGCCATAAATATTCTGCTGAGCCATACCTGGACGGTGTTGAACAATGAGATTGATTGTCATTGAAAAAAAGAACTGCTATACTGAGTGTCTGAGCAATCTCTGCTAGGTTTTGATTCCAGGTTAGGCTTTTTTCCACCCAAATTAATGTTCTTTCTGTGTAAACAGGCATCAAGACTAATGCCTGGCTGAGACTGAACCCTTCTCTCTTACATACTTAGACCTCTGATTCAACTTGTGCTGCATACTGCTTTTACAATATAAGGATCAAAGAAAGTATAATGTAATTACCACTGTTTGAATAGCACTAGGGAGTGACTGGGGATGATTCTGGCATCTGGCTTTTCAGTGTAGTTTACAAAAGTTTTGAATTGCTTTCAAAATTTTCAAATATTAATAAATACTATTAGTGTTTATGAGCTGTTGATATATAATTATGGTAAAAGGAAGACTTTAATTCAGCTGCCTTTACTTAAATATGTTAAGTGTTAAAATAAGGTGAGTAACGGAATTTGAAAAAATCTTTAAAAAGTCGACAGAATTGTTGCTATTTTATGCCAATAAAAGATCTTGATCTGAGGTCCAACATAATCCTCCAAACATAACTGCTTTCCAGGCCATGGTGCCCTCAGGTGCCTCACTCTCACACCTTTCTGTGTTTTTCTATTCACTACAGTGCTCAGATATGATTTATTATGCCCTTTACCTAACTGCTCTCTGTATTGTGCAGACTGAATCTTAGTACTTGTACTATTTCCCTTCTATTTTCACATCCTGCATGCTCATACTGTAGCATAAGGAGATAATTGAACTCATGTTGCACCACGTTTTGTGTGCAGTTTTTTCTAAATGCTTTGTGTGCCTCTTCTGTTGAGATAAGTCTCAATTTTCTTTCTAATGACTACATTGAGGATTTGCTAAGAGTGCGATGACAATGCACGTGAAAGAGCTCTCAGTATCTGACTGATGACACTTCAGCAGCTAATTGCTCATAGAATCTTACTTCATGAAACGGTTCATACACCTGTTTTGCTCAGCACATCGCTTGGGAAACCTACATGGTGAGTGAAGCTTTGCCAAAATGTATGAGATATATTCCGAAAACTGCAAGTGTAATTGGAATTTATAAGGATCTGTTCTCAATTGGTTCATTTTTCTCCCACTGTAAACTCTACCAGTTGTAGATATTACTGACAGAACGTGTTTAAGAAATTTCTTAAGTTTTTACATTATTTTACTTCATTTGTCATTCTGAAAGATAGCTTTTTCTTTCACTGAAAATGACAGAAAAAATTACTTACTAAAACAAAAAACCATCTGATTATTGTGAAATCCTGTGGAATTATGAAATATGTTGAGTTCACTTTTTTAAAGGATCCTGAGAATCACTATGGTGAGTTATTTCATGAGAGAAGAAAGGAAAGGTCAAGGCAAAAAGCAGCCAACAACAGTTTCGAAAATACCATACATCTGAGAGACACTTTTTCTGACAGTTTTAAATTGATCTCATATAATTTTAGCATTCCTTGGCTATGAAGAGATGTTGTGATAATCATGCTCCTTCAAGTATGGGTTTGTGTAGCCCAATGGATACTCTCATTCATATAACTGATGTGCAATACAGTATGCTGACCTCAGGGATACACAGATTTGTGGGGCAGCAGCATTTGGCATAGCCGTATTTTTTACTTCATCAGAGGTATTTATGAGAGGTCCTATATTCTGGTCCTATTGCTGCCACTCTTCCCACTCTCCTTAGTCTGTCATATTGTTGCTAGTTTCCACTAGAGACACCAGTTGCAGAAGTGAGGACACACTGAATTTTTGGGTGTAGTGGGAGAAATATAATAGACTTATTTTGCTACTGTAAGGAAAGAATAGAAGAAAATGGAAGGAAATACACAGGCAAGAGTATGTGATTGGAGTACCCAGCCTGTTCTCATCAGAGTCATAGATTAAACTTTTGAGCTCTACTGACTTCTATAACATGTGCAGGGTGATAGTCCCAGGAATAAAACAGATCACAGAAAAAAATACGAAGGGAGTCTAAAAGCTGGTGTAATTGTAGTTCACCTCCTTGAAGCTTTAGTGATTTGGAAAAGCTCAGTTTTGATGCCTATACTAACGATGCATCCAAATACTTAAACAAATATTGCATGAAACATATGGTGAAGCAGAATGGTTTTCTAGCCCAACAACTCTTAAAATCTACCAGTTTCTGTACAAATGTATCATGTAACTTCCATAAATTCATCTGGCTTCTCCCTGAATGTCCCATTAGCTTTTTGCCTGTCAGTCCTCTCCTTCCTCCAGCACACCAGCTTACAGATTTTCAGATTTCTGTTCTCACTCCTCAGGCGTAGAAGGAACAGTAGGCGCTTCAAATGAGGTGATGTGGACAGACAACGTTAATGGTAGTAACTTGAAAGCTGTAATTCTTTCCAAACCAGTGAAAATGTAAACTGTTTCAAAAACTGAAAGGAGTTTGTTCTGGCACAAAACACTGCGAAGGGAGAAAACTGAAGTTTAGGAACTGTCCAGTAGGCTCTTCAGTGCTGCTATTTTGAGTGTGAAGTCCTTAAGGAGTTCTCCTTCTGCCAGAGGATGAGGCTGTTTTGTAATGGACTGGAGGAAATGTCGTCATAGTGAAGGCTAAATGAGGCTTACAGTTTAGCAGAGAATTAGGTGAGCTAAAATAGATGAGGTATACTTTTGTCCCTTCCCTTCCTTTCCCTTCCCTTCCCTTCCCTTCCCTTCCCTTCCCTTCCCTTCCCTTCCCTTCCCTTCCCTTCCCTTCCCTTCCCTTCCCTTCCCTTCCCTTCCCTTCCCTTCCCTTCCCTTCCTTTCCCTTCCCTTCCCTTCCCTCCATCCTCTATTATCTTTCCCCCCAAGTTTCCTTCCCTTTCTTTTTTTCACCAGCATAGAAAGACAATATTGGGATAAGAATTACCAGAAATCATTTTGACATTTCTAACTAGTCTAATCTAACAGACTTTTTGGACTATCCAAAGATAAGTTGCTGAAGACCATGAAATTCTTGAGTATCTCAGTACTTTCTGTAGTAGAAAACTGCTGCCTTGCCAGTGGAGATACTACATGAATTAGTGACTGCAATGCTATTTACTTCTAGGCAAATAGATAATGTTTTCCTTCTTGTGGAAGGAATTTCTGTAAAAGAAATTGCCTATATGTAGGATATTTCTTTTTTCGCAGACGGAATATCTTATTTTTTTGTGTTGTACTCTTTAATGAGTTTCTATTGTTCTCATAACAATTAAGAATCATAGAATCATTTTGGTTGGAAAATACATTTAAGATCATTGAGTCCAACTGATGAAATAGGTTTAGTAGAATATTCAATGTATTTTAATGGATATTTTCCCTCTATATGGAGCGAAGCACAAGTAATGACAAATAAAGGATCTTTGTATCTGACAATTGTTATTAGACAACGTTACATTATTTGTCCTCATTGTAATTGTATTACATTATCTGTCCTTTCTCTATACATGATAATATTCAACCTGAATTTATGTGGATTTCTGTATTGGCCTCAGAATTTAGGACTGGAAAGGTTCTTCTGAGTCACTAAAGTTGATTTTTTTTGTCACAGCTAGGATACCATATTTTTCTTTGCAATCTCTTTTAAAAGTTTTGTTTAAAATCATAACTGGATTTAACTTGCGTAACCCTTTCTTTACGGCCAGAAGTCCTTTGGCAGATTGCGTGAACTTGTGAGGGAGACGTACCTGAACCTTCACTCTGGTTTCTGTAAATGCAAGAGCTGTCATTGTTGGAAGTGCACTGTAATTTTTAGATTAAGGCTTTTACAAGTGTTATTGTCCTTCAAAGTAAGTTAAAATTGAACTCTAGATTCCATTAAATATGGATTTGGGAAATTCCGGTATGATTGCCAGTTTCTTATATAAGGGCATTGGTTGTCCAGTAGCTTGTCCTCATATTGGTATTCATATCAGGCATACTTTTTTTTGGTGGATATAGCTTAATTTTACTCTTTAATATCTTTGAGATTGTATGGGTAAAACTAAGCAGAATTTATCCAGCAGAGATGTTCAGCAAAGTCTGATCATGTTGCAAAGTAAGTGTGCCTGCTTTTTGAGAAACCTCTGTTTCAGGAGTTAAAAATGAATATAACACATTACTTTTAAAATGTTCTTAGTGATCCCATTATTCGTTCTGTGCATTTAACAAATAGGATGTGATGTTTTGAGTATGCTTCAGGCTTCAGTAGTTTGTATAATGTTCTATTTTCCGCAGCAAAAGCATGTCAAGGTGATCTCTGTGGGTGGTTAATATTTTCTGGAGTTTATTCTTCAGCCATGAAAATATGCAAAACTGGAGAGCTTGGTGGTATGTCATGTATTTAGGTATAAAATATATATTTTTCAGTTTTATCTTCATAAATAATAACAGAAAAAATCACCAGTGTTGTAGTATATACTGTTTGTTCATGGGTGAACGCTGCATTTGTCACTTCTGACTTGTGTTTGTGGTTACGCTGGTGAGCAATTCTTGTGATAGCTTAGATTGTAATTTTGTGACAGCATAGTGTGAAAGTGTCGTAGAAAGTGAATATTTTAAAACATAATGTTGAAAAGCATAGAAAATCATAGAATGTGGGGGAAATCTCTCCAAATTATTCAATGTTGACATTTTATCAGAATACTCTTGATCTGTTTGACAGGCTTTAGGTGTTATTTTGCTTGTTTTCAAATAGAAGTACTTTTAAAAACAATTATGGAAAGCAACAATAATATGTCTATAAAGAACCACATAAGCAGTGTAACACTATTTGAGTATGGAAGGGTTATTAGAAATCTGATCATTAAACAACTGAGAAGGCAAAAGCTGAAATAAGTAATGAATACTTGCACTACTGTTACAGTAGTAACGAGAAAAAATTGGAAGTTAAAATTCCAGATCTATCCATATACATAAAATGCATTTGATTTATAAAAAAGGAATGTTGAAAAAGCTACTCAGTATTTCAATTAAATGCATACTTTTTTTTTTCTTTCAAGACTAAAGCAAACATATAAGGAAATTAACTGTTACTAAGAAATAATAATGTGGTAATGTGCCTGCATGCTGATTGCCTGCTGATAGCATGTTTAATCATTGCTTCTGTCTTTCTTCTGTTTTTGTTTCCTTTAGCTTCTGTCTCTGGGAAATCATATTTCTGCTGTTTGTATAGCATATAGGAGAAGTGAGTCTTTAGTTGTAAATGGGATCTCTGAATGTTTTTCAGGTATGTCTTACTAAAGTTATCCTCTTTGGTACAGTGAAAAGATCCAAAAGATATTTGTGGCAGAGATCTTTTCATATTTCCCTTGCCATTCCCAGCAGTTCGATTTACCTCATTAAAAGGCTGAAAGAGCCACTCGGAGTACCTCCAAGCTCAGGGTCTTTGTTCTCCATGAGAAATTTGTTCTTTTGGAGCTCAGGCAATTTGCAGAATCTGAGAATCAGTTCGGTGCACACCTCTGGGCATTACAAGGAATATCACACTAATGTTCTCCAGCAAGGGGCAAAGCAAAGCAGGATCTTTACCTTGTAGAAAGAGTTAATCGGGCTGTAGAAGAGCTGCAAATACATCAAAACCAGAGAATATATCTGCGGTCAGCTTTCTGGTGCTTATCTCTGAGAACATGGCCTTTTAAAGGGTGATACCTTTTTTGGGGGGGAGATCACTCTCTGCACAACACTTTCACTTCTCAAGATAATAGGACAGCTACATCTTATAGCTCAGAAGAGGTTTACGTTCAGTGTTCTGGTCTCATCCCTTTCTCACGCCATAGGTGGAACAGGAAATTTGCTGTCAGCCTACCTACCCGGCAGCTCTACTGATACCAGCACTAGGTAGAGTTGGCTGAGGTGCTTTAGTCTTGCGTTGCTAGTCCTGGCATGGCAGTAGTAGTTCTGGTTCCTTACACACAGTTACCAGTCACAGATGCCTCATCTCTTACTGGTACTCTTTGATCTGCAGCGGGGGAGAGTCACTGTAAGGACACAGTTAATGGTACAGGAGTCCACAAAACAAATGTTCTCTGCGAAACAGGTTAAGCTGTTGGTACAGAGAATGAGCTTTCTGGATAGTCCATCCTAGCAGTCAGGTTCTGCGTTCCACAGGTGAAGCAGGGTCATCGGGCCCTGTTGAAGGCAGCAGCCATATGACTCATCATGTTCCATGCAAAGGGTTAGTTGGTCTTTCTCCATTCTTTGTGACTGAAGTTTATGAAGATATTTTAAAAGAAAAGCAAAGTTTTGCTTCGGTTAGGAATTTGATCTTACTAGCAAATCTTGACTTATTTCATGCCGCTGGTGTGCTGCTGACCTCACATTCTGTTAGCCATGGTGACAGCTTTCATTGGTAGCTGTCTCATTTTTGTGAGCAGATTGGAGATATCTATTACTGACAGATCCATCCTTCTCTCTCTGATAGTAGTGGATTCCTCTTGCTCCCTGCATCCCGTCTGCGTGTCCTGCAGGCAAAGGTGTCACTGAGGACTTATCCCACATTCCTGTTCATAGTTATGTGCTGCCCAGAAAGCACTTGTTGATTCACTATAGAATACTCTGGTGGAAAACATGACTTCAGAAATTCTAATTATACTTCTTTTTGTGCTACAGCAACTTTAGTATTTCTTCTAATATACAGTAAGTTGTTTTGTTAACATTGTCTCCATATATCTCTAAACTGCCCTTTGTTCAGAGAGATGACACACAGTCCCAGAATACATCTGATGATGATGGGCATTTCAATGTTTAGCAAAATATTTCTGTCATGTAGGCCATAATGACAGCTGCAGATTTTTGTCAGTATATTATTCAATGGCTTTTCTAATTGCAGAATTCTAATGATGGTCAAAAATGGAAAAAAATTAGGAGACAATCTAACAGCACAGCTTATTTCAGAAATTCCTGTGTGCAAGCATTTCTCATTTGTGTTGGGGGTTGTAAAATTTGTGTGCATAAACAAGTTAATGGAACATACTCTTTAGAATTCAAAAAATGTGATATATGCTAAAGTTACTAATCTGTAAATGGTGGTTGATAGTCCATTATTTGTACTGGCCATCCAAAGCTTTTACATTATCTGCAGCTGGTGGGTATTTCTGTTCCATCTGAGTGGTGATGATAAAGTAGGGTGTCACAAATGGAGAGGAGAAATGCAGAAACCATAGAAAATATATCTCCCACTTGGCAAAGTATTTTTTTAAGCAAAAGTATCATTAAAAAAAATTATATACCTCACTTCTATGGAAATCTTTAAATTGATAACTTCAGCTACTAAACAAAACTGCAGTACTGTACTTTCACCTCATGCAATAACCAAAATTAGTCAAACAATTCACGTCACCTGTTGCTTTATGATTTTCTTCACATATAACAACATAGAGGTGCACTAGGAACACTAAATTTAAACTTGTGTTGGAATTAACACTTAATACCAACCAAAATCCCTCTATTTTACACTTCAATGACTGAAAGAGAAAAAGTAGAATTAGCTACAGTAGTTTTGGTCAGAGCTTATTGACTTCAGCAATGAAAGAGATTAAAAATATATTGCAAATATTTTTTTTGCTGCGTGTCAGTGAACACTATTTCAATACCTATCTGGCACATGAGAAAATAAAGTTGGATTTATCAGCAAAGTTTGTGTGTCTGCTTTGTGATTAGTGTAGGCGTATTAGCATGTATGTTATATGAATTAGTTTGACTAAGGTTTTAATAGATCATATAGAGACTTTGGCATGAGGAAAAGTGATTTATAAATTCATAGTAAAAATAAGTAGATAAGATGCAAATAGACCAAGGAAGTTGTTCCTTGTATGGAATTCTTTGGTTAAGCCTCAGATGAGTTTCCAAATGTAAGAATTTACCTGAGCATATTTATATGTTGCTGTAACTGCTCACTACTGGAACCTCGTAAAAATAATGTAAAATCTGCTGAATGTAGTCCGGTTGTTTTATACTTGACATGGTGGGTTTGATCCTGTGTCCTGCAAATTCAAGATATCTTGAGAGGTTTGGGAGATATGACACAGGAGACCTGCATCCTTCTGAAGTGACAGCTGGAGGCCAGATGGGATTACCTTAGACACTCTGTGGACACTTGAGTAGAGCCTGCCATGTTTGCAGACTCGCTGAGAGGAAGGCAGAGAGTTTTATTACAATCAGTAGAGTCAACAAAATGCTGATTCAGAGGAGCTGAAATGATCCCAGTTGTATATTTATTTCCTCTTTTATCATATCTACTGAAAGGTGTGCAGTGGAGATCGAATCATAGATGTAACAGTATTGCATGAATCCCAGTTGTGGAATCCAAAAATAAACAAATTTCAGAAAGTGCTCAGTTCTGGCTTTAAATATGTTCTGCTGAAATCAGTGGGAAATTCACTATTGAAGGACATCAGTCCTGAGCTACGCTCAAAATCTCTTCCATCTAGTAGCATTTCAGAAATCACCTCTTGTAGCATAGTGTTTAATGGTAGCATCACGTGAAATTAATTTTTTTTTTGTATTTCATCGAAAAGTTTCAATTGCTTTAAATCAAGGACAGTTTACATTTCCTACAGGCGATATGCAACACAAGGCCTTTCCGAGACTGCTGGCAGGCAGTTTTCGAAAGGGGCCTTTTTACATTACAGTTCAGGGCAGCAGGATCATATTTAAATAAATGCTTTATGACATCAGTAACCCATGACTTTAATCTCTTTTGCTTTACCTTTGACACCAGCATACGGGTGCTTGTCTTTACCCACATTTTAATGTTTTCTCTGTTTATTCTTTCATTATTCCCATTAATTTCTTCTTCTCCATCATCTGTATTTCCTTCTTTATTCCTCTCTCCTACTTTCATTACTTAATTTTTCAGCTGCTTGTGTTTTTCCTGTTAAGACTCCTCAGGACTCTGGATAAGGGCAGGTGGAAAAGCTATTGCTGTGGAACATCTGAAGTGCATCTACTGTGGTGTGACAGACCATCTGTGTGCATTAAATGCCAGCTTACTTGATCTTTTTCATTTACTGTACTGGAATTATGTGTTTGTCCTTGTGCTTACATGGCCACATGTGTACCCAGAGCTATTTATTCGAAAGCAGCTAAAGTTGACAACCCAGGACACTCAGCAGTAACGTTCTTCTATGCAGTACTCTTACTTGTGCTTTCCTTCTTTTCCTCTTCCACCAGGCACATACCCCAAGTTCCGCAGATTGCTCTTATTGTCCTCTTTTGCTTTTGGCACTTGACTTCTGTTATTTATCATGTTTTAATCTCTCAGTTTTGAACAGAGATATTTCCCTTTTCTTTTGTTAACATTTGCTTGTGAAACAAGAAAAGTCTGCTTGTTTTGCTGAGAAGGTTTACAGCGTGTATCAATAGCTGTTTGGTGCAATGGGACCAAGATCAATTCTACGTAACGTAGTATTTTTGTAGAGAAGCTTCAGCCATTGTGACAATATTTATGTTCCTTACAGAAACAAGCCATGAGTATGATGGCTTGGATTTTGTAATTTCTGACCTATTTTAAATGAGCTAGAAGTTTTAATGGGATGTTTTGATGTGCATTGCAGTAACATGGGAAAGACTTGAGGCACATTTGATTGGGGACCACATGTATAGCAGTAGGAGATTTTTACAGCAAATTGCTGCTTTCTTAATTTCACACTGTTAGGGCTACCAGTGTTCAGAATGCAATACGTTTTAACAGTGTTATAGTATATAAGCAAGTATTAGCTAAATGTCAGTGTTGTGGTTCTATAAGGACAGCAGTTAAGCGTGGTGGGTCAGCTCTGGCCAGCTGCTTGCTCGCTCCCTCTCCTCAGCAGGACAAAGAGGGGAAAAATGGGATGGGAAAAAGCTTGTGGGTTAAGATAAAGACAGGGAAATTGCTTACCAGTTACTGTAACAGGCAAAACAGGCCTGACCTGCGGAAAATTAATTTAATTTATTGCCAATTGAAATAGATTTTGTAGTGAGAAATAAAATTAAACACATGGAAACATTGCTTTCCTCAGGAAGCGCCACCTCACTGTCTTCTTCACTGACCTTGGTGTTTGCAGGGCTGTTTTTCACACTATTTTCCCCCTCCTGCTCTGCCTGTGTGGTGGTTTTGCCCATTCCTAAAATCTGCTTTTCCTGAGGCACCACCATGGTGTCTCTCATGGGGCAGCCCCGGCCTCTCCTCTCAGAGGCCCCACAGCCCCCATGGCCAGTACCTGGGCACAAGGCACCCAGTACACTAAATAATCTATAGGATTGTTGTGTGAGATATCATTACTCGTGACTAAAAGGAAAAAAAGAACCCAGTGTGAACAGTGTGTCATGTTTTTCTAGGCTTTTGGGCGGAGTGAGAAACAAATCTTAAATTGAGAGAGCTCTTTTTAGCTCTGCTCCTGTTAGCGAATGCTGTTCAGGGAAGAGATGTGCTACAGAGGGCTTGAGGGTGGGTGGGCATTGGCCTACTTGGACTAAAGAACCAAAATATAAAGCATATTTTTACCATACCTAAATTACTGTGTTGGTAGAACAGTAAATAACATGAACAACTTTCTTGCAAGGAGAGGCCTTTGTTCATCACACAATAAGATCTGGAAACTAAAAGCTGAAGTTTAGGTATTACATAGTCATTCTCTATGGAATATAAACGTAAATTTTGTGTTTCATATTCCTGATTTTATAGGGCAGTGTGCTTATTTTTTCAGGGTTAGAGACTGTATGTTTGTGCCACTGATTATATATAAAAATGAAAGCAGTTTAGTAACAGAGCCTGTATGTTACCTGACAGTTTTTAATGAGTCCTAGTGGGTCACTGAAAAGATTTTCCTTCTGGGGCTTTGGATCAGACTCATATCCCTGATGGGAGTTTCCACAGGATCATATTCAGTCAGTTCTCATAAATTAAAATCCGTTGGCACTGCAACAGCCAAAGCAAATGATTTTACTGGCAAAACTAATCACATTGTACCTTTTTGAACTGAAGTTCTTACCTGCCAGGATTCTCTTACCATATGCATTTCAATCATCCCTCTTTAAAAGAAAATATATGTTAATATTTTGGAAAGCAAAAATATATAGTTTAGCTTATTAATATTTTACTGTATTTATGTTATATTGAGTTTGTACACTGCCTGGCAGTGTTTGTATGAGGGCCATTTTATGCATGCAACACTGATTGATTGATTGATTGATTGAAGAAATTCACCAGCTGAGCATAAAAATAGATAAATGTCTGTCCAAGGAAATTGATTGCTTTTAAAATATAAAAGCTATCTACATTCTCATTATGTTTTGACTTGTATGTTTCAGACAGAAGATGTTTTGTTTTTCGTGAGCAACATGTGCACCATACAGTGCAGGAGGCTGCTATGGAAATTGTTTTACTCATTATTATGAAAGTTGATGAAGAAATGAGAATTTGTATAAATGCCTAAATTAACTTGTGCCCTTCATTTGTTTGATTTTTTTTTAGTCCATTAAATAGATTAATCTCATTCCTGCACACTTGGTTCTTTATGAACAAATACATTTTCTTATCTTACGAAAATCAAAGATTTGATCACTGTTTCTTTGGCTTTTACCATTGGTTAAAACCACTAGGGTAAGAGGCTTTGCTGCTGTGACAGTATTGTCCAAAAGCTATGTAAAAATAGTTGTAGAATATATTACCTCTGTATTTACTGTGGGATCACATACAGAAACCGAGCCTGAAAAGCTGTAGTGCAGTTCTGAAGGTATGTGAGACAGTTCCCAAAAAATACAGTGTATTTTCAAGAGCTGAATTCGAATTTCTTCATACAATTTAAACCTATTGTACCAAAAGTCACACTGGATCTGAGAAAAATATGGCAGAGCAACTACTTGAATGGCCAAGTGAAAAATATTTTAAAAAGCATGGAATTACTTTTTCTACCTAAGGTCCAGCTTAGAAACTAATCACTCATGCAAATTGTTCTTCATAAAAGATCAAGTTATTGTCTGCAAGTTACTCTATAATTCATTTTGGTAATGAGTGATGTGAGAGACCAGCAGAACTAGATTTAAACTCATGTCTTTATTGATGTTCTTATCCTGCTCCACAGTGATTAGCTGTTAATATAATACCGGTGACTTATGTAACAATTACAATTAACATGAGCATTCATGGTGGTTTTGAAATGTTCTTTTTTTCTTAACTGAAGATCCTGTTTTGTTGCTGAGAGTTTTTGCTAACAAAAATGGATCAACTTCTTTGAGGTACATCTATGTACCCATGTCGTGTAGAATGGATGTATATCTTTCAGGAAGAAAAAGGACAATTAATGAAACATCCACAAGAAAATTATTGTAAAGGGATAACAGTTTACAGCATTTTTTGTTTATAACTATTAAGGAGCCAGATCTTTGTCTTACAGCTCCATTCCATTGCAGATGAGAGATTTGAAAAATGAACCTTTTAGTTCACTTGCACGATTGTGTACAAAGCTCACACACAATTCCTTTTAATATGTTTGCTTGAACTCTTGTGTGCGCATAGGGAGAGAAGATGAAGATTCATAGATTCATTCTGTCGCACGTTTGAAATACCTTGTATATCATTTATCAACAACTTAATCCTCCTTCTCAAGCCAGACACTGGTATTCAGCATTCTGGCAGACCTCTTGTCCTCTTGCTCAAAGCACTCAGTTCCTGTAGTTTTCGTCATTCTTCTGTAACAATTGTAAGAGGATAAAAGTTTGGAAAGTAGGAAAGATCAAGTGTCTGTCGTTACCCTGTCCTATCATGGGATCATTTTGTACAGATATCAGTGCCTACTATTGTAATTATTTTTCTTCTACTGCCAGTTAAAACCAAGTGCAACAAAATAATGGCTAGAGACAAAAGTAATGTGAACTGAGATGAGTAAAAGTCAAACTGGATGACCTGGACTCTCTCAGAATCCAAGGGCACATTCAGAGGGGACAGCAGCGCAGTACCTGTTATGCCTGATAAGCCACACAGGTCTCTGCTCACCAGCAGTAACCAGCTGTACCACTGCCCTGGCTGCGGTCAGTGTTTAGTAGCAGCACAAAAGAGGAAAACTGCCAGTCAGACCTTAACACTAGATAGGAGGAGAGCAGACTTTAGGCTGCTCGGAGAACTACTTGGTAAGATTTCCTGGGAAGAAGCTCTTGAAGGTGTTGGGGTCCATCAGTGTTGGTAGTTTTTTAAGTACCACCTACTAAAAGCACAGGACCAGGCAATTCCAAAATGCTGAAAATCTAGCAGGTGAGACAAAAAGCCAGCTTAGTTGAGCAGGGGTCTTCTTGAAATACAGCGAAAAAAGAAATTCCATGGTCAGTGGAAGCAAGGTCAGGCAACATGGGAGGACTACAGAAACGCTGCTCGCCACTGTAGGGAGGAATTTCATGCTGCCAAAGCTCAATTAGAATTGAAGCTGGCCAGTACTGTGAAGGACAATGAAAAAGGCTTTTTAAAATATATTAATGTCAAAAGGCAAAATAGAAATATCATTGGCCCATTAGTTGATGAGCATGGTCACCTTATTAACAGGGACATAGACAAATCTGAGATGTTTAATGCTTTCTTCGCCTCAGTCTTCAACACCGATGATGGACTTGGGGGCCCCATAACCCTGGATTAGAAAACCATGGCTATGAGAACAATAAACTCCCAATCAATCCGGAACTTGTATGGGATTTGCTTCTCCAGCTAGATCCCTACAAGTCGATGGGGCCTGATGGGATTCATCCAAGGCTGCTTAAAGAGCTGGCTGACATAGCAAGACCTCTCTCTGTGATTTTTCAGTGTTCCTGGAAATCTGGAGAGGTCTCAGTTGACTGGAAGCTGGCAAACGTTGTTCCAATCTACAAGAAGGACAACAGGGATGACACTGGCAACTGCAGGCCTGTCAGCCTCACTTCTATGCCTGGCAAAATCATGGAGAAGATTGTTCTGGGAGTTACTGAAAAACATCTGAACGACAGTGTGGTCATTGGTCCCAGCAAGCACAGGTTCATGAGGGGAAGGTCTTGCTTTACAAACTTAATTTCGTTCTATGACAAGGTTACTCACCTACCTAGTTGGCCAAGGGAAGCCTGTCAATGTGATCTTTTTGGATTTCAGTAAAGCCTTTGATACTGTCTCTCACAGTTTTCTCCTGGACAAGATGTCCAGCATACAGCTGGGTAAACACACAATGCAGTGGGTGGGCAATTGGCTGACGGGCTGTGCTCGAAGGGTTCTAGTAAATGAGGTTATATCGGGCTGGCAACCAGTCACTAGCGGAGTTCCGCAGAGATCCATCCTAGGGCCAGCACTCTTCAATGTCTTTATAAATGACTTAGACTCAGGACTTGAGGGAATACTTTGTAAGTTTGCCGATGATACAAAACTGGGAGGAGCTGTTGACACTCTCGAGGGCAGGGAGGCCCTGCAGAGAGATCTGGACAAATTAGAGAACTGGGCAGTCACCAACCGCATGAAGTTCAACAAGGGCAAGTGCTGGAGTTTGCACCTGGGACACGGCAACCCTGGCTGTACATACAGACTGGGGGACGAGATGCTGGAGAGCAGCTCTGCGGAGAAGGATCTGGGTGTTCTGGTCGATGGCAAGTTGAACATGAGCCAGCAGTGTGCCCTGGCAGCCAAGAGGACCAACCGTGTCCTGGGTGCATCCAGCCCAGCATCGCCAGCCGGGCAGGGAGGTGATTGTCCCGCTCTGCTCCGCACTGCTGCGGCCTCACCTGGAGCACTGGGTGCAGTTCTGGGCACCACAGGATAAAAAGGATATAAAGCTACTAGAGAGTGTCCAGAAGAGGGCTGTGAAGTTGGTGAAGGGTTTGGAGAGGAAGACGTATGAGGAGCAGCTGAAGTCACTAAGGGGAGACGTCACTAAGGGCTAAAGGGAGACCTCATAGCTGCTACAGCTTCCTCACAAGGGAATGAGGAGTGGCAGGCGCTGATCTCTTCTCTCTGGTGACCAATGACAGAACCCAAGGGAACGGCAGGAAGATGTGCCAGGGGAGGTTTAGGTTGGACATCAGGAAAAGGTTCTTCACCCAGAGGGTGCTGGAGCCCTGGAACAGGCTCCTCAGGGAGGTGTCACGGCCCCAAGCCTGACAGTGTTCAAGAAGAGACTGGACAACGCCCTCACACACATGGTGTGAACTGTGGGGTTGTTGTGTGCAGGGGCAGGAGTTGGACTCAATGATCCTTGTGGGTCCCTTCCAACTCAGGACATTCTATCATTCTATGGCTTTTCTCCACCCACACAATGGCGCAGAAGTCACTGTCCAGAACTTAGGGGACGCTCCATTTAGATCCAATGCTTCCTAGGAACAAGGCCTCTTATGTTTGGTGAGCATGTCATTTATCAGTTACAGATGAGGAACAGGACATCAGTGAGTGTGCTTTTGAGGTCATCTAATTTACAGGAGGAAAACAGATCCCATTGTGTGACTGCACAGTGGAAGATGGGGCATCATGAGTGGAACAAATGTGGTTCTTGAGAACTGGACGTAACTACAACTGGGGCCTGGAAGTCCCTGAAAATGAGCCCTACCAGTGCGTATTCTCCTCCTCTGAGCTTACTCTAACCATTTGTAGTTATTGGTGCCTTTTGGCCTCCACTTATATTTATCTATCCCTTTTATTAAAGAAAAGAAAAAAAAGTTTCTAACCTTTTGTATGCTTGCAACTTTTTATGCATTATACTATAGTGATACAAGAAAATTTTTAGCATATGGGTGGGCAGCCCACAATTTGGTTTGAGATCCAAGCCAGTCTAGATCCACCAAGGCCTCCTCAGTGCCCTTCCAATGTTTTGGACTTTTTTCGTATCTCTTTCAGTCATCTCTTTTTCAACCTGTAGCATCACAGTCTACATAGCTATTGCCTGTATGGGAGTCATCTGTAGTTTTGACTATTCTTGTTTTCTCTGAATCTTCTACAGGTCTGTGGTAGCCTTTTTGTCTAGGGAGGGAAAGGAGGAAAGAGCTATGCAGTAGGTTCTAGACACTGTTGCATTGCCACTGCATTTATATGGTTACATTTGTTTTGTTTTCCCTCACCTCCTTTCTTAGCACTTCTGTTGTTCAGTTTGCTACTGAAAATTGAACTGAGATTTTCACAGGACCGTAATTTATAGCTGCAAATGCTCGTTTTTCAGTTGTACAAAGCTCATCATTGCATAGTTAGCACTGTCTCTTCTCCACAGACGTCATTGTACATTTCTTCTCATTAAATATTACGTGCTATTTATCACTTCAGAGAGTTATATTTTCTTTCTCCATTTCTTCCGTCTACCCTCATCTTTACTCCCCGTGGTTTAGTGTTAGAGACATCATGGCTCATCCCCTTTCCAGATAATTTTTGAATATGCTCCCTGGCCCAGAGCAGCCAGGTCCTGCCCTGCCTGTGGATGACCCCCACCATCTTGACCCCCAGCCCATAGGGAGCTGCTGGTCCCTGCAGTTCTCTGACACCATCCTGTCTATTTATGTTTAAGCCTCCAAGATATTATAATCCTTTTTGTTTTCCTCAGTTGGACACAACTCAAAGCTTTTAGAAGGATGCCTTTTTCTTTCTAACCACCTCCTTCATCCTCTTTGTTCATGACAGCTCCCTTCTCTGGAATTTCTCAGTCTTTTTTGATAGGTTGTGTGCATTTCTTCTGAGCTTGCAAAAGGTGTCTTTAATAAGGCTCCGTGCCACCTGTAAAGATGTGACTCTTGTAGCTGTCCCTTTTTAGTTCCTTGTAACAAGCTTACTCATTTTTATTCAATGACCCTCTTTGAAATAGTGGTAGTGTTTTTTTGGCTTTTGTTGCCCCTTCAAGAACATAGATTCCAATTACATCAAACCAGTTATTGACTTTGACTAGAAATTTACTTTGGGTCATACCCTGATGTGACATGTACTTGTACAAGACAGGCAGAAATATCTAATGACCCTAATATTTATCTGCCATACTTACAAGGGCATTTTTCAGTGTTATGAAGGTGCTCTATTTCTTAGGTGTCTTTAGGGATTGGTTCAGAACAGGGGTTTTGTTTATATCCTCTTTCTCAATCTTGTCTTCCTTGGCCATTGCTGAAGGAGAGTCTCTGGGTTGTTTAACATGAATAGACTGTTAACTTCCAGATGGATCTGATACTCAAGAGCAGTCATTCTCTTATTTTTGTGAAAAAAAACCTGAATCTTTGAGCTTGCCCAGTAACCTGAAGTGGTGCATATGAAAATATAGCATAGCTGAAGACATAATTGTACATTTGTGTCTGTAGGGAGGACTGGTCTGTATGTACGAGTTTTCTCTTTACAGTTCAATGTAGCTCTGAGTAGGGAACCAAGGAGCGGCATCTTCTAGAGAGGCCTCTTACTCAGGTCACTGGGCAGAGTCTCTGAGAAGGAGCACGCCATCAAGAACTTAAAACTCTCTTACTCTTTGCAAAAGACACAATAAATGAAGTCATGCCAAATGTCGGTTTTAGGGTAGGACTGTCTGCAAGGATCCAGTCGTCTTACGGACATTTTGTTTGCAACAGTTATCTGTAGCTAACCATGGTGGTCGTCTAAGCTGTCCTTGAGGTGCCCAAAGGGAGGAGGTGGTAAGGCCGTGGAAAGCCTGTGGAAGCCCTGCGCTGATGAGGGGGTAACCCACTGTTCAGCCAAAGTGGGAAACACCTACTTACCAGATGCTGCGAACAATCAGCTAATGGAGATAGCAGCAATTGGTGGGACAGTTGCCTGTCTTTGTTTCCATGGTGTCTGTTTTGGCTGGAGATTGTAGTTCCCCAAGTAGGTTGTCTTAGAACCTTTTTTTTTTCTTTTTTTTTCTCTTCCATTTTTCCCACAGGTTGTTTGACTTATTTATCTTCTTTTTATTTATTTCCTCTCCCCTCCTTGTTTTCCTTCTGGTTCTTTAAAAGCTTAAGAGGTGTGTATGTGTCATGTTTTCTGGTAGTTTGTGGGATTTTTTGTGTATTTTGATGGATTAGGTGTGTTCTGCATTGTTTGGGAAGATGGAGTTTAACTGTTCTGTGTTTCTTTTCCCCTGGAAGTTGTTTATGTGGCTGTTTATTTTTTTAAATATTTTTTTGTTGTTTTCATTGGGTTTTCAATTTATTTATTTAGATGGGATTTTTGTGTGTGGGGAACAAACAGGAGGAACTAGAGCTCCTCATGCAGATGCAGAGCTATGGCATCATTGGAATAAACTGCCAAGTGGCAGAACAACTGCAATGGTGGGAGCTCAGTGAGGGATGGATGCGAACTCTACAGAAGAGTCAGGCAGAGAAGGGGTAGGAGGATTGCCTTTTATGTGAAGGAGCAGTTTGAATGTGTGGAGCTCATATGTGTGAAGGTTTTGATACAACACAAGGGAAAGGATTTTCAGTGAAAGGACAGTTCTGCAGCAGAACAGGTTGCCTAGAGAAGCCAGGTTGTGGAACCACCTTCTTTGAAAGTTTTGAAGATGCATCTGGGTGATGTTGTAAGTGACCCAGTCTAAATTCAAGTGCTGCTTTAGGCAGGAGTTTGGACTAGACAGCCTCCTAGTGTGAGTGACTGAGTCTGTGATATGGTGCATGTATCACGGCAGAAGGATCAGGTGCTCTTTGACTTTATGCATTACTGATTTATAAATCTGTACATAACGTCTCCTTACAAGAACAAACTAGATGTATACGGCAAACCAGGATGATCACCATATATGTGATCTCGTGAGATCATACTTCTGAAAGTTGTTACATCTACGTTCTCATCTGATAGTATTCCTGAATCCCTTCTAATCACGTCACATGAGAACATGGGAGAAACAGATTGTAATTCTGGAAATAATTCACAAAATTGCAGTGCCACTTTGTTTGTGGTATTGTAGATCAAAACTATTTAGGAATATTTCATTGCTTTCTTTTTTTCTTTATATTCTTCTCCCCCAATTACTATAGCCTGCTGCAGTTTATTACAATAATTAAATTCAACAACAAGTGGAAAGAGGCTCTTCTCTGAGCTGTCTTACAATAAATTATATGTTTTCAGCAGAAAGACAGACATGCCTGAAGATAAAGTAAGGCATGGTATCTGTGCACATTGGATAAATTGTGGAGGAATCTCCATGAATATAATATCGGTGTCATACATACTTATAAGATTAGTGTCAACACGGGTTATCTATCACGTAAGTGCAAGTCAAGCAAGTTAGACCTGCCTCAGGGGTGGTTTAGTCTGTACACCCAACTATTCAGACAGTGCTGCTCTGGGGATTTTGGAAGAGAAGAGGGAGAGGGGGTGTGATTTTTCATTTGCTCCAGACTTGTCGTTTATTTGTGCTGTCTCCATTTTCTCCAGTGTCCCTTGATAAGTTCAGGTAATCAGTGTCCTATTAATCTTTAGGATAAGCAAGACCTAAATGGAACACCCTCCCTCTCCAGCCCCTCCTCCCCAAGAGACGTTTTATGTAACCTGTACATCAGGTACACAGTGAACGGGACATATCAGAAGTAGATGATGTATTTAGTCCATAACATCATTTTTTTTCTGTCATTGGCCAGTTTCCAATGCCTTAAATACTAAATCTTTAATACTTTTCTATAATGATATTATTTTCCTTGACCTATTTGTGTAGTTGTACCTTGTTGTGATTACTGGAGTATAGATATTTTGATGAGCAAATTCCATGTTGTGAAAATTCAAGATCAATTTTAGTGTTACAGAATATGATGTGAAATTTTATGAGTACATAGCATTTGTTAAAATATTTGGAAAAGATATAGTTGAGGTGGTTGACAGCTCAAGAAGCATTCAGGAATTAATTATTTTCTCTGTGCCAGCTAAAAAACCAGTTCTTTCTCCCACTACCACAGTACTTCTGTTTCGACTCACTGGTAACGAAACAAAATCCAGCCTGCCTTCGTCTAAGTAGTAATGTAGAGTAGCATGTAAAAATTGGCTAATAAGATCACAGTGGTATGAAGGTCTTTTCCTAGGCTCATTTAACTTTGGAATGATTACAAAACATAAATACTAATTTATTTTGCATGTTCTTGTTAATTATAATGGCATTCAATAGTGCTCATCTGGTTATGAGCTTAGAAGTAATCTATTGTAGAAATTGCCTAACTCAGTACTTGGATTCAGGAAGAAAAGGAGTATCTTCTTTTTTCTATTTGCAGTTCTGTAATTTAGATAATATTCTTTAAAAATGCATATTTTTGTAGTGTAAATGGATGTCTCTAAATAGTTTAAATATAACTAAAAATATGTAGCCTGACTACTAAGTAACTTTAAACATGTTTATTTCATTTAGAAGATACAGATTGTGTGTAAACCATGTGTTTGCAAGTAAAATTTGGGATGTCCTGTTGACATACTGCAATTTAAGTCTTGCTCAGCAGTGCTATTATGAATTAAGACTTCTATTGTTGTTGTTTGCACAGGAGGACTATATGATGGAAAGGTGGAAGCTATAGATATCAGTGAATGTATATGCCTTTAAAATAGTAGTCAATCTCTAGCAAGTAATTCTTGCTTTACTGAAGCCAGTTGTGGTTTTGGCCTAATCTATCTGATTCAAAACAAGTATATCTAAATATAACTTATATAGGTGGCCCTCAACCATGTTCTAAAACATTCCCGAATACTTCAGTGAGTAGTAATTCACTGAAATATTTTATACAGATACCCACTTCAAGCAGTTATGCACAGTTTGAACCATTTTTACTCTAGCAAAAATGCGAACAAGTAGGTTTTCTGTGAAATAGAGACACAGTGGAATGGCTGTTGATCTATCTAATAGTACAACTGCTTAAGATCTGTAGTGCGCTTTGGTGGGGTTATTTACATTTTTAAAAAGACCAAAGGCCACCAGCAAGGCAGAATAATGAATAAGAACATGTAGTCTCAAATCAAATTGTTGTAATAAAGGCAGTGTTCAAACATATAGCAGGTAAACTTATCCTAATGATTTGTGATCTAAACATAAAATGAGCTAAGAGATGAATGCAACAAATAAATGGATGAGTTAAAGGGAATGGCTTGCAGCATGTGGGCATTATATTTGTTTAAGTCAAGTTTCAAAGGAATGTCCACGTATAGGAATGAATTTGGCTTTCAATTTGAATTGAATTATTTTTTTATCTAGTGATTTCTGAAATAACCATGACAAGTCACATACATAAGAGCCAAATTCTTTTACTTGTGCTCATAATGAATAATGCTTAATTATGTAAAAAGATAAGTACAGCATATTTTGTGACAAAATGCTACCAACTGCATAACATGGTTGGTGTTGAAAATGGTTCTATCACCTATCAAGCTTCTGTGCTAAGTGGGTGATCATAATGGTTACACATTTTGTCATTTGGAAACAACCTTTATTAGAATTGCTCTAAATCTACATTTTAATGAGCATCTGCATATGAATTTAATTTAGTGTTTTACCAGTGAACTTTTCTCAGATATTACACAAGTTTGTAGTATTTGCATGTTTAACTCAGATTTAGGGACTTGAATGGGAAGACAAAGCCGAGTGGCATGCAGGTGACTTTCAGTTCAATAGCATTCTACTGTTCACGTGGTGAGAGTGTCCCTGCCTAAGTAAACAATACTACATTGAGCTGCCAGAATTGCTTGAACTTGCATCACTGCAACTGTATTTAGAAGCAAAATTCTGTCTGGATGCTTTTAAGGCTTTGGTTGGCAAGTTCTTTGAATTTGAATGTAAACTTTTAAAGTTCAGATGGAATTTTTATATGTTGAAGAACAGAAAAAAAATCTTTATAAGCACTGTCCATATAGGACAGGTAAACAATGACACTAAAGATCTTCTTGCAATGGTCCAAGGGCTGGAACGTGCTGACTCAGTTGGAGGGAAGCGTAGAGAAATGTTATGGTTAAACTGGAATAACTGGAATGATTCAGCTCCAAGTTTTAGGATATAAACAAAAATCCAAACAAATCAATGTTTGTAAGAGAAGTAATATTATTTTTGAGAGGCAGCTGCCTTCGTCAGGTAAACCACACTGGAAGGTAGTGTATTTGAAACATAGGTAAAAACATAAGTATCTAAAGTGAAAGATTTATACAGGTAAAAAATTTTATAGTCAAGACCTGCCACCTGTCTGTTACATATCTGTCATGTTTCCTATGTGCAATTCTGCCCGCTTTAAATATTCTGTACTAACTTCCAAAATATTCTAGAAATCCTGATATTTCAAAAAGACTGGAGATAAAATTTTAACAATCAAGATTAATGAGTGTGGTTGTTTTCATGTTAAGTATAATTATGATAAAATATTATTGCCAGAGATTCCTTCTGAGAAGGCTCTATCTCTACCAAAATAGGTCATGTTTTGGTGGAAGATTTCATACATCATAACTATATTGGCTTTCTTTCTGAGCTGAAGGAAAATGTGTTTAATAGGATTCAAGCTAAGAAAACTGAGTGTTTTTAATATTTTTTGGCATAAAGGAATATAGAAAAAACCAAAATACAGAATATTACATGGTAACATCTGTCAACAAACAATAAGTGTTATGGAAGAAATGACCATAACCTGGATTTTTCTCTAGACTTTAGGTGCACAAGACGCTTCAGAGATTTCGAGGCATAGCTACACCTGTAATCCTTTAATGGGGAATAGGAGAGCAAGGTGAATGCTGCTCTCTCAGCTGGCTGGACATTTCCATTCTGTGACCACATGACCATCAAGCAAAGTTTCATTGACACATATTTTACTTTCCAACAACTTTTAAGAATGCCACCCATCTTCACCTCCTTATATTTGCCTTAGGATCCTTACTTGTTTTTAACATTTTCTTCTTTTTTCTCTTAGTATTTAGAGCTCATAAGATTTCCTTCTCATTTCCTAGTGCTGTCCTGCTGTGCAGGGGTTTCACGTAGTGTTTATTCCTCCAGCTTGTCATTCTTTGCTCTTCCTTCTTCGCTTGCTCTACTACAGAGGCTGCCAGGTAGCTTTCAGTTTTCTAGGAACTTCGACCTTCCCAGCAGGTTTTGTTACACTCTACAAACAAAGGAAGAAGTTAGAACTGCAGCTCTTTTAAATGTCCAAGCATCTTGTAACAAAGTGTGTATTAATAATGCCAGTTGGAACATAGATTTTTTTTTTAAACTGTAGGAAAGCAGTCTTTTATAAAATTCTACGTTCATTTTACTCTGCAGTCTGCTTCTGCCTGACCTTGTCAGCAAGGGAGAATTGCCAAGAGGCACCATTGAGAGGTAGGATCAACTTCAGAAGTAGCAGAGTTTCAGGCACTAAGGCTATGTCTATATTAGCAAATTAAACAATGCTTGGAAATATTTCCAAATCTCTGACACAGTTTCAGTCTTTGCAAACTAATATTGCTCCAGAAAATTCCCAGACATTTCGTTGACCATGTGCGTTAGACAGTTTGCGTTCAGCCCCTCTGTTTTGGAGTGTATGTGAATACACTAGCATAGGTGTAATATAACCTGTAACAGTTGATTTCAGCTCAGGCATAGATGTAATCTAAATATACTAATATACTTTCTGTGGACCTGCATGGTCTTTATTTCTTCTGCCTCGTCCAACCTTCTGCCTTCAATGCCGTCTTGCAATCTCAGCTTCAAAGCTGTTTTTTTTTTCTTTTTACTTGTCCTTTTGTCCTTCCTAAAATGCATCTAGATTTAAATTTTGTTGGCATGCTGTCTCCCAACTTCTGTTCCTTCCTTCAGATGACATTTTAAACTTATTGGTAGTGATACCGTGTGCAGTTCTCTGTCTAGAACAAACTGCTTCAGGGAAGCCTCCTTCTTGTTTGCCTTTAGGTACTTTAGTAATAAAAATAGAATAAAGAAAGTAAGACTAGACTTTGGGTGATGCCTTGTGTGTCCCTGTACTGCAAGGCAGAAACTTGATGGACAATTATATTTCTTTGTGGACTACAGTGAATTTATTCTTTAAGCTGACTACTTCTTAAGAGAATCTTTCTCAGATTGCTGTGTCTTTCAACCAGAATGTTTATGTCAAAATAGAAAAATGAAAAATGATAACTCCTTCCTTTCTCTTTCAGAATACTCATGGGTCAGCTTATGCACATCTGGATGTAATTAGAGGATGTGATATAGCCAAATTCTATTTTGTTTTCATTAAATGATATCTAGTATAAATAGCTGCAAACATTTCTTTTTGTCTTGTCAGGATGATGGTACTGGAATTGATTTTGGACATCACTCCAGTTGAAGGTTGAAGTAAAAAGGTCTTTTTGAGGCTTAGAAGAAGCAGGTGAGTACAGGTCAAGCATCATAAATCTTTGAGTATTGTTTTTTTCAACTTTCTTCTGGAATTGCTGTTCTTGCTTACCAGTCCATATTCAAATAGCTGATATCTGCTTCCTCTGATTCAGTGGGAAGTGTGACTGCTTGTATTGTGACTAGATAGCAGAGAATGTTTAAGTTCTGTAGGTGTTCCCTACTTGCTTTTTCAGTGCCTGTCACAAAAATAAGTGAAAACATGGTTCTCTCACCAAGTGCTCTGGAACCCTGGAGTTAAGTTTCACTGTATAGTTTCATTACATGAGCCGCATTAGGAGTATGATAATTAAGGAAATTTGGTTAGAAAATTATTTTAGACTATATTTATAGAAATATTTTTTGTAAAAAAGTAAAAGTTTAAATAGTAACGAATCCCTGAGTTTGGATATTCTTAGTTTCCTGAAACCAGGATGATCTCTATTCCACTGGTAACCAGGAATATTCCGTGATGTCAAGGACCATGAGTTCCCATCTTGTTTGAACTGCTTTGTGTGTTAACAGTCTGAACCTGCCTGTCGAGAAACTCTGTTAGTGGGTCTGGTACCACCCTGGGCTTTCCTGCACGGAGTACCTTGCTTTGCTCCAGACCTACACAGCTATCTTGGGTGAATCGGGTACAACTGCATATCAGGTTTTTTACCTTAGAGGGATCTGGAGAAAGACGTTCTGGAGGAATTAGTGTAAGTTGAGAGCTTAGCAAGCCACTATCTATTTTAGATTTGTCATACTCGCTATTGCAACAAAGAATTAATCTACACATTAAGTGTTGCAATTGTTCACATTATGCTCTTCCTAGAGGGGTAGGAAGTTTCTTGAGAATATTTCCAGAATTTTTCAAACTCAAAATTTTAGGCAACATTTTAATGTCTAAACTGCAAAATATGCTCAACTGGTGCCTGATACTAAATCTTATAATGCAGTTTTCAGCAGGTTACAAAAGACTAACTCACCATAATAGGAACCAACCCAAATTGCTTCTATGTGCACCACTGTTTCTGAAGTAATTACGTATTGTTTCCCTGTATGCCATGTGCAATAACTGCTAAGTTATGAGAAAATGTTCAAATATACCTATATACTCCATAATATTGATATATCCATCTTCATGAATTGATGGCTGAAAAGGGCAAGAAAAAGAAGTGCTTCCAGGAGGAGTTAATGATGGTGATAGTAATTAGTGCTGAAACTATGTTTATAACAAGTTTTCTAAAGTTACACCCTCTGGGAGAAACCACAGACCTTTTTAACCTAATTCAGAGCAGTGCAAAACAAGACCGTCCTGGTATGTGTTTCGCTGTGATTGTCTTTACCCACTGGGTAATGAGAAAGGAAAATTCTTTTCTTCTGATTTAACTTCACCTTTTTCCAAGGACTTAAGGTGCTGGCCTGAAGGGTACAGTACGAATATGGTGAAACCATAAAAAGAAGAAAAGATAAAATATTAACTTTAGTGATGTTATAAATCAAAGGATACACAGGAGTATACAGGGAAACTGTAGACATTACTGGCATCACATATAAATTTGTGTATGATGGCTGTATGTTAGTATGTAGTAATGTATTTGCAAAACAATGCTTTTTTTTTACATTACTCAATTGAGAAAATAATATAAGCAGTCAGCTTTTTTGTTTTCTAGGTAGCAATGGAAATATGACGGATTTCTGTCACATATTTATACACATATGTCTGAACGGTGTAACTTGTTTGTAGTAATACTAGATCATTTCTTCATAGACGGAATCAGTATTTTAGAGAACTGTTTGGTTTGATAGAAACTGTGTAGAAACCGTATAGTAATTGTGTAGTAATTGAAATCTGGTGAGCCAACAAGAGATTTTAATTTTTTAAAGGGTATTTTTTTTCTGGAAATTTACTATGTTCTGTACCAAGTAATGTCAGAAATGCAGTAATACTGACTTGTCTGTCTATAATAGTTTGGCAGTATCATTTTATTGAATTCCTGTATGTCTGGAACTTAAGGCATATGGAGGAAAGTAACTGTTATTCTGTTTCCTCCATTATTTTGTTCCATAACTTTAAGTTAGATACAATCTATAAAAATGCCTTCTGTAAAGAAAGCCAAAATCTTTTTGGCCTTTTTAGCGCTGGTCTCTATTTCTTGCAGCATGTGCAAGTGGAGACGGAATGTTTTGTAGTCCTTGAGGAAATAGTAGTAAATTCTGAGTGCTAGTTCTTCAGTATGTCATTTAGAGTTGATAGTTTTTTATGGCAGGACATGGTGTCTTTGCACTGATTGGAAACTGGGATTCAGTCGTATAAGTAGTGATAGAAATACATACAGATAAAATTGCATTCATGAGTACCTTTTTAATTAGCAGAGAAAAAATCTGTTTGCTTTCTACCCTGTCTTTCAATAGAACACTTAACTGTTTAGGAGTAAGTTTTGGAAAACTGAGTTAAATGTGGAAAAACTGAGATCAAGAGAAAATTCCATATTGGAAAGATGTGAAAGCAGAGAACAAATGTTCCATTTTTGGACTGATGGCTTAAATACACACTTTTGGGGACTATTAGTGGTACAGTTACATCTGGATTTTCTGAGTTAATTAGGCCTTGAAAATAAAGCTAAGGAAATTTTCTAAATATGAATATTTTCTGTGTTAGTGAACTGAATTGGAGTTGTGGTATTAATTATTGTTAAATTGATCTAGCTCATCTATCCTGTTTTAGCAATTTGTGGAAGAGCAGACATTGTGTTCATTCCTGTTTCTTACTGGTGCTACAGGACTTTAAACAGCACGACTCATGTACACATATTTTACCTGTATACATTTTGTATATCTACCAAGTATTGTAGAAGCACAGAATAGTTTGTGTTGGAAGAGACCTTCAAAGGTCATCTAGTCCACCCCCCATGCAATGAGCAGGGACATCTTCAACTAGATCAGGTTGCTTGGAGCCCCATCCAGCCTGGCCTTGAGTGTCTTCAGGGATGAAGCATCTACCACCTCTCTGGGCAACCTGGGCCAGTATTTTACCACTCTTGTAGTAAAAAAAAATTATTCCTCATGTCTACCCTGAGTCTCCTTTCCTTTAGTAAAACCATTACCACTTGTCCTGTCTTAACATGCCCTGCTAAAAGCTCTGTCCCCATCTTTCTCATAGGCCCCTCTTAAGTACTGAAAGGCCACAATAAGGTCTCCCTGGAGCTTTCTTCAGACTGACCAAGCCCAACTCTCTCAGCCTGTCCTCACAGCAGAGCTGTTCCAGCCCTCTGATGATCTTGGTGGCCTCCTCTGGACCCTCTCCAACAGGTCCATGTCTTTCCTGTACGGAGGGCTCCAGAGCTGGACGCAGTACTGCAGGTGGGATCTCACCAGGTTGGAGTAGAGGGGCATAATGACCTCCCTCGACCTGCTGGCCACGCTCCTTTTGATGCAGCCCAGGATACAATTGGCCGCCTGGGCTGCAACTGCACATTACTGGTTCATGTCCAGTCTTTCATACCCCAGTACCCCCAAGTCCTTCTTGGCAGGGCTGCTCTCAATCCACTCTAATCCCAGCCTGTATTGATACCGGGAGTTGCCTGAACCCACGTGCTGGACTTGCACTTGCACGAGCCATGGCTGTAACCTCCCCAGGCCTGCATGAACCCCACGACTCATGGCTGTCACCCCATTCTCAGTCTATATATGTATGTTTATTTTGTATAGGGGAAAGATAATCCTATTGTTAGATTAGTACAAAAGTACATCTCATATATAAATAGTTATCTTGCAGCTGAACTACAGCTCTCTAAAGAGTTATGTAAAGACTCACTGCTGGTGATCGTGTTGATGAGTGACGTGAAACATCTGATTTACAAGTCTTTCCATCAGCTAGATAATGGATTGGCATTAACTTTATCCGTGAAGAAGGCTAACCCTTCCACATGTCTAGTCAGAAGGCAAATAAGTTTTGATACTGCTGTAGGTGAAGGGGACGAGGATATGCAGCATAATGCTGAAAGGAAAAGATGTCTGCTTTCCAGGAAGTAATAGGATGGGAATTGATGGGCTTTGTCTTCAATCTGGTTTCCACCAGGAAGAGTCTGAAACATAAACAGTACTTTACATATTAATGAAATCGTATTAGAATTGTGGAATTTTGAATTATCTTTCCAGGGTCATTGTGAATAGCTGTAAATTACTGATTTGGGGAACCTGAAGGCAACTTTCGTCAAAAAGTAGTTTACATTGGTAGACTCTAATTTGTGGCCTGGAACTATGCGGTAGTAAATTTTTGCTGTGATTATACAAAGTAACAAACTATAGATTTAGACTGGCCAGCTTTTCAATTCAGCTGAACATTAAGTACAATCTTAATGGTCTGATTTGCTGGGAAGAGCACTGTTACAATGAGCTGCTTTTTACAGCCTATACCAAATATGAACTTGCACCACTTATTACAAAGTTTGTGCTTTGGGAGATACTTTTCACAGTATCTAGGAGTGATGCCCCGTATTTCTTGGAATTCGTCCTTAATGATACTTTCTTCAGAAATGAGTCGTTGCTCAAATACACTGTTTTGTGGTTTCTAGCACAGACTTTTTTAAGGAAAAGCTAGCTTTAATCTGGTGGTTTTTTTCAAGTGATTGCATGAAATGAGGAGAGATGGTGTGCATCTTAATAATTTTATGATTCTTTTTTCTATGTGACATGAATGGGAGGTGAGAACTCTTAATTTTTAACTGAACTGAATACAGGTTTCTAAATGCAGCCTGCTTGAGAACAGAGGACCATTACTGTAGTTGTCATGTAAAATAAAGTTGGACTCTGAAGCTCCTTTTTAGCTGTCAGCTTTATTAAGGAGCTAGTGGTGTGTTGAACTAGGCACACGCATTATATAAGCAGTGTGTGGTAGTGTCTAGGGAGAACTTTCTCTCTCTTCACTGCTGCTTTATTAGGCCTCGCTCACTCCTTCACCGTTGCCCTGTCTCACTCCAGCTTTCTGGCCGCAGCTCACGGCACAGTAGGTCTAATGTAGATTGACGCCTTTGCCAGAGGACTGATTGAAACTTGTGTCTCATAGTTGCTAATGCTCACTCAACCATTTTATTGAAGATAAAGTAAATAAAATAGATCGCCATACGAGAATTCTCTGAAATCAAATGGAATAATTTGACAGGTTTAAGCCCATGAAAAAGCCAAAGCGTTGAACAGATGGGAATAGTTTTTATGCACAATATACCAGGAAAAGATGTCTGCTGGCTTGATGTTAAACTGTTAATGGCTTTTACCAAAACTATAATTGTTGAAAATATTATCATCATTTTCAATGGAATTTCCATTGGTGTTTAAATTGTTACTTCTCTCAAACAGAGGGATTTTTTTTTTTTTTTTTTTTAATTTAAGAGTGATGGATATACTGATTTTATTTTCTTATTGCTTCTGATTCTTTAAGAGACTGGTGATGGCTAACCAGTCTCTTAAAACTTAATTTAAAAAATATTTCTAGAGTACATTTGAGATATTTGAGATTAACCGAGGGTGAGTTTATTAGTTGAGAAAATAGTTCTGTGAAATAGATTGTTACTTTTATAGGTTTTTAATAATCATTAAGTGACATAATTTTGAATATTACAAGTAAAGTTGCTAAAATAAGCCCTGACATTTCTAAAAGTATGCGTGATACAAAAAATAAGAATTGCTAAAGCTATTGCGATACACTGTTCAGAATAATGGTTAACAAACCCCAAATATTCTGCAGAACACTTTTATTTTATAGAGACTTGCTGTAGATGAACAGTGTAGTATGTCTGTTTTATTTTTAGTTAAGATGCAACAGATAACACACGCCTCTTATTCTTTTATCTGGATAACAATGAGTATTGGTTTTTTTAGTCACACCAGTGGGTTCCTTCTTCCTAGTTGGACCACTTCTTGAAGAAAGCAATATACCTGTGGTTTAGTTTAGTACAATAAATTACGTTGAGCTCACTTAGAGTTAATAAGAGAAATAACTATGAAATAAGTGAACAAAGTTTGCAGATACAGCCTCCATTTCCCACCTTGAAAGCAGTCTTTTAAATAAGAAATATATTAATTCAGCTCTTTTCTTTATACTTACACAAAATCTGCTCTTTTTTGCTGTTAGATATCAATTGTATTTTATTTTTTAAAGTTAATAAATCTATTGTAACAGATTGTGCTCTTGGTATTGAATGATGGGATGGTTGTGAGATTTCATAAATGTTGGGTTTGAAATAAATTATGAATGAGTTATTTGAAAATGACTTGCAGGAGTGAGTTGACAGGCTGGAAAAACATAGTAAGGATGGATTTCCAGATTAACTGTTAGCCAGAATACACAGCTAGTTGTGCTAGTGGCAGGGATGGTGCTGGTCAAAATCATATACCTAATATGATTATGAATCAATCTAAGAAATGCGAATGATATTCTCAGTTTTTCCCATCCTGGTCGTAATTTAAAGAGGGAAAATGACTCTATTGTAATGCAGAGCGCTGGCACCAGCTGTGCTCTGGAGAGGTCTTTTCTCTTTTCTGTTGTTGCCAAGATGATGACTCTGTGTATCTGGTCAAACTCTTAATGCTCTCACAGCAGTTTCAGACTGAAAATTCCAACACTTAACAAGAAAAAATTGGTGACTGTGATGCCGGCAAGATAGGGCTTCCCATGCTCCTGAAGGAAGGCCCTTCTCATTCATCCGATGGTGCTCTGTTAATGCAGTAGGATAAAGGGTCAGCAGCAGCTTTGCCTCCCTGTAGAAGGGACTAGAGGAAGACACAACTCTGCCACAAATCCCTGTTTTAACCCTTTTGTTTTACTTGTCTGCTTTCTATGAAATAAAGTTCTTAGTGTTGTCTTTCCGAGGAGGCATCAGAGAACATCAGTTTAATTAGATTTTAGTTATATACATAGAATTGCCTTGGTTTTTTTCCATGGTAGGAGATCCAAGACAAAGAATCACTGCTGATTTCTGTGTTGTGAAGTCTTTTCTATCTCTCATAGGCTTTTCTAGTTAAATGGGAAAGCCATTAAGCATTACCACAGTTTCTGGAAGAAAATGCTGAGACCTGTGAGTGGTCCAACATAGATTGATTTAGACAGAATAAAAGCTAATTTCACCAAGAGAAATAGAAACCTTAACAGTAGTTTACTTTGTATTTCTATAAAATTTAAGGAAACCACATGTGGTTTCCCATATTTCTTAGAACAACTTATTTGTGCTGGTTTTTTCTCTTGTTTGACCATATTTGAATTAATTCTGAAAGGCTGATTTTCATGTTGTTATATCCTATGTTTTCCAGTAACACAGTAATTTGCAGGATGCTTCTGAAGTTACCTTATCCAGAAATCACTCCATGATAAATATGATGAACAAGCTATTTAAAATACTTTAAATTTAAGCCATAAAGAAAGCCATTCAGTACAAGTAACTGCAGATGGAAGAAATAACAGCAGATCTAGTTCTTGAAAATAAATGGGATCTTGAAAATGGAATAGATGTTTATTGGATTGCTTTGAGAGTTAACCTGCCTAAAAAGGTTATTTTAAATGAGTTTTGTATTTGTATGTGTTGTTTGTTAATTGTCCTGGGGAGAGATTTCTTCTTTTCTAGCAAAGAAAGAGGTAATGTTTTGGGTTTTTTTAAAAAAAAATGTGGACACTGTCGTCTAGGAACTGGACAAAGATCACTGTCCCTTAGGAAATGGGCCTCAGAATTTTTAATGTATTCTGTAAAGCAGCTATTTAGTAGTAATTGTTGTCAGTCACAGTCTACAGGAGATAGGTTTTTACTGGTGATTTGACAGGGAAAACCGTGCTTAACCGTGTCAGATTTTTTTAAAAAATTCAAACGTTCACAGTTTAATTTTTAAAGGGGCTTTTACTGTCGTTTGTTTAGTTTTGTTTTTTGTTTGTTTTGGTTTTTCTTCTGGACTTGAGTCATCTACAGAAGCAAAATAGGTCATGTTTTGGTTCATATGGTCATTCTGATCTGACATCCAAACTACAGATTTGAGTACCTATATGAAGATTCAGTAAATTATGACAGATCCAGTGAAGGTTTTGCAAAAAATACCAGAGTATGTAATCTTAAGCTGCACATCTAAAACTGCTTGAAATAGTTTGAACAATATACAGTGGATTCTCAAGAACATGGTGTAGGACATGGTACATTAGCATGTACAAAATAGAAATTTAATTCTAGAATCTATATACTTTGCTTAAGTATAGTGTTATAGATAACTACACTAATGGGAAATGGAATGTAATTTTAATTCAGTTTTGTTATACTTGAAGGAGAAACCGAATTAATTTTTGTTTTAGATATATTGAAATACATATAGAAGTTCCTGTGCTTCCGTAATTGAATTTTCAGCCTAATATCATTCTGTATTATTTTGGTGAGGTTAACTAATAAATATTTCAAATTGGAGCAGATGAGTAACGTGATATGACAAAGACATGTGACCTCATGTCTTAAATGTTTTGCAACTAATTCAGAACTAGTATATACTATCGGAACAATACATACTACTATCAAGTTGGTGAATATTTAGCTTTCTTCCTTTCAAGATGGAAACTTTCTTAAGTTTTACTTTGTTTTCTCTTTGCTGTAAGATATATTTTCATTGCATAATACAAATCCAGTTCTCTCTTTCCATCGCTTATTAAAGAATTAAAACAGTAACACATACAAAGTTTCTACTCAACCTAAAGGCTCTTACTTTAGTTTTAGGTAGGTGTACTTTTTCTCAAATGTGATCGTTACTACTAATTTTTAAAAAATAAGTTCAGGATTTTGTAATCTGTGCATCATCATCCTATCAGAACTTTTAAACTGGAATTTTGCCTCAGTCCACTCTACTTATTGACTGAATGAATGACATAATTATTATTTATTTTATTTTTACAAATAAGGCTGGTATGTTGAACTGAATTACTGAAATGAATGGAAAAATATTTAAAGGTTTCTCTTATGACAGAATCATTTGCATTTGCCTTTTTGAACAGTGGTGTTACAAGGAATGTGGAAGGTAAGCATGCCCATTTGTGCATCTTCCTCCTTCACTAGAGAAGTATCATCATTTTCAATAATCCTTTTAATAACTAAAGCACATAATTACGTAATGAACAGGTGCTGCAGTTCTAGCTGTCTTTGCCCTCTCTCAGAAATTCATTATTGCCCCCATGCCAGAACTTGTGTTTGCTTGCTTTCTTCTTTCTCTTCTTCAACCTGTCACTTTAAAAAAGGAAAATGGAAACGTATGTGGAAAAGATCCCCAGCTGATGCAGTGGAAATTCCATAACAGTTTAAATCGCACTACTTGGCCCTGTAGACAAGTTACTCAGGAGTGCTCGTAGGGTTGTTTCGCCAGCCCTGAGCAGCAGCGGCAGCTCTGGCGTCGGGAAGGTGACAAACAGCGGGGGAAGGAGGGTCAGGGTAGTAGCATCCTTGGCTGCTGCAGCTGTTTGGTAAGTGAACATATGTTGAAGCCTTTGAGCCTCCACAGAACATGTTTTCACAGGTCAGCGCTTAAATCACATGCATAATACTCTCCTAAAATAAGTTTGATCTGAGCACCTGTTTATTTGCCTTTCTAAGGGAAGTTGTTTTATGGTGGAAGTCCTGTGGTTATTTACTTTCCATTGTAAAAGATAACGGAATACTTCAGTTAGTTACAGTAAAGTAACATTTTTGCATGTCAGACTTTTAGAAAAATAAGTATTTGTCTCTTAAAAATTTGCTGAATGCTATACTTTTGGACTATATGAGAAATGGAGATCTGAGGAGGTATTAATGTTTCTGCAATCTTATAATTTATATTCTTTTAGTTTTGCAATTGAGAAATATTTTTAGTTCAAGATATTTTAGATGTATTTGATTTATTAGGCCTGCAAAAGCTATATATTGGATTGATTGAGTGTATTTGACAGGACAGTGTTTTGAAGTTATTCCGTTATGAATTTGAATACCCTGTCCAATACTTATATGATCCCAGAAGATAGAGCATGTGATTTAATTACCTCTTTTTGCGAACTTGACCTCTGTTCCCAGCCTTGAGACAAAGAAAGACGAAGTACTGTGAGCAACTGGCAGTTGATATTAAGGTATCTCCCACATCTCTCTCATGTCCCATAGCAACAGCCAGTCCTCAGCATGGATGCGAGACTTCTCCAGAAAAATTCTGTCCTTTGGCTGGCAAATTCATCTGCTGCCTTATTTCTTTAGATGCCCTGTAAAAATCCTCTGTTGTTTTTTTCATCTTCTGCCCCAGAAACATCTCTTTTCTGGGTTGGCTCTAGCTGTGCAGAAGCACCTGGGGCAACACAGGGATGCTGGCCTCAGTAGACTAAGGATGATTTTTGAGAGTGGCCATTTTGCTCTTCTACAAGACAGAACTGTGATATAGATATAGGCTGTTACTGGTTGTGTTGTTTAGTTATTTCAGATTTTGACTGTGCGCTTGTGCGATTGTATGTTTGTGAAAGTTGACTGAATCTGTCTCAGTTTGC
Source organism: Caloenas nicobarica (assembly GCF_036013445.1). Taxonomy (NCBI): domain Eukaryota; kingdom Metazoa; phylum Chordata; class Aves; order Columbiformes; family Columbidae; genus Caloenas; species Caloenas nicobarica. The sequence continues at coordinate 28,831,256 of NC_088245.1, read as the reverse complement.
TTTTGAGAGAGACATGAGATATTTTCTTCACAAGCTAGTAAAGATTTCTCCATTTTCTAGGAAAATAACTAGAGGGAAATCCTGAGATATTCTTTAATACTCGGGATCTGAGTCTATTTGGGCATTGAGGCTGATGTAAGTTTGAATGAAGATGGAGGGATTTATTCTTTCTGACAATGAAAGCCTTGGTTCATGACAACCTATAAGGTTATGCCAAACTCATATGGGAATAGCTACTGCCTTTTGTAGGAACCCCATGTTTGGCAGAGGTGTTGGAGAGAAACTTTTAGCCATTGAGGCAGGTGATTTTCACAATATTAGCAGTTTGTAGTACAAACCATCTTTGCTGCATCTTTTGATTGCCTTTGCAGCTGCCAAATTTACAGGCAAAATAAACAAAACGTTTCATGAAATTACAGTTCTAGGTGACTATTAAATATTTTTGATTTGGTTTTGCTGTCAAACTTTTAAGTTATTACTATATTTTAGTAGATAAAATGTCCAAATTATTGTGTAAGGTCATGGACACTGATAGTGCCTTCAAACTGTTGAAATGGCCTATTACTCATCCTCTAATAAAAAACCAGATTTCTACAACTATACAGGAAGTTATCAAGGAGATTTATGTTAATTGCTTCGTGCTTTGGTATATTTGGTATTAGATTTGTTCTATGTGCTGTTCATTTCCCTTAATCCAATAACATCGCTAGTTATTTGAACTATACTAGTGAGTGGCTACTTCTCTGAAAGCTTGACAATTAAGATTATAATAGGTCTGTAGGATGAAAGAACAATTTCTCTGTGTATTCAAACTGTGTAATAATATAGAAATGAAAAGTGTGTTGTTTAATTATTTGGTTCTGCCATGTAGAATTATAGTCAGTGTTAAATATGACTTTTCGTATTGCTAACATAAGAAAAGAATTAAAAACAACAAAAAAAAATAGGTTTGATCTCATTTGACCTTTCTGACGTTCAGTCAGTTAAAAGGTTTGTAAGACGTTTAATTACCAAATGGTATGATCATGATTCATCTCATCATTTGATATATAACGTCAAGTGAATTGCCTCCCTGGAGTGCACTGTGTTTCACAGATCAATAGATTTAGCAAGAGCTTGAAGGAGAGCTTTATACATTCATAGAAAAGAAGGAAAAGTGTATTCTTCTTGTAAAATGGCTTATGTAGTTATTCTATGAGCTTTACAGAGTTATTGTTTTATTTACATCTCAAGAATACAAAATCCTATAACACAAATGCATTTATTAAAATATTTTAAACCTCTTTAATGAAATTAAAAAATACGGCTTCTGTCGTACTCAGTATAACAGATTAGCTTTGCAGGTCTGTCCTGAACAACTTAATTCAAATCTATTAAAATAATTTTACTTATTACAACAGATTTTTTGTTTTGACATGGCACAACAAACATAGTATGACAAAAGGATGTCTAAATACACTGCACATTATTGCTTAAACTATTCCCATTCTGGTTTTTTGCATTCTTAAATAGGTATGGTTAGTTTTAACTGATTTGGGTTGTGGTTGTTGGTTGGTTGGTTGTTTTTTTCCTTCATTCATTGTGTCAAGGATATTTATGCATACTTTGAGAGAAAAAGATAAGGCTTGTCCCTAATTGACTAATGTAATACCTATGCTTTTATAAAAAAATCTTATTAATTTTTTTAGTTAATTGTATAAAAGATAAGTAGATATCGGATTCTTCATGTTTACTTAGGCTTTTCTGGGTATATTATATTAGTCTTATCCAATATGGATGAGCCATCGTAGAACACCAGCTGTTTAAGCATACCTGTCTGATGTCTTAACCTTGATGAAAGGGTTTTCCAAATGACTGAAAGAGATTTCTAGGAGAGTTCAGGCACTAGTATTTGTTGCCTTTTTTTTTCTGTAAGTTTTAGCTGCTTGATTTGCTCTCTTGACTTACAGCTTAAAAAGCAAGAAAATAAAAATGTGTTTCTTCTTTAACTGTGATATTAACGATGGTAAGCTTTGTAGCTTAAATTTACCTTGTTGGTCACTGCATCAGTCAGGCAGTGAGGAAACTGTAGTTCAGCTAAGCAAATCCTCCTGGCTGTGGGACAGTAGCAACATTTGCTTGAAAATTCTACTTCCTTATTCATCTGTCACTTATAACCCATCATCTACTCAAAGATTAATTTGAACTGTGAACAACAGCTAAGCTTCCTTAATCCCTTGCTCTTGTCCTTTTTCTTGAGCTGCTGTACTGTGATGAAAAGGCCGTAATTCTGAAGCTGCTTATTCCTCAGGCCTACCTAAAGTAATTCCCATTGGGAGCCAATTGATGTTTTAACAAGGAAATTCTTACCTGTTTTTGAGAACAACCTGGAAAAATTGTCAGGAGGCTTTCACATTCTCAGATGTTCACTGTGTGGAATTCTTGTAAATGTGAAATCTAATTTGTCTGGGCTCTTTGCACCAACATTGGTCAAGGTCAGATGAAGTTGTGTGAAGTACAAGAACTGTTGCTGAGAATTCATTCCTTTCTTTCTACTTGCAGCATTTTTCACCAAATTAGCAAATGAAATAATACTGTTTTCATTAATAATCAAGATACCTGGGAAATTTACGACATTCTTCTTTTTACCTTTTTGTTTGTTTGTTTGTTTTTTTGTGAATGACTCGTGCTCCCACTCTTGCTTTACCACTTCCCTGAGTTTTTTTCAGGAAAAATACTAGTTTAGTAGTTTCTCCATTGCTAATGATGCAAAGACTGCTTATTCAGACCTTCTCAGTAAGGGGCTAGAATTTATAAAGAAATGCAGGAAATTCATAGGTTTTTCTGCTGAAGTTGAACATCCAAAGACCTTTTTGTCAGTGGGAACACTTAAGCATGATTAGAATAATTAATGTTGGAGCTCTGTAAAAGCATCAATTGTTTTGATGATACATTCATCTGTGGCTTGACTTGACAAAGTTTGAGCCATGCATACTCAATCTAGATATATGTACCTTTAAGACTGTGAGTAGATCTTTGGCTGAACTGTGGTTTATACTTGCCAGCTCTTAGGACTCTATATATCAATAATCATCTCTCCTCAGATGTTCTTAAAGTTAGAGCAGTATTCATTTGTTGGCATTTGCATTTATTTGCCTATACATTTACTGCTTAGCAATAAACAGCTTAATATAATACGTATTTCAAGTGCAAAGTCAATCTTAGATGAAAAATAGTAGAACTATTTAATTTTGGCATCATCTCTGTGATCATTTGGTAGGTGCTGCAGATGTGAGGGTGAAGGTTTGATCAGTGACAAAGTACAGCAACACTCTTGAATACTGTGTTCTGGGCCCCACCATTTAAGAAGGATGTGAAGGTCCTTGATTGTGTCCAGAGGAGGGCAACAAAGCTCCTGAAAGGGCTGGAAGGAATGTCCTGTGAGGACCATCTGAGGACTTTGGGCTCGTCTAGTTTGGGGAAAAAGAGGCTAAGGGGTGACCCCATTGTTCTCTACAGCTTCCTGAGGAGGGGAAGTGGAAGGAGGTGCTGAGCTCTTCTCCCTGGTATCCAGTGATAGGACATGTGGGAATGGTTCAAAGCTGTGCCAGGGAGGTTTACACTGGACAACAGGAAGCATTTCTTTACTGAGATGGTGGTCAAACACTGCAACAGGCTTCCTAGAGAGGTGGTCGATGCCCCAAACCTGTCAGTGTTTAAGAGACATGTGGACAATGCCCTTAACAACACGCTTTAGCTTTTGGTCAGCCCCAAAGTGGTCGGGCAGTTGGACTAGATGATCGTTGTAGGTCCCTTCCAACTGAAATAGGTACACTAAAATCATTATATTTTGTATCTAGAAACATAAAAACTCCCATAAAAAGGGAGTTAATGGGGCCATCGTTATACAAAAAGGGTAGTTGTACACTTTCAAAACTGATGAAGTAAGAAGTCTTGATTGTCTCCCCTTCAGAACATTCATGTGCATTCATTGACAGGCATAGATAATATGTACCACAATAAGAGATGCAGATGAAGCTTGCATGGTAATTAACCTTTGCAATTAAGTCTGCTCAGTTTTCGCTTTTGTGGAAGGAAGGATAACAGACTCTGGAACCACAGGTCTTCTCCAGATTTTATCCACATCGAATGGCTTGTTCATCCTTCATTTTGCTCTTTGGTTAAAAGCTGCTTTTGAAAATTCCATAGCTATAGATCTGTGACTTCGCATGTAATTTTTTCTATGTCACACCTGGAAACTGTTTTCTTAAGTACACATGTTGTACAGGTACGGTGAAGATGTTATGTTTTGAGTCCGTCCCTCCTTTTTCTGCAAATATTTGTGTGCTATTATCTAAGAGGAAATTTACTACAGAAAGTATTTATAAGTAAATTAATTAATACTTAATAAACTGTTGAAAGCATTTGTTTATTGAAAAAGCTCTGGAAGCGTACCACGTTAGCTGGAATTGCAGTATATGATAACTCCCAGCATGATGGGACTAAGCCGTAAGTAAGATTTTAGGTGAATTGCCCTAATAGTCTTTTCAGAAACCAAGCCAACAAACAAAAACCAAACAAAGCAAATGAACAAAAAAACCCCCAACCAACAGAAAACAAACAAACCTCAAAAAACCAAAAGCGCTGCTCTGGACATTATGGTCCTAGAAATATGATCATATGGCCTGTACAAGGTCGTTTGTCTTAAATTGTTTTGCACTTGGGAGGAGAGTCCTAGTATGTGCACACCTGCCGGAGGAGGCTGTAATCTCACTGTTTTGGAAAGCACAAAGTGTGTAGTAGCTATAGGACAACGCTTACTAGAGCTGTGTAAATCCACCTGTAACAGTGAGTGTGCTTACCTGCTGAAATGTATGTTACTGTGTTTTGTAGGTGTCTGTACAACTGGGTTCACTTATGATTTGGTGTACTTTTATGTCCTGAAGATGTATCCTGATTTTGCAGAAAGCCTTAAGCAATGTCTCTGAAATTTGACATCCTTCGTTCGTTTCGTAGCAGAGATATTATTGGAGACCTAGTTTGTTATCTCCTTTTATATTTATTGTGATTACCTGAACAGCCCAGGAGCACTTCTTAAGAAAAATGTTGTCTATCTTGTATTATCAGCAGCAGTCTCTATAGATATTGGTATAATATATATCGTAACCCATAAAACGGGACTGCACTCTAATGAGTCAGCTTTAAACATATTTTTTTTTTTGTGTACCGAAACCCCTAAAGATCAATAGCTTTTATTACTACACTGCTTGCCCAACTGTGAGAGAAAACAGAAGGGATTGTCGTATTATGAAAACCTTCTTGCCATCGCTGCTCATTTTGGATTCTCATCCACAGGATGTGGAACCCATCCGCTGTGAAACACAGGTTTATTGAAGTAATTTGTGGAATTATGTTTTCTCATTCATTGAACACTTAAATAAAATTCTGCAAGATAATAATTTTGCTTCTTTTTTTCTCCTTTTTCCCCCCATAATGTTTCATTTGGTTTCAGCCAAATGAAACAAACAAACAAAGCAGAAAATTTCTGTCAATTAAAATAAACTGTACATGATGGAAAAGTTATGGAAATACTGAGATTATAGATATTCTGATCCGTTTAAACAAGAATTACCATCTGGAATTTCCAGTTATTTGAATTTGATACACTAATCTTCTGAGGTTCCCAACCTGCAGCTACGCACTAATTCTCAGTTCCCATCCCATCACTTTGAAAGTGTGTGTGTGTGTGTGTGCGTGTTTGCAGCATATTTTTCTTTTAAAATGTAGTGCTTAATCAGTGCTTCTAATTAGTATCTTAGAACTTGATTTATTAAAATACCATTGTGAGGTACAGTGTCCCTATCAGGTAAGAGTTATATGTGTCAATCTGTTGTAACCATTTGATGTAAAAAGTTCATTTTTTTCATCCTGGAGCAACTATTTTTGTCCCAAAATGTCAATAATTATTAATGGCAAACACATAAAATGTAGAAGATATTGTAAATAGTCAGATGTTGGAGGCGCCTTCTTGTAAGTGAAATATTTTTTTTTTTAATAAGAGTTGTGTGTGTGAATATATTAAAAAAGTGATTAAAATAGTAATACCAAATACTAAAAACGCTTTTCCAAAACTGTTATCTTTTTATTGGATTTTAGTGTATGATATTAAGGATATTAAGATCTGGTTGCTTTGTTCATCTTTGAATTAGCTGGTTTCACTATAAAGGCAAAGTCGTTTCCTGCTTTTGTTCTGACTCTGTGCTCACTGCTCAATACTGGAGGTGTTCCAAGGGCGCCCAGGGGTGTCGTCCAGCAGCAGTCCCTCTCCCCTCTTGAGTGATCTGGGATTCCTGCAGACTACGGCTACGTCTGTGGGACTGGATGGACAGAGACAATTAAGTAATTGCATAATTATTCCGGTTCGCGGGCAGGTTTCGCCACCTGTGCCGAGTTCAGCAGAGCTGTGGCTCCACGGGTCACAGCGCTGGGCTGGCTGGTAACGGGCTGGCTCCAGTAAGTATGTGAAGAATGTAGTCACAGCAGTGGCTGCAGCCTACCTGAACCTCAGTCTAGGTCTTTTAAGGAACCAGAAAAACTAGTTTGAGCATGATGTGCCTCTCCTCCTGTCTAGGAGCTGTCAGGCTGCTTCGAGGAGGTCTCTCGTATCTCACTTTCTGCCTTAAGAGAAGTGCGGCAGAAGCTCATGCAGGTAGTTGATGGAGTTGGTCTACTGTTTGACATTTTGTAAGTTTTAAGTGAAGTGGATTTTGTCAAATTGATATGAGAGTGTTTACATTTTATTGCCATTCAAATTTTTCACTAATCTTTCTACCGTTAATCGGTCAGATTAGCGACAGCTTTTCTTGGATGGACCGAGTCATCTATATTAAATGTGATGACCTGTTACATCATTTTCGATTAAGAAGTAGGTAAAATGGTATTGTAAGGAAAATGAACTAAAGTTTTTGGACTTTGTAAGACGCTATTAACATATGGAGTGATAATTCCAGTGGTAATTGGGAGAAGTCATAACTATTGACCATTAAAAGTTAAAAAATTTATCTTATGGTGCTTGGCAGCCATGCTGAGTCATCAGATGTGCTTTCCCAGCTGACTCAGCCTTTCTGTGTTGGTTCTGATCCTAAAAAACTGGGGAAGAAATAGCAGTAGAGAGGAAAATGTACACGGGAATGAATAATTCTGAAGTAAATAAAAAAAGAATCATACATGTATATAGCAGAGAAAGGGGAATAACTGTTAGTCCTCTAGTAGAAAAGATGTTCAGGACAGAGACACAGCACAAAAGAGGTTCAGGATCCAGAAAAGCCAAGATGGAACTTGTTAATGGTGTCAGAATGGAAGGAGGAAAGATGTAAGGCTGGAAGAGCTCTGGCCAATGAGTGTATAATACTTATATTCTGACATTTGTGAATTAAACCAGGAGCCGTCTTGTAAAGTTCTGTGAAGACTGTGAGTAAACTCTGTGCTGAACTCTGTGTTCTGTGGCACTGTTAGTGATGTTGATGGATTGAGTGCCTTCATTCCTTTCCATTTTCTTGGTTTAAGATGATTCCCTGTTGGAACAAATTCAGCTACTGCCAGGAGGGTAAGATATGTAAAGATGTTACAGCTTTATATGTATTAAAATTATGTAGCAATTAAAGGGTAAGAGTTCTAGAGCACTATGCAGTGATGTCACAAAGGATTAATATTCTTCTGTAGTTTTATAACATATTATTCATATTGATAACATCCATAGTAATATAACACAGTTAGAACAAATGTAAGGCAACTATGAATTAGTGGGCTATAATACCACTGAGGAGCTTCTTAGGAGGTCATAAAGCATGGAAGCAAAGCTTGCCTACTTTGTGTAGTCACTAGGACATCAAGGTGAAAATGTAGTTCTGTAATTCAACATTTGTGTTTTATTTGTTTCCTTTTTGAACACATATACCCATGTTTTGAATTCATGTCTGCCTCAGGCAGATATTTCGTATTTATCTCTATGTTTCTGCTTCAACAACTTCCTTTTTTCTTCCCTGTTATTTTGGTTTTGTCTCTGAAGGCCTCCATTTTATAATAAGTCCTCAAGATGGTACCAGGAAAAATAGAAGGAAGGTTTTCCCTGTTGCAGCGCTCTCCTATTGTGATACCTGAAACCCATGCATAGGTTCAGGTCATGGTACTGTGCTAGCTATCCTTAGTATATGTTTAATGAAATTTTACAGTTTCTAATTGTTGGCTGATTCTTCAGTGAGTTTCATTATTGTTACTTTAAGTGGACTGTTTGATGCATGTGGTATCATTCCAAATTTTTATCTACAACTGGGCATTTAAAAAAAATATCTTGAATATTAAACTGTTTCAATTTAATGTTAAAGATTTCTGTAGCTGTTTTTTTTCCTTTCACCTCTTTTTTTTTTTCCCGATTTCCTGTTGAAAAATCTTCTGTGCAAACAGTGTTTACTTACTTGAACATGCGTAGCAACTGTGAAATTTAATTCATGGTTTCACTATTTCTTGTGTTGTTATTGTATTTTCTAGCTTTTATAATGATGTTGTGGCTTGTCATATAGAATTTAATTCTACTACAGTATTTTGGATATTGAAACCATTCTTATTAGCTAGGTGTAAGCCATGATTTGTGTTCGGTTGCTTTAGACTCAAATTGGCAAAGCTGTACATCTCCTTTGTGATGCCATTGATGATGGCGAATATTCCTATTTATCTAACTTTATATTTGGAGAAACTCAATCATTAACCAAATGAGGTGGATATGAATTCCGTGTCTGTTACGTAAAATAGAAAGGTAGGATACATAACTAGCTTATGTATAACATTAGCCCAGCGCGAATGGATGGATTCCTCAGCAATGTTCCTACCAGTAAAATGCGTGCACTGAGCGGAGGTGTAGCTTCTGCTACTCGTTTACTGCAGATACTGACCTGAGGGTGCAGAAAGCTCTCCGTGCTTGTGCCTGTGCTGAGTGCTCTGTGTTGTGTCCTGGGCCCACCTGTATGTGGAACAAGAGTCAATGAATGAATGAGTACCGGGCTCCCTTGTAAGCCTGATGCTTAGGACACTTCTGGTGGTAATGCTATATAAGATATTTGTTGTCTTCTGTGACCTAATCCTGAATTCATACTAAACAACACAATGAATGAAATGCAATGAAGAGATTATATTGTATTAGTTGTCCTATAACAAAACCATGCCATTCTTTACAAGCAGCTTTTATTCTGATGAATAAATAAGAGGCAAGATAGATGCACTGGAGTATTCAAAGCATGGCTCAATTACTAAAAGGGGAGTTACTGCACCTGAGCTGCTGATGACCACGTGCTCATAACAGTTGAAAGTACTGTAGTATATAATCCTTGATAAAGCTCCATTTGAAGTGTTGCAGTTAAATTAGTTTGGTCTATTGCATCCTGCTACTGAACCAATAGCAGACTATAGTTTGAAATTGAGAAGCAAGCTCTTCTTCATGTTAAGACCTATTTGAGATTTTCTTACAGAATTAATAAAAAGTTACTAACAACAGGTAATTATGATATATTAAAAGATGTTATTTCCTTCTCCTTTAAGCATGCTATTTATAATATTCTAATTGTTTAATGTTGTTTTTAATGCTCAGTGTAGTAGTGGGCATATTTTTGTCTGCTCTCTTATTGCATTTTGACAGTTTATCAGCTTGAGAATTCCTACTGCTAGACATGAACACTGAATTCCTGTGTTCTTCTGGCTTGGCCTTCCCTGCAGAAAGTGCCCTGCTGTGGAATTGTCTATCTCCTAGGCTACCATAGCCTAGATTTGCTATTTTTATTGTACTTTTATAAGGAAACAGAAGTTTTGTAAGTTGATGCTATCATACTGTCCGTCTGTCCCCCACAATAATTCTTGAGCCTGTTGGCCAACTTCAGATAAAATTGATGGAGAAGCAGAATCCTCAAAGATAGTAATATCCCTGAAAACAGATGGGCTATGTAACAGAAACATGTAAACCAGTGCATCTGCTGAGGATGAAGCCTGCAGCATTATGTCCATGCTGTTATTTGCAAGTTCTGTTGCTCACAGAACTACCTGGTTTTGTTATTTTGCTTCCACCTGTAATCATTTTTTTGTTTATTCATTCCATGCTCAACTGCAGTTAGAAGTGTAGAACTACTAGTCACACGTTGTTTTGAGTTTTATTTGAAAATTTCTTCATGTGATTGCTGTGCAATTTGGTAGGAATCCTCACTCCTTCAAATCCAGTTTAGCTTGTGTTTTACTAGGAATGCTTTTTTTTACTCTGACATTAAATCATTAAAAGACGATTTTTTTTCACTTGAAGAAAAATTAGTGGTAGTGGACTATTTATTTTCCAAATTTTGCCTTCTATTCGCCAGGGGAGTAAAATTTTTGTGAAAGTAGGTTGCTTTATGAGACTTCATAGGAGAACATATATGCAACAGAGAATATGCATGAACTTTTGTGGAAGCTTTGCATTTATTTTCATCTACCTACCATAATGGTAGATGTGTATGACAGCCTCGGAAGGGAAAAATTTGTATCGAATGGCATATTGTTCATTTTTTAATTTTAAGGTGCTTGAAAAATTATTTGTGAGAGAGATCTGTCTCCTTGGAATAGGCTTCTGCTTCCCGAAAAACTCCCTCCAGTTCCTCCAGTGTCCATACCTTGACCACATCCCTTCCAATTTCAGCAACAAATGGAGCAGAGGACAGAGATAACAGTCTCCGCACTAAGTAACAGTAAATAAAAGTATTTAAAAAAACAAGTTCATCTTCCAAACTTAGTCTATCCCATGCAGTGATGAAATGTAGTCCTGGGGAAACAAATAATGTGGCACATAGTAACAAAGAATGGAGAAAAGGTCATGCAGAGGAGGTTGAAATAATGCTGTATGAACAGCTTTACTTCAGGCATGTTCTGGTTTTTTTAATGCTTTGCTTTTGCAATCTCAGCATTCTTTTAATGTAGAAGATTAAACAAAATTTTCCTTTTAAAAAGTGATCATAATAGCAATTCCATTACCCAGATTTACTGACCTTGTATTTATCATGATGTTGTGAAATTTGGGTCTACTCCTCCGACTTCACTGTTCCATCCAGGTAGATGCAGCACTAGGCTGTTGTTCATTGTGGCACATGAGGAACTACAAAAAAATGAGACAAACATTGCAGTAGACTTAATAATTATTTGTTATGAATTATTTAATATATTTTAAATATAATATATGTATGTGTTACATGCCATTCGAAAAGACCCCTAAGCACTTTAAGCTACATGTAAAAGAAAATTGCTTTTTTCCACTTGCTTAAATGCACCCTCTGCTGGGGTAAAACACAACAGCTGTGAAGTGCAATGTGATCTGTAAGCACAAGTGTTCAGGAATTCTGGTTTATGGCTCATCTGAACTACTGAGAACAGCCAAAATCCAAGTAAGTTCCTCTTAAGACAAGACAGAAAATTGATTCACAGTGGAGAATGTCTCCTGTATAGTCTTGAGCCGGTGCTGGTTTTCTTGTCTTAAAACCTGATTCTACTTGTTTATCCACAGGCTGAATAGATACAATTCGTAGTAGTTTCATTTGTCTTTCCCAACTTCCATGTTTGGCAGCCAGATTTATTTCTGTTAAATGATGTTGAAAACAACACGGAGAAACTGCTCGATGTTGTGTTTGTGTTGTTCCTGTCTTGTGGCTGAAAACACTTGGTTTCCTTCCAGAAAAACTGCATTCGTTGTGGTTCCTACTTTAAAGAAATGACAACAGAAGACCACTTAGAGTTATCTTGAGCTTCTTGTTGTTTCTGAGAGTTACATTAATTTCCTAGGAGCATTGCCTCAGGTGGCAATGATTTCCTAAGTATAGGGACCAGCATCAGAGGCTTCTTTAGAGATAGAATGTACTATTATGTGTTCTTTCCAATGAATTATTATTAGAAGCCCTTCAGAAACCCTGCAGGTAGCATAAAGGAATTGAAAAAGAAAGTGTTTTCCCTCTTCCTGTAAAACAGGAGTCCAAATAGAAGAAAGGTTGGCAGTAGGTATCTGTTTAAGAGGGAGGCAGGTTTTAAACAACATAGATAACTTTGGTGGGAAAAAAGTCTTAAGGTAAGAGTGGAAGGAATATTCCACTCCAAAATGAGTGACATAGGGATTAAGCTTTTTTTTTCTTCTTTTTTTTTTTTTTTTTTCCTTTTGCTTCAGATCTTTTGCTTTATTTCAGTCTTTTTTCTTCTAGCAGGTTTCTAGTAGTGGGTATCATTCCAGAATCCAGTGTGTCCTACTAAAGGCCATGTGTCACTTAATCATAGTACTTTATCTGAAAGACCAGTGAAATAAAGAGACTTTACAAGCAAATAGAATTTTTACTATATATTCTCTAACCATAAGGGGATTACTGGACCTCCTGTGTCTTTTGCACACATCAAACCCTATACTAAAGCTGTCTTAAAGCTTGCAGGAGTTCATCCTCTAGGGATTTTCCTTTTGTCTGTCAGTCCACAGATAGAAAAATATGTCCAGTCATATTTAGCCGTATGTTGACCATCTCTGCCTTTTGATTGTGAATATTCTTATTAAATACAAAAATATTTTCAGTTCCCCTGACTCTGATAATGTCACTCGTTTGGTATTTTCTGATTAACAGTTTCTACAACTTTCTACTTGGCTTCTTAATAAGAATTCGTTTGGGTATTCTTTGACCTCAGTAGAGCCTTTAGTAAAGTAACATTTCTTTTCCTCCACAAAACTTTAGAGTTCCCTATAAAAGTCTGATTCATGAAGACTGATAGTTTGCATGGTTTTGAGCGTCATTGTTAAGTGAAACGTTCCCATGTCACACATTCATCCTGATATACATTGCTTTGTAACCTGTAACTGGAGATCTGCACGGGCATATGCACACTGCTCCCTCTCAGGCCCTGCTCCAGCTGTCCCCACACAAAAGAACATTTAGCTGTTCCTTCCATTTAACTTGAGTGACAAGCGCTGAGTAACCTACTAGTTTCTAACCGTGTCAGTAAACGCTGGCAGCCGTTCTCGCCTTACAGTGTCGTCTCTTCATAAGGCAACCTGGGGCTCTGAGGTGATGGAATATGGTGCTGCAGCTACGAGTGAACCTGTTTCTAAACCACCACCTATGGCTTACGTTTATTTTCTGGCAGTGTATCTTATTTCATTTGACATTTTGTTTGGGTCAGAAAGTTAACGTGAAGTATCAGTATTTCTATTTGAGGAAGCCTCACACACTAGCTGAAGTTGTTTGTTGTTCACGTGCGCCTTGAGAAGTACTGAGAAGTCTTCCTTCTTTTTATCAGTCTCTTCCCAAGTTAAGGAACCGTGTAACTGTATGCACAGAACCTGGTCAAAAACGTGCCTTCTAAACTTTTCAAAACTACACAGAATAATAATTTTATTGAGAAGTTCTATACTATATGTTTTGTTCCCATTAATGTCGATCCACCTGAGTCTGTTGGGGCAATTAAATTAGTAATTTGGGAATCTACTTTCAGATTGTGTGGCTTATTCAAATAGGTGGATGCTGCACAATTAGACAAATAGGAGACTCCCAGGCAACACATTTATCTAAAGGTCTCAGCACTAAAGAAATTAAAAAATGCTTTTATGGTTTTTACAGCTGTGAAATAAAGTACCCTTTGTCTTGGTGTTAGTGTGTTACAAAATTGAAATCTGTATCATGAGAAATATTATCTGAATTGCGTATTGGATGAGGGAAGAAATAAGATGTTCTGCAATATGGCCAAAATAAGTTGTTTAACTTGGAGTTTTCCTCCATCTTCCTCCAAATCAGAATGATCTGAGAAGAAACTACTTTTTTAGTGGGACAAGATGCATTATGGGCATTTGTAGGTTCATACATAGAAATATTTGTGTTCTTTAATTTCATTTAGCAATTCTGTCTCTATTTTTATATCTATCTTCTCAGTTAAGAATGTGAGATATTAGAGCTTCCCCTACAAATATTTGGTGTTCATTCTGTTATTTTGACTTCTCTTTAGAATACTCGATTTCCGAGATAGAGAAATAAGACTGCAGATAAGAAATGTAATTTTTTCTTTTCATCCAGAAAGTAATGCAACCTCTCCCATGGTTCAAAACTATAGAAATACTTCTGCAAATGTAGAATGCTCTCCTTCACTTACGTTCAAAGCATTAATCTTCAGCATAGTTTGTCTCAGTCTTAGATGAGCATCTGTTTTGTGCACCACAGGAAAGAATGGAATACAAAGAACGACCAGATTCCTTTTCTGCTAGTTGCTGAAGGGGTGCTGACTGGGAAAGGATCTGAAAATAAGCAGAGTTCTGACTCCCTTTTTCAGGTTTTTCAAATGTCGTGGTTGATCAACCAGCAAGTGCCCCAGTAGGTGATGATTCCCTTTGCTTCGTGCTTAATGTGGTTAGAGTGTTATGATTTTATCTGATTTATAATCTTGTTTCTGCACAGCTTTGTGGGGATTCCGACAGTATTTTGTAAGGTCATATTGTTAATACTCATCATCTAGTTAATAATCAACATAAAACTATATAGTAAGGGCTGATGTGGGTTCTGTGTTTCTCATGATGACAGGAAATTGTTACTGATTGTTCCATCCTTAAGGGGAGACTAAGTTTAAACCCTAACCTTAGAAAAAGAGAAATATTTATCACCCTCAAGGATGATAATTACCACCACCAACAAAAAAGCTTTAAAAAGTCCTATATTAGGTATTAAATAACTTGCTACAAGTTGCCTTTACCATGCAAATAATTCCATGTATCACTTCTGCTGGTAAAATTCCAGTTGAATTAGTTTTCTAACCAGCTTGTCAAGGTAGAAGTGTCAGGGTGGGAGCCAGGGTGGCTGTTGCTGGCACTAATGAAAACATCGAGCTTTTGGAGAATAAATAACAATAGCTCTCTTGCTTTTTCTGTTAAGTCTGTTCCTCAAAAACTTGCTTGCTGGGTTGCAAATATAAAAATCAAACTTCCCTGTATTAGGTGTACAAATAATAGATACTGCAGTGTGCAACTGGCTTGCCTTCCAACCTGCTAACTGCAATTCGTTTTAGTTTAAGCAGTTTATAAAATGTTGTCTGTAAGAAGTACACGTTAAATATAAGAACATGACATTATTGGTCCCTGTTCTTTTCTAACTGCAGTATTTTTAATTTTTTAAAATATATTTAGTGTTTCTGGGTTTGAATCCTGCTCTCTGAAGGTTCTTAGTGGTGCAGGGGTTTGTTTTGTTCAGCAAAAGCGGGTACGTTCACCAGCTGTAGTGCTGACCCAAAAAAGGCATTCTGGATATATGAAATATACTGAATTTATATAATGCCCTTGAGTTTGTTTCAGGCTCAAAACACACTTGAGCATAGCTCATATATGTGGCTTGCATGTGTGTACCATGAATTTTTGAGTCCTACATAAAGAAATCTAAACATTTTTAAATGGCTGTATATGCGCATCCCTATGCTTACAAAGAAGCACACAGTAACAGTTTTCGTGTGGAACAGTAGGCAGTTAAATTGTGTGAGGATTTTTAATCTCAGAGGATTCAGTCATTGGTCAGATTCTATAAATTCTGAAACTCCATAAGCAATACTTAGCATCTGTGCTTGCTTTTAGAAGTTACAATTTCTATGTTTTTTTCATCAACTTTCGCCCATGCATCAACGAATTCACTGTAAGGGTTTAATTTTGTATAAAGATATATCTTTAAAAAAAAAAAACAACCAACGCTGCTGTAAAGAAGTTTGAGATTTGGCGGCTGTGAGTTGCGTGGTAAAGTGAGATTTCAGATTTAATAGATTACTTGCGTTTCTAGATTCCAAGCAGTTGTCAGATGGTTGTCTTGATCTCTGGAAAAGGGAAGGGATAAGTGGAAATATGTGTCTTTAACATCAGCTCTGGATTTTCTAGTTTATTGTGACCACTGTGGAGAAGAATGCCTTTATTTCAATATGAAATGAATACAAAAGAAAAAATGACCATGTGTCTGATTTCATTAAAAATATATTGTATAGTAAATATGAGTTGGATTTGGCTTTGATATTGTACGTCTGCGACAATTGCATGTATTAGTTGTTTTTTTTTTTCCCAAGTAGCCTGCCCAGTGCTAATTAAAACCAGTGAATTTAACTTCTCTGCTCTTTTGTGCAAATGAAGCTATTCGGATTAATATCTTGACCGTAAACTGAAAGGAATTTCACAAGACTGCATTGGATAATTTGTGGACTCTTAATAAAAGGGGCTAGGTAACATTTGTACTGATCACATGCTTGTTTACCTTTGCAGATTTACGGGGTGTTTTCAATACTTGATGCAAAAAAATACCTAAAACGATCTAGTTACAACACGACATATAATAAATTATACTGCCATTGCGCGCTTTTCTAGGAACTCTTATTTGTATAGCAGCAACAGACTCACTCCTTGGAAATAAAAGAAGTGAAGTAGCCTGAAAAGTATCACATGATGGCACTGTTTCCATTTCCACCTCCAATATTATGAAATAAAGCTATAATAAACTGGTATTAAAATGGTATGTAATGCCAATGTACTTTGTATAATTTATGTAAAAGAAAAATCTAACCACTGTGGTTATTAATATAGGTATTAAAATGGATGTATAGATTTCTCAGAAAAGTGTTTTGTAAAACTTTGCATATTTGTAATATTCCTTATTTTGGTTGTAGAGAAAGAATTCTGCACAGTATATAATGTTTATGAATGCTGAACTGTACAAATTCATTTAGCATTGTGTTAGGAAAAAAACCTGTTAATTGTTGTGTAAATGAGATGTTTTATTTTTTGTTTTGATTTTACTGTGGAAAGAAAGCTAATGGCTGTCCTTTTTGTATTTAATATAAAGCCTTTTTGTGGTAAATTAGATCATTAATACAGACACATTTTTAAAAAATGCAAATTAGCTTTCCATGAGCAGAAAAGAGCTTAAAGTGTAGTAAGGTCAGAGGCAGGATCAGACACATTTGTAAAATGAATTATATTCAAGTAGGAATATGAGGGAAAATATGAATGTAAAAAAAAAATCAGTGATATATAGTATATAGATGTTAGATGTCGTATTATTTCATTTTTAGATATTCTGACTGAATATCTAAATGTTCATGTTCTTTTTAAGTAATATCAATTAATAATCACTGCTAAATTAATATTTTCTATTTGTAGGACGATCAATATTCATTTTTAGCAAGAGAAAGCACATTGCCGATTACAAAAAAAAAAAAGTGAAAAAAGGTGGTGGGTGTGATTCTACCATGCTGCACTTTATTTTAAAGTAAGGTAAATATCCAGTCCCATCGTTCTCTCATATCAAAATGAGAACATTTTATACATTTTGCTTTTATGGGGATCGTTGCAAAACCAAACCAAACCGAAGACCTGCAAGAGGAAGTAAGAAAAATACCCACTGGTGACCCGGAGCGAAGAGCTGGGGCTTGGCCACCTGCCAGGCTGGCGCTTGCACTCCAGGAATGTCTCTGCCTCTGGAAACTTCTCCGCTGAGCAGCGCGAGGCTCTTCTGTGTCTTTTTTGGTGTGAAAGCAGGGGCAGCAGAAAATGCGTGTTAAAAAAACCTCTCATGTAAAATTTTATTTCTGTCGAGTGAATTATGGAACGTAACTAAATAGAAGAGGGTATAATAAATTCTTCTGAACTTCATCAGTAGACTGCTTGTCAATAATAATAAAAAATGGTTTGGGAAGATCTTAAAAGGAATATACTACATATAGTATGTCATAACATTTAATCACTAAAGAAAATTGTTCCTGTTGCTAAAATCAGTGGTAGAAGCTCATTGTACTGATCTATTAAAATGTTTTAAAAATCATTTAACATCTATAATTTGCTTGATTTAGTCACTAAACAATATTTTCATGATTTTGGCTGGACATGTTCAAATCCCAGTTGGAAGCACAGTGTTTACACTCCTTGCTCTCGGTATCTGATAGTCCATTCCACTGTACTATTTTAGAACAAGAGATAAAAATTATTACTATTATTTTGAATGTTTTCGCAAAGTTTTTACAAGATCCAGTGACATTGCTTGGCTCACATAATAAATTACAATATATAAGAAAAAGCTTTCATTACAGCTGTCTATTCATTTACATGTCCCATTTGTTCATGTATGAGGTGCAGAATTTCAGAATACAGTAAGTGAAGAGTTCTCTGCTCAGTGTATTTCACCATTCAAATTACTTGCAATTTCAAAATGCCAGTGTTACTTTTCAGGACAAATTTCATACAATAGTAATTCTGTGATTATTCATCCAGTTTAATTAATTCAATTAAGTAAGTCTGCTGTCAGGTGTTCTTTTAATAATTGAATCAACATGCAGATACATAATAAGCATAAAAGCATTTCTATGGCTGCAGTAAATTTAGATCCAAAAGAATCTGCTATTCCACTACATTTGATATAGATTATTCTATAATATTTCAGTAATGGGTTGCACAAAGGCTGCCTTTTAATTCTTTGCTTTCTCAAATGTCTTTATATATAATGGTTTAAAACAGAAGGTGTTCAAAAGAGAGTGACCTTTTTCCATTACCATAGTTCCTGTCATTAATGCATTATAATTTTCTTTAGAAGTCTGGAAAAAATGTGTATATGTGCACTCTGTAGCAGGTATGAATCAAAGCGTGTTAGTGAAAGTTAAGAATTGTCTGTTATTACTAAAAAAAAAAAAAAAAAGAGGACCAAAAAAAGAGAGAAAAACGAGAGGAAGTAATTTTATTGTTATTTTTACTGTGAAAGTTTAAACAAACCTTACACTTTATACAAAACAGTTACAGGCTTGAGAGTTTTGGCATCTGTAATCTGAACGAACAGCAGTTGACTTAGTCAGATACTAAAAATAATATGCCCCTTAACTAAATTTAAAGCCAATAGAATGTTGTATTAGGCTGGATTGTGTATAAAGACCAATAATTTATCTCCATCCTCTGCAATATATTACCATAGATGTTCTCTTAATAACATATATATTAAAAAACATGGTAAATGATTCACTTGGCGTACTCTCAATGGTGCTTGATGTCATAATTATTGTAAATATTAATTGCTGTGCTAAAAATGTAAGCAGGATGACTTTGTATTAGATGAAAAATGAAAATAGTCTGTGTACGGGTAAATAGATAATCATACAAAAGTAATTGGGGTTTTAAAACCCCAATCTATTCTGCCAGCATGAGCTCGTTTGCATGTTAATCACAAGAGTGATTTCCTACTTCACAAGGAAGTCCACACTCTTTCATAACCACTTTTAATTGCATTTAAAATGTTGCAGGGTTGGGATATTAGAAATGGAGGCGTATCAGTGTCAAATTAATAAAAAAATGTTTCTGAAAAATCTTTATAGGCTACAGATTATCATATTATGGTCTGTTTTGCTAGAAAATACAAAATGTCTATTAGGATGTATTTTAGGTGAGGCATCTTAAATGATAAAAAGAGATTAATTTGTACATGTGTTGTTTCTTTAGAAATTTAATAAATGGAACCCGAATTGCAGCTGGAAAGTATATGAAGTATTTTTACTAGTAACTTGTTTTGTCGATTGACTGGTACTTTCATTAATTTCCCATTTATCGATAAAATAGTAAATTAGCAACAGTTAAAAATGTGTTTTTCTAATAAGCCATAAGGCACTGTGACAATAGAAAGGTGTATACTAAATTCCTTTCAGTTATTTTGCATTTTTACTGTATTTATATTCAGAGGAATACAGTTAATTATTTTAATGGAAAATAATTTCTCTGCTTTCATGTATAGGTTTTTACTAGTTATTTTGAAATTGTGTACTAAACATAATAGATACCAAGAAAGCAATTACAGACCAGAGTTCATGTAATTTATGTGTGCTGTATGCTGTCACTTGAAATTGGTACTAGAATAAATCGTGACAAAATTTATGTATTTATTGTGATTTATAGCTAGAATTAGAGATAGGAATAAGAATAGTAGAAATCCGTTGAACAGTTCTTTTTCCCTTAATGTTCAAAGCTGCGCAGTAATAAACGGACAACATTTTAAGTGATTTTGTGATATTCATATAAGATTCAACAGAGCTTCCTCTGTAATCTGTAAAAGGCCAATGTCAAAGTAAAGACAAAATGACTTGTTCTCTGAAGACAGGAATGAAGAAATGTAGCTCTCTAATAAAATAGTGTAAGTTCACAATGGTTACAATGTGATCAGTCTCAAAGATACAAAAAACTAATTTTTAGTCAAGCTGTTAAAAATTATATATTTAAGAAGATGAAAAGTTTGAGGATTAAAGAAAAATCACTCACAATTTTAAAGAGGGTATATTTGCTTTCATCACCAGGTGTTCTTTCTAATATAAATTACCAAGATGATGTTTCCATAACATAGCTTGGGGTGCTCTGGAGATTAAAACTACCAAAACAGACCTATTAAATTTTTCATAGGGAGGGTCCACCAGGGATAATAAGCCAATATTCCTTGTCCCATATTCCAGATGTTTTATGTAATTCTGCATCTTTCTAAACCTAAATCATAGCTTTTCCAGAAAAAATGTACTATGGAGACTGAGATGAAAGGCAAGAACTGTTGAAATGTTAATTTTACTATCTGCTGTTGAGGTCTGTTACGTTTTTGTATTTTTTTTCTTACTCCCAGTAGCTCAGTTCTGTTTTATGAATGTTGTGGTATTTCAGTTGTTTGAAGTTTTGAAACTTGGAGCATGACTTTGACTTAGCAAAACACAATGCCACATGGTGTGTGACACACTGATGGATAGTCTTTGATCCATATGATTCACACTCTTTCTACTTTCAGCTGGTTTCTGGATGAGAAAAATAAATTTGAACAGTAAATAGATCATAACAATAATCCTTGTAACATATTAATAAATTCAGAATAATTATAAATAAAATAATGCTGTTTAGTAATTTTCAATGAATAATATAAGAAGCAATAATATATTTAGTTGATTTTTTTCACATGGACCATGGACATTTTAAACCAATATTTTTGCATTTCTCTGAAGCAGCTAATGCTTTAAAATGAAGTACTGCTGTGCTTCACACATCAGTCAGCAAATGTGGTGAAATAAATACACCAGGCCACTCTTCAGATTCCCACTCCTTGGTCTCCTGTTGTACTCCGGTGATAACTGACCAGCAGAAAAGCCCATGGACCATTATTCCTGCTGTAGTTTGAAACAGACAGAGAGCTGGTCTAAGAGAACTGCCGTCTAATTATTTTGTGGTACAAGACAAGATACAGGTGGTAGGTTGGGATTATACAAGGGGAAAGCATGATGCATTGTAAAGGGAAATTCTTTTGCCTCCCGTTCAAGGGCGGTTCAAGGAGCCACCAGATACACCTGCCTGCTGGCTGGTCCATGGGTTTTTCCACTGATCAATTGTTTTCAACATAGTCATTCAGATGCATTGTTGAGACAGTTGTCTCGCACCACGCGACTTCTTTTATTAATTGAGTTTCCTAAAACTGTTACTTTTATTCTTTATAATTTATTACACTGCAGTTTCTGAAAGTACGACTTGTATGCAGACTTGTGCTATTAAAGGCTAATGCCCTGATATAAATACTTAATGAATGCTTATCATTGTCTTACATTTGATGTTCCTGATCCTGTAGCTATTCAGTTCTTAGTCAGTTCTTACCAGTTTTCTCTCTCTCCTTTTCCTTCCTTTTGTTTTTTTTTTAAGAGAGCATTTCACTTATTTTTTTTTCTAGAAGACTAAAATGAGTAGGATGCTGGTATCATGTACTAGGGAAAAGCAGAAAATCAGAAAATTACAGGAGAGAAACTGTTTGCTAAAATTTTAGAATTCATTTAAATTAACCTAACTTGATTTAACTTGCTTTCCTTCGGAAAACAAAGTCAAGTTCTATAAAAAAACCCGCAATATTTTCTTCCCTCCAGCTGGAAAGTTGCTCTTCCAATTCATTGGAGCTTGATCTCTTTTAGAAAAAAAATACAGGGAGAGGTGTGATTATTCTCCTGAGTCTAAATTAAGAAACCAGGTAACCTCTGTCTTTGTTCTATATGTTTTTGGGAGAAAAATCTGGGGAAATTTCTTTGTGGCTTTTTCCCTACATCATAAAGAAAGAAAGAAGTGAAAAACATAAACTCTTTAATGTAGGTGTTTTTTACCTTTGGGAAGAAACGAATAAGAAAATATACAATTAATTCCTGAAGAGATTTCCTCCTTTGCCATATGATGCCTATACTGCCTGAAGGTATGCAATACATAATGCACATGAAACAGTTCGTAGAACATTGTCAGTTCTCAAATATACACTGAACCTTTCTAAACCTGTCATGTTTGGCCATGACTTTAAACCAAGTCTGTTTAACAAGTCTTTGTAAAAACAAATTTTTAAGAGGACCTCAGTAATCTAATTGTTTTGCTCATTCTGTAACTTTAGAGAAAACGATCTTCCTGGGAAAAATAGGGACAATTCTTTTTTTTTTTTGTGGTCCCTACTTGGCAGATTATTAAATCTCTGAAAATGAAATGTGTTTGAGTTTATTCTTGTGCTCATAGGCAATATTAATAAGATTGCTGTTCTTTAGCACACTCAAGATTTTTTTCTTTGTATTTTATTTTCTTCTTTTGCCATAGTTTAAGTATTAGGGCTGAAAAGTGGGGCAAAATGATCCTTTTATCTTTTAAACATGTACAGTCAGTGATTGTAACCATTTTTCCTAATCTGTTTCCATAGTTTGTTTCTACTTATTTCCTAGAGGCACTATGGTGTGATTGTTCTGCCACAGTTCGTGTTAGTTATTATGAATTTTGCACAGTTTTCAGCTCAAGTCCTTTAATGTCTATTGTTAATGAAAGCAGCAGACTTTCCCAGTTTGGGTGGAAATCTTGTGTGTGGAAATGTAATGGACACTATTTGAGCTGGATGCCTGATAGCTCAGGATTTTCAGTTGGGACCGGCATCTTCTGGTTTGCATATAAGAAAAAATCCTCCAAAAGTACTGTGTCTGCACTTGATTTTTTTTTTTTTTTTGGTACTTTATTTTATAATTAGTCTTTGCTAATCATTGTGGTGAGGACTTTGGAGTCTAAATTTGCAGAGCGTAGTTCATTTTCTCAGGGAGCAGCACACACAGATACCCTTCTTGATACAGAAACAAATAGTAGTCACTGTGGGACAAAGGGAGATTTGCCCGTCCAGGGTGTCATCGTGCAGAAAACAGCCCAGTAAACTGCGGTGTGTAAAGGACAGGTAGGATTGCCAGCTGATGCTGCTGTTCCATATGATTGGTGCTCCTGCCTATGTGAAGCCACTGAATTTAGGAAGCAAAATATTTCTTATCAGAGTTCTTGCATTTCTTGTGCAAAGCCCAGACCCTTGGACTTTTGGTAAAGATGTATATGGGAGAATTAGTATAGTGTTAGGAATAAATGTGTAAACATGCTTTTGTTTTTCAGTGCACACCACTTCTGAACACTGGTATGTTTTCCCCTCTCCTGCTTGTGTTTCACAGTTACGGCCACAAATCCAAACCTCTTAACAAGGAAATCGTGAATTAAAGTGTAATTGTGAGTTATCCTACAGAACACGGTGAATATCAACTCAATTTTAGTGTGGTAATGTTAGTGTATAAAATCGGAAGGTATCAGAGAGGCCCTGCCATGAGTTTTATAGGACGTGGAGGAAAACAGAGAAGGTGTAATAGCACACATCAGCACGTGGAGAATCATGCGGCTGCATTTACAGTGCTGGGGGCCATCCCAGGGAGCAGACACAGGGCCCAGCCAGGGTGCATGGAGTGACTTGCGCCCATTTAGAAACAGGCCAGCCCGTGGCTGAGCAGCCTGACCTGCGTGGAGCTTGTGGCCTGGGTCTCTTTGAGCCAGGGGCCGTTCTCCACCCCCAGAGGAAAGTGGCACAGTGTCTTTATTCTGTCCTTATCTCAACAGCCTCCCTTCACTGCCCATCCCCAGTGCCCAAACAGGGAGGCCTCCATCACGGTGTGTGTTGGGAGCAGGCCCTGCTTTGTGCAGGCTCACAGCCTGTGGCTGGGCATTGCCTGGGACAGGGCCATTAATAGTTGACAGGAATAGATAAAATTAAATAACATAGTTGGCAGGATTAAATGGTAATGGGCAATTGCAATATGATGTTTGAACCTGTGCCCAATATCAGTCTAGCTTTTGAATCAGGTATGCTACCACTGTGACTTAGGGCAGAGTTTGTATTTTGGGGGAGGAATTGTTGGTTCAGAGTCCCTGAAACAATGTGGCCACTGTCTTGCAGCACATGGGATTCTTGCAGAAGGATGCTGCAGGCTCCAGGTTTCGGGCACGAAGGATGATGTGGTTCAGCTCCCTGCTGTTGACCTGGAGCAGGCCCAGGAACCAGTTGTCTTTTTAATTGTGTCTAGATTTCTGCTTGAAAGCAACTAGTTATCTCGCTTACCTTCTTCCAGAAGAAAGCCTAGAAATGCGATGATCAAAGAAAGGACATGGGAGAGTACCATGTATTTTATCATGTGAATGCATCATATGATTTTAATTTTGTTAGTTGATTTTTATTTTTCTCTTTCGCTTTGCTGAAGTTTAAGTGAGGGCCAGGGAGAAGAAACTAAGAGGTATGTGCTTAAGTTTTATGGGAAGAAATGGTGAGGGATATAAGAGAGAGTTGGACTAAATGTCCAGCCAAAATAGGACAGAGTTGTTGCTGTAAAATCTACTGAAATTTCTTTCAGGGAGCTGATGTTGCAGCTGCCTCTACAAATTCTTCTAACCATCTACCCTATGTCTTGGTTCCCCCTGCATGTTTCATTTTTTGTCCTACTGAAGATCTTCTAAGGGATCTCTCCTCTTTAATTCTGAATTGAGAGAAGGAAACCTGGAGGTTGGATTGCCCTGATTTGACTTCCATTGCCTCATGCTGCCAGAGCCCCTGCTCGCCGGGTGCCACCTCTGCAGCAGCCCCTGTTACCCTGCAGCTCAGGAACGCTCTCTCCATGGTGCACTGGAAGGAGAAACATCTGGAGAAGCTACAAATATCATGGTATTTACTGAGGCCAGTTCTTGTCATGCTGTTCCAGTTATTTGAACTAATGTGACTCTTACTTTTAGGAATTATTTTTGTCTATTTTGTAATATGATCGCCTATCAGCAAAATCAGGATCATAAATATTCATTTCCTCTTTGAAACTATGGAAACAGTCTGGCTTTCAGGCATGTTTGCCATGTTATTTAGTTTGCCCAGCTCAGACAGTATGTGTTTTATTGTGTTTGTTTTATTTTGTTTTCAAGAAATGAGGACCATGTCCTCATCTGTGCTTATGAAGGGATTGAACCTGGTTGACATACAACAAATTTACTAAAATTTCTTTTTAATTCAGCCACATTCTCATTGGATTGAGCATTTAGTAGCTGAACCACAATTTGACATCTGTCATCATCTCTAAATATAGTAACTAAAGAAGAGCCATTTTTTCTGAAAGCCAGGTCGGAAAAGAAATTCTCCTTTTTATAACTAAAATTTAATTTGTGTTAGAGTAGTCACTCTAGCTTCACTGCAAATAGCTTGACGCTTGGAGCCTCAGCTGTTGCTGTCATCAAGAGATGGTGGGTAGTAAAATGAAGCATGTTGGGTTCTTCAAGGGTGTTGCAAAGCGCGTGGCAGCACTCTGAAGCTCAGAGGAGGAAACCAATAGAGGGATCTCGTCTCTGTAGGTATAGAGTTTCGAACAATCCTCTTTATATTAATATTTTAGGTTAAGTTTTAATAGGTTCACACAACATACATGACTGATCATTGGCTTGCTATAAATTCTGATGTTGGAGTTGAGAACAAGTCAAAAGAAGGTCTTCTCAATAGCCATGGTTTTATATATGAAGAACTATTATACACAGAGCTGGTGAAAAGTTTGGAAAAGTGAAATTTTCTCATTGGAGTGGGTTTTTTTCATATACTTGCAAGCTTTTTGCATGGTTCTCCTGTTCTGTACAAATTAAATACAGTTAGATCAGTGCATCTTGTATGATTGTTATTAAGCAAAGAGTTTAATTAAATGTAATTGTTAGTTATTGGTTATTACAAACAATTGCAATATTCACTGATTGCTATTTAGGCCAACTACTTTTCTGTAGTTTATTTTACAGCGGACATTTCTGGTCAGATCCAGATCTTCTCTGTTCCCTGAGTAACCATTTAGTCTGAAAGCCCAGTCTTTTCCTCTTCTGCTTTTTACTGTATCTTACTTCTGGTCATTGTTCTGCTGTTTATTTACTGCTATGGCTGTTCACTGGGAATCTGAGCAGTAGCTTTGATGAGCGCAGGTTCTCCTGTGCTGTGTGCTGTAGGAAAACAAAGAATCAGCTCTTCCATTAAGATTTACAGTCCTTTGGGACTCCAGCTACCCTTGGGCTTTACAGTACACCAGGACTCCAGCTAAGCATAAATAATGTCTCACCAAATATGTAGAGAGTACAGGAGATTTCCAGATGATGGTACTTCCATGTTTTTGTGTTTCTGTGTTGTGATTCTGTCCTCTGCCATGTTGCTATATTATGTTCGTTTTCATATCCGATTTGCTATCCAGAAGCACATGTAGGGTTGTTTGAATATTTTTATGAGGGTTATTCTATCCCATTGAATCTGAGAGTTTCTTAACTTTTCTTCTAGTTGAAAAAGTTTGCGATGTGCTGCTGAACTGGTATTTTTAATCTTCCTTAAGGTCTTTCTTTAAAATAATAATTTCTGTCTTTACATTGGCAGTTTTCAGCATTTTACAATTTATTACAAACTGCCAATTTTGGTGCTGGTATTCTCATTCATTTCCAGATTATTAAGGCTCTCAGGTAAGACTACTACTAACTGGATGTTGTGATATATCAGTGAACATTTTTAGTTTTCCTACCTGGTGCCTATCTTCAATAGACACTGATTTTCATTTTCAAATCATTCTATTTCCTTACTCAGAGGAGATCACTACTACGAAATTTTGTTATGTCTACTTCTTCTTTTATTAGATATGCTTAAATTTTCAAATTGCATTCTTCTGCAATGTAAATAGGATAGTTTTAGTGGGTAACATTACAGACTGCACCTCCTCTTTTACTTTATGAAACAGAAGGGTACAATTCAGGTAACTGTTGTCTGATCCAGTATTGAATTCCTTGTGAGCAGATATCTGCAATGGCTTTAACATCAGCATGAACAGTAGCTGGGTCATCACGCATTCCCATAGTCATTGTAAAATTGCTGCATGTTTGTCTTAAAAGATAATGGTGCTGTACCCTTGAGCTGCTTTTGGAATGGGATTGCAGAAGAGTGTAATAGGCAATCGCATTTCGTACAGAAAGGCAGTTATTTTATTCAAGCTAAAGCCACTGCTTACGTGTTTTCTTCATCTGGCTGGCAGATCAGTTAAGATAGTCCACTGGAGATCAAGGTAACTACTGACGTTTTAAAATGTTACTCTATCCATAGACATTTTGTAATTAATTTCAGTGCTAAAGAAGGGAGTATTTTTTCTCATCTAAGTGTCTCTAGGTTCAAACTACAGTCATTAGATCTTCATGTGGTGAAGAACTTTCTGTTTATCACATTTTTAACCTTCCTTTTGAGAACCTGAATAGAGGAATACTCCTGGAGTTCAATATATAAGAGATGTCTTTGTGTTATCTGGATTGTCTTTTAAACTCTTCCAATTCACAGGGAACATTAGAACTGGTCACAGTGTTCTGCAATGCTTATGTTACCTTGGGATTTAAAAAAACATAACCTTCCTTTTCCCATTCTTTCTGCTGTCAAGGGTCTTTGCCCAATTGACTAGTATGCCATGGGACTCAGCTATGCATTGTCATTCCAAGTCTGTAATTTTTCTAAGATAGTATGTTTCATCCTCTGAAAATGGTCTTCTTTCTTTGTATAGTAGCTGGAAGTACAGCTTTACACATGCGGTGGTAGGAAAAGTATTCCTTTTAAGTAGAGAATTTGCACAGGTTCGGATCATCTTACTCTGTTAGCTGGCTCTCCTCATTATCATTTGCTGTGTTGTCAGCAAACGTCATCAGTGATGAATTTGCATTTTCTTGAAGGTCATTGATGAAAGTGTGAAATAGTATGGGACCAGTAACCTATCACAGCAGATCTCTTACAAACCCCCTTAATATAACTCCATGTTTGCAATTACATTCTGAGACTTACTGATTTGCCTGTTTCTAATCCATTCTAATCCATAACATATTTTTGATGTTAATTTTGTATCATTCTTGCTTTGAAGTCCTGGAGTGGTGCTCTGCAAGCTAACACACAGAAAGTATTTTTCAATGAAGTCAAGTGGGATACTTTGCTTTAAACCAGGTGTAAGTAAAAGATGGTCATAGATCGTATGCCTCAATATTTTGTTTGAACACACAGTGATGAGTTTTTATTGCTATAGGCAAAGTTACTCTAAAAATTCCTAACTTCTATATTTAAGAACCATGATACTGTATTGATATATAAAAAAACATGGAGACAGTCTATATTTAGAGAACATTGTTTCCGATTTTACTTTAGATAATTGTCTCAATTAAGAGGAACAATTTTTCTAGATTTAAGTTAGTTGTAGAATAATTTAGTTTAAGAAGACCTGTTATTGAAGGTTTGAAATAAACTAGGTATATTTACTGTGTAACTTTAAAAATAATATATTAAAGCATTGTGATCACAGTGTGTAATACAATTTCTTATGAGGTACTTATAGAAAGAGGTATTGGAGAACTTTACATACACTGTTAACATTCTGTCATTGAAATGAAGTTTACATTAAAGGTCAGCTCCTGGTTTTTTATTATTATTATTACTATTGATGCTAATTAGTAATAATTGCTAATTAATAGTAATGTTAATAGTCCATCATAGTCCATGATAGTCCACCATAGTCAATGATGCCTGTAGGTTCCTTCCAACCTGATATATTCCGTTATTCTGTTGCTTTGTATGTTTGTGTTTGGTTGATTTGTGTGGTGTTTTGTTTTGTTTTGTTTTTTTTAAACAGATGGTTTGTAATTGTGGAAACTTGTGGCAAAATATGTGGCTGGAAAATGTGCAGAATTTTGTTTCCTGGTAGATGTGGTATTTATGACTCCTGCTAGGCTTTTGCATCAGTACTGTTACAGGATTAGTACGAAAGCAGCTCTATTCTTAGCTCATATTTAAATCTCTGTATTGAGCTGTGGTACTATGGATTATTTCGACTCCGTGTAGTGTTCCAAGTATAAGCTAGAGTTTATTGCCAGGTGGCAGGAAAGAGGGATATAAACATTTTATGGACAACAGATGCAGATAAATAGAGGAATTTATCTCATGCACTGTGTACTTGTTTGTCTAATAGGTACAGCCTTTAGTAATTCTTCTATGCTGACCGATATTGGACAATTAAAATCATATAAATTACTACATGAGTAATTACTGCAAAGAGAGAATAATAACAACTTCCTATGCATAAAATACAAAGTTGCTTTTCAAAAGCGTTTTGGTGAAAATTTTTCTTCTACTTGTAGAAGAAAAGCATAGAAGAGTGAGGAGCAGTGGGAAAAAAACTCTCAAGTCTCCTGTTTTCCAATTACTAAATTACACTTAGTCCATTTTATTTATATTAAAGGGTTATCCCAGTTGCATGAGATTTTCAGAATGCTATTGTTTTGTAAGCTAAATAAATGTGTAATAAAGATACAGATGTAGTTGGCCATTTGTTACCAGTATGTCCTCATTGGCTGTTGAGGGAAAGATAGCTATAACCTATTTTGCTTGGATATACTTTCCTCCTGGATATTCTCCCCAGATAAAACAAACCTGCTATAGTCCTTAGACTTATAAAGCAGTTGCACAGAGCCTGATATCTCAGTTACAGCTGTCGTATTCAGGCCACTAAAGTCCACAGAGTTGTATCAGAGTCAGTGAGAAGAGAATGAAATCCACAGACTACTTTGGCTGTATTGCCTGGTATTTATTTCTGCCGCCAAGGCTTTTCTTAGTGGAAGAAAGCTTTTAGATTGAGGAAAACAGATGGGTATCATTTGGGAAAGGTAGAAATGAAATTATATATTCCGATACATTTTACTGCAATAAAATGTTGTGATATACATTGCGAAGTCGTGGCCATTCTTTTAATGAATAGTACTAGTAAGAGAGTTTAAAAAAATCTGCCTAAGAATACGTTGTCTGTGTAAGTGGGTTTAATATAATATTTTTGCAACTAGATTGCCTTGCTTTTTTTTCTTTTTAGATCTCTGTAAAAACAAACTAAAGTGAAATTTGATAAACCTCAGCCCTGGAATTATTTTTAAACAAAGTTTTGCTGGTGACAGCTTATTTTCTTAAGTAAGCAGATTCCATATGTGGTATTAAGTAAATAATTTTGTGATTTGATAGTGGTGTATTGGGGTGAGACATCCTGTAATGTAACTATGTCTGAAGTTATTTACTATTTTTCCTCTGCCAAATTGTGATTGTTTAGTCTACTAACACTTGTACTAAAGGTTTTTCTGGGTAGTGGTTAGCAGTTGTTTTCAAAGCAAACGTTAAATCTAAGAAGACATTCCTTTAAAAAAAATCCTGTTCTGGCAGAGGAACTTGATTTGTGTTCTTGGTCAGTGTTCCTTCACTGTTTTTAGTATGGCTGTTGAAATCTATACCTTATATGATCTCATTGTACTGCCTGCATTTCATTAATGGGTGACTCTGTTTAGGGCTTGGGGAGTGAAATATTTTTCATATGACACTACCCAATATGAGTGCAGTGCACCAGCTGCAAAAACCACAGACCATCTGATTTTGTGGCTTTTGAGGGTGTGAAAAGTTCAATTGCTTATACTAGAGCTTATATCTGTATATTATACCATCTGGAAACGGAACTACTGTAGACTTGGAAGAAAAAAGAGAAAACCAAGTTCTTTAGCCATGGTTAAAATAAAGATGAAAAATACACATCTTGCAATGTGGATAAATTAATATGACTATATGACATTAAAATATTTTTGAAACAATATAATAATGTACATTACATTTTTTTGGCCATACAATAGTATTTTTAAAGAAAGATGGCAAATGTGGAAATTGTAAAGTAAGTTTGTGTTTTTGGTGATTAAAGCTTAATGTGGTCCTAAAGGTAGTGGCTTCATAACTGCTTCATCACGATAACATGTTATCGGTACTTAAATATGTTTACCTGTATTAACACTCCTCCTGTCCTTTCCTTGTCTGGAAGGAGGGAAGGCAGTCCTTTAGACTTTGAGTGGGCACTATCCACATTATCCAGAATACAGCATAAAAATACTTGAAGAAATTGTATTTCATAACTTGCAAAGTTTTAAAGTAGTTTTGAATTTACGAAGTCAAAACATGAACAGTTGTACTAGTTGTCACTGTTCTGTGTATCCTCCTAGAGAATCAAAGTTATAAGCAACTATCTATGGATCTGTGGAGTAATGTGTCAGACACATTTACAAATAGTTTAAAGTTGCTCTTTTAAATGACCAAGTAAAAGAAATCAAAAGAAACTGAAAGGTTTTTGCCAGTCTTAAATCCTGTGATCAGTTTTCTATGTGTTCTATATAATACAGTTTATTGTCAGTAAAATGGGTTGCAAAAATATTGCCCAAAGCCATAACAAGAATCAACACCCATATTCTCATTAGGAATGGATCAGATGGTAGTCACTGTGTTACTATTTGGTGTTATGTATGAGGTTAGCGTAGTAGTTAGAGGTTTCAGTGGAATCTGAGGACTCCGTCTGTGTTCTGCAATAGGTATGCCTGAGATTTCAGAAGGGGGAAAGTTAAGAAGCATTTGAGTGTTTCTAGCAAAAAAGCACCAATCTTTGCTCGTAAGCACATCAGCAGGATTTTATTCACAATTTGTCAGCAATTTTGGGAAGCATTTTGAGTTGTGCTCTGAAAGCAACAGAGAAGCAAACAGTAAAAGCTGCAAACTGTTGATGACAAACACACACCCCTCCCCACCTTCTGTTGCTTGGGTCAGTCAGGCAAGGAGCACACTTCTAATGTCATGATTTATATCCTAAACCAGATAGTGTTAAATAAGAAGTTCCAAACAGCAAAAATAATAGCAACCAGCACATGACCAAGTCCTAATCCGAGTTTTGTTTGAACAGAGAGGTCCAAATGGTGAAGAGTTTTATAAATGTCATTCCTTTCTGTGCATAAAGCATAAACACAAAGTAGTGCTAAATTTGTCGTACACTTGGTTCACTGTGACTCATCCTTCCAGCTCTATAAAAAGGTTCTGCCATCACTGAGAAAGTGCTTTTTGTTGACAATAAGCCTCAACAACAGGCTTCTCTGAACCGCTGTTGAATCCTGCTTAACTGCTCGCGATGGAGCAGCTAGTCAGTGTGGTTATGAAAACCATGACTGAGAATTGATTCCACTCATAATGAGGATCAGATGTAAGGATAAGTATATGAGTGTTGTAGCAATACATATTGCCAACAGAGAGAGAAAGAAAGAAAGAAAGAAAGAAAGAAAGAAAGAAAGGGAAAGAAAGAAAGAGAAAGGAAGGAAGGAAGGAGAGAAGGAAAGCAGAAAATAAAGCTTTTAGCTCTTGCACTGTCAGTTAAAAAACTTCATGACATTTAAATAGTTTCATGAAATCACAAGTTGGGCACCTTAGATTTTGATATTTGGCTTTTATGTATTAGGAGGGCTTTTAAAAGATATATTCTATTATTTTTATATTTTTTGGGGCTCTGAACCTTTTAGGGTTTAGGCTTTTGAACTTTTGATTTGTATCCATGAGAACTGTTTTGTTTGTTTGTTTTTTAAGGAGAATTCTGGTAAAATTTCTTGATTCCAACAGTGGAAAATTGAAGGAAAATATTAAACATTGTGAGATTTCAAATAAAGCCCTAAGTATCATATCCAAAGTTATGCTATGAAAAGTAAAATCAGGTTTTGGACATCAATGGGTGAAATGGTCTGGCTATTGAAATTGATTGGAGTCTTTTGCCACTGAGTTCACTGAAGCCTGAGTTTTATTCTCTTCTTAATCCTTTTACCATCATATCCAGAGGTAACCTGCTTGTTCCATGTCTGAATCTGCACCTCTAAATGGGAATGCTTCCTCCATTGGGTCAGTTTAGGGGAGAGAGAGGCTGGGCTGTCGAACTAATCCTCAAAGAGGCAGCAGAGTTATTATTGAAATTATTCTTCCTTTTCACACATTGAAGCCAAGGAGGCTGAAGTTCATTGACCAGGGCTCAAAACCATCAAAGTTTGTGAGATGTAGAAGGCTAAAACAAGGTGTTTGTAGTAAAAGTGGTACTTAAAATGACCGATTATTCTTACCTTGATGAAATCCTGGTCTGATGGTGCTGGGAATTTTACAGCTAAGAATTATTAATTATTAATACTTAAATCTGTACTACTACTCCAATGCAAATTTACCCCAGATTGGATCGCTACCGAGCCAATAAACATTCTGAAAGTTTCATCTATTGTGTGCTAGCAGAATTGATAAAATCCAGAATTTTGAATTTATCTAGCTCTTATGAGTAATGTGGAAAACCAGAATGTTCAAATAAATACTTTTGTAAAAGTGATATAATGCCCCCAGCAAGCAGTTTATGTAGAAGTTTCGAACAATGTAAGTAAATAATTTTTAAGTTTTCCATATAATAATTTTAATTAATAGCTGAGTAATCCAATCATAAATAGTAATTTTTGTTGCCTTTTAAAAAATAATGTTTTTATGTGCTACACTTATATTTTACAGATACTAAATAAAAGGAAAAACGAAGTATGCAAAAAACTTTTGTACATTAGACAAAAATTCATTACAGGATTTTTTTTTTAAGCATGAAGAATATCATAATATTAGAACTTCATAGAACTTTTTCAAAATCAATAGCAATTCTTTTTAGCTTTGGTTAAAATATTAACCCTTTCATTAAAAACACGTTAACATGTCCTTCATTTTCTTGGTTAGAAAAAGATATGACATAAAAATAAAGCAGCTAGGAACCTTGTTTGCCATGTTAAGATTAACTATAACATTTCCAATAAGGTCGAGTAGGTAATGCTAGTACAGTTCTCAAATTTTTGGTTCTGATTCTGAATGATTAGATGATAGTATTAGAAGCCAACAAATAAATGTCAGCAGTTTGGTTGCACTTCATTATGCACTTTTTCTAGATTAAAACCAAATAATTTGAAATAGCAGGTTCACTAAGTTCAAGTTAGTATTTCATAGGTGCAAATCAGACTAAAAATGCACTTGTTCAATTCATTGCTTTCCCTCAAACATTTTATTTTATGACATTCAAATCACAGTAACTTTGAGATAATCTTATTTTTATGAGGCATTCACTAATCTTTCCTCAATATGTGTCACTAATCTAGCACCACCTTAATATGAGTTGTTTTGCTCTGTGATCAGATGCTCTTTACTTTTATTATGCATCCCAACTTCATTCTAGGAGAATAAAACAAAGATGACATGACAATATCGTTGCCTACCTTCTTAAATTTTTTATTTGCAATATAATTTTAGATAATTCTGTAACTATTGTTTTAATTTTAATTTGTATGAGGAGTGCACTTTGGAGGCACATCTTCCAGTCATCTGTGCTACTACACCTGGGTTTACATTGGAGAACTGTCTTGGCTTGCATAGGTCGGATGCCTTTAGATAACAGTAAACTGAAAGATGCTCTCCAAGAGCACATCAAATGGGCTCCATCATCTAGAGTACATCCAAGGCACTGGACAAGACTGAAGTAAAATCCACCAAGGGATATATGAAGTGAACGGTGAACCTGCAGTATGGGTCATACTGGTCCACTCTTGTTGCTTTGTCTACTTGTTAACCTGGACATCATTTACAAAAATAACAGTGACTGCTTGAGACATGTTTGTCAGGATGTGGAGACTTTCCTCTGGTATATTCATGCAATAACAGAAGCTTCTGTTTCAGCCAAAATAATACATTCATTGCAAGTAGCCCTGTTTTTAAAGATCTTTGTTAAGATTATAACATAATGCTCAAAAATGTGGGAATGTAGTGAGTGCAGTTGTGACTTAGTCCTTTTATGCACACAAGCTGTGATTCAGTCATGTTATATGTATTTCTGCTGGGCTCCTTGCTTCATACAGTTCTCACAGTGTTTAGTGACTATTTAATAAGGAGCTACCCACTATTTTAGTTCAGTATCAGAAATGTTTGAGTTTCCCTTGTTTATGGCACATCAAGCTGTTCTATTGAGCTTTTCTACATTACTGTTCACCCTAGTTTGTGAATGCTTTCTAAATATTTCCAGAATCATTTTCACAATCGTTTGAGGGATGTGTTGGTATTATTTGTTTTCTGTGAATGGCAAACTAAGACACAGGGGCATCTGTGATATAATTTTTTTGAGTACTGAGTGTTAAAAAATTTTTTTTTGTCAAGAACACCGCTTTCATTGACATCCTGTCATGTCAGGTGCATCAGACTGATGATTAGACACCTCAGGAAGGGAAGCATAAGTTTATATCAGCCTGAGGAAAAAAAAAAAAAAGAAGTTTAACATTTGTTTAGTATCACACAAAACCTCTGTGCTAAAGGTGGAGTTAGTCCAATACTCCGGAATGTCACTAACCTGACTTCAGTACATGTGCTTCTCTGCAGAATGAGTGGTCGCAGAGGGTCACAGCAGAGCCCCGGCCCAACCTGGGGTCAGTCACCAGCAATGGCCAACCGCGTACGCGGGGAAGGAGAAAATGAGCATGTCAAACAGGTGGAATATTTTCACAACTCAAGGACTTCCTGAGCTGGAGGAGGGGTCTTTTTTTTCCTTTAATTCAAGTGATCTCTAACATCCACAGCATCTTAACATCAAGGAATTACATGATTGAATCCATGCTCTGTAAAGAACTACCTGCTTTAATGTGTTTTGAACCCAACATCAGCATCATTTGGTACCATCTTTTATTCATATGGAAAGAGAAAATGGGCAGTCATCCTGTGTTTATCTTTTCCTCCTGACAGATTCATTTACTTCTTTTGAATGTTTTCTCAATCATTTCTTCCCCAGGCTAATGTGTAGTAGTCAAGTTAGTCAAAACTATTGCATTTGATCACACTTGCTGGCATTTTTGCACACATTTTCCAGTTTTACTATACCTTTGGAACAGGGGCAGAGAAGGTCAGCACACAGATACCAGAGGCAGGTGCATCATACCTGGTGTGTTAATGATTTCTGCCCTCTTCTTTTGTTCTCTTTTCTAACATTTGATAATATTAGATTTGCTCTTTTTTGATCACTTTTAACGTGTTGATTTTGTTCAACTCTCTTTTTTAACCCAACGCCTGATTCTTTAGTGGTCATTGGTCATCCATGTCTATCATCGTGTAAATAAAGTTGGGGGAGGTTTTCACATCAGCACATCATCTTATGTTTATCTGTGTTGAATATTGTTCACTATTTTGTTGTCTAGTTGCTCGGTTTTATTAAAGCCTGCAATTTCTGACACTGGGCCCTGTCTTAAATTCGTAAATAACTTAATTTTACTCATCTTAACTTTTATTATTTTCCATCTTCTATCCAATTATTTATCTATGCCAGGATTGTCTCTTTTATCCTGTGCAAGAATGATTTCTTTGTGCCTTGGTAAAGGCTGCTGTTTGATGCTGTTTGAAAGTGTCATTCAGATCAGTGATACAACTGATGAGATGATGGGCATTTACTTCAGGCTGAGCTGGGATGCTCTGTTGCCTCCCCTAATTTGAGTTTAATAGATTCTCCCTTAACTGTAACTGATGCTTCCAGATCTGTTTCTCCCTCTTGAATAAGGGCAGTTCCATGCAGATAGCTAAATTTGGGTGTCTTCATTTTGACCTGTCTTACACGTTATTATTTAGGAACTGTGGTATGGTGGAGTACTCTTAAGATAAAGCACTCCAAAATATTTATTTCATGCAACTCATCTGAACATGTGTAGTCTTGAGTTTTTTAGAGTTCATCAACCATGTGTAGATTTTCATGTTTGCATAAATTTTGCTTTTAGAAGAGCTAACTTGTCCTGTACTATGGTATTATGTGAACTTGATACATCTATTTATATAAAATGATGCTTGGAGACATATAGCTTTTTGTTTTTTAAATTGAGTTGGAGACTGCTTTTTACAAAGTTCTAAGCAGTCATGGATGAACTAAAGCTTTATAATGTTCCACTTGAACTGAAGTCAGTTATTTTGCTGACAGAATTAAAATAAAGATTGAGTTTGAACTCAATTAGAAATGTTTTTCTTGAACCTCAAATGTCTAATCTGCTTTCTTTCAAAATGCTGAAAAAGATAAATTAATTGGTACACCCCATATTTAAGAGTGAACAGGAATTATTAGTTGACTTATTTGAGATACACAGAGAATTTTAACAGACTTTTGCTGTCTAGGAATTACATCTTTTTGCCAAATAGCATGACTGAATGGCAAACCTCCTGTCTGTTACCATCTGAAACATTAATTAGGTTTTGAACTCTGCTAAGTTCATACGTAACTATTTTGATTTATCCTTCCTTTTTAGACAGATAAGGGTAGGAAAATACGGCTTTATATACCTGTTTAACATACGAAGGACAGTTAAACAAATGAACAAGGAATACATTAATAAAAATTAAATAACAGTCATGAAGAATAAGAGACTAGGTCAAATATTGTCCAAAAGTATTGCAGAAGGAGCGCAATTTGTCAGAAACGGCTATCAGAAACTGACTTTATGAAACCCAAGACAGGGTTCATCTCACCTAACTTCAGATGCCCACAGTGTAGATATTAAGATCTGAGAACATTGTCTAGACCCTCATTATAGTCAATGGAAAGAAATAGACACAAAACATTACACTGGCATGATTGCTTTAAAATGAACATATAAGTGCTTAATTAATGTAGCTTTAGATCTTCACTTGTGTGTTAGAGCTATGTTTCATATCCAATTAAAAATCGAAATAGAAAAATGTACGTAGATTCCTAGTGGCATATAGGTGGGGTATACTAATTGTGCTAATTTGTGTCTGAAATACTAGGTTAATCGTATTTATTATGCTTGTAATGCTTGTAAATCAGAAACTAATTGCTTAATTGTAAATTACATATTGATTAAAGCTCACGTATGATTTCAAAGGATGACTATATTTCAGTTTCTGTAGTATACCCTTCTACTGAGAAAATGTTCATTTCTTCTAGACTTTGTAATGAATGTTTCCAACAGATGCTTACAGCATGCTGACTTAGAACTTTAATGGGTGTTTTTTATTTGAAAACGCATTGCATATTCTTTTACTATTTTTCTCTCAAATGCTTTCACAAGTTATTTACAAAATAAGAACAAGCAGTACTTCTTAATTCCAGTCTGTGAACTCAAAATAAATACAAGCCTTTATGAATATCTAGTGTTTAGAATGAGCTAGAAACTACAAAAAATATCACAGCTTTGAAACAAATGTTTTGCTTTCAGGTAGACTAGTAAGAAATTCTAGATTACTGATTTTTTTTTAAAGAGAAATCAAAATTACCGTTCAATGTGAATTCCTTTTTGAATGTTATGGTGCTGAATTACATTGAAAATAGGTCTGTTTTTCAAAGTATACATTGATCTTAAACAATGCCAGATGACATACCCGGAAGGTCTGAATGTTTCATTCTTTTTGCGTTACAGTTAAAGAAAACTCAAAGTTTTTAACAAATTTTATCTCTTCACAAAACAATAATTTTATATTTATTGGCAGTTTCAGCCTGATTGAGGAACAGAATAAAGAACACAAAACCCCACTTGTTTATGGAAAGCTTTTACTTATCAGCCAAGAATACAATATCAATGTTGTTGCCGAATAATGTAAGTGCAATTATCAGTCCATAAAATGTATCATTTACAAAAAAATAAATTCTGGGCTGAATTCAGTCTTCTAATTTAGGACCGAAATCTCTGACAGTACGTGATTTCTGATAATTAAGA
Source organism: Caloenas nicobarica (assembly GCF_036013445.1). NCBI lineage: Eukaryota > Metazoa > Chordata > Aves > Columbiformes > Columbidae > Caloenas > Caloenas nicobarica. The sequence goes on along the minus strand of NC_088245.1, from coordinate 28,792,270 downwards.
TCCTGCTTAGAGTGAGAGTATATTTTTTTCAGATGATTGACTAAGAATTCTGTTGATTTAATACTGTGGTGTTCCTAATTAATAATTTATGTAATGACACGAGACTAACCAGGGAACTTAATCAGGGCAAATCCATAACAATATTGTCCAAATTGGAATATGTCAGTAGCAGATACCAAATGGAGGCTTTGGGGTTGTGGCGTCGCAGGGAGTGCGAAAGAGTCTGTGTGTTGTGATGATACGGGAGTAAACAGGAGAGTGGAAAACATTGCTTAAGAGCAACCAGTAAAATAACAAACACGGACTAAAATATACTTTGTTCTTTCTGTCTTACAATTAAAGGAAAAAGTTCTTGAAGTCATTGCTTATAGCTGGCTTGAGATAAGAGTTGACTTTGTGCCTGAGTTTTATCCACTCTGAAGATTTTGTCATCTAGTTTCAGAAACATTTGCAGTTACATTTTCAGTTTTATTATTGCAATATGATATAACTTCCAGTAGGAACTGTATGGCTGATAGGGAATCAGTGGTAAATAGAAATGTGAACTTCTCCTTAATGGAGTGGTAAAATTCAAACCTGGTCATCTTTGTTTAATATCTGGATGTTTATTGAGATGTTAGTAAATTAAAATTCTTTATAAAATGGAACTCCCTCAATATATTTACAAGTATTATAGTTTTGTTAAAGAAAATAACAACAAATGCTTTTTCTTTGACAAATGGTAATCCACTTCAGTTTAACTTTTTAAAGTTATCTTTAACCGTGTTAGTATTTCTGATTCAGTTGTTCTTCTAAATGTAATGCTGCCTTTTTTATCAAACTTTATTATAGTACTTATAAGTCATCTCTCTATTTTGATTCTCAGGTATACTTTTTAAAGAATGTAATCTTAAAAATGAAGCATTTTGTGTTTATTTTGTATCATTCTATTCCAGAGAAGACTGGAAAAGGATTAAAATGCACAGAAAGTAAATATAAATTATTTGAAGTAAAACCCCTCATTTTTATTAGATATTTAAGAAAAGTCTATCACAAATCTGTCACAAAAATTACTTGCTTGTAAACCCAGTATTTAACAAACAATATTATATATTGTTAGCTGTTTAGACTAACTGATTAGTTTAAACTGATTCTGATATACTTCTTTCAATATTTTGAAAAAAAAGTAGAGCTCCTTCAATCTCACTGTTCTCAGCTTTTTCATTTAGCTGTTCATACGAACCACTTGAATTAGTCAGGATCTGAACTGGAGTGAAATGAAATGTGGAAAGTATTCAGCACTTCCTGAAAGGTTCCTGGTTTGGAAAACCTGAAATCTGGTTCTAATTTTATATTTGGTGATTTCCAATAGATTGCTGGTTTGATTTTTTTTTTCTTTAAAACTTTACTGTTAATACTGCTTTTGTTAAATTTATGTAAAAGTCATATAGTGAGTCCATACTTAAAAATAGACTATTTTAATTGCAATGAAATTTTAAATCTGTTTTAAATGCCTCTTATTTAAATTTTGAGTTTAGTAAAATACATTATTCTTCTTCTTGTCATTGTGAGATTGTTAATCCCTGTGGCTTTTATTCTTATTAGCAAGATAAGTGTGTACACATAGGTTATAAATAAACATTCATTTCCCTTTCGAGAGCTCTAGACTTTAAATTCTGAATAGTTTCTGTAAACCTGTAACACTTCTTATTTAAAACCTTTTGTTAGTAAAAAGATTTGAAAAACTCTATAGATCTGTAGAGAATAGTTCTCTGTTCTTGTATAGAATTTGTATGTGGGGATCTCATAGTGAGCATAATACAATCAGTGAGGAATCTACACTTTTCAAAGAAAAAAGACAAAGTTCAGTGTATTTAAAATGTATTCAAAACAATTGCAGATACCAATCTTACGTGGTTAATTTGGCATTATCCAACTTCAAATAATTGCAACAATTTTTGAAAAGTCGCAAATAATTATTTGTAAATATCCAAGGGTTTAACAAGTTTTCCTATATAATTCCATCCATATACGTATCCACAGTAAGGTGTGCAGGTATTCTCATTTGTCTGGATGGTCTGTTTCTGGGTAACCTAGAAAGCTTTTAGGTTTGTAATTCCAGTCCATTGTACATTAGTCTACTTGCAGAGTTGGATTTAAAAAATGCATACTAACCTCTCAGATACACTCTGAAGTTTTTAAGACACAACTTTTAGTGGAAGAGAAGTTGGGGTCAAAAAAGTGCCAGTGAGACAGGACCTACACATGCACTTGTTACTGTTTATCTCGCAGATAAATAACAAGTCTTACAGAAGTCTCTCTGCAAACTCCACTCTGCTTCCCAAAAGCACAGATGCATGTTTTTAGAGTTTCTGCCCCTCAACAGAATTTCGTGGGTTAAGTGCTGTTAACACCCACCCACCTCTTCCAAATCAGCAATAATAAAAGAATTGTTGGTACAAGCTTTGACTCCCTGCTTCGGGGTTTTGTGCCTTTGCTTATGACGTCCTCATCAGCCACAAGTGAAACCTTCTCCATGCTCTGGAAGCCCCCAGAACCTGTGTCCTGGACCTCCAATATGATTTTCTTCTCAGATCTGGCAGAATAAGATATCCTTCGGCTTTTGAGTTCTTCTCTATTGAATCCTTACTTAAAGCAGCAGAAGAAAAAGTAGCACTGCAATTTCGTGCAGTGTGATATAAACATGAGGTTAAATGGGTAAAAGATTAAAAGACTTCCTAAAGAAGTGGATATTAAAAAGGATTTTAAAAAGGAATTTGAAGTACAGGTTTTGCTTGGCAGATAAGAAAAAGGAAGGCTTAGTCAGTGAGAATGTGAGTGAGGAATGTGTTTATGCGTATTCATTTTAAAATCTGGCTATCCTAATCAGCATCTGCCACAAATCTTATAACTGACTGTTTTTTGTTGTTATTTCTGAGAACATTCCAGGTAGTGGGAAGTGGGACTGAATTGCCAAATTTCGTCCTAATTGTGTAATAGTGTTCAATAGAGTCTAAACCAAGATTTTGTGTATGTGTGTGTGTGATGTGATTGTGGTATGTGGACTCAAATGTTCAGGAACTGAAAAGCATTTGTACCAGCCTACTAAACCAACTGATCTCCAGCAGGAAAAGGAAAAAGTTATTTTTAGATTGGTTTCCTAAGCCAATATGTCGATATGACACCCAAGCTGAATTTATGCTTAGTAACAATTATTAGTTGTTATTTTAGTTCCATAGCCAGTATAGCAGCAAATCAGCACATCTATATGGAAGTCTTCAGAGCACGTGATGGCTCTTGGCCATATGGGGCTTAGTTGAGGTAGAAGAGAGCTGGGAGAATTCCCTTATGGAAAGGGAACCAAAAGGATAGGAAAAGAGAAAGAATTAGGTAAGAGGGGAGTAACTTACAGTAATTGAAGTAAAAATGGAGGAAAAGCAATAAATCTTGCATGAGGACATTTCAAGACACTGTTTCTGGAGAAACTTGAGCTTTACTAGTTCTGCTGCTCACAGACAAACTTGGTTATTTCATCACAAAAAAATCTAGCACTTTATGTTGTATCTCTATTACAATGTTAATACATTAAATAACAAAAGCAATTTTCCTTTTTTGTTCTCAGATCTGTCTGTGCATGCATATGTACCCCTAACATATTCTGGTATTGGAGACTGAATTCTTCTCTTGCTGAAAGGAGAGACTCAGTCTTGTGTTTCTTTAGCTTCTCTGAAGATTTCTTCGCCCCTCCTTCTGAACACACTGAAAATAATTATGTTTTTCCTTTCCATCTTCATAAAATATGGTCTTTGTAAAATATGGTTGCTTCTGAAGTTGCAGTAAGAAGTATGTGTGTAAAAATCCTTCATAAGCTGTGTTGCCTTTCTAAGCCTCAGTAATGCAACTAACCAGCCAGTGTTTGTACGGCACAGCTGGGCTGGGGGAAATGGAGCAGCCCAATCCTCTTACGGCTGCTGCTCTGAACTACCTGACTGAAGTAAAAAACCTGCATCCGTAAGCGTAGAGAAACTGGTAACACAGTCTAGATTTGACTACTATTGAACTTTCCAGTTGTAGATTCACTCTCAGCACTGCCTTTTGTGCAGAAGACCAGAAGATGGGATTATTAAGGAGCTTTAAACTATTCCTTTTGTTTAAGTTACTAACTTATTCGTATCGTCAAGAACTTCTGGCCAAATTTTTATTTTCTGTCTTGCCTTTTGTGGGTTGCTGTGTGGCAAGGCCGGTTGTCTAGTCCTACCAGCTTACTTGGACGCATTGCATAGTGCGGGTCTCAGAACCTCCTGAAGGACTTTGTGTGTTCCTTGAGGCTGTGTCTTCCATTTGCAATGTGACATCTTTTAGAAATTTAGAAACCATTTATTTTAGAAAGATATCAAAGCTTTTTCTAAAGATTTTGAAAGGCAGATAATCTACCATATCTGTCAACAATTGGTGCCAATAGATTATTTTTTTTCATTGTTTAGAAATAAATAAATGTGACTTTCACATGAGCACAGCCAAGTAGTAGCTTTCTGCCACTGGACTCCAAAATGCCCTTTTTGTTTTTTCTCTGCTAAATTAAACAGCTGTGTACTTTTGGGTACCTCTTGCCTTACAGATAGAGTTGGTAAGCAAGTTATCTCATAAATGAACTGGATTATAGTTTTAATATTTCTGTTTGAGAGGTCAATTTTGGCTGTATGTTACTCAGATGAGTTATACTGAGAAAGATGGGCCTATCTGATTGATATTTCCCATTGTGTCAAGGCTGAGGTCATCTGAAAAAAATAATCTCTGATTTACAATGGAAGTAATAAATTTGGGACAATAAAAGTTCTTCAGAGAACCTACACTGTCTCACAGTTTTCCACTTAGAGTTTTCAAGATCTGTGTATTTAAACAGTTTTAATCCATGTAACGTAGAGTATTGATTTTGTATGGTGCTTGAAAATGTCATGCAAGATTAAATCTTATAGCGATCTAAGTGTACTATGACAATACGAGTTAATGTTATTAGCCAAACTTGTTATAGCATAAAAAATGGTATCAAGCTTAGTTGACAAGTGACTGAATTATGCTATCGTTTCTTAATTATTTACTGCTCAACCTTTCCTGAATTTATACTGGCTTGATGTCATTCTGCCTGTAGTTTCTCAGGTTTGATCTTCATAAACACGAACACCACATTGAGTTTTTGCAATCCTCTTGATCTTGTAGAGTATTCCAAGATTTGTTAAAAACCCACATTAATGTTTCAGTGAATTCCTTTTGCTTTAATTGCTCTCCAATGGCTTTAACGCTTTGGGGGTATAAATTGTCTCTCTGGATTTTAATGAAACGTCCTCCTTTTTCCCAAATTGAGATTTGCTACATGGTTATTCTTTCCCAATTACATTTTAAGAATTGGTTGTTATTTTCTTAAGCTCTAATGGCTGTAGATTTTTTGATGGCTTTTGGTTTTCCTTTTACTCATATGCCTTTCTGTGGTGCGTTGACCCTGGCTGGACGCCAGGTGCCCACCCAAGCTGCTCTATCACTCCCCTCCTCAACTGGACAGGGGAGAGAAAATATACCAAAAAGGTCATGGGTCGAGATAAGAACAGGGAGAGATCACTCGCCAGTTACTGTCACGGGCAAAACAGACTCGACTTGGGGAAATTATCTTAATATGAAAATCAGAGTAGGATAATGAGAAAATAGAAACTAAATCTTAAAACACCTATCCCCCACTCCTCCCTTCTTTCCGGGCTTAACGTTACTCCTGAATTCTCTGTCTCCTCCCCACCAGCAGCGCAGGGGGACGGGGAATGGGGGTTGTGGTCAGTTCATCACGCGTTGTCTCTGCTGCTTCCTCCTCCTCACACTCTTTCCCTGCCCCACTGTGAGGTCCCTCCCACAGAAGACAGTCCTCCACAAACTTCTCCAACATAGTCCTTCTCATAGGCTGCTCATGGGTTCCAGCATGGGTCCCTTCCATGGGGTGCAGTCCCTCAGACTGCTCCAGTGTGGGTCCCCTACAGGGTCACAGGTCCTGCCAGCAAACCTGCTGGTGGGTTCCCCTCTCCATGAGGCTACAGGTCCTGCCAGGAGCCTGCTCCAGCGCAGGCTTCCCATGGGGTCACAGCCTCCTATGGACACCCACCCACTCTGGCGTAGGGTCCTCCATGGGCTGCAGGTGGATCTCTGCTGCCCCTTGGACCTGCATGGGCTGCAGGGGGACAGCCGGCCTCCCCATGGTCTGTACCACAGGCTGCACGGCGATCTCTGCTCCAGCGTCCGGAGCATTTCCACCCCCTTCTTCTTCACTGGCCTTGGTGCCTGCAGAGCTGTTTCTCTCACATGTTCTCATACCTGTTGCTGTTGGGCATTTTCACCACCTCCACCTTCTTAAACATGTTCTCCCAGAGGTGGTACCACCATCGCTGATGGGCTCGGCCTCGGCCAGCAGTGGGTCTGTCTTGGAGCCGGCTGGCATTGGCTCTGTCAGACACGGGGGAAACTTCTGGCAGCTTCTCACAGAAGCCACCCCTGTAAGCCCCCCAGTTACCAAAACCTTGCCACACAAACCCAATACACTTCCTTGGCCACTAACTTCCACTTCAGGGATCTGGCTGGCATTTAGCACAGAGACTGCACTTGTGGCATCACTAATGGACCCTTGTTTTCTGCTTAGAGATCAAATGTGAAGAGTTTGCAGTATGTTAATGAACACATGCAGCTTTAATATTCCGTCTTGTCTGATCCAGAGCCTAGAGATAGTACTGGGCTTCCTGAGATTAAGTGAGGCAATGGCAGGAAAAGCCATGATTTAAGCAACCTTCTATTGACAATCACTCAGGTTTTGTTAGTAACTTTCTGGTTTGCAAATGTAGTTACACTTTCTGCTGTTTTTTAAGTGCCATGACACAGTAATGCCAAAAAATGACACTTTCTCATTCTCTGTGTTCACTTGGTAAAGAATTTATGCCCTTCAGACATGGATGTGTCACTAGTTCAAAGATATCTCTGTAAATGTTGAATTTTGAACTGGCTTATTGCCATACTCGTTAGCTGGGCTATGCTGTATTTCTGCTAGAGATGGAGCAAATGATCCGTGATTGCTTCATACGATGAGTGTCCAGCAGTGAGACTGTCACCTGTGTTCCAGCCTTGCACTGTCTGGATGCTCGTTCCACTTTTCTGGCCTGAGAGGCTTTTTTTCCTCTATTATTTGGTGATAATTTTCATAGGTATTTTTTATTTGTCAAAGGGAAACCAGGATATTGAGTACAATTTATTTAAAATCTGACAAATATAGAAGAAAGAGAGGTCTCATTTCACTGAAAATAATGTTATTTCTTCAAAGTAGCTGAATATGATATTTTAAATGAAATATTCAGTATTTTTCAGCTTGGATTTGTGTGTTTTATTTATTAGGGAGTTTTTGAATTAAAGCAATTTAAAAATTGATGAAATAGTCTTCTAAGATATAAAGCTGACCATACACCACTGAAAAGGCAAGAAAATCTCTAAACATGTAACAATTTCTCTGGTGAACTTCTAAGGTATTTCCTTACCTAACATGCTTACTACTAGTGACTGCTTACGCTTTAGATCCCATATAATCATTTCCATAATTTTCCACTTGAGAGTAAGGCAAATAATATTCAGTAAGCACTTATTATTCTGAAAATGGTGAGTTGAATTTATTTTATTATGCAGAGGACAGTTTCAGATATATGAAATACTAGAAAAAATACGTAATGATTGACATAAAAAGACAATGCTGTTCTGAAACTCATACCATCTCAGAACTCGCTCTTCATTATTTTAGTATTTTAAAATTGAGAATAATATTGTGACATACTGCCTCTAAATGGTACTCCAGAGTACCTACAGAACACCATGTTGAATATTTTTAAAAATAAATCAGAAGTCTGCTTTAATTATTCTGCCTAATTTGTTTGTGTATATCAAAATGTTATCTTCAGAGCAGGCAAATTAGAAGTATACAATTGATTCTTATTAGAATATAAATGTGCTTTCAAACATACTCCATTTTAAAGTCTAATACCAAATGTGTAACATAAACATTTAAAACTAACCCTCTATGTTGAAGATGAGTCCTGAGAGCCGTGGAATATTGAATTCTTTGGGGCTTGTTGGAAATTAAACCTGTGTAATTTTAATTGTGTAAACTTTCACATTAAAATTACTTCTGTGTTTCGAGAAGGTAAATCTCTTTAGGCTTTATTAATGACCATTTGAGATGATGAGGGTCTGACAGCACCTTTTACTGAGAGGTTTAGCTGTTGCAATCTAATTTTTCCAGAGTACACCAAGCCTGACAAATTTAATAAGGATTTGAAAAATAAATTACTTTTTAGAAGTTCTGGTTTTGTACAGCATGTTTATAACTATATAAAATGCTATATGCGCATAGCATTTTTGACTGCACTGGAGCCAAACTTTTTTTCATTAGTATATCCTCTATGATACCGTCATTCATACTTCAATACCTTCTGTAAGCACATAGTATGTATTACTAATTAAAAATATTTCATCAGTTTTAGAATTTTAAAATTATTCTTTTAGAAATGGGAACATTGGCAATATAATAGTTTTAAAATCTAATTGCTTTCACCTGTTAAAATAAGTAAAATGCACGGTGCTGGAAAATATGTGTGCCTCAGAATGGAAAATAGTTGAACACATACCCTGAAGTATAGGACTTTTTTTTTTTTTCTTTCTTTCTGAGGGAAGTGTCTGTTTTGTAGCGCTCCATCTTCTCACAAGTCTGCGTGGCTTTTGAAAGCCAACAATTCTGCACCATACAATATTTCAGGCGAGCAGCTACTGCCGGGTAATGAGGCATGGGAGCAGCTGGTATTGGTTTAGTTCAGCAGCTTTGTGTCTGATTCTATTAGCCTACCTACAGATGTAACTGCTCTTTCCCCTGTGTGATCTAAACATAGAACAAATAATTCATAATTTTAAAATAGTTAAACGATCATTTTTGCATTTTGTTTGAAGTTTACTGCGTGAGGCTGATCAATGGTGAAGTAAATTGTGAGTTGCTACTAAAGCTGCAGCAATTCTTAGCTAGGGAAAAGATCAGGAACTTTTATAGAAAGAAAAGATGAATGTTTGTCACTGAACCCTACTGAATCTAAACAAAGAAAAAGATTACCTAATAGTCTTGCAATGCATTTGAAGTACAGTCTGCTATTTGTTTGGGGAGTTGAATGGAATATATGTCTTAAAATATTTCAACAGCAGTAGTGGTGTTTTCCAGTGAGTAGATCTTAACATTACTAAATTACTGTATCTTTTTTTTTTCTTACTCAAGACTCATTATTATACTCCAAGACAAAAATAATTGAAGGGTTTTTTTACTTGCCTGTGATGCATTTTAGAGCTAATTTGTACTAATGATGAATTGCTACAGGGGATTTTATGATGTTCTTTATTATTTATTTACTTTCTGCCCAGTTCGTGTTAGTTAAGTGAGTAATAGCACTATCTTTAAAACTTAATTTGCATTTTAATTGTAAAGATTCCATGCCAGAGAGCTGAGTTATCCAGAGAATCACAACAAATTTCACAAAACAAATTTTACCCCATGCACAAAATAAGTAATAACAGATGAGATTTTAAAATACTACACTTTTCTTATGCTAGAAAGAAAGTATATTTTAGATGTTCCAGTTGCAAAATTGTGTTATTTAGGTTTTGGGCTTTTTTTTGTCTCCACAAGTGGACACTGAATGGACACAGTAGTTTGGACCTAACATTTGCAAAATGTTAGCACAACATGAAAGTGATACTTTCCTTAAAGCTGGAAGGCACTATAATTGGTTCTGTTTATTTTTGTAATTATTATTTCCCTATTTTTGCCATCTGAAAATTGCTCTTTAAAACGTTCTATTTATGTTGCATCTGATATTCAGATGAGTTGCAGGTACCAATTAATTAAGTAGAATACATGATACTTAAGAAATATACAGCTTAAAATTTAAATATATATACTTGGAATATTTATGCATATTGATTTCTAAAACTATTTGTTCTGTGTTCTTAGTTTTCCAGATACATTAGTTAACCTGACTAGTTTTAAGGGGGAAATAGATCAGTTTATAGAGGAAAAGATACAGCTTGGTTGCCTGCAATAACAGTAGGTTTGAAGGTACAGATAATCCGTATTACCCTATGTGCATAGCACTTTGTCTTTAGGTTAATAAACTATTATTTTAAATTATGAATATGTGGAATTAGTAATATCCTTGCTTCTTTTTGGTAAAAAGTAGCAAAAGTGCCTTTTTCAACTTGATTAAGCAGAGCAGTTACATGTACTTTAGTTTTCAGTTGGAATACAGGCAGGGTAAAATACAACCTCCAGTACACAGAAAATGACTAACTGTCAACACTTTCTGCTAGAGTGAAATGGGGTAATTTCCACAGAATTCTGGTCAGCGTACTGTACCTGACTAGCACTTCCTAGAGCTTAAATTTCTCTGTATGTTGTGTTACTTGTGATCTTAGTGGCCTGTAGGTGGGATCAGACTCCTTTTAGTGGTGCCCAGTGATAGGATGAGTGGCAATGGGGACAGGCTGAAGCACAGGAGGTTCCATCTGAATAGCAGTAGAAACTTCTTTACTTTGAGGGTAATAGAGCACTGGAACAGGCTGCCCAGAGAGGCTGTGGAGTCTCCTTCTCTGGAGACATTCAAAACCCGCCTGGACACATTCCTGTGCGATCTGCTCCAGGTGAACCTGCTTTAGCAGGGGGATTGGACTGGATGATCTCCAGAGGCCCCTTCCAACCCCAACCATTCGGTGATTCTGTGATTCTAGTTTAAAATCCTTAACCCTAAGTCTGGTCATCCAGTGTTGATTGGTTCTGGCCTCATTCCACTGTAGGTGGTTTCAGTAAATCCTCTCAGGCTTTATGACAAAAATTGTTCATAAAGTAATTGGGAAATTTCCTCAGAGCACTCTACATCAAAGGATGCTTAATTGTCCCGGCCATGCAAGAAGAAAAACAAGATGTGAAGTGCTCAGTTTAATTAGGCCACAACTTTATTAACTCAACTGGGAGCACTACCCGGCAATAAATGCAGGTCATTGTTCTTTTCTTGATCATTCCTGGTTTTGAAGGCCTGTTCTTTGCATCCTTTCTCTAGACACAGAGATGGGACCTCACAGTTCTTCCTTGTATGAGGACTAAGTTAGGGAATACATGAAAGAGGGCTTTGTCCGTTTGCTACTACATATAGAGTCATGCAGCTTGCCCGTCCAGTAACTTTCTCTTAACTCCTTGTTTAAGCCAAATTTTCAGAAGAAAAAACCAAACCAAAACAAACCAAAACAAACTAATACTTTTTTGAAATGGATATTCATACAGTAAAAGAAATAGATGAAGTGTTACTACAGGAGTATGAAGATGGGCATCAAAAATGCTCCCATATGTCTATGCTGGTTTTTGCAGCATATCTTGCAAGCAGTACTTTTCTGCTTTTCCTTAACACACTCTATGAGCAATTCAAGTGATTTTATACATGGCAGATGTAGCTACATCTCCAGTGCAAGGCTGTGCTTTGCAACAGGTAGTGCATTGCAGTGTATGTATGAGCTGAGTTTCTCCAGGCATGGAGAACGAGGACGTTGGTGCTTCTGGGAGCAAAGCAGCTGATTTGCAACACTCCATTGGTACAAAGAACCTGTATGGGACTTGAGTATTCAACTTCTCAGGTTAGCTCGTATTAAATGTATCATCAGGTTTTACTGCTTCCTTAAACAGAAAATAATTTCTATGTCTACAATTAGTGAAGCTCTTCCGTAACGTAAAAACAAATCTCTGTTTTCTTCTTGCCTCTGCTGTTCCTAAAGAGGATACAAAAGTAAGTGCCAATAGTTTCTGAAGAGTTTCCTGAGCCATTTAAATAGAAAAAGTACATCCTCTGCTGTGCTCCTTGGCGTGCAAGGAACTTTCCACATTCTACTTTTAATAAACAATCAAACTTCTATACCAAACATTTTCTATAAACCCACATTTTCTAATTAAAAGTTTGTTTTGTGGAAGGAACTCCAGGTGGTATAATTAGTGAAATATATTTTAATGATAAATCTTCCTTGTCCTATTTTTTTTTAATAACAAAAAATGTCCTATGCATTTGAGATGCTCCCTATGGGTTGTATATAAGAGCTTGGTTAATTAGCTAATCAACTTACCCACCTTACCTTTTTAAATGTGTCCTGTTTCGCAGGTGTAATCTCAAATTTTATTTGGGATAGAGGAGATAAATAAAGCATGTAGTGCTCACCCTGGCCTGCACAGAAGAGATTTTGGGCTGTCCTTTGAATGTCCGTTTCTTAATGGGCACATCAGTCCCAGCGCTCAGCTGCTGGTCAGGCTGCCCGCATTCCAGCTCTCCTGTGTCTCTTCCATCAGGCCTTTCCAAAGCAGGACAGCCTCAATGCTATAGCATGACTAAAATATTGTTAACTCTCAGTATGTTTCTTAAAAAAATGTGCAGCCTCTTAAGACTATTCTTTCCTTCACTTGTGATTCATTTGTCATCTTTTTTTTTAAAGTTGCAATTGGTATATGGGTTTTATAGTACTGTGCCTTTCTCTTGCTTTGGTTTATTTCTACTCTATAGTTTCTGTTTTGAAGTTCTTATTCTAATATGTGGTGAGCACTGACCAAACCTGTGAGTGTTCTGTGTCCTTCCTTTTTATGTTCCGTCTAAAAAGATCTTTAGTTTTTGTTCTAGGTGGTCGACTTGTAGCATCATTCACCTATTCAGGAAAGACAAAATCATATATATAGTGATTCTGTGAATATCATATGTAGCATTAACTCAAGCCCCTCTTTAGGTTTCCAGTTGTTCATGAATGTCAAGAACTTTGCTTACACTGAAAAGGCTTCGGGATTTTTTTGTATGTTTGGTTTTTTCTTTTGTATTCTTCTTCAGAATAAGACATGGACACACAAACACAATTTACAATTTAATTAATTTTAATTTACTATAGGAGTTAAAGGATTTTATCTGGGAGTCATTTCTACTTCTGTGGTTTTAATGACTACACTTGTATTATTAGTTTAACTAACTGTTCCATTCTCATTAGTTTTTGGTTGCTTTCTCACATCCCGTTCATCCACATATGCAGTAACTTCTTGGCTTGGGTCCTCTCTACCATTTTTTTAATTCTTCTGACTGAGTTAGGTCTGTTTGAGTGGCGACATGCAGTTAGATAATTCCTCACTGTGTTCTCAGTTTAGGATGATTTCGTACACTTGTATTCCCATTCTTCACTGGCTGCCCAAGGTATCAACCTTTTTTGCTGTCTGAAGAGAACAGCATCCCCAAGCTGATCTGAAGAGCCATCACTAAAATGTTGACTATTAAAAATGTTTGGAAGAGCCCTTATATGTTCTAGATTTTTGTTATGGTTTGGCCAGTGTAGCTGCTAGGTAGAACTACAGGAGCATATTTTACTATAAGGGGCAAGAAGAAGAATGTTTCCAAAACCTCTTCATATTGTGACAAGGTGGACTGTATTTCTTTCAAGGGAGGTAACCAGTGACCAAGCATTTGGATCCGGTCTTAGATTCACCCAAGTTTCTCCAAATACTGACAAGCAAGGGATTATTCTTGATCTTGTCAGCCTCCAAAATGATGAAGAACAAATGTTAATCGCTGCAGAAGAATATCTGGGAGTAAGTGTTGTGTGGCCTCTGTTGGTGAGTGCAGTCATATGAAATAGATGGTAATTATTTGCCCCTTTCTGCCTGCTCAGATTTCTTCTCCACCTCCTCCTTATTCCCCAATATCATTCTCAGAGTCCCCCTTGTAAATAGTAAGTTTCTCTGAAGCCCCAAAGCCCTGTAGCACTGACCAACATTATTGCCTTCCTCCGTTTTTCCCATGGTGTTGTCCTATTGACTTCATTCTCCTGAGATCTGAAATCAGACACTTTAATCCAAGACTTCTAGCATCATTATCATCTGCTGAAAAAAATAATAAAATCAATTGTAAAATCGGTTTTATCACCCACCTTGATCTTCTAGCTGCTTTTGCATTTTATGAAGTAAGTAATCTCTAAGTATTCTGCAATATCTGTGTAGTTTACAAGGTATTTGTGGCTACGTTTACTCAAAACCTTAACATTGACTCATTGGATTCAATGCAATTACAAAAGGTAGTATTTTGTATTTATTTTGTGCTAATCTGCTATGAATAAGGGAAATGCATTGCTCTGTGTTGTGGAGCAGTACCTTTTTTTCTGGAGGCTTTATTTCTCCTCCAGATATGCACTAGCCTTATTTTTTCTGACTGGAAAAAGAGCTTCTGTCCCTCTGAACACTGTTGACACGAATGGAGTTACGGCTATTCCTGTCATGTCTGGTATTCCCAATTTAACCTCTGCTTCAGTGGTTTATGAAGAATTTTACCAGCTGCTTTGGCAGAAAAAAAAAAAAGTGCATAGCATATCTGCTTTCCAGAGCAGCTGAAAAATGACAGTGGGTTTAGTGATGCTCTCTTTACAAAATTGCATAATTATGAAAAATATCTGAATAGGTGAATGCTCCCTTTTCAGACTCTCTATGCAAAGTAAAGACATTCACAAATTTGTGCAGAAGTGGAAAGACTTTCTAAATTATTATCCAGAGAGGGGAGAAAAAACAAATCCATTGCTAATTAAGAAACCTCACGTGAGGCCAGAGTGTAATGATGGTGAATATGAATGTACAGTCATCAATGTATCAGATATACTGTATATATTATTAGGAGTTGGTAGTAGTCACTCCATGGTAGATGTGAGAATTGTTATGGTATTCTTTTTCATTTCGCATCGATGCACAGACCCAGAACTTATGGCAGAACAAGCTCTGAAGTGCTGAGTGGAGACATTCATGGTGACAGACATGAATGTACGTAAGGAAACCTGAGGCTTTCAGTGATGAGGGAAAAACCTGTCATTGGAGGTATACAAGGAAGATTTTTACTGTCTGATACACTCTACAGAGACTGTGACTATATTGGGGGACTAATACATATTTCCCAGTATATGCTTCCTATGTGCACACACTTCTTTTGGAGTCGTTTGCACTACTCTCCCAAGTACGCTGTTTGCTCTTCTGTTTCCCTTTTCCTGAAGTTTACAGATGAGTCACCAATGTCCTCCCTTACTTTTTCATTAGATTGGCCAAGAGTTCACCAGCTGTTAAGGTCTCTGCCCACAAATCCTGTCAGCATTTGTTCCAAGGGGACAAACCCCAGCACAAATAGTTGTCATTCCAACAGCAGCTCTGTACCAGAGATGATGTAGCATTTCTCTTCTCTTCGTCTGTTTTGTAGTATCAGTCCAACTGCTTATCCTGATCTGGATAAAGAGAAGATGCTTTCCCTCTTATTTTCCTCTTTTGTAATATTATTTACTGATACTAGTAGAGTTATGGAAGATAAGCAGAAGATATTACCTTAGAGGTTTTCCTTAAAGTGAAGGATGCTATTTTATAAGTCGGGTAAAGAGAGACCATTGCCTTTTCTTTAGCCCCGCATTGATACTGGTGAGCCCCTTGCACTTATCAAACACTGCTTGCAGCAGCAAAAAAGTACACTACCCACAATAGGTAAGGTTTAGGAAAGCTTAGGGTGTCTAAGAAGAACCCTGTTACATAGAAAAATCTCTGCGGCTCGGCTCTGCCAGTGTATAACATTGTTCAAAAGATAAAACAGTACTGAAGATGTGATTGTCTTCAGTCTTTGCCACTTTTAGGTAAAGCTTTCAAGATGAATCTCAAATTCATTGTTGGTTGCCTTTCAGATATTCTTTGTAAGTTTTGCAGTTTTAACAGGAGGGAGGAAATTGAAAGCTCCTGTTTATAAGCCTTTAGTATCCGCTTAGCTTTCTAATTCTGGCAGCTGGATTTTAATATGATCATATAAATGTTGCTGTTCTAAGGTACAGAAACCAGTCTTATTTCTAAAAAAATCCCCAAACATTTATATGAGCAGTAGAATCCATGTGAAATCTCTGATGTCTGTGTGGCACAGCAGTTGTGGCACAGCCTTTGTTTTGATGGGTACATTAATAATATGCCTTTGTCTTCCTTTTTCATTAAACTCCGAGCAACTTCAGATGGTTGAAACTTGTGTCACATTTGGAGGAGATGGCCCAGAAGATATTGATGGTTGAGTGATGGGCAAAATGTGATCATGCAGATCTTCTCTTACAAAACTGGACTAAAAAAGTGACATACAAATCTAATTTGAATAGGGGAAACAAGAAAAACTGCTACAGGCTTGCACATGAGAAGAAAATTGAGAACAACTTCATTGTCTTAGGTGTAACTGAGCTGGATAGTAAATTCTTGTAATCTAGTTATATTCCTTTTTTGATAAAAAGAAATCCAAAGGCAATGTTACTTTTCTACAAAAAAAGGTTCGTTTGAGCAGCTGTAGTTTATATGTGGCCCCGTCAGACAGAAATGGACCAGTTTCTTTTTATATCCAATGCATACCATTTTTAATTATTTTTAGCCATGCTATCCAGCTGGCAAACCTGAAAGCACCTTGAATAAGGTTCAGCTTTCAGACTGAGGCACCTGAATATACTTGCCCACTCAAAGGTGTCTGCACTTGCAGTAGGTGGCATGGTGTCAATTTGTACTGAATGGAGCTCCCACTTCAATCAGTACAGTCAACTGAGTCTGGAGAGTGATTTTGCTTACCCTTAAGTCGATGTCTAGAGTAGGATTTATTTACCTAAGCAAATGTTTCTAGTGTCACTAGAGATGCCTTTAGATACCTGAGATGTCCACAGAGCGTTAGCAGATCTAACACCTCTGTCTCGCTGGATTGGCAGCTAAAAATTGGGCATGATACCCTAGATCATCTAAAATAACAACAGATACCTACATATAGGCAACTAAGAGCCCTTGTGAATGGGCAGTGTCGTTTCTCTCTAGGCTCCATTGGCTGTACGTTCTGTAGAAGAAAGTCCAGATTTTTCTTGATTGTAATAGATTATTAGAAAAATTTAAGGACGTAAATTTAAATGCTTTATTGTGAAGCTGTATCCTGCCTTTATACCTCTCTCTGAAAATATGAAGTCCAAATAATACAGAAAGTTTTTTTCCCTGGTATATAAGAGTATTTTAAATCTAAACTAGTTACTGCTAAACTGTCAAAACACGTTAAGGATGTTTGTCCATGGTGCAAGACTAAGGTTTATCTGTGCAAAATAGATCAGAAAGATGCAACTCAGGTATCAAATTTTATTGTGGTAAAGTGGAGAAATGCTAAAGAACAGTGCACAGTCTTTTGTTGTTCTGGTTGTAATGGAAAGTGGTGCAATCTCAAATTGAATTTTTAGGTAACTGTTGAGAAACACTGACTTTTAAAGACAATCCCTGGACTCTGCTTACCTTTGGTAGGGTCAAATACCACTTTCTGATGAAGTTCTTTAAAAGCAGCATAAAGGAAGGCTCTGTATCGCCTCATCTAGACTTTTTCCTAGATAAGTTTCTGACCTTTCTTTTCCACCTAAAGGAACTGAAGTTATCATGTGCATTCTTAATCTCAATGGCCAGCTCCAGTCCATTGCCACATACAGTAGTATAAAGGCTTATGTTTCCTGCTCCTTTTTGATTTCATAAGGTTTCATTTGCCTCTTTCTATTACAAAAAATGTGTGTTTTAAACAGTTTAAAGTATTTCAGAATCTGTGCAGGAAACAAATAAATAATAGTGAGGAGAGTTAGTGGAAACATGAGTAGGATTCCTTGCATTGTTAATGTAGCCGCCATATTGGCCAATCTGTTTTAAGATACTGCTTTTACTTTAGTCTTTTAATATATATTCTCTTTAGATTTTTGCATTGGGTAAGGATAATTTTGGGGTTATGATAGCAATACATTGTTCCGGAAGGGTAGTTTCTCACTTTTGTTAATGTAATTTCTAAAGAAGGCAGTTGCCATTATTCCCGCTTTACATTTAGCTGAAATTACATGCTAGCCACATCACTTCTCCTCTGTTTGGAAAGCACCTAGCACACTGTGATTACTTTCAAGTGTAAATTATTTTATATTTTATAATTTATAATGGATGTTGTATGCATTCTTTGGATCTGATGCTATGCACAACCTGTAGCAGTTTTGATGATATTTAGTATATTTTGATAGCCTCCCCCTGAAAAAAAAGGAATTCCAGTTCATATAGTCATGGATAGTAGAGTCAATAATTCCCCTATTAAATGAATAAATTCTGGGGACATATCCAAAAATTGTGATCACTAATATAAATACTAGGTTCATTTGTTAAAAAATTAATATCAAAACCTTAGAAATTATTTCAAAAGAAGAAAACACTATCCTTCAACCCGTGTTAGCAAAGAGGGTTTTTACCAATGTAATGGGTATTAATTTGGTCAAAGAAGAGGATGTGCTTGTTTTAATCATCTGGATACCACACTGTCCTTCAAGTTGGACAAAATGCTATTGAGATTCCCTTCTCTGAGATACATAGTAAGATGCCAAATACAGGTTTATGCAGTTAGACCAATGCTGTGCTAGGTCTTGCTTTTTCACAACTTTAAATAAGCCAATAAATAATGTTTTCAACAAAGATGTACAGATTTTAAGGCCAGAAGGGCCAGAAAAAAGGCCAGAAACTATAGGATATGTGGCTGAGATGGGAAGGAGGAAGGAGGTAAGAGTGGAGAGAGAAGGGAGCTAGAAGTGAATGTGGGAACATAATGCAGGAAAGAATCACTTACTAATATGTTCTTCAATATTAAAGGGTTTTTTTCAGAAAAGAGAACTAACTAGATAAAACAGGAGACTAAGGGACAAGTAGAGTAAGAATTAGACAAAGGACAAAAATGAAATTAAAGGGAATGTGAGCAGTGTAAGAGAAAGGGAAATGCATTCTAGGATCAACAGTCAGATACATATAAACAAAACTCTATTATATAGAAGGTAAAACAGAGATAATGAAGTCAAATAATAGAAAGATGCAAGACTAACCTGATATAGAATTTCTCATTTGTGTACTATAGCCTGCTAGATCTGTGTAAATTTGGTGGGCTGTAAAGAAAAGCCATTGCTCTCACGACTTCCTTAAAACAGTTGGATGTTCCTGGGCAGGCAAGTGGGCAAAGTGGTTTTGCAAATTACTTGCCAGGGCAGCAGGTAATCCCTCCAGTCATAATTTCAAGGCATTTATTCTTCCATCATCAAAGTACTTCTCAGCTTTTTTGACAAAGTACAGTATTAGTTGCAAAATTTGATAGATCATTTTTTTGGAAGAGCATATTGGCTTTTAAGTAGGATGAACCTGATCGATGGTCTGGTGAATTTTTTCATATCTGTATATTCCATTTAAAGACATCAGCTAGAGCTTGAATGTCATGTAATATTCAGCTAAAGGGTCTAATTAAAATATTGTATGAATGTTTGTGGAATGTAATGCAGTGGCAGGTATCGGTATTCTAACAATAACTATAAACAAAGCACATAGGTTATTTATGGAGAATGACATTCCTGCAGACTACAAACATCAGACTTATCCAGCTTTAACTCTCATGAATCAATTGTGAGTATGTTGGGGCTTCTACATATCCTTCCTCTCCATTCCCCAGGTGGATGAAACAGGGTTCGCCCCGCACGTTTCTGTCCCACCCTGCAGGAGATACACAGGAACGCGCTCAAAACGGTCCCAGGGAAAGGCAGGCAGGGAGGCAGTTAGTATTCAAGACTCGAGTTTTTGCTCCCATTCTGGGAAATACAGGGAACCAGGTAGACTTAGTCGTTTGATGGATCCTACATTTGTAAAATGAACACAACGGGTGCATTTTTAGTTTATAAGTTCCTGTCCTTTTGAGCTAAACAACCTCAGATTTTCCAGCTCTGCTTTTATGCTAAAGGAGAGAATTTTTGCTGGTGAAAAGCAATGACATGACTTAATATGGTTTAAGAATAGAAGGAGAATTAGTGAAGAATAATAGATAAGGAAATATTTGTTGTAAGACATGCTGCAAAAATAATTAGCATAAAATGTGCAAGTTAAGGAAAGGAGAAAATTCCTTTAAATTATTCTGCAAGGTGTCTTTGATCAGACTATGAGTTCTTTGGGGGTGGTGTTTCTTGCTGCGGTTCATAGAGTGCCTGTATCAGTGGGGCCTCTCAGCTGATGCTTCCAGCCACTTGTGGTAAAAATACTAATGAGAATGAAGATAACGGTGTCCTTTTTGTTCTCATCCATATTTACTAGTAGAATGAATAAGCTGTTAACTCAGTGTATCTGATGTTCTAATTACATAGTTGACAATGCTGTCTTACAGATGACTTTCTCAACGAAGCCAAACTAATCTTAACTAATCCTTTGCTAGTATTCCTAACAAGCAAGAACTAGCTGCTCATTTCCTGTCTTTCCTGTAACTTTATATTTCTTAAATTAAAAAGGTGTTTTCTTCATGATGCTGGTGATCACAAAAAGTTTAAATCAGTTCCTTCCCTCTCACTGAGTGAAAATCCCACACTCACCTCCTAAATTTTGTTCTGAGATGGTGTACCATTTAGAGTTTAATGAGACTGGTAGTGCCATTTCATTTTTTTCATGCTCTGTGTAGGCCTTTGCCATGAAATACTCTCCAGTGTTATCTGGCATGGACTGAGAAGGCAGTTATAGAGTGCAACCAATGCCTTTTCAGATGCATGCGGATGCTATTCTGACTGGGAGAAATATCTCTAAGGAAGTTCTTCACTGCCAAGTTTCACACAAATGGAAGATGCTTGGGTGTATTCACTTGAGTTAACCCGGTGCAGGTATGAACAAAAAAGTCGTGTCTGAGCTACCCTGGCCTTGTTAGCTCTGATTGTGTCACTAAGGCATGGGGAGACGTAGCTTGCTCTTCTTTATGCTACAGTCAGCTTAGCTGTTCGATGTGAACTGTAGGAGAGCCTTTATGTACTTCTGAGCATACACATGAGATTGTTCCTTGATCGATGCTGTAAGATTGGTTGCAAGTGCCAAGAGATTTGCTTGGCTTTTGTCACAGGAAGTGAACTATTCATTTTCCTAAAGATAAAATAGAAGTAACGGTTAAAGGGGGAAATAAAACATATCTTATATCATAATGGTCATCACGTTGCTTACATGCTTTATCTCATCCCCATCCTTAATTTATCTTGTCTTTTTATGGCAGCTTTTCTGGAGCAGAGATCTTTGTCATATATTTTAGTCCATCTATCACCATATATACGGAGTTTTCATACAGTGTTACTCTATAGCTGCTACGGTAGCTTTTTCAGTTGTTAAGATTGCTCCCAAATGGGTGATGCTGTCCTGCACCTTGCCAGGTATAGCTGTGGCATATTAAAGCAATCTCATGTTTCTTCTGAGGCTGACACAGCACCCATCACTCAGCACCTTTACGTAATGGTATTTTGACATAACTTTGTTCTGGAGAATAAAGTTTAAAGGTGATGGCTAATATCTTAGGTGGAGGCATGGGTTCATCCCCTTGGAGTTGGCTACCTTAAGGGTCCACTCTCAGTCAGTGACCACAGAGAACAAAGTCCCTGTACCTCTTACTTCAGGGTTGTATTTATTTGCATTCCTGCCATGTTTATGGTATTCGAAGTGCTTCAAAGCCATGAGAATAGTCTCCCAGTCCCTCAGTGAGGCAGACAACCATCGCCCGTGTCTCATGGGTTAGCTCCAACATTTGTGAGGTGAGCAGGCTGGATTGGAGACATGCTTGACAACCGTGACAGCTTATCATCCCTGAAAATCAAATCCAAAATTGTTTTTCTGTCAGTGACCAAAATCACGGCTCTAGTGTCCCAATCCAGTGTTGCATCCTCAGGCCGAGCATTCGCCCGCACAGGCGGAGCGGGGTCCGGGAGGGACCCTGAGGAGCAAAGTCGCTCAGTGGGCCTGAGGCAGGCCCGGATGGAGAGCTGCTGGCTGCCCACGGGCACCCAAACACAGCTTCGCGCCTTTCTCCTTCTCTTTCTCTGTCTCTCTCACAAATGGCTAAAAATCGCTAACTAAATCTAGAACTGTTGTGTGTAATAAAAAGTGAAAACCAAATGCAAGTCAGTGAGCAGGTTGATCTTACAGCAGAGATTGTACAACCTACAAGGGTCCACTTTCAGGACTGGAGCCTTTGCAGTTAAAAGTTTTCTGTTGGGAGAAGTTTGCCAGCTTAATAAACTGGGTTTTGGCCTTTTTCTTTTTTTTTTTTTTTTTTTTTTTTTTTGAGGACAGAAAGCAAATTCAATGGAAGTGTGAGAAACAGACCGAATATATATGGAATACATATTTTTATTAGTATGTTACAGCTGCTAGGACAAAAACCCCAGATTGGAACTCCTCTCATTCTTTTTAATGATAAATGTTATCACCTTCACACCTTCAAAGAAAATTAACATAGCGTATAGCATGTATTTTGAAAAAGATTTGAAGCCACCTTCTTATTTACAACTCTTCTGTTTTTTTCTTTCAACCTTGACAGTTTCTTCAAATGGCTTATTTTTCTTTAAATGCTTTACAGTGTATTTGCAAAAGTTCTTAGTCAGGTAATATTGTATAATTAATTGTTTAATATCTTTAATGCTGCATTAAAATGGTAATACTCAAGTATTATATACTTCAAATAGAAAGAAAAATGTGCTGAACGTAGAAAAACAAGATTCTTACAAAGAAAAACAGGAGTCTTAAAAACAAATTATTAGAAGAATTAAGTTTGATATCCGAATAATTTTATTCTGAAGTACAGCTTTACTTCAAGAGTATGAAAGGGATGACATTCTCCCTGACTAGAGGAGGAAAAAATGCACATTCTAAAACTGTTTCCCCCATCTTTTCTTATGCAGAGGTTTTATCTACTGTTTAATGGGTAAACTTACTGTGAAGTATAGTTGCTTGTTTAACTTTACCCCTATTCAAGTCTTTGATTTTGGCAGGTTAGTTAATTCAAATAAAATTTGTGAAGTTAAGCACTTTCAAGAAAAGGCATAGGAGAACCTAATTTAACCTAGAGTGTCTCTTTTATTCTTCTGTTATTCATTTGAAGTGCCCTATCAGCTTGAACTGACCAACTTCAGTCATTTTTACCCTTTTATTTTTTTCTCTAATGTAAACTGAAATTCCCTGCTGTTCGTGGTATTTTAGTGTTTAGCATCATTTAATGAGCAGGTATCATTAAACTTAAAAGGTCCTTTTCTGTATATCTCTGATTAGTTAGTGAAAGAACCAAAGAATTCCTCTAATTTATCTTTGCTTCCTTGTTATATTTTGATGTTGGCCCATTTTACGTTTCAGTGCCTTTTTATGAAATATGAAATTATAATTTTGGTGGGAAAGTAGGACAGAAAGTGGAAAAAAAATCTTTGGCACTGCTAAGATGTTTAAGCTGGTATATCTTGTTTACCAATGAACTAAGAGAATACTGTTTATTTTTAAACTTTTACTCATATAAATATGTGTGTGTGTCTATGTGGGCATGTTTTTGTGTGTGTATGTACACAGATAAATATATATAAAATAGATACGTAATCTAATGTAAGTATTCATTATCTGTGCTTTGCAAATATACTTATTAACCCCTGCCAGTAACCTTTGCAGCTGGGTACACATGTATTTGGTACAAAATTCTTCCTTTCTTGTACATCCAAAAATCCTATTGAACTCTGTATTGAATTTTAATTTTTAGCAAATGGAAGATCAAGGTCCAGTTAGTTGTGGAATGGAAAAACTGAAAATTACCAGTTATGAGGACATTGTAAATGTTTGTATATTTAGGCTTGGCTTATTTTAAAAATAGTAATAAGAACAGAGTATTGATTTCATAACACTCATTTTTTCAGAGTTTTACACTTTAAGTCCTTCTTGAGAAGAATAGCCCAAGTTAAGATACTAGTCTCATAACTGAAGGCTCATGTGCTCTTCATTTGAACAAGGGTTTTCTGGATCAGAACCATTATTTAGTCTATCAGTTTGTTCTTTTAAGATCTTAAAGGTCTAAATGATTTAATCAATACTAAAATGAATCATTTCCATTACTGAGATATTTGCCTAAGGTAATTCATCATTTGATATAGATATTGCTGTGTTTTAAATAGTGACAGTTATGGTAATTGATTAATGCAATCCAATATACCATTCCAATATCCATTTCCCATTTTTGATGTGCTAAAAAATATTCCAGCATTTTGATTTCCTTCTTATTTTCTTTTATGAAATAAAATCTGGGAGATAGAAACACTGCGTGAAGAAAAAATAATGAGGGTTGAATGGAAGTAAAGGTCAGATATTATGTAGAAAGTTGCAGATGGCACTGCATGTCATTAACATTGCTAACATCTAGAAAGATGTAACAGTGCTGCCTACTGGTAAGATGTAGTAGTAGTAAAGCATTAAAGTCAGTGTAGTGAAATTGTGTGTGTGCCATATCCTTCACTGTAACAAGTGTTCTCTAGTTTTTTTACGCCCTGGTAAGTATTGACAAGATCCATGGGTTTACATCAGAATTAATAAAACATTCTTACATGTGACACTTGCATGGAAACTGGATGTGCAAAATAAAGTGAAATTGTCTATATTAGCTATTAAATTGTTTTTATTAACAGCATTTCCCTGCTTAGAAATAAGAGGCCACATGAAAAAACAGTTATTTCATGTTACTTGTAAACACTTACCTTTGTAAATGCAAAAATGGCAATAATTTTAATAGTAGTAAATAAGAACACATAGCAGATCAGAGCTTCTTATCTAAGAAGATAAAATTACTGTATAAAACTCAGTAGTTTTACTTGTAAAGATGGAGAAACTGAGACAGTGGATTACTAAGATGAAAATTTTTAACTTCATTGTCTCAAGTTAAGCTCTTAAATTCATATGTATGTGTTATTTTCCGGAGTAAGGAGCTATTTTGCCCCCTTTGAGAATTAGAACCTTTTGTTGATATATCTAAGGGAATTATGAGCTTGCCTCTAGGTCTGCAGTTTTGAAATAGGGATTGACATCAACAGTTCAGTAAAATTGGGATAGAAGCCTTGTGGGCAAAGCTCCGATCTTCCATCTCCAATACAGCACTTTGTCTACGGATGTTATTAATTACAAATGCAGGGCAATTATTTAGTTACACTGATATAAGGAGTTCCCTACCTATTTATTAAAAAAAAATATTATGTATATATACACAGTTATTCTAGAGTTAATAAATGGAAGCTTATATATACACAGTTATTCTAGAGTTAATAAATGGAAGCTTTTTGAGACAGTGGTCCTATTTGAAAACATTCCCAAAAGCAAAAGACAGAGGTCAGAGAACCCGTCTGGTGTCCCCATGGTGCGCTGCTTCACCCCAGCCGTGCGGAGCTGGAGACAGGCAGGAGTTCTCCCGTCAGCCGGACGAGATGTGGTCATTCATATGCACAGCTCCGTCCTCCCCCAGCGCAGGGCCCCTTTCTTCTGGGGAAATATCTTCCCTGGGAGCCGCAGACTGTAAGCCAGGGCTGCCGGCAGGAGCTCCGTATCAGTCATGGAGATGATTCAGGGAGCTAATGATACTTGTGGCTTATTATCTCATGCCACCTTGTCCTTGATTATCTTCGTGAAAAAGGAGGAGATGCTACACCAAGGAACTAATTCTGGTATCTTCTGCCAGGCTTCCACTTGAGGCATCTGTTGAGAGAATAGGTTAAAAAGGACTAGGTCCAGGCAAGCTGCCCCTTCTTCTCGTAATGGAACTGCTTGGTTATTGCTGGTTAATATGGCGGTTTATTTAAAATGCGTAAATTAAAGATGTATATGGCTGATAGTGATGCCTAACCTTTTAGAGTGCTGCAGGAACACAGGTATTGTGTAAGTTTATAGTAACTAGTGAAATCTGAATGCATGATTTTTAGAATGGGATAGTTGATCAAATATTAGTGACATTTAGGAGCAAAAAAAAGAAAAAATGGTCACTACAGTGTTATGCCATGCATAGTACCAGTCCTGGTTCACTTGCACATGTTTTATCCATCTCATACCTGACTAATAAAGATGCTGTATTCCATATGATTACATATCATATCTCAAATACAGTTTTACATGTAAATATCTGTGTTATCACTCAGAGGCAATAATTCTTTTAAAAATGAGGTCACTCATGCAAAGAGAATGGAGTTTAAACAGCACTCCGTCCCCAAACTTTAGATTTTCACTGAAAGCAGGAGGGATGCGTCTTTTTCACTCACTTCAAACACTTTTCCACCTTTCTCCTCTCAGTGAGACTGAAGCCCTAACAGATCACATTGGATAAATGCAGTCAGTAAAAATTTAGGGTCACGTTTATGTTTGATTGGCCTGGTTTTTGTTTCTTATAGTTTTGTCTAGCTGCCAAATCTAAGCAATTGAGTCCCATGACACAAAGAATTCAGTACATCATAACATATTGACTGAGAAAGCATTAATAAGTACTGTATAACATTATTATCCCTGTATCCTAAGCACGCATGATATGAAAACTGCATTTGCATTGTTGTAGCTGTTTTTGCATTGTTCTTGCAGGATGAATACAGCAAGTAAAATGTCTTTGTAGATTATGTAATAAAATGTCTGAAACTGTAATGCAGCCATGTAAAAATGCAGTTTAAAGTGATGTGCTGTAGCATCATGCAGAGCAATTAGATAAATTACTATTAAAATAGATGAAAAATCCATTCCAATATATGCTAAGCTCACAAAGGGATATTCTCTTCCCTCATTCCTTAAAACCCAGAGTGAAAGGTCCAAGAAGCCATCAGTCTCGTTTGTTTTCCATCATGAGTATTGAGAGAAAGTAAGTTTGACCAAAACACTTTCAAACTTCAGCATATAGGACATTCAGGGAGGTTCAAGAAAGAGGTTCTGCCTGTTCTTCTTATATGAGAAACTGTGATTTCCGAAACTGGAAAAGAGGGATAGAAACCCTCAAACTGCTTTTTTAACCCTTTATCTTCAAGTCAGTGCTATTTTCTTAAATTATAATCTCTTCTAGTTATATACTTAATTGGCTGGGGTTTCATGGGTGTGAACCTTTCTTGTATTTTCCAATGCAAGTCTGAGCCCACATTCTACTAACAGGAGAGTTATCAGTTTGTGTGAAGGTCTGTGGCCGTAGCAGGTAGCTGATCAGGCAGGTACACTGATGGATCATGCGATGGTCAAGGCAGATCAGGCTCCAGGATAGTTTAGAACCCAAGGATTGCTTAGGAACATTGGAAAATATTACGGATAAAATTTGTGCGAGTGTTTTTTATTTTGCTGGGAGCTACGTGTTTCTAGTGATTTTTTTGAGTGAAGCAACAGAAACATCACCAGGATGAGCCTTGGTTTCACTGGTGTCCGACTGCAACTGAATTTTTAGGCTCTATCTAAACTGTTAAATAAGACGTATCCAAGATCATCCCCATACTCTGAGTCCCATTGCACACAACAGCTGATGTCCATGGTATAAATTCTCCAAGCTTCCAAAGCAATTTGTGGCAAGATCTACCTACTTATTTGATTCCTGAAATGTTCTCTACTTCTGTGCCTGCAGATCGTCTAAGAGAGTGTTAGCTGGCATGAGTGAAAAGCATTTCAAGAGCAATTTTAACAATGTAATATGTAGGTGATCATATTCTAGTGCTCCGGAGTGTTTCTGGGCAGTATTTGATTTACTAGTATAGATCAAGCTGCCAAGTCGCTGGAAGTGGCAGCAAATGGTGACTTTGAGATTATGAATGGATCCTTACTAGCCCCAGAGATGTTGAGAAATTAGGTAGAGCTAAGCCTGATGAACATTCAGAGGAGGGACATCAGCCTCAGCTTTCAGCTATTGCTATACTTAATCAAACTTCAAAAAGAAAGAATTCCTGTTGTCAAAATAATGTCATTTTCTTATAAAATATCTGTCAGATGTCCTTCTTTGTTACTCGGAGGAATGCATATATAGGTAGAATAGGTATGCCTACATATCTGTTTCAGTCATCCCAGTTCCTGTGATGAGTTGGAGTAGACAGAAAACGCTTGGCCTGTAAAAAACAGGGTTTAGGTACATACTGCCTCTCGTACAAGAGCATTCCTAACTCCCTGCAGGACAAAATCTAGACATCTTCTTTAAAATCGAGTTTTATTCCTTTTCCTTTCTCATTTTTAGGTTCATTCATATTTGGACTGAGTGGAGCTGTAGTTGTTACCTAGGAAATTATTCCCTTTTGGCTGTTCTTTTCTCTGCCTTTCTCCAGTTTATTGCTCCATGTTCAGCTATGGCTTTTCCCATCACATACCAGGATTTGGTTATCTTCTTTTTGGCCTCGCTCTCCTCTTGGAAAGTTTGAGTTTGTGCTGTTTTTTGTTGTTCGTGGGGTTTGTTTGTTTGTTTGTTGTTTTTGTGTTTGTTGTTGTTGGTTTTGGTTTGGGTTGGGTTTTTTGGTCTTGTTTTGTTTTGTTTGGTGTGTCCCCCCCCACCCCCCATGCCTCATCTTCCATATTCCATTTATTATTCTGTCCCAGATTTGGTATTGTGTTTATCACTTGCTAAGAGATAACCACGAGCTATGTCCTTGAAATTGTGTTTGGTGTTCCTCTTCCATCTTGCCAGGGATCTGGTGTGGATATACCACTTTGTGAGGCATCTGAGGTGTTGAGAAGGATGTGGTACATCTTTTCTAATCTCTCCTGAAGTTCCATTTTTCATCAATAATTAAGAGCAGGAACTTCAAGACAAGTAGGGTGTATTTGTAATGAAAATTCTGAAATGTTACGGTGGGATAGGTGGAATGTTTCTTATGATCTCCTTTCTATTCAAAAAACAAACTTGATTTAAAAATAAAACTTTGTTCATCCCAGTGCAAAGCAATAACTTATTATTTCAAAATGTTTGAAGAATTGTGAAAGAACTCTTTCAACCTGTCACGTGCAATATGTTTTTCCTTTGTGAGTTAATGAGAAAGTGAGGATCATCACAACGTTTACACCTATGTATTGAAGTTCTGAGTAGGCAGTGTTTGATGTGCCAGTTACGGGTAAGGACATATGTCGAATGTCCTCAGTTCAGCATTGTGAGAAACTTCAGGGGACTAACTATTCATAGTGAAGCTGGTGGGAATATTTGGAAAATTTTAGTTGTGAGCGTGCTTTGGATACCTTGCTGAGTCAGATCATAATATGGGAACGATATTACATGAGCTGCCAGGAACTATGTAGTTACTTAGATATTCTGTAATATTTTTATATACCGTGTCAAACGTGGCATTTTGCAGGACCACACAGCATTTATTGTAGGGCTTTCAGCTTTTTCACCACTTTTCACTCCTCTTCCTGCTGCACTTTTGAAGACGAGTACCCATGCTGCTGTGCCTCATGCTTGATGCACTGTTCTCCTTGGCTGTTGGGCATAATCCCTGTGAGCTTTGCAGCTCTGAAGGGTCCAACGTGCAAATTTGTGCATCACCAACTGCCTCCTGTGTGCGGGGCTATCGCAGTGGTGCCTCTCAGTACACGGAGTAGCAGAACCTCTGGCACTTCAGTGATGTCTTTTCATCCAGGGAGCCCTAAAATTACATTTGGCCCCTTGAAGGCAACCATGAGGCTGATGTGGCCCCTGGTGAAGATGAGTTTGACGCCCCTGCCTTAGAGGCTTCAGTGCCACCTGGTACGTCAGGCACTTAATTGCTGTTTTGCAACTTGTCTGTGTGAACCAAGACTGTCTTTCAAAGATGCCGTCAGTGTGTTTGTGTTGTACAATGGAAAGTGATGTAATACATATGCATTCTACCTGAGCTAGTACTGATCCACACAAGTACTTCTACATAGCACAGCTGTGTGTCCATGCAGAGATGCTCATTTTGGTATTAATGCTGAAAAGCCCTGCTGAGTTTCTAAGCTCCATTCTGGAGCTAGCTCGAATGCTGATGGTTTGTGTTATATTTAACTGCGGAGTGTAGTCATGCCTTTAGACTTCCAAGTGAGACACTCTGGATTCTGAGGAGCTTCAGCGTTCGAAAAATTTGTCCTCTCTTCTGTCAAATAAATATAATTATTTTCTTGATAGAATTACAGATCTGGTGAGCGAAATTAGAAAAAATAAAGCAACAATTTTGTGATAACTTCTGGCAAAATATTTCATGAAGGCGAACCCCAAAATAACTTGAATTTGAAGCTGGTTAGATGAGCTGTAAAGAACAATATGGGTAAGATACCAACTCGTGAATCCCAAATCCTTCTGACATCTCTGGTCTTATTTAATTAATTATCCAGAGTACTACTAAACAGTGTGTTAGTGAAGTCCAAAGAAGATACTAATTGGTTAGAGTTGTCAACATGAACAGCACTAAGAGTAAGAAAAGCTTTCAGCACACAATAACTATCTGTACAGGGATGAGGAAATTGAGATTCTGTCACCATTAAATTAATCTTAGAAAGTGTATGTATAATTTCATTTGCCATATCTTCTATTATATATTTTTACCATCTAGAAAGATATCCAAGTACCCATAAAGACAACAATAGAGGGAGCAGTCATGCAACCAGAAAATTTGAATATTTTTGCCTCAAAGTAAGTTAATGCACTTGAGAGAGGGTAAATTGAAATGCGGGAACCCAGACAAAAGAGACATTGGGGTGAGGAAATGACAGTGAGGCACATTGCACTAGGTCTTAGGCCACCTTGTTTTTATTCCTGTCTCTGCTGCTGTCTTGCTACATGACCTTGATCCAATCAGTTCCTTATTTTATGCCTCAGTTTTTTCATCTGTTAAAAAACGGGGATAATGATACTGACTTGCTGATGAAAAATGCTTTACAAAATGTGGGTGCTATTAGAAGCAGGGTATCAGATCAGCAGGTCGGTAGCTAATGGTTCATGAATTTATAACTATAATGTAACACTGTGTAATTTGTAACTATGATTTACTACTGGTAAAATATTCCATTTAAGTCTAAGTCTTTGGTTAACCAAAACAAACATGAAGGGTTTCAGTGAGAAAAAGAGAGTTTGTTGGGTTTTTTTTGTTTTTTTTTTTTTTTGGTGATGATTCAAGGACTTAATGTATCTGTATAGTTTGATTATTAGTTAGATTTTTAGATGAGGTAGATTTTTTTAAACTATGTCTAAAGCCATTTGGAACAGATGTTCCAATGTATTGTAATAGATGCAATCTAATGAGAAGGAGTTACCAGAACACTGTTACCTAAATTGATGCAAAGCTACCCAAGTTGGCTGTGAATGATATGATCTGCATGTCCTATTGCAGCTCCGTACAGGCACAGAACAAACCGATGCAGTTTTAATGTAACTCTGCTGCACAAAATTTGTCTTGGCTGATGTATGGTACATGACTTTGTGTGTGTGCACAGTTGACTTAGATCAGGCTGATCAGGATCTTTCCTAGTTGATTTTGAATCTGAGAGTGGAGACCTCTTGCAGTATTAGACCACTTCACTGTGAGTGATTTTTTCATATCATCTAATCAGGAATTCTTGCGTTGCAACTTGTGTCTGTTGCCTTTTGTCATGTCCGTGCATCTCTCATTCCGCCTTTCCACGCCTTACCATCGAGGGTCCTTGAAGACAGTAAAGGGACCCTTACATCGCCTTCTCTTCTGAAGACTGAACAAGCCCAGTCTTCAAAACTCTCCCCATACCTCACGTCCTGGCTCCCTTTGCACCTTGATGGTCTTCTATGGGACTCACCATAATATGTTGATGTCTTGTACAGAAGCACAGTACTCCAGATGCAGTGCCACGAGTGCCAAACAGCAAATAAATCATTTCCTTTGACCCGACACCTACACTTTAGCTAATACAGTATGCAGCTGGCCTTCTTAGCTGCAAGGGTACATGCAGACTCATGTTCAACTTGTCTGTCAGGACTCCTTAGACCTTACTCTGAAAAGATGCTTTGTATCGTGGTGATTCCTCACGTCTAGTATGGGGTTCTTACTGCCCAGTCACAATATTGTGTGCTTGCTTTTGGTGAGGTTCTGCATGAGGAACATCGGCTTATTCCTCTGGCCTATTGAGCACCCTCTGAACAGCAGCCCAGTGCTCCTTGCACATCCCCTCCACACCCCCCACTTTGGGACCACCCATGGGCACGCCGAGGGTGCACTCCATTCTGTTGACAAAGATTTTGAACAGTGTCGGTCCCAGTTCTGTGCATCAGCAGCACTAATGTCTGGCTGCCAGCTGGTTTTCATAGAGCTCTTCTCAACAAATAGAAAAAAGACGTGTTGGAGAAGGAGGGTCTCAGCTGCAAGTTGGGCTGATGAGCAGAGCGGAGCTGCTGTAGTGAATCCACGGTGCTGTTCCTGGCCCCAAAGTGAGACAGCTCTTTGGCGTACCAGAGATGGTAGATCTCTCGCAGTGTGATAAAGTCTTACCTCTAAGAGCCTGCAGTACAAAAATAGGGCAATTATCTAAAAATATTAGCATGCATAGACCTCAAAAGGAACATAGTATGACAAGTAAACAGTTGAAATCAAGGAAATTTTGGCTGAATATCAATTAGAAATTATTAATGAGAAACATCACTATATAACAGCGTCTTCTACAACAAATAGCTGAGTTTTATCTAGTCAAAATCTTACTTTTTCTCTTGATGAGAACTATGTGGGCTGAGTCTTTAGTTATCACACTGTTTTCTCATATTTTTGTGTGTTTGGTCTTTCTGATATCAGTGGCTTCTTTAAAGCTCTTTGTTGCATTTTCCCATCCTTTTCTTGTGGGCTTCGCACCTGAACTCCCAGCAAGGGAGGCTGAAATGCAGTGAAGGGTTGGGTTGGAAGAGAAATACTAAACACAGATATATATTTCAATTGAACATTATTATGTAGCTTTGTTTATGAAAATATTTTCTCTCTTTTGTATTCTTAGCACTGTGTAATCTGAATAGCTTTTTGCAGGATTGATTATGGTCTATAAATCCTGATCTTTTCACCCTAAGAGGGGTGGGGGGGAGGGTGAAGCTTGAAAAAGGAGATTTATTTTTAATGACTGGACTTGAAACGTCAAAGAAATGTGAAATCCCATTGGATAGTGACTTCAGTTAAACTTAGAGCTGATTTAGCTCCTGAGCATGCAGATCTGGTGATACTTGGGATAGAAGTCTCTGTGAGTTTAATACTTCATACACTCCTGATACTCGGTACCACTGAATCAGTGTAAGCCTCATGCAGTAGTAGAATCTGCTTTACCAGTTAAACTTTAAAGTTAATCTTTTAAATATATCTCCCTGCTATTCTATCTTGATGGCACTCTTTTATCCTAATGCTTTCCTCAGGTACTAGCTCTTGCAGTTAGTTTTCATTACTTATTTAAGTTGCCATCCAACTAACACAAAATTAGCTAAAACCATTTTGAATCAAAGTGTCTGGCACTCGTTTCGCTGTGGTGGAGTGCACCTGTTTATACGAGGCCAGAATTTGCCCCAAATGTCTCATTTAAAGAACAACATCAATGATAATTTCAACTACTCTCGTGCCAAATCCTGTCAAAACATTTTTGTTCCTGCACATCATCATTATTCGTTTATGACTGCATGGCCGTGGGAAAAGCATTTCTTAGTTAATTACAGACGTGGAGCCTGCAGAGGGAGCTCAAACCCTTGTTTATGTGGGCCTCACTAAATAGCAATTTTTTTCTACAGGCAGTGGAGTAACTTGTCATTTAAATATATCAGAAATTTCTTCTTCAATGTATAAGGGTTTTTTACGTGGAACCTAGCTATTTTGGAGATATACGCGAGAGTAAAAGACTTTGCGAAGTGACTGGGAAGAGTGAGGGTCTCTGGGACTTGGTAGGTGGCACTGTTTGAAATCTCCAGAGCTCTAACGTCCACGCCTCTAAGCCTTCCTCTTCAGTCCTCATTCTGGATGGAAAATAGCTTCGGTAGGTCACTGCTCTGTCAGGTCAGAGCCAAATTAGTGCCGGAAGACCAAATCGAACCCCATGAGTTGGAGCTCTGATCAGTGATGTGGAGCTGGAATAAATGAGACCAGGAATAGATGAGCTGAGGAGGCTGCTACAGACCTTCATCGAGGAAGGATGGGGAGCGCCTTATTGTGGGGGGAGGAGCAGGCGACAAAACTTCTGATTGAAAGAGATCTTCAAAAAACATTTTATTTGCTTTGCTGACTGTGGTATGTTTCATCATGAATGTCATGAGAGGAGGGAGGTACATAAATGCCATGAGAAGGAACCAGGAAAATTGCAATCTACTGTTTGAAAAAGTAAAAAGAAAAAACCAGACGTATGCAAATCTAGCAAACAGAGATAAACTAAAGCAATGCTGATGTTGAGAAGGGCAGCACTGCGTGCCTTAATCCTCCCCTTGTCAGGTGCCGGCAAGGGCTGGGATTTACCAAGACCTTGTCCCTGTGCTGTCCTGAGGGGTCTCCAGTTGCAGAAGGCCCCTGCCTCATGGTTGTGAAGCATATTTAACTTTCAATCCTTTTTCTTGCAGCTGAAAATGAGAAAGAACTATGTTGTTTTCTATCCTGTCACATGTTTTGGCTTTGCAAGAGACAGCAGTGTGTATGTGGCCAGATTCTGAGGACCTGCCAAACCTGGCTGCTGTGAAGGCAAGAAATACCTAAAAAAATGTTCTTTTTTGAGAGTCCTTCAGTAACTAAGGATGAAGGAATGGTTTTAGTGGTACCATTGGGGTTTTTTTTGGTGAAAAGAGGTTTTCCCTATGACTGTCTCTTGTGCCCATTGGCAGGGGGCTCTGGCATGCTCTCAGAACAGTCTGGAATGCAGATTGGCATTGGTAGCTGGTTGCTAATTGCAAAGGTCTGAGAGAGGCAAAAGAGATCTGTTGATTTTTTGGTCTTTCTGGTGAAATTGTAAATATTACCAGAATCAATGAGGCAGATGATGTGTCAGTTCATACTGAAAAACTAAACTGTTTTCAGGGGAAGAGTTTCACCAGTCATTGCAGGTTCTTTAATATCTTGTGTATGACAGAGGATTTTTTAATTCTGTCTTCAGTACCGGATGGTCTAGAATATCTGGCTGCCATTCACTAAAATGTGAATGGTATCTTTCGATACGGCTTTTTTTTTCCAAGTGCTATTCATGTCTTCTTTAATTTGCTGGAATAAATTTTGAGAGTCTCAAGTGATTATTTTAAGTTTCCTACTTGGAGAAAAGGTGTAGCTATACTAACAGGTTTCTTGTGAATTAAGTATTGGTGATAAATGGTCAGCTTAACCAGTGAGTTCTAAATAGTGAATTGAAACTCGCTTTTCTTCATTGTTGTATCTCCAGGTCTACAGTTGTCATAGCTTCCTCCTGGTAAACACACACCAATTTCTAGTATTTGGGAGGTGGAGAGGTTGGGAATCTGAAGCAGAGATGTAGACACCTCCCTCTCTCTTACCTGTTCCAGTTTGGTTTATTGCCAAAACCTCTCAGAGTTTCATGAACACCCTGGGTCCAGAACATACTTGTCATTCATTGCAAACAGAGGCTTTAAGGAATATATTTGCCTGCTCGCTATTTTTATCTAGTATCCTTGGTCATGTGCTGGAAGTAAAAACTGTTATTGACCAGTTGGTTCCTGACTCTCTCTGTGTTTCACTGTGATGGCATCTTACTGTTTGCAACAAAATATGATCTATCTTGGATTCACGAATAGAGAGGATTGTATCCACAACAGTTAATTACAGAATGGTCAAGCAATTAACCCTTCTTACAGGCTCATTTTTTAAAAAATAATATAAATTGATGTACCGTAAATATTAAACTCCTAGTAAGTTGGTAAGTTTTTCCCCAAAGATGTTTATAACATAGTTTGTTAACATTCTGAGGAAGAAGTGCTGACATAGTGTTAACAAAGCCTTTGAGTTTTGAGTGGAACCAACCATAATCATCACCAGAAACCACAGACTTTTTTTAAAGCATGCGTGAAGTGAAAGGTGTTTTGAGTAAAGCCCGTGTGTGTGAACTTCACGTGCGACGCTCATCGGCTGCCTAACTTATTCTCTGTTCCCTGCTGGGGCCCCCGATCACCCTCGCTGTGTTTCTGCCAGTTCCCACCTAGGATTTTTCCTGAAGCTTTTCCACCCCAGGAAGCAGAGCACGACAGAAGACAGGATTGTTCACCGTTGGATCCACTCCAGCCAGACTGACTCCCGTTACCCAGGACAATCCTTCAAGACAAGTCTTGTGCCCTTGCTTGGCCTCACGTGTCCCTGTGCCGTGCTGATGGACACACAACTCACACAATTGTCATCATGCCATAAGACCCCACGCTGCTGATTTGTGGCTTAATCCTCTTAATATTTAGGACACTTCAAACTGGAAAATGAATGAAAAGTAATGATTGTACTTTGTATCTCGTGGTCACCTTGGGTGCAAAGAAGTTTGAGGCTGAGTTGTGTAAGTTGTGAAGGCTCTCACATCGAGAGGGTCCCAGCCCGAACAGTGCAGATGTGTGTCAGCCCTCCCCAGTGCTGTTGGTCAGGGTCGTGTCTTCACATGCATCGTAGGCGTAGGTCCCACAGCCACCATGCACTTCCCAAGGGTGTTTCTAGACTGGTCCTGGTTGCATGGCAGCAGCGATGAAACCATCTGCAGTACAGAGTGAGCTTGGGTTTCCTCGGTGACTTTTCACCACCAGGCTCTAATAAACCCTTGGAAAGTGAAAACCCACCTGCAATGAGCATCCAGGGGTTTGTGTGTTATTCACTGTCTGGACATAAGAAACAATAGATGTTGTTGGAAAACTGTGAAATTAGTATGTCATTTACAGAGGCCAGACGGTCAGTCCTTCCTCTTGCTACCAATGTTAAT